>NW_026947486.1:72164543-73399543 GCF_034190915.1 Cavia porcellus
ATGATCTCTACAATGAAAACTACAGTCCTCTGAAAAAGGATATTGAAGAAAATATTAGGAAATGGAAAGACATCTCCTATCTTTGGATAGGCAGAACCAATATTGTCAAAATGGCCATACTGCCAAAACTGATACATAAAGTCAACACAATCTCAACAAAATAATAACAACATTCCTGACAGAACTAAAGAAAATGATTATAAAATTCAAATAGAGCCGGAAGAGCAACAAAATTCTAGAATAGTCTTGAATAACAAGAGTGAAGCAAGAAGTATAATGCCTGACTTCAAGTTATACTCCAATGCAACAGTGATAAAATTGATATGGTATTGGCATACAAAGAGATAGATGAATCAGTGGAATATAATACAGGTACAGAAAAAACCCCAGGCATATTAAGCTATTTTCTCTTGGACAAAGGGGCCAAAAGCATATATTGGAGGAATCATAGTCTATTTAACAAATGTTTCTGGGAAAATTTTCTCTGTGTATGAGAAGATTGAAGCAATTCATATCTCTCCCATGTAATAAGCTAAAATCAAAATGGATCAAAGATGTAAATGATAAACAAAAAATGATGGACATACTGGAGGATAAAGCATGTAAAACACTTGAAGTTATAAGAATAGGCAAAGACTTTCTGAACAGACTATCAATTGTACAAGAAATAAAGTCAAGAATCAAGAAATAGTACTATATCAAAATAAAAAGCTCTTGCACAGTAAAGTGATAAATTAGTAGATTGAAAAGTTAAAGAATGGGATAAATTTTTTGTCAGCTATTCCTCAGAGGGTTGATATCTAAAGTATATAAAGAACTGAGAAAAGTTAGAATACCAAAAATAAAAGATGTAATAAAAATAGGTCAGTGAAACAAATAGGCACTTCTCAGAAGAACTACAAATGACCAATAAACATTATGAAAAAATACTCAACATTTCTGGTCATTAGAGGACTGCAAATTAAAACAATGCTAAGATTTCCTTTTACATCAGAAAGAATGGGAATCATCAAAAAATCAAAAAGCAACCAATGCCAGCAAGCCTTAACAAAAAGGAAACCTCTTTACATTGTTGGTAGGAAAAACCATTATGGAAATCAGTATGAAGATTTCTCAAGGAATTGAAAATAGCAATTCCATTTGACCCAGCTGTTTGCCTTCTAAGTATCTTGCCAAAAGAGCTAAAGTCATAACATAACAGTACTACATGCATACTAATGTTTATGGCGGGCTGATTCACAATAGCTAACTCCTGGAAATAGTCTGTAAGTCCATCAACAGATAACTGGATAAAGAAAAATTGGTTGCTTGATGGGAGATTCTGAACAGAGCTCAGGTCAGAATGTTGACAGTAGTTAAGCACATAAAGACCAAGCTCACGGGTTTTGAGTTAGAAAGAAGAATTCCACTAGTATTTGGACTCTATATCACATGTGTTATGGTCTGGTAGAAGATATGTTGGCATTTTGAAAACTTTTTTTTTTGTTTTTTTTGTCTTTTTCTTTTTTATTGGTACCAGGGATCGAACTCACGACTGCCTGCTTGCAAGGCAGGCGCTTATGCCGCTGAGCTAAATCCCCAGCCCCTTATGTTGGCATTTTGCTCTTGTACAGAGACTTCATGGGAAACTGGGATTAAAGGTAGCAGACTAATTAATTTGGGAGAGGAAATTTCAAGACAGCAAACATTGTAGCTTGGGTGGTATTGGGACCTTTGGGGTAACTCTATATTGTGAATCAAGAGCAAGCAGCCCAGAAGAATAATTTAAAATTTTTTGAGTTTGATGAGAAAGGAAGCTCAGATTAGGTGGGGACCTGCATAAATGGAGAACTGAAGATATTCATTGCTGAAAACATTAAAAGAAACCAAGTACTTTGGAATAGGATGATAGAAAAGATGGCTTGAGGGGATATGCAAGACTCCAGCTTTTGCAAGCTCAAAGTCACAAAAATAAAAGATGTGTGTTGAAAAGAGCCCCAGGGCACTGTACTCTAGGACAGCTGCCTAGAGAATTTGTTCCTCAGTATTTGGTTCACCTTGATCAACAATTTAGACACTCAGGGAGGCCTTTGTAACTATCAATGAGATTCAAAAAGGCTTAGCTATAGCTCCCTTTGACAGCAGACCTTAGCATTACCCACATGGTACTGGTTTTAGATGCATGAAAATGCAAGATCTGTGGGGTCAAGGAGACTTCCACTCAGATTGCAAAAGAAACCTGGGAGGGTAGGGAGTGTGCACCTGAGAGGGAAGTGTGTGAAGTTGTGATCATAAAGCTGAGGGTGCAGTGGAGACTCCAGGATTTTGGGAAAGCCAGGAATGTGTGCTGTCTCAGGACAGCTGCAAGGAAGGAGCAAAACCAACCCAAAGGCAAAGCCATGGTGACTAAAACCACTAGCAGCAATGCTGAAGGAATGGGGCTGCTCAAACACTTTGGAGTTTACATCTTGCCACAGATTACCCCAGATGCTGATGATAGAACTGTAGGATTTAATGTTTGCCCTGCTAGATTTCAGTTTTGTTTTGGTCCCATTCCTTTCTATTCACCTGTACTTTTCTTTTGGAATGGGAATATTATTCTGTGCTCTTGTATACTGGAAGCATTTATCATTCTTTTCATTTTTATAGGGACTTGAAGGTAAATTTATCTTGCAAGAAACTTTAGAATTCGACTTTTCAGCAATGCTGAAGCTGTTAGGACTTTGGCAACACTAGAGAAGGAATAAACACATTTTCCATAAAGGAATGCACATGATACTCTTGGGGATGAGAGAAAGAATGTTATGTTTTATGTCTAGATGTCCCCCCAAAGCCTCATGAGCTCATAGCTGGAGATTTTGGGAGGAAATTGAATCATGGGGCTGTGATTCTCATCAGTGAATTAATCTACTGGAGAATTTATAGCTAAATGTGGTGTTGAGAGGTTAAACCTTGTTCACTGAAGTGGGTCACTTGGTACATAGGTTGGAAGGGTACATCTCTCCTCACTTTCTCCCTTGATTACTTTCTGCTTCTTGCTGCTATGTCATGAGCTATTTGTCCTCTGTAATGTCTCTCTGCCATTTTTCCTGCTTGGGAGCCAGCCAACTGTGGACTGAAACCTCTACAAACTGTAAGCCAAAATAAACCTTTTCTCTTTTAACCTGTGGGTGTCCGATATTGTGTCTCAGAAACCTGAAAGTAACTTAGACAATCATGTGCATATATCAAACATTCATAAGGAATGTAAACATATGTCTTAAACATGAACTATAACTAACATTAATAAGGAATATAGGAGAGATGTATTTAAAATCAGAGAGAGGAAAGAGGGTGGGTAGGGGAAAGAGATAAAAAAAAACAAATAGAGATGCATCTTATAGGAGTATCTACTCACTAACACAAATATAAACTTTATGTGCTGCAAATATATACTAATAAAAACAAAAGAATGTGAATAAATGTAATTTGCAACAATGATAATAGTTTTGATATATATGATGGTTCCCAAGTCTGGCTTAACACATATAGATATTAACTGTTATTCCCAGTCTCTGATTCAAGGGGTAAATTGGAAAGGATTTGGTACAGGGAGTGAATATTTACATGAATGAATGGTGAAGACCATGGCAGAGCTACAGATCTAAACCCAGAAGTCTACCTGTCTCCAAAGAAGATGGACAAAATCAATGTCCTATCTATGCCATTTTTCATATTATCACTTCTTCCTATGATGGTTTTTCTCCATAGCTCCTTGAAAATTCTGCTAATTATTGAAAAGAATAGATGCTTTTCTGAAAAAGTAAAAATGGTCAATAACTACACAAAAAGATGTTCAGCATCCTTGGCCACTAGTGAATTGCAAATCAAGATCTCAGTATACTCCATTAAGAATATTTGTTATTAAGACTTATAAAACAGCAAATACTGGTGAAGCTGTTGGTGGAAAGGAACTTTTTTCAGTGTTAGTAGGACTTGAAACTAGTATAACCACTGTGGAAATCAGTATGGAGGTTTTTTTATTTTCAAAAATTAAAGTTAGAAAATCCATTTAAGCCAGTTTTACTTCTGTGTATCTTTATAAAAGAGTTAAAAGACATCATATAACAGTGATGCATATGTGTCTATATTTTAGCAACACAACTGACAAACAGTTAATTCATTGAAGCAGCCTATATGCTCATTAACAGGTGAATACATAGAGAAACTGTAGTATCAAAATTGAGTACTACTCTGCATAAAGAAGGATAAACTTGAGCCTTTTGATCTTAAAGGAGCGTGGAAGTTCCAGAACAAAAAAGAGTTGATGATGTCATCCTTACATTTTTATTTACTCTCTATATTAAAACACTTTATTGTCCGTGTGTGTTCACTTATGCGAAATTGCAGATTATATTCCCCTACTCTGTTTTATCTGGTACCAGGATTCAAACTCAGAACTTTACGCTTGTCAGGCAGGCACTCATGCCACTGAGCTAAACCTTCAGCTCTATTTGTCTACTTTTAATTCGCCTTATCATCATTATGAGGAAGTAGTTTAAAGTCTTGTCCTTTTAAGTAAATCAAGAATTAAGAGAAACTTATTTTAAGCACAACAGAAAAAGAAAATGGCAGAGCTGAGGCATATTGCTTTTAGAAAGTTCTGCACCTAAAATGAGCTCTTTGTCAGCCACAATTCCAAGTCAAAATAGCAACAATCTAATTAATAAACTGATAAGGAGTGGGATAAGAATTGAAATTACTGAACTCAGAATCAGAACTTCAGATTGCTGTATAATGAAGGATTAAACTAAGATTTGAAAATGAAGCTTATTAAATCACATTGTTATTTCTAAAATTATTTTAATGTTAATTTTTAATGAAAGCAAAAATTTTGTGAGACTTTAAATATAGCTATAACTTATTTTAAGCCATCATTAATTTAATATTTATTGAATATCTTAGTTTTGTTTATTTTATAATGTGTATAATTTACTAGTATAGTATTACATGTTTAGTTACAAATTTATTTGTGCATACATAAGTATAAAAATACATACATTTATACATATATTGAGAGTGGTGTAAGGCTCAGAGATAAAATTTTCTTATCTACCTATGTGGTTCTATTGACAGATGTCAGATTTGATTATGAGTGCCTGCCTGACAAGCGTAAAGTTCTGAGTTTGAATCCTGGTACCAGATAAAACAGAGTAGGGGAATATAATCTGCAATTTCGCATAAGTGAACACACACAGACAATAATATGTCCTAAGGTTTCTATAGCTTTTATTAGCTGCTCAGTGATAAAGTTAGAAATCAAGAAAACTTGAAAACCACTACTTTAAGGTACTGCATATTTGTGGTAAAGAGGAAGGACAGTATGAAGTAAGAGAATAACAATTTAAAGAATATTTTCTATCTAGAAACACATATAAGGCAAACTGAGTCTACCAAACTGAGTCTATCCCAGAATTGGAAGAGCCTTTAAAGATTTGCGGGGAATAAAGGGGAATTAAAGCAGAGATGCAATGATACATACAAGTGGGGGGAGCCCTGGCTATCGGGCTGCTGCTGATTCATGTTGTCTCTTTGTACAGAGCAGAAAAAGGCACACTTTCTTCTAGCAGATATAGTAACCCCCCGCAAAGATGTAGCTTAGTAAATTTGTTTGTTGGCTCAAGATGAGCCCCCACTCACTTCCATCAATGGGAGCTTTCCCTGAAGTACATGACCTGCACAACTGTGAAGGGTGGCCCACTGTTAGAATACTAAGCAGAAAATCCATTTTAGCAGTCTCTTCAAGTGACTCTGATGAGATGCCAAGGTTGGAAACTACTTGCATACATAATATTAGACTTTCTTATTTATTCTATTAACTTTGTAGAATTCACAATAGAAATGCATTAGAAAACTGGTCTGTAATTTTGTTATCTCACTAATTAAACTTGGTTTCCTACTAATGAATTTCATTTAGGAAATGTTTACAATCAGTTATCTATCTGTGTGATCCTGGGCTAGTCACTTTGTTTTTGTGAGTTTTGTTTTCTTCAGTTATAAAATGAAAGAAATTGAAATTGATATTTGGGAAGTTTTTTTCAATTATAGCCCTGTCTGTTCTATGCATTTTGCCACTTAGCAATGTATGTCTGGTCACCTTATTTTGAAAACAGAAATATGTTCTAAGAGTTTCTATAGCTTTTATTAGCTGCACATTTCTGTGTGCCTAATCATCTGCAACAGGAAATCTGTTATTTTATCCAATTGAATTCCACAATTGACATTCATTTATTTTGGGTAACTTGTCCACAGTTGAGATTTATAAAGCCTGATCAAAGTTTCAAGTTGGATTCCTGAATCTAGCAATTGGTTAAACCTATGATCATTAAGTGAATTTCCTATTGGATACAGGAGTCACCATGAAGTATGCTAAAATTCAAATCCCTGGACCTTTAGGTAGATTCAGGTTTATTGAGTTTGGATGAAGACTGGGAATATTTTAACAAGGTTCTCAGAAGATATAATTTCAGGTGTCCAGTGGTCCATTGTTGAGGAAATATTTCACTCAAATGATGGTGATGCAGAGAGATACCCAACTATGCCAGTCTCTGATTGTCATTTCTCTATCTTCTGGCCTATCTTGTTTTTGATCTTTCTGCAGTGTCTTTGTGGGACGATAGACAGTGATAAAAGGTTGAGAAAGGCTCAGTGACTTCTCTAGAGCCTCACTCAGTGAAGGAAGGAACAATAATTGGTATTTCCTCTCCTAGACTGAAGTTGATTTCATGGATTGGACTCTTTATAGCTGTCTTACTTTGACATTCAGCATTACAGGACAGGGTGAGAAACTAAGCAATTCTCTCACATTAGTTTTCTTATCTACCTATGTGGTTCTATTGACAGATGTCAGATTTGATTATGAACAAAAAGAAACAATTGATACATGACACATTGTCCTTAGATTGTTCTTGTAGCTTTCATGTGAACGGATGCATTTTACTGCCCTCTAGTAGTTGATGTAAGAAGATTGATGAGGGTAGTAACCTTTGACTCTGTGCCTGTAGTGTCACATAGAAGGGACCACTGTTAGTTTGAGGGACTAAGAGAACCTGGGGCATATATATGACATTATTCTGTTGCACTACGTTTTAAGTAAAAAGAAACATCAACTGATCTTGAATGTAAGGTCATGCCACAAAAAATGTTTACAAAATCTGTAACACAAAGCCTACTATCTCATTTACAAAAGAGGAAACTAAGACCATGAATACAGGTTATTTGCTCAATCTATCTTTAAATAGTGAGTATTGACTTCAATTATGACCCTCAAAAGCTTTTTTAGAGGAAAATATACGAATAATAGCTGTTTCTGCAGTACTCAATACACACTATCGAGTACTATTCTACTCACTATTCTATGTGCTTCATATTTAATCTCCATAGTGACCCTGTAGGGTACGTACAATATTCCCATTTTATAGATGAAGAAACTGGGTACAGAGAAATTACACAGATTGAGTGAAACCTCATAGGTAACCATAGAATTGGGATTAGATCATGATCAGATACATTAACTGTCTCTAACGTCTATGGATTTAACTTCACTATGCATCTTGTCTCTGCAGCATAAAGAACAGGATTACAAAATAATCTTTATAAACTCTCATAATCCTACCTATTGTCTACTCAAAATTTCACAATAAATTCTGATTCAAAAATCCCAAACTTGATTAGCTTCAGCTTAATGTTTGAAAATCCAAACTATAATGAAATGAGAACCTCAAATCATGAGCTACATCTTGCATTATTACTCACAGACGTCACCGTCTCACCAAACCTAATCTACCTTTCCAGAAAGTCATTCAGCTTTTACAAATTGTGTTCAGTGCTATTCTATGAACCACACATAGATGGTATCTTTCCTTTAATAAATTTCATATCTAACGCTATCATGGGTCATAGAGTTACTCTTTGCATACTGTTGTTTGGGTTGCTACATGATACAGTTCCATTTCTAGAACTCTTTGGGTTATTGACCTAAAAATACTCAAGGAGATTGGTTCTGGGTATTTACCCAAATGACAAGGTAGTTTTCTGAAGCTCCTGACCTAGATTAAGCTAGAGTTTAAGGGATGGAAGTTTAGGAAGAGGTAGAAAAGAGAGTACAATGAGTTAAGTCAGTAGTTCTCTGATAATTCAGAAACTCTGTGCCCATCCTTACTATCATTAACTTAGCTTAAAGTGTCCATTTCTTAGTTTTCTTCAGTGTTTATCTCAGAAAAATACTAAGTTAGGCCTTTAGATCCATATTCTCCAGCGTGCTAGAGTAACTCCCACAGGGAACAGTTATGGGACAATATTAGTTGTTAATTAAAGAAACTTTATGAAGATGCTTTAGTCAAAGTAGAACTGTACAAAAATTTACTCTAAAGGAGAGAATAAGAAGAGGGGTTCAAGGTATGAGAAAACTGATTTTTATAGAATCTCATTTAGAATTTGACCCTTAAGAAGTTCTGATTGATTTTCAATGTGAAGAACAAAATGACCAAATATTCAAGCTACAAGCCACTGAAGAGTCACTGCTCTTCCCTTTTAATACTAACCAGGGGCAGAAAACTATGTGCTCAGAAATTCAGTCCAAAACTTAAAAACATATGTTGTAGTTTTAAAAAAAGTTTTGAATTTAAATCCTTTGGTTTGGCATATCCTGTACTGATCATCACAGTTTCTACTACTCTCTGTTGGCTCCTACCCAGTAGTTTCACACATTTATAATTTGTGTCTAGCCCTGAAGATATTTATTTTTGGAATTCATGCCAAACTACCTCTGAGTGATTAAATTATACACCAGTGGAGGAGGGCTGGCGACTCAGGGCCACATACAACTATTCAGAACTTTAAATGAGGGAATGAAAGTTATTCTGTAAATAAAATGCATTTTTAAGGATTTAAGGTATATTATTTTCCACTGTTGATACAATGAAGGTGTTCCTATCTACATGATATATTTAGTATAACAAATTAATTGGCTATGAACACGTTTTAAGTAAAACCTTATCTAGCTTGTTTGTCAGAGCTATCAGTGCTTTCTGGTTCTTGTGTCTGGTTGGACTGGTCACCAGCTTAGGTTGGTGTTCCTCTACTGGACAAGCATTTGAACATGTCAGACCTTCCCAGCAGAAGTTCCAATAGTAAATCACTCTGTGAAAAGACATGCTGCTGATAAGAGTGTATTCTTGGGGACTGGGGATTTAGCTCAGCGGCATAAACACCTGCCTTGCAAGCAGGTGGTCGTGAGTTGGATCCCCGGTACTGATTAAAAAAAAAAAAAAAAAAAAAGAGTGCATTCTTTGTATGAATGGCCAGAAAATGATTAAGAACCTTAGAGCCTGTTTTGAAAGGATTCAAAAAAAAGGGTTGATTTGATGTCTGTGACTTGTTTTCTTTTTTTTACTTATATCTTTACAGATTCCCTGTAAGATGGGGAGAATAGAACTGTATTTCTTTAGTTTATTACTTGGTGGTTCTCCAGATGACAATGCCTGATGCTTTAAACTTAGCTTTTCCCTGGCTTCTCCAATACTTGGTCATTTTTGGACTGCAATTTTCTGTTCACTCCTTAGAAATTTTAATGTTGAGCAAAACACTTCCTGGGTTGACTGTGTGCTAATGTGTGTGTGAGTTTGCTTCTAGGCCGTCAAAGCTGGTAAACAGCTGCTAATTAATTAAACACCCATAGAATTTCTTGGCCTGTTCCAAACTGTGTTTACTCTATGATCAAATTCAGTTTGACTGTATCTGTTCTGAAGGCTACAGGTCAGGTGGTGAAAAGGGAAAGGAGTTGATAGATGGTATCTTTATCACTTATCTAACACCAGTACTCAGGCTCATCAAATTCACTGCATGCACAAACCCTGAGGGGAATACTTGAGGTTGCACCTTGGGTATTTGAGCAGGCTTATTTTAATAGAAGGACAGGTAAAACTTGAAAAGGAGAATGAAAAGTTATGTCAAAGACTGCTGATGGGGAAAACTGAGGTCTATATTTGTTTTCATATCTGAGTTGATGGTGAGGCCTGAAACATGAAACAAATTGAGTGAGTAGGGTGTCTAATGGGAATTGGGGGCATAGCAGAGAGGAAATAGTGAGGGATGAGGAAATGAGAATAAAGGAAAATACGGAAGCAGGGTTTTTTTTTTTTTTTTGCCTTAACCATCTCTTTGTTTGTTTTCTACACTAATCTACAACATGCAAGAAATTTTAAAGTGAGTTCCTAACTGGAAGTCATTGACAAATTTGAAATAACTCTGTGTAATGCCAAGGACAGTTTATTTCAAAGATATAATGGTTTTATTTTCCTTTATGCATTATTGCATTTTTCTCTTTCTCCTATGTGTTACCAATATTCTTTCTCACTTTAGGATATTCCATTTAAATAGCATAACTGCTATTTTTGTAGGCCTGAAATTCAATTGTACCAGGCTAAGGTAGCAAACTTATTTTCCATTTGGTCTGCTTCATTTAGATGCTATTTTGATGCTGTCAGATAAACTCTTTCTCAAAGGAATATGATTTATGACAGGAAATATGCCATTATACAAATAAAAAATATTTCTTTCCTTTATATGCAATGCAATATATTATTTGAAGAGTGTGGGATGAGAGATGGAAAGAAATAGAGCCATTCAAGAAGTTTATACTCTATCTGACAAGGTAAAATGTTCTGACAGGAAATAGTGGCTAATATTATTATAAAGAAATAATTAAATTGAGTCAATTACAATCTTTAGACACTACCTAATGGACCCAGAAGAAGGAGCAATAATTAGAGACTGGTAAAACTAGTAAAGGCTTTCAAATGCTTATTACATACTAGCTTTGCAATATATATTTGTTGGCTAAGCTGGATTTGGAAGGATGTGTAATTCCTAGATAATTTAGAGTAATGGCTATGTTCTCAGTAAGATACACAGTATAGGTAAATAGAGAGTCAAAGGTTGTGTTGGGGACACAATAGTAGTAATTTTTTAAGCAGAGTGCTGTGGGAGAAGATTGCTATAGTTGAATATAGGTGGAATTCATGCAAAGTCCATGTATTAAAGTCTTATTCCTCAAGGTGGCACTGGTGGCAGGTGCTATGAACATTTAGAAGGTAGAACCTTGTGGGAGTTCTCAATCATTGAAGACATGTCTCCGAAGAGGATTATGGGACCCCAAATTGTCTGTTCTCTCCCTATTTTTTTTGCTCTGTCTTGCAATGCAAACAGTTTGCTCT
This sequence comes from Cavia porcellus, assembly GCF_034190915.1. Lineage (NCBI taxonomy): Eukaryota > Metazoa > Chordata > Mammalia > Rodentia > Caviidae > Cavia > Cavia porcellus. The sequence continues at coordinate 72,175,778 of NW_026947486.1, forward strand.
GCCACATGCTCATGCCATAATGTGCTGCCATATTAGAGGTACAAAGCAATGGATCTTACTCTGGAACCTTTAGAAGTATGAGCTAAAATAAATCTATTCTCTATATATGTTAAATATCTTAAATGTTTTGTTGTAATGATAGAAAGCTGACTAACATAGAGATCATACTGAGACTGTGGTACGTATCAGATAATGAAAGGCGTACGGCCCATAGGAAAGGATTGTGACTTTTGTCTTGTAGGTCATGGGGCAACATATGAAGATTTTCATCAGAGGGCAATGTCAAGAGAAGACGGATCTGGTTGGTAACCATGAGCAGATTGGATTGACATAGGAGATTCGAGACAATGACACTAGCTAGGAGGCTCAGGCTGCAGTTGAGAACTGTCTCTAGGATAACGGCAGTGGAAAAACGTATCCAGGTAGGCTATAATAAAATATAGAAGGAATTACAGGACTTAGTGACATGATTATATATATATTAAAGGAGAAGTAAAAGGAAAGGTAACTCAAAATTACAGCATATAGGACTGAAGAATGGTGGTGGCATCCCTAGAAATGATTCTTCTGCCTATTGTTTAATTGTGTCTCAGACTAGTTTGAAAAAGGACAAAGCTCAGAAAAATTTTTATTGGTTGCTTACGTCCATTTTGTACCCTATGCCTCAGAACTCTGAGGATTGAAGAGATCCAGAGATTTTTAGACTGGCTTATTTGAAGTCTGGTCTGGACACATGGCCAACTCAAACTATAACATACCAATTCCTTCATGTCATGATTCACTTCTACTATTATTTTATTTTTTGTTCATGCTCATTTTCATCTTTGATAACTATAAGTGTCTTAGGAATTGATGCTTGCAGGGTTTTTCCAATGCAAATGAGAGTGCCAGCTCTAAACCTTTACTTTTATTTTGCTAACTTAAATAAAGGAGCTCTTTCACACTTAGACCAGGCACAAGGAGATTTTCTTTTCATTTTCCTCACAGGAATTTAGGTTTAGTAGTGTATGCTTGAGTGAATTTCTTGAAGCAAAAGACATATTGGAGGAAGATATACTAGAGATTAAAAGAATAATTTCAGGTAGTATATAAAAAGCCTAATTAGCATTTTAAATGCTTACTTATTCCAAAGTCATTTATAATAATTTAGTTTGTCTACAAGCCAGCATACTCCCTGTCTGTACCCAACTCCCTCTCCCTTTCCTCTCTCTCTCTCTCTCTCTCTCTCTCTCTCTCTCTCTCTCTGTCTTTCTGTCTCTCTTAAATGAAGTCAGAGTACAATTCCCATTTTATTGGAATATTGATGAATTAGAAACTAAAACTGAGAGATCTTGCATTAATAATATACTTTGCTTATGGTACATTTTAAAAATCAGGCTCATGCTTTGTAATTCATTTGTTTTTCACTGCTTTATTGTGAGTTAGATTAAGTCGAGAGCATTATATCCCAAACAGCATGGAGAATAAATTATTCATCTTTGGTTACTGAACAGTTTAGCAGCAATGCAATTTGTCATTATTCTTTATTTTTATTTTCCTCTGAAAAAGAAAGGGTATTGACAATTTTCCTTTGCATCTTGAGAGTAAATCACCTAGCAAGGGCAAGGATCTCTCTCCTACACAGAAAGTTCCTACTACAAGGTGGATACCACAAAACTATAGGTGACTCTGCTACTTCATACACCCTTGGCAACTGGCTTCAGAAATTGGAAAGAAGCATTCAGGGTTTTTTACCTGCCCCCTAAAAACCCCACTCTCTCCTATCCATACCCAGTGACAGAGTTTCCGAAAACATTTAGAAATGTATGAGGAATAATCAGTCTAAGGAAAAGTTTAAATAATTTGCCATAGAAAGGCAATCATCTGTTTTTATTCAAAGACCTAGAGAGTTTGTTTTCAGCACATGGTAGGTCAAATTATGGTCGGGGTGATTTTTCAAAAGACCAGTTTCACACATAATTCCATGACTGATTTGTACACAAATGAGTATCAAATCTAATATCTTTTAATTTCTCTTTCTCCATTTTCAGATCTGTGTTAAATCACATAATAAATATCTAGATTGATCTATAATTCCTTCATGTATACTTTAAAACCAGTGAACTAAATATCAAACACATCATTATTCCTATTGTAACCTCTCTCACACACTTCATTACTGCTTTTGGTATATCATTTATCCAGTTTCTGAAGTGAGAAATCCAGGCATTTTTTTTAATCTTCTTTCTTTTTCTTTATTTTTCACTACTTTCTCACAGCCTGCCACTAAGATCTATCAATACAATTTGTAAATCACGTCTTATATCAATTCCATTCCCTCCATCCTACTGTCACTGGCTTGCCATCACTCTACTGGACTATGAAACCTCCTGTTCTATAGTCTTCTTGTCTTCATACTTTATTATGACACTTCCAGAGCACAAATCTGATCTTATCTTTGCCTGACTTGACAGTTTGCTCATGACTGTACTCAGGCTGTAAGGTGAAATTTGAATTGATCATTAGCTTCCTGCCTAGTACTGAAAGATTTGGTCTGCTACTTCCACTCACATTTGCTAGCTTCCAGCCACCATATACTGCCTAACCTCATCATAGCTATGATTTCTTTATGCTTGTATTCTGGTCTGAGATTCCTCCACCTGATGCCTTTTTTCTGTCTGGGACTTCCTTTTTCTCCTGCAGACCCTCATCTCAAAGGTTATGTCATGTTCAGTACAGCTCACTCTGACTTTTCTCGATAGATCTGTGTGCTTTTGTGCTTTCATGGCCCCAAAGCTATTGCCATATTCAGTTCTCCACATACACTGAAAATAACCTCTGTGTCAAGGTTGCAATTGTTTGTTTTCCAAGATTTGAAGTTGGGAAGGAGATCTTATCCAACCTTCTGCTACCCAAAATACTTCACATACTTAACACTTAGTTGGTTTCTGCTGAATACTCATTGAATCTGTATTTCATTGATGAAGTGACTTGGTTTCTTTTGTGAGGTTATGAAATTCAGTGGTGAACTTACAAGGTCTAGTTCTGACCCTCATAAATGCTTACTTATAAGGGAAAACTACAAATAAATATCATCCACCAAAAGGACATGGTAAGTGTATAATTTAAAACTAAATTGTTAAGCAGCATAGCACAGACATTAAGAGAAGAGTTTTTTTTCTCTGCAGTTCAGCTAACCTTGGTTTGCATCTTGGTTTCAATCATTTTCCAGCTATATTCTTTTAGGTAGTTTGCCTAACATCTTTTGGATTTATTTTCTTCTTATGTAAAATCAGAATTATTATAGTCAACCTCAGAAGGCTCTGATAAGGATTATATGAACAAATGTTTGTAACACCCTTAGTATCTAGCATACATCAATTGTTTAATAAAATAAATCAAACCCTAGAGAGAGTACAAAGAAATAATTCAGATTGCTTGGTTTGAGAAATATGACTTTTGCCATTCTTGTCACTACAAGTTGAGGACTTATTTAATAAAAATAAAGAAGGAGGCATGGTGCAATGTTCCTTTAGAATGTCTTCACGGCCCAGAGCTAAGACACTCTCCCTACTTACTTCCTGTACATAGCCCCAGTTTCAGCCTTGCTCAAGACCAATCACTTTGGTGTGGCGGGAGTTAAGCCACGGAACCTTGATCAATGGGCCTTAGGCACTTCTCTGCCCTATGAGGAGTCTTCTCTCTTCTGTCTCATCTCTCCTTCCTCACTTGAATGTTTCTCAGTTTACCCCTTCCTGCCATCATCACGGAGAATTGTGGGGGCCCCTGAGGCATGCAGGTAGATATTGTGCAGGACCTCTCACAACCTGTTGCCAACCAGTGGCTCTAGATAATCCTTCCTTTGTCACCTCTCTTCTAATTGTGAGTCTTCTGAGACCAGTAGTATCAGAGAGGAAGAGGGGAGAGAAAAGAAGAGAACAAAAATAACTTTTAGAGAATAATTGATAGCCTCAGGAATTATTTACATACTGCTTTATTTATTTCACAAGACAACTATTTTGGTAATTGCCAGAATGTGTTTCTGCCATCACAGATTTGGGAGGTCAATTATGTCAGTTCTTTAATAACTCCACAGTCCTTAGGGACTATTCTAATTGTCCCTGCCTCCTGAGCTTGGTACCACAAGTTCCCTGTGTGTCTAGAGGTTGTATCTGACCAGAGGAAAGCATACAGTCTCAGAAACATCTAGTCCTCTCTCCTCTGCCTACCACTGCTGCTCTCAGATCATGGAACTTGAGACATGCTGCTGGCTCCAAGGAGAGCTAGTAAACTTCCATTTTGCTTAAGATGATGATGGAACAAAACCCCAAAATGAAGCATGATAGGTACACGAAATGCTATACTTAATAATTGAGGGGCTGTGAGGAGCACCGGCGACATCTCGCCTGGCCATCTAGCTGCCAAGGTTACCATATCCTTTAACCTCTTTTAAGAAGTTCAGTGAATTTTTAATGATTCCTTATATTTTAACATGGATTTATAGGCTGTTCACACACAGTTTTTAATCTTTACCCTTAAATGAACCCAGTGATTTAGATGGTATTATCATCTCATTTTAAAGGTGAAAAAATAAGCATAGAGGTTAACAAATTTGTTTATAATATTGGAATCCTGACCTGTTCATTCAAAGCCAATGCTGTTTTAGCATTCTAGGTATACTTCTGTCTTTTCTGTCCTCAACAGTAGGAGGGTATAGATATTCTGCTTAATCAGCCTCCCTTTTTTGTGATCCTCTCTGTAATATCTTCCTGCTGCTCCTAGTGTCATCCAGTTGTACCAGAGGCCTGAGTAGTGCTCTACACAGGAAATCTCTCACTTTCCTTCTTAATATGCAGAAAGTGAGCTGAACAGTCTTATTTCAGACTGTTGTGTTGATGGCTGGTCCTTGCTAGAAAGCACTGTTTGCATGTCTTAGGGTTTCCTCAGTGAACAATGGCTGTAGCTTAAAAGAGACAGTCTTGAATGATGGAGAAGAGACAATCTTGAATGATGGACATTCACACACCAACACCAGGTGGTAGTATGGAGAGGAAAGTATTTTGCGTATGAAGATCACTGGATCTTCCTACTTTCTAATACTTGCTATAGGGGCAAGAAAAGGATGTGAGCTTCTGTCTTTTGACATATGCTTGCAAGAGGCACAGTCAGTGCTGTTGCCTTTCTGGCTGGTGTGTGTCATGGAAGTGTACACAGCAGCATAGCCAGGTGTAATCCTCTTTCTGAGTAGAGGATCAAACTAGTCTTGGAGAATACAGTTGGAAAGAACCTTAGACTTCATGTAGGTTTCTTTTTTTTTTTTTTCATTGTGTAACTTCTTTTGCCTCTGAGATCCCCTTTCCTCCTTTTTTATTTTTAAAGCAGTGAACCTCTCTTAAAAGGAAAATGAACATGAGCATTTGTGCAGTACAATATTTTGGTTGATCAGCAAATCTGGAGAAATAGACTCACCAAGGTTGTAAGACCTTGGATAAGTCTTACAACCAGGAAGTAGCAAAGTTAAGATTCAAGTCTAATTTTGTTGGAAGCTCAAGGACTTTGCTTGATAAATGGAGATGATAATGATGATGATGACAATGATGATGTGACAGCTAATAAATGTTTATGATGAGCCAGGATGGGTGCTCTACACTGATATTTAATCCTTCAGATAACTCTATAAGAACATTACTATTATTTAATGATGAAAGTTGAGACTCAGAATGGTTAAGTATCTCATTATTACTAAATATCAGAGTTAGAGCCTAAACCTAGGATTCTTGATCCTCTAGGGTAGTGCTCTTGACATTGCGTTAGTATACCATAAAGTATTAGACAGGAAAGTGCTTTGGGACTGTACAGTATTACCTAAATCCAAACTGGTCCTATACATCCTTTGATCAAAGCTACCATGGGGTAGGTGGGATGAATACTTATCCTTTCCCTAAGGTAGAAGTTCAGGGCAAGATGACAAAATCTCTACAAGAGAACCACTTTTCCAAGAAGAAGGCTCCAAATCTCTGCAGGAGGTACATATGAAGTTTTCAGAGCTGTCCTGGCTACGTGTCAGCTGAGACACAAGTCTCCAGGGGCCTCAGTGGCTGCCTTTTTGGAAGAAATAATTCCATTTCTTGCTTGCATCTCAATTGCTGGATAAAAATTTTATTGTTTTTGTGCGTTCTTCAGGAAATATCCCGTTTGTTTGTCTCTGAATTTAGTTTTTTTTTTTTTTTCAAACAAAACTTGGGCTTGCTATCTTCATGGCTTTTCCCCTAAGATCTTAAGGAGCCAATCCTAATGTATCAGTTGTGGTAACATTGTATGTGGATCTGTGCCAGACACTGTAATACTTGTGCCTCTCATCTCTTGATTGTCATGGTTTATATCAGTGGCCCCCAAGCCTCATGAATTATTTACTCGACCAAACCTAGCGTTTGTGATTGATTTGCTGTCTAGTGCTTGGATTGGTTGTGTGAATGCTACACTTGCCTAGGGGGTGGAGTCAGATATGATATAAGGGTGGGAAGAAGATGCGTCCCTCTCTCTTACCTGCTTCGGCCTTTTTTGTTTGTGGCTTCCATGAACTGTGGCTCTGCCATGTCATCCTGCCATGGAGCCAACTGAATACGGACTGAAATCTCCAAAATTGTAAGAAACAAACCTTTCCTTATTTCATGTTGTGGGTCATGTATTTCGTCTTAGCAATGAGAATGAAAACTAAGACACAGATTAAAGGGTATTTTATTATTGTGGTCATGTTTTCTTGAAAAGTACTCAAACTGTCTAGCCCTGGTCCTTGTCCTTTAATGACATCATTTTCTCTGCATAAAAATCACAGTCAATGTTCCTCTCCAGAACTTTCCAATGTACCCTGTTTCTCTTAATTTCAAGGAAAGAATTCCAGAGAGTGTGGGGGACACTATCTCATATATCACTACGTAGGGTAAAGATGAGCAAACTTACACCCTGCTGACAAGACCATGGTTCCAGAGCTAGCTGTCCTAAGAACAAGGTGGAATGAGATCAGATGGTTGCCAGTGCTAGTAATATTCTTCCCAGATGTTGTAGTCAGGTGTTTTGAGGAGAACAATTAGAATGAGGACACAAAACTTTATTATTTTATGATGGTCATCCAGAGTTAGACACAGAAAGTGCAGGAAATCTGTCCACAATACTAAAGACTCAGAATATTCAGCCAAGGGCCTAGATCCCACAGCAATGTCCTTCATGAGTCCAGATAAAAGCCTAAAGCCCATGGCAATGTCTCCCACGAGTCCAACTGGAAGTCCACAAGAAGGACTCATGCCAGTCTGTTTTACAGATCTGTGCTTGGAAGGCCCGAATGTCAGTGGTAGAAGCTAGAAAGTCTTATATGCCAATGGGGTGAAGGAGCTGTGATGGCAGGTTGAGAGTTCTGTACTGGAGCTGAGAATTCACACTCATAGTAAAGACCAGGTCTGACCTGAAAAGCACCACAGCCATTCTCAGTGGTACAGAGGTCCCGAACTCCTCAGATGATAACAGTTGAGTACAGGCCAGAAAGCCAGCATGACCAGTTTGTTCTGGGGGTTAAATGGCACACACCTTCCTCTCTGGAGCCAAGAAGCAATGCTCAATGTAAGGACCAGAGCTCTCCCAAAGTGAACCACAGCCACTCTCACCAACAAGGTCCTCAGCTCCTCTGATGACAAAGGGGAATGGCGAGCTCCTCCAGGAGAACCAATGGCTCAAACAACAACACTTTGAGAAACCCACAATTCCTTGCTTGTCTTCTCCACATCTCTATTTATGCTGGCAACTTTCCTCAGGGGGACCATCTATGTTCAGTACCATGCTGATTTAATTTAGCTGGTGTTAAGTTGACCACCAGTTCTTAATCCATAACACCAAGTTTTTCAACTCTACTGTAAATCCTGGGTTTCTTCCTTAAGATTTTGAGTATCACTGAAGAAAGTCACATGGCTGTACAGATTGATGCCAGGAAATTCTGATTTTCCAACCTCTGCTAAACCCAGAAGGCCATTTTACATATATTCTTTTTTTGAATTTTCTTTGTCAACTTCCTTTAGAAAGTTCCATAATCATTGTTTCAAGTCAGCCTATTCCTGCCTCACAACAGAAAAGCATGTCTCTCATCTCACAAGAGTCTTTGAGGTATGAGTTTCTTATAGATCACCTCAAATCTTATACTTGTATCCAATTTTACTTTATTTTTTTGGGAAATATGTTCCTTCTCCTTTCTAAGCCTGTTCTCTTGCCCTTTGATTGTGCTCTCATAAAGTTGTTCTTCCATTTTCTTTCTTCCCAGTTGATCAATCTTAACTCAATTATTTTCTCACTCCTCAAATGTATTTAAGTCCCTATTAAAAATAGGAGTTCTTTCCTCCTTGGGGCTACTTCCTCTCTTAACCTTAACTCCATTGAAAATTTTCAGAAGTATAGTTTCCTTTTGTGTAGTCCTAATCTCCAATTCTTTTTGCTGCCCATTGCAAGTTGATTTCTATCTACCTCCATTGCTCATTTCTATAGATAAGAGCATTAACAGCAGCTAACAACTTTTAAGTTATTATTATTCACCAGGTACTATGCTAAGAATTTCACTTAAATTATCTTATTTGATGTTCACAACAATCCTTTGAGGTAAGTACTATTTTAATCTCCACTGTACAAATGTAGGTCATTAGAGCATTTGAGTGACTCATTTATGGTTACATAGATTAATGAATGTAGAGTTGAAACTTAAACTGAGGGATTCTTTTTTAAAATATTTTTATTAGCTTATGTTTTGAGACCTAGTGATTACATTCAGCCTGGAGGTTGATACATATCACATCTTGAACATTTTTCCTCTCTTGCCCCCTCCACCCTCTCCTCTCTCTCCTTCCCCAGACCCTTTTTCTATCTTCGCAGAGTTTGCTTTCCTGTTTCCTAATATTTCTCTTTTATGTTGTTCTTTAAATTATTCACATATTGGGTCTCTCATATTAGAAATACCATATAATATGTAATTGTCTCTGTGTGACTTTTTTACTTAGTATTTTGGTGTCATAGTCCATCTATTTTCCTAAAATGAGTCAAATGTATCCTTCCTTATGATTCCATATGAACATATGAATATGACTTTATATATTTATATATGATATATATAAATATTCATATATTTATATATGACTATATCATATATGTTTATATGAATATATTTATATATATTTATATATTCATAATATACCTATTCATCTGTTAATGGGCATATAAGTCATTTCCATAAACTAGCTATTGTCAGTTATACTGCTATAAATATGCTATGCATGCATCACTATAATGATGACTTTAGCTCTTTTGGGAAGATAGCAAGAAGAGATACAGCTGGTCAAATGAAATTTTCATTTTTAGTTTTTTGACGAATCTCTATAGTGATTTTCATAGTGGTTGTACTAGTTTACATTCCCACTAAACACTGTAGAAGTCTTCCTTCTCAATAATCTCACTAATATTTGTTGTTTTTTAAGTCCTGATAACAGCCATTGAACTAAGGGATTCTCGTTTTAGAACACATACTTTAACCCAAGGGCTGGCAAACTTGTATTACAAAGGATTAGGCTTTGTATACTGTGTGCTTTCTGTTGCTCAGCTCTGCTGTTGTAGTAGGAAAAGTATCATAAATAAGTGAGACTGTGTTTCAAAGAAAACTTTATTGATGATTGCTAAAATTTAAATTTAACATAATTTTCACATCACAAAAATGTATTGCTTTGATTTTTTTACACTAAATGTTGAGACCATTTTTAGTTTGCCCATGTGAAAACATGTTGTTGCTCTAATAACTACATCATTTAGAGTCCCTAGAATTGTTAAATTCCATCGCTAAAGCTCTTAATTCTGACAATACACCCTCTTTTTTGGGCATTCTCTCCTCTCATGATTTTGAAGTCATTACTCACTCCTAGTTTTTCTTCTACAATGTCTCTATGATTGCTTTTCATTCCTTCTGAAAGCTTCTTTTTTCCTGCTTACCTCTGAGAAGATCTGTCTTTGTATATTCTGCTGTGCTACAGTATTTGTCTCTATTTCCGTTACTAACAATTTTTTGTTCGGGTAATATGTGGAGTACACAGTTTGGAGTTTTACTTGCATGAATTTGAATCTTGGCTCTAATACCTCTTGTATGATATTAGGGTTATGTATCTCAGTTTCATTCTTCTTCTTAAAGGGATAAAAATAACCTCTCCTTTCTATGGTGTTTTGGAAGATTAAATGATTTATTACTTGGAAAGTTCTTGGAATTATATCTTTAATATACATAATGAATATTTGTCATCATCATCATCCTACTGTTTCGCAACAAGGACACACTAATCTATATCTCTTGATCTATTTCAAGTTCTAGACCCATATATCTAGCTGCTTATTTAACATCTATACTTGGATCTACTGGCACTTTGATCTCAACATGTCCAAAATCCATTTCATCATCTTCTCACCTTCATAGATACTCACCTTGACCTGCTCCTCCATAATTCATTATACTTATAAATAACTTTGCTGTTCACTCAGCCATTTAACTGAGAAATCTGGGAGCCCAGTTGTATGTGAGAAAAAGAGGTAAAAATCACATCACAAAACATTTAGTTTTCAAATCAAGATGAGTCTGAACAGTTTAAAGTTTGCTTGACTGAGATAAGCTTGAGATAAGCTCTGTGGTTCATGTGAAAATGTTTTTCTTTCCACATTTCTTATCTTCACTCTTGTCAGATCAATCTCATTTTGTTCCCTTAAAATTGATATGCATGTTTCTGATGCTTCACTTATGATCACACAAATCCTTTCATGTGTAATGCACCCCCAAACATTGCTAAATATTACTCATCATTCAACATCTAAAATACCTGTGAAGTTTTCCTGATTTCTTTAGTTAGTAAAACAAGGTGTGTTTAAAAACAGAAATTATGTTTTTAGATTTAATGATATTAGTGCGTACTGTATTTCATACTTTGCAATGTTCCTGTCACTGGTGTATAAGTTGAATTGTTTTGGCTAGGTTATAAACATCTTCAACTCACAGAGAATGGCATAAGTCTCCTTTGGCTTCTAGTTACATTTTTTGTGGCTCCTGTCCAAGGAAAGTAGGACACAAGGTTAAACTTTATGTGCTTTGTTGCTGTCTTGACCTTCCTCCTCAGAAAATTTTAAACGTAAAAAATTTACGTATCAAATTTTGTGTATTTATTTCTGTGATTTCCCATTTTTTTCTCAATTGCTAACTTTCCACTCAGGCTCTAGTTCTATGTCTCAAAAATTTTTATAGACATTGGGCTGCCTCACACTGACTCCAAACTTAACACTGTATTAAAATCCCAACCTGATGCCTTCCAGTGTCTCCTCACTTTAACACTTCCTAATGCCATCATAATTTATTTGTCACCTGAATAAAACTTGAAGTAATCTTTGAGTGCCTTGATCATATATATACTCACTTACCACAACATATATACTATTTTCCTTCGTATGTCTTTTATATTCCATGCATACTAGGTTTTCCCCATAGTAACACCAATAATAACTACAATGGGTGATGTGGCTAGGTGCTGAGCTAAGTGTTTTATATCATTTTATATATCATTTTTATATCATTGGTGTAAGGTAAGTATTTTTGCCACCTTCTTTTCATGGATGAGAAAACTAAGATTCAGAACAGCAAAGAAACAATCACCGAGATAAGTTTGTATCCAGTTTCCTACTTAACCTTAGTGAAATTTCATGCCTAGGTATTTAAAATAATTGCTTCCTAACTGGTATGACCGCGTCTCCATTTATCTTTCTTGCACACTATTTCCAGACTATTCATCACTGAGCATTAATATCATTATTTTCTCTCTCTCTTACACTCATTGATTTTCAGCCACAGCCTGAAAGTCTTAACATAAATATTATAAAGCTCTCCATAATCTTAACAAACCTATTTTTAAAGCTATATCTCTGGAAGTATACTTACATGTGTTTTCAAAATGGCTTACCAGTAATACACTCCCTACTCAGCCACACCAGGATTTCATCAGATTGCCTGTATTATCTTACTAACTTCTGACCATAAGTTCCTAGAGAAAAAAGGATGGGCGTGTATTTTTGCATCCTCCACAGCGCCTTCCACCTAGGCCACGCTAAGTGAATATTTGTCAAGTGATTGTTAGATAGTAGGGCCTCATTTACCGCTCAGAGGATTGAATTGTTTACTCTTTACTGTCTCTCTATCTCACTGGCTTTATGACTTTCTTCTACCCTGGGATAACTGCACCATAACAAATGTGAAAACTCTTCCTAGCAACATTTGAATCTCAGGATAATATTTACTTAGCGATTACAACTTGATCAAACTTTTCCTAAGTTTATCCCTAAAAGATATATTTTTATCTTGTGGCCAATCTTTCTTTATTGCTTAGTGGTTTTTTTTTAATTAGATTGAAAGCTTCTAATCTAGAAAAAGTTTCTGAATATGCCCACTGTGTGAAGTTGACAGTACGGTGTAAAGCATAAAGTTCTCTAGTAGCTCTTAAAGTTAAATATTTTATGTAAGCTGAAAATTTCAGTCCCTAGTGAGTCCTGGCAGATGTGTCTTGAGGAGTCTATGGGACATCAATGCAAGTGACAGCTAGGAAGCTCAGGTCCAAATCCTGAGATGCTGCAATTGAGAGAAATCATCCACATTTCTATTAGATTTATTAGTTTTTCTTTGTGTATTTATTGTTTTCTGGGCATTTTCAGTAGAATGAGAGTAGGGACTTCATTATCAAATGATAGCATGGAATTCCCAGATAGTTAGAAAAGTATGCTCAGGAAGGTCAGGGTTTTCTTAGATTCTGGCAGAGATTAATTATAAAGAATTTGGAATATTTTAACATTTGGTCAGTGGTTCCAAACACTTGAAACAATACAGATCAACCCTTTAGATAATGTCACATAGCAAGAAAAATATTTTACCTTAGGCTCAGTATACACACAAGTACGTACATGTATATGCACATTCACATATATACATTAGTAAAAATGTTCTATGAAATAATGCTTACTCTCACTACACGGTATTCATATTATCTGTTTTATTATATTTCACTTAAAAATACTAAACTGATTTTACAGCATATTAACAAATCATTTTCAATAATTTAACACGTACTAATTTAAAAGACAGAAAAAAACAAAAATGATTGTATGATGTTTGCTTTGTGCAAGTAGAACACAAGCATGTATTATGTCTTGATATGCAAGGAGGAAGAAGTCTTTAATATTAGCTAAAGATTAATATTCATAACATTACAAAAATAATTAACTCTGGCTTATCGATTTTTATTGGCTTCATGCAGCTCTTTGTTTAAACTAAATTTAGCAGTCTTTGTTTTTGTTGCCTATTGGCATATTAGAGGCTCCCCGACTATATGGTAGTCTGTTTCAATGTTTGCATTTATGTAAGACTTTCACATTATTTTGCAAGATAGATCTAAGTCACATCATTTTCCCCAAGGTTATATAAAAATAAGACATCAGGCTTCCTTACATTAAGATATGGTTATCTTGATATTGGAATGCTAATGAAATGCCATTATTATAATAGAATAATCACAAAAACTGTACTTTGCAAATTTCCCATGGTCTTTTTCTTCTTGTGCACCACAGACCTCTTCTTTCTGCACTTTCTCTTTCTATTCCCATTTTCTTTCACCTTGTGCTTTTTCCTCTTCCTTTTTTTCCTTTCTCCTTCTTTTCTTTTCCTTTTCCCCACTCTCCTCTTTTTCCTTGTATTTCTCTCCCCAACTCCACTTGCATTTTATAGAATTCTGAGACTCTAAAATGTTCAGATAAATCTGATGGGACACATTAAAACATTGAGGCATTAGAGTTACATAATGTGCAGGATATTCAAATGAGTATCATGGTGTCAAAGGATCTATAAATCAATTTGAAACTTGAGTGAATTCATTGTTTGCTTGAACAAGTAATTAGTCTAAATACCTGTTCCTTATCTCAGACTTTAGTCTCTCTAAAGTTGTATTATGGTGAACACACAATGAAGAACAAAATGGATTTGAGTTATAATTTAAGAAATGTGGTCATGCTGTAAATATCTTTTTGTGTATTTTGTCATAATTGCTTATATCTTCATGTGGATGTTCTAGAGGGAAGAATTCAAATGAGATGAAGTGGTAGCAACTACACAGATGGGAAACAAAAGTAAGCTTTCTTATTGGGAAAGTAGCCCAAACTATCTCCTATGAGGTTACCCTAGCAGTTATTTTCCTATTGGTATTATTACTAAACGGGTCATTCTCACTAACTAACCTAATAGAGACTCAAAAAAAACACTTGACTATTTCTCTCCACATGACCTCTCGCAATAATATGATTTGTTTAAACCTTAGCGGAAACAGAGCACCATTTGATTTAACAGAAGATGAGTCAGAATTATTATCAGGATTCAACGCAGAGTATGCCAACAGCCCTTCTGTCCTATTTTTCATAGCCGGGTACATAAATATCATTACAATAAATGGCCTCGCAACTATTATCTTCTTAAACACTACATCAACAGCTAGCTCCCTTGAAATTTATACAACAAACTTTATGCTAAAAACCCTTAGCCTTACAATTCTATTCCTATGAATTTGAGCTTCTTATCCTCGATTTCGATATGATCAACTCATGCACCCTTTATATATTTTGACTTTTGAATCATAGCCATAAATTACCTATTCAAAAATTGAAATAAAGAAGATAAAATAAAAAATACAATAGGTACCCTTAGTCAAGAAGGAAACATTCCAAATCCTCTGGTGCATGCTTAAAACTGCAAATAGCAACATGTTCCATGTATTTTATGTTTTTTTTCCTATACATGCATATTATGATAAAATTTAACTTTAAATTAGGAAAAGTAAGAGATTAACAATATTGACTAACAATAAAATAGAACAATTATATCAGTATACTATCATACCTCATGTGAATATGATTTCTCTCAAAATACTTTACTCTCCTGTACTCATCCTTTTTCATGTTGTGATGAGATGAAGTGAGGTGGAAACAGGCATTGTGACAAAGAATTAGGATAATATGTAAGGGATATGTGAACACAAACATCGTGATTCTGCAATAGTAGATCTGGCAACTGAGATGGGTACTAAGTAACCAAAAGTTGAATAGTGTATATAGCTTATAACCTAGATATGTTGGATACAAGGGTGATTCATGTTCATGCAGGATGCGGAAAGAGGGCATGAAGTTTCCTTATCTGGTCAGAATAGTACATACTTTATAATTTATGAATTATATATCTTTCTAATTTTCCACTTTATATTTTCAGACTATGATTTTCCATGAGTAACTGAAACCCTGGAGCGCAAAACCATGGATAAGGAGAACCACTGCAATATTGAATAGTGATGAGGAAAACAAAAATAAAAACCAAGGAGCTTTATGATAATGAGGATGTTAGATGTTGTAGGTCCAGCGTGAAAGTGCAAAATTTGGAGGAAGAAAGGTTCCAGTTCTGCTTGCACCACTTCCTTGCTATGCAGTATCACTCGTACCACTTAACTGCCTGATTCTGGTTTCTCATCTCTCAAATAGGAACAGTGCCTACTATATAGACTGTAGTGAAGACCTTGAATTTACAATCTTCAGCACGTGTAAGACTGAGGTAGAAAGGATATCGTGTTCAACATATGTCAACACCCTTCTGGAATTCATGTGAAATTAAGTTTATAATCAACTGTCTTTAAATTAAGTAACCATCCTTACTTTTTCTGGATAGGCCCAGTGTAAGTACACACACACACACACACACACACACACACACACACACACATACACGGTGAGTATGATTAAAACTAGTGCATTATTTATCTCAGGATATTTAAAAGGGAGAAATTTAAACGTACTCACCATAAGAAAATGATAAAAGTTCAATGTCATAGAACACTAATCACCTTGAATTGGTCACTACCCAATGTACACATACAGAAAAACTATAATATGTGCTCCTACATACATACAAATACCATGCATCCATCTAAAAATTTTTAATTTAATGGAAAACAGAAGAAGAAGGAAGAGTGGTCAGGTGGGAGAGATGCAAAGAAAGAAGAGACAGAAAAGATTCAAAGTGTCAGAGGCACTGGTTGGCCCCTGCTGACTTGGGAGTTGGAGGGAAGGCTCTGTGGAATAAGGAATGTAGGCTGTCTTTAGAAGCTAGGATCAACTTTCCACTGATAAGGAGCAAAGGAACCAGAACTTTGATTCTACATCCTCAAGAAAGTGAGTTATGCCAACAACCCAAACAAACAAGGAAATAGATTCTCCCTCAGAGCTTTCAGAAGAGAGTATGGTCCTGCTGACACCTTTGTAGCCCAGTGATCCTTACATCAGGTTTCTGACTTTAAAACTATAATAGTAATGTTTGTAATGTTCTCAATTGGTATCTAGACAGTGCTATGTTAATAAGGGCATGATAATTTGTTATGGTTGTGGTAGAAAATGAACACAAAGAAGTTCAAGCTGTGCATGGAAGCACATACTTGTAATAACAGCACTCTGGGAGGTTATGGGAGGAGGCTCACGCATTTAAACACAGCTAGGGCAACTTAGTGACTTAAAATTTTGTCTCAAAAATAAAAAAAAGGAGGCTTGGGATGTAGCTCAGAATGAAGACCCTGGTTCAGAAAAAGGATATTCAGTAATTGATAGCACTTGCTATTATTTAGCGCCATCACATAAATCTTAGAAATCATCAGTCTGTATTGTTTAAGATTCTTGATGTCATACTTATATGATCCTCTTGAAAACCCATGCATGTTGAATAAATTCAGTGGAAGCTTGAGATCTCAAACATGGTAAAGGACTAGAACACTATCATAGTTCACAGGTAAGAAATTTAAGCAGGTAGATTGTGGTATGATTTGGGAAGAGGTAGGAGTTGTTTTATTTTTTCACCTGTGAAACAGTGATAGATATTGTATTATTGTTTTGTGTGAAATGAGCAATTCATTTCTTTCAGAGTCTGCTACAGTTCCATCTACAAAATAACAACGACATTTCATAGGACTATTGTGAGAGTTTGAATGAGATAGTGAATGTAAAAAGTAGCATATAACTATGTACTACCCAGGTATTAACTATAGTTGTTAAGTTGATCTTTGTAAGATGTGCTGATTGGGGTAAAATATTTCTTGTTTAATGTCAAGTCATGATTTTCTAGTAAAAAAATCATATTGGCATAGCTGGAGATTTATATATAGTTTTCCCCCTTTTGTAGAAATCCAACATAGTGATTGTTGGTTCAGATTAAAAACATTTAAGAAGTTTTGCTGTGGTGCCTTTAGTTAGATAATTTATTTTACTCAAACCATCGCACATCTATCCTACAACATAGGGGCTTACTATTTACCCATTTTATGGTTGTTATGCAAAAATCCCCACCAATAATATTTAGCTCTGAACCTAGAATGCTATTTTAGCCTTGGTATATATACATATCATATCTTAATCCCTTTATCTTCCCCTTTCCTTTCCTCCCCACCCCTTTCCCTCTATTCTTACATCCCCTTCTCATCTCCACAAAGTATATCTCTCTGTTTCCTCTCATCTTTTATTTTTCTCCTTAAGTTATTTATATTTTGGATTTCTCATATAAGAGAACCCATGCAATATTTAACCTTCTGCATCATAACATTGTGATATTAAGGTGCACCCATTTTCCTACAAATGACCCTTCTTTATTATTAATTCCATTTTACAGATGAGGAATCTATGGCTTAGGAGCAAATATCTTGCCAATGTTTACACAATAATATGTTGGCAGGGCCAGGATTTTAATTCAGGTCTATGGGAGTCCCTAAATCCCTGTCATCCAGGTAAACACAACAGCCCTATGGTACAATTCCTTTTGACTGAACTCTCTTGCTCACATTTAAGATCTTATACTGGGTAATAAGAGAAGTAAACATGGAAGAAGTTTGTATTTTTAAAGTAATAATCATATAAAATTGTCCCTATGTTTCCATTAGGTAATTGTTTATTTTCAAATGACTTTCACATGCTTTATTTGTGTAAACTCTAGTCAAGTGCCTCTAAGATTTTGTTATGAAAATGAATGAATGGAGATTTCCATTAAAGGCAGATTCTGAATGAACAGGCCTAGGGAAGGGCCAGTTATTTTGTGTTTATAGATAGTCCTTCAAGGAGTGTCTTTTTAAAACTTGTACTATCACCACTATCATGCAGAAGTTCTGATTATTCTTGGATACGGTAGATGCATGTGCTATATGAGTACTGCACCATCTTCTATTAGTGTCACTACAGCTCCTTGGGCTGGTGTAGGCATATTTATATTGGTGTATTCCCTCAAACCTAAAGGAAATTAGTGTGAGCTTAATGGAAAACAAAGTTAAAGAATGTAATCAGGTAACAGTGATCCCTTCACAGACTTTGCCTTTTCCTAACATTCTTCTATAAAAGTCATCTGCTTTGTCTTTTCTATGCTTGCTTTAATTTTTCAGAAAATGTGTTATGTGCATGCACATGTGTGTATGCATGTTCTTAAAGCTGCTGATTCAGAGGCTGAGCATACAAAGCAAGAGCCACAGTTACTATGTTCTACTAATGTCCAGTCCTCAAAACTATTAGGATGAAGCAGAATTCTCATTTCCAAATGCCTTGCTGTTGGTAGTGTAAGCCAGATGGAGTACACAAATGGGAGAAGCTAAAATTTTGTCATGTTTAATTCTGACCTCCATCTGAATATGCTAACTGATGTTTCATGTTTTCTTAACTAGCAAAATAGGAGTGTGTGTGTGTGTGTGTGTGTGTGTGTGTGTGTGTGTGTGTGTGTTTTGAAGGGAGGTTTTGTATTGGGTGAGAAGATAAGTCACAAAAATATACTAATAATATGTAATATTAATATGTAAATATCAGTATAGGATGCAAATAGTAGTGATTTGGGGCAACTTGCTTTCAGATTCTTAGTTTCTTGTAAAGAACTCCAGAGAACTTTAGCAAATTTATTCAGCATCAATCAAAAGAAGAAGTACTAGTTTGGGTTTGTCACTAGCTAGTTGTGGGATTTAGGTAAGTTATTTCTATTCTGAGTCCCAATTTCCTCCATACGTGACTCTGCCAAGATTGCTACTTCTTTTTCTCCTTCACATTTTCTTTGATTTTGCTAAGACAGAAGCTGGGAGTAACTGCACTGGCTAACATCATTCAAGGACCAACTCTGCAATGGGTAAAAGAAAACAAAACTCAGGAAACTTGCAAAATTCCTTTAACCTATGAACTGCATCTCTTGCTTAACTGTACCAGTTTTTTATTATTTGTAAAAGTCATCTGTCCTCACTCATTTGAGGATGATTTGCATGTTTTTTATGAGACCATGGCTGATCATTGGGATCATTCCTCACTGGCAGGTCTGACAGAATCTGCAGGTCTGAACTGACAGAAGGCGTGTGGGACACCTCAACAGAGGGAAATTCATGAGTTTTAAGAAGGTGACACTATGCATACTTCAGCTTCTAAGTTTTAGACATGATTGCTAGCCTCAGCTCAGCACTGATTTGAAGTTGAGGAGCTGCAACTTGTACCTACAATATGGCACCACTTCTGTCTTCAGCCTGTAAACTCTGTTACACCATTCCCTGAAAACTGAGAAATGACTGGACCAGATTAAGTTGGTGGCATCATGGGGCAAACGCACTTTGTGGAGACAAGTCCCACTTCTTGTTTTCCCCACAGGCTACCAGAATTTTTTAATGTACTGAGCTGAAAACAGTCACCTTTGGCAGGAAGAAAGCAGGCAAAAATGTTTTGGGTCCTCTCCTTCAGCAATGCAGTCATGGCAAAAGACAAATTAGAATACTTGGAAGCAGGATAGAGGGAAATAGCATGACACATTTGAAATATTCATTTGATAATTAAACACCTGAATGGCTTGAAGATTGGAATTTAACATGCTAAGGAGTGAAATGAGATGACAGCATTGAAAATATACTCCAAGGCTCCCAATTCCCTGGTTCTATAGAATTCTATCACTGTTTACTTAGTGTTTACATGTCAAATTGCAGACCATTTTATCCAAACTAAATATCTGAACTAGTTTTATTCTGAGACAAAGCAAATACTTTATTTTTTCCACGTATTTCAAAACATCTTCAGTTTTCCTATTCCTGTCCTCTTTTCTCTTCTGCATCTCTAATTTCCTGGTCCAACCTTCTCTAAGTGCTGTGGTTCTGTGTGTCAGTCTGGTTTGGACTGTTAACTCTGGAATTAATAGCATCATAGGATTAGAGATTTTTGTAGCTGAAAGGAATGCAAGATATTACCTGGTTCAGTTCTCCATGTTGAAGCATACACTAAAGCCAGGTGAACATATTCCAGTGACCTGGGAGGTATGTTAGTTGTGAATTCTTCCATCTGCCTGCCTCCTTGTCCTATGGGTAACCATAGGTCAGGACCCACTTCAGTAGCAAGATATATCATGGAGAACAGAACAAAGACCTACACATTTGCTTCGTCCTTGTTGATACTTTGAGTTCTTTTCTCAATTTTGAAGCTATTAGTTCTTTCCTACCTGGCTACAATCTTTTCTTTGCTATCTATGGGAAAGTGTAATTTTAACCTACCCAACAATATATTTGCTTATGATTGCCTAAATGAAGTAACAAAATGGGCACCTTTTCAGATCCTATGTGAGTAATCCTCGTTCTGCTATCTCTAGGCAGTGAGCATTAGAACAAATTGCCTGATGCAATATAAACAGTTCCATTTAATGCAGAATCTGTTTCTTTCATTTTCTGAGTTTGAAAGAGGTAACTCATTGTATTTCAATAACAGAGTAATAAATACAAAGTTTGACAGAAGATCCTAGATGCTTTGGAAGTACAAATTTAAATCCCCCCTCCCTCTGATAGAAACATAGCCCAGAATGTATGGTAGAGGCTGATTGGAGTCCTTGAAAAACTATACACACAGAGAAATAGACAATATCACTATATTTCTATATCTCTATACTGTCTATCTAATTTAAAAGTTTATAGAAACAGTATATCCTTGGAACCAACATGTAGATTTCAGTTCTTTTCTCAAATTCACAAAAAGACCCTGTGAGTTTCCTTTATGTCAGGCTATGAAACCAACTTGGTATACTATGTGAATATACTGGCATGCCTTTTAATTTACAATGAAAAGATTTTAAAAGACTAGTATTGAGTATCATTTAAATTTCAACTTCTTAATACTTTAGAGGAAATCATACATGGTGTAAATTAACCACATATCATAAAAAATCTAATAAACAATTATGAATGTTGATATATAAATATGCCATATATACTAAATGCCAGAAAGATAAATATATGACATTAAACAAGTGGGTTTGGGTGCCAGCAGAATGTAGTAATTATTCCTCATTTAACCCTAGTGCTAATGCACAGTCTTTAAGGGGAGAGTTATCGATTAGTCTGTGTGTCTCCAACTCATACAATAAACTCGGGTAAAGTTCAGAGATCCTGTCTTTCAGACTGGTTTCCTGGCTCTCACCTTTGCATAAAAGACTGATAACCTTGCTAAACACTTGGCTGTCACCAGGTGCATGACTGTGTCCCAACTCAAGTTAGCAATGGGGAAAAAAAAAAAAAAGGCTTTTCCCAGGGTTATTTTCAGAGACCAGGAAGAAAGATCACAATCTGTGAATTTAGCTCAATATCTGCGTATGTGGGCAGGATCATAAAGGTAGTGTTGGTAGGTGTCTACTTTGGATCAAAGATTTGACTTACACGCCCCTCTCCCCCCATTTGAGTTTCTTAGTTCTTTTAAGAAAACCAGGCAAATGAGGCTGGTCATTTTTTAAATCTGAAGAATATGAAAACAGAAAGAAGGTAAATGGGGCTCTGGTTCCTGTCCCCTCATGAACTTGCACCTTGGCTTCCTGCAGCTAAAGGTGGCTGCTGCTGGTAGAGCAAGAATCCTCATTGCACTCCTACCTCGGGCCCATTTTCTGAAGACCTGGGAGCAGGTTCCTTGGGGAACTTAATACTTACTCAAGGATGAAACAAATCACTTTCCAGACAGGGGTAAGGTAAAGCTCTTATTTCAGAGAACATTAGCAAGGAAAATCATATTGTCTAGCATTGCTAACATCATCAGTTCACTTAAAGCTCCCTGTCTTGTTGCAACCCTCCCTAGTGTCCCAAAACAATCTGTTGCTGGTCTTCTGGTCCCCACCAGAGCTCACAACCAGCCAACCAGCCAGCCAGCCAGCCAGCTAGAGCCTTCCAGCACACAGCAGCCCATCACTTTCCTGCAACCCGCACTTCTATGTGCTGGGCAGCATCCTGCCGCCTGTCAACTCACCCGAGGACCAGTGTTTTCTTGAGATGTGAGTCCTCCGATGTCCGTAGACCAGGCCACTGGGTACTTGCAGCTTTGTTGGACCTCTCTTCCACAGCAACTAGCAGCGGCAGCGTGGGACAGCCTAGGCGCTGCAGGCTGCTGAGCCGGTGGGCCAAGAAGCACAGGGGAAGGGGCGGAATGCGGTGCAGGGCTCAAGTACCGGCTCCTGATTTCGTTCCTCCCTTTCCTCTTCAGTTATCGCCAAACTTCCTTTTTACTGGCCATACGCCCTCACCTTTATCCTCAGCCAGCTCACCGAAACTCTTTGCTCTATCCTTGCCTTGCTTTCGCTCTCTTCAGCGGGCTCTGCTTTGTGACCCTTACCTTAGTCCCCTCAAATGCAGGCACTCCATTCGCACAGCCAGCCACACACACTAGAGAAGAAACTGTCAAGAGAAACTGACAAGGATCTCTGGCGCGGTGCTGTGAACAGAAGAAAGAAGGAAAAGCTAGGGAGCAAGAGAGAGCCAGAGCAAGGCAGGGAATGAGCCAGAGACAGAAAGAGGGAGAACCGCATTCACACTCTTACAGGCACACTAAAGGTTCAGCCGCGAGGTAGCAGCTGGCTGGAGCTCCCGCCACCTCCAATTCTAGACTAGGCGTTTCTGTTCCCCTCTGCTAATGCTTCCGCAAAATGCTATACAGAGAAGGGGAGAGAAAGGGAAAAGCAAAGAGGGGCGGGGATGGGAAAATCAAGGAGGTGTGCTCCCTTTCTACTCCCTACCCCTGCATCTGAGAATGTCTAACCCTGAACCCTCCTTTTCTCTTCTGTCTGCTCTTGTGTTCCCTCTGCTGCTGTTCTCTTTCTCCTCTTTGAGGTGCATGGGAGCTGCGGAGAACCCGTCGTGGTTTTGATGAGAGAGAGAGAGAGAGAGAGAGAGAGAGAGAGAGAGAGAGAGAGAGAGAGAGAGAGACAAGGAAGAGGAGGAGGAAGATGAGGAGGAGGAGGAGGAGGAGGAGGAGGAGGAGGAGGAGGAGGAGGAGGAGGAGCAGCAGCAGCAGCAGCAGCAAGAGCACCCTGCTGCCTTGAGAGCTTAACCCCCCCCCCACGGGCTCACTCGGGGCTGGGGCGGGCGGGGCGGGGGAGGAGGAGGGAAAGAAGGAGGATGGGGCAGCCTGCAGGGGCAGCAGCTCCTGCCTTCTCTGCAGCTCCGCGGCCAGGGGTGGAAGGAAACTGCAGCCGCAGCCCCAAGTCAGCCCCCGCTGCCCTGTCCCACCGTCTCATCTCTCCCCCCTCGGTACGAAATTTTCTGTTTCATTTGTTTGCTTTTCCAGGCCTCCCCCTCCCCCTGGGTGAAGGCAAAGACTGGAGAAGCGCGCGGAGGGAGGGGGGTGTCGGTGGTTAGAGGCTGTGTAAAGGGGACAGGAGCGACTGGGACTCCTGGCTTGTAGAATCCTCCTAACCCCTCACCTGAGTGCCCTCTTCTTTGGGCAGTGACCTCTGCCCACTCATCTCAACCGGGCTCTTTGCTGGAGGTGGCTGGGCTGCGCCAGCCGCCATGGATCATACTCTGGGAAAGGTAGCTGAGCAGGATGGAGTAGGAGCCAGTGGCTGGCCGGACAGTGGGGCTTACCTGGGGTTGCTTTCAGCACGCTGTGTCTTGTTCAGCCTGATGCAGGCATTCCTGGAGCGCAACCTAATTCTCCCATGGGTGTCCCTCTTGCCTGTAGGATCTATCTCCCAAGACCCAGCCTGGATAGAAGCAAGAAGGGATAGCAGTACAGGATAAGGGGCTGAGTTACTTATTTTGGCAGTCGTGTCTAGAGAAGTGAAGGGGGGGGGGGGTGAGGGCGCCAGGGTAGTGTCATGCAGACACTTCGGTGATTCAGAGGTCTTGCCTATTTGTGTTACCTGAGGTACCCCTCCCCCTGCCCCGCGTCCCTGTGGCTTTCAGATTGCCCATCCTCTGGGAGAGTCCTGAAACCTGCTGCACTTCTATCTGCAACCTATAGGCACCTAAGGTCCTTACAAAGCAGCATCTCCTTTTCCAGCCGCACACCCCAAATCTGGGCTTTGTCTCTCACCTCTCTTACTATCCCTCTCTGGGAACGGAAACGCAAGTTCTTCTTTTCTGGATGCAGAGCTGGTACTTAAAACGCTTTTCCTCCTCCCCATTCTCAGAGCAATCCTGAGCGCTAAGAAAGCTCAGCTCTACTTTCCCCTGTTGCCTTAAAGCTTTGAGTAAACCCTTAAAGCCTGAATCCAGCTTCAGAAAAAGCCAATTCCATCTTCCCTGCATAAATGGCATAGTGTTGCCATTGTTGTTCCTCTGAAGCTGGGTTAGCTATGTTTATTTGGAGTCCTAGCAACTCTCCTCCTAGGCTACACTGGCCAAGTCCCTGGAGACCTCAGAAAGACAACTTTTCCTTTTGTTCTTAGGTCTCTTAGCCTTGAGATAACCCAATATTCTGCAGTATATTAAGCTTTTGTATGGGAGCAAGACACGAGTAAAAAAAGAAGTATTACTTTGGAGGGTTAGGTGTGTGTGTGTGTGTGTGTGTGTGTGTGTGTGTGTGTGTGTGTGTATTTGTGTGTGTGTGCTCATGCACTTGTGTCTGTGTGTAGGGGTGACTGAGATAAGGGTAAAACTTTCTCCTTTATATCTTTTAAATATTTTAATAACTGTTTCTAAAGACTGGCCAAGTGGGTAGCTGAACATAAGTGACTTGACTCTAGGACCTTTCTACATTTTTTTTCATTCAAAAGCAGTTTTATTGTGACCCAGCAAATTCTAACATAAGACTTCCCAAAGAAGAGAAATCTATACTGTGATAAAGCCAATCCCTCCTTTGGCAGAAGGGATACATAGGATAGAGTGACTATAAACAAGACTGTCCAACTGAGGCTTGCACTGTAAGTCCAGGATGCATCCAGGAGCAGTACTTACACAGAAAGAAAGCCCTACTCTGGAGTCTGAGTTGTTTCCTTCAAAGGCCCCATATACAATGTAACTATATTGAACATATGAATTATGTGTACTTCGGAATTTTGGTGCTTTCTTAGTGGATTTTAAATTACACAAAGGTTTCTCAATCTCCATCTGCCCTATCATATTCCTACCATATTCCTACCATATTCTCTAATCTTCAAATAAAGAATATATAAAAAAAATCCCTTCAGCAGTTAAAAAGCACTTTACAAACGTCAGGCATTACTATGCAAGTTCAAGGACAAACCCACTAGAGGATCTCCTAGTGCAATTACAAAGGGACTTAGACAGGGGCCCAAATTTTACTGGGGTTGCTTTTCAGACTTGGGGCTGGACAATTAACTCATCTTCTCCATAAAAGGGAAATATTTGAGTTTTTCACTTGGTAGTCATGGAGATGCTTCATCTGTCTAAAATCTTTAAGGGTAGTTTGCAGCCAGAGGCCACATCTACAGAAGTGGCTTAAGGTGAAAAATGGAAGCAGCTGTCTGAATAATGTAAGTCCAGATCGACCTATCTTCTAGGCTATGTGTACTCACAAGATCTGGCCTATTCAAACACCATGACAGGTTGACTGTCAACATACAACTGACACTTAGAAATTCAAGTGCTTTCTGCTTACAGCCTTAACTATAGCAATAAATGGTGTATGCCCATCAGAATTTAGTGTAGACTCACTGATAAAGACAGACTGATATGAAGACCCCAGATAGTGGATTTTCTACATTTGCATTAAGGAAAGTTTCTCACCTTGGACATTATGAACATTTTGGGCCATGATTTCTTTTTATGGGATGTTGAGCAATATCCTTGCCCTCTATCCACTAGCTGACAGGAACAACCTGCCTCCCAGCTACAACAAATAAAAATGTTTCTAGACATGGTCTAATGTCCCCTAGGAGGCAAAATAGCCCCTGCATTGAGAACTACTGACATTTAAGGTAGTATCACATTTTAAAGGTTATATTTCACTTTAATTCTACTCACACTGAACAGAATCTTACACTGAACAGAATCTCAGAAAATAGGAAATATTTGTGAGGAAATAACATAGAAAAGAATCCTCACAATTTAATAAATCACGATAAATGATAGAATTCATCTTTATCATCCTTGCCACCTCATTATCATATGCCACCTCATATCATTCTTGTGCAGTGCACAATATAAGTAGGGTGTGATTATAGCAAAGATTTATAAGCTTCTTCCAGCCTTTAATACACTAAAAAACTAAGGATCTTTACTTCCCTATGGGGAAAGAATTACTGATTTTCACAAATAACCTATTACTCGATTTAATTCAACCTGTTTTTTTCTGTCTTCTGTTTCCTATTTGTCCCAAAAGTGACTTGTTCTTTAAAATTCTGCCTCAGAGAGCTTTCTCTTTGTCCTAATAATTACTATAACCTACATCAAATTTTTTTTTTTTTACTTTTCTACATCTGGCACTTACACCTTAATAATGTGTCCAGCATGAGAATGACCACCATTCCACAAATATTATAATAAACTGAACAACTGAAAGCAGGTTTTTGGTTTCAAAGAAGTAGTTTCTAATTACTTGCATGTTAGAGAAATTTTCAACAATGGCAAAGGAAATTTAATGGAATATAACAAGAGGTGATTCTTAAAATACCTGGGGTGTTGAGAAAAATGTCTTGGTGTGATTGTGGATTTTAACACTCAGCACTATCTCTGCTCCAGGAAGTCAAGCAACACTAATGCACGTTGTAGGATTCTGCTCAGAAATTCATTAAAAGAAAATGTAGGAAGAAGTATTGAATATATGCTGAAAAGCTACAGAGCAAGTGCCTGCTTTACAAAATAAACTTCCAGGGAGCCAGGACTCCATCAGTTTCATTTGCTTTGGACAATTCCTAGCCCAGTACCATGAAAATAAGCAGCACGTCATTTGCAAAGCTCAGCATAGGGAACAACAACTACGGCATTCAAATTTAGTCCACTCATAAATTATGAGGCTCTTACCAAAGCTAATAATTTTTTAAATAAAAGTTTTTCCTGAATTGGGAGCATGAATGACTATAATTGAGAATAGGTTTTATTTCAAGACTGCATTTAAGCTCTTATATTAGGAAAGGGTATCTGTAATCAATGCATAAGACCATAAATTAGAAGTGATTAATCTTAATAAAATAAATGTAAACAGAAACACACTACATGGATTTGCTAAAGACTTTTTTTTGTGCTTACCATTAACAGAAATGCAAGTGGAAATGGCCATGAGCAAATTTTTAAAGGCGTTATAGAATCAGAGAATAATAGAGAATGTGAAATCACCGAGAAGGGCCTGTTTTGAGGTTGTGTAGTGGTGACAGATACCTTGTGACTGACCCTTTACATGACCTTAGGAAGGGCTGTATATCCCTTCTCCCCAGTTTATTAAAGTCTGCTCTTATGGAATGATATATGCTGTCCTAATCATTATACCAGTGTGTTCGTTTTTGCAGGAGTAGCTCATTTTCAGCCTATTTTTCCAGTTTGGGGAGGAAAGGTTTTATTCCTTTAGTAATGTCGGAGTTAAAGCATGAGTAGTGTGTCTTTGGAATTAGGACTTCCAAAGTCCCCTGAAATTACATCAGATTTTGAAAATCTGGAGGGGAATAGGAGTAGAACAGCACGATTTTGTTGTATGTGTCTCTTCAGTAATGGACAATTTTTTTGTGTATTAGAAAGGGCTTAGTGCAAAAATGAAATTTTAACTTCAGTATTTCTTCTCTGCAGAATTTGCTATTGGGAAGGAACATCTTAGTAACTGTGCTTTATTCTCCATAAAAATCATAACACATGCACACATAGCAATAATGGGCTACATATGATAGGTTCCTGAAGGGTCAGTTGTGGTAAAGGATTTAGATTCTGAATTCAGATAGACTCCAAATCCATGTTATATTAGTTATGGAAATTAGGTAACATGAGCATTTATTTTCTTATCTATAACAAGTCACAGGTTATTTAGTAGATTTAGATAAGACATAAGTCTAGCACGGTGCCTAATATATGGCAAGTAGCTCAATAATTACTAATTTCCTTCCTTCTCCTTTTCTTCCTTTTTTATTGAGATGATTTATATAACATAAATGAACGATCTTAAAACTATATAATTTACCGACATTTAGTATTTTCACAACGTTGTGCAACCTTCACTTCTAATATTCTATCAAGTTCTAAAACATTTTCATCACCCTAAAAGATCTTGAATCCATTTATCAGTCACTTCCAATTCCTTCTTCTTCCAGCCACTGACCACTAATATGCTTTCTATTTCTATGAATTCAGCTATTCTGGATATTTCATATAAATTAAAACATATGATATGTGACTTTTTGTGTCTGGTTTATTTTCACAGTATATTTTTAAGGTTAATCTATATGATAATGTGTAACAGTATTTCATCCCTTTTTATCACTGAATAATATTCCATAGTGCAAGTATCACACATTTTGTGTTAATCTAATCATCAAGTGTTTGGCATGTAGGTTGTTTTTACTTTTTTCACAATTATGACTAATGTATCTATAAATACTTGTATGCAAGTATTTGCTTAGTACTTGTTTTCAGTTAATGTAAATGAATCCTGAGGGGAGAAATTTCTGAATTGTATGGTAATTCTACAATTCTACTTTTAACTATTTGAGTAATGACTAAAATCTTCCATAGAAACTGTATCATTTCATATTTGAACCAGCAGTGCACAGATATTTCAAGTCTCCTATCTCTTGGACAATATTTGTGTTTTTTTTTTTTTTTAGATTCCAGCCATCAGTGGGTGTGAAATGGAATCTCATCGGAGTATTATTATTTTATGATACTACTTAGCATTTTATTGATTCTAAGAAGTGTATTTTCCTCATTTAAACATCTCTAAAGTTTGAACACATTATATAAATGGTAATGTCTCTCAGTAATAATTGGCAGTGTTTTTCCTTAATGGTACATAAAATAACAAGTGTGTTTTACCATTGACAATGCTTAGATTTCTTTTGGAATACACTACATTTTTAAAATTTAATTTTACTTTATTATTGCATGTTCATAGTGTATGAAGTCTACATTCATTTTAGGGAGCAGTTACACTTACTTAACACATCTTGATTCTTTTTTATTCTTGTTCTATCCTTACTTATATCCTTCCCTCCATTTCTAGACTACCTTTCCCCATTATTATTACTTTAGTTCATATTTATAACATATCATGATTGCATTCGTTGAATTTGGTGCATGTACATGAAATCTTTTAAAAATCTTCCCCTTTCCTTGACTCCCTGCCCTTGCTCTCAATCTTTGGGACACATTCCCATACACAGAAGATCTACTTTCCTGTTTCCTTCTATCATCCTTTATTTGGCTATTCATTTGTAATTTGTCTTACTCAAATGGGAGATACCATGCAACATTTAAGCTTCTATGAGTGATATCACTTAACATATTTTCCAGATGTATCCATTTTCCTATAAATGATTCAAATCTATTCCTATTTATAGTCAAGTAGAATTTCATTATGTATAAATACCACATTTTCTTTATCCAGCTATCTGTTGATAGACCTGCAGACTATTTCCAAGATTTAACTATTATGAATTGTTCTGCCATAAATATAGTTACCTATAGATTGTTGTAACATGATGGCTTTAGCTGTTTTGAGAAGTTACCTAGGAGGGCGATAGCGAGAATGAAATTGGTAATTTTAGTTTTTTGAGAAATCTCCATATGATTTCCATAATGGCTGCAGTAGTTTATATTTCCATGAACAATGTAGAAGGGTTCATTTTTTTTTTTTTTGGCTTTTTCGTTTTTTTACCGGTACCAGGGATCAAACTCACGACTGCCTGCTTTCGAGGCAGGCACTTATGCCGCTGAGCTAAATCCCCAGCCCAGAAGGGTTCATTTTTTCAACCACACCCACATCAGCATTTGTTATTTGATTTCTTGATGATTTTCATTCTTTTTTGTGTAACATGTGATCTCAGCATTGTTTTACTTTGCAATTCTCTTTTCATCTCATAGCCAGAGATGAGCATTTTTTCACGTTTATTTATCACTTATATTTCTTTTTGTTAGAAGTGTCAACTCATTCCAGTTGCCCAAATTTAATTTGGTATTTTTTGGAGGGTCTAATTTTATTGAGTTCTTTATGTAGTGTGACTACTGTCTGAAGAATAGAAGGGAACATTTTTCCCATTCTGTAGGTTGTCTATTCATTCCTTCACTGTGCAGAAAAATTACAAATGATGTCACATTTGTTGATTCTTGTTATTTCTTGTGCAATTTAACTTTTGTTCCAAAAGTCCTTGACTATACATATGACCTCAAAGTTTTTTACCTATTTTGCCCTCCAGTAGGGTCAATGTTTCTGTTTAGTAGGCATTGTTTTTGTCTAGTTATCTATTTTATTCTCCAGTAGGGTCATGTTTCATTTAGCACACTGGGGAGAGACATGGGTTTAACTTTCATCTTCTGTATATAGACAGTTTTACCAGCACCATTTGTTAAGCTATTTTCTTCCAACATATGTTATTGGCCATTTTATAAAAAGTCAAATAGCTGGGGTTGTTTTGCACTCTTTGTTATGTTCCTTTTATCCATATGTCTATTTTTTATCCAGTATCATTCCAATTTTATCACTTTGCATTGGAGTATAGCTTAAAGTCAGGTATTGTGATGCCTTCCACTTTGTTCTTGTGCAGGATTGCTTTTGATATTCTGGATTCCTGGGGTTGCATTGAATCTATCAATTAGTTTCCATATGGTCATTTTGAGTATAGTGGTTCTGCCTATATAGGAACAGGATACATCTTTGAACTCTCTGATGTCCTCTTCACTCTCCTTTTTCACAGTACAGTACTTTTCATTGTAGATGTTTTCACTTCTTTGATTAGGCAAATTCCTAGGATTTCATTTTTCTGTGATGTTATTGTGAATGGTACTTTTCTAATTTGTTTCTCAGTGAATTCATTATTTGTGTACAGGAATGCTGTTGATTGTTGTGAGTTGATTTTGTATCTTTGTACATTTGTGAATTTGGTTATTAATTCTAGGAGACTTTTAGTGAAATTTTTTTATCTTTTAAGTAGAGGATCATGTCATCTACAAATAATGATACTTTGGCTTCATTTGTTCATATCATGTAATTCTTATATTTCTTTTTCTTGTCCAATTGCTCTGGCTAATGTTTAACTATTGTGTTTTACAGAAGTGGGCATCCTTTATTTATGCCTGATAGTAGCTGGAAAGCTATCAGTTTTTCCCCATTTAATATGATGTTGGCCATTGGTTTGTGATATATATATATATATATATATATATATATATATATATCAGAATCAGGTAAGTCCATTCATACATATTTTATTTAGGGTCTTTTTCAATGAAGGGATGTTGGAATTTGTCTAAAGCTTTTTATTCATCTTTTGATAAGATCATGTGATGTTTGTCTTTGTTTCTGTTTTTATGTGGTGAATTACATTTACTGATTTGCTTATGTTGAGTTATCCTTGCAAATCTGGGTTGAAATGTGTCTGGTCATGTTGTATAATAATTAAGGTCATGTGTTGTAGTCTATTTGCAAAAATCTTATTACGAATATTTGCATTTAGCCAAGCATGGAGGCTCACGCCTGTAATCCCAGCACTCAGGAGGCTGAGGCAGGTGGATCTTTGAGAGTTCGAGACCAGTCTGGGCTACAAAGTGAGTTCAACGCCAGCCTGAATTGCATAGAGACCCTGTCTCAAAAAGACCAAAAAAAAAAAAAAAGAATATTTGCATTTATGTTCACTTTGAAGGTTGGGTTGTAGTTTTATTTTTTAATTGAGTATTTGTTTATTTTTGGAATCAAAGCAATGCTGGCTTAAGAAATGAGTTTGAAAGTACTCTATCTCAATTTTGTTGAAGAGTTTAAAGAATATTGGTGATACAGTATAAAGATTTTGTGGAATTCAACAGTAAATCCATCAGGTCCTGGGCTTTTTTATACTTGGTAGGATTTTTATTACTACCACAATGCCATTTCTTGTTATTGGATAGTCCAAAACTTTTATGTTTCTTTCTTTAGTTTTAGAAATTCATATGAGTCTAGGAATTTGTACAGTTCTTGAAGATTTTTCAATTTGTTAGAAAATCATTTTTCATAGTAGTTACTAATCATCTTCTGGATCTTGACATCACCTGTTGTGATTTTGCCTTTTTAATTAATTGCATTGATATGACTTTTTTCTCTCCATGTTTTTGTAGATTTGGCTATAAGTTTGTCTATTTTGTTCTTTCAGAGAGACATCTCTTCAATTCATGAATTCTTTGTCTTATCTTTTTAGTCTCAAGTTCATTGATTTCCATTCTGACCTTTATGATTTCTGTTCTTAAATTTGGTTTGGGTTTGTTTTCTTTTTGCTTTTCAAATATATTGAGATTCATCATTAGGTTATTTATTTCAGCTTGCTCTGTTCTCTAGTGTGAGCATTGATTGCAATAAATGTCCCTGTTATGAATGCTTTTATTGTGTCCCATAGATTCTGTTGTACTCAGTTTTTCATTTAATACCAGAGATTGTTTTTCACTTTTAACCACTTTTTGGTGTTGAGTATTGAGGTCAATTAGGGTGGGGAGAGATTGGAGTTGATACAGTTTTTTTTTTTTGTAAAATACTGCCTTCTATTGATATTTTTCAGCTTTATTGGTTCAGAGATAGTATTTGGTTTAAGTCTTTTGAACTTTGTCCTTGTGTTTTGAGGAGCAATTACTTCTGGTTAAAATAGCATCAACGTATTTCATCAAACATTGTTTGTAAACCTTGTATGTAAATTTGTGATAAACTTTGCATGTATCTTTTTATCTTTTTTCAATACTGTTCACATACCATATTCTATTGTTAATGGCAGTTATTTTGTGATGTGGAAAGAGAAGTGGAGAAAACGGACGGATGGGTGAAAGAGGAGTGTAAGTCTGTAAAGGTAGAAGTAGATAAAAACAATAATACTTGGTGAAAAACATAAATATGGGGTAAGGTTTTGTTGGAAGTCTTTTAGTTGGGTTGTAGGGTTAAGGTTGAGGATTTTAAAAGGATATTTGTGTGGGCAATGATGGAGTATAGTCGGAGTGAGGTGTACTCAATGAGGTTGGAACTTACTGATATACTTGTGCCCCTACAAAATGGAAAAGCAGCAATGAAGACAGCAGGCTACTTAAGACAAGGAAAAGTAAAAAGAATAGAATACAGATGGCAAAAATTAATACAAAAGAAAACAAGACTGACCAAGAGAGCAAAGTACAGTGAATTAAAAACTTGAGAGGATAAATTTAAAATATGGGAGAGATTAGTATGTAAAAAAATAAGATAGTATTGCTATGGAAGTAGAACTTGAAAAATTAAATAGAGAAATAAAGAGGGAGAGAAAGTAAATAACAAGCAAATTGATGCAGCAAAAACAATCCAAAAAGCAAATAAAATAAAATAAAACAAAAAATCTGGTGGAAACTCAGATCACATATTCCAAGAAGAAAATATACATGTGATTCACATGTGACCACACTGCCAAAATGCCGAAGTGTTCACACAATTCTCTTTTTGCCTTAGCTGCCATCTGGTAGATGTTTGGTTTGATCTTTATACATTATTTTTCAAATTCTTTCTGTTTCAGGGTATAAGTGTGTCCTCTCCTTCTCTTCAGTGAATCCTCTCTGAGCACTTCTGACATGACTTCTCCTCTAGGCAGCCTTATTAAATCTCCCTTACGCACTTTCCTAAGGATTAATGATTTTAAAAATTCTTTCAAGTTTGAACTGAAGGATTGTTCTTAAACTACAAGAGAAGGACTTGTTCCTCAGGTACTTAAAAATATTCTTTCATGTACTTATTAACCATTATATATCTTCTTTGAAGTTCAAGTTCTTTATCCATAAGAAAATAGTTAACTGTCTTTTTTTTTTGCTTTTAGTGTAATTGTTCTTTATATATCTTGCATACTAGACCCTTATCAAACATATGACTTACAAATATTTTCCTCATTATGTAGATTATTTTTTACTTTCTTGGTAGAATCCTCTAATGCACAAATATATTTAATTTTAATGAAGCCTACTTACCTATTCTAATTTTGTTGCTTGTGCTATAGTGTCATTTTTAGGAAACCATTAGCATACCTGTGTTATGAATTTTACCTCTATTTTTTCTAAGTTGTATGGCTTTAACTTCCATCTTTAAGCCTTTCATTTTTTTTTTCAGTTAATTTTTGTTTATTGTGTGAAATAGGGAGAGAACTTCCATTCTTTTGCATATGAATACCTAGTTATCCCCAAATTAGTTGTTGAACAGATTATTTTTCCACACTGGATGATTTTAATACCTTTTAAAATATAAGTAAACGGTACACATATGAATTCATCTCTGTTCCCTCAAGTGTATTTTATTGGTTTGTATGCCTTTCCTTATGTAGGTATCATATTGTTTTGATTACTTAGACTTTGCATTAATATTTTGAAGATTTTTTATTTCTTGAGATAGGATCTTGTTATATAGCACAAGGTGGACTTGAATTCACTATGTAGCTTATGCTGGCCTCAAATTCGCATTGTTTTCACTGCCTCAGCCTCCTGATGTTGGGATTGCAGGCATATGCCATCACATGCAGCTGAATTAGTAATTCTTCCTAACTCATTCCTGGAAGCAAATATAACTCTAGGCCCAAAACCTGAGAAAGACTCAACTAAAAAAGAGAACTACAAGCCAACCTCCCTAATGAACACTTCTGTCTAAAACATATAAAGAATTAAAAAAAATCAGATCTCCAAAATTCAAGGACCCAATTCAAAAGAGGGCATCTGAGATGAATACACAGTTCTCAGATGAAGAAATACAAATGGCAAATAAAATACATGAAAAAATGTTCATCATCATTAGTGATTAGAGAAATGCAAGTTAAAACAACACTGAGCTTCCATCTCACTCCAGAAAGAATGTCCAGGATCAAGAAAACTACCAACAACAAATGCTAAAGAGGATGTGGGGAAAAAGGAACTCTCCTGCACTGTTGGTGAGAGTGCAGACTGGTGCAGCCACAATGGAAGTCAATCTGAAGATTCCTCAAAAATCTGGGATTGGAGGTCCCATTCGACCCAGCTATTCCACTTCTGGGCATATTCCCAGAAGAACTAAAATCGTCATACCACAGTGATACATGTGCACCCATGTTTATAGCAGCACAATTTGTAGTAGCCAGATCTTGGAAACAACCTAAATGTCCATCAACTGAAGAATGGATAAAAAAGTTGTGGTATGTTTATATAATGGAGTACTCAGCTATAAAAAATGATCATATTGAGATATTTACTAATAAATGGGTGCAACTTGAGACCATACTCATAAGCGAAATAAACCAAACTCACATGTATAAATACTGTATAGTCTCTCCCTAGTGTAAGAAATAGTAAGAGTACATAAGAGTTTAGGGCAATCATGATTTCTCATTACATTGTTTTGAAGCCTCATAATGATCACAGTTGTAATGTGTTTGTCTTGTTTTTTTTTTAATGTTATTATCTGTGATGGTATGAACAGCTAATTTGAGGAAAACAAGTCATTATAATAGCCAGTACTGATATAATATCATCATACTCTGAAGTCCTACCATGCTCTTGCTCTTCTGTTTCCATTGGCTCTATCATGTTGTACCTTATTAGATTGTATTACGTGTGAAAGTGTAAACAAATTTCTTATGGAAAATGAGATAATATAGTAGTCATTGTTTGTTTTCTGTTACTTGGTTATGACAACCCTGCAATACTCTCATTCTATTGAATGTTTTTATACTATTTTGTTATGTTTAATACAATTGTATATGAAGTTATACTCAATTATTTCAAAGAAAGAGACATCGTGGTAGTTACTGTTAATTATGGATTGTCTTCTGGTGAAATACTGTTTTGCTTACACGGTTCTGTTCTGATCTGCTCTGTTATGTTCCGTTTTGTCTTAATCTCTTTAAAATAAAAAAAGATTGGAAAATGTGAAACTTCCAACACTGGTCTTTGTTTTGAAGACTGTTTTGGCTATTTGGGGTTTCCCAATTTTATATGCATTTGATGGTCAGAATTTCTGTTTCTTCAAAAAAGGCTGTTAGAATTTTAGAGTGATTACATTGAATATGTAAGTGTCTTGGCAAATGGTTCTATTTTAATAATAGTGTATTTAAATCCACTACCTGTGATGCCTTTTCAGTTAATTAGCTCTCTTTAAATTGATTTCAATTAAATATATTTACTTCTAAATTAATTAAATATATTTACTTATACTTTATTAAATATACTTTATACTTTATTTATACTTTAATTAAATATACTTTACTTAATTAAATATATTTACTTCTAAATATTTAATTCTTTTATGATATTGCAAATTAAAAATTTCTCTCATTTCCTATTTTGAATTCTTTATTTATAGTGTAGAGAAACATAACTTTTATTTTAATATTGATTTTTCATGCTGTGACTTTGCCAAATTTTTCCATTAGCTCTTTTTTAAAAAATTTTATTTAAGGAGAAAAAGAAAAAAAAAGCAGAAAAAGGGTACAAGTTATACAGAATTTCAGAATAAAAATAAACAGTAGGAAATCACTAGTAAATGGATTACATATTGTCATCTTAGAAATATTTGTTCAAGTTACAAAATTAAAGCTTATATAGTGGACATTCAAACAGTGAGACCAAACAGTTCTGTTCAGTGATCCAACAAAACTCAGTAATATCATGGTCTATCTTATACACTTAAATATACATGCAGTTATATCATTTAGAACACCTTCTTTTCCTCTCTTTCGTACAATGACTATTACACATTTTGGGTTTTATTGCTCCCACGTTCTTATTACTTTTTTTGGAAGAGAGTAAAACCAAATGTGACTTAACAGAACAGAGTCGGTCAAATCAAAAGGGTGGACATAATAGATAATGTAAAAACATAATACAAGGTGGTCAACAGTGGTTACCATAATGCCTCCCGCTATCTCTAATACAATTGCCTATATCATCAGTTATAATAAAATTGAACAAAACATTAAAGAACGAAACCAACAAAACCAAAACATTGGAGACATTCATTAGCTCTATTATGTGTTACACACTTTTTAGACTAAGTTCTTTACCTAAGTCTTTTACTAAGATCTTATCATCTACAAACAGATAATATTTTACTTCTTTTCCAATTTGGATATGATTTATTTATTTTCTTTCTATAATTATTCTTCTTAGAACATCTAGAACAGTGTTATATAGAAGTAAAAAAAAAAAAAAAACCAAAAAACGGACATCTTTACTTTGTTCCTGATATTACAGGAAAAGTTTTCAGCTCATCATTGAGTATGACGTTATCAGTAGGTTTTTCATAAGTAATTTTTATTAAGTTGAAGAAGTTCCTTTATAGTCTCTAACTTATGGAATTTTTTTAATCATTAAAGGGTTTTCGGCTTTTTCAAATGATTTCTTGCATCAGTTGAAATGATTCTATGTTTTTCATTCTATCAATTTGTGTATTACATTGGTTGATTTCAAATATAGAACTAATATTATATTCTTAGGATAAATACCACTTAGCCATATCTACAATAGTTTTATATTTTAAAAAGAAAAAATCCAGAATTTCTAATAATAGCAGAGTAATGATGATTAATATATTGCATATTATCCTCAACTCAGAGTACAAGACATCATCAAAAAGAGGAAATAAAAAACAGAAATTCATGTTATTAGGAATGTAAAGGGGGAAATCACAACAGATCCTACAGAAATCCTAAAGATTATCAACACCTAATTCAAGAATCTGTATTCTAATAAGATAGAAAACAGAAGAAATGAACAGATTCCTAGATATGATAGAATTGTCAATGCTCAGTCAAGAAGATATAAAAATTCTAAACAACTATCTGCCAGCCAATTAAATTGAAAATGTAATTAAAAACTTACTAACAAGAACATCCCAGGTCCTGGTGGATTCACTGTTGAATTCTACAAGAAATTTAGAGAAGAACTAATGTCACTAATGCTGAAACTCTTTAATGAAATCAAAAGGGAATCAATATTTCTAAGTACTTCTAATATGCTGTTACATTTGCTTTCCAGATATTTTGTAGGAAATTTGGTTCTATTTTTTATGGTTTGAATCAAGAATGTCCTCCAATGACTAATGCACTTATGGGTTGGGTATCTGAAAGGTAATTAAAGCACAGGAGTACTATATTTATTAATGAACTCATCCACTAATGACTTCAGTAGTTGAAATGCTGAGATGAGACTTGAGAAGAAAAGGAAGTTCTTTGGGAGTGTGACCTGAAAAGATATGTATCTCTCCTCAGATCCTCCCTTTTCTCTCATTTCTGATAACGATAATGTGGGTTGCTTTTCCTCAGGTATGCCTATCATCCTGTTTTGGCCTTGTAGCCAGCTGACTATGAAATCAAAGTATCTTACTTTAAATTGTAGGTCTTGGGTATTTTGTTTTGGCAACAAAGTGACTAAAATGATATTCATAAGGAACATTGGTCTCTGGTTTTATGTATTAGGGATTTCCTTTCTGGCTTTGGTATCAGAATAATGTTGGACTCATCAGATAAATTAGGAAGCATTTCCTGTGATTCTGTATTTTTGGAAGAGTTTAACAGTATAGGAAATATCTGCAAATGTGGTGGAAAGAGACAAGGAGCTACAGTAATATGTGGAGCCTGGAGATGTGATTGAATTGCTGCAGTCTCATGATTAAATATTAATGGATGAGGAGCTGCTTCTTAGAATGAGCAAAAGAAGTGACTCCTTGAGATGGAATTTCCTTCCTGTACAGATCCCCTCTTGGGGAAGATGTTTTGAATGCTGCTGACATGACAACAAAGGATTTAGACCATCTGATAAAGGTAGTTGATAAATCAGCAACAGGGATTGAGAGGACAGATTCCAATTTTGAAAAAAAGTGTAAGTAAAATGCTATCAAGTAGCATCACATGCTTCAAGGAAATCTTTCCTGAAAGGAGTAAACAATGAGCCAAACTTGACTGTTGTTTTAAGAAACTCCAAAAGCCACCTCACCCTTTGGCAATCACCATCATGCTCCATCATCAGATATCCAAATAGAGACAAAAACCTCTACTGGCAAAACTACTGCAACTTGCTGAAAGTTTAGATGGTCAATGCATTTTTTGTCAGTGAAGTATTTTTCTAAGCATCAAACTGTGTATTTAATTTTCATTTTGTTGGCATCCCTAGTGAACAAATAATTCCTGCTCTCCAGGTACAAAATTGTATTAAACAATGTAATATAAATCCCTTGTCAAGCCTACTGGGAAAATTGATTCTAAACAAGTTTACTTTTTCTAGAAATCATATCTATCCTCAGAAGATGAAAGGTTTATCATCTTGGAGCATATTTTCACAAAGGACGTGAAGATTACAAAACTGCAGCAAAAACTGCAACAGAACAAAGCAGCAACAATAAAGCAGTGGCTGCATGACTTTTATAAGAGAAGAGCCTGTCATAGCAATAGCTTTCAGATAGTAGTAACCAGTTTTGTTACCTCTGCAGTGTTTGTTAGGAGATTCAGGCTCCCTGTACAGATATGTACTCTTCAGAGAACTAAAGGTCATTGAATATGTTTCGTACCTTAAAGGATCTTATACTCTAAAAGAAGATACATAATTCGAATGTTTTCTAGAGTTGTGTTGGTACCTAAGAAAACCTCTAGACCCACAAGTCAAAAGAATGTGGTTTAGATTATGCCACCTCACACCAAAAAATGCAGCTTATGTCCTACAATGGGTTGCCTTGAGTATTATTTAGTCTCTGCACCTCAGTTTACTGTCTACTTGACAGAATAGAGTGCATTTTATAGAGCTGCTGCTGTAAGGATGACTATTAACTCTTACACAGTGCTATTTTGATTTCTATGAACTTCTACAGGATTTAAGTTATTATTTCTTTCTCAGAGAATAGAGGGTTAAGGAATAAACTCCTATTTTTAAACTTTTGGAAACATAGATTCTAAACTGGATGCTAAGATGTTCTTTAATTTCTCTGAAGAGAGAAAAGAACTTGCATGTCTTAATACAGATATGACAAGAGTTGAATCTCCAACAAAGTATTCTTTAAGGTATGGAAATTGTTTTTTAGACATAATGCTATTGAACTTTTAATAGACTACAGTACAATATAGGCAACATTGTCACGTGCACTGCAAAACAAAAGAAATTCATGTGAATCACTTTATTGTGACTTTCATTTTACTCTAGTGGTCTGGAATCAATCCTGTAGTATCTTTAAGATCTGTCTGTATGTCTTTTATATCTAGTTGGTTTAGAGTGTTGATCAAGTCCTCTATTTTTTACTGAATTTTCATTTATACATTACAGAAACCAGGGTATTGAAGTCTTCTTTTATTCATGTATATTTGGATCTGTGATTTTTGATATATTTATTTATCTCTATCTTTATCCATCACTACCTCTATCAGCTATGTATCTGTCATCTGTATGATGAACCGGCTCTTTTATCAGTATATAATCCTTCTTTCTCTCTTGTGACAGTTTTCACCTAACACTTTATTTTGTCTGACATCTTAACTGACTTTGTTAGTTATTTGAATGGAATAACTTTTCTAATTTTCATTTTAACCTATTTGTGTTTTTGAATCTAACATGTCTTTTTTTTTAGAATTGTTTGGTTGAATCATGCTTTTAAAGTCTATTCTGTGTATTTATGCCTTTTAATTGTAAAGTATAAGCATTTTACATTTAAAGTAATTACTGATAAGGAAAACTTACCTCTGCCACATTGCTATTTTATTTCTATGTGTCAACTCTTTTTTTTATTTCTCAGTTTCTTTGTTGTAACCTTTTTTCATGTTTTGTTGATTTTCCCTTCTGCTTTAGAATTCTACTTGGTAAAGGACCAGTATAGGAAGGCTGTGAATCTATTCTTTATGCATTTGTATTTATGTGAGAATTATGAATTAAACCCCCTCAATTCCCTTTATACCTGTTTCCTCATTTTCTCTCTCTTTCAAATCAAGCTTTCTGATCCCCTTACTATCTACATTCAAAAACTTCAGGGTTCAGCTATTGGTTCAAACTCAGTGTTCCTAACATTAATTGCCTTTCCTGTAGAAAATCAACTTCACTTTAATAAATTAGAACTTTTATTATCCCAATTCTCCAGGCTTAAATTTATCTTGACCTCTCCTTCTCCGTTACTTTCCTATAAAATCACTAAGTAACTGGCAATTTTGACAGTTCCTCTCTTTCATGTGAGTTTGATTTTTCTCTTCATTTTCATTACTACTGTATTTATTACTTTACACATACATAATTAAGGAAGACATCTGAATAGTTTTTTTGCCTTGGGTTTTGGCATCTTCAATATACATTGTTTAAAAATCTAGATGCATCTTTTTAAATCAAGCTACTACCCTAATTAAGAACCCATAATAACTTTACTTGCCCTATCAGTTCATGCCAGCCCTCTTTAATCAGGATTTAAATTACTTTACATTTCCCCCATTCACTGACAAGACATAATTAGACTTTTATATTAGGTAAGAACCCATCAATGTTCTACCAGTGCTCATTGTCAGTGCTAATCTCAGTATCTGTCTTCCTTTGCCTATGTGATCATCCTTCAAGAAACTTTCCTTCCTCAAGTACTTGTTGCATGCCTCATGTGTCAGAATATATGCTTCAAACTTTATCCAATTGCTATTAATGTCTACTCTTATAGCTCTTACAATATATTACAGAAGATAGATAATACATTAGTAATTGAAAAACTGTGTGATGGTTGTGTGGATGGAGGAAGTGTTTGATATTGGGATCTAATTTAGGTCCACCTCCCTGAAGATGTAATTTAGAGGTAGAACACACGTAATGAGTAGGTCACCAGGTGAAGAAGATTTTGGACAATATTCTTGACAAAAGTTTTAGAATATGTAAGCATTTTGGAGCAAAAGCAATATAGTCTACGAAGTGAAAGAAAATAGATGAAACTGCCATATAGAATTCAAGGAGAAAAAAATAGCAAGAATAATCATTGAAAGCTGGATGTGGTGGGAGGCTGAGGCAGGGGGATTGGTGTGAGTTCAAGACCAGCCTGGGATATGAAATGAGCTCAATGCCAGCCTGAACTGCATAGTGAGACCCTGTCTCAAAAAGACAAAAAAGATTAATCATTGACTATATGATTATTTATTTGGGATAACACAAGGATTTGCTGTCATGCTAGAAAATTTTAACTTCAGCCTAAAATCAATTGGAAGTTGTTGAAGGAGTTACGTGACCAAAAATCCATGTGAAAGAATTTGGCTATGAGAATGAATTGAAGAGGAGGAGAACTAAAGGCAGAAAGACTAGTTAAGAGGGTTCTGAAATAATATAGGATAGAACTCACGCTGATTTTGAATAAAACAGTGACAGTACAGAAATGGAAAGGATTACTGAATCATGATGTAGTTAAGAAACATAATAAAACTTAGTGATGGATTGTGGTAGGTAATACAGAGTGATGTTTCAAAGTTGACTTAAAAGGTTCTGACTTGAACAAGTAGATTGTGTTACCATTTCACTGTAATGGGAAACCTGAAGGATATAAAACTTTGAAAGGAAGGAACTGAGTTCAGTTTAGGATAAGGAGAGTTTAAGGTGTCTGTGAGACATCTCAAGAGAGATGCTAAAGGGCCAGACATAAATCTGGAGCTCAAAAGAGAGGTCAAGGTCAGTGACAAGACTGGAAGTTGCCAGGATACAGATGTTATTTGAAGCTATGTGATGGAATGATAATACTTAGGGAGAAAGCATAAATAGAAGAGGGAAGAGAACTGAGTTGTGGTGTCCTCCAACATTTAAACATCAGGTAGTTAAGTAAAGGTCCTCAAGGGGGACCGAGGATTATAGAGAAGGTAAAAGTGAGAATAGTGCTATATTTCATAAGAATTGCACATGATGACCAAAGTAAATTTTCTTTAGGAGGGAGGGAACAATGATGTTTGATGATGCCAAGAAGTCTAGAAAAAAAGGACAAAAAATGACTATTAGGATTAATAATATGAAGGTCACTGATTCTTTAATTTTATTTATTTTTTTACTGAAAAAGTCAACTTCTAATTATAACTGATCAAATTTCATCTGAGACTGTCTCTGAACAACTGAGACAAAAAATGATGAAACTCTCTTACTGAAGAAACCAATAATTCTCATTGGCCCTGGAGCTCCAGAAGCCCCAGACAAGGGCCGCCCATTCCCAAGGTCAGCTCTGCTTGTCTGTTACACATGTCCCCTTTTCCTATCATTCTGGAGTTCTTA
Organism: Cavia porcellus; assembly: GCF_034190915.1. Lineage (NCBI taxonomy): Eukaryota > Metazoa > Chordata > Mammalia > Rodentia > Caviidae > Cavia > Cavia porcellus. The sequence goes on from NW_026947486.1 coordinate 72,219,451, forward strand.
GGACATCACTGCTTTGTGAGCCTCTCTCACCTCACTTTTTGTCCTAAGGTGAATGGGGACTCTAGCACTGGCAGTGCTGAGAAATCCAGAAACAGGGAATAGCACCCTATGCCCTCCTGGACTGCAGCCAGCTGGCCACTTCAGTCTGCTCAGCTGGCTGCTTTCGTGCCCAGGCAAAGATGAAGTAAAATGTGTAGAGAAAGAATTCAAATGCCCCATGGTTTTCAGAGTGCAAGTCACATGGCAGAAGAATACTTCAAACAACAGTACTAATGAAGACCAGGCCTGACTATCAAAAGATGTGCTTGAATGCTGTCTGATTGGTAGTGATCAGGTTGTGGTTCTAGTTGGTCATCTGTTGGTAGATCTGGCTGCCCTTCCAGCTTCTCAAACAACTCATACTTGTCCATGTTTGGCCACACCTCAGAGGTGATAGGGCCACTGAGCTGGCTAGGGAGGGCGAGCTGGGAATCTGCTATGTGTTCCCTTGCATGATGGAGTTGCAGGTTCACATCTCAGCCATGGCATAACTTCCCAAGCCATAGGTCAATGGGCTGGCCATAGTCCCTCTGCCTTGGGAAGAAGAGCTTAATTTTAGTAAGAATGTCCTGGATAGGGATGTGAGAAACTTGAAAGAGTGAGCAGGTTTTTTGAATGATTTGATGGAAAAGAGAAAGTGAACAGGCTAACCAGTAAGGCATGTACAGTCAAAGGTGTTGGAATTTCTCTATTTTAAATATGGAAGTACATTTTGTATTTTTAAATGCTGACAACAGAGAACCAGTATAAAGGGAGAGAAAAGAGAAGAGATTGTATATTAGGGTTCACAAGAAAAGGGTAAGATTAGCTTTAGAGAGGGGAGGAAAACTGCTCCACTGTAACATAAAAGAAGCAAAATTTATTAGTGTAGATTTAGATAAATTGTGAGGTTTCATAGTACAAAGCTCAGCAGTTTATTTCTGACCTCTTTTTATTTTCTGTGGAGTATTAGGAGAAATGAAATTGTTTGCTGAGATAGTGAGAGAGAGAGAGTGCTTAAGATACGAAGGCTTGAAGGTTCAAGGCAAATTGAAAGTATAATTTTGAAATTTGGAGAACCAGTTAAGGATGGAGCCTGGAGTCACACTGTCAAGGGCAGATCGGTTGTTCTAACACTGCTAAGCAGACTGAGTGCAGATGTGGACATGATAGGTGATTAATTCATCCAATGTCTTGTCAGTTATATGTGATAGGAATTCAGTGGATTCAGGAAGCTAAGAACGTGATGCATCATTTAAACCAAGCTTTATGCAAAGTAAGGGGAGGGCATGGGGAAGTTATGGGTAGGGAAAAATAGAGGGTTTAGTGTACAGGTGATCCCAATGAGACAGAATATCCACATTTTCTTGACAATGATAGAATAAATGCAATGGGAATACAGAGACATATTTTCAAGAAAATAGGGTCAGAATTAGTCATTCAAGGAAAGGAGCAGATAGATGTTGGTTTTGACAAAGCCAAGGGCATGGCTTGGCGAGTGAACAACTGAATTGCAGTTAGGAGGCAATATTTGGAAATATAACTGAGTGTCAGTGTTATTAGCTGAAAAATTTCCATATTACCATAGGTATTACCTAGGTGATGACAGGGGTTAGTATGTAGAGGAAGTCAAGGGTTTAAAATTTTCAATGAGTGAAAGAAGATAGAGCTGGTGGAGTGGTGGTGAGAAAATGGTAGATTGGTGTATGAGAACAATGAGAAGAGCTAAATAGAATGCTCTTTAGTGGAATATTAGAAGGCTATTTAGTTCAGTGGCCTGCATTTTAAAGTATCAGAAATTACATGGAATCTACGGGCAAACCACTTGAGCTTGAAGTTTGAATTCATTCCAAGGGAAAAATCACCAAGTTAAATAATTTCTGTGCCTCTGTTTTTAATCTGTAAAATGAGTAAGGTAATAGCATCTACCTCAGAGGGTTATTATGAATTTAGGAAGGTTAATAAAAGAATAGTTAATAGCTGAAGAATACATAAATCAGTACGTGATCCAAAGTAATTACAGGTAAAAGTCAACTTTCACATAGTGCCCAATTTAGCAGAAGCCTAAGCCCTAAGGACATATTTTTTAGAATGATAAGTTTCTTAAGCTAACACTAAAAAGTTAGAATTTCAGTAATTAATGTGGTGAGGGGCTAGGTGTTCTGAGGGTCAGAAATTACCTTCTAATTTGAACCTAGCTGTTGTTCTTTTTTTTTTTTTTTTTTTTTTGAGCCAGAGATTGTGTTAGATTCTAGTTTACTTAAGACTATTTCTGGTTTCAAGAAGCTTATGGCCTACAAGGGGGAAATAGGTACTGAAAAAAAAAAGCATAACATGACTAATGGTATGAAAGTACTATGGACAAATTATTGATAGCTGTCTTAACTACATTTCTTGCTGCTGAGACAAAGTATTCAAACCAAAATTAAAGGCATAAAGGTTAATTTTGGCTTACAGTTTGGAGAGGTTTCAGTCAATAACCAGCTGGTTCCATGACAAAGGTGCAGCTCAAAGGAGAAACAATTCATTGCAGGCAGAAGACAGCAAAACAGCAAGAACCAAGTGACAAGCAGTGAACTTATTTTGGTCTCTTGTATCCTATCCAGGTTACCCACACTTAGGGTTAGTAGCACTCACACCTAAGGTGGGGCAGCCTTAATCCTAGCATCCTACCATGCGTCATATACTTGATCCCAGCATCATAAACCCTGGATCTAGCCACCTCTGGAAAGCCCAACTATGACTACAAGTGGATTTTGGAAGGACATTTCGATAAAAACCATAACAACACTCTAAAACAAAGCGAAGGACTAATTTCTAATTTTGACTGGGGGTGTCAGGGAAGGTTGAGTGAAACAGTGACACTTTAACTGGTACTTGAAGGATGAATAGAGTGTGCCTGGGAAGATAGTCTATTCAGAGTAAATGTGTCAAATAGTGGAGTCATGAAATAATTTACAGAAAGCAAATTTCCTAATGGCATAGGAGGTTTACTGTATATGTAGCACAATAAATGCATGGGAAAGCTGTGGCAGAAGATGAACTAGGAGAGGGAATGAGTCACATTATCAAAAAAATTTTTTTAATCGGTTCTGGGGATTGAACTCACGACCACCTGCTTGCAAGGCAGGTGCTTATGCTGCTGAGCTAAATCCCCAGCCATTATCAAGAAATGTATATACCATATTGAGTCTCACAGTGGAGAATCAATAGAGATTTTAAAGTAAATTGAGACTTTTTTAGAGAATGGGGTTGCTATATTTATGAAGGGCAAGGAGGAGACAAGGGCATGGATAGAAGCTCTTTGAATAGTCAGTGAGGGTCTGAACTAAATCACATTTGGTAATATAATTTAAGAGACATTGTTTAGACAGAATTGATAGAATTTGGCAACTAGGTAGAAATATAGAATGAAGTCGAAACAAGAATGAAGGATAATATGAGGCTTGGCTATGTTGACACTAACCAAAGTTAAGAATACTGAAGGAAACAAGTTGGGAAATAAATAGAACTCAGTTTTGAGATGGCTGTCAACATTCAGCTAGGGAATCAAAAAATATGGCTTCCACTGTCTGAAAGACAACCGGAGGAAAATATTATCTTGATAAGAGTGTGAGATGTTCCAGAAGGATAAAGTATAATAAAAATAGGCTGCTGAAATTTAGCAGCAGAGGAGCCTCAAAAATAACAGTTTTAGTACAATGGTAGGACTAACAAAATATTAAATAGGTTTGAAGTTTAAAGACAAATTATTAGAAACAGATTATTGAAGAATAAAAATGTGATAGCAAAATTAATATTAGGTGAATTAAAATTAAAAAGCAAGACACAATTAGAAAAAGTTTTTCTATTGACAAAAATTTAAAACCTACTATAAGCATGTGTAAGTTATGGACATTTATACTTTGAAAGATATAGCATAACAGTTTATAAAGAAAAGATCACTACAAGAAGAAATTAACAACATTATAATCTTGTAGGTAACATTACATACTATATCAGTATTAGTTTTGTTGGTATACATGGAAAAACCTAAGATAGCACAGGTTTAAATTGGATACTGGCTTATTTCTTCCTATATAGTAAACAAGCACGAATGTAGTTATTTTAGTCTGTATATCTTTTTTTTTTTTCTTGACGGTATCAGGAACTGAACTCACAACCACGCACTTGCAAGGCAGGCACTTATGCCGCTGAACTAAATCCCCAGCCCTAGTCTATATGTCTTACCAATCTGCTATCATTAGTGTACAGATGGTTCTCAACAACTGTTCAACCTAATGTTTTTTTTTTTTTTTTTTACTTTACTATAGTGTGAAAATGATATGCATTCAGAAGGAATTACACTTTGAATTTTTATTTTGATCTTTTTTTGGGCTACCAATGCGTAGCATGATATTGTCTCACGACTTTGGACAGTGCCAGTGAATCACGGCCCCATCACCCTTCTGATCAGGAGGTGAAATCATTTGCTCCAGAGTGGTTTGTGTTGCTAAGCTATAGTTTGGTAGATTTGCTAAGTTTGGTAATTTGCTAAGTCTGGTAGATTAAGTGCATTAAACATATCTTTGATTTACAGTATTTTCGGCTTACAATGGGTTTATCTAGGCCTAACTCTCATAAACTGAGGAGTGTCTGTACTGCTTCATAGTATAAAATGGTTTTTGTAACTCGAGCCATCATATTTACATTCCATGTAGGAGGAAGAGAGAAGAAAGGGAGCCTCCCCGATACACACCGTATACACCACAGGAGCCAGAATGCTGAGTTGCTAGCAGTGAGAAAGGGTGAAAAATTTAGTCTTTTTACTTTGGGTGTTAGTATGTCCAGGAGGAAATCAGGTAAGCCCCTATTGCTAAGAAGAAAGATAAGACCAGATGTTGGGTTCACAAGAAGCAGTCTCTGAATTATAGCTGTCTTAGTCTTTCCCAGATCAAATAAACAAAAATGAAGAAAATAAATAATTTGAGTAAGATAATAGATAAATTTGAATATATACAAGCATCCATATCTACAACTTTATGCCCTTCATGGAACAAACTTTTTTAACCAAATGTTTATGAAACATTTAAAAATAAATCTTATGCTTAGTATCACAAAAGAAACAATACATTTCATAAAGCTTTTTTAAAATTTATAACCTCATAATCTTTTAACATGACTCAATGAGCTTACACATTAAAAACCATAGGTAACAAAATAAATACAATCAAAACATGTAGCAAACAAACAAATCCTACTCTACTAATATATGTTTGGTCAAAAATGAAACAAAAAAACTTAAGTATACACTATTTATACAAGAATAACAAATGAGGCATAATAATTATTTAGGAAATACATCCAGTGTCTTATTCAAATGAAAATCCAGAGAATTTTCTCAAATGAGAAATAAGAAAAATACATCATAAAGGTAGAAGAAGAAACAGGAGAAAATTAAGAAACTATAAACTATATATAGTTAAAGAACTACTATAGATCTAAAAAGCAATAAAACAAAAATTAGAGATCAAGAAAAACTGTTAAGTAAATACAAGAGCCAGTGTTATCTATAAGCGACAAATTCCTTGAAAGAATATAAGAGGAAATAAATAAACATGTAAGATAACAAGTTGAATAGTGTTCTACCAAAATCCGTGTCCATTTCAAACCTCAGAATGTGACAATATTGAAAACAGTGTCTTTGTAATTAAGGTAAGATCATACAGGATTAGGGTGGATTTGAAATACAATGGCTATGCTCTCAACGAAAGGAAATAAAGAAAAAGAAAGCCATGCAGATAAAGGCCATGTAAAACTGAAGTAGATGTTGGAGTTACACTGGCACACAAGCCATGCCAAGAGTCCTCAGAACATGGAAGATGCAAGGAAAGATACTCGCTTCCAAACTGTTTTATTTATTTTTTTCAGTACTGAGAATGAAGCCCAGGTACTGAGACTGAACAGTTTTTTACTTTTTATTGTGAGACTAAGTTGCCCAGACTGGGTTCCAACTTGCCATTCTCCTGTTTCAGACTCCAAGAGTGCCAGGGTTACAGGGTTGCATCACTCTAGTGAGCTCCTTTCCAGGCTTCTGAAGACTCTGATTTTAGACTTTTTATGTCAAAAACTGTGGAAGAACACATTTGTTTTAATCCTCTCAGCTTGTTGTACTTTGTATGGCAGCCCGAGGAAACTAATGCACATAAAAGCTTAATAATTTAGGTATAAATATATTATGGAAACTGTTATAAGTGTTTTGTACTTTTACATTCATTAACTACTTTTTCATCTATGTATCAAATCCAGTTAAGTAGTTACTCAAGTAGGTTCTATTTTATAAATGAAAATACTGAGAGCTTGAGTAACTTTTCCACAGTGAAGAATTAAAATTTAGGTAGGCAGACTTCAGAACCTGTGGTTTAAATCATAATATTTGACTTTTTAAACAGTACAGACATGTTTAAAGATTGAGAGGAGAGAGAATTTTTTTATGAATTTAAAATATTTAGGAAATTACAAAAATGAGTCAAGAAAAGTTGAAAATTAATAATTATGATAATGTTGTCAAATAATTATCAAGTCTTCCACCACAAAGCAAAGAATAAAACAAAACATAGAAAAAAAATTGTTCATAGATTTCCATGAGTGAGTTCTTTCAAATTTTGATGAAAGATATTTTCTACAAGATTTTAGTTGGTTCAGAACTTAGCGGTATGCCCCTAAGTCTTAGATAAAACTAGCCTAACTCCAAAAATCTTATCAGACAAAGAACCAAAATGAGAGAGTGAAAAAAAGGACAAACCTACATATGCATATGGATTATGGTTTTTTAAACGAGTGTAATTTTTTAATCTGATGTTTCACTTAATGAAGTGTAGTAGACACCTTTTTCACCTCAATAAACTAATGTCAACAACGTGATATCCTACTTGTATAATTAACGACTCATTAATCTTTCTTTAATTGTACTATTACACCCTCCTTCCTCTTTTATCCCTCTTTGTGGTCTAGTAGTAGTTCTCCCTTCCAAGTACTAACCAGGCCCGACCCTGCTTAGTTTCTGAGATCAGAGGAGACCGGGCGTGTTCAGGGTGGTATGGCTGTAGACGTAGTTCCCCTTCTATTTGATGCCATTGTTAGATTCTACATATTAGGGAAAACATGAAATACTTGCCTAATTCTGACTTATTTTTAAATTTATTTTTAATTGATGCATAAAAACTTCAAATTGTACATATTAATGGTGCCATAAAATGTTCTATGCATGTAGTCTTTGTGTAATGCTTAAATCAGGTTGAGCATATCTACCTTATAAAGTATTTATCATTTCTTTATGATTAAAACTTTCAAAATCTTTTCTCCTAACTTCCACAGAGGTGTGAGCATACAATACTAATTTTTGTATCTGGCTTATTTTACTTCACATGTTTTCCACTTGCGTCTGTTTTATTTTAAATAAAAGGACTTATTTTTCTTTATGGCTGAATCATATTCTGTTATGTATGTATTCCACATTTTTGTTCTCCATTAATTCATCAATGTATACCCAGGCTGATTCCATACATTAGTGACTGTGAATAACACTTCAATACCAGGGTGTGGTTATCTCTTTGGCATGTTGATTTCATTGGAATATGTGGATCAAATGACACAGTTCTAGTACTTTTAATACTAAATACTTTCAGTACTTTTTGTACTAAAATACTTTTAGTACTTTTAGTACTTTAAGGAATGTCCATACTGTTCTCTCTAAGGACTTTACTAATTTATATTTCTAGCAAAACTTTATAGGACTTTGTCTTTAAGGTTTCCTATCTATAAGATCATGCCATCTGCAAGCAAAAACAATTAAAGATCTTCCAATCTAGATGTATTTTATTGTATTTTCTTGCCTAATTGCTCTGGCTATGACTCCCAGTTCTACGTTTACCAGAAGTAGTGACAATGGGCATCCATGTCTTGTTTTTGATCTTAAAGGAAAAGATTTCAATATTTATGCATTCAGTCTGTAAGTTGTGGGTTTTCCTAGAGTCTACAGTATAATGAGATATATTTCCTGGACTGTTTGTTGCCAATTTGTATCCTGAAAAGATATTGATGCATGTCAATGCTTTCTCTACATCTATTGATGTGATCATACGGTTTTGACCTTTATTTGAATAATGTAGTGCACTGCATTTATAGATTTGCATATGTGGAACCACCCTTGCATTCCTGGATAAAGCTCATGTGATCCTGGTGAATGATCTTTTCAAAGTGCTGTTGAATTTGCTTTGCTGGTATTTTATTGAGGAATTTTGTACCTGTGTTCATCAAAGACAGTGGCCTGTTGTTTTTTTCCCATATTGTCCTTAATTGGCTTTGGTATGAGGGTATTGCTGGCTTTATAAAACAAGTTCCTTCTGCTTTGATTTTTTGAAAGAGTTGTACATACAATGATTCTGTTTATTCTAAATATTTGGCATAATTCAGCAGTGAAATCATCACATATTGGACATTTCCTTGACAGGATATTTTTAGTACACATTAAATCATTTTACTCATTTGTATATTCAAATTTTCCATTTTTAAATTTATTCTTGGTAGGTTATAAATGTCTAGCAATCTATCCATTTTTATATTGTGCATTTTGTTGGTCACCCTGGTCTCTCATAATCCTTTGTATTTCTGTTGTACTGTCTTCTATTTCACTTCTGAAGTAGTCTCTTCATAGTCTAAATATGTTTGTTGATTTTATTTATATTTTCAAAAATATCTCTTGATTCTATTGATTTTTTTCTATTATGTTCATAGTGTTTCTTTCTTGAACTTTATTATTTCTTTCCTTATACTAAGACTGGGCTTTGTTTGTTTCTGTTTTTCTAGTTCTTGAGATACAACATTATGCTGGGAACTTTGATGCTCACATTTAGAAGTACTTTAGGTGCAGTCTGTAAGTTTTGGTATGCTTCATTTCCATTTCCATGTCAATATATTTTAAAATTTATCTATTGATTTCTTCATTTGTTCCAGAGCATTTTGTTTAATTTCTATTTTTCTGAATTTTTCAAAGTTCTTCCTATTTTCTGGTCTCATACAATTGTGATAAGAAAAGATATCTAATGTGGTATCAATCTTTTTAAGTTTGTTAAGAACACTTTGAGCTCTCCCATATAATGTGTCCTAAAAAATGTTCCGTGTGAACTTGAAAAATATGTGTATTCTGTGGCTGTTGACTGGAATCCTGTGTATACATCTATTAGGTACATTTGGCCTATTGTGTGGTGCTTTTTCAAGTATAATCTAAGGTTTACTTATTTTCTGCCTGGATGTTTATAATACATTATGTTGAGCTGTTAAAAATTGATTTCAAAAAAAGAGAAGCTATGATATTACTGTTACTATGCATTTTTATTTTTAAAAGTCACCATTTATATCTTGTTTTAAATCTTGCATAGGTCTTAGAAAATTACTGCAGTCATTTTTTGTCTTTTAACTTTTACAATAAAATAGCATTCCTTTCATTCAGAGCTGGCAATAATGAGCTCATTCAGTTTTTGTTTGCACAGTAAGTCTTCATGTCTGAGGACCAACATTGCTGAGTACAGTCTTCATGTTTTTTTAAAGCACATTGACTATATAATTCCATTATTTATTGACTTACAAGTTTTCTGCTAGGCAAATGTGTGTGCACACCTGTAATCCCAACACTGAAGGGGCTGAGGCAGGTAGATTACTGTGAGTTTGAGGTCACCCTGTGCTTAATAAATTCAACACTAGTTTAAGCTACAGAGTGAGTTTAAAATCAGTATGGACAACATGGAAAGACCTGTGTCTTATCTCTCCCCTCCAAAAAAGTTTTCTGTTGACAAACCATCTGCTAAACATATTTTTTGATTAGACATATTAAAAGTGTCTTACATATTACTTGCTTCTTTTTCTTGCTGCTTTCAATATGTTCTCTCTCTCTTTCACTCTTTCTCTGTCTCTCTGTCTCTGTCTTTCTCTTTCTCTGATCCTTTGACATTTTGATTGTAATATGTTTTGTGGAAGTCTTCTTTGGATTGATTCTGATTAGCCTCTTGGTCTTTTTGAACCTACACAGTTATACCTTTTTCCAGAATGAGAAACTTTTCTGCTATTATTTATTTAAATAAGATTTCTTAATCACTTTTTTTCATTTCCATGCATTTTTAAATAATTTCTCTTTCAGTTAATAAATTCTTTTTTCTACTTGGTCAATTCAACCTTTAATGTTTTCTATTGTATTTTTCATTTTGTTCACTATACTTTGCAGCTCCAGAGTTTTTTTTTTTTTTTTTTTATAAAATTGTTTCAATTGTCCTGTTAAATATCTTATTCAGGACATTTATTGTCTCCTTCACTTTATTGAGTTATTTATCTGCATTTTGTTGATTTTTTTGAGCTTCTTCAGTTATTTTGAATTTTGTGACAAGCAATTTATACACCTCTATTTTTTTTAGGTTAAGTTACTGGCATTTTGTTTTGTCCCTTGGTGATGATATGTTTTTTGATTGTTTGTAGTCACCTATTGATGTTTGTGCACTTAAAGAGGTAGATATTTATTCTAATACTCATTAAACACTTTTTTGGGAAAGGTCTTCAATAGTCAATGTGTTTAGAGATCTTAGGGAGTGGATCTGGAGTGATCTGTGATCTTGCTACTGGGATTTTTGGGATAATATTCTTGGTGTCTGGATTACTTGGTGAATGGGCCTGGAGCTTAAATTTACAAGGGTAGACGAATTGCTTTGGTCTTCTGAAATGAGCCAGAGCCTGTATCCCTGAGGGATTACCCTAAGTCATGTTTCTACAATAGTTGGCCTGAAGTACATATAAGATCATTGGGCTGGTGTGGCACTGGCAAGGACATGAAGACAAGGTCTCTGATACTGACTATTTAAAATGTAAAACTGCTTCTGTGAAAACTTTAAGAGAATTAAATATCTGTGAGAACTAACAAGAGTCCAGCAAAATGGCAAAGAAATAATACATTGCATATATAACAGCAAAAATCAATAAAGAAAAATTATAGACATCCAATTCATGTTATTATAAAACTAAAATCACTAGGAATAAAATTAAAGTAACCTACAGTGAAGAAAAATGTCACAAGCTAAAACCATGTAGTTTTTGTTACATAGATAAACAAAACATGTGTTAGACAAATTGTGGCACTTCTTTAAAATATAGTACAGTAAGGTCAATAAAAATATTGTTGATCTTATATGTATAGATGTGAAAATATATTCTTGATAGAAGATTAACTGAGAAATATTCTAGAGCAATATTATATTAATTATCTATTAATTTAGATAGAATCTAAAATTATAAATATTTATCTTGTCATACAGTTTTTGCAGGTCAGATATTTGGGTGTGGCTTATCTTAGGTAGTTCCAGCTCAGAGATAATAAATTCGTAGATGAAATGTTGGCCAGAGCTGCAGTCTGCACAATGCTTGACTGTGATTATAAGAACTCACTTCTAAATTCACTCACAAGATTATTGGCAAGCCTGGATTTTCACTGACTATTGACCAAAGGCCTATTTTCCTTACCATATCAATTAAGTAATAAGGTACATAAACTACCTGAAGACATCATAGCTGGTTTCCCCCAGAGCAGGAAATCCTAAAAAGTATAGAAACAGAGAAAAAGAAAAGGACCACAATATAATTTAATCTATTAAAAATCATGCTATCACTTCTGCTATGTGGTATTTGCTGCATTGCAAACCCTATTACAATGTGTGAAGGAATAATGTAAGAGTGTGAATACTAGGAGATGAGGATCATTGAAGTTTCATCTTAAAATCTCACTACCACAACTACATGTAGTATAATATATTTTGATAGTGAAAAATGAATGTATTGTAAGTATAACATGCAAAAGAAAAATATCTCAAGATATCAAGAATATTTATATATGAGTGGTAAGATTATGGCTATTTTAAAAATTTATTCTCCTTATCAGTTTCCTATTTTTTATTATGAATATGACCTTTGAGAGGATCAACAATCAATCAGTATATGTTTTTAAAGAAAAAAGTAAATATGAGTTTGTAAATGAAGACTATTTTTTCAATTTATTCAACAAGCTTGGTATTAAAAGAAAAGCATGAAATAAAGTCTTTATTTCTAGGAATGGTTATCAGTGAGTAATGTGTTGTTCTCTTTTTTAACAAAAATATTATGTTGTATGGCTAATGGAATGATTTGGAGGAGAGGTCAAGGTCAGAGGCATAAAAAAAAGAAGAGTCTGTTGACAGAGTTCTGGTGACTGCGAGAGTATGTCCCTGTGAAGATATGGAGAACATTGCTATGATTGTAGTGAGAAATAATGAAAGCATCGATATGTGTAGGAGTTGACATTAGGTGAGAGAATGTGCAAACCACAGATGGCACGTATTAGTTAGAGTCAAGAATACTTAGATTTAAATTGGAATAGGGACACACATACTTTTGAAATGCAAGTAAGAATAGGTGGATCCCATTGTTAAAAATGTTAGAGTAATTGATGGAGTTCACACTTTGCCTTCTGATAGATACGGCAGTATATTCTGCTCAGTCCAGCTATGACAGGGGATAAAAGACTTGAAAAGGTAGTATATGGTTTTAAAACATACATTATTTGGAATAGGAAAGAGCACAAACCAAAGAAGTATTTTAGAGAAAGTTTAGAACTCAGGCAATATTTGTGGTTACTGATGTCATTTTTAAACTCAAACAACAGCATTACCAACTCTAATGTGGTAAAATGCTCAACTGTTGATTGATCATTAAAATGCTTCCTGCATTTCACGTTATTAGGAAACCTCTAGGGTGGCTTTATATCTTTTAAAATGAGGAAGAGTTAACGTAACATGTTTTCATAGCATTTCTCTTTACTGCTTGTTAAATTGGTTTTCTTAAGTTATGTCTATATAAAATCCACAGTGCAGCTAAATTCAGTTTTAGGATAGTAGTGAACAGTTCTCATTTGGGACCAAACCAAAAGGAAAATTTTAGTCATGTTTTCTAAGTAGTCATCAATATATGGTCTTTGCAAGTATGTTTTATATAGGCAAGTTGAATCATATTTAGGTAGCAATGAATTCTTTACATAGGTCAAAATCTTCCTATAGGTAGATGAACCATAGGGCTTTTTTTTAGCATTTAGAAACGCATAAACATTTAAGACAACCTTTCAAACCCAGTAGTTTTCCTTTTATTCTCATTTTTAAAACTTTAATTTTATTCTCATGCTATTAATATAGTGGTTACATTCCTCTGAGGGAATATGTACCTGTACATAATATATACTGATTGTTTTTATTTTTCCCAGTGTCCCTCCCCTCCTGTCAACATTTCTTTGCCTCCTCTATGAAATTCATTCTTTCCATTTTTCTTCCTACTTTATTCCTTTTTCCTTGTTTCTCTTATTCTTTCCCGCCCTTGTTTCCCTTCACAGTTGAACATTTTCTTAATACTTTCCAAATTCTATCGCTCATTTTGGCCTTTATTTATACTTTCAGTTTCCCACACAACAGAAACATGCAACATTTAAACAAGTGTCTTTTATTACACTTAAAAATATAGTGTCAATGTGCATCTATTTATCTAAAAAAAATCTCAATTTTATCGTTCTTTATGACACAATAGTACTCCTGTTTGTATAAAAATCTCATTTTCTTTATGCATTTCTTCATGGGCATCTGAGCTATTTCCAACATTTAGCTATTATACGTTTTGCTGCAATAAAATGGGTGTACATACATCACTGTGATATAATGCTTTTTAACTCTTTTGGGAAGGTATCGAGAAGGGAAATAGCTGGATCAAATGCGTCATTTAGTTTCAAATTTTTAAGGAATTTCTGTGCCAAATTACTCAATTTGTTGCTCCAATTTGCACAACCCCCAACAGCGGAGAGGAGTTCCTTTGTTTTCACAGCCTCATCAGCATTCATTAAGGGTTGATTTCTTGATGGTAGCCATTCTTTCTGGAGTAAGATATAATCTCAGAGTTGTTTCAATTTATGTTTCTCAAATGACCAGTCATGTTGAACAATTTCTTATATATTTATTTGGTGTTTTCTCTTCTTCATCTGAGAAGTATATATCATTTCAGATGCCTTTATGGGACTGCATCTATAAATTTGGAGGAGTCTGATTTTTTAGTTCTTTATATATTTCAGATATTAGTCCTAGCCTAAGGAATGGCTGACAAAAAAATTTCCCATTCTGTGGGTTGTCTCTTTGCTCTGATTGTGGTTTATCTTGCTTTCCAAAGCTTTTTAATACAATGATATTCTGGCTGTTTATTCTTTCTAATATTTCCTATACTATCCAGATTTTGTTCATAATGTCTTGGGCTATAGCTATGTCTGCAAGAACTTTACCATTCTATCTTCCAGCAGATTAAGTATCTTATTTTAATATTTAGATCTTTGACCTATTCTAATTTAATTTAGTGGATGGTTGAAGTGATAGTTGTAGGGTTAATGTTTGATATATGGGAAGCTAGCTTCCCCAGCACCACTTAAGACAGAGTATCTTTTTTCCAGTGAATGTGTTTGGCTCCTTCATCAATGTGCATCACATATTAGAGTTGGTAATGCTGTTGTATGAGTTTAAAAATGACACCAGAAACCACAAATGTGCAAAGTCATTGAGTGTGTTTCAAGTTTTCGTGCATTTTCTGTTCTTGAATATTCTATTCTTGAATACTCTGTTCGATTCTTGAATATTCTTTTCACCAATACTGTGCTGTTTTTTTCTAATCAATGAAGCTTTATAGTATAATTTCAAGTCAAGGATTACAATGTTTCCTACCTAGCCTCTGTTGCCTAGAATTGTTTTTGCTAGTCTAGGTTTATTTGGTTCCAAACGAATTTTAGGTTTGTTTGCTTTAGTTCTGTGAGGTATGCAATATATTGGTATTTTGATTGAGATTGCATTAAATCTGTATAACAGTTTTGCAAGAGTGGTCATTTTCACTATATTGGTTCTGCCTATAAAATAAAAAGAAATATCTTTCCATTTTTACAGTCTTTTTGATTTCTTTTTTTAATGCACTGTAATTTTTTTATAACAGGGATTGAACTCATGACCTCACACTTGCCAGGTAGGCACTTACACTGCTGAGCAATGTGCCCTGTAATTTTTAATGTAAAGGTCTTTAGCTTTCTTCATTAGAATGGTTCTTAAGTATTTCATTTTTTGATATTATTGTGAAAGGTGTTGTTTCCCTGATTTTTCTTTCCATGTGTTTGTTACTTAGGTACAGGAATGCAATTGATTTTTGAGTGATGACTTTGTATCTTGCTACATTACTGAATTTGCTGTCAAATCTAGGAGTCTTTTGGTGGGGTTTTTAGATTCTTCTATGGAGAGTATCATATCATCTGCAAGTAACTTGCAGTCTTCATTTCCTAAATTTATTTGTTTTATTTCTTTCTCTTGTCTAATTTTCTAATTTTAGCTAAAGTTCCCAGAACTATATCAAATAAGAGTGGTGATACTGGGTATCCTTGTCTTGTTCCTGATTTTAGAGTGAAAACTTTCAGTTTCTGATCATTTAGTAAAATTTTAGCTGTTGGTTTATCATAGGTGGCTTTTTAAAGATTGAGATGAAGACCTTCTACTCCATTTTTCTGTACATTTTTATCAGAAATATATGTTGGACTTTGTCAGATGCTTTTCCTTCTTCTATTCAAAGTGAACATGTGGTTTTTGATCTTGGTTGTTTAATGTGGTATATTACATCTATTGGTTTGTATATGTTGAATTATTCCTCCATCCCTGAGTTGCATCCTGCTTGATTATGGCCAATAATACCATGGATGATTTACTGCATTCTGTTTGTTGGTATCTTACTCATGATTTTTGTATCTATGTTCATTGAGGAGATTGGACTCTGTTTCACTATTATGGTTGGATCATTCTTTAGTTAATTATCTGGGTAATGTTTGCTTTCAGGAATGAGTTTGGTAGTATTACTTCCCTCTCAATTTTATTAAAGAGAGTATGGAGTAGTGGCATTAGAACTCTAACTTTGTTGTACAATTCACAGATATTATTTGTTATGGGAAAAATCCAAGAGGAAGAGATGACAACCATAAATATATATGCACCAAATAACAGTGCACTTAACTATCTAAAGCAAACGTTAAAGGATATGATAAATAAGCACTCACACCACTGTAATTGGGATCTCAGTACTCCACACTGACAAATAGATCAGCTAAACAAAAAATTTAACAAGGAAATATCAAAGTTGAGTGAAATCTTAAAATAAATGGACTTAGTAGATATCTCCAGAGTGTACCATCGCACAAAAACGCAATACACATTTTTATCAGCTGTACGTGGGCCTCACCAAATTAAACCACATATTAATTAGCTCATAGAAAAAGCTTACGCAATTGCACAGGGATAGAAATAATCCCACACATATTGTCAGCTCTTACTGCAATAAAATTGGAAGTCAGTGGCAAAAGAAAGCACTGAAACTATGTAAATACATGGAAATTAAATAACACCTTTCTGAATAAGCAATGGATCACAGGTGAAATTAAAGTAGAAATTAGAATGTTTTACAATTAACAGTAATGTCATTACAACATACCAACATGCAATGAAAGCAGTCTATGAGGGAAATTCGGAACAGCGAATAACCACTTCAGAAAAACAGAATAAACTCAAATAAATAACCTAATGATGAATCTCGTTTCTAGACAAAGAAGAGCAAGTTAAACTCAAAGTGCATACAAAGATCAGAACAAAAATTAATGCAATTACAAGTAAGTAAAGAATACAAAGGATCAATCAATTAAAGAGGAAGTTCTTTGAAATAGTAAACAAAATATACCAGCTCTTAGTCAAACATCAAAAACATGAAAGAAAAGACTCAAATTAATGCAAGAAACAATGCAAAGGGCAGAATCAAAATGGATCCTGGACAAATCCAGAAGATCAATCAATACCCACTTTGAAAAGCTGTACTGTAATAAGGTGGAAATTGCAGAAGAAATGCACACACACACACACACACACACATATATATATATATATATATATATATATATATATATCCAAAGATGAATCAAGGCAACATAAATATGCTAAACAATCTGTTATACAAGGAAATTTAAGAAGTTTTTAAATTATGTGTTGTCTTTAATTGAGAAGCTAACAAGCTATCTAGTTACATTTCTCCCCCAAACCACAAACTTGGTAGTTACTGAGTCTCTAGGCAACGTATTCAAATATGAGACAATTAAAAATTAAAAAACAAATAAGTCCTGAGGTCCAACTAAGGGAGCCCTACTGCATAAGGCTAATCTATACCAGTGATACTGCTTGATCCTAGGTGGTTAGAAACATCATGAATAACCTCACCTGAAACAGTTACTTCAAAAGCAACCTTTTTTCCAGTTTCCGATTTCTGAATATAGATAATATTTTGTTAATTTTATTTCAGAAAACTTCCTGCAAGTTGTTTTATTTACAGTGCTCACTTTGAAAAGCTCACTAAAGTGAAATGGATAATAAACTACTCAGAAATTACTTTACAAAAAGACGGAGAGCTCCAAATACTGATTTTCTTCACAGAATCCACAGTTCAGTTTTATTCAGAGTGAAGAAAAACAGCAACTTTTGCTCAGCTAAAAGAAATTCAACAATTGGTTTGGAATCTGTACTCAAACTACACATGCAATGAGGACAATATTATGCTAAAACGACTTATTTGCTGCTGCATTTTTCTATTATTTTCTAATATTAACAATTATAAATAGAGCAGTGCAATGAGTATTTGGACCAATCCTTATAGTGTTACAGGGTCAGGGACAATATTTCACTTCTCTTCACACCACTGGCTCTCCTTGCATCCTTGGGCTTTCTCCTCTTCAGCAGTCATTTTTTAATATTGAAGGTCTTGTGGATCTCCTTAGGAGTTTTCCCCTTGAACATACATATCGGCAACAGTCTTGCATGTAACATCAAGCGAATCTTTGATGTCTAGGTAGTTTGTTGCCAGAAAAAGTTCAAAAAACATTGCTTGGTCAACTTTCAGAAGTTCTTGATCCCAAACAAGGATATTGTCTCTTAGCTTTTCTTTGTTCTTAGCATCTTTAGGAGGAGGAAGTGGGTCATTGTTGCGGTTTGTACACCACTGAATAACCTTTTTAAATATTGCCTCATTAACATATGGTAGATGAACAGAGTCATTATCTCCATCATCCATTCACAAATCTTCCAACATGGTCTTGATTGTTCCAAATTGGCAAATTCAACATCAGCTTCAAATATCTCTCCATCAGAACTCTACAGCTTAATTGAAGACATGGCATTTGTTCTCTAAAGTTCTGCGGGCCAGAAGCAGATGGGAAGAAGATGTTCTCATATGCTGGATGAAGCAGTCTGAAGGAATTATTAAAGAAACTACCAACAAAGACAAATCCAGGTTTTCCTTTTTCTGAAGAAAGCTTGAAAAATAATACAGTACTGAAAAACACAAAAGAGACTACACACTTGAGAATTTTAGTTTGCTTTTTAGGGAGCTAAAATATAACTCTTCCTCCGACATAAAGAAATGGAATTTGACATATATTCAAAAGTGTATATCAACATTTCAATCTCACTATTAAATACACTAAGTGATGCTAATGACATGTTAAATGCTTGCAGCTGATACTTCTCTATAAAGCCAGAATAATATTGATGTCACCAGTAAAATGGCATTAAGTCAAGATACCATTGTATTTGTTCCTATACCTGTTTAAGCCAGTTGAATACGCTGTTATTCTGCAATGTAATTTTAGTGTTATGACAAACAATGGAACATAACTACAACACAAAATTACTATTTCTATGAAATTCTATGAAGTGAACAATGTAGGAATGAATAAAATCAGGGAGTTAAAGATACAGAAAAGATTAATAAAGAAACTTATGAGATATTGTATGCTAACCTGTTCAAAACTGATATAAAATAATTGAATTTCTGGGGAAGTATAAATTATCAAACATAACTAAAAAATTTTCATTGTGATAATATTTGAGGAACTTATTCATTACTTAAAATCTCCCCTTAGGGACAACAGCAAGCCTAGTTAGTTTTGTAACCATACAAAAGGTAATTTTGAGGACAGAAGAAGTAAAAATTCACATCATTTTATCAAAGATACAACCACAATGCCTAATCAGAGAAGGACAATATATGCAAAAAAATTGTAGGTCAAAATTAATTTTTTTACAAAAGTAAAATACTTTAAAACTATTTTCTTGTTTTCAGCAATATTCAGAAAAAGAACTCATTATAATACAAATAAGTTTATTTCATACATGTAAGGTTTATTATAGAAATTCTAAGCAAATAATCTTTAAAGTTTTATATAAGAATTCTTGATGTATGAATTTAATATATTAGAAAATTTGCTAGAATAATTCACTGCTTTAGCATACTATTTCAGTAGAATAATAACATGTGATAAAATTTAACATAAATAGGTTTTATATGTAATTAATAAATAACAATAGTGTAATATGTTATTATATAATATTATATAATTGCATAATATATACTAATGTATAAAGCTACATACACACATGCACACACGTGCACACACACACATGCACGTGCGTGCACACACACACACACACACACACACACACACACACACAAGGCCTAGAAGGAAATTTCCTTAATTTAATAAATATTTAGCAATGTAATGTGAACATCATATTTAATGCCAAAATTCCAAAGGCATTCTTTGAAATTAAGAGATAAACTAGATAAACCACTTCTACTGAGTGGTTCATAGGATATCCAAGCCAAAATATAAAATGAGAAAATGAAATGAAAATTATAAGGATTCAAAAGAAACATATGAAGCTGGCAGTTTTCAAAGATTATATATAATGTATACTATATCAGATTAGGTTAAGTACGTGATTTGATATTTGTTAATATTTTATCAGTTTTCTCAGCATAGTAGATGTATATTATATGACACCTTTCTTTTTGGAAATGGTAAGGTAATTTATATAAAAAACTTTCCATTTAAAGGACTAATAATTGTGAGTAAAACATTGTTTAAAATCTTTAAAGGCATCAATAGATGATTGAATATTAATTTGTTAAAAAGTTCCAATATAACATAATACTGGAATGCTAGCCAAAGCCATTTTTTTCCTAAGGACTTTTTCAAAGCAAGTGACTTAAGCTTTTGTTCTTGGCAGTTTCAAGGTGGCAGATGGATTAAAAGTTATTATCCAGAGCCAGGCTAAGGTAAAAAGTTTACTGGGAAACTCTTTCAAAGTTTATCACTTGATTAGACAAAAGTCTTCAACAAATGAACGTATCAAAATCAAAATGTTAAAAAATGAATAAAATTAAAGTGGCACCTTACAGGTACCTAGTGCTTGACAGAGCAAACACAAGTACTCTTTGGAGGGTAATAACTCCATCACAACCAACAAAGAATGTCTATAAATAAAAATACAACATACCAGCACTCATGAGATGCAGAAAAGCAGTGCTCAAAAAAAAAAACCTGTAGCTGTAAATACTTATATTAAAACTGAATACCTCAAATTAATAACCTTTATATAGCAAGGAGTTAGAAAAACTAAACCTAAAACTTGCAGAAGGAAGGAAATAATAAATACTAATTAGAGATTAAAAATGAGAATAGAAAGAACAATAGAATCACAAAAAGTTTTTAAAAAATGATCAACAAGATAACAAATATGTAAGTTGGCCAATAAAAAGAAGATGCAAATATCTAAAAATAGAACGTGAATAAAGTACTAATGACTCTAAAGGAATAGAACAGATTATAACAGTACTGTGAACAAGTGTATGACAACAGCTTAGATTACCTAGATGAAATGGACCATTTCCTAGAAATACACAAACCTTCAATTCTGACTGAAGAAGAGTTAGAAATTCTGAATAAAGCTATAAAAAGTTTTTTTTTAAAACAAACTATAAAAAGATTGAAGCAATAATCAAAATGTCTCAAAAAAGAAAAGCCCAAGAACAGATGGCATCTCCGATGAATTTTAGAAAACATTTAAAGAAGAATTAACACCAACACTCGTTAAACTCTTCCAAAAAAATAGAAGGACCACTTTTAATTTATTCTCTGATACCAGCATTTCTGATACTGAAGCATACATTACTATAATGACTAAAAGGAAGAGATAACCTAAATATTCATTAATGGGTAAATGTGTAAAAAATAGTTTATATTTACACAATGAATGAATAGCAAAAAATTAAAAATTAAAATATTGATAGATGCCACAACCTAGGGGAATCTTAAAAATATTATGTAACTGAAAGAAGCTGCATACAAAACTTCATATACTGTATGATTCCATTTATATGAAATATCAAAACTAATAAATCTATAAATGCTGATGGCAAATTAGTGCTTGCCAGTAGATTAATTACTTAATGGATATGGGATTTAGTTTGATCAAAATATTTAGTAGTTAGATATAATAGTTGCTGTGCAATGCAAAATTACCAAGTATCTATGCATAAAGAGGAAACAAGGTTCATAATGAGGAGAGATTCTAAGCAGTTGAATGGATTTAGAAGTGACACAGATGATAGAATTAGTAGAATTGGATATTAAAAGTTATTATAGTCATATTCCATACAGTAAAATGTGAGAAGCTGCTAAGTAAAGACATGGAAGATGCACAGACATTCACATACATACACACAAATATACCCAAGTCAGACTTCTGTAGAAGAATTGTAAAATGTCTAAGATATATTGCAGGAGGTTAGCACTAGAGGAGAGACTGCAAAAGAAATTACCAACAGCAAAACACACAAAGAAAAATCCCAAAAAGAAAAATAAACAGCTGTTGAAATAATTGTGTGCATGTAATGTTATACATATGTTAACATACAAATAAATGAAATCTTCAAAAGAGAGAAGTATACAAAAAATATTTGAAGTAATAGTGACTAAAGATTTTCCAAATTGAAAGACAATGCAAGATGCTTAATAAAATCCAAGCACAAAAGCATGAAAATTACTCCTTTTTTTTGTCTTTTTGGTACTGGAAATCGAACTCACGACCTCACACTTGCCAGGCGAGCGCTTATGCCACTGAGCTAAATCCCTGGCCCATGAAAATTACTCTTAATATGATTAGAAGCTTTCTAAAATTATCCCATTCACTGACATCTCCTCGTTTTCATGCCTTCATGTAAAATCAACTTCTTGAGTGTGGGCTGGACTTAATGAATTGTATATAGAAAAAGTGATAGGTTGTAACTTTTGAGATTTTATTTAAAAAGACTGATCTTGTTTTTGCTGACATTTTCTTTTGCTCACATGGATTGCAACCAGCTGCGACATTGCCCGCTGCCCATAGAAGCAGCTCACAAGGCTAGAAACTATGCATTGCTGACCAACAGTCAATGAAGAACTGAGTACCTCAGATCAATGACTAGTAAAGATATGAGTCCTCACAAGAATTAATAAATAATTTTAGTCATTTCTGACCTAGTTAAATTACCAAGGTGACTACCATTTGGTAAAAAAACACTAACCACATGCAGTTAATCCACACCCAGATTCCCAACATACAATATGCAATGAGATAGAAACCGTTATTTTGTTAAGATACTCAGTACTTAATGTAGTTTTATGTAGTAAAAAAAAAACCTAATATACAAAAGAATATTGCATTGTAATTGTTTAAACCAGTGGTGAAAAGAAAATCTTTAAAATAGTCAAAAGAAAGAAGCTGTTGACAAAAGGTAACAATCAGAAACAATGTGAACTGAAAAACAGTGGATCAACATTCTTTAAGTACTAAAGGAAAAATGAATCATCCAGTTTTAATCCTATCATGTGAAAATATGTTAAATGTAAATGGTCTAAATATCCCAACTAAAAGGCAAAAATCATTAGATTGTCTAAAAGAGCAATATCCAGTTTACATGTTTCCTATAAGAAACTCATTTTACATACAAAAGCAAACATTTTAAGTTAAAAGAATGGATAATTGATAGATGATTGAAGGATGGCCAGATTACTGGCATAAAACATATTTCAGAAAAGAATGACAGAAATCATTTCATAGTGATAATTGTGTAAATTCATCAATAAGACTTGCGCTTAATTGATTTTACAAGTAATAACTGAGTATGCAAAGAGTAATAGAAGTCAAGGATTAGTAAATCAAATCATGATTATCCTCAAAAATTCAAAATTTCTCAATATTTGATTAGACATATGCACAAAATAATTCTAAGTGTGGGCAACTTATATACTATCAGAATTTTGACCTACTTGGCATTTATAGACTATTCCATCTAACATCAGCAAAAATCACAATATTTTCTTGTGTATAGTAAACATTTACCTACATAGATCACATTTTAGTACATAAAAGTTCTCCATACATTTGAAAAGGGTAGTCATTTAATTATGTAATTTGAGCATGATGAAATTACTTTAGAAATCAGTAGCAAACTGACACTGAGAGGATGCCCAATTGTTTAGAAACATAACAGATATTTAAATGTTTGTAGTTTTTATGAAAAATTAAAATAAATTTAAAAGTACTTTGAATTAGTGAAAATAAAAACAGCTTATGAAAATTTATAGAATGCATCTAAAGCAGAATTAAAAGAAAATTTGTAGTACTTACTGCCTATATTATGAAATAAATGTTGCAAATCAGTGACCTCACTCTCAAAGAGACTAAAAAAGAAGAAAGTGAATTTTTTTTTCTTTCACGCTCACATAGGCATGCTTTATTAACTATAATGTGGTGTATTTTTTTATTTAAGAGGAAAAAGAGAAAAACACAAAACAAACCAAAGAGGTGTAAGGGTACACGTAATACAGAATTACAAAAACAAACAAAACAAAACAAACAAAAAACATAACAGTAAGAAATCACCTGTTAGTAGATTATATATTATCATCTTGAAAATAGTTGCTCAAATCACAGTATCAAAGAATACAAGGTGGACATTCAAACAGGGAGACTGCAAACAGCTGTGTTCAATGATCCAAAAACATTAATATAGTCAGCTATTTAACACCCCTAAACATACTTGCTGTTATATCCATTAGAGCTCTTTTTTTTCCCCTCTCTTTTTTACAACAAAATTTACACATTTTGGATTTTATTACTCCTTAGTTCTTATTACTTTTTTGGGGGGGAGAGAATAAAGTCAAATATGGCAAGACAAAGTTGTCAGTCAAAACCAAGGATAGACATAGCACATGATGTAGAACAGAGTACAAGGTTATCAACAATGGTTATCAACGTTGTCCCTTGTTTCCTTAAAAAGAATTGTCAATCTCATTAGATACCATCTCACTCCTGAAAGAATGGCCAGGATCAAGAAAACCAACAACAACAAATGCTGGAGAGGCTGTGGGGAAAAAGGAACTCTCCTGCACTGCTGGTGGGAGTGTAGACTGGTACAGCCTTTGTGGAGATCTGTCTGGAGATTTCTCAAAAAGTTGGGACTGGAAATCCCATTTATTCCAGCTATTCCACTTCTAGGCATATTCCCAGAAGAACTGAAAGCATCATACCACAGTGATATATGTGCACCTATGTTTATAGCAGCACAATTTGTAATCGCCAGATCTTGGAAACAACCCAAGTGTCCATCAACTGAGGAATGGATAAAAAAGTTGTGGTATTTCTATACAATGGAGTATTATTCCGCTATAAAGAAGGATCACATTGAGATATTTATCAATAAATGGGCACAGCTTGAGACCATACTCATAAGTGAAATAAATCAATCTCGCATGTGTGAATACCGAATAGTTTCCCTAATGTAAGTAATGATTCAAATATATAAAAATAAGTGGTAATCATGATTCCCCATTAGGTGGCCTTGAAGCCTTATAAAGTTTTCACTCATTAATTAGAAAGGCTTTATTCTGGGCTTCTTGATATGAAAATATTTGAAGCTAGAGTATATGAAGTTTTATCCAAACATTTCAAGGAAAAAGACAGACACTATGGTAACTACTATTAAGTTGGATTATATGGTGGTGAAGTACTAGGTTGCTGAAACAGTCATGCTTTGACCTCTATTGTTATATTGCTTTGTCCTGTTTTATCTTAATCTCCCCCTTATTGTTTAAAAAAATTATTTAGTAATTTCTTATGTTTGCCTTAATTAAAGAAAAATTTTTAAAAATTAGGATATATAAATAGTAACTCTTTTTGATTTCCTATTAACTTGTTTTGAAGTCCTGTAGTACTCCCACGATCTTGTTTTGACCGATTAGACTCTGTTCCATATATGATAGTATCAAGTTTGAAGACATAGGCAACTACTTTGAAGGCAATAAGATTCACTAAGTTACCCCCTCTGGTTTGACTATTGTCTTCTTTGGAAGTCCTGTAATGTTTACAATGCCTAAGTTTTATTGGTCTTGTTCTCTACAGTTTTGTCCAACTTTATAATATCTAAAGAAAGTGAAATTTAAAGTAAGCAAGAGAAATAAAATAATTGCTACATAGCATAAAACAATAACCAAGAGAAAATATATACTAAGGAAAATCAATGAAAGCAAAAGATTTTTTAGAAATATAAAAATTTGATATTAGTCAAGTTGTAAGTGAAAACTATGAAGATATAAACCAATGATATTAGATATGAGATAGGAGACAACACTAATATATTTCCAGAGATATTAAAAAGATTATGATAGAATATTAGAAGACTTTATGTTAGTATATTCTACAACTTAGATAAACTGAACAGATTCTTTGAAAGAAGAAAAATACCCAAGTTCACTCAAGAAGGAAGAGACGAAAGGACTAACCCTATACTTAATAAAGAAATAAAGATAAAAACATTCTAGAAAATTACAGGGTCAACTGGTTTCCCAGATAAATTCTACCAAACATTTCTTAATCTATTCCACAAGCCACCATTACCTACTCAAAACAAAGATGTCACAAGAAAACTGCATCACATCTATATAGATACAAAAACTAAAAAAAAATCTTAATGGATTATCTCCAACATATACAAAGAAGATAATACATAACTATAAAACAAACACAAGACTGGTTTAAATGTGTGTCTACTAATATAATTCACCACAGTAATGGATGAAAGAAGAAAAATAATATTACCACCACAAAAGCACATACACAAGGCATTTGATGAAATCCAAAATTCATTCCTGATAAAAATTCACATTAAAGCAAGAACAGAAGGAAATTTTCTTTATTCTTTCTTTCTTTCTTTTTTTTTTTTTTTTTTTTTTTTTGGTCTTTTTCCTTTTTATCGGTACTGGGAATCGAACTCAGGACTACCTGCTTGCAAGGCAGGCGCTTATGCCACTGAGCTAAATCCCCAGCCCCAGAAGGAAATTTTCTTAACCTAGTAAAATGAGTTGATCAAAATGAAAATTAACATTATATTTAAAGGTAAAGACACAATACTTTTGCCTTGAGATCATGAGCAATGTAAAGATGTCATCTTCCACCACTTTTATTCAACAGAAATAGTAGCATCAAAAATACTAACTGATCTCCAACACCCATTCAATGAAAATGAAAAGGCAGTTCTATGGAAAATTAAAGATGTAGACATATACATCCTTACTCCAGAAGATAGGCTCAGTATTATGAAGATATCACCATGCACTAAGCTAAAATAAAAATGGATCAAAGATTTAAATATTAAAACAAAAATAATAAATATACTGGGAGAGAAAATAGGTAGAAATCTAGAAGACATAGATGTAGGCAGAGACTTCATGAACAAAACACAGATCACATGGGAAATGCTACAAAGAATCAATAACTTGCATCTCACCTTATTACAAAGCTTTTTCACAATGAAAGAAGTCACCAATAGAGTGAAAAGACAACCCACAGAGTGTAAAAAAATTTCAACGAGTTTTCCCTCAGACAAAACAATTTTATTTAGAACATATAACAAATCCCAAAGTCAGATGCCTCACCCAAATTCAAACCCAATGCAAAAATGGGCAAATGTGATGAGTGCATACTTTTCAAATGAAGAAATACAAACAGTAAGTAAATGTATGAAAACATGTTCATCACCATTGGTCATTTGAGAAATGCAAGTGAAAACAACACTGAAATTCCATCTTATTCTGAGAATGGCTATCTTCAGGAAATTAACTGATATCAAGTGACGGAATAGCTGTGGTAAATAAGGAACCCATCTCCTCTATTGACAGAAGTGTAGACTGGTGCAACCATTGTGGAAATCAGTATGTAGATTTCTCAAAAAATTCGAACTATAAGTGCTATTTTACCCAGATGCCCCCTTTCTTGCTATCTTTACAGAAGAATTAAAAACATCATACCACACTGATATATATGCATCATGTTTATAGCAGCACAATTTGTAATAGCTAAATCTTGGAAACAACCCAAATGCCCAACAACTGAGGAATGGATAAAAGATATGCAGTCTTTTTATACAATAGATTACTAAACATTCATAAAGAAGGATTACCTAGAGGTTTTATAGGTAAATGGATTCAACTTGAGACTATACTCTTAAGTGAAATTAATCAGACTCATGTGTGTAAACATTGTGTTGGCACCCTAGGGTGAGAAGCTGAAAGAGTAAATAAAATCCAAAATGTACAATAGATATTGTGAAATGTGAAGAAATTTTTCAGAAGGAAAGAGGAATTAGAGAGGGGAAAAGAGGAAAGGAAGGAAGGGAAAAGAAAAAGTAATACAAGATAGTTATATTACTACTTTCTTTTAGTTCATTGAAAAGAAAGGTTTTTACTAATATAGTTTGGAGAATTTTTTATGTTCACATCTTGTACTTGAGTAACTACTTTGAATGTAACAATACACAATTTGCTAACTATTGTTATTCTATTATTCTGTTATGAAATTTTATTTTGTTTCCAGAAAATAAAACAGATATCAATTACCCCCGTGTTTATCAATTGATTCAACAAAATTCTAATCAAAATAACAATATGCTTCCTTTATAAACCAAAAGCTAATTATTTTTTAAAGTTAATTTTATTGTTACATTTTAGATATGCATAGTGATCAGATTATTCATAGGGAATTTGTACCCATACATGATATATTTTGATGCCTCTATTTTTCTCAATCACTTCTCCTCCTGGAGGGCATAAAAATTAAATTTTTGAATTTACATGGAAATGTAAAAGATATAGTTTAATCAAAAAAAATTTCAAAACAAAGTTGGGACACTTGTGGTAACTAACTTTCAAGTTTTATTATAATGCTGCTCTGAGTGAATATTCTATTGGCACAAAGATAGGCAACCAGACTGATGTTTGACAGCATGCATACCAGTGTAGCAGTCAACTTGGCAGCCTGGAAACAGCATAAAAACTCAGATTCTTCATAGTTCCCAGATCAAGAGCTTTCAAATGTATTTGTAATTATTTATTTCTTCAACTGTGATATAAGTTCATGGTTGTTCATTTAATATTTATTCTATATATCTTACATATACATTTATATTATTTCTATGTACAGTGTACATAATGATAAAAATGGAAATAGTAAGTTAAATTATCTGGAAAATTCAATAAAATTACTACATTAAAGTTTCACTATGAAACTAAATGTAAGTATAAAATTTTCAATTGGGCAAAATTCATAAAATTTAAAGAGATCCCTCATTTAGTATGCTTTATGAATGTTTATAGATTCCTCCTGCTTGTTGAATATTCTGACAGCACTTAAGGATAATCTTTGTCAGTAGAAATGATGATATAGGTCTTGGCCTGCTTCAGAATATTAAGAAACAAGTGTATGTTCTTGTTTTAAGTGGTTACAACTTGAGACTATACTCTCAAGTGAAATAAATCAGATTCACATATGTAAATACTGCATTGCCTGCCTCATGTGAGAAACTGAAAGAGTAAAAAAGGACCAAAATGTACAACAGATATTGTGAAATGAGAAGAAATTGTTCAAAAGGAAAGAGAAACTAGGGAAGGGTAAGGGGGAAAGGAAGGAAAGGAAAGGAAAAAAAAGATTAAAAAGGATAAAATGGAAACAAAGCTTTGCAAATAGGAAGGGGAAGTGAGGTTAGAGGGGTGAGGGGGATTGAGAAAAAAGAATAAAATTATATCATGGATATGTGCAAATCTCCTATGATGAATATGATCATTATGTATATTTAAGTGTACCAATAATCTTATTTTAAAAAAAGAAAAAAGACATGTATTTTTTTACTGTCTTCTGCTTTAAAGGAGACTTCTAAATTAGACATCTACCTGTCCCAATTCTATTGGAAAATGAGCGTGTACTATATTTTAATTAATGCAGAAAAAAATCCCTGGGTAAATATTGCTTGGATATTTAGCTTTTCATTTAAGTGAAAGCTGAGGAGCTCTTGAGAGAACTTCAAATATCCATGGCACCCAGGGATTCATTTTTAGTTTTGACTACAACAGGAAACCTACTTTGTTTAAGATTGGGCCATTCAAGGGGACTAGCTAAGTTTAGAGGTAATTATATATTTACTTATGAGGTTTCAAGTAAATATGCAGCACTTCAGTAGTGAGATGATATTCATTGAAATTTCATTTAACAAATGCCTTTTATTTTTCCTTGACTATTCTTGCCTTAACACGTTTCAAATTAATTCATATTTCCTTCTTTCAAGACATGAGAATACCAAGGTAGGGAGAGTATAAGACAGAAATTAGAAAGAGAAAGGTAGATGGATTTCAAAGTGGGAAGCAAGTAAGAGAGAAAGAAGGAATCAAACAGGAAAACTAAGAGGTAGCAGCACAAAAAGTGTTAAGTAAAGAACAAATATCAGGAGTAGAATAGTTATGTCTATGGCAATAATATTGAATTCTAATACATTCTATCACTTATTATAACACTTCTATTTATCAGGAATTTTCCTTATTGTGATAACTCGGACCCCGGTATGAAATCCAAGGAAGCAAGAAATTGAAATTTGGGAAGCAAAGGCTTTATTAGGTAAAATCCAGGCCTGGTGAGAGTCTCCAGGAGCCAATTTGGAGACTGCGCACCTCACAGCTAAAAGTCAGGACTTTTTATCTTGTAAATCCACAATCAGCTGCTGGTCACACAATGTAAGGAGGTGGATGGGGGTGTGACGCACTACAAAGTAGAAACGGCAATTGCAAGTCTCCCTGCATACTAGCAAGTTTAGATAAGAAGAAATCTTGTTTTTCTTAGCAAAGAATAGAGAAGTCTAACAGCAATTAACAACCTTAGTTACCATACTTTAGCAACACAACTGTTATTTGTAGAGGGCAACAATGGTTAACATATCAATTAGGTAAGATTTTACAATTCTTTACAGAGCAGAGCATTGATTAACATATCAATCCTTTACTCAGAGGGAAAAGGAAAACACACATATACAGCAAGGCCAAGTTACAGGTATTGCTATGATACAAACGAAGCTATTTTTGTGAAGAATGTACATTCTAATACAATCTAATGCAATTAACACAATTTGTGACGGGCTACCGGGTAGGGAAGGCCCGGGTTGTCAGGAGCTATTACCTCAGGCCTTTGTTTTATGGCCTTTAGGAAGTTAAAACGTAACCTAGTTAGATTTGAAGGGAGAAGGGGAAGGGATGCAGCAGGTGGGCTTTTACAGAACAGACCTTACTGCGCGATAGTTAGGGGGCCTTGGGTTATAACACTTATATCTTTAATCTGTACAATGACAGTATGAAGCAGCAACTACTATTGCATAAATGAAGGAAAACATCTACATTTCAGTAACTTGCTTCAGGGTGATGGAGTCTGGGTTCAAACCCAGGTCTGTTTTTCTCTAGAGCCCATGATTTTGTCACTGTATCAAGCTATCTCTACATGACACTGAAGCAAGAATTGAAAAGACAAAAGCTTAAGTTAAACAGGTTATTATTTGTCATCATATAAACAACACAAAATGATCCATCACTATCCTTAGGTTTTGTTTCTCTTCTTTACCTCTCTTCAGGATCCCCACTACTTGGAAAGACTCAATGTAGTTAATGCAATTTGCAAAGAAGATAAGCTGACAGGCCGGCAAAAAATAAACCCCTGCCTTAGATTTCATACTTTCTGGAGGTCAAGCAGGCAACGTATCTCCCTTCAATCTCACAAAGGGCTTAATGCTCACTTTACTCATGAAAGTAGATTCAAACCAGTATTTCCTAATCCTTTGAGGATTATGAATCACTTTGAGATTCTGAAGAAGTTTAAAGACTCTCTCACAAGAATTATACACATATGGAAATCTTACTCAGTCAGGACTTTTGTAACCTCCCCCGACCCAGATCTGAAGTTTGCATCTGGAATGAAAATCTTAAAATAAGGAGCTGGGACTGCAAAGAGAGTGGCAGTGAAACTTGAGATAGAAGATGAGTAGTAAGCTTATGCTCTTGCTCTGCTAGGACTTTCATTCAGGCCTTCTTTTTCTACAAGATTGGATGTTATTGCATTTTTTCTCATTTAATCAATAATCTATAAAATTTATGCAAGTTTAAATTTAAATTCCTACCTAGACCCAAATTTGGTAATTAATTTACATTAAAAAGTGACAAGTTCCATCATAGTATTAGATTCTCTGAACAGTTCAGTGCCCATTGGTGGTCAATGAGAAAGACCTTTGCCTTGAGTGTTTGGATGCTTGACATATTATTAATTCAGGGAGGAGGATAACTTACTTTGAATTTTAAAAAGGATCTTCTCTCTACATACAGGTCGTATTCAATTTTTATTTTTAAAAGACACACATATTCCAGTAAAATTTTGATGGGGCTTTTTTGAGGCTCATTGTGAAATACTGGCGTATAGGAAAGAATGCGGGACAAAGAATCAGTACTGCCACTAACTTGCTGTGTTACTGTCACTGAAGGTAAAACAGATTGCCTTTGAACTTTCAGTATTTTTATCTGTAACAAGAAATGATTGTACTATTATTCATGCTTTTCAAACATCTGTAAACATTTTAGTAGTTAAAACTTTTGTTTTAATATAACTGTGCAACACAAAAATGTAATAGAGCTGCTGTGGTTAAAAAGTTATGAAGTTATGTTGAGGAATCAAGACTCCTTTTCTCTCTTGTGTATTCCCTTCACAACAGCAGCACACCTGTGAAACTCATCCATGAAGAATGGTTTGGGGGGCTTGCGATTTAGCTCAGTGGCATGCATGCTTACATGACAGGTGCAAGGTCATAAATTCAATCCCCAGTACTAAAAAAAAAAGATTTGAAAGCAGTTGATTTAAAAAACAGGAGATAGCAATGATCAAACATATTTTTTTGGAGTCCAGAATTCCTGGATTCAATACTAGTTTCAACAGTCAATACTTCTGTGTCTTCAATAAACTACTTCATCCCTTTATGCCTTAGTTTGCATGTCTGATGAGTAAGGAGAGTAAGGATGATAGCTCCTGTCATGTAAGCAGGTGTAAAGTCTTAATGGCTTAATACAAGGTATGATCAAACAGCCCAGCAAGGTTTTAAATATAAAACTTTATTACAGTAAAGGTACATTACTAATAGTCTCCTTCTAAACACTTTCCTTATACTTTGATCACACTTATTCTTTAGTTCTTGCCACTTTCTGAAGAAGTTCCAGAAGTTCTCTTTTGTGATTGTTTTTAGTTGCATTCCTATGGCTGCCGCAATATCCTGAATTAATACAAAACATTTACTTTCATGGTCATTTCCACCTTGAGGAAGAACCAGAAGTCACATGGTGTCAGCCTGGTGTATAAGGATGAGTGAAGACACACCATAATGGTTTTACCTAACAGAAATTGCCATAAGCATTTAATCAATGAAGGGTGATCAAGACACATAATGTTTAAGTTAAAAAATTATTACACTAAGGAACACATTGCTATGAATCTTTCCTCAAAGCACTGAAAATACTCCATTTCACTTTGAGCACATATATCTCATTTTTTTGGCGATATGTCTTTTACTGTAACATTTAAAAAACCACAAATATTCACTATATTTTTTGATTGTCTGTTGTACATGAAAAGTAATGAGCCCAGTGTCTGACACTCAGTAAATATTCTACAAATGTTTGTATTATTATCTTTATTGATTTATTTATATTAAAACAAAGGTTTGGCTCACCAAAAAAAGACCTCATTAAGCTACAATTCAATAATATTATTTAGCTTACTGTTCATGTTTTGACCCTTGAAAACTCTTTCAGATTGTGTCACGTATTCCTTTGACAACCACCCATTCTTTAGTTTGTTTTAAGGGCTTTATTTAGAGCACTGCAAGATGCTCCAGGCCTACCTTGTGTTTCCCTATCCTAAAATCTGAAATTTCTCTGAGTAGCATCAGTTGCTCTGATTGGACTGTAGCATTAGATGTAAATATGTAGTTTCTGGGTATGCTCATTGATGGAGGTATCACTATTTCTAATTCCTCTCAGCAGACAGAGCTAGGAAATAACTGTTTGTTAGTTTATTTTGAGACTCAGTAACAAAAAAAATCCCTAGAATGAGTTGTTTACAATAAAAAGAAACATTACTTTGTGTTCTGTGCCTGAGAAGTCCAAGATGAAGACACTGATGATTCAGTGGCTGGAGAGAGCTGGCTCTGTGCTTCAAAGATGTTGCTTTCTTGCTGCATTGCACAATGTGAAAGGACTCTTCCCAAACAGGTTATATCTGTATCATAGCTTTTAAACTTTCTGAAGGTAATTAGCTAGGACAAATTTGGGATCATTTCATTTATTTCTTGTCTCTCAGGGATCATTGTTTTTCATTATGTGATATCAAGTACTGTGCAAAATATTATTTTCATATATATTTGCACTATTAGAGTTGACTTTAGTCAGCAGAATAAATCTGCTTCCTGTTATTTCATTCTGCTTAGAGAAGAAGTGTGGTGATATTCAATAATTTATTCTCCTTGAGAAAATGTCCTGGTATTTCTTATAGCACTTTGAAATAGCATCAAGTAATCAAGCTTTTAAGTAAGTATTGGCATATCTAATTCTCCTGTGTATCTTCTTTTACCTCTTCGAGTGCAAGTTTCTCTTTGGAGTAGAGGACTGTTTCTCTTATGTTTTATGAACCCACATTTGACGAGTAATATCTGGTGCAGGTAGAGATTTAAATTAATTAGTGAATGCTTGTTGAATTATACAATGACATATAATCTCTTACTTTATAGACTGCCTAAAACACAGGTTAAACACAGACAACAAGAACAAGGAGCCCACTTTCCTTGTGTTTTTTTAAAACTAATTTTATTGGTACACTTTTTATATACATAATGATCACATTCATCATAGGGAATTTGTACTCATATGTGATATATCTTGCGTCTTCTTTTTTCCCCATTCCTTTATGCCCCATTTCGAGCCTTCTTCCCCTTCTTACTTACAAAAGGTTTGTTTTCACTTTTTCCTTATATTTTCTTTTTTCCCCTTTTCTCTCCTTCCTCCACCTCTCCCTTGTTTGCTTTTCATTTGAACATTTTCTTACTACTCTCCAAAATCTACCATCCATTTTGGTATTTATTAACTTCATTGGCTTCCCATACAACAGAAGCAAATGCAAATTTCAATAGTTTATTTCACTTAAAATTTTGGTTTGAAGGTGCATTCATTTACATATAAAAGTCTCACATTTATCCTTCTTTATGGCACAGTAGTCATATATATATATATATATATATATATATATATGCCACATTTTCTATAACCACTCATCCAATAATTGATATATGGGTTGTTTCAAAACTTTACTTATTAAAATTGTGATGCTGTAACCTGGGTGTGTATATATCAAAGTGGTATGATGTTTTTAAGTCTTTTGAGAAGTTATTGAGGTAATAGCTTGTTTAAATGGATCCTCTAACTTCAAATTTTTGAGGAATCTTCATACTGAGTATTTGCACCAGTTTACATACCCACCAACAGTGGAAAAGGGTTACTTTGCTGTCACAGACTCATAAGCATTTTTTAGTGGTGGAATTCTTGATTATAGCATTCTTTGTTGAGTGGCATGGAATCTCAATACTGTTTCAATTTGTATTTCTCAAAGGACTAGTGATGTTGAACATTTTCACAAATATTTATTTGCTGTTTGTACTTCATCTGAGAAATGTCTATTATTTCAGATGTCCATTTTTGGATTGAGTCTTTAAATTCATGGGTACAATTTTCTTGAATTCTTTATATATTCTAAATATTAGTTCTAGTCAGAGGAATAACTGGTAAAATTTTTTCTCATTCTGTGTATTGCCTTTTCACTCTGTTAGTGTTTTTTATGGCTGTTCAAAAGCTTTTTATCATGATAAAATCTCATGTTGATATTTTGTAATATTTTCTGTAAGACTGAAATTTTGTTCATAAAGTTTTTACTCACACCTAGGTTTTCAAGAGTTTTACCTATCCTATCCCAGAAAACTGTTTCTGCTTTAATATTTAGATCTTTGATCTATTCAATTTCAGTTTAGTACATAAAGTTTTAGTGGTAGGGTTAATCTTTGATATGTGAGAAGTTAGTATCCACAGAACCACTTATTAAAGAGATTATATTTCTCCCAGTGAATGTGTTTGGCCTCTTCATCAAAGATAAGGGGGCTGAGTGTATTTTAAGTTTTTGTTTTTTGTCCTGGGGATCGAAATCATGATCTTGTTCTTGCAAGGCAGGCATTTATGCTGCTGAGCTATATCCTTGGCCCCGTGTTTCAAGTTTTTTTCTACATCTTCCATTCTGTTCCACTGATCTTCATGTCTATTTTTGCCACTATTATGTTGTTTTTGTTACAGTAGCACTGTAATATATTTTCAATCAAGGATTGTAATGCTCCTGCCTTTCCTTTACTCACCAAAATTGCTCTTGCTATTCTAGATCTATTTTGGTTCCAATTGAATTATAGGATTATTTTCTCTAGTTCAGTGAAGTACGCAATATATTGATATTTTGATCAGAATTGCATAAAAGCTGGGTAACAGTTGGGAATTATGACCATTTTCACTATATTGGTTCTACCTATCCAAGAACAAGGGACATATTTCCATTTTCTGATATCCTCTTTGTTTTCTTCTTTTAGAGTTCTTTAGTTTTCAATGCAAAAGTGTTTTACTTTCCTCTTAGATTGGTTCCTAAGTACATCAGTTTTTTGATGCTATTATGAAAGTTGTTTTTTTCCTAATTTCTATCTCTGTGAGTTATTTGCATACAGGAATACTACTGATTTCTGAGTGTGGACTTTTCATCCTGCTGCACTACTGAATTTGGTTATTAAATCTAGGGATCTTTTGATGGTCTTTTTGGATTCTTCTGTGTAGAGTATCATGCCATTTTTATGTTAGTATTACTTCTTCCTCTCCTTTCCTTATTCATTTTATTTGTTTCTTGTCTAACTTCCATGGCTTATGTTCCTAGAGAGTGACGATATTGAAAATCTTTTTCTTAGTCCTGATTTTCTAAAGAAAGCTTTCAGTTTTTGATCATTTAGTACAATGTTGTCTGTTGGTTTTTCATAGATGGCTTTTATCAGATTGACCTAAAGATATACTCCAAATTTTTTAGGATTTTTAATTTTTGTCATGAATGAATGGTGGATTTTTGTCAAATAGTTTTTCTGCCTCTATTGAGATAATCATGTGGCATTAATTCTTGGTTCTGGTAATGTATTGTATTACATTTATTGATTTGTAAATGTCAAACCATCTTTGCATCCCTGGTATGAATTCTGCTTGTATAATATTCTTGATGGAGTATAATATTCTCAATGTTGGAAAACATTCTTGATGATTTGTTGCAGCATGTTTGTAATTATCTTATGGAGGATTTGCATCTATGTTTATTAAAGAGATTGGCTTGGTAGTTTTCTTTTTTCATGGGATGCTCTAGTTTTTGTGTCAGGTTGATGCTGCTTTTAGGATTGAGTTGAAATATTATTGTCAATTACATGAAAGAGTTTGAGGAGTGGTGGCATTAAATCTCTAAATTTCTGCATAATTCAGCAGTGAATATGTTGGGATGTAGGTTTTAATTTATTGGTGCTTTTTATATTATTTCTTCAATTTCATTGACTGATTATGGGTTATTTAGATCATTTACATATATATATATATATGGAATATATCCATTTCTTCTGCACTTTCCAGCTTGCTAAATGACAGATTCTCAAAGCAGGTATTGATGATCTTCCAGACTTACCCAGGGTCCATTTTGATTTCACCCGTTTCATTTCTACTTGCATTATTTTGAGTCTTTTGTTTCCTGTTTTTGACAAGTTTGGTTAAGGTCTTGTCTATTTTATTTACTATTTCAAAGCATTACCTCTTTAATTCATTGATTCTTTATATTCTTTTCTTCATTGTAATTGCATTAATTTCTGCTCTGATATTTAGAATTTTCTCCTCTGTACGTACTTTGGGTTTAAC
Organism: Cavia porcellus; assembly: GCF_034190915.1. NCBI lineage: Eukaryota > Metazoa > Chordata > Mammalia > Rodentia > Caviidae > Cavia > Cavia porcellus. The sequence goes on from NW_026947486.1 coordinate 72,256,856, forward strand.
TTGCTCTACTTTTTCTAGAAGCTACATTGTTACATTGAACTTTTTATCTTTCTAAATGCTATCCATATTACATTACTATCTGAGCTTGCTCTTATTTTTCTGATGTAGTTATTCACTATTATGAATTTCCCTCATAGACTGCTTTCGTTGCATTCCATAGGTTCTGGTATGTTATACTGACATTACTGTTTAATTGTAAAACACTCTAATTTCTACCTTAATTTCCTCTGTGTTCCCTTGATTGTTCAGGAGAGTGTTATTTAATTCCATTGTTATGCAGTTATTTTGGTTTCTTTTGCCAATGACTTCCAATTTTATTGGACTATGAGCTGACAATGTGCGTAGGATAATTTCAATCCCTCTGCAATTACTTAACGCATTTTCTATGAGCTAATAGGTGATCTATTTTGAAGAAAGTCCCATGTGCAGCCGAGAAGAATGTATATTGTGTTTCTGTGTGGTGGGATACTCTTTAGATATCTACTATGTCCATTTGTTCAAAGGTTTTGTTCAGTTTTGCTATTTCCTTGTTTATATGTTGTCTAATTGATCTATTTGTTACAGTGGAATATTGAGGTCCAAATTACAATTGTATTAGTGCTTATTTCATTTTTCATATCTGTTAATATTTGTTTTATATAGTTGAATGCACTGGTATTTGGTGCTTATATATTTATTATCTCTAATACTTGTGCTGTTCCCTTAGGAAATTCCTAGTGACCTTTCTTCTCTGATCAGTTTTGGACTGAAATGCTCAACGTGTGCAAAAAGAATAGCTACTTCTGATTTTTTCTGACTCTCTTACACGGAATATTGTTTTCCATTCTTAGACTTTCAGTCTACGAATTCCTTTTTTGAGTTAAAAGTATTTCCTGTATGCAGCACATTGTTGGATCTTATTTCTTCTGCCAATCTGTTTATTTTGATGAATTGAGATCTTTTAGATCGATAGCTGTAAATGATATGGATTGGCTTCTCCTTGTCATATTATTTTCCTGTTTTTTGTTCCTTTGTTTCCCCTCTGTTTAATTATTTGCTTTGCCTAGTAGATTCATTCTATTGGGGTCATGTAATTGTTTTTGCTGTTTTTTTCTTATTATAGGAATATCTTATTTCTCCATCAATTTTAAAATAAAATTTTGCAAGTTACAGCAAACTTGCTTGTAGTTTATTTTTTCTTTTAAGGTTTAAAATGCTTCACTCCAAGGTCTACTTAACTTACAGGTTTGTGTTCAAAATTCTACTGTGAATCTGACAGGCATTTCTTTATAGGTGATTTGTTTCTTTCCTCTAACGGGTTTTCATATTTTTTTCTTTCATTGAAATTCTGGAATTTTGATTATTTATATCTTTGTGTAGTTTCTTTTTTTTTCCTGATCATGCCTCATTGGAGTTCTGTCTGCTTCACTTATATCTACATCAATTTCCTTTTCTATGCTTGGGAAGTTTTCTGCCATTAATTCTGTAAACATTTTTTACATTATTTTTGTTATATTTTGATTCTTTATTGATTCTGATCAATCTTAAATTATTCTTATTTGAATCATCTAGCAACTGTTGGATTGTCTTTTCATGGTATCTTGCTATTTTTAAGAAGTCTTTCATTTGATGATCTATAACCTCAAACCTGTCATTGAGATCTGTTATTCTGACTTCACGTTGGTTATTTATTCTGCTTGTACTTGTTTTTCCCCTAATACTTCTAATAGAATTCTTAATGTCCTGATACCTGTTTAAATCTGCCTCATGGATTCCATTTCATTCTAATGTTCAGCATTCATGTTTTGCATCATTTTCCTATGCTCTTCCATTTTTTTAAATTTGTATCTACTCTAGATTCACTACCCATGTGCTTTATTATGGTTATCATCTGTGTAGTTATCTGAGAAATTATTTCTCATTTAATTCTGTCCAGAGCCTCATTGTTCTTCTTTGCTACCTCTGCTGTTACCACTTTAGAGAGTCCAGGTGGGTGGTTTTTGATGTGTTCCATCTCATTTAATCCAGGGTTTACCTTTGGTAAGGTGGAAGCTTGGGGTTTCATCTTGTTTCCACACCTTCTCATTTTCTATATTTTAAACTTGTTTTCTGAATTAATGCTTGTGAATTGCCTATGGTAGGTAGTTGTATTACTAGTGTGAAGACCTCCTTTAATAAATTACTATTTTTTAGAAGTAATTTCTTGTTCTACCTGGTTTGGTTTTTAAACATGTTCCCAAATTCTGCTTCTTCAATTTAATAAGGATAAGAAGTCATTGCCTATTTTTCCTAGTACCCAATTCTTTGGCACTAGATTGTGGTATTGTTTATAACCTCGAGAAAATATTGGTATTTGCATACAATGAAGAATAGCTGATCACAACAATTACATCAGCTTGGCTGAAGTAGTATAACCAATAATAACAAGAGCATCAAGCACAATGTATAAAGTGACAAACATAATGTCTGTTAATTTGCCATCTTGAACCGTAAGTACAAGATTTATAGTTATATACCAACATCTAAAACAAATCAGGAAATTATATATAATAAACATCCCCTCAATAGAGTGATTTTTTCCTTCAGGGGAGAAAATTTAAAGGTTATAAGAGGAAAAACAGAGAAATAAAAGAAGAGAAAGTGATTAGAAGCAAGACTGACAGACAAAAGAGGACTACCAAAGTTTTGGGAAACTAGTCAAAATGACAGGAAGGAAAGAAAGAAGGAAAGACCAAAAAAAAAAAAAAAAAAAAGAAACAGAAAACCTCATAAAAACAATGCTCATACTGTTGAAAAAATTAAAAAAAAATGAAAATAAAGAAAACAAACAAAAAAAGATTTTTCTGGGATATATAGTTAGATGATAATGTCCAATTTTGAGCATATTTCTGCTATCATTGGCAAACAAAGGTTGCAGACATAGCACAGATACGTGCTGGATAATCCCAGCAAGCCTGCAGTAGAATTGGGGTAGGGTGTCAGTTCTGGTGCTTTCAACTCCACAGATATTCAGGCTGACCCTGGCCTCTGGTTTTTGAGTTGGGGCCTGAGAAGCTCCGCCTAGGACTCTCTGGGTGTCATTTGCCAGCCTGACCTTGAATCCCCATTCCTGGATGTCTCCCACAGATGTGACTCATACAGGCACTAAAATCCCTGAGATGAAGCTAACCCATGCTGCTCTGAGTTCGGAATTCAGTCGGCCCCTCTGTAACATGGCATCTGACCAATTTCTTTCTCCAGGGGACAATAGGACTGGAGTCACTCACCAGCTGTTGTAGTTCACAGCACCCACTTGTCTGCTCCACTGGTGTGTTTCTACTTCTGATCATCTATTTTTTATTGTTTTTCTAGGGTGTCCCAGTTAAGATCTGCATTAAAGTCCAAAAAGCAAGACACTGATCTTACATAGTGTCCTTATCTTGTCACTCAAAGATCTATTTAGTTTCAGTGGTCTTTCATCAGCACTTACAGTGAGAATCTTGATTTGCTGATAGCCCCGCATCCTTTCTACTTTGTTACCCTTCACTTAGTGAAAGTTTCCAAACATGGTCTCCTTGCATTTCTTCACATGTACCTAGGATAATCTCTGGCAAAGTCAGTGACTAAATGACCACTCCTGACTCCTTCGTCTTTCAGTGACCCCCATTTGCTTTTTAGGGCATGTTTTCATTTCATCAGCGAAATATTTAAACATTGGTGGGCATTCTATTTTGTGTGCAAACACAAAGCTGATTTTGTAAGCATGTCAAGTAGACCACATTTACAGTATAAGGTGACAGACCTCTGATCCCAAATACCAGCACAGTCCTTGCCATTACCTTACCAGTGTCCTATTTTTGTTGGTATAGAAGGCTGTTTTTAATCCAGACAATTCCTTTATTAAATGCTACATTGTCATGGAGGCTTCATATATTAAGTGGCCTAGAGACGTTTAGTATATGAGGCAATATATAAACTACAACATTGAATGTACCTTGAGGGAATATGAGGAAGTTACTGAAAGGTAAGAAATATTGATGAGACATGTTAGAAGCCTGAAAAAATATGTATTTGATTTTCTTTTTTTGTAGGATTAACAGGTTCCATTCTATTGGATATTGGCAGTTAATGGTCTTTAAAGTTTAATACCTAAGAGTTTTCAAATATTTATCCCTTTTATCTTTAGAAAGAGAATAAATACTTTCTTTTTCTGACATATAACTTTTAGGAAACAAGGAACTAAGAATGCTTCTAATATTATCTTCCGGTACTACAATATTGGGATCTGTAATGGCCAGCAGTAAATAAGAAGGCTTAACTAAGCGGAGGTTCAAGTAGCCAAGCTAGAGAAGATGGCAATTTTGTCTTTTGTACAAATTAATAGAACCTCCAAGAGAATAAATCAAATGGAAGTTTTGAATATAAAGGAAGAGCAGTGCTATCACTGGGATGCCTCCAGGTGCTATCACTGTTGTCTTTTGATGTGAAGGGTGCAGAAAAGGATAGGGTAAAATGCATCATATGACAAATTCTTGGCTTGAAGATTGTGATATCTGTAAATTTAAATTAAAATATTTCAGGTTTAACTTAAAGGGGATGAAAAAATCACACACACACATGCGCGCGCGCACACACACACACACACACACACACACACACCCTAGGAAATTAAATTTCCCCTATCCCATCAGGAGGATGAATTCAATACTCTGACTGTTTAGCCCTATGTAACATCTACTGTTATCATGAATCACTGGAACCATTTCTTTTTTCCTCAGTATTTTTTTTTTCAAAGATGAAGTCAAAGATCAGGCCCTGGCAAATGTCTGGATTAGTCATCTTCAAGGAACATTTTTATTAACCTTGTTCTCTAAGACAATGATTGAGCAGTGTATGTTCTAATCAGTTCAGTCATGCAATGCGAGAGTAAAAAGCTATGTGGGATTTGAAAATCCTGTAATGTGTGTGTACATACTCACATGAGTGTGTTTATAATAGGTAAACAATGTATCATATTTCTGATCAGTAATAGATTGTTTCATCTTTCATTTACTGTTTATGTTAACATACAAGCAGGAATATTCTGACAATGGAAGAAAAACTATTAAATGAATGTCAGTAACTGTCTTAATCACTGTCCTTGCCAGTGGAGCAAGATAGTCAACACTTGCAATTTAAAGGAAAGGTTTATTTTGCCTCACAGTTCAGTCTGTAACTCACTGTCTTCAAGGCAGGATAGCATAGCAGAGGGACATCACAGATGATAGCTACTCACCTCACGGTGAGTGAAGGGAAGAGGTGGAAGGGGAGATATACCCTTCTAGGTCACGCTGCCAGTGACCTGGCTCTTCCAACCAGACTCCACCTCTTAGTAACAAGTCAGTTTTAAACACCCATAATCCTATTGCTTTCAAAATTCCTCACCTATAAAGTCATTAGACTCTTGGAAGATATCAATTATAAACCATATCATTATTTTTATTAAGGGTTATGGCGAGGGATGTATGGTATTAGGCTGATGTAGGAATAGTCTGTTAGAAATGTGTAACCTCTCTATAACTTCACATGTGATGACAAGTATTCAAAATTGTCTCAGAAGTACCCTTATGTGAATGCAGGTGATTTATTCATAGATTTCAAATAAATACAACTCAAACAGGAATTAAATAGACAATATAAAGTAAGCTTCAGTGAGCTGCCCCATGTTCACTTTGTTGGCCCTGCTTTTGCCTTATTGTTGTTACTCTAATTTTGTGTATGCAGATTTAACACTCAAGAGATTATCATTTTCTGTCAGTTCCTTTGACATCAGTTAGGGCAAAGCCATTAGAAAAATGCCAAAGATAGCTTTATTTTCAAGATCATGTGATTAAATACACAAGGCACCTATATTCCACTATGATCTGGTTCACCAACATCAGTTTTCAGTTTGAAATATTTAATTGATAAAACAGATTAATTCATGTAGAACAGTATTTATTAAAGTTTGGTAAAGGAATATTAAAAATTGTAAAGAATTTTAAAGTTTCACTTCACGCCTAATAAATCAGAATCTCTGGGTGTGAGGTCCCAGAAATTTACATTCTAGACAAGCTTCCCATAAGTCTCTGTTGTATGTTAATGTCTTTTTAAAAAAAATGTTACAAACTTTTATTCATTTTTATTAGTACATGTTTATAGTACATAATGTTTACATTCCTGTGTGGAATTGTTACATGTACAAAATACATCTTAATTCTTTTTTAAAATCTCATTCACCTCCATTTCCTCTCCCTTCCCTTTAATTCTTGATTCCCCTCCGCTTGAGAAAGATCTATTTCCTGCAGTCTGTCATTTATACAACTGTTCTATAAACCTGGAGTCCTCCAAAAATGTATACGCACTTCAGCGGAAAAAAAAAAAAAAACCTTGCATAAATATTTTAACACTAAATCTATTGAGACATCATGAGATTAAGAAAAGCTACCTTTGGCTTCTCTAACTACAAAAGGTACTCAAAGTGGTGGCTATTTGTTTCCAGGCATTCATTTTTCTTTTCCTGAAGTGTACATATTTTTTTTTTACAGATTCTGCATTTTTAAACATTTCCCTCAGTTTTAAGACACAGTTCACAAAGTTTTATGTATTTACAGTGCCCAACATGTTATTTTTACATTTGTACACATTATGAAATAATGGAATCAAGCTTACATATCTATGACTACATGTAGAATTTTTAAATTTTAATTTTGTTTATAATTCCTTTTTCAGAAAGGAAAGTATATTCTAGTTACAAATCAGTACCTGTCTTGAATTTAAATAGAGCATCCCCAGCCTTGTATATTAACCTGATAAGTACATTTTGGTTCAGTGTTCATTCTGAAGTTACTAGCATTTTGCTGTGATATGAGCTCCCTCCCAAAATAACTACAGCTATTGCAAGTACATACTTCCTTTCAGTTTGGAGTCATAGTCCCTGTGATTATTCCGTTTAGCCCAAGCTGTTTAACTTTATTATAGTCCCTTAATATGTGTGAAAGCCTTTTGGCCCAGAAAGGACACTGTAGCTGGTGAAGGCATAGAGGAGGAATCAAGGAGCTCCATCTCCCCCACCCCTAGGAATTTACCTATGGCGCCAAACAAAGAGCAATGGGGTACTTGTGCAACCCTAATGCCCCCTTAGGTTCCACCCCAAACCGAGGTTACTTATGTGCCTCACTCCATGTGTTCCACGGAGAGATCCCCGACCCTGGGGTGGAGATGCTGCGCCCCAGGGGATGGGGGGGGGCTCTCCCAGCATTCTCAAAATAAAGGTCATTTATATTTCATACTTATCTTTTCAGCTGCCGCTGGTCCCCCACAGTTCTATCAATGTCCACTTAATATGTTACTGCTGGTAAAAGCCATTGTTTCTCCTACTTGAGGGTATGTTACTGTCACTTGGAAGCCTTGTTAAACACCTCAGAGTTCTGGGCCCTATTCCTAGAGTTTCTCTTTCAGTGGATCTGAAATGGGGTCCTAAAGTTTGCATTCCTGTGGTCCTAGTTGATGTTGCTGTAGGTTTGCAGACCATACTTTGAGAATTATTGGGTTGAAAGAACAAATTTTGGCTGAATATCTAACATTTAGATCAGCTAAAAATGATTCTCACATCTGACTGCACATTGGAATCACCTGGGAAACTTAAACAATATACTAGTGCCTTGGACTTGTTCCAGATTAATTAAATCAGAATCAGTGAAAGTACAACATAGGCATGAGTATCTTTAAATATTCTGAGTGATTCTAATGGGAATTCAATCTCGCAACCCACTTTGCTACAGGTTTCTAGCTAAATTCCGCCCTTTCTGCACATCTCTCCCATATAGCTGAATAATGAAGCAAGAAGGTGAAAGTCTCTTGTGCTGGTTGCTTCCATCATTGAACAAATTCCCTCTTTGTACCATGGTGACTATTGCCAATCTTGCTTTTAACCCCAATTTTGATCTATTTTCAAAGCTCTCGTTGCTGGCAGGTAATGAAATTACATACGAGTGTGAAATTCCAATTATGCTCTGTGTCTATGGTAATACACATCAGTTTTGTTGTATAGCAAACAGCCATTCATCGTCAGAATGATTATTTTGAAGAGTCCCACATAGGAGCTCTTCTTCAGTATGTTTGCAACAGATGATATCTTAAATCCCTTTATTTATATTATCCTTATTTGATTTAAGTGTGACAAACAAGTAACACTGGGTGAAATACCTTAATTTTTACATATTCATCATGACCATAGTTAGCAACAATAGTTTTGATCACGATGAATACTTTTTCATTACCATCTTTTTTAGACTGAAGAAATCACAATTTTTCCAAGTAAAAGATAATCCAGATATGTTGATACTTCATTTACCTGTCAGTGGGTGGGGTGAGTAAGTTTTTACTAGACTTCTTGTGGTCCTACTTGCTTACTTGCTTGTATTTGGGGATGGTGCTTCGCAGTCATAAGCATGGAATATTGGGACCAAGTTAATGCAGTCGCTAGTCAAGCATCTTTTATCATCTGCCTGCTCAACAAGTATTTGTTGAGGGCTAGAGTACCTGACAGTGCTGTAGGTGGTGGAGAAACTGCACTGGATTAGGTAAAGTTTCTGTCTTCATAGTAGCAACATTCTATTGGCTAGTGTGTAGAAGACACTAAAATGTAAACAAGTGGAATACTGTAAGTATATACTTATCAAGTCAAAGAAAAGAAGAATAGGGAATAAAGAATATTGACAGTGGGTTAGCTATGCTTTTTTACTTATGGATATTAGAAGAGTCTCTGACATGATATCTGAAATTAGAACTGAATGATGAGAAAAGAGTCTCAGAGTAGCTTGTGAGAAGCACTTTTCTGGCAAAGAAGAAAGTTAAGGGACAGATAAAAATTCCAGTGAGCAAGGAGCTTAATCTTGGCCCGAATCATACATGGGCTTGTGGGCTATGGTAAGGAGTTTGTATTGTACTTCAAGTCAAATGAGAGTGCATTTAGAAAAATTATACGTAGAAAGCAGAGGAATCACATTACTTGAATAGTGATTTAACTGATCACTCTGCTTGCATCATGGTGATGGTCTATCAGAATGGTGGCAAGAGAAAATAAAGGCACATCATATTGGAAGCTGTTCAGTAATATAGGCCAAAGATAATGATGGCCTGACCTAAGATTTTAGCAATGCAGATGGTGTTCATTGGGTGAGCTTGTAAATATCATGAATTTTATAGGCATAGCAAATAAAACTTGCAGACAAACTGGATATGGGAATAAAAGAGAGGACGATGTGGGGACATTTACTAAAATGACGAGCAATGAGAAGAAAAGCCAATTTTGGAGGAAAATTTGGAACTCTATTATGATCATACTTGCCTTGAAATATATATAAGAAGGTAGAAAAGTTGGATTGATACCATAAACCTGGAGTGTGTGTGTGTGTGTGTGTGTGTGTGTGTGTGTGTGTGTGATAGGGAGAGAGAGAGAGAGAGAGAGAGAGAGAGAGAGAGAGAGAGAGAGAGAGAGAGAGAGAGAGGGCTCTTTGCTGGAGATATATATTTGTGAGTTATTAATTTATAGACAGAATTTAAAATCATGAATCTAAATGAGTTAGAGCATACGTATAGAAGCAAAAAAGGGCTCTGAAGCCATCTAAAGAAAAATGTCTGGGAAATGAAGCAGAAGGCGAGCCTAAAAAGGAGCAGCCAGTGAGGTAGGAGTGCATTTTCCTGACACTCAAATAAATCAAGTGAATTCAGGAGGAAGAAGTGAGTCTTGCTGACCTGTTCTGCTGAAAGCCTGTGCTGTGCCCAGTGATATAGCCAATATAATGCTGGTTTGCAAAGTAGGTAACTTGACTTTTAAGGAATAACTGGAACCAAATCTATTACCACCACTACCACCACTACCATTATAATAAAGTCATTTTTGTTACCTGTGCATGCTGGACTCTAGGACACCTGTGTGTACCAGAATTGGTACAGGACCCTCAAAATAGCATAGTATTTGTATATAACCTGTATGCACATCCTCCTCCATACTTTGAAGTATCCTCAGACTACTTATAATACTTTCTTTACTGTGAATGTTATGTGACCTGTTTTTCTATACCTTCTAGTAAACATTGGGCCTCCTTGTCTCTATATGGTCCTTGCTCTTTTCCTACCCTACCATGGTCTTTGCTACATTGAGTGGTCATTTACTCTCTGGTTACTTCCAGTAGAGAGACCCACATTCTGCTTTCTGTCACATTCAACTAACACAAAGGACTGGCCACTTTTCTCTCCCAATATCTGAAATGAAAAAGATTCTCCTTTGGGGAAGAAGGTGGCTCTCAGAAATCCCAAAAGATCCTAGTTCTTCCTATTCACTTGATAGTAGAACATTTTGTTTCTGGGAACTTGCTCTCTCCAGTGATATAGACAAGAGATTCCTTAGAGCTTATTAATGTGCTATAAATACGGAGGAATACATGTGTTCCTTTTCTCCAGTGAGATCAAACTACTGTATAGAAAAGTGCAAAATTTTGGTTTTGCTCCTCCAGCTCTTGCTCTGCTAATGAAATAAAGGATAGTCAGGCAAATAAAGGTAAATGTAGCGAGTACCCTGAAAGACTGACACTTATTATGATGTGCTGTAGGGGCCAGGGTATTGCAGCAATTCCATTTCTGTCTGTTCACAGGCCTTTTAAGATGGAAACTGAAAATACTGACTAAGAATGCCAAGTAATGCCACGTCTGAGGATTTTGGCCTACTCAGTGTGAAAACCTTGGTCGAAGCTACATTCCCTTGCTTTGCCTAGAGCAGAGTTTTTTAAATACTATTTTTTAATTAATTAAGTTTTGGTACATTTAGATAAACATAATGATCACATTCATCATAGGGGATTTGTACCTACCTGTACATGATCCGTCTTGATTCTTTTTCCCCCATTCTCCTCCCATCCCTTTAAGTCCTGTTCTTCTCTGTACTTACCAAAGCTTTGACTCTGTTCTTTCCTTCTATGATTTTTTTCTTTTCTCTTCCTTTATTTTCTCCTCTTGCCTTAGCTCCTCTTCCCATTTGAACACTTTTTTTCCTATTTCACAATATCTATTACACCTTTTGGTCCTTGTTTACATTTTCAGCTTCTCACACCAGATATGTGTTCTATTGACCTGGGTTAGAAACCCAATTCTGCTAATTCTAGTCATGAAATTTTGGCAGGTTATTCAATTTCTCTGAATCTTAGTTTTTTATTCTATAAAATTAAGATAATGATACATATCCTGTTGTTACTGTGAGGATCTTATGTAGTTACATAAAGTGCCTGATACACAGAAACTCTCAATTTGTGATATAAAAATTAGTTTTACCTGTGCCTAGAAAGAAAAACCCTCATGTGAAGATTACTTTAGCATAGTGTACCCTATAATGTTAATCTTATTCATTCATTCATTTTCTGGTTAAGTCTTTTAATGTATATTTATTAGTTGCCTTCTGTGAGTGAGACGCTGGCTGCTAGGCACCCCTGTGGAAAGACACAGACCTCAGCTTTGTAGATTGTACAATTTTTTGAGGAAGACAGATAATTAAATAAAGATATATCAAATATATCATTGAGTGTTAGGTTCAGATAAGCACCAGGGAACAAAGTGAAACAGGAAGAGGATAAGAAGTATCAAAATATCCCAAATGGCAGTTGCAGTTTTAGATAAACTAGAGAAGGTGACATTTGAGTAAAGGGAGGAAGGACATGTGAATGTCTAGAGAAGAGCATTTTAAGCAGAGGATACATGATAAGCTTAAAGATTCTCAAACAGGGGAAAGGCTGGCCAGTGTTGTACAGGGTAGCTAAGGGTCAACATCACAGAAATTCAGTGAACATGTAGGAAATGAGGCCAAAGAGGCAACTAGGGAGTTGAAGAGCAGAAAGTGAGGGCCTTGCGGGTAAAAATAAAGGTTTTCACACTTTTATAGTATGAGATTGAAGCTATAAAAAGTTTGGAAGGATTTGTTTTGCTGATGTGTGAAGACTAGACTTGAGAGGTGAAAGAACAAAATCAGATTTCAATTTGGGAGGCTATTGCCCATTTTACCAGCTGTGATTAGCAAAGAAGATGATAGAGGAAAAGTTGTCTGTAGTGAAGGCCTGGTCTATATCAGTCATTTTGAGATAATTACTAGTTGAAGGTGCAGCTGGAAAGCATAAAAAGGAGAGTAGAGATATATCAATGACTGATTTAATAATTTTGTTACCATCAGGTTTTTTCTGCTGGGAAGGTGATGGGTTTCACCTACTTCAATGACTTGCTTGTCACAGCCACTCTGACAGTCATCTCATCATGGATCTTACTGTGGATCTAGAAAAAAGTCTCAATTTCATGGTGAAATGTCAAATTGTGAATAGTTTTTCCATGCTTTTTCATCATCTATTACTTTAATCAGATTTAATCTTAAATTTTTGCCACAAACTCATCACACATATTTCAATTCATTACCATGGGATAGGACGGGGACTGTTACACTTGTTTTCAGTGTAACAAGTGTAATTGAAACAAGTGATCTCAAAGATGAGTTTGCTGCATATGTTTGTCTCTCTTGGTTAAGGAAATTGTGGGTTACTAGGTCTCCAGGACTCAATGATTTAACATTGTTAGTATTCTTGAATTGTATTTACCTTGAATACCTTGAAATATAAGCATGAGGCTATAAGTTTCCTGTCATTTGAGACATTGTCTAGGTACTAATGGCAGGATATTGTATCTTGCCTGTTTTTAATTGTACCCAGGGGCAGAGAACACATTTGGCAAATTTAGTAAATAATGAAATAGGCTCCAAGAAGGATAAAAGAGTGCTATTTTTTTTAGCCATCAGGTGACCATAATGAGGACAAAGCTAAGGTTGAGTCTGAACAGGCCAAATAATATGATAATGATAGAGCTAATCTGTTAATTTCCACTGCTTCCCTGCCAGAGCAGCAGAGTACAGAAACAGCTGACATTAGCTAAGCTATTCTATCAAAGAGTACTCAGACTAGTCTCATCATCAGCTTCACACTTTTCTAATGTGACATTACTAATGTATCCAGCCCCTTTAAGATTATTATCACACATATCTCAATTCATTACCATGAGAGAGGACAGAGATTGTATCAGGCTATTTGTATTTGTACCATGCAAGTGATAATTAAAATATATATGAGCTTGTTTACTCTAAATCTTTTTTTATATCTATGCAGAAGGTATGCATACAATAGGAGCATGGGATATAAAAGAAATATTGAATCCAGTGACATTGATTTTGAGTTGAAATATGGAAACTGCAGAATGGAAAGGAGAGTAAGTAGGTTTTCCGTATGGTCTCAGTGACAATTAGCATGAGGAGACATTCCAGTTTTCCTGGGACTGGGAGAGTTCCTGAGACAGAGTAACTCCAGTGGTAAAACCAGGGAAGACCCAGAAAATGAGGACAACGTCTTCATCTTAGGTAGCCATCCTTCCCAGGTAACATAATATGGAAACAAAAAGATGTCATGGAATGAGTACTGGCTTTGGAGCTAAAAATCCTGGTGTGTTATCTATCAAATGTGTACCCTGAGAATTGTTATTGCTTCTCTCTAGGTCACCGCTTTCTTGTCTGAATAATGGGGATGTCGAGAGTGATGGTACTCATCTTGCAAAGTAGTGAACATTCAGTGAAACAATTCATATGGTGGAAAATGGTACACTCAGAATTACACACATGTAAGGTTTTATTTTACTTGATACTGACCCTAAAAAACCCAACTGCCATATATTATTCTTATTTTCGTGTGTCTTATCTATATAAAGATAATTCAAATTTAAATTAAGCCAGTTAACAAAACTGGTCACTCTGAAGCAACACTTTTTCAGGATGGACTGCTTGTTTACTTTTTTCACATCTACAAAGAATAGAATAACAGCAATTATGAATGTTACCTTTTTGTCATTTACTAAACCAAATGTAACAAAATATTCTTTTTCCACTTCCTTTGGTCATCAATTTCCTCAAAGGTTGTAGCCAAACTTGACCTGAATAGTGCTTAAACAATGGAAGGCGTAATATTCCCAAGAGATGAAGATTTACTTCCTTTTGTGCTGCCAACCTGTAGTCCAATCCTCAAACGGTGATTTTGAAAGAATTATACTTTAAAAAAATAGCCACCCCTTATGTTAACATTGAAGCAGAGTAGTTAAAAAAGGAGGATTAGTTAATATAAATATTTTCTTGTTTGTTAATTTATTCATCCAATTCATATTTATTGAGAGTCTATCAGCTCTCCATTAGCATACTTGGCACAGACAACATAAGCAATGAACTAGGCATACCAAGCCCCTACTTTCATAAGTGATGAGGAAGCAAGTGTAAAATACTTTTTTCACAAATGAATACATGATAATTACACATCTTGAGTAACATTATGAAAGCAAGGAACTTTGAAAGAAAATAATGGAAGTTTTAATGTGGATTGGATTGTTTGGCAGCGGAATTTGTACTTTAAAGTTTCATCTGCCTTGGGAATGAGATACACGGTTAATAATATTTTCATTTCCCCCTAAATTGCAAATGTGATATTCAGTTTGGCAGCTTTGATTCTGAACTCTTTGCTGCCCATTTTCTGCTCATTGTTTACTCATCAAATACTTATTTAGTACGCACTATATAATGGGTATTGTGTTAAGTGCTGGGATGAGTTGCAGAGAACAAAGTAGGTAAAGTTCCTACTTCATGAAGTTTATAATCTAGTTGGGGAGAAAAATGAAACTATTTCAGGTGGAGAGACATGGTAAAGGAAAAACAAGAAAGAAGGCAGAAAGAAAACTCAGGTGCAGGTTACTAACTTTTAAATACATCGGACATGAAAGGCTTTTCTGAAAAGGTGATATTTGAGTAAAGAACAGAGGAACGCAAAGGATTCAGTTGTGGGTATTTCTGAGAGGAGATCATTTCTAAACAAAGGGAAAACTAGGGTAAAGAATATGTGGCTGAGCTGTCCTCTGTTTTCAAGGAAGTGTGGAAACCAGTGTAGCCAGAGCAAACCAGTGGGGTAGGGAGACAATGTCAAAGGATGTGGTCAGAAGATAGTGGAATGGAGAGCAGATGCAATCATGTAAACTTAGTAGTCCACTTCAAGGAAGTTAGTTTTTATTCATTTACTTGAAAAAAACTGAGGGCAGTTCTGTAAGAACGCTGTATCTAAAACTTTGCAGAGCAATTCTACTGTTCCTATTAAAACAAATAATCTGTGCATATATAGAAAGCTGTAATGATGCAGTCCATCATGAATGAAAACACCCAAGTTTACAAATTGACAGAATGTAGCTAGGTAACTTTTGTTAGAGATAGAAAGTTAATGTTGCATCATAAACTACAAAATGGGAAGAATCCCAAAGCTAGACAGTAATCTTGGTGTACAAATTGAAGCAGCTTGGGACCAAGGATACAGTCCTTAAAATACCTGTTAATTAGATAGTGTTTTTCCAATTAAGAGTTGGAAATTTCTTCCCTTCTGAAATTAACAGAGAGAATGGAGCATATGGTAATATTGAAGGGATAAAAGATATAATAGAGTCCTAGGCAGAGAAGTTCTTCTGAGGTGTCCCAGACAATTGTTCTGAACTAAAATGATTTATTCTTCACCCCACCCCACCTATTGTTTTGAAGAACTCCTGATTTGTCTTTTACCACTTCTCCTTTAAATCTACTGAAATTCAAGAGGAAAAGCACAAAAGTTCAGTAGCATCTAAGATTGTGATTTTTAACCATTTCAGAGTAAAAGATCCTATTGAAAATCTTATAAAAGTAAAAAATCTGTATTCAGAAAAACACCGATGAACAGATGAATATGAAATATTGCATATTTGTATACACTGATGGACACTCCCAAACTTATCAGGGGCTCTAGAAGAACATGAAAATCAATTTAACTTTATCCTAAGAGATCAGCCAGGGTTTTTGTTTGAGCAGTGGCAAATGTGGAACATGGAAGTCTATGAAAAAGTAGAAATACAAATCACTAATGTGATAGCATTAATTGGGGTTATTTTCCTGCTCACTGGACTTGCAAGAAACTCTTTGTTTCTGTTTTCAGTGCAGACCATTTGATTTACAAAAGGGACTTGAAGAGTAAGGTCAGGTAGAGTTTATAAGACACTTTGGCTTTCTCACTCTCTAATGGAAAAGGGATCTAGTCACACCTGTCTGAAATAAGGTTTAAAGAGATTCGAAGGCAAGGTGCATCAAGGGATCTATATCTACACTCATCTACAGATGTGATTTAAAAAGACAGTGAATATTGAAATGTTTTTAAAAAAATATTACAGCAAAAGATGTATTATCAGTGCCCCACAAAATATTCCCCTTCTTTATAAGCACACTTATGCATCACTCTCCCCACTTTTAGAAACACTTTTGGAAATCCTCTCTCATAAATGTCTTTAGGAGTTTTGCTAAAAGCATGGTGGTGGGTAGTGGAAGTGACTCAGTGGTAGAAAACTTGCCTAGCATGTATAATGTCCTGGATCCAATTCTCAGCTTTGCATAAATGAATGAATGAATAATAGTAACGAAATAAAATCTGATGGCTTTAAAAAATATAGTGAATGCTGCTGCCAAGTGTCCTCCAACTGAAATACAGCTTGTAAATCATTACTGTGTGTCCTTATCCACTTTGTTGACCCGATCTGGCACCATTCAACTTCTGGCTCTTACGCAAAGTCAGAATGCCCATGAACTGTAATTGTTTTGAACTGACTCAGTACATTTCGGTAACCATGATGAAACAACTAAAGACAGTACATACTAAAAGAGGACTTTCAGAACTCCTTCAGAAAGTGACAAGAATGATGGAATGAGTGAGGAGGATTAATGGCCATATATTTTTACTCTAATGATTTTTGTAATTTAAATATTCACCGTGGTTTCCGTATTTTATTTTATTTAAAAGAGAAGAAGAAAAATAAAAATAATATAAAACAGTTTCAAATTAGGCTATTACTAAAGTAACAATAAGTAATACATTGTGTGTTGTTAACTTTGTACTAGTTACTCAGTATAAGATACAGGAAAGATATATTGTCCAAACAATATTATTACAAATCATTCTTTTCATTGAACTAAGATAAGCTACCTGTATAACTTTCTCAACTATCTCATGTGTCTGTATATTTTCTCCTTTTCTCTTCTGTCATAGTTTTCTATCACACTTTGAATAATTCTCCCAAAGTTAACATTATCATTCCTAACAATGTTTAGATATGCATGGCAGCCCCAGCTCGGGTGTGAATGGTGATATTGCTGTGAAGTCTCATGGAGCATGTTCTCACATTGGTTATACTTTATCTCAAAATTTTGTCTTTTTTGTTCTTAATTTTTAAGCCTCTTAGCAAATATTCAATGGAAAAAGCTCAGAGTTGAACCAAAGGCAATTATGCAGTATTTCTAGACTTGGAGACTGAGTGGAAATGTTTTGGAAATGTTTGTTTTCCTTGCCTCTCCACTGCTCCCTCCAACCACACTTCACAAGGTGTTATGGACAGACCTTTCAGTGTATCTTGCCTCATTACTGAAGTTTGCCTTTATCACTCCAATGTTATGTTGAGAAATGTCTAGGGCACTTTCTTCCTTGAAGTGAGAAGTTTGTCTTTAGAGCAGGTCTAGAAGGAACAAAGAAAACAAAACAAAAAAAAAATCATAGGTTCCCCTAATAGCCTTGCAAACTATAGCACTATGGCTTCGGGGTGGTGGAGTTCTGAGTGACCTTTGAAAGGTATTTAGGAAACTTTTTTTTTTTTTTTTTTTTTTTTGCATGTGTGTGGTACTCGAGATTGAACACAGGAGTTTATAGATGCTAGGCAAGTGACTACTCTCCCAATTTGGGGAACCCTTAACAGAAGTTTGTATAATTGGGAACCTGAAGAAGAATAAGTGTTACTTTCTAAACTTTAACCTCCATAAGATTGAGACCTGTTCCTATTTATGGTTCCCACTACTGTACCCCCAAGGCCTAGTATGACACTTTGCTTTGCTACACTTTTCTGCCATATAATTGCTGCATGAAGGAATGACTTATTGCCCTGGTAGCAACTTGCCTCCTTTACTACATTTAGGGAAGAAAGCTACTGATGCTCTTTAGACTAGCACAGTTAGGTTAGCAGTTCTTTTTAACAAGTTTGGAAGAAGCAGCTTCTGCTCACTTATGCCCCATAAATGTTCTGATGTCTTTTCCCCACAGGCTTCCAGTACTTTTACCTGCACTAGAGAGTGAGACTGCATAAAACTAAGACTGTAGTTCTTCCTTATACTTTTCTTCAATAAAATTTATAGTTCCTTCAAACCAGTTAGGACACAGTCTTCCATTTATATGAAAATCTTAGTACCTTTAATGAAGATATTTTAGGAAATAGAATGAACTTACTTTTGTCTCTAGAAGTCCTTAAGCAGTTTAAGAAAAAACTGTGGTAATCATTTCCCTAGTTGCATGAAATTATTTCAGAGTACCTAATTTATAGACACATTGAACGCTTAGTTTTACTTTCTTCCAGAACCCTAAGTTTTCAGCCACTTTTAACAACTGTTTTTGTATCTGATATCCAAACCACACAAAAGGTCAAATAAATAGATATTTGTTTTGATATTTTCTGTTCTACAGTTGCTCTGTGAGCAAACTGGCATCCGAAATTGATTTTTTATGAAAGAAATATTTAGGGATAGTTCAAGAAATAGTTTATGCTCCGTCCAAGTTTATAAGACTGGTCACTTCTTTAGTACTGGATAATGAGAAATCGTGTTTCTATGGGAACATTAAAATTGTTTAAATCACTGAAGAAAAAAGTGGTTGTTCTTAATAAATTTCCTATTTTCCACATAATCATATCCTGCTTATTTGAAAACTGGCAGTTTATGTAAAATAGAAAGGGCTGATAAATTATTTGCCCCAAGTGATCTATTAAGAAATACACAATTTTCTAGTCAACTGAATAAATATAAGTTGATGAGATATTTCTGTTGTGATTTTTGTATTTTGATTCACTCACTATTCAAGGTTCTTTTTTCCCTGTGTGATAATTTGCCTGCAGTCAGGCTTTCTGCTCGTTAACACAATAGCAGAGAAATAAATACACTATTGCAAATAAGTATTTGTTCTCATAAAAATGAAACTCTAATTTTTGTGTTTGGTTGTTTTCATATAAAATGACTTAGATAATCCAAGTGCATACATGTTTAAATCAAAAATACTAGAGGCAATTAGAAACTGGAATTTCAAGATTTTCTTTTTGTCTCTGATTTCAACAGTTTGATTATTATTTGTCTAAGTATAGATGTCTTTAAATTTATATTACTTAGAATTAACTGATTTTCTTGAATATGTAGGTTAAGGTTTTTCATCAAGTTGGGAATATATATATATATATATATATATATATATATATATATAGTTTCAGAGATCAAACTCACAACCTAGCACTTGCCAGGAAGGTGCTTATTTTACTGAGCTAAATACCTGGCAAAATTTTTTGACAAGTCCTCAGGTCTCGTAGGTTCTATTTATTTTTATTTCATAGTTTTCTTTTTCTGTTCCTGTTACATGAGATAATCTCAAATAGACTATCTTCAGGTTTGCTGATTTTTTTCTTCTATTTTCTAAAATCTAATGCTGAGTCTTTATAATGGATTTCTCATTTCAAGCATTGTATTTTTCAATTCATTTCTTCTATAATTTATATCTATTTACTGGTAAGGAATTATTCTGACACTTTCCTTTAGTTTTATGAACATAATCAAAGTAATTGATTTAACATTTTTGTCTAATAAAGATGACATTTGAACTTCCTTGACAATAGTTTCTACTGAATGCTTATTTTTATATACATAGGCTATAATTTCCTGTTACTTTATGTTTATTGTAATTTTTTTATAAAAAACTGAAGTTTTAAAATAATATAATGTGGAGAGTTCTGAAGATGGTGGCTTGATAGATAGCTGGGTAGAGAATATCTCTGAGAAAAACAACACAGTCGCTAGAAATTAGCAACATGGAGAAAACCAGAAGAAGGAGAGGGATTCCCACGACCTAGGAAGAAACTGAGGAAAAATAAAAAGAAAGAAAGAAAGGAAAAATGTGGATGAAAGGCTGGCACCAGAAGTGCTCACTGGGACCGGTCTCATGCTGTGCTGGGGGTGCCATGAAGTCACATGATTTGTGGGCACACTGAAGTCGCAGCATCCAAAATCGGGAGTTGGTGAGTCTGGGGCCTTTGGTGGGAGGACGAGGCACAGCATAGAGTGGAGCCAAGGTGGAGAGCTGCATTAATTCGTGGTGAGTGCTGGAAATTTGATCCTGCGCAGGTGGGGCCGGCTGGAGGACATATTGGAGTTGAGCAGGACAGGCCTGAGGCTGGAACCACAGTGACATCAGTCAGTTGCCCCTGGCCCAAAGAGAACTGGTGGGATCTGCTTGGGCTGGGTCACGCCTCTGGTCAGGACCCAATAGCCAGAAACGAAACTACCCCAAACCTGTGACGTCCACACAGCTCAGGTTAAGTTGCTGAAGGCACTTGCCGGTTGACTGGCTCAGAGGACATGGTCCAGCCCATAGTCCCTGTGTGCACCTCAGATAACAGCAAACTGAAGAAGGCAGCAAGCCCCCATCCAGCATGCTTTAGAAAAGTCATAGGCAATACGGAGAGGGTCTGAGGCCTCCACCACACACCTGTCTGAACGAAACTGGAAACATGACAAGAGAAAGAAATAAGAAAAAGCCTCCAGCCGCTGACCCTGGGAAAATAAGTCCAGGAGAGGTAAATACAGAAGAGATCCAGGGCAGCAATCATGCAATATTGGTCACAGCATCAGCGAACATAGAGAAATACCTTCATGACCTCATAGACCAACTTAAAACTGAAATGCTAATCCATGTGAGGCAAGATGTAAAAAGATTAATAAAAGAAATGCTAAGCCCCTCTCAAGAAGACACAGATGGAAGAATGGAGGAACCCAGAAAAAGAAGAGAAACCTTTCTTGAAAAATATAAACAAAATCTAGAATACATGAAACAGATCCAAAGAGATTACCCGGAAATTAAAAATTCATTTGAAAGCTGGCAAAATGCCTTGACAGAAACTAAACGTAGCCTTTCAAAATTTAAAGATAAATTTGCAATGTATGATCATGAAAGAAAAGACCTCTTAAAAATAACAAGGAACCAGGAAGTAACAATACAAAGGCTAGAAGACAAGAGGATCCAAAACTTAAGAATAAAAAATGTGAGCTAAGAAGCAGGAGTAATCACAAATGAATTACAATGTCTATTCACAGAAGTAATTAAGAAAACTTTCCAAGCATAGGAAAAAGAAATGATATCCAGATAAATGAGGCATACAGAACTCCAACTACAACCAAAACAGATGTGCACCCAGACATATAAAAGTCAAGATCCCATAAATTCACCACAAGAACAGAATATTAAAAGTGGTCAGAGAAAACAGATTACCTATAAAGGAAAAGCCATCAAAATCATGACAGACTTCTCAACACAGACTATCAAATCCAAAAGAGCCTAGAGTGAAGTAGTCCAAGCCCTGAAAGAAAACAACCTCCAACCCAGATTCTTGTACCCTGAAAACTCTCTCTCAAAATTAATGGAGAAACAAGATGTTTCCAAGACAAGGAGGAACTGTGGGAGTTCTTGGCCACCAATCCAACCCTACAAAAAAAATACTGAAGGACATTCTAAAGAGAGAGGAAAAAATACCAGGATTCCAGCAACAGTGGCAGATAGGCCCCAATGAATGGGGCAGACAGTGGAATGAAAGAGAAAAGTGGACAAATTAATAGCAGAAAAATAGAATAGCAGAGATGAGGCAGAGAAAGTGGGCTATAATCTCTAACATAGACAGCTTTGATACACTAACAAAAAGAAACACAGGCAGAGTAGATTAGAAGATAGGGTCCATCATGGGGCTGGGGGTTTAGCTCAGTGGCATAAGCACCTGCCTTGCAAGCAGGTGGTCATGAGTTTGATCCCTGGTACCAATAAAAATGAAAAAGACAAAAAACAAAACAAAACAAAAAGATAGGATCCATCAAGATGCTCTGAATAGGAAATATACTCAACCTGAAAGAGAGTTAATATGCTGAAAGTCAAAGATGAGGAAATGATGCTCTATGTGACAGGGAACCAGAGAGAAATAGGGACAACTCGTCCAGCAGCTGCAGATAGGTTGAAAAGTCTTGACACTTTTGTGCAGCGGAGAACTACTCAGCTGTAAGGAAGGAAAATCTTGAGGTTTTAGTAAGTAAAGGAATACAGCTCAAGATCAAGCTCAGGGGGAAAAAGGTACAACACCACTCAGATAGATAATGGGTTGCCCCCTAATCTAAAAACTAAAGGAGTTAGTGGGGCCCAAAATATACAAAGCACCCTGAGAAAGGGAAAGGGGAAGAATTGTCTAAAAATGGAAGGCAGAGGACTTGTTAATAGTGTATCAGGATTTAAAAGCCACGTTAGTCTTATTGCTCTGTTTAGTTTGATTTTATTTTGTTCCAGTCTGTCTACTCATACTAGATTTGAGGGCACAGACAGCTATCCCAAAAACAGCAGGATATACTATGGTAAATATCCTTAATTCCCTATTAAACTAAAGCCCTGTATTACTTACATTGTCTTACTAAGACTGATCTTATTTGAATCTGGTTTGTTAGACCACTGTTTTGTCTTAACTGATTTTATTTGAATTTTGTTGCTTGCTAGTATCAAGTCTAAGAGTAGAGGCAACAATTCTGAAGATGACAAGATGTAATAAGATACCCATTCCAGTTTGATTATTAACTGCTTTTGAAGCCCTACAATGTCTCCAATGTGTTTTTATTAAAATTGCTTTGTAATGATATGTTCAATTATATTATGTCTGATGATGTAGACAATTCTATTGAAAATAACAAGATACAGCACAGTAACTACTGTAGATCACCTCATATTGTGGTTTTATATGTATTTTTCATTTCATGTTTTTCTAGGAATTTGTTTTGTTGACTTGTTTTCATCTGTTTTTCCCTATAATACATAAAGGACAGGTATACATGTAGAGATTAACACATGTGGAGAATTTCTAAAGAGTTTACGGGAACAGATTATATAATTCACAATGTAATGAACAGATACTCTGAAGAAGAAGAGAGACTAAGATACCAGTGATAATTCATTCATCGCTACAGCATTATGATATAAAATCTAACAATATTATTATTCACTGTTCAGAGTGATATTAGTCTAGTCTGTTATGTTTAATTTCAGCATATGTAAAGATATGGACAGTTACTTCAAAGAGAACGAGAGACATTATGGCAGCCATTGGTGACTTTCCTAATGTCTGGTCTTGAAAACCTAAAAAGCCTTCATCATCCTGTTCTTTATTTTATTTTATTTTATTTAAAAGGAAAAAGAGAAAACTCAAAACAAAACAACGCGGTGTAAGGGTACAAGTAATACAGAACTACAAAAAAAAAAAAAAAAAAAGGTAAGAAATCACCAGTTAATAGATTACATATTATCATCTTAGAGATAGTTACTCAAGTCACAGTATCAAAGTATACAAAGTGGACATTCAAACAGTGAGACTGCAAACAGTTGTGTTCAATGATCCAACCAAAAACATTAATATGGTCAGCTATTTAACACCCCTAAACACACTTGCTGTTGTATCTTTTAAAGCACGTTTTCCCCTCTCTTTTTTATAACAAAATTTACACATTTTGGGTTTTATTACTCCTTAGTTATCATTACATTTTTTGGGAGAGAATAAAGTTAAATATGGCAAAACAAAGCTGTCAGTCAAAACCAAGGATAGACATAGTACATGATGTAAGAACAGAGTACAAGGTTATCAACAATGGTTACCATAATGTCTTTTGTTTCCTTAAAAAGAATTGTCTATCTCATTAGGTATTATAAAGTGGAACAAAACAGTAGAGAACAAGACCAATAAAACTTAAGCATTGTAAACATTACAGGACTTCCAAAGGAGACAATAGTCAAACCAGAATGGGCATCTTAGTGAATCTTATTGCCTTCAAAGTAGTTGCCTATACCCTCAAACTTGATGCTATCATACAGAATGGAACAGAGTCTAATCAGTTAAAACAAGATTGTGGGAGTATTACAGGACTTCAAAACAAGTTAATAGGAAATAAAAAAAGTTACTATTATATATCCTGCTAATTTTTAAAAAATTTTCCCCTTAACTAAAAAAAACATAAAAAATAACTAAATAATTTTTTTAATGAATAAGGGAGAGATTGAGATAAAAGAGGACATAACAATATAACAATACAGGTCAAAGCATGACTGTTTCAGCAACCTAGTGCTTCACCACCAAATAACCGAGTTAATAGTAATTACCATAGTGTCTTTCTTTTTCCTTGAAATATTTGAATAAAACTTCATATACTATAGCTTCAAACATTTCCATATCAAGAAGCCCAGAATAAAGCCTTTCCAATTAATAAGTGAAAACTTTATAAGGCTTCAAGGCCACATAATGGGGAATCAAGATTACCACATATTTTTATATATTTGAATCATTACTTATGTTAGGGAAACTATTCGGTATTCACACATGCGAGGCTGATTTATTTCACTTATGAGTATGGTCTCAAGCTGCGCCCATTTATTGATAAATATCTCAATGTGATCCTTCTTTATACCTGAGTAGTACTCCATTGTATAGAAATACCACAACTTTTTAATCCATTCCTCAGTTGATGGACACTTGGGTTGTTTCCAAGATCTGGCGATTACAAATTGTGCTGCTATAAACATAGGTGCACATATATCACTGTGGTATGATGCTTTCAGTTCTTCTGGGAATATGCCTAGAAGTGGAATAGGTGGAATAAATGGAACTTGCAATCCCAGCTTTTTTGAGAAATCTCCAGACTGACCTCCACAAAGGCTGCACCAGTCTACACTCCCACCAACAGTGCAGGAGAGTTCCTTTTTCCCCACAGAATCTCCAGCATTTGTTGTTGTTGGTTTTCTTGATCCTGGCCATTCTTTCAGGAGTGAGATGGTATCTCAGTGTGGTTTTAATTTGCATTTCTCTAATGACCAATGATGATGAACATTTTTTCATGTATTTATTTGCTATTTGTATTTCTTCATCTTAGAAGTGCATAATCATCTCAGATACCCATTTTTGGATTGGATCTTTGAATTTTAGATGTCTGAGTTTTTTTTTTTTAATTCTTTATATGTTTTAGACAAGAGTCCCCTGTCTGAGAGAGAATTCACTAAAATCTTTTCCCAGTTTGTGGGTTTTCTTTTCACTATGCTGGAGATTTCTTTTGACATGCAGAAACTTTTTAATACGAAGTGGTCCCAGTTATTGATTTTGGGAAGTATTTCCCGTGCGGTTTGAATCCTGTTCATGAATTCTCTACCTACTCCTATGTCTTCAAGGTTTCTACCCAATTTGTCTTCCAATAGATTTAGTGTTTCTGTTTTAATATTCAGATCTTTGACCCATTTAATTTTAATTTAGTACATGGTGATAGACATGGGTCTAGCTTTAGTTTTTGGCAAATGGAGAGCCAGTTTTTCCAGCACCATTTATTAAAGAGATTGTCGTTCTTCAGTGAACCTGCTTGGCTCCTTTATCAAAGATAAGGTGGTTGAGTGTGTTTCTAGTTGTGGTTGTATCTTCTAATCTATTCCATTGGTCTTCGGCTCTGTTTTGATTCCAATACCATGTTGATTTTACTACTGTTGCTTTGTAGTATAACTTCAAGTCAGGGATTGTGATACCTCCTGCCTTGCCTTTGCTGCTTAGAATTGCCTTTGCTATTCTAGGTCTCTTCTGGTTCCAGATGAATGTTAGGAGTGATTTCTCTAGATCTATAAGGTATGTTGATGGTATTTTTATTGAGATTGCATTGAACCTGTATAACAGTTTTGGGAGAATGGCCACTTTCACAATGTTTGTTCTTCCTATCCATGAGCGAGGGATGTCTTTCCATTTTCTGAGATAATCTTCAATTTCTTTTTTCAGTGTATTATAATTTTCCCTGTATAGGTCTTTCACTTCTTTCATAAGAGTAATTCCTAAATATTTCATTTTTTTTTTGCTTGCTAATGTGAAGAGTGTGGTTTCTCTTATTTCCCTCTCTGTGATTTTGTTGTTAGTGTATAGGAATGCTATTGATTTCTGAGTATTGATTTTGTATCTAACTACATTACTGAATTTATTTATTGTATCTAAGAGTCTTTCAATGAAGTTTAGGGAGTCTTCTATGTAGAGTATCATGTTATCTGCAAACAATGATAATTTAACTTCTTCTTTTCCTATCTTTAACCATTTTATTTCTCTCTCTTGCCTAATTGCTCTGGTTAGTACTTCCAGTACTATTTTAAATAGGAGTGGTGATAAAGGACATCCTTGTCTTGTGCCTGATTTTAAAGTAAAGACTTTCAATTTTTGGCCATTTAGTATGATGCTGGCTGTTGGTTTGTCATAAATGGCCTTTATTATATTGAAGTAAAGACCATCTATTCCAATTTTCTGTAAAGTTCTTATCATGAATGAATGTTGGACCTTATGGAAGGCTTTTTCTGCATCTATAGAAATGATCATGTGATTCTTACTTTTGGCTTTATTGATATGGTGGATTCATTTATTGATTTACATATGTTGAAACATCCTTGCATTCCTGGGATGAATCCCGCTTGGTCATGGTGTATAATCTTCTTGATGATTTGCTGCATCCTATTTGCCAATATTTTATTGAGGATTTTTGCATCTGTGTTCATTAGGGAAATCGGTCTATAGTTCTCTTTTTTAGTTGGGTCTTTCTCAGGTTTTGGTACTAGAGTAATATTTGCTTCCAGGAATGACTTAGGAAGGATTGCTTCCCTTTCAATTTCATTGAATAATTTGAGGAGTATCGTCATTAGGTCTTCTTTGTATTTCTTGTAGAATTCTGCAGTGAATCCATCTGGGCCTGGGCTCTTCTTTGTAGGTAAGGACTTAATTACATTTTCAATTTCATTAATAAAGATTGGGTTATTCAGCAGTTTTACATCCTCTTGATCTAGCTTTGGTACTTCATATGCTTCTAGGAATCTGTCTATTTCCTCTGTGTTACCAAACCTTTGAGAGTAGAGGTTTTCAAAATAGGTGTTGATGATCTTCTGTATTTCTATTGGGTCTGTAGTGATTTCACCTTTTTCATTTCTTATTTCATGAATTTGATCTTTTTCTTCCCTTTTTAAAATAAGGTTGGCTAGGGGCTTATCAGTTTTATTTATTCTTTCAAAGAACCAACTCTTTGATTTATTGATTCTTTGGATTGCTTTTTTAGTCTCTATTGCATTGATTTCTGCTCTGATTTTTATAATTTCCTCTCTTCTTTTGGCTTTGGGCTTGACTTGCTCTTCTTTTTCTAGGTGTTTGAGGTGTAGCATCAAGTTATTTATTTGTATTTGTTCTGTTTTCCTGATGTGGGAACTCAGTGCAATAAATTTTCCTCTGAGGATGGCTTTCATTGCATCCCACAAATTCCGGTAAGTTGTATCTGCATTTTCATTTTCTTGTAGGTATTGTTTAATTTGTTCTGTGACCCACTGGTTACTCAAGAGTGTGTTATTCAATTTCCATGTGTTTGTGGGATTTTTGTAATATCTTTTATCATTAATTTCTAATTTCAGAGCCCTATGATCCAATAACATGAAAGGGATGATTTCAACTCTTTTGCATTTGTTTAAATATGTTCCGTGAGGTAATATATGGTCTATTTTAGAGAATGATATATGTACTGCTGAGAGAATGTGTATTCTGATGTTGTTGGGTGGAACATTCTGTATATGTCTATCAAATCCACTGGTTTGCAGGTGTGATTCAGTTCTTTTATTTCTTTGCTCATTTTCTGTCTGGTTAGTCTGTCCCTTGGTGTCAATGGCATATTAAGGTCTGTTACAATCGTGTTACTGATAATTTGAGTTTTCATTTCTGTTAATAGTTGTTTTATATAACTGGGTGCTCTGGAGTTTGGTGCATATATGTATAAGATAGTTATCTCTTCCTCTTGGAGTTTTCCCCTAATGAGTATGTAGTGACCTTCTTTGTCCTTTATGGTCATTGTTGGTTTAAAGTTCACATTGTCTGCAAACAGAATGGCTACTCCTGATTTTTTTTGGATTCCTGCTACATGAAGTATTGTTTTCCATCCTTTGACTTTCAGTCTGTGAGTATCCTTCTGGGTTAGATGGGTTTCCTGTAAACAGCATATGGTTGGATTTTGTTTCTTGATCCATTCTGCTAGTCTGTTTCTTTTGATTGTTGCATTGACACCATTTACATTAATGGTTATTACTGTTAAATGCTGGTTTATTGTTGACATGTTATCTATCTGCTGTTGTATCTTTATCTTTCTGTTCTGTTTAATTATCTGCTTTGCTTAGTGGTTTTTTCCTTTGTGTACTTGAACTGTCTTTTATTATTCTTTGCAGGGTTGACTTGGTGATCATGAAGTTCTTCAGCTGTTCTTTGTCATGGAAGTATCATATTTCACCATCTATTTTGAATGATAGTTTTGCAGGATACATCAGTCTAGGTTGGAAATCATTTTGCTTTAGGATCTGGAATACTTCACTCCATGCTCTTCTTGACTTTATTGTTTGTGCTGAGAAGTATGCTGTGATTCTGACAGGTTTTCCTTTATAAGTGATCTGTCTTTTCTCTCTGACAGCTTTTAATAATCTATTCTTGTGTTGGATTTCTTGGATGGTGATTATTATATGTCTGTGTGTAGTTTTATTTTGGTTATGACTGTTTGGAGTTCTATATGCTTCACTGATCCTGATGTCAGTTTCTGATCTCATGCTTGGGAAATTTTCAACTATTACTTCTCTAAATATCCTCTTGACATCCTTTATGTTGTCTCCTTCTTTTTCATTAATCCCTATCAATCTTATGTTATTTTTCTTTGCATCATCTTGCAGTTGTTGAATTGTTGTTTCCTGATTCCTAGTTATTTTTAAAAGATCTTCCCTTTCCTGTTCACTAGCTGCAATCCTGTCTTCAAGGTCTGAAATTCTATCTTCACTTTCATTGAGGCATTTTTTACAACTTTCAGTGGAGTTTTTTATTTCCTGTATATCTCTGTGCATATGCATTATGTATTATGTTTGTTTCTTATATTGCTCATCTACGGATTCTATCCTTTTGTTTAGTTTGTCTAATTTTTTAACTGTGTTTTCTTTAGATATATTCAGAATCTCTTTCATTTCTTTTATCATTTCTTCTTTTACCTGGGAGATTATTTTGAGTTTGAATTCCTTCAAAGTTTCCTGGAGTTGCTTGTTAATTTCAGTAGCTATTGTGTCTGATATTTGAGGTGAATGGCATATATTTTCTTCTATATACATTTCTCCTATGGTTTCTTGAGATGGGCTGGAGGTTTGAGGTTGTAATTTGGTCTTTCGTTTTGTCATTTTCCTGTATTTCTGTGTTTCAAGTGTTATTTGAAAGCTTCCTCAGGGGCTTTTGGAAATCCCCTTCTATGTTCACAGCTCCTGAGATTCTGGCACCCCGTTAACCCAAGCCACTGGGCCTGTAGAACCAATGGCCCTCTTCTGCTTGTTTAGAACTCCGTAGTTCCAGATAAGCTCGACTTCAGGGACACTGTGTGCCCACCTGCTTGTTGGAAGCTCCCCAGTTCTCCAAGCGCAGCCGGGATGGGGAGGTGGATGTAGATGCCTCAAACCCACTTATCCACTTCGCTGCACCCAGAAGCCTGGAGGGTCCCGAACAGTCTGGGCTTTGGGCAGAATGCACTGAGCACTTACCACAGGCCGCGGGGCCTCTGGAACCTGCAATGCTCCCCTGCTTGCTGAGATATCCACAGTCCTCCAGACACACAAGGAGGTGGTTGCAGGCGCCCCAGATCCGCCCAGCCCTTCCTCTGCACCCATCATCTTGTTCTGATTAGTTTAGTACTGTAATGTTCAGTATGTGTTCATTGTGTGTGAAGACATGGACAACTATTTGGAACAAAACAAGAGACACTATGATAGACGTGAAGATCTCCAGTGGTCTTATTTGAAATCTGTGTTTCTTAAAATTGTTTCCTTATGATCTGTTTTGTTCTGCTTAATTTTACCCTCTTTAAAATTATATATATATATATATATATATATATATATATATAATGTGGTAAGTCTAGGAATGAGACCTGCACCAGCATTTTTTATTTGAGTTATTGTTGTCTCTACTGTTATCTATTTAGTGAATTGTCTGGGCCAATCCTCTAAAGTTCATACTCATTGTCATATGTGGTAACTGGAATCTTTGCTCTCAACTATCTAGTGTTTAACTAATGATGAGACAGATATGTCCTTAAAAGACTTCAACCAAAAGTCCATTGGTCTCCACTCACTTTGCTTTTCAACTGTCCTGCTCTTGTTTCTTTTCTTCTCTCCTTCCTTGTTTTGCACATCATCTTAATAGGCCCCGTACAGCTAATCTTTACAACAAGATTTAAGGCAGTCACACTTTTGAAACTTTGCAATGCAATAGGTGACTAATGATAGATACAATGCATTGCCTATGTGTTATCTCATGTACATACACTAATAAGCATTATACTCCTCACACACGCACTACACATCTATCCATCATTTTTAGTTTATGTGTCAAAGATGAGGGTAGATTGATCAAATGCAACATAGAGTGCCTCAACACTCATACCTTCTGTGCTGCATTCTGTGTTGCTGTTCTTGTTCTTTTTGACTGTTCTCTGCTCTTCAGCTCTTTCTTGTTTCATCTGAAGACTTGAGCAGTGAGCATGGGTAGTTCAACGATAGAATTCTTGCCTCCTATCTGAAGACTTGATCCTGACCCTTCTTCAAATGCATACTGTGCTTCAGTGTAATCTGGCTCTGTAAACACTGACCTTTGCTAAATTTCTTGCAGAGATATTGACTTTAGCCTGTTCACTCTGTATTTCTGAGACATTCTTGAATGTCCCAGATCTTGACCTCAGTTTCTTGTGGCTTCTTTTGCCTTTACTACATAGTGGCCTGAACCCACCTGCCCCACTTCACTGTATTCTAGTTTGTTTTCAAAGGCAATTTGATTTTTCCTCACTCTCCAGTGCTGAACGGAAATTGTCTGCTTTTGATAAAAAATCATGTAATCTTAGTCTACACTAGGAATATTTCTTTATAGTTTTGCAAAAACAAGTAATTTTTTAATACTTAATAAAAACCAAACATGACTTTTAAATAGTCTAAAACATAATAATATATTTTTATTATTATACTATTTATTTTAATGTAGAACACAAGATATTATAAAATAGATAATAAAAAGTAACTGCAAACCTACAGCTACTAACATGATGCATATGCTTGTTGTCTCTTTTCGTATATATACATATATATGTATCTATAAAAGCCATTTTATATGTGTGTGTGTTTTATTTTTGTTTTGTATTGATATAACAAATATCTGAAGGTGGGTAACATATAGAAAAAAGAAATTTATTTGGCTCACAATTTTAGTGGCTAATAGTTCCAAACAATATTGTGCCAGCATGTGGCAAAGACTGCAGGCTGCATCACAATACAGTGACCGGCATTACATAGCAGGATATGTGAAAAGAGCTCACAGGACAAGAGATGGGAAGGGGTTAGGCTCACTTTTACACTAATCCACTCTTTCAGGAACTAATTCACTCTTTAAAGACCTGATCCAATTCCAAAAGAGGGTATTAATTCATTCACAAGGATGAAGTCTCCATGACCTTCCACTAGACCCCAGCACTTAAAGTTTAATGCCCTTTCAATATTGTTGCATTGGGAACCAAGCTTCCAGTTTGTGAATCTTTGTGGGTTTTAAACATATACAAACCATGATAACATACACACATATGTGCACATGCAAAATTAGAATTTTTTAACCAAATGGGATCTGATTATACATTTCCCATTTAATAATATATGATACCAATATTGCTATGCTATATATTTCCCTACTACATTTTTAATAGCTGCATAATACACTGTTATGGTCATACCAAGTTGTGATATAATCATTTTTGATTGTTGGACATGCAAAGTTTAGGTTGTGGCTTTGCTATTATAAACAATTATGTGATATTGTTTTCACTATTAATTTTATGAAAATCAATTCTTAGTTGCAAAAACACTGTGTCAGAGAGTGTTCATATTTGAAAGCTCTTTGAAATGTACAGCCAGACTTATTTTCAAATTTACACAAAAATACAGTCTAACCAGACTATAACACAAAGACTATTTCTGGAAACTCTTGACACACTGGATATCATCTATGTTTTAAATACGTATTAAGTCATAAAAAAAGATGATTTTATTTTTGCTTTAATTTGCATTCTTTGATTAAATTTGAGGTTATTATTTTGTCAAATGCTTACTGGTTGCTTGTATTTCCCTTTTTATGAGTTGCCTTTTTATATATTCTTCTCGTTTTCCTACTACTATGTCTGTCTCTGTTACCTTGATTACAGCATCTTCTAATAAGGTTTTAAAAGCAGAGTTATAAAGTGGCTTCACTACAGTTGTCCTAGGCTATTCTAAGCACAGCTATGTATAGATAGACTATTTTGCTCATTTATTATTTTGGCATCATTTTAATCATAATTTGAGCCCCAAGTTATGATGCAAAAGTTTGAAGCAAAAAATAAGAACCAGAGAGGTTCATTTATTTACATATTGTCACTGTGAAGTTCAATGGCTGATATGAGATGTGACACCCATGTCACCAAATATTGTCATGTTTAAGAATCAATTGCATGTTCCAGAAAGATCCAGAGGAGAAATAATGAAAACATTTCTTTATGGCAATGTGACCGGAGCCGCGGGAGACAGGAGGCCAGACTCGAGCAGGATCAGCTCTCAAAGTTTATTGCGTACAGTGAACCGGACCTAACAAGGTCCGCCACCCTCAACGTTGGTTCCTCTTCTGCCCGTTGGGGGCAGGAACAACCTCTTATAAGGGGAAGCAGTATCCAATCACAGAGAAGCGCGTCTAACAAGCTGATAGGCTAGCGTCACGGGTAACTGGGCAGACATGACAATTTGGTGGGCTTGTTCAGGCTGGGAAGAACCCGGAAGCAGGAAATGGGCGCCATCATAGGCGGCTTCCCACATCTCCCCCTTTTTTATTTATTAAAATAGGATGGTCTGTGGGTCCCTCCAAGGTGTCTATGACCTTGTTGCTGTTAGACACCTAGGAGTGGGCCTACCTTGTAGGCCGAGGCATGAGAGAATGTAGAGGTCTATACCCTGCTGTGCATCACCCTGTTTTGTGCATATCCTTGCGCCAGGACCATGCTCAAGGTGAGTGGTTCATTTTTTCGCAGGGCCAGGCTTTTGTGAACCGAACCTGGATGCATATAGACATTCATTCCTGCCTTCCCCCCAACCTTTGGGGCGGATGGCACTGCAGTACCCTTGGTCTCACATCTCAATGCCAATAATTTGACTCCGGGAGGGACCCCTGGCCTTATAGGCCATGTATATCTGAGTGGAGCCTGTCTTAGGTTGACCGGGAGGGCTTTTCCCGTCTTACCCATCATTGGCTTGCCCACTCAGCTCTTATAGCTGATGTTCTGCAATGTGAAGGAGATATGCGGCGGCCTGCTGGCCTGATGGGCCACCTGCTGCCATTTGCATGGCTGCCATAGCTGTGATCTTAACCTGCTGCTGAGTTTGTATGAGGCGATCTAACAAGCATTTAATAACCACAAGCCCCACTAGGATGGCCACGGCAATCAGGATCCAAGTAGTCAGGTTGGGCCAGGAGAACCAGGAGGTGACGCGTTCCCACAAACTGGCTATAACACTGCCTAAAGTTGATAAATCAAACCTGACTGGACCTAGTTGGATACCGTCCATATTGTCAAGTTCCTGACCAACTATGAGGGACAAATTGTGAAACTTAGGTAGGTAGGTGTCTTGCAGCCAAGCTGTCATATTTTTAACAGTGTTGGTCAAATTTGTGCGAACAGGGGTGATTAATAGGAACCCACAGAATAGAAAAAGCTCCAAACCAGACATTTTAGTTTGTAGATGGTCTCGGGCGCTGAGCGTCGGTCCCAGAAGGGTCGAGTTGACTTGTGTCCGCGGGCTTATCCTCCTGTGCTTTATCAGGAACTGGTGGGGAGTTTACTGCTCGCGTCAATCTTTCCGGGACCCACAGCGGTTCACAGCCTGGTTCCTGTGGGAAGACACAAACCGCACCTCGGGTCCAGCTAACCACTGGATCCGGGCCCATCCATTGTCCTGTAAGGACATCTTTCCATCCAACCAGCCCTTTGTCGGTTGGGGACGGATTGCTATGTTCCATGGTAGGGGAATGATTATTGTGGTTTAAATTGAGAAAATTTATGGTAAAGAGTGCCAATGATATTCTTCCTTTGGGCGTTAGGCCGTGGCCTATCCCCTCTTTTTGCTTTTGTAAGACACCCTTGAGTGTCCGATGTGCCCGTTCAATGATGCCTTGTCCTTGAGGGTTATATGGAATGCCATGCTTAAGGACAACATCCATTTGTTGACAGAATGTTACAAAAGTTTTGCTGGTGTAAGCAGGACCATTGTCTGTTTTTAATATATTGGGCTTTCCCTAAGCAGCCCAGGCTGCAAGACAATGATTAATAGCATGGGTGGCCCTTTCTCCAGGTTCTGCCGAAGCAAACATAACCTGAGAAGCGGTGTCAACCGAAACATGTACATATTTGAGTTTTCCGAATTCTGGGATGTGTAAATATTGTCCGGGGGAGAGGCAGGCGCGTGCCAGCTGGGTCCAATCTCCAGGAGTTAAAAGCAGACCTGCCAATGCCTCTAAAAGCGCCATGGTAAATGGCGCATTGGGCCCATAAGCTGAAACTGCGTCCTTGATAGTTTTAAGTTGTTTAATATCTAAGGGCTCATAATATCCTCCTCCTCCCCTGCCTCCTACTTGTACCGGGAATGCATGGAGACCGGAACACTCAAAGGGAAGCTGCGACCATACCCTCTGGTGGAAGGAATGTCCTCCTCCCTCCCCAGATGGGGGCGCAGAAGGCAACCCAGGAAGTAGCTCTCCCTTTAACCAGGGCGGTGCCATAGATTGTGGGCGCCCTCTGGCGGCCACGGGTGGAGGTGGCAGCCCAGGGAGCAACTCCTCTTCCGGCCATGGTGGTGCAGTAGGGCCTGGCGCCCCGAAGGGGGCGACCATGGGTCGCGAGCTTCGGAGCCCTTGTGTTTCTCTGGAGGCCCAAAGTCAGGTGTGACTTCGGGCTCCTCCGAGCACTCGGATCGATCTTTGTCAAGAGCCTGTTGGGCTGAGCAAAGCCCGGGGGTTTGTTCGTCCGTCAGACAAGCCCTAATCAGTTTCCACAGGGGTAAAACCATGGGATCCAAGCGTCCCTCTTCTCGGGCGCATCTAAGATCCCCTCCTAACTTCTCCCATGACGGGAGGGTTAGAGAGCCCTTGGGCCAAAACCAGGGGGCAATTTCATTAACATGATCCAGAAATCTCGAAAGGGTGACCCGGTTTATGTAGATGCCTCGGGTCCGCAGCAGGACTCTTAGGGAGTCAGCGAGGGGTTTGCGAGCAGCGTTGCCCACAATGGCGAAACGAAAGCAAAACAAATGCAAAGAAAAAAAGACCGGCGTCCACCCGTGTGGCGCTCAAAATCTGTTAGGTGCGTCCACCCAACCCAGGCGATCCAGTACTCACCTGTCCCGGGAACCGCTGTATCTCACGTAGCTGATCAGGGTGAAGAGAAGAGGCGCTCGGGGCCTTCCGTTGTTATTGGGCCAGGTCCTCCGTCGTACCGCAGGCGACAGCAATCGCACCTCCCAGCCGAAGAGGCACGTCGCTGAGTCTTTTACCTTTTTCCCCGTACGGGCCACCAGATGACCAGAGCCATGGGAGACAGGAGGCCAGACTCGAGCAGGATCAGCTCTCAAAGTTTATTGCGTACAGCGAACCGGACCTAACAAGGTCCGCCACCCTCAACGTTGGTTCCTCTTCTGCCCGTTGGGGGCAGGAACAACCTCTTATAAGGGGAAGCAGTATCCAATCACAGAGAAGCGCATCTAACAAGCTGATAGGCTAGCGTCACGGGTAACTGGGCAGACATGACAATTTGGCGGGCTTGTTCAGGCCGGGAAGAACCCGGAAGCAGGAAATGGGCGCCATCATAGGCGGCTTCCCACAGCAATGTATGTAAATAAAGGAAAATTTAAAAGTTCTGTTACACACAGACTATGTAATAGTTAACTGGCTAAACTTTGTGTTATAGTTTGCAGGTTGAATGTCTCGCAAAGGCCCATGAATAAAAATCTTGGTTCATGTGGCGGTGATATTGGGAGGAGGTAGAACTTTGAGGAGAAAGGGCCTTGTGGGATGTCTTTTGATCATTGTGAGAATGCCCTTGAAATGAATTGTGGGAGCCCTAGCTTCTTACCATTCCTTTCTTTTGTTTCTTATTTAGTGTGAGTAATTTTTGCCCTGTCATCTACCCTTGCCATGGTGGGTGGCCTAGCAATAAGCCCCAAAGCAAGAGGATCAATCAATGATGGGCTGAAAGATCCAAAACTCTGAACCTAAATAAACATTTTTTCCTTGTAAGTGCATTGTCTCAGATATTATTTGTAGTGATAAAAGTTTGACTAACAGTAAAAGTTAGCATTGGTCATTTTATTACTTCATTTTCCTTCATATAAAACTCCAATGGCTTTCCGTTATAAAGAGTCAAGTTCAAAGTTCTCATGTTGGCAATCAAGATTCTTAGTAATCTGTTTCTACATAACTATGCTCCCCAGTACATTCCACTCAGGTTGATCTCAGTGATCTCTCTTGATTGCGATTGCAGTGTCTTCATTGTTCTCTACTTCTACAATACTTAAAGCTCCCCTTTCTTGTGCTTCTGGAATGCTCCCTGTCCTCTAGAATCTAGATAAAGTACCACTTCTATGGAATCTTTCCAGTTTAGCTTTTATAGATTCTTCTCTTGTCACACCTCTTAAAGGCTGACCACAGTCTCTGTCACTTTGGTATTAACATTCCTCTTCTGTTCTGTCTCTTAACAAAGCGTATAGTTTTTTCATGTCTCCCAAGTATAATAGAAGTAAAGAGTGAAGAAGGTCAGAACAGAATCTAAATACATTTTGTCTTTCAAAGTTTGTTAATCTGAATCACAGTGCTTAAATTTATTGGTCTTAATTGTTGTTTGTGGAGATTTTCAAGGAAATGTATAAAGCATTTACTGTGTGCCTCTACTTTGCTAAATATGTGTGGATGTAGTGTGTGTTTAAAGAACTCACAGTATATTAGGAAGTTTAGGTTATAAACCAGTCTCTGCCAGTAACTTTATTGTGTATCTTGAAAGTTTTGTAACTTTCTCATTCATTTATCCCCCAATCTTAACTTAAACTTCTAGGTGCCAGGCAATGTATTTGGCACTGGGCACACATAGTTGAATGAAATAAGTCAGTCACTGCCTTATGAAAACATGTAGGTACACAATTATTTATGACGTATTGTGATAAGTGCTGTAGTAAAAGTGGGTACAAAGTGCCATTGGAAGGAAAGGGTGAAGAAAGGGCCAAACTAACTTTAAGTGCTTTAGGAGGTGACAAACACTATGTTGATCCTTTCAGCTTGGTTGGGGGGATGAGTATAGATGTAGGTCTTTGACAAAAGTGGTTATTTAAACAAGATAAAATGGTTAATATTTGGAAGGTAAAGGGAGAAATAATGTAGGACAGTTCAGAATATGTGAGGGTGTTAGTATGTGTCTTGTGTGCATATATTTGGGGTAAAATATTGAAAGGGGTAAAAGATTGAAAGGAGAACCTTGAGAGCTAGGTAAAGAAAGATGCTATTATGCTCAGGAAGTTTGGGGAAAAAGAAAAAGTATCAGAATTTTAAGTATGTGTAGGGAAAAAATAAATTATGTAGGAGTGAATAAAAAAAGGTGATCATAGTATGGAATAATGCAATATATACTTTAAAATAACTAACACAACAAATTTCACATGGCTCACCATAAAAAATGAGAAGTATCTGAGTTGACATGTATGTTAACTAAACTGACTCAATTATAGCAGTTTGTATACACACAGTAAAACATCACATTGTATTCTGTAAGTGTATACAATTGTGATTTGTCAATTGAAATTAATGTTAATTATTTTTTAAAAATAAATTTAAGTTGCATATTGTTTTTAAGAAATTTAAAATGTAATGAGATGCCCTCCCCATTTTTGATAAAGGTCTCACTATGTTGCCCAGGATGTTCTCCAACTCCTGAGTTCAGGTGATCCTCACACCTCAGTCTTCTGAGTAGCTAGAACTTCAGCAACATACCACTGTGCCATACTGAGACTACTTAATTTTTAAAATATATTTATTATCATATATTAATTGTAAAAATTAATGGGTTTCATTGTGACATTACTATACATGCATATAACCTATTTTGATGGAATTCACATACCCTATGACCATCTTTTATCTCCTGAACACTTCCCAGGTAATATTCCTCTTTCTTATGAGTTCGCCTTTCACCTTTATGTTAAGGTGACTCTGTCTTATAGAT
Source organism: Cavia porcellus (assembly GCF_034190915.1). Lineage (NCBI taxonomy): Eukaryota > Metazoa > Chordata > Mammalia > Rodentia > Caviidae > Cavia > Cavia porcellus. The sequence goes on from NW_026947486.1 coordinate 72,295,434, forward strand.
GTCTATACGGTATTTTTACATAAAGGGGCTTGGCAAACTCTAAAGTCCTGTAATTGCATTGTCCTTGTTATTGCTTTAGTGGAAAACCCATGATCCCTATCTCCAAATAAAATAATTCCCTGTTCAGTTAATATATCAGATTTAACATTCAGTACAAGGAATTCATTCTTTTGGAAAAATCACTCCCCTTTCTGGGCCATCTTCCCTTAAAAATGCAGATATCTCTGTGATAGTAAGCACATTAAGTCTCGTGGTCTTTAGTGTGACTAAGCCTTCATTCTGTTTTTTCTTGAAGCATGTAGAGGACACTATGAGGAGTGACAGCCCTGGAGAACAGACAGCACATAGCTGTCACTGTCACTGAAATAGAAAAGAATAGATGGAAGTTGAAATATACCTAACAGAGATCACAGCACTACTAATTTTTGAACACCTATTATGTTCCAGGAACAGTCCTCAGCGTTATAATTTATCTTTTAAAAATCACAAACCATTATGTCTGGTACTTATAAGGACTATTCCACCAAGTTATTAATCCTTCCTTGCTTTTAATTCAAAGAAAATTTCAGTTTCATGTTCCTTACCCATTCTGATGAATACCTTTTATTTCACATGCAAACAATTACTTGATATAGTAATGCCCTAAAAACAAGTACCTACTTCAATTTGCTTAATAGAATATATCTTCATAAATATTTTCATATTTTCCAACTAAATACAATTTCATTTGCATTAACAGAAGATTTTGGAGATAAACAGTTTTATCACAGGGAATGTTGGTATATGGTCCATGGGTAACAAAATCAACCTTGTTTGACAAAAATGACAACAACAACAACATCCTAATGAAGCTGTAGGTGACATTTGTTTCACTTTGAATTAATGTTTCTGGTAGAAAATTTTCTTCAAGGAAGTATCTTCCCTCTAAGAAGTCAGATTTTCTACTCTCAACATCTAGAAACTTTTTTTTCCCTAACTCATTCTGGAGGTTTGCTTTTTGTTATGGTTGTGGTAGAGACAGTGTTTGCTTGATCAGTTATAAAACAAATAAAAGCTATCAGTTGTATTTTTTCCGGTTAGATAATTACTAGCCTTGTGTATGTACCTACTAATGAAAAGAGAAATGATTTGCCTCAAATCATTAGTGATAGGGTTTAGTTTAGAACCTCCTACCCACAAGACTTTCTACTATATTGTGCTTCCTAACAGGCCTGCCCTGCCCCATTTAAACCTAAAGCTAAAATCATATGGGGTAATTATGTGTTAACTATCATTAACTCAATTACAGAAATTCACAAACTTCTTGCCTTTTGCCATCGAAAGGAGACAAGTCTCACCTAAGTGCAATTTATTCAGCAATCCCCACTGTGGATTTGTTTTTCGTCATTTTGATCAGTATTTTCTGCGTTGGGGAATACTATGGCTTGTCTTGAAGCATCAAAAGAATTTATTACTACTACTGTCATACAAGGGAAAAGAGATGCATTTTCTTAGCAGCAACTGAAAATAGAATTGCCTCATCATTGACACCCACTGCTGATGTTAAACATTGAATAAAAAGCACCTGGCACATGCTTTTCACTTCTCTTCGTTTACCTGTGCTTCATATCCCAGTGTTTTAGATGCATAAGACACATTTGCATTGTGTTCCATTCTTGACTGGGAACCAGGCCTTAGATGTCACTGATTAGTTGCTGAGCATACAAACAACGTAGGAGACTGCACAAAGCATAGTATGGGGTTGTAGAAAGAACTCAAATGTATAAATCCAGGCAAAAAATTAGCATTTGAATGTTGGCTCTGTCCAGTTCTTAACTCTGTGATAGCTGGTCCCTTTCCTGACACTCATTGATCTTAAGTATGTAAAAGGAAGTATTATTAGCAGTCCTGAGTGTTTTCAACCTGATTGATGTCAGGTTACAATATGTTATTGCTTGGCTAAGAATTATATGAACTGTGGTGTTCTGCTCCACCCTCAATAATAATATTTTTATTCTGACTCAAATCTTCTTTACATGCTGCAGGCAGAGGACCACTCTTACCATAGATAGAGTGAACATCATTTTCCTACTTCACAAAGTACTTCTACCTATAGACCCTATTACACTTCTTTTTATTGATCAGAAAGTCTTTTGTTGCCTAACTAAAAAATCTGTATCACATGGTGGTAGTATTTGGAGTGGAAAGTAATATGTGTAGGAACTTTGGAATCAGAGCCATTCAACTACTAGCTTTGTGATCTTGGCAAAGTCACAGAAACTTTGTAAACTTCAGTTTTCTCCACTGCAAAATGAAGACATACAGTAGAATCTACCTTCATCAGGTTGTGGGGAGGCTTGAATGAGATCAAGTATGCAAGGTGCTGTATGAAACCAAAGGAGTAGGCTGCTCACCATATGATAGTTCCTTTGATGAGGAGCGATGTGTGTGTCTTCAACACTCTCCCTCTCTTTGTTTCTAATCATGTTTCTCAAGGTTTTCAGGACTTTTGTGAGCCTCCAAGAATGGGAAAACTAATTATATCCCTCTATAGTTATGGAGATATAATTTGTTAAAGAATTAAAGAAATGAAAACTATTTTTCTAAAACCTCAACTATCTCATCAATAAAATGCGACAAATTTGTAGTTATGGGAACTGAAATCCAGAAGAGGAAAATGATTTGTTTTGTTGAACCAATAAATAAGTGGTTGACCTAGGATTAAATGCCATAACCTGTAGATTTTTCAGACTCAAATAATCCTCATATAGTAACTGGAGTCTCATGAAACTTCTGTGAATATCTCCCGGATAGATGGACATGTGAGCAACAGTCCCCACAGTTATTCTAGCCCCTCACTTTCAGACCTGTCCTCTACTAAGCACATTTCCTGGAAATGGTAACTTCATGTCAGCTGCTTTTATCACTGTAGCTATTCTGCTGCAGTTCCGTGAGGCTACAGAACATTTTACAGAGGAAAAATAAACTTTTTTTCTAGAAAAAATTATTAGGAAAGTCAAATGTCTCTACCCTAGTAAGCTGCTAAGAATGTGCAGGGAGAGAATGGGCGTATTATGCTCCTCTCTAACTTGCTCTCAAACTTTTGTGCCTCTGGAATGTAGCCCAGCAAGTCACAGAAAGGGCATGTGTCTGTAGTATTGTTGCTGGCTATGTCTGTTCCCCAGAGAGCACTGATGATCTCTAACCTTCTCATTTCTTTATTCTATCTATCTAAAATCAAGAATCTATAATCTGATTCCAGTTTTCTCATTCCTCTTTGTTTAGAATCTTATCTATTTCCTTATTGATGTATAGAATTTCAAAAGCTCACTCACCTGGCTTGAGGCTGCCTTCCTCAAACAGCTCATTTCCTGACCACGACTATTTGGATATAAGACCCCTCATATTTCATACGTTCTGGAAGAACTAATTCCGTTTGCTTCTCCTGCCTGATCTTCTACCAATCTAAACAATTTATGCTTAAGCCAGACTCTCTCGTCCATTGCCCATTTGTGGTCCTTCCTATTCCAGGCATTATTCATTCTCTTTCTCTGTCTCTTCCCAGTATGCACACCAAGAGTACCAACTTTTTCTCTTGATCTTATCCTATTGCATTTAGTTTTTTTCTGTTCCCTGACAGGACACTAGATGTGTATGTTTATATACTGGGATCACAGAGACAATTATCATTTTAAAGAATCATAACCCATATAGGGTATACCTGCTATTCTAAGATGTATCATTGACTTTAAATGAACTTTTTGAAAAAACATAATTAATAATAAGGTTGTATATGAAATACACACACAAATGTAAGACAGCATTTGTTTTCAGAACTATTATAATTCTAAAAAAAATAGCTTGGTAAGGTGGCTCATTCCTGTAATGCCAGAATTTTGTGTGGCTGAGGCAAGAAGATCACAGGCTTGAGTCCAGCTTAGAAAGCTTAGGAATTTAGCAAGACTCTGCCTCAAAGAAAGACAGAAAGAAAGAAAGAAAGAAAGAAAGAAAGAAAGAAAGAAAGAAAGAAAGAAATGAAACAAAGATCTTACTTTTGACAGACAGTAGCTCACATTGTCCTAATACTTTCTCATAGATTAAAATTGTTTTCTGTCTCTTGTCAGTGTGTGTCTCCACAATGAAATGGTGCATTCATAAAAGAAAAGGTCTTTTATTAGTTTCATTTTTCCAGATTCAATCTGTAGTCCTCCTGTTGTCCCAATAGCATACTAAGTCTTCAGTAATTCTTGGGAGACTAAAATTAACCGAATCATCTGTCTCCTGCTAGGACAAAACCAGTATAAATAAAAGCATATCCCTTATAAACTGAGCTCATTAGCTTAAATATTCTCATTTTCTTTGTCTCTCTCATCTTGAGCATTATTGATCCTAGTTTATTTGTTGCCTTTTTATTACTTTGGATTCATATTATATGCCCTGTGTAGAATGTTAACAACCAAGAAAGCCCTTATAGAAAACAGTATGAATGAGTTGTCCTTTCTCTGCCTTCAGATGTTCTTCAAGCCCCAAGAAAATTGTGTCATGCAGGTGTATTGTGAGGAACAGCTTAAGATTTCTTTCCTGTCATGGAATGCCCATACTGTAGCATTTTGCCTTTCATTTAAATGTTATGGATGGAGAACATATTCATTAGAAATGAAACATATGTTCATAAAAATTCTATGCACATGAAAAAATATAGGAAGGAAGGAGGTTTTTTTTTTTTTTTATTTTTTTGTGTCTTTTTCGTTTTTATCGGTACCAGGGATCGAACTCACGACTGCCTGCTTGCAAGGCAGGCACTTACGCCGCTGAGCTAAATCCCCAGCCTGGAGGAAGGAGATTTTAAATGTGAGGAATAATGGGTTTATTGAAACTTCCTCTGTCCAAGGGACCACCCTTTTCTTAAAAGTCCTAGCAAGTAATTGATAACATGTTCTTACAAGGACACAGATTAGTAACCACCTAAGGATCCGTATTATCTAGCAATATCCTTTAAAGGCCCTCACCAGAAAATCACATTCCAAATGCCAACCATAAATTTGGAATGTAGAGATGGCATGCTGCTTTTCTTAAGGATTTTTTAGTTCTTTTTTACCTCTTTCTCATGTCCAAAAAAGACCATGTTTATGAATGAATTGTAGGAGCAGGAAGAAAGACAATAGTAGATACACAGGAGATAACATTATTGTATGATGACATTTGACAAGGGGACGAATATCCATAAGCTACAATGAATAAATAGCAAAAAGAGGTCAAGGCAATGTTCAGGACCTGCTGGAGACAATTACCTACTAAAGGGTCTTTTTGGAGTTCTAAGTATCAGTAAATGTGGGTGAAGATATCTGAAGCTAAATGAGGTTAAAAATGAATATTTGCAAAGAAAAACTCCCTGGGAAAACTAAGAACTCTTTAAAGAGTTTCTCTCTTATTCAGGTGTACTGCAGTTTGTACTTGAATGTACTGTTTTCTAGAGAGGGGATATAGTGGATTTTTAAGATCAAAGATTCTGGAATCACATCTGGTTCTATTACTTACTGACTAGATTACCAAAGTGAGTCTTTGCCTCAGTTTCTTTATCTGCCAAATGGAATACTAAATGTATATACTTCCCAAGGCTATGTGGAGATTAAATAACTTGATGCATGTAAAGTGTTAAGATCATGGCTTGTAATAACTATTTATGTCATTTTGCTTAAGTTTTCTTTTTTAGTTTACAATGATTGTAAATATATTCCTCTTCTGTTACAGCTGTCCATCTTCTGATTTTGGTTTGACAGGATTTCTTTACTCTGCTTTCTTACTTGATTTCTTCTGTTAAAGATAAACACACTGAAAGCTTTTATCTTTGTGTATCTGACAGGAAGTAATGTGATGAGACAAAACTTCCTCAGAACAAAAAATGGACCATGAGTTTGAAGGTATAATCACAAAGTCAGAATGACATAAATCAAATTCTATGTCCTTTAAAGATTCTCAGATCATTACATTCAGTAGCAAAAGGGTAAAATTCCATCTGTACATCATAATTACATATCACAAGATGAATTTTCCAGAGACATACTTGGGAACTATGGCATGTTTATTAATTATTTTGTATAATCAAGGAAAAGAAAAATAGAAAAAATGTTTTAGTTACATTTCTCTTTACTGTAACAAAATATCCAGCACCCAAAGTTAAAGGAGGGAAGGTTTATTGTAGTGCACAGATTGTACAGATTTCAATTAATAGTTGGTTGACTCTAAGGCAGCGTAGCACGTAGCACAGGGACATCACAGAGGAGAAACAGTTCATGGCAGACAGAAGACAACAAAAGCAGTGAGCAGTAAACAGGGAGCAGTAACAGCAGTAACCTTTTTTCTGCCCCTTATTTTCTAGTCACTCTACCCACCCTTAGAGCAGGTAGCATTTGTACCTGGAGTGAGACACCCTTAATCCTAGCATCACACAATGAATGAATTCCACCATCACATCTTTAATCCCAGAACCACACACTGTGGTTTCAGCCATCTCTGAAAAGTCCCACTTACGACTGCTTGACACTCTGGAAGTTCATCTCAATATAAGTCATATCAAAGAGCAAAAATAAGATGAGAACAAACAGTGTCAAAGAAAATTGTGCCAGTTGAACTTGAGTAAATTTCTTGCTTGGGCATCTACTGTTTTTCAACTTGTTTCATTTGCTGGTTTTTCATGACATATAGATACAAAGAATTAAAATATTTGACGTTGAATTCAAGGACTTCCACTATTTCTATCTATCTATCTATCTATCTATCTATCTATCTATCTATCTATCATATATTTCTATCTATCTTTGCAGAATTTCAGAGAGCATGCTTTTTTGAAAAAAAACTGCTTATTGAATTCCTAATATATGTCTGCTACACTTTTTTGATCTTTATAACAACTTGTAAGGTGGTATATCCCTGATTTGTAGGTGATGCTATGGTTTGGATGTGCTCTCTGAATTTCATATGTGGAAACTTACTTCCTAAATATATTGACTAGAGGTAGAACCTTTGGAGGTAATTAGGATTATACAGGGTCGTCAATGTGAGACCCATTGATAGAATCATTGGCTTTCTGGGAAAAGGGAGAGAGATGTGAGCTGACATAACCCCTTGCACTTACCGCTTCATCTTATTATGCAGCACAAAGGCTCTCATGAGGTAATGGTGACATGTTCTTAGATTTCCTATCCTCTAGAACTCTGAGTCAAATAAATATCTATTGCTTATAAATTACTTGTACTGTGGTGTTGAGTAACAGAAAGTATCTCAAGTCATGTAGTACTTTATTTGTAGTGGTAGTATTTTCCAAAATGGGAGTAGCTTTTTCTTTTATGATAAGACAAATGTATACCCAATGTTAAAGTAAATAAAGACAATACAGAAAGTTGAAACAAATAAAAAAACAAGCTGGAGACTTAGCTCAGTGGCATAAGGGCCTGCCTGGTAAGCATGAGGTCATGAGTTCAATGCCTGAGGAAAAAAAAGACCATTGTCAACATGTTAGTTCTAAGACATTATGTACCCTTGTGTTTGATTCTCTATCACTTTATCTATGTTTGGGTCATCCCAAAATATCAGTTTATGTCTGAAATTATAAGATTGACACAAGTATTGCAGAATGCTTTTCTTATTTTCCAATAAGAAAATACTCCTGTATCGTACTTACACACTGAGAAATGGATCTGTTAGGATAGCTGCATTTATTCTAAAACCCCAGGCATCAGTTCACCTTGAGTTTCATCAGTTTCTCTCCCTTGAGTGGACTGTGTTTCTCTTCCACACTTTTTATCACGCACTACTTTTCCACACCCTTTGAAAAGGACCCTGAGCCTCTGCACATTGTATGTAAGGCATGAAATCTTTGTTGAAAAGAGTATTGGTTGACCATGTTGGAACTTAGGATGCTGGGAAACCAAGCAAACAGCTCCCCTCCCTGGTAAGTGGCTGTGGTGTGGCAGGCTGGAGCCCATCCAAGGGGAGAACCACCAGTATCTCCTGAGATCCACACCATGTTGGAACTTAGGGTGATGAGAAAACAAGCAACCAGCTCGCCTCCCTAGTAAGCAGCTGTGGTGTGACAGGCTGCAGCCCCTCCATGGGGGAGAACCACCAGTGTCTCTTGAGATCCGCACCATGTTGGAACTTAAGACACTGGGAAACCGAGCAAGCAGCTCCCTTGCCCCATAAGTGGCTGTAGTGTTGGTAGGCTGTGGCCCTTCCAGGGGGAGAACCACTAGCGCCTCCTGAGATCTGTACCATGTTGGAACTTAGGACACTGAGAAACCAAGTAACCATCCTGCTTCCCTGCTAAGCAATAGTGAGCCTACCTGTGCAAGGGCTGAGAGTCAAACATCCTACTTTCCCTGCCCCATTAGCAAATGGGAACCAGAGATCTGAGCATGTCTTGGGAGGTTGACCATATGCAATATAGCAAATAAGGGGGATTTCCTTCTACCATCTCTTTGAAGGCAAATATTTTTACTACTGTTTTGCTTTATTCTGATTAATGATGCTGTTCTATTCAATATTCTGCTTTGATAAGTTTTTATTTCATTTTATTTTGCTATACATGATTGAAAGAACAACTATTATGAAGATAATGAGATATACTGTGATACTTATTACTGTTATCTAGGTAACCTGCTGTGAAGTTCTGTACAAATTTCACTACACTGTCTCAATTGGCTTTGTTCTGTCTTGTTCTATTGTATTTTACTACCTTCAAAATAAAATAAAAAGAGTATTGGTTTAGCCGTGTTCAACTCCCATGCCACCCAAACTTCTGCACATTGGAACTATGGCATGAGTAGAAGACATTTCTATGAAAATCTTGAAAAAGATGAGATCATTGCATTAGAAGACATGAGCATTACGACCTGTAGGCCAACAGAGAAAGAAATCATAATTAGTAAATATGTAACTCATTTGCAGGGGAAGACTGATTTGGAACTATTGTTTGTTAACAACATTCTCAAAGACACATCTTATCTTACTTTCCCAGTTATATCTCTTTTGCCTTCTTCTTATAACTTCCTCATGGCTTCTGATAGATATCACTTCAGTTAGGAATTGTCAACATGTCAGCTTGTAGCCAGTTGATGTATGGGCTGTAACTAGAATGCCTTCATTAAAAAAAGTGGGTGTCTGACAGGTACTGCCATAATATTAAGTGAGCCTTTAAAATTCCTCTTGCCCCTGAAGAGATATCAAACAATTGCATCAGATACTGTAGGAAAGTGCTTGATCATAAAATAATTTTCAAAATGTCTGCTGTTTCTCAGATATTTCACATTTAGCAGCAAGTGATGCTCAAGGGTCTGAAAGAGTATCAAGTGTTCTAACAAAGATTATGGTGTTCGAAACACTCCCATCAGAGTCCCAATCCCAGCTCTGCTGCTCACTGGTTGTGTGATTTGAACAAGTCACTTGGCTTCTCTTAACCTCAGTTTTCTCATCCAATAAAGTGGAAATAATAAAAGCAATTCTTGTAGTTATAAGATTCCTGAAGTGCAGGGGAATGAGCAATATGCTCTTGAGAAGATTCGAAGCAAAGCAGATCCCTTGCACCAGAACTATAATTAAGTCATGGCTGTTGTAGGGTAAAAAGTACATCTTAAGGGTGAAGGGATTAGGATTTTTATTTTATTCCTGAAAGAACTCTTAGAGCACTAGTCAGGAGTAATTTCTCCTGCCTATAATTCTCCAGCCTCTCCAATTTTTTAGCAATTAAACCTAAATTAGAGATTCTAGGAAGTGTGGACTAAAGCAAAAGCTAGCCTCAGCAGTCTGATATTTCCAAAGACTCCAGGGAACATTCCTTCATTGCTGAGATATGCCACTGGCCATACACCAGACCTCTGACAGAGTTTGGGAATTTTGGCTAGTGACTATTCAGGCTTGTATTTCTCTGTCTATCAATAAAAGTTACACCACTTTTTCTACCATTGGACAGATGGTAAATATTTTACGCTTTACAAACCATACAGTCTCTGTCTCAAGTATTCAACACTGTCATTGCAATGCAACAGTAGTCATAAACCACATATAAATAAGTGGAAGTGGCTAATTATTTCTATAAATCTTCATAAACACAAGCATAAGGCAAGATTTGGTTTCCAGGACTGCAGTCTGAAACCTCTACTCTAGAATATCCCAAGAATTTCGCACACTTTTAGTAACCCTAACATATCTACTTCACAATATAGGTTTGCCATTCTCAATAGTGTGGCAGGCAGTAAAATCTATCAATATGTCAACACTATTTTTTTTCATGTTTAAGCGCACTGATGCTCATGTGTTTCGTAGAAATTGGTGGAAATCATTCTTCTCTGTGATGCATTTTCAAATGTCTGATTATTACCTTAGGATACTTGGGAAAATAACCATCCAACTGTCCTTTGCTCATCTCATTTCTACTTGGCACCTGATACTGTTACCTTCCTTTTGTTGCATGAAATGTGTCTTCACCTTTGAGACATTCTTCTTTGGCTGCACTATATAGTACAGATCGAGCAGGACTTGTAGTCAGGAAAAAATATCGAAGTGTGAGCGGTTTTCTCCCAATGACTTTAGACCTATGTTTGGCCTTCTGATTAGATATTCTCACATTGAATTGAAACACTAAGTCTTAAATGTAATGTGAAACCTTGATTGGACCATAAAAAATAAAAAGACACCAGTGGAAAAACTTAGAAAATCTAATGGTATATTTAATAAAGATGCAGAAATCTTAATTTCATACTTTTGACAAATTTATTGTGATTACATGAGATGTTAATAGTAGAGCAAACTGAGTGAGGGTTATATAGGAACTCTGTACTATCTTTGCAATATTTCTGCGAATCTAACATTGTTGCCCAATATATTGTTTGTTGGGAAAAAAGACTCACCTGTGTAACTGATCTCTCACCCTAAGCACTCCTGTTTCATTATCAGGTATCACAGAGCTCTCTTTTGTGATGATCTCATCTGTGGTAAAACATCCACAATGTCAATCCTCTAGGTCAGTCTCAACTCCTATATTACTTACCTGGAATCATAGACACATACTAGGGAAGCTTCTGGAGTACACAGCAATAAAATTTACACTGTATTTCTCTCTGACTCAAAACCTCTCAGAAAATTGATACTTAACACATAGAGAGAGCAAAGAAAGTGTTGAGTCTCCTGAATTGTGAGTAAGAAAATCGAAAGTCCTCTTGGTTGGTTGTCGATCTAGAGGTCATAGCTATGATAGTTGGAAAAGAACAAAAATGAATTTTTTTGTATTGAACCCTCTTTCGGAAGATATGCACACTAAACTCTAAAGCATGATCTGATCAATATACGAGTTGAAGAGAGGAGCCAGATAGAGTGACCAGACAGATCATACAAAGGCTGCAGTTTTTATTGTCCCATATTTGATGTGAGCTGAAGTTATACACTTCTATGAGCTAAGCTTAAGGTCTATTACAAAGTAATATTGCTAGAGAGAGAAAAAAAAAAAAAACAAGTGAAGTGGAATAGAATCTGAATGAAAGACTGGGATCTATAAGGGAGCTGTGCTTAATAATGATATTTCTGCTTCATATATTTAGATCAAAATTATTTTACATACTCACATGTAGTAACATAAAAACAATTGCAAGTAAAAACAATTTTAAAACCTTTTCCGTGGGTGGGCCCTTTTATGTGCAAAAATGGTTTGATTTAGCTATTATGCTCCCTGTGTACTATGTGAGTCTGGTCATCATTCAAAATCTCATATGTCAGGTAAGGCAAACAAAAGATTGAAGGCAGAACAATGGGGAAGGGGGGATCAGGTTTGTGCTGTAGATATTAAACAGGTGGCGGTTTAGTCTCACAGGGTTAGCTAACACACAAAGGGAAAACAAACATCATTCATTCATTTATTCAGCACATTTTTTGACGATTTAACTATTTGTCAGGTAGTCTGTGTACTGAGTGAAGAAGGCAGACAAAAACATCCCATCTTCATGGTAGTTATACGAATGATAAAGAGACACATATATAAGCAGGCTCTGAAAGAAAAAAAAAACTAAGGTAAGGGAATAGTGATGATGATGGGTGGGTGGGGACACAGACTCAGAATTGGTGCACATGCTCAAGGTGGAAAATGACTCAAGGTGGAAAATCTAATATTTCAGCAAATTCATTAGTGAACAAGGGATGCTAAGGAAAAATGCTAGTTGTAGGCCTTACCATATGCTCTCCATTGTCTTTGTGCCTTATTGGATAGGAAAGATTAACATGTATCGATATGGATCAAAGTCCTAAAAGAGGCTGAAGAGTATTGGCCTGCTTTACCTCTGATTGAGTGTGTGTTACAGCAATACAAATATATTCACTAAAATGTCTGGACTTTTGAAAACAACCTTTTATATACTAATTGTGCCTTATGATTCTTGGATGGCACATCTCATTTCTACTTCTCTGATAACCTATAACCTGAATTCAAGAGACAGGGTAGAAGAAGCAAACAAACAAAAAAAAAAGAGGAAATTCAAAGCAAAGTGAAAATGTATTAAAATAGGAATTGATTTTCCAGTCCCAGAGGCTCAGACTTTAAATATGGCTCTTATAAGACCAAGTGCCAAAATAATATGATAATATTTAGCACAATACTTGACAGCAAGCCTGTGTTTAATAGATAATTGTATGAATGCATTAATTGAACTAAGGATACAATGAAAGGAGTAAGTATAAACAAAATGCAAATGATAAATGGCTTCCCATGATCTGACTTTTTCTCTGAACACGAATTTCCATTGTAGATTTTTGCATCATTTTAAATAGGGTCACTCACAAGCAGTTAGTTAAGCCTTTTTCCCTTCAAAGCTACTCTAATTAAATGAGGTCAGTTCATTTTTCTTACATCAAGCAACTAGTTAATGGGCCTAACTGACTTATAAGTCAAAGCAGTGTAATCTTGTTTCATTCATATTCTTTCAGGATCTTGGTCTTCATGAACCTAAAAGCAATCTCTAAATTGCTGCATTTTATTTAAAGATGAAAGGAATATATTTTTCTCCATTTTTCAGTTGTTTGATTCAAAGGCTTCAGGATATCAGACTAAATATGTAGCTGTTAATTTTTTTTCTTTAAGAAATGGAGGCCTAAATTATAGCTTTCACCTTCTTTAAGAAATGGCTGCCTAAATTATAGCCAGTTCACCATGCCTAAACTGCTTACTTGCTTTAAAACTTTATCATTTAAAATTTTTTCTAATTTTAATTGGAAAAACTATATTCAATTCAAGCTGCACAACAACCAACAGTGAACAGGACAAAAATTTTATTTTATTTATATCCCACATATTAAGAAAATACAAAGATTTCAAACTAGACTCCCTAAAAATGCATTTTTTGTTTTTGTTTCTTTCATTTTGGATTGAGACAGATTCTCATTATGTGGTGCAGATTGGCCTTAAACTCACTTATGTAACCCAGGTTTGCCTGAAACTCATGACAATCTTCCTGTTTCAGCCTCCTCAGTGCTGAGATTACAGTTGATGCCATCAAGCCTGGCTTAAAATGGGATTTCTAGGGCTCTTATTTCCACTTTTTCTCTAGAGAAGAGAGTGAATTTATTTTAGTACATGTTTTCCTTTCTGGCAAAGGCAGAAATTATTAATCATCCTCTGAGGAGAAGGTCATGTGGTTTCCTTGAATCATACTTTGCTTTCACATTCAGCTGTTTGATTAAACCTCCTTTGCAGACTTTTGTATAAAAAGATCATCTCTCTAAAATGACTTTGATCATCTGTTTTGGTTTTAACACAAGAATGTACTTAAGATATTTTAGAAATGATCTATAGCCTATAGTGACTGTAAGAGTGGTTTTCAGGCAAACCCTCCAAACTATTCTTTTTTTCTCCTCAGGAGTTCCTGAAAAACTGCCTAAGTGTTAATTTATTCTGTTTTCTTTTAAAGCACTGCAAATAATCAGGAGTCTCAGAGTCTTCATCCAAGTCCTTTCTTCACTCTCCTGAACATGGATAGATCCTATATTCTTATGCTTCTGTCTATAGAACCCTAGATCAGGAAGGAATCTTAGAGATTATAGACTCCAACCATCTCATCTTAGAATAGGGAAACTGAGGCTCAAAGAGGTGAAATCTCATACAGAGTCACACAGCAACTCAGTTGAATCCTTGAAGCTAGGATTTTAAAGCAAGTTTCTTGATTCTTTATCTAGTGTACTGTGTTAATCAGCGTTTTGCTACCATGACAAAATATGTGAGAGTAATAATTTAGGAATGGAAAGGCTTATTTTGCCTCATGATTGAGGTTTCAGTCCATAGTCATCTAGCTCCAATGCTTTTAGGCCTGTGGCAAAGCAGAAACAACATGACACAAGGGCATGGGAGAGGAAAGATGCTCACTTTATGGAAGCTAGGAAGCAGAGAGAAAGGGAAAAAGCCAGAGAGAAAGAAAAATGTTATACCTAAATGATGCCTCCATGAGTCACTGCTTTCAACTAATCCGCATCTCCTAAGTTTCCATCACCTCTAAATCATTCTATCAAATTTCAACCTCACTAAAGAATTCAGCCCCTGATGAAGTTAGAGCCTTCAAAATTCCAGTCACCTTAGAAAAATGCATCAGCTGGCAACTGAGTTTAAACATGTGCTTACTCAATCCTCTCATCAGTACTGTGTTGCAAATAACTTCTGCAACACTCTTGGCAGGCTAATAGCTCTGTTGTAGAAAGCCACTGTGTTCCAACAGTGATTTCAACAGAAAGAAAGGACTCCTGCTTTTTCCAACTTTGCTCAAATTACAGACAGGTTAGGCTTTTCTTCCTTTAGCAGCTATTTTGTTAAAGATAGTTTTCTAAGCTAAGACATATTTAGGATTAGTAAGTAGGCAGAAATAGATACTGTCATTCAGATTCCTTTGTTATATGTTATGCTGTCATAGAATGGTGTTTCTTTTCTCATAGTGTATATTTATTTCTGTGCATAATTACAAAGTGAAGTTTGATAGGCAGACAAAATGATAGTCAATCACACACATAGTTCTGTGCTAGACTACTTGGGTTCAAAACTTGCCTCCCTCTGCAGCGGCAAGCAGAAACACTGAAATGACACTCAGGATTTGGAGGCAGATTTATTTACTTCCATTGATGGATACTGATTGGGATCATTCCTAGAATATCAGGCCTTGATCTCTGGTGATCTTGGACTTACATGGGGTAAACAAGAAGGAAGAACAGAGGCAGAATAGCTTGTCAATTGGAGACTGTTTTATACAATGAATACACAATAATGACCAACTATGCACCACAGTGACACTTCTAGGACAGAGAAGCAACCAGAATTGGAACAGAACTATTATCTGGGAAACTACGAAGTTGAAATATACTAGCTGTGGTGCAGGAGCATTTTCTGTTGTAACTCTACTTATTAACTGTTTGACTTTGGGCAAGTTGCTTGATCTCTCTGTGCCTTGGTATTTTCATCCTTAAAATTTTCAAAATGTCATCTGCTTCAGTCTCAATTATAGTGTAATCAGTTTAAACTGGATCTCATACAGACATCTGGAACCCATGCTTGCCATTCACCAACCTCCAGGATTGGTGAGGCAGGCACACAAGAGTGATTGGTATCATTTACCACAAAGATATCCAAGTACCTGGCACCAGATTCAGAGAAATTGAAGGACATCTGGCAAAAGCTGAAGGAGCTGCATGTCCAACCTTTGCTCCATGACCATAACTTGAAGCAACACTTAGCTACATGATGCATTTCAGAGTATTGAAAATGGCTGCTTATTCACTTTCATTGCTTGAATGTTATTCAGATTTCTCTTTTGGCTAACCCTAATTTGATACCAGATAGTGAAAGTAATTCTGAGAAGCACAGTTACAAATTACAACTAATCTGACACAAAGTCAGTACTCAGTGTCTGGCATATATACTTGTTAGCACCTATACTTGCTAGTATGTATGATATGTGACCTGTATTTTTTTCTTCTATACAAGCACTCTGAGAGGAGACAATGTGTATGGTTTTATAGAAGAGTGGCTGATATATGGTGGAAAATCATGAAATATTTTCGGAATGAATAGAAAGATTGAAGGAAAACAAAATGGAGAAATTGTCACACTTACAAAATAATCGCCCAACAAGTATTTATAACATTAGAGAGCAATACAGAGAGATGCATAAGACCTGATTGCTGCTTTAAGTGAAGAGTGTAGAATTGGTCATTGGAGATAGCAAGAATCTCAGTAGCACTAAGTAGTTTGAGCCGGGCAGGAATGGTGATAGCAGAACTACCTGTCAGGGTAGTTGCCAGCTGAAGTATTTACTTGTAGTGAGTATTCTCTATCTGTCCCTCTAGGTGCTGTCACTTCCCACCTGCACTCTGCTAATATACCCCAAAAGTCTGGCTTTTATAGTTATATCAGCTGAGTTATTCTGTCTCTTTATATCTTGATTGAGCATAGCTAGATGACGACATTAGTAACAGATGAGAGGGGAGAGAGATCTGAGTATTTATTTTTCCAGGTTGAAGTGGATTATCAGTGGTTGAATTCCTTTACCACATGCCACAATTTGTTGTGTGTGGGAGGGTCTATATCCTACAGCCACAGCTATGGGTTCTCCATCTAAAATCCAGTGATTGCTTTTCCTGCTTGTTCCATTAGGCTCAGAGGTGTTAAAAGCTACTTGGCCATTACTAAACTCAGGGTGCTTTGCCAACCTTTGTTACTTTATTCTCTCACCATTTAAAAGCCTCTTCATTAAACTTTCTTTATTTTCTCTTAGTGTATCTTATATTTCCTAATGTTAATATGACTAAAACCCAATATAGTATTCCCAGGAGTGAGTTTTTGAGGAATGGTAGCAAGAAGATCTGTGTTAACAAATACTCTGTGTCCGTCGTGAGTCACATGCTGGTTCTTCATCACCCTTTTATTAAGAATCTCAATTACAGTTGAAAATACCCTGGTACAGAGCTCAACTTTCTGAGAAGGAACCAGTTAGGTCTAGGCAGATAGCTAAAATCCACCTTCATTCTTACCAAGAAGCTGAAGTGAAGCTCAGTCATCTGGACTGAATCACCATAAGTTAAGGAAGAGACATTTCACAAGGATATGAGTCAAGATGTCATTCCAGACTCACTGAATACCCTGCATAGGGAAAATAACTAAGGCAACTCAACTTGTTGAAGGGCATAAAGCTACTCTTCAGTCCCCAGTCAGCATTAGGGATTTGTATGTAATTGTACAGGCTTGGAAATACAAGTGAGTACTTTAATGATGTCAGAGTCTGATGAAGCCAGTTGTGAGATGTGTTAATTTCTAAAGGAGTATGAGTTTGAAACCATAGGCATTAAGAAGCCTTTGTAGCTTTTCAAGTATTTCATATTACTGACCTTTGATAAGCCATTTGCTGTGTTAATGATTTAAGGATGTCCTTATCACTAGCATGAATAGAGATTAACGATGATAACAATGGTGATAATGATATTATCAATTACCAATTATTGAACATTTACCACAGGCCAGGCACATTCCCTACCCACTCTTTATAAACAATATTTTTTTTCTGCAGTATTTGGGGTTAAGCCCAGGGTCTTTATATTGAGCAAAACCTCCATCCCTCAAAATTCCTATTTTAATTTTGATACGTGACGCCTTATAAGTTGCTCAAGCCAGGCTCAAGCTTTTGTTCCTTCCACCTCCGCCTTCTAGAGTGCTAGGATTATAGGTGCTGAGTATCACACCTGGGTTTACACGTATAATAAATTTTTCCAAGAGCTCCTATAGAATAAGTATTGTTATTTTACATATGAAGCAACTGAACTTGGAAAAATCATTAAACATTTTACTCAAGGTGCTGGAGCTATATAGTTAAGCCTAGAGCTGAATGACTTCAAACTGTGTTCCTAATTTCTGTGACACTGCCTCTGTTTCCTATTTCACTGTCTTTTCTTCACCTCTAATCTTCTTATGGTCATTTGTCTTGAGGTTGACATTATCCCCTCAGCAATGTTACAAAGGATTTACTGGCCTTATTTATGAGCATAAAGAAACTGCCTTCATTCACAGGCAGACCCTCAGCTCTCTGCCTAAGTAATGGACCTGAAAGGAATAGTCTTGAATGAGAGATGCGATGGTAGTTGGAAATGTCTTCCCTAATCTGGAACTTGAGGACCTAAAAAGACTCCATCATCCTGTAATGATTTGATTTGTTCTATAATATGCAATAAGTATAGAAAGTGGGTGAAGTTAGGGACAACTATTTGTAAGAAGCTAGAGACAGTTAGATAAGGTAGATCTCCAGTGGACTTGCTTTGAAATCTGTATTTCTTTAAATTGTTTTTTATTTTTTTTAAATGTTCTGTTCTGTTTTGATATGGTTAACCTTATCCTCTTAGAGATGTAAAACAAATAGGTGGGACTGATAATCATATTACGGAGCTTTTGTTCGGCCATAGAGCAGAATGGTTTGTAGGGTCACTTTTTTGAATGTCATTCTAAATACTTTAATTCTATAACCTGAACAGCCATTTCGAAGAAGACAATTTGTAACTCATCAACTGGCAATTTCTTACCTTTTGTTTGTCTGTAATTTAGTATTATTTCTACTCTTTTTTTTTAATCTCCATGTATTTTTTTTTCGTTTCGTTTCCTTTTCTTTAAATAAATAAAAAAAAAAAACAGAAAAAAAAAAGAAAGGAATAGTCTTGCAGTCCCTCTGCATTTGGACAGTAGATGATGAAAACGAAAGGCTGCAAACTTTGAAGTTGCGTTTGGAATTGCCCTCTATCTACAGTTTCCCTGAGGAGGCCTTAGAATGAGTCATCAACTTTCCTGACTGTGTTTACTGATCCTTTAATAGGAAATATTCTCTGGTCCTCATACTGAACTTTTATGGTCTTTGCAATGGTCCCAAAGCTTTGGGAAGATATATTTTGCTCTTAGAACAAAAACGAAGCATGTCTTCAAAAAAACTCAAATTTATTTAGCATATTCAATTATCTTCTCATTTTTATATATTCACTTATGCCTGAGTAAATGCCTGAGTTGGAAAGAATTTTAACATTGAGGTCTTATCTTCTCAGCTTTCAAGTTGGAAAAGTGCTGCTCCAAGAGCGCAAAGGACATTTTCTGGTGTTCAGGCTGTTTGTTCTTTCCTGATTCATTTACTATCCTTGGCTTATTTTTGTAGGTAGTATGTAAGCTCTTGAACATAATAGCCTGTTCTGTTTTTTTGTATGTCTGTGAACATATTAAAGATGCTTATTAAGCAGTGGGTTCTCTGTCAATGTTTCTATATTAAACTTTTGTTTGTTTATTTGTTTGTTTCAGCTGACTATAGTAAGAGCAAAACAAATCTTCCTGTTTGGGAGCACTGTTGGGCTTGGAACCATCTTTCTCACTTTAATTTCATTTTGTTCCAATGAACAAACCAGTTGAATTCTTTTCCATGAAAGGACACTGTCTAAGCATCATAAAATCTTCCCACAAGAAGAAAGGGATTAGTAATATCAGAAGGTGTATTAAGTATTTAAAAGTAGGTCATGCTCAAATGCTGAGGTCAGTATTGTAACATGAATGGGAGTGATTAAGCATCAAAGTTCGTGTGGTGATCCATCAAAAGCCAGTAGGCCCAATCTATAATTCAAGGCAGAAGTATCATTATCATTCATGAATCTGCAATCATTCTAGTTGGCTGTGATGTTTTGAATATGTGCTCTCTTTGAAATACTAGCATCTCTGCCCACAACCAGCCCAGTGTAAAGGTGAGTTTCTGTATTTTCCAGGGGCAGATGAAATAGAGTACACTAAACCACAGGAGAGAAAGGAATAATGAAGAATCTCTTTTATACCGATTGTTGACATACCAACTCCACCTTATTCTATTATTTCTACTCTATTATATAAATCACTTACTTATATTCCCAAATTCCTAAAAGTAACTCCCCAACCTCCTATATCCCATAGGAATCTTCACAAGAATAAATGCTTTTCATCAGTGGTTACAGTGTACTTCATATATGTCAAAATTAGACAATTACAAATAATACACAGAAAAGAAAATGAGGACAAAAAGTACCTAAACCATTTGAATTAGAGTTGAGAACCAGGTGAGATGAGGAACTATGCTTTTGAAAAAATCAAATCAGGCTGAAATGAGAACTGGCAGAGGCTCCTTTTATGTAACAATTGTATTTATTTTGGGATGTACATTTTGCATTATCTATTTACTTGTTATATGTACTGAATCTTAATATTTTATTTTGGAATAATTTTAGTAATCTACAGTTGTGGGAGAAAATACAAACATATTACTAGTATATTTACTTACCTTTTTCCTAAAGATCTTATCTTACATTACTAAAGAACACGTCTCAACAGAAAATTTATATTGACATAATCCACCTCTCAAATTTCTTGTTTGTCATAATTTAGATGTGTGTGTTTACTTCGATGCAATTTTGTTCCATGAGCAGATTCAGGTACCACCGCCCTGGCTAAGACACAGTACAGTTTCATAAATACAAGGGTCTTCTGTGTTGCCCTTTTGTAACAACTTACCTCTCTCTGGCACTTTTCATCCATCCATTACACCTTGTATGCACAAATCTGTTGTCTGTTTGTTATGTAAATTGGAAGATGCAATATAAAATCTTCACAATTGGCATTTTTTTCACTCAGCACAATTCTTTGGAGTTGCTTCTATTAACAGTGCGTTGCTTTTTAGTTCTCAAAAATATTCTATTTTACAAATGTGTACACTGGTTTGCTTTACCATTTACCTCTTCATATTTTGCTATTATGAGTAGAGCTTCTATGAATGTCTATAAAGGATTTTATGTGCACATGAATTTTTAACACTCTGTAAAAAATACTTAAGAATGATCTTTCCGTGTTGTATGGTAGTTTCATGTTCAGTTTTATAAGAAGTAGCCAAACTGTTTTCCAGAGCAGATACATCATTTGAATTTCATTCTGCTTTCTAAGTTTCCTCTGCAAAATTTGCTGTTGTCAGTATTTCTAATTGTTTTCATTTTTAATGTTCTGATAGTCACATAGTAGTATATTACTGATGTTTTAATTTTCATTTCCTTTGTTATTAATGATGTTGACCATCTCAAGTGTTTATCATATATATTTCCATTTTAGCAAAATGCCTCTTGCTCATTTTTTAACTGGATTATTTATTATTTATTTATTTATGTACTTTTACTGTTGAGTTTTGAGAACTCTTTGTACATTCTAGATGCTAGTCCTTTGTTGGAATAGAGACTGCAAATATTTTCTTCCATCTGTAATTTTTTGTTTCATCTTAACAGAGCATTTTACAGAACAAAGGCTTTTAACTTTGAAAAGACATTGATCAAATTGTCCTTTTGTGGACAGAGTTTTTGCAGACTCTCAGGAATAAAATTTGTCTTGCTTGTCCTTAGATCTTGAAAACATTCTTTTACTTTTTTGCTTAAATATTACAATTTAGTAAGTGTATGATTCATTTCTAGATGTTTTCTGTATAAGGTGAGATCAAGATTCAATTCTACATGTAAGGATATCAAAGTACTCTAACACCAGTAGTTGAAAAAGGTCTCATTTCTCCATAGAATAGTTTTTGTATCTTTGTCAAAAATAAGAGGTCCATACATTTTTGGGTCTTTTTTTTTTTTACTTTTCTATTCTGTTCCATTGATCTATGTGTCTCTCCTTCCATTATTACAGTGCTGTCCTAATTACTTTCACTATACAGTAACTCTTTACAGCAAGTAAAGTGATTTCTGATACTTTAATCTTCTTTGTCAAGAAGATTATTTCAGCTATTATAGAGCCTGTGCTCTTTAATGTAAATTTTAGACTAAATTTTGTCCATATCTAAGACAAACTTTCTAGGACTATGATAAGAATCTTTAAAAGACAACTTAAGTCAATTTTGGAAACCTGATATCTTTACATGTTGCGTCTTGTAATACATGAACATAGTATGTTTTTTCATTTATATAGATCTTTTTGATTTCTTTCATCAGCATTTTTTTATTTCCAGTATACAAATACTATACATTTTGCTAAAAGTCTACCATAGTTTTAACTTTTCACTGGAGCTAGTGCAAATTCCACTGTTTTGGTTCTTTTGGTTTCCGTGTTTTCATTCTTTGTATATAAGTATAGTTGATACTTATGTGGTGATCTTGTATCATGTAACCTTGGTGATAGCTGTTTACTTTTATTTCCCTCCCAGTTCTAAGCCTTACAAATCCAATATCCTATGTTGGATATTATTAGGATGGAAGAAGAATGCCCTGACAAGTGTGCTTACAGCAGTACAAAATTGACATCAGGGAGGGGATATAAATTTGTTAAAATGCCATGAAAACTCTAAAAGCCTAAAGTTATTGGATTTTTTTTGCACAAATTATACCCACCCCCAAATATCTTTTAACATTTGAATTTATTATACAAGGTATTGAAAATTCATTTCCAAGTACTAAAAAACTCATTTATGACCAAAAAAATCATAAAATGAGAGCTTTAGTACCTTAGAGAAAATGTTGAAATTGTACAAAAATATTTTATCTTTAAAAATGGAGCATACATAAAATTACTTTAGGAAGTTATTTACACAAAGTTTGAATCAAGTTTATTATTTTTATTTTAAAAAGAGAAAAGTCAAAAAAGAAAAACAAAAAGAAAAAAACATAACAGCAAACTCAAAACAATAATAATAATATAAGTTTTCAAAGCCAAATGAAAGAAATTCAACAATGATTGTTATATTGCATATTGTTCTCTTTTTTTAAAGAAAGAAAATAGAAAAACAGTAAAGAAAGGTAGAACAATACCGAATTCAACAAAATTATCATAAGATAAGATAGTGCTGACTGAGTGTCCAGTGGTACTTATAAATATAACTACTTTGCCAGATTGGATCAGAAGTCTTATATCTACAATGTGTTGGAAGATAATATACTATGGAAACAGCCAATTCAATGGGGAAAAAAAAAACCCTTGGCTGACCATGGGCTGATAAGATAGTGCATCAGAGGAGGGGAGGGTGATTAGATGGTGCACTAATCATCTGGGGTTTTTCAGATATCATCCTTAGATGTAAGTCATGGTTTTAAATTGCTTGCACATTTGGCTGCTGCACTGATTTGAATGTTGTTTGCACAGGGTTAATATTGGAAGTTCTGCACACATATTTTTAATCTCTCTATTAACTTTGTCTTCTGCTTCTGGAAGGCAGCGGAAAATGCCTTTTTAGAGGCACATCAAAATAATGTTTTTGCCTTTACACCCCCAGAAATCAAAGATTAAACTTTATTAAGACAGGTTTTATCCTCAGTGACAATATAAAGCAACAAGTAGTTTGCAGTACTTTATCTTCACAATTTGTTCAAGTCTGTGCAAATCGCTACTACTTGTGGCTAGTCTTATAAATGAAAATGTGAGTGGTCAGTCAAGTGACAACATCTTATAGGGTGGAAAAACTATAATCCCTTACCTCTCTGAAATTCTTCCTAATTATTGGCCAAGGTGAAATTTTACAATCACTTGTCTGCTTTATCTCATCCAAAGTCTAAATCCCTCAAAAACTTTTGACCATACCCTCCTTTCTGAAACATGCATCTTTCTAAATCTTATGATATCACACTTTTTATAGTGGTTTTTTTTTTTTTTTTTTTTTTTTTTTTTTTTTTTTTTTGCTTTCAGAGTGTTTCTTTTCTTCTCCTTTGTTTGCTCTCCTCTTTCATGGTATCTAAATATTTGGATTCTCTGGGATATAATTGCAACTTGCCTTCTCTTCTCCATCTATACTCTTTACATAGGCTATCTCATTTAGTTTTATGACTTTTGTATCATTCTATGCTTATGATTCCTAGATTCACATCTCCTTAGTACTTCAGACACCTATATCCCATTGACTCCTTGACCCTTCTTCGATGTTCAATGGATAACACAAACATGATACTCTTAGATCATATTTTAGTTCATGTAACTTATACTCTTCTCTTTGCCCTTGGTCAAACTTATTTGTTCATTTTATAAAATTTTTTGTCCCAAATGTTCAATGCTCAAATCCAAGAACAATCATTTTCTCTTAAAATTCACATTTGATCGATCATCAAATGATCTCAGTTTTATTTTTAAAGGCACATCTCTCATGTATCTACTTTTCTCCTGCTTGGCTATTACCACTATATTTCAAGTTACCAAGCATTACTTTCCTGAACTATGGAACTATTGCACTAAATCTCCTTAATAATTTTTTGAATTCGTTATGTTTTCCTTCATAAAGACATCTGTTTTAGATACAGATCATCATTTTAGATTTCTTTACATCTTTCTGATGCAATGCTTTGAATGGTCTTTGAATGTGGTTAATATTGGTAGTACTCTGTGCACACTTTGAATTTCTCTTTATTGATTTGTGCTCTGCTCTGGAGTGGAATACCCTAAGGCTAGTCTTTTGTCAGATAACTAATCCATGCTTAAACTCATTTAATGATTACATAAACTCTCTAATCTCAACTTGTGTCACTCTAAATCTCTTGCACTAGTTCACCAAATTCCAGCTGCATTATTTTCCTTTCACTATTATCTTATTTCAAATGTAGCCTTCTTGGAGATTTTCCCTGATCCCCACTCTACTAAAATAGCTCCTTCATATACCACTATGGTCACTATATCCCATTATCTCAATGGTAATTTTCTGATTTATAATTGTGAAAGTAGTTGAACTTATAATTGAGAAAGTGCTTTGAGATGAACAAAATTGTTTTAAAATGGATATTATAAACTAGTGTGTGTGACAAATACCTCATATTTATGAGAAAGGAGCTTTCCTTGTCACTCTAATTTCATGACTCAAAGATTCCACCCATGGTTATGGTCAACAAGATCTCAATGGACTGCAATAATGACCTATGAAGCAATGGTTATTATTAATATATCTTTACCAGTAGAATTGCCTTTTTGTAAATGAATATTCTGTGGAACTTCAGCAGATCAAACTATTAAATAAAACTGCTCTGATGAAGCAGGGGTTAGGGTGGTTATGTTGCCCAGTCAGTCTTTTCCCTAAAATCTTCTCTAAAGTCCCCGAAGACTCACCATGGGAATTCTTCAGGCTCTAAAACATGTCTTAATCTATTGGCTTCAAGATACAAATGTATAGAATGCATTCACAATACTAGGCCTTCTTTCTGTAACTTATACTTAAATATATACTTAACAATTGTAATGGACATGAGAGAGTCCATGCAAATTGACCCCACTGATTTACATGAACTGAAAACATGCCCCATTACGATATGTATTAAACCCAGGACATGGTTCAATTAACTGAGAACAGGGTTTGTAGCATAGAAGTCAGAGATTAAATCAAATATCCATTGCAAAGGGCAAGGGAAATTGCCCTTGAAATTAATGGATGATCTTATTATTCCAAACTGCTACTGTTGATGAGTATTTCAATGAAAGAGGTCACCAAATAATTGTTAAAGAATTTGTTTGTGTTCCTCTGTTTCTTGATAAATCACTGGTATTTATACAGATGATGACTATTGCCATGTTATGAAACAGGACCTCCTGTGAGTGGCAAAATGCTTGACCTGAGAGGCCTCACAATTAATTAAACTCATATTGTTCAGCTTGCAGCAGCATATCATTCTAAAAGTGGGTAGCAGTGAGGCTAAGTTCTCAGATTGGTCACAGTTTGATTTTTAGTAATTTATTAAAAAAGTAAGATCTTTTAGCTCTCTGCTAAGATTGTTTCTATGAACTACAATGTTATTCAACGAAAAAGGCCATTTTTGAGAAAGAAAGAGTCAATATAACGCTCACCTACTTGAGCTGCTACTCAAATCAAAGGAAAAAGGTAGCTTCAGTATCAGTTTTGCTAGATAAGATCCTGTTAGCCACTGAAAAACAGGTTAAATTATCAGAAATGATGAATATGTATGATGAGAAGAAATTATCGTAAATAATCTAACCTAATTTCAGATCAGACTGACCTAAGGAGCATAGTTCAACTGTATTTGAAAAACTTTGAGAGAGGCCTTTTTTGTAGCCTCCTTCATGAATTCTTCAGATGTAATATGATTGAAGCCCCAATGTGATATCACAGCCTAAAGAACTGTACTGTTTTCTAAGTAGGTTCCAATATATTTTGTTGTTCTTAGAACATTCTCAATAGAAACATAACCCTCCAGGTCAGACTGTTTATCAAAATGCATGCAGTAGTTTAGATCTCTCAGAAACCTCTGTGTTCAGAGGTGGAGCTTACGGAACGTGATCAGAACATGGGGACAATATAAAAGTATCTTACTCACTGTTAGGAGGTAGAACCAGATTGGAAGAGGTGGATCACTGGAAATGTGACCTGAAAGGGTATATCTCTTCCCCTGGCTCCTCTCTTCTCTCTCTCTTTTCCTGGATACCATGGGTTGAACATTTTATTCTCTACCATCCTGTTTCTTCCTTGGAGGCAGCTAATCATGAACTGTGTGGCCAAAAATATTTCTCCTCCTTTATTGAGTATTCTGTCCTAATGCTAGGAAAAAGGACTGAAGTGACACATCTGAAGAAAGAAGATTCAGTGTAACCATGTACTGTACTCTTTTCCCTACTATCATTCATTGTCAGTTATACTGTTTTTATATGTCCAGGCAAGTTTGGAAATTTGGATTTTTGTGTTTTTAGAGAGATTGGTCAGAGACAACTACACGTTTATTCTTTTTGCATCCTTATTTCTGAGGAAAGTTTCGGCTAGCACGTTCTTAAACCTGATTTCATTATTATCAATTGTTTTTAAACGGCCTTATTGAAATATAATTGACATACCATAAAATCTACCCTTTATAACCTTTCATCTCAAAGGATTTTGGTGTATTTAGTTGTGACATTATCATTGTGATCTACTTTCAGAACATTTTCATCATATCCTAAAGAACCACACACCTGTTAGTAGTTACTTCCTGTTTGCATTCCTCTCCCTCCCAAGTACAAAAGATTTGCTGATTTTAGAAATTCTACACTTCTTTGATGCATTCTTTTCCCAAAAGTGTTTTCATAGACATTAGGATAATTCTTGATTTTCTTTCAAAGCTAGCTTAGAATGTTTGAATACTTAGAGTTTGTTTATCAATATAAATAAGCCAATGATAATCATTTCATGCTAATTTTTTCTAATTTATTCCTCTTAAATCCTTCCTTCTGCCTTAACTGAAGGGCATTGTAGGATAGATCTTAAGAATATGTTTGTAGTTAGTCCTATTATAATCTCAGCTTTGTCATTTACAAAGTTCATGATCATAGATAAAGTTATTTACCTTTGTATATCTCTGCTTCCTCACATACACAAAGAGAATAGTAATGGTACTTCACAGAGTTGTGAACATTAAAAGCTAGATGAATTAAAAATTCCAGGAATAGTGCCTTGCATATGTCAAATGCATATATACTCATCATATTTGTTTATTTATTTGGTAGTGTGTATTTAACCCAGGATCTTCACACTGAGTTGCAGCACTTTTCTTTAAATATATATTTTTTGAGACGGGATCTTGATAAATTGTCAAGCTGCCGAGGCTTGGCTTGAACTTACAATCCTCCTGCCTCAACATTCCACAGTTCTAGGATTATAACCATAATTTTTATAATTCCTAAATCACATAGTATCATGCAACCTTTATTTTGTAGCAACATGCAAATATGGTAGGTTCTGTGTGATCTGGATCAGCAACTACAAGAATGTTGAAAATATTGCTATATAGAGCACACACATCTTTTTCTTGTACATTACTGCATTTTCATTATATCATCCAGTCTGCTTGCTTACTTTCCTGAAAATCAGAAATCTCTGGATCTTGTCATCTTGTATTCAACCTGAACCCTCCTGAACCTGTGGGAAAGCCACAAAGACAGCACCACAAATCAGTTAACCTAACCAGTTGGTTGCATCCTTTAAGTCCCCAGGGAAATTTTCAGATGGGTTTCAAAACATCCTATCCAGGGAGCCAAAAAGGATAACAGCCCTTGTATTTCTCAACTCCTTTGAGAACTTAAGAAAAAGCCTTTTAGCTTGGACTTCACAAAGTCCTAGAGAATTTCAAATTTTCCTTAAAAGTGAGGGATTCTTTTCCTAATAACTGTATCATGGGACATATATTCCCTCATCACTATTTAGAATCCAGCAATTGGAATGGCAAAAATAAAAAGGAGCTTTTCCTTCAAAACAGTTATTTTATATATTCTAAGATGCTCTGTGGAAAAAAAAGAATAGTAAGGCATTTGAGATGAGACTTCACCCTCTTCAGAAAATGACACCACATGAAGTGCTGAATACATCTCACTGCATGAGATGATATTAGTGGCCTAGAAATAGAACTTTGTAAAATGAAGCACACAGTCATAAATAGACAACCGAAAGCTTGGAAATGCAGGAAGGGATTTAATCAGGAAAATGTACATTTAATTTTAACAGCTTTTCATAGCAGAACCACTGAGGGCTTAGAAACAAGACTAATCAAAAAGGGAGATGGAGGCTGAAATAAACATTTTATATTGAGATTGGTACAACACAGGAAAAGTACATTGATGTATCTGTTTCTCAAGGAACATGTGGGTCTACTGTGCAAAATGCCTCCTAAGCCTACCCTATGTGTAAGTTGCTTTGTTGGAATGTGTGTTCCAGTTGGAACAGTGTTTGCTGGAATTGAACTGTGCCAAAGGCAAATGGAACAAGATAGCATCTACTGTTTTAGGAGATCTCCCTGTTCTCACTTTGCTTGTTTTGATATACTGCATAGAGTTTATTGTGGAGTTTGTGAACGACTGATCCAGGGAGTTGGACATGTGGTACTGGCAATCCATGGTAACACAATAGTGTAATTTAGAGGTTAAGAATATATACCCTGAAGTTATATCTGCCTGGATTTTAGCTCTTTTTGCTCGTTGCTTCCCTTTCTTTCATAAAGTTCACTGAACACTAAATTAGATACAGATAGTGTGCTAGACACAGGAGATATAAAGTGGAATGAAGCCAGATATAGTTCTCTTTCCTTGTGCAATTGATAGTCCAATTGGAGAATCAGTAAGTAAATAAGGTAAATACAAATTGTGGGAGTTATTATGTAAGAAACAAATGGTTTTGTGATGAGTAAATAAGCATATAATCAGACAGGAAACTTCACTACTGATTCACTGTACAAATTTTATCTCTCTTAGTTTAAAATTGTGTCACCGATAAGTGAGGGATAACAATGCTGTTTTACTGTTTGGATCAGCTCTTGGTACTTAGTACAACTGCTATTGCTATTTTGAACAAGATGGGATGCGTAAAGGATCCCTCTCTTGTGCAAATTAATCATCTTGATTTCCTGAAGATATTCTTCTCCTCAAAGGCTTTCCTGATCTCTTGCTGTTTCGGTTCTCTTCCTACCAGATTTAGAAGCTGAATTTTTGAGAATTATCTCCATAGTCTTAAGAGCTAGACATGGAAAAGAACTCAGCTGGGGGTCTTAGGGAGGGTTGTCAGTGGCAGAATAAAAGTGCGAACTTATTGATTAGGTGGACCTGAGCTAAAATACCTAGCAAGGAAATCAGTGTTCAGTGTTTTCCTAATCATCTTTCAACATCTCTCACTGGATATTTTCTTCCCCAATCAAAACAGTCTCTCCCTGTTAAAACCTATCATCACAAGAGCTGCTATTTTTAATTGCAGTGATGTATGAAGGATAAAGTTGGCTTACACAGTTGTTTGAGCAGGGCTACGTCTCATGCTACCCTAACATGTTGACTTTAAGTGCTAAATAACCCAGAAAAGAATATATTCAAATACCATGTAAGTAGCGATTTTGAAATGTTTGTACTAATAAAAAGACCTGATAAAATTTTAAATCTTTATTCCAAGCTGGGAGGAAGAACCAGTAAAATAGATTATAAAATAAGGAATCATAGCAATGAGGGCCAATGAAATGAGGAGCTGCTTGTGAGCAAGGAAAAAAATATCTGGGATTTATAGTGGACCACAAACTTACTATTGAAAAATTTAGAAGCACATAATGCTGTTAGCTCTTCATGCTTCAATATATTTTCAGTAAAACAAGGTTAGTAATATTATTTACTTTATACCATTATAAGAATGATTAAATGAGTTGATAAATAGGGAGGGGATACTTAAGATCAATGCTTTGCATACTGAACACTCAGAAAGTGCCATTGTCTTAGTGTGAGATTAGAATTGTGCTTATTAAAATCTCTGATCTAGATTAAAGAAATGACAAACATGCAATACTTGGTGCTGGCCAGACCACAGTTAATTGGGCTAGTTTTATCATGAGGTGCATGTTCTTTTGTATTACTGAGTGTTAGTTTGTTGTTGATTTTGTTTCTTATTAACAAAACTTCAAACTTTATTTAGACTTTATAAGTTTTAAATTGTGGTAAGATTTACATAACATAAAATTAAACTTTTCAACCATTTTAAGTCTCCAGTTCAATAACATTAGGTACATTCACACTGCTGTACCTGTATCACTACCATTCACCTTTGGAAATTTTTCATCTTCCCCGAATGAAACGCTGGAATTTTTTTTTTTTTTTTTTGTATGAAGGATTGAACTCACAACCTTGTACTTGCCAGGCAGGCACTTATACCGCTAAGCTAAATCCCTGGATGCAACAATTAAATAAGAACTTCCAGTGACTCCTTCCTAAGCCTTTGCAAGCAGAATATTATTTTAAATTTTTGAGATATAACATACAAAATTCTGTGCATATTTAATACATATAACAATGAATTGGTGATCCCTATATGCTGATGAAACCATCACACAATCTATGTCACAAACTTATCCATCCCTTCCAAATGCTTCTTCCCCCTCATTATTTGTTTACTATTTTGTGATAAGAACACTTAACATAAGATCTATCCGCAGCAAAATGATAAGTATGTAATACAGTGTTGTTCTGGCATTATGCAGTACAATAGATCTCTAAGATTTACTCATCTTGTTTAAATGAAACAACCTCATATCTCTTGTTTCCTCTGTCACCCTTGCTCTAGAAACTACCATTCTACATTGTACATATATGAGTTTGATTATTCTAGATTCCTCATGTAAGTAGTAAATGTAGGTTTTGTCTTTCTGTGTCTGGCTTGTTTTACTCAGCACAGTGTCCTCCAAGTTCACCACAGTATTGTTGTCACAAATCATAATACTTCCTCCTTCTTTGATGTTGAATAATATCTCTGTGTGTATGTGTGTGTGTAAATACACAAAACCTTTTTCTTTATTTCTTACTTTCTTTCCATGGATATTATGACTAATGCTGCATTGAATACGGGCAGGAGACATTACTTGGACATCCTGATTTCTATTATTGTGAATAGAGTCAGAAGTGGGATTGTTGAACTACATGGTAGTTCTATTTTTAGTGTTTTGAAGAACTTTTGTATTCTTTTCCTTTGTAGTTGTATCATACATTCTCATCAACAGTTATAGACTCATTTTCCTTCATATCCTTGCCAACACTAGTTGTCTTTTGTTTTGTTTTGCTTAGCTTGTTTTCTGAAGTAGCTATTTTAATGTGTGAGTTAATTTTTCATTATGGTTTTAATTTGTATTTTCCTGAAGATTAGTATTCATATATCTGTTCAGAAATGTCTACTCAATTGTTTTGTCCATTTTCTTCATAAGAATTCCTGTTTTTAATGGACTTTTAAAAGCAGGAAGTATGACTGACTTAGAAGGCTCTGGAATAAAATAGTCTCATCAAGAATGTTTATTGTAGTATAAAAGGGGTAAGAAATTCTCTCTAGCATCTACAAGATAATGAATTGGTTCATTTCTTCCAATGGTAATGGAACACCACATTAACATCTCTCCAAAGAATTCACATCATCTTGCTACTTATTTCAAAACTTTTCACCTCTGCATACTTAATTGGAAATTTAAGCCAACAGTCCTTCACTGTGTGAAGAGTTAATGTCTCATTCTTGACAAAAGGGATCCTCCAAAATGTTATGAGCCTTGAAATCAATAGGTCTCATTAAATATTAGAAAAATAGACATTACTTGGCCAGAGCTTAGCACTGGTTGGTGCTATCATTGGTGAAAAGAAATTAGAAAATAAAATAGTAGAATTGATATGAAGTTCTCAGTGCTCTGGATCGTGGGGAAGATGGACAGTGTGTGCCTGAAAGTTGCAAATCCTGCCTGTACTCTTGAACTCTTACAAGAACCTCAAATAGTATTTTAAACAGTTTCCTATGTATTCTGTGAGAGTAAGACACCTGAGAAACCTCTAACATAGTTGGATATATAAAGACAAGTGGTGATGACCAGAGTCCATGAACCTGAGGAGGACTCTGTCTCTTCTGTTGTTTGCAGCTTAATGCCAACAGCACTAATAAGTGTGTTTCATTCCCAATAGGTAGTGGAGTACAGTTTTAACAGCCTGAACACTGGAAACCAGTTGACTTCAATGCCAGGTATGCCAATAATTATCTATAGACTCTCACTAAATTCTTTAACTCTTTGGATTTTAATTTGCTCCTATAGTAGTGGGGGAATTATAAGATTAGGCCACATGTGATTGTCAAGATTATTAAACATGCTAATGTACACAAAACAGTCAACTGTTGTCCAAGGGGGAAAGAATATGGCAGTAATATGTTCTTCCAATAGTATTTGCACAGTAAATATCTAACCTCCATGCTTAACACAGAATTGTTCCTAAATGAGCCTAGGTAGTATGATTCACATTGTTGAAAAAGTCCCCTGAATGAAACATTTCCCTCATTGTTTATCATAGTGTCTGAAAATGCATTAAAGGTTCACCATCTTGTTACTAAGAGATTTTGTAGTCTTTAACTGTGGCTGGCAAAAATGAAAATTAAAAAAAAAATTAGAAACTAAGCTCTCTAGGGTTTGAAATACTGCATACCATTACTATGCAATGTATATGTTAATCAACATAACTTATTGAAAATTAACTGCCAGACAGAACTAGCTCTTTGAGACCAACGTATGACTAGTATAAGAAGAATCAATGGTATGAGGAAAGGGTCAAATGAAACTAAAATGAAAATGAGTGTGCACTAAAAATAGTGGTTCCTATCTCATTGTGATGCTCAGTAGCTCATTGGGAGTTCAAAATACATAGTAAATGTGGTGATTTTGATAGAGATCAAAGTATACACCAAAACTTTTATAAGCAAAAGGCTTATGCTCTGGATCTGTATTAGTTTTCTTCCTTTGGCTGAGGTGGACTAATCTCTCAGTGTATTGATTTCCATGTGTTTGCCATTCTGGTTCCTATTAGCCATCTATTAAGTAATACTGATGACCCAGAACCCTGTATTGTCAACTAGTGCTGAAGTCAAGAATCAGTTCATGATTAGCCTGAGGACATCTTCCCACAGGCTTTCTCTCTGGGAATACTTTTCGTTGTGTTTTTTTCTGAGTTTCTCATTGTCTATTGAGGACTTGCATTCTCATTCTCTCTTTAGACACTTTCAGTATTTTTCAGGTACAGACCAAGTAGGTTAAACCATGTAAATCTTAAGTATACTTTTCCATCTAGCTGCCTTTCTCCACCATTAATATGTCAGAGTCTTATGCCACTTAAAGTTTACAAGATTTTCCAGGGAAAGTGTAAGAACTCAAGAACTAGAAACTCATCTATTTTCTTTCAAAACATTGTGATTTACTGCAGTTTATATATGCCCACATCAGTGCATTAATGAATCATATTTATATATCTAATAAATAAACTTTTAAAAATAAGTATATGGCTTAATAAATATTTTTAAAGCAATTTTGATTTGAAGATCACACTAATTATATATGTATTATATATGTATAAAAATGGGTGTGCATATGTCGTAAGTCAGTTTTTTCAGTGCTAAGGCACAATACTTGAATCCTACAACTTAGAGAAGGTTCATTTTGGCCCACAGATTAGAATTGGTCAGTCAATTCCATTAAAGGGATGGCATTGGTGAAGGGGCCTACAGGGGAAGTAAGCTGCTCACCTCAGGCTGGCCAGGAAGCAGAGAGAGAATGCAGAGACTGGAAGGGAGACACACCCTTCCAGGTGACATCCCCAATGACCTGTCTCTTACAAGGACCTACCTCCTAACGACAACTCAGCTGTAGTGTCTCCATAATCCAGTCATCTTTCTCAAGCCCTGCCCCTGAGCTCATGAGGCTTAGGAGTCATTCCACAGCCAAGCCACTAGAGCATGTATCACTGTAATGTGATGTCTTTAACTCTTTCTGTAATGTATACAGAAGAGGTAGGCTTTTTATGAAATTCTATACCAATTCCCATTTTGGTCATACATTGTCATCAACAATATGGAAAGATTTCTTTTTCCCACAATCTTGCCAACATTTGTTGTTTTTTGAGTTTCTAATGATAGCCATTTTCTGGAGTAAGATGAAATTTCAGTGTTGTTTTGATTTGCATTAGCCATAAAAAAGCATAAATTTGAGTCTTTTCTGTGAGAATAGGTGCACCTTTGCATACATAATACTATGTGAAATAAATCAGATTTAGAAGGTTATATCACATGGTTTCTCTTATGAGAAAATATAAATAATTTAAAATCAAATGAAAATCTATATGGCAGGAAACAGGGAGATGAAATTTGTGGAGATATGTAAAGGGAAAAGCAAGATGGGGAAAGATGGTATGTGAGGAAGGGACAACAAATGTTGGTGAGGCTGCAGGGGAAAAGGAACACTGCTACATTCTTGGCGAGAGTGTAGACTGGTGCAACAAGTATAGAGATCAGCATGGAGAATTCTCAGAAGACTAGGATTCGAAGTTCCATTCAACCCAGCTATTCCCCTCTTGGATATTTTCTCAGAAAAAAAATTGAAAAGGTCATATCACAGTGATATATGTGCACCCGTGTTCATAGAAGCACAATGTGTGATAGCTAAATCTTGGAAACAACCCAAATGCCCATCAACTGCAGAATGGATGAAAAAATATGGTATTTTTATACAATGGAATATTACTCATCTATAAAAAGGGTGATCTTGAGGCATTCATAGGTAAATGGAGGCAACTTGAGACTATCCTCATAAGTGAAATAAATAAGAATCATATTTTAAATATTACATTGTGTCTCTAGTGTAAAAGGTAGTGAGAACTGTAGGAGTAATAAAACCCAAGCTGTGTAATTGCTATTGTAAAAAGAGAGGAAAAGAAAGTGCTCTGAACGATATAACTGCATGTATGTTTAAGTGTGTAAGATAGATGACCATATTACTAAGTTTTTGTTGGATCATTGAGCAGAACTGTTTGCAGTCTCACTGTTTGAATTTTCACTTTGTATGCTTTAATTTTGTAACTTGAACAACTATTTCTAAGATGACAGTATGTAATTTATCAACTAGTGTTTATTTATTTACTTATTTATTTTGGAATTCTGTATTGTTCTACTCTTTTTTTCTGTTTTGTTTTTTTTCTCCTTAAATAAAATTTTTTAAAATGTGTGCAAAAAATGATTAAGATACAAAATGCGTATTGCCAGTTCCCCATAATGAATATAATTATTATGCATGGTAAACATATACTAATAAGCTAAACATTAAAGATTGTAATAATAATGTAAGTAGAAACAAACTGTATAAAGTAACAGAGTTGGCTTTTTATTTCTGATATGAGGTTTTCATCTGTCATTTGTGTATAAAACAAAAACTCTACTGATCTCATTGCTGTAGTTTGGAAAAGCAGCTATCCGGCATCTGAACCAAACCAAACAAAATAAAGACTATTTGAAAAAACTATATCTATTTCCACTATGCTTAGTGATTATACCTCACTCTAAGAATATATTTTGCCTTAAAATATTAGTGAATCATAAATTTAAAAGTACATAATTTGTAGATAAGTATATATTCTCTCTCTCTCTCTCTCTCTCTCTATATATATATATATATATATATATATATATATGACTATTTCCCCCAAAATTGTATCATAATGAGATGGATGACGAAAAACTTGGAGATCACTAAACTAGAGTTTCTGTCCCATGTAATGGGTCTAGCATGTTTAGACTGTTGAAAATGTAATCCAAGGCTTGTATAGGGTAGAAAATATCTTCTTCCCCCATATCTTCTCTCGTTATGTTTCTAGCATTAACCCTGTCTCTTCCTTTGCTGGTTGTTTTCCAGTTTCCTTAGATACAAATGATGTCAGTTTTTCTCTGATTATATGTATATAATATGTTTACTCTTTAAAAACTTTCAAGCAAAGTTTTATAGTGTGGCTCTTGACACTAATAAATCTCTTTAAACGAACTCTGTTCTCTTTTCCTAAAACGTAAATGGATTTCTTCAAGATTAAGCTCAAGTTGTTTTCATAGTCTAGATTTGTCTGGTGAATTGAAAAATATTTTTCTTGCTGGCTCATAGCCTATTTTTAAAATTTCTCTAGCAAAGTTGAATTTTACCAGAATTGAGGCAATGGCAACACTATTAGGAGTAACGCCAGTCAGTATTCAATTAATTGGGTTCAAAAGAACTTCAAGATGCTCTCCAAATAACAGATAAAATGAGTTGGTTGTTTGTGAATTGGGACATTTTCATTTGTGGGCAAAGAAGAAAATGATTCAAAGTGGTTTTATGATCATGTAACTGACCACTTCAGAAAGATATTTTGCATCATGAGGATCAAGGAAATGCAACCAGGTAATAAGAACTCTGTCTCTATTTCTTGGTACTATCTTTCTAATGTTGATATCTTTTCACTACACTCTTCCCAAATGCTAGAACATTTGGTCATCAACAACTCTAGACTTACATTTTTCTAGCTTAACATTTCTAGAAAGAAAACACATCACTTTTCCAATAATTTCAGTTGACGCATTGAGGTTCATGTTCCTGGACAGCTGTAGTAATCAGCTTTTCTTGTGGGGTCAGTTAAATTGTATCAGCCTCATCTAAATCACTAATGAGAATGGTGGAGGAGTTGATTTCTGAAAAAAACATTGGAACTGTAATTGTCAAATGAAGGGGCAAGGAAGTATGTAAACCAAACATTTGGGCACCACTTGGGCTGAATGTGATTCCTTTGGGGCTGATAAATTGCTTTCTGTTGTTTCAGTGGTTCTGCTATCTGTGAACATTTGAAATTTTATTGAAAATAATGCATGTCTCTTTGTTCTGCACAATGGAAATAGTGAATGTAAATTAATAAAAGATTTTGAGCTCATCTTAATTCATTGTAAGCCTCCTATTTTCTCGCCTATTAGACAATAAATGTCAAACGAAAGACCCTATTTCTTAGTATGGACAGCGTATTCTAAATTATCAATAAAGGAAATATAACACATCTTGAAAGAGTCTATAAAGTTATAATTTCTTCTTGAATATATGGAAGTTCATCAGACCCACAAACTCCTCAGTCATGATTAGGAAGAAAATATTGATAGGTAAACACTACTTTCTCTGGGATGTCTTGAAGATTAGAACTTGAAGATTTTACCAGAAATTTCTTATCTCTGCTTCTACTCCACCTATTGTGGCAGAGCCTTATACTATCAGGATCAGGAAATACATTACATTCCAGAAGTAAGGGAAATCAAATAGAGCTGCAGACTTGTGGAATCAGGGAATCAGGGATAGGCCCCAGCTTCCTTAGTCAAATACAGTGGAGTATAATTTTGTAGTCTGAATAGTGAAACTATTCCTGTCATTCATTAAAATTCAGTCAAATAAATGCTGAATGAGTCTAATACCATGTCATTGGCAAGAAAGCTCCTTGGCTTTGGTATACTGTGGACAGCTGTCTTGGGGTTTGCAGCCAGTTGCCACTGAAAGGAGTGGAGATGGGGAAAGAGAAATCGTTACTAATGTTTTCACCCTCATTTACTTGAGATTGAACATATTATGATAGAAATGTTAATTTATCATTAAAACAGAATTATGGACAACTCTTGGCAGCAGAATTGCACAAGAAGCCAAACACTGCTCTTTCAGCTGACGTTTTACAAATAGCCCAAACAGAGCATGTAATGAGGAAAAAGGATCAGGAGATCATCATCATAGCCAATTTTTTTTTTCTGTTGATGCTGTCACTTGTTAATTGTATTCAGCTCTTGTTACTGTTGGTAAAGGAAGGCAGCTGAAGAAGATTTCCAGCTTTTTTAATTTATTTATAATTAAAGGCTGATTGACTAGCACAACTGGATTTGCACTTTAAAGAGCTTTCAGGCATTTTTCCACCATCTAACTCAGGTAACTCCTTGACATCATGCCAGAGATAATACAATTATTGTTGAGTTTCCTTAGACAAGTTTTGTATTATCTACTAAAGAAACATATTTTTGTTATCATCTAACGTAATGTGGCCTTGACTATTTTAGATGAGACAGATAGCCTAAAGACAAAAGGATAAACTGGGGATGGGGTTAAGGTGCTTGCTCTATTTTCCTCTCCTGTGAGACAATGTATAACCTACAGGGGACCACAGGCTCCAAACATTGCATCACTAGAGACATCTGTGGTATTTTGAAGCACTGCCTGTGGATTATCTGCAGTTATTATATTCTTATGAAGATGTCTTGAATGAATGTTTAATTCATTTTCTCCTTTCTAGGAGGCACTCCACTTAAACAGTTCCAATAGACATTATCTCAATTTTAGAAAACCTGTATAAGTAAGGTACATTTGCCCGTTTTTACCCAATCCAATAATCCCTAGCAATGTTTATCACCTTTCTCCTCTCACAGTGCTCTTTTTCCCCTCAGTGAAGATTTTCAATACTGTTTTCTTCAGGTAATCATACCCTATACTTTCTAGAAACCAGAGTCAAGTTATTCTTTGGTCCTTCTTGCCAAAACTAATAATTTACTATATTTTCCTTGTAGCACCTCTTAATCAGCAATCTGCTCTCCTTGGCACCTGCTTGGTTCTTTACATGCTCTGAATTTGTAGAATCCAGAATTGATCACGATGTCACAGTAAAAACAGGTGGAGATCGGAACTGCTAGCGAGTGTGGGATAGATAAATTTCACTATAAATCGTGCTGCAGAAATGAAATAATGCAACTTTGTATCTTGGGTAACACCAGATGAGCTTGGAGAATTGCACTGATTTGTATTATGAATAATAAAATTAATCAGGAACTTTCCAGATTCTTTCAGAAAAATAGTTTAGCCACCCACAAAGTAGGGGTGCTTGTGCTTTCTATTCACTCATATGTCACTTTATTGGCAGGCAAACTCTCATATCAGTAACATAAAACAAACATAATGGCTGTCACTCCCAGGCAAATCAGCATTTGATAGAGAAAGCAAATTAAACGTTGCACTCTCACCAAACTTTATTTTCAATGAACAGGTGCATTAACTTTAACATAAAAACATCAGAAGCAAGGTCTGGCCCTTTGCCTGCAAGAATATTTTCTTTTGTGGTTGGTCAATTGTTTAATGAGCACAGATAGTGCCTCTTATATACCACCTGCTTTAGTGATTTCACAAATAATAATTTAATTAATATTCATGAGGATTCCACCAGGTATTTACTAATACAGTAACAACCTCATTTTACAGATGGGCACTGTAAGACACAGAATTGTGACGTTACTTGTTTGAGGTCACCCCACTAATAAATGGTAAAACAGAGTTTTAAATACAGTAAATTTGATTCCAGAGCTTGCCCGCTTATGTACTGTACATCAGTGTCTTTTATACTTTCTTCTCCAGGTCACTCTAAATCCACCTCTTTTCTAAGACTAGAACTTGGTCTTGTCTAAGCTCTTGTTTTCTAGTCATTTCCTCTGGCATATAATGCATGCACGTATGAGGTGCAATCAAAACATATAGGGAATGTTAATATTTTTTTAAAAGTCTTATAGTAAAACACTGTACACAATGTTTTAATGCCCCCTCAAAATACTTCCCTTGTTTCAAGCATTGTTCCTGCCACTTTCTAAAGCAGTTCTGGAAGTACTCTTTCATGAGTGTCTTTATGAGTGTGATGAAAAATATAGTTAATGCTACTGCCATCCAATGGAAAGGCAGTCTCCAAAAAGCATTGTGTTGTATATTCATCTATCTTATTCACCAAGTATATCACCAAATAACTTCTGGCTCTTCCACAAAGTCAAAGTGATTATGAAAAGCACATGCTTCCTTTTAATTCAGAACACTGAGCCATCCATAATAATGCAACTAAGGACATGAAACAGGACTTCTGGAATTGCTTCAGGAAGTGGCAAGAATTATGATTTAAATATGTTTGAAGTGAAAGGGAGACTTTGAAGGAGATAAATGATAATTGTCTTTTGTATAAAATTTTTTTTAGAGATCAAACTTAAGCATTTACTGTATTTTTTGATGATACTTCAAAATGCAAGATTTGGGATGAGAGGTGATTGGGAGAAATGGCCCTTCCTAAATGTTCTTTTTTACTTTGTGCATTTTGTTCTAGTTTTTCCTCCATACATTCATTTTTAAAATTAATTAATTTTGCTGGTGTATTTTATATATAAATAATGATCACATTAATCATAGGGACTTTGTACCTGTACACAATACATATTAATTATTATTTTGTTTTCCACTGCCTTCCCCTTCCTTCAAGACCTCTTCCCTTTGAGAGAAAAGCTTTCTTTCCATGTTTTCCTTATTTTATTTTTCTCTTTTCTCATTTCTCTTTCTTCCTTCTCTCTCCGCCCCCACCCCCACTTCCCTCGTTTCCTTTCCCAATTGGATAATTTTTTTTCTTTTTCACAATATCCATTATACATTTTGATTGTTACACTTTTGCTTTCTCAAATAAGATAATATTCATGTGTTATTTGAACAAATATGTCTGATTTATTTCATTTAAGAGTGCTGTCTCAAGGTGTTTCCATTTACCTAGAAATGTGTCAAGTTTATCCTCCTTTTAGGCATAGTGGTACTTCATTGTATTAAAAACTACCTTCTTTATTCATTCATGAAAGGTTTCTTTTCAGACATGTAATCCATTACTTTCTCAGTGTACAACAGAAAACCTGGTGATAAATTTGGACAATTCTGTCCATTTCTCAGATGTTCATGATTGCATGAGCTGAGAGACCTGAATTTTATTTTGGCTACATTTCTTGTTCCCTGAAATTCCTACCTACGTGAGATGAAACAGAACCTTAGATCACTTTCAACATATTCATGAAGTAGTAATGTGGAGAATCTTGTTAAAATACAAATACCTATGTTTAACTCTGACCCACTGAACTCGCATTTTGGGAAGGCCTAGGACTCAGCACTGTACACACTGATAAATACACTTTCTGAAGCATACCAAAATTTGAGATCCACTATCCCACACTTTTAGGAATGGTCAAACTGCAAAAACTAATGTAGAATTTTTGAAAAATGCAGATGCCCTTGTTCCACCACTGGA
Source organism: Cavia porcellus (assembly GCF_034190915.1). Lineage (NCBI taxonomy): Eukaryota > Metazoa > Chordata > Mammalia > Rodentia > Caviidae > Cavia > Cavia porcellus. The sequence goes on from NW_026947486.1 coordinate 72,336,829, forward strand.
GAGTTTGTGCAGTAGAGTACTGGTAATTTCCAAACATTCTTTTTACATTTTTTTTTATTTAAACAAACAAAAACAGAAAAAGGGTAGAGATAATACATAATTTCAAAAAACTAAGTGGTAAGAAATCCCTAGTTTATAATTACATATTGTCTTCTTAGAAATAATTGTTGAAGTTACAAAAATAAAGTATACAAAGTGGACATTCCAACAGTGAGACTGCAATCAGTTCTGTTCCAACTATTCAACAAAAACTTATTAATATGGTTATCAATGCAACACACTTAAACATACATTCAGTAATATTCTTAGGAACACTTCCTCTTCCTCTCTTTTTTACAATAACAATTATACATTTTGGGTTTTATTACTCCTAATTTTCTTTCTTTCTTTCTTTCTTTCTTTCTTTCTTTCTTTCTTTCTTTCTTTCTTTTTGTGGTTCCAGGGATTGAACTCACGACCTCGCGCTTGCCAGGCAGGTGCTTATGCCGCTGAGCTAAATCCCCGGCCCTTACTCCTAATTTTCTTATTACTTTGTATATAATAGACACAATGTGATATTTATAAATATGATTATTATTTATTTCACTAATGAGGATAGTCTCAAGTTGTCTCCATTTGCTTATAAAGGCCTCAAGATTATCGTTTTTATAGCTGAGTAATATTCCACTAAATAAAAATACCACACCTTTTTCATTCACTCTGCAATTGATGGGTATGTTGGTTGTTTCTAAGATTTATCTATTACAAATTGTGCTGCTATGAACATGGGTGCACATATATCACTGTGATATAACTTTTATAGTTTTTCTGGGAAAGTGATCAGGAGGGGAATAGCTGGATTGAATGGAACTTCAAATCCTAGTCTTTTGAGAAATCTCCATACTGATTTCCATAGGGGTTGCACCAGTCTCCACTCCCACCAAGAGTGGAACAGTGTTCCTTTTTCCCCGCAGCCTCGTCAACAATTTGTTATCAGTTGATTTCTTGATGGCAGCCATTCTTTCCAGAGTGAGATGAAATCTCAATGCTGTCTGAATTTGCATTTCTTGAATGACCAATGATGGTCATTCTTCATGTATTACATTTTTTCATGTATTTATTTGCCGTTTGTATCTTCATCTGAGAACTGTGTGTTCATCTCAGATGCCCATTTTTGGAGAGGGTCTTTGAATTTGGGGAGGAGTGATGTCTTTCAATTCTTTATATGTTCTGGATATAAGTCCTTTGAGGGATTGCTGGCTATAATTCTTTCCCATTCTGTGGGTTTGCTTTTCACTCTGTTGGTGATCTCTTTTAAATACAAAAACTTTTCAATAATATGAGATCCCAGTTGTTGATTCTTTGAACTGTTTCTCATGCAGTTTATGTTTTGTTCTTGAATCTTCTGCCTACCCCTATGTCTCCAAAAATAATGCTTACCTTGTCTTCCAGTAGATTTAGTGTTTCTGTTTTAATATTTAGATCTTTGATCCATTTAGGCTTTAGGTTTGTGCATGATGATAGGCATAGATTTAGTTTCAGTCTTTGGCATGTGGAGAGCCAATTTGTCCAACACCATTTATTAAAGAAGCTATCCTTCTTCCAGTGAACATGTTTAGCCCCTTTGTTAAATATCAGGTGGCTGAGTGTCTTTGTAGTTGTGCTTTTATCTTATAATTTGTTCCATTGATCCTCAGGTCTATTTCTTTGCCAGTACCATGCTGATTTTATCACTGTGGATTAGTATAGTTTCAAGTCAGGAATTGAGATGCCTCCTGCCTTGCCTTTGTTGCCCAGAATTGCCTTGCTGTTCTGGGTTTCTTCTATTTCCAAATGAATTTCAGGAGTGTTTTCTCAAGATTTATGAGGCATGTTAATGGTATTTTGAATGGGATTGCATTAAATCTGTGTAACAGTTTTGGGAGTATGGCCATTTTCACAATGTTGTTTTTTCCTAGTCAAGAGCAAGGAATATCCTTCCATTTTCTAATATCCTCTTCAAATTCCTTTTTTAGCATAGCATAATTTTCAGCATATAGGTCTTTTAAATTCTTAGCTACGTTGATTTGTAAGTACTTCATTTTTTTAGATGCTATTTTGAAGGGCACAATTATGTTTCCATAATTCCTCCATTATGGAGTTTTTTATTTGTGTACAGGAATGCTATTGATTTTTGAGCACTGACTTTGTATCCAGTTACACTGCCAAATTTGATTATTACTTCTAGTATTCTTTTAATGGAGTTTTTTGTATTTTCTGTGTAAAGTATGTCATCTACAAATAGTGATGATTTCCTATCTTTATTACTTTTATTTCTATCATTTGTGTGATTGTTCTGGCTAGTGTTTCCAGAACTATGTTGAATAGGAGTGGTGATAGTGGGCATCCTTGTCTTGTTCCTGATTTTAAAGTGAAAGCTTTCAGTTTTTGTCCATTTAGTATAATGTTGGCTTGTGGTTTGTCATAGATGGCCTTTATGAGATTGAGGTAGACAGCATGTATTCTGAGTTTTTGAAGGATTTTTATCATGAACATGTGTTGGACTTTATTGCAAGCTTTTTCTGCATTGATTGAGATGACCATGTGGTTTTTGACTTTGGCTCTCTTGATGTAGTGTATTACATATATTGATTTGCGTATGTTTGATCATCCCTGCATTCCTTGGATGAATCTTACTTGGTCATGATGTATAATCTTCTTGATGATTTGCTGCATTCTATTTGCCAGTATTTTATTGAGAATCTTTGCATCAATGTTCATTAATGAGACTGGCCTGTAGTTCTCCTTTTTGGTTAGGTCTTTCTCTGGTTTTGGTATGAGAGTAATACTTGCTTCCAGGAATGATTTAGGGATGATTGCTTTCTTTTCAATTTCATTGAAGAGTTTAAGGAGTATTGGCATCAAATCTTGTCTGAATGTCTTGGAGAATTAAGCCATGAATCCATCAGGACCTGGGCTTTTCTCTGTTGGTAAGTTTTTAATTGCATTTTCAATTTCAATAGCTGACTCTGAGTTATTCAAAATTGCTGTATCTTCTTGGATGAGCTTTGGTACATCATGTGTTTCCAGAAATCTGTCCATTTCCTCTGTCTTTTCCATTCTACGTGAGTAGAGATTTTCAAAATAGATATTCATGATCTTTTGAATTGCCATGGGATCCGTAGTAATTTCCCCCTTTTCAGTCCTTATTGCATGAATTTGGGTTTTTTTCTTATTCTTGATAAGGTTAGCTAGAGGTTTGTCAACTTTGTTTATTCTCTCAAAAAAAAACAGCTTTTTGTTTTATTCTTTGTATTGTTTTTTTATTTCCAATTGCATTGATTTCTGCTCTAATCTTTACAATTTCCTCTCTTCTATGAGCTTTCGGTTTAACTTGCTCTTCTTTTTCTAGAAGCTTGAGATGAAGCATTAGGTTGTTTATTTATGCTTGTTCTGTTTTCTTGATATGACAATTTTTTTGCTATATACTTCCTTCTTAAGACTGCTTTCATTGCATCCAACAGATTATAGAATGTTGTTTCTGCATTTTCATTGAATTTTAGGTATTGCTTTATTTCTTTAATTTTATCTGTAGCCCACTGGTTGTTCAAAAGATTGGTATTTAATTTCCATTTATTTATGCAGGTTTTGTGATTCCTTTTGCCATTAATTTCCAATTTCAGTGAGCTATTGTCAGATACTATGCATGGGATAATTTCAATACCTTCACAGTTACTTAAGAATGTTTTGTGGGATAATGTACGGTCTATTTTGGAGAATGTCCCATGAACAGCTGAGAAGAATGTGTATTCTTATGTGGTTGGGTGGAACACTCTGTAAACATCTACTAAGTCCAATTGCTCACAGGTATGATTCAGTTCTATTATTTCTTTGTGGACTTTTTGTCTAGTTGATCTATCTCTTTGTGAAATGGGCTGTTAAAATCTCCTGTTACAATTGTTTTCTTCTGTATTTGGTTTTCCATTAGTGTCTGTCTTATATAATTGGGTGCTCCTGTATTTGGTGCATATATATTTATAATTGTTAGTTCTTCTTCTTGAATTTTTCCACTAACAAGTATGTAGTGATCTTCTTTAACTTTTTAATCATTTTAGGTTTGAAGTTCATGTTGTCTGCAAATAGAATAGTTACCCCTGCTTTTTTCAGGTTTCCTGTTGCATGGAATACTGTTTTCCACATTTTGACTCTTAATCTATGAGTTTCCTTTTGGGTCAGATGTGTTTCTTGTGTACAGCATATTGTGGGATCATGTTTCTTAATCCATCCTGTCAACCTGTTTCTTTTGATAGGTGAGTTGAGCCCATTTACATTTATGGATATAACTGATATGTAGTGGCTTGACTGCCATGATGTGTTCCTATTGCTGGTTTCCAACTTTTCTCCCTTGTTTATTTCCTTGTCCTGCTTGGTGGTTTCTTTATGTTCCTGTTCTGGAGATTGTGGTAATTTTTATTTCTATCTAGCATGTCTTTCAGAACTCTTTCTTGGGTTGCTTTGTTGGCCATGAATGCCTTTAGTTGTTCTTTGTCATAGAAGTATCTTGTTCCTCCATTAAATTTGAAAGGCAGTTTTTCTGGGTACATTAGTCTGGGTTGAAAGTTATTTTCATTTAGGGCTTGAAACACCTCACTCTAAATTTGTCTTAACTTGAAAATTTGTGTTAAAATGTCTGCCATGACTCTAATAGGCTTTCCTTGATAGGTGAGTTGTGTCTTTTCTCTAATAGCTTTTAGTATTCTGTTTTTATGCTGTATGTCTGGGATCTTAAATTATTATATGACTGGGTGTAGATTTATGTGACTGTTTGACATTCTGTATGCCTTACTTATTTGTATATCAGATTTTTCCCTATGTGTGGGAAATTTTCTGCTCTTCCTTCTGTGAATAGTTTAGTTATGTCATTTGCATTGGTTCCTGAATCTTCACTGATGCCTATTACTCTTATACTGTTTCTCTTGACATCATCTTGAAGCTGCTGAATTGTCATTTCATGCTGATTTGTTGTTTTTATAAGTTCTATCCTTTCATGATCACTATCTGTGATCCTGTCTTCAAGGTCTGAAATTCTATCCTCAGCTTCATTTAAATCATTTTTCCAGCTTTCAATAGAGATTTTTGTTTCTTGGATCTCTCTTTGAATTTGTTTTATGTATTCTGTTTGTTTTCTGCATTGTTCATTCCAAGTTTCAATCAGTTTCCCATGCTCCATTTTAAAATCTATTTCTTTTCTAGCTATTTTGAGCAACTTATTTAGTAAGGTTGTTATTTATGTTTTTACATAAGACACTATTTCTAATTTGATTTCCTCTATAGCCTCATGGATTTGTTTCTTTACTTCATTTGCTATCTTTTCAGAGATTCCTGGTGTAAATGACTTTTATAGTCCTCTATTTTAATGTCACCTATATTTGCTCCTAGATGTTTGAGATTGCATTTTGCCTTTTCATTTTGTCATTTTCACCTTTTGGGTAAAAATTTGGTCTTTCAATCCCAACAGTCTCAACTATCCATAGTGCAGTTGATGTTTGTCCACTTGCTGGGTACCACAATGTAGAGGAGAGCCATTCACCTGAATTCCTCCTACAAGGAGGAGTCCTATATTTGGTGAGTCTTATATTCCTTTTGAGCTAACTAGCCTAGAAGTATTGATGTAGGTCAACTCTTAGTTCCTGCTGTTGCTATGTCTTCAGGATGTTGCAGATCACCAGCTCTCCCTGTCCATATTGTTGTGTCGGCTGAGGCTGTGTCACTGGGGTCTCATAAACTCTTTTAATTTTCTCCAAGTTGGCAGAGTCCTTATTGGCACACTCCTCAATCTGTCTGATGTTCTCTGTATGGAGGTGGGGATTACCCACTCTCTTGCCAGGTTTGTCAAGGTCTTATAGTTGGAGGGAATTTCACTTCTGCTCCTATTTACCCACTGCAGACCTCTATTTTAGGGGCATACTCACCACACTGACTCGAGCCTGCTGAGGTCTTCCATTTGGTTGAGGGATTTCTGAGTCTCCAATCTAGCACGCACTGTAATTCACTGTAGTCATAGGTTCTGGGAGAAGGGGTTGTATCCAAAGATCCTCTGCAGGACTAGGTCCAGGAGGTAGGTGGGTTCCCCAAGAGATAGACCTGTGATGGCAGTCTGAGGCAACCCAGGCCTACTGGGGTGGCCCACATGTTCCCACAGAGTGGCGGGCCCAGCAGTGGTAGTTCCAGGTGGCTAGGTCTTGCTGGGGCTTCTCAGGTATTCACGGCTGAGGGGCAGGGCCAGCGGCGGCAATTCCTCCAATCATCCTTTTAAAAGGCTTATTTTATAAGCATTTGCTACCTTCCATTGTGTAAGTAATTGCACTCTGGCTTATTCCAAGCTTTATACATGAAGTCATTCAGTGAAAAGTTGGGAAGACATGTACACAATTGCTTCTTCAAAGCCAGTACAAGCTAACATCAGCACAAAGGAGGTGAGAATGTGGGAGCATGTATACAGGAAGTTGGTACTAACATATGAATACGTAGGGCAATGAATATGTAGGGCAATGAATGGGTAGCTAACCCCAGATCTTTCTCATTTCTGCATTTTCCTTGCTTTTGTACATACTATAGTTAGTTTCAGTGATAGACTTTCCCTTTAGCACTTTCTTTGAAAAGTCTAATCTTTTAGGAAGCCCAACATCGTGTAGCCTCCCCCATGAAGTCTTTCATGTGTCATTTTCTTACTTTCAATATACGTTTTCTTTTTCATCCTCATAGGATAGTTATGGAGATATATCATTATTTGTAGCATGTTCCTTAAGCAGATGATAAGCTAACATGGTACAGGAGGGCATTGGTGCTTGATGACAAAAGCTTGAGTTTTGACTCTGTGCTTACCAGGAAATTGCTTGTGATGCTGAACTATATCCCTAGCCTCAAAAACATGAGTTTTGAAGGCAGAGGTAAATAAACTCAAACTCTAGTACCAATAGTGATCTGCTATGTAGAGAGGTAATAGATTCTTGAAGCCTCAATTTCCCAATATGTAAAATGGGAGTGAGTGTGATCCTTCAGGATCATTACAAACATTATTAGTAATTTACAGGAAGTGATACACAGTCCTAAATCGTTCAAAAAATAGAATATATTATTATTTACATTTGTTAGGTAACCAAAAAATTACACTCATACTTAGTATCCTCAAGTATTTAATATCAAAGTCACAGGCTACCTTGTAGCTTTCCCTGATCATTCCCCCAGCCACCTGACTGAAAGGACATAATTTATTCTTGTGTTTGCCTAAACTTATCCTTGTTCTGAGCCCTGATCAAAAGTGTCAACACATGCAGGAACTATTCCTTTGGTTGTCCTTCATCTCACAAAGCTCTAATGACTGACTTGTTTGATATTCCTTACACATTTCTTTTTTTTTCTATCTGGCAAAGTCTTAAGTAACTAAGATGGCAGGAGGATGAGATTGAGATGGGGCTAATGTACCAGAGTATCAGTATCAAAATTCACTTGCATGCATGAACTGTGGTGTGCTTGAGTGACAGCTAGGATCAGTGGCTGATGAGTTGATGAAAAGGTTGTCAACAAAGCAGTCAGTATCAACCCATCACCTTAGCCTTTGGCCAGCAGAGGGGACTCACTTGTGTCTTCAGTTCACAAGCCTAGGCCTGGTTCCTCAAGAATCATTGCTGCTGTGTTGCCATTTGTGATAATATTTAACCACAAATAGATCTGAGGTTTCTCAAGTCTTTCTGGGATGTTTTCCTTTTGGCTAAGACATTACTAAACTAAGTGTAGTAGTTATGAGGCAATATTATATTCTGTTGACACATATTGAGAAATGAGTTTATCAGATAGTAGTTCACTAATACTGAGTAAAATTCAGGCTAGTAAGTTTTTTTTTTTTTAATCGATACCGGGGATCAAACTTACGACTGCCTACTTGCAAGGCAGGTGCTTATGCCACTGAGCTAAATCCCCAGCCCCTGGCCAGTAAGTTTTATATTTGTGACCGGGGTAGGTAGGTGGCAATTGTTTGGAAGTCAGAACTTGGCAAAGATTGACACAATGTCTGAATAGTAGGTATGATGATAGGGACAATATTAAAATATCATTGGATGTAAACCTGCCCATACAGAAAGGGGTGTGTGCCTAAAGATAGAAAACTCCCAGATTTTGCTGTCTTTCCTCAGGTGGATTCTGGTGCCAGGCTCAGAACATCTCTTTGAAATGTCAAGTTTCAAATGCCTTCAACTGCTATTGGTTTGAACTGAGAAACAGTAGATAATGGTGTGGCAATATTTGGACACATTGTATACACTTGTTGACAGCCCAGGAGTTGTGGAGTTGCAGAGCTATATTTCAACAGCCTTTTTCAGTGCTCACTGTCTCTATCTGTGGAGGCAAGTATCCTTGTGGGTATCAGTGAGTCAGAAATCACAATGTGCATAACACTGAAACAAGTCAGTGCTGATCCCTTTTTCCCAGAAACATCCTAGTTGAGGAGACTGGTATCTAGTTAGGTGGCTGGGAATCAGAATCATAATGGGCTTATTCCCTGACATACCTACAAGTTCAAATGAACCATTTTCATTGTCATGTTAGCATAGTGAAGTTTGTAAAAGATATATTTTTCATTTCTTTTATGATTTTTAAAATACTTAACTGATAAAATATGTATTCAAGGTATATAATGTGATGTTTTATGTGTATCTATAAAAATGATTTCTACAGATTAATTGGCACATCTGTCACTTTGCGTAATACTCTATGTGCATAATGAGGACATTTAATATCGGTTCTTTGATCATACTTCAAGTATACAATACAGGGCAGTATTAATGACTAGAGATTGCAATAAATATTAGATCCACAGATTTTATTCATTTTATAATTAATAATATATCTTTCCACCAATCTCTCTCTATTTCCTCTATACTTTAGCCTGACTCATCCATATTTTTACTCTCTGCTTCTACAAATTTGATTTCTTTAGATTCTGCATGATCCATTCAGATTCTGCATGGCCCATTCATTATTTGTCTTTCTGAATATGGCTTATTTCCCTGAGCATGATGTGCTTTTCTCACTGTATAATTCCAGTTTGCCTCAGCAAGATTTGATTAGCTGGGAATTATTATAGGAAAAATTTATAACAATTCACTAAAAACAAACAACTGCAACCAGAGTCTTCCCTCACTGACTTCCTAATAAAGTAAAAACACCAGATACCCAAACTGCATTGAATGAGTGAAGCTTGATATTTATACCAAAAAGGTGTACCTTCCATGGGAAAAAAACAAAAACAAAAACAAAAACCTCTGCAAGGATTAAACTGCATTAATCCTCATTTAGCTCACTACAACCAGTCTCTCTAGGAGTTGTGTTTTGTTTACCATGTCCCTCCTGATGGAGATACTAGGCCATTTTGTTCAATAAATATTTGTGGAACATTTATTAGGTGTCAGATAGCATGCCAAGCATGGAGCCTAAAAACACAAATAATTGTAACAATTACCATTTACTGAGTACTGAGTATAGATTACATCTGAGATTCAGCAGACTTGGTAGATAGGTACTATTATCCATTCCATTTTGTAGCTGAGGAAACTGATGGATGCAAAAATTAAACAACTTTCTCATGGTCACAAGTGGTAGAGGAAGCAATTTAAACCCAGTTTCCTCTGGTCCCAGAGTCAAATTCTTACTGTATCATGTATGTTCTGTGGTAAGGATTTTGCTTTATCTTATTTGATATTCACTAAAACCTTCTAAGTACTATTATTATTCTCATTTTACAGGTGAAGAAACTGGTGCTGATGGTGTTTATGTGTGACTTGTATGAGGCATATGAGAAATAAGTGGTGGAAGATTGCTTTAGGTCTGGATCATCTGACACTTGAGTGTATGTGCTTAATTACTATGTTCCATAGCTTGCATGAAAGTGATCTATCATTATTACATGAATATGAAGAGGTTAATAGGACACATGAGTAGTGGTAATTTAGAGCAAATGAGGACAGAAAACTCAGGAAGGTGAGCTTAGGGTTAACTAGTAATTAAGGTGGACCAATGGAATGTCAGAAGAGTAACCTGAGATAAGGAGCAGAATACTTAGCTTCACATACAGAAGAAAAACTCAGAAATACCAGATAAGGCAAATAGGAGCATAATTTCACTCAGTAAAGAGTAGTGTCTGGTATTCTTACAGAAGTTAGGAGACCTTCTTTTTAGTGATAGTGGCCAAGTTTAGGCCTCCTTCTTGAGTCTCAGTTTCTCCCTTTATAAAATCATAATTAGAGTTCATTCTCTGTTTATGTTGTATGGATATTGTGAGGACAAAATCAAATAACCGATATTAATGTGCTCTTCTACTGTTTTCATTTTTATTAAATTTATTCTTAGAGTTACTAGGTCTGTTTTTTCATTTGGCTTTTTGCATTTTATAAACATAATTTTAGTTTATTTGACTGTTGGTGGTTAAATGGTGATTTAACTGATTCAAATGGACTTACCAGTTGCTTTTAGACATATTTAAAAATGAGACACAACTATTCATTATTCAATAGGCATTTTGATGCCAGATAGATGGTGCATGCCTGCAAATCCCAATATTTGGGGGGGCTGAAACAGGAGGATTTCTGTGAACTCAAGGCAAGCCAGGACTCCATGTTAAGATCAAGGTCAGTTGGAACTACATGGCAAGACCTTGTCTCAAAAAGCTAAAAACAAAACAAAACAAAAACACATCTCCTTGATCTCCTTGGGATCTTGTGCTGAATTCTCTGAGCATAAAGCGGAGCTTACTTTACGACAATTTTACTACTGCTATGATTATTTCAACTTGGCCACTTATTTTGCTTAATTTGACAGAAAATCTCCCTTTTATGTGTTCCTTTAAGTGTTAGGGATGATGTTTCTTACCTCCTTTGACCATTAATTGTGATGCATCAAATTTGTGGATTAAGAAATGCCCATAAAATGATTATAGCACATTTTGGGTTTATCTGGGTGAGTCGTAGAGATGTGACCTTAGGTACTTTATATATAATCCCTTGGCTTTTTCTTTCTGGCACTGGTCTGCTCTGCTTTCCAACCAGAATGAACATTGCTCTGCCATGCCTTTCTGCTGTGATGTTTGTGCCTTAAAATCAGCTGATCATTGTTTGAATTCTTTTAACCATGAATCAAATTAAACATCTTTAACTTGTCAGTATAACTTGTTGTGACTCAGCAATGAGAGAGCTAACAAACCTCCGTATCCAGATAACAAATTCTAGGACAATAAAGACTGTCCAAAAAGTTTAGTTCATTATCTTAACTTGTACGCTTTCCACTCCTTAAAGAAAACTGAACTAAGATCTAAAACTTTACACTATTTTTGATCTGAATCTCAGAAAAGGAAGATGTAGATGATATTGTAGCCACGATCTTCTCTACCCAAAGCAAAAGGAAGGGCTGCTAACCAGTTTTACAGTCTTTAACTTCTTTGCCTCCAAGGAACATCAACAGTCCAGTAGAATCATATTACTCCTTTGGATTATAACAACATGAATGCATCTGATTGGGCAAAGAGGGGGAGAATAGGCTTTATCTCCTCTTTTCATTGTCTATCATAGTCATCTATTAACTATACACCTGCCAACAGTGTGTGACCTGATATAAAGGTCACAATAAAATAGTTGATCATGTGGCAGAAAGGAACCCAAGAAAAGAGCTAATGCTCACCTCCTCCAAATTCATTAGTTGATCTATCTTTTGGTGACAATCTGTGTTTTGGAGTGTGTCTCATACGTATTGGATAGAGTGCACGAGCAGCCTGGCTACATTGTTCTGGCCCAAAGGCAATGGACAGTGAAACTGAGCCTTATTATAGACCTTGAAGCAAAGATATGAACTTCTACTCTTGATCTAGATAGACTAAATACTTAGATATGTCATAGCATCATTTCTTTTTGACGTAGGAATGGCAGCAAAAAGGTTGTTGTTGGGCTTTAAAAATTATGTATATCATTACTCAAAGATACTGATTTGTATATTGGAAGATTTTCTTGACACAATAATACGTTGCTTGTGAATTTAGGGTTAGATAAAATTTTTTTTGGTTGTGTGACATGGACAATTCATCTAATCTGTCTGAGCTACAGAGTTGGTTTTTCTCTGTCCTACAGGATTATTAATGTTATCTGCTGCATTTTACAGCTTAAGTGTTCTCCCAAAGGTCAGTGTGCTAATGGCTTGGTCTGCAAGTGATACTGTTGAGGTGTGATGAAACCTTTAAAAGGTGGAGCCTAGAAAAAGAAGCTTTCAGGTCATTGGGCGTACAGCCTTGATGAAGTCTGTGGAGCTCTCCAATAAATTTCTTTGTTCCCTGACCATGAATGGAGCAGTTTCACCTGCCACATGCTACTGCTGTGTCTTGCCTTGCTACAATGCCCAAAACAAAGGGGCAAAAAAACCCATAAATTGAAACCTTTAAAGATCATGAGTCAACATTTCTCATTATAAATAGGTTATCTTAAGTAGTTTTTTTTTATTTTTTGACACCAAGTAAATTTATTCAAAAAGAAAAAATGGTGAAATATTCTCATATCTTTCCTTGAGAAATTAAAAATAAAAGACAAACCAAAAATGAACAGAAAAAAATAATAAAGATCAGAAAACACAATCTCTTATCTCAGGTAGTTTTTACAGTAATGGAAAACTGAACAACACACCCTCCTCAAAGATATGTATTGAGATTACACATGTATATAAAAATAAACTGACTGTGTTGTGGTAATGCACACAGGCAACAAGTACCAAGTCCATTATCATCATTATTTTGGTATCATTTGGAAATGATATGTGAAAACTGATCTACCTTAGAAACAAAAACAAAAGCAAAAAATTTTCTGTAACAAACAGTATGTGGTTGAGATCTTAACCAACATAATCTTTATCTTCTGTAGCTGAATGGCTACACCATTATCTTTGTAATCTTATGCCTGCGTCCTTGTTCAGCTCTGCACAAATAGAGAATAGTTATGGAAACAGAAAACCAGCATGTATAAAAACAAAACTAGGATTCGTTTGAAATAATGACATTTTCTACTCCACTGTGGGGGAATCTTCATTAACATTGTACATTCCTGGGACCTGAGAGCCCCTGGGTTTTGGGAAGAAATACAAGAGTGCTACCTCCATCAATACAATCAATTATAGGCCTAGTAGTCGACTTGATATATTGTGCTATGTTCACAGGACACACTTAGGCCAAGATCTGCAAGTCACAAGTCACCCTTGTATCCTATCTACCTGTGTCACTAATCCTTTTTCTCTGTCTTTGCCAGAGCAAATGAGTGGTTAGAGAGACACCAGATTGATGGTCTCCCTTTTGTACTAAAAAAGTCTTATGTTTTAATATCTAGTTCAAGCAGGTAGAATCAAGGAGCACTCCCTCCCATTAAGATAGAAGTTGGGATCACTTGATTTATCACTGTAAAATGATTTTGTTACGACCGATTGATGCTTAATGGAGCAAAATAGTAAAGTTCACAGCAGACCATTTATGAATCTAGTCTGGAAACTACTTCTATTTACCATAGCCTTTAGATTTGGATAGTGTTTATCAAGAGGGAAGGTAAACTTGGATTGTTAGATGTGTTTGGATGTTCTACTTTAAGAGGTTATAATTTAGACTTGTCTGTGTTCAGTATTCAAGTACTTTTCCTTCCTTTTTTTTTTTTATTCCAAATTGCTTCTGGCATCAAAACGGAGAAACAGCACCAAGGTCTGCTCATAGAATTAGTTGCCACAGATGGTATCAAATTCAAATGAATAGCTATTTTATTTTTTTGGCTTAAGAATCATCTGTTGTCCACCACAGACAAGTGACATCAATGGACACAGTCAGGGACAATCAGAAAATAACCACTCTGGACTAGAATACAGATTTGTTTATAGCAAGTAACACGACCAAATCTCAAATGTGAATCAAGCCAGAGCCTTCAGTCTGCTCAATAAAAGATAGTGGATTTCAGTATTTAGAACTGATATTCTGGGATGCTTTTTCTAAGTTTCTAAAATTTTGTAAAATTTTATTGGTATCTGTTTGTGATATATAAAAATTACATTGGTTTTGATATTATATATATGTACACATATATCCATGATCATTTTTGATCCTCTTTCTTTCTCCTTTTCCCTGACCTTTTCCCCATCGCCAAACAGTGCTTCCTGCTTCCTACCATCTCTCCTTCATTTTACTCTTCAATTTAGTTATGTTTCATATTACTTCAAAATGGCAACATTCCTTTGGTTTAAGCCCAAAGCAATGATCATAAACAACTTCACTAACAGGAGTGTCATTTACCCTACAGGCAGCATGATACTGCCTTCTGCCATGGCAGAGTTTTAGCGCAGTCTATAGTTAAACTGAGTTCCAAAGCTCTAGTCTAAAACTTTTCTTCTGAAAATATTGGAAAATATTGTTTTAGTTATTTGAAGTAAGAAAACACATAAATGATAGTTGTGTCAAATAAAATTGCCCTGTCAGTTCAGGAGTCTACAAGATCTACAAAGGCCTCATTGAAAAGTTAGATCTGGTGCTCTTCCCAAAATGTCAACAACAGGCTTTACTGGTGGATGCGTGAAGGTAGGAGCCATTCTTAAAGCAAGACTTCTGACTTTGCTCCTAATCTGTTTTTGGATGTATAACTATGAGCAATATTGTCATTAGCATTTTGGGAATCTCAGCTCCCAAGATTAATATAGAGGGAATGATCCATTTTAGAACCAGAAATATATTTGTGGAAATAGCTTCTCACAAACAGTCATATAGAGGCAAGCATCACAGGGTATGTCAAATGCTTTTGGCAGTGAAGAAAACTACTGCTGTAGAGGTGGCAGGGCAGAGAAGAATTGATGAGTGTCATTGTGAAATAATAAAGACTGAAAAATTGGTGCAAATTCCAAGGAAGGGAAAGAGAATGATTTAAATAAATTTAAGACTTCACCTAGCTGGGCATGGTGGTACAGGCCAGTAATTCCAACACTGTGTAGGCTGAGATAGGAACCTGAACTGCGTAACAAGTTCAAGGCCAGCATGAAGTTCATAGTGAGACCCTATCTCAAAGCCCAAAAAAAGACAAAAAACCTCTTCACCTAACAGCCTTTTTTTGCCTAATTTTGATAACTTGATTTAGGGAACTTACTGTCCCAACGATATTTTTTCAAATATAGTTTTCTATTTCCTATTTATGTAGTCTAGATAAGTACAGTCTTTCTCAATCCCAATTTCCTCATTTGTAAAATAAAAATGACAATACCTCACAAGAGTGTTAAATAACTTCATTCTCCTATCTCTGCTATAGTGCTTGCTCCACACTTCTCTAGATATAATCATAACACTGTGTATTACCTTTTTGGAGAACTCAAAATGTATAAAATTCACAATATCCAACAACAAATCAAGTTTAATATCAGGAATCAATAAGATATAACACATCACAAGTTAGGACTATGAAGTATATAAAATAGCAACACTCCTGTAGGGTGAATAATTTTCCACTCTACCCAAAGATGTTCACATTCTAATTCTTGAAAGCTGTAAAAATGCTGCCTTACATGACAAAAGTGGTATTGTACATTTGATTCAGTAAGTAATATTCAGATGGTACATTATTATGAACCATCAGGGTGAGCCCAATGTAATAAAAAGGATCCTTATACGAGAGGTTCAGAGTGTCAAAGGTAATGACAGAAGCAGAAGTTAGAGTGATACAACTTTAGACTTTAATGATGAAAGGTGATCACAATTCAAGAAAAATGGGCAGCCTCTAGAAGCTGGAAAAAATGAGAAACAAGATTCTCTTAGAGCTGCCAGCAGGACAGTCTGTTTTTCTTCTGATTAGGACTCATCTGTGTTGTAGGTCAACTGAGAAGGTGATTTTATTTAGAAACATCAAAAAGGGTTGCCTTGATTTTAAGAATTCGCATTCAAGTTGTGGATTGAAGAGTTTCATGATTTTTTGTGAGGGCAAGACCAATAGGCAGTGATCTGTGGAAGCAGAGTAGATTGCTCCGCTACTACAATTCATGAGGTATACAGAAAATTTTGCCCTGAGAATTTGCTGAGGGTCAGGGCAGTGACCTTCAACTTGATATCCCTTGAAGCTGACGGATTATGAAGGACAAATTCACAGGAAAATTATTGCAACCATCAAGGGACAGATGGCTACTAATTACTAATTGGTAATTTCTCCATGGTTTAGTTTCTGTATTATTCTATTTTAAAAACAAAATAAAAGAGAAAAACAGATTTTTTTCTCCCTTCAGGTCTTTACAACCTAAAAAATTCCTATCAAGGGGCTGAGGATTTAGCTCAGTGGCATAAGTGCCTGCCTTACAAGTGCGTAGTTGTGAGTTTGATCCCTGGTACCCCACCCCCTAAATCCTATCAAACTTTAAGGTATTGCTATAATAAAGTATATACTCTGTACGTTATATTTTCTTTTGTACATGTTTTATGACTAAATGTGGCCTGTATCTTATTCAGTAGTATATTTTCACTGCCTAACATAGAAAGTGGAGCATTTAACAATGAATGAAGAGCTGTCTGTTCAGAGAGTCAAGTAATGCTGAGTCTCAGTGAGATTGGGACATGGGAAGCCTGAAAACCATGCTCTACTGAAATAGATCATAGAGTAGTGACTTTGTATCCTGCTGCGTTACTGAATTTGGTTACCAATTCTAGTCTTTTGGTGAAGTTTAAGGTCTTCCATGTAGAGGATTGAGTCATCTGAAAATAATACAATTAAATTTCTTTTTTTCTATATATATATTTTTATTTCTTTCTTCTGTGTAATTGATCTAGTATTTCAAGAAATATGTTCAACAAAAGTTGTGATAGGCAACATCTTTCCTTGTTCCTCAATTTAGAGGAAAAGGCTTCAGCTTTTTGTTATTAAGTATGATGTTGGCCATTGGTTTGTTATAGATGGTTTTTATCAGATTAAGATAATCTCTTCTTATTTTCTTGAAAGGTTATTTTTTATCATGAGTAATTGCTAAATTTTGTTAAATGTCTTTTCTGCACCAATTTACATGATCATATAGTTTTGGTCCTTGGCCTATAATTATGTTGTGAATTACATTTTTTGATTTGCATGCATTAAGCCATTCTTGAATTCCTGAAATAAATTCTACTTGGTTATGACATATGATATTTTTCATCATTTACTGCATTCTTTTTGCCATTATATATTGAGGATTTTTTGCAACCATATTCATTAAAGAGACTGACCTGTAGTTCTCTTTTTTGATGAGCCCTTTTCTAGTTTTGGGATCAAGGTAATATTTGCTTCCAGGAATGACTCTGAAAGTACTGCTTTCTCTTTAGTTGCATGGAGATCAAACTCATGACTTTGTGCTTACCAGGCAAGCACTTGAGTCACTGAGCTAAATCCCCAGCCCACACTAAAGAGTTTGGGGAGCATTGGTATTAAATCTTCACTAAAGTTCTTATAGAATTTGGCAGTGAATCTGTTGGCACCTGGGCTTTTCTAAGTTGGTAATTTTTTACTTATTTCTTCAATTTCATTTACTGATATTGGCTTATTTAAAATTTTTGTATCTTTTTCATTAAGCTTTAGTAGTTCACATATATCTAGGAATTTCTCCATTTCTGAGTATTCCATTTTATGGGTTACTGGTTCTCTAGTTAAAAACAGTCTCCTGGATTCAGCAGGATCTGTTGTGCTCTAATCATTTTCATTTCTAATTGCGTGGATTCGGGTCTTTTCTTTAAATTTTAAATAAGATTGGATAAAGATTTTTCTATTTTGTCCAGTCTTTCAAAGAATCAACTCTGATTCACTGATTCTTTGTATTGTGTTTTACTCTCAATTTTATTGATATCTCACTTGATTCTCATAATTTCCTTCCTCGTAGTAGATTTTGGTTTGATTTTTTCTTGTTTTTTAGGACCTCGAGGTACATCATTAGGTTAATTATTTGAGTGTTTTATTTTTCTAATGGGGGAATTTGCTACTGTAACTTTCCCTCTTAAGACTGCCTCCATTGTGTTCCACAGATTCCATTATGTCATAATGACATTACTATTATGATTGTAGAAACTAATTCTTAAATTTTATCTGTGACTTATTGGTTATTCAAAAGGGTATTATTTAATTTTCATGTGTTTACATAGCTCCTATGGTGTCTTTTCCCATTGACTTCTAATCTCTATACACTGTGGTGCAATAATATGATGGGATAAATCCAGTATTTTTGCATTTAATTAAGCATACTTTATGGGCTAGTTTGTGGTCTACTTTGTAGAAAGTTCCACATGCTGCCAAGAAGAATGTATACTCTGCTATTGTGGGAAAGAACACCTTAGACATATCTATTAGCTTGATTTGTTCATGGTTTGGATTCAGTTTTGGTATTTCTTTGTGGACTTTGTGCCTATTTGCTCTGGTCCTTTGTGAGAATGGGGTATTGAGATCTCCCATTACAATTGTGTTGATGTTCATCTGATTTTTCATATTTTTCATGTCCATAGGTTTTTGCTTTATGAAGTTACGTGCACTTGAATTTGGGAGATATATATATATATATATATATATATATATATATATATGTTTGCTGTATGTATGTATACAGAACCCCATATGCTGTATGTATGTATATGTACAGACTTGGGGGTCTGTATGTATATATATAAATGTATATGTATATATATAATTTTATATATATATATATATATATATATATATATAATTGTTTAGTCTTCCTGTTGAACTGTTCCCTTTACCAATATGTAGTGACCTTCTTTGTGTCTTCTGATCAGTCTTGGCTTGAAACTCATTTTTTATGAAATTAGGATAGGAATTCTTGCTTTTTTCTCTGGTTCCCATTAAATGAAATTATTTATATCTTTTGATTTTTTAATCTGTGAGATTGTTCAGCTAAATGTGTTTCTTGGTTTTTTTTTTTTTTTTATCCATTCAAAAGATACAGATTGCCAGAAGGGAATTGAAATGGTTTTAATTGAGATTTATTACTGAGAAGCGTTCACTTATTTTTTTCATTGCATTACTTGCCTGTTGCTGATTTCCTCATAATTTTTCATTTTGATTAGCTGCTTATTCTGCTGAGTGCATGTATTCCTTTTAACATCTTGGCGTTGTTAGCTTAATTGTCTCTTTCTAGGTAGGATAGCCTTAAAAAGTTTTTGCAATGCTGATTCGGTGGTTATGAATCTCTTGAGTTGCTCCTTTATATGGAAATGCCTTATTTTTCCATAAACTTGAAAGGAAATTTCTGCCAGATAACATAAGCCAGGTTTGGAAGTTGTTATCTTTAAAAGGTTAGAACATTTCATGCTAAGTACACTTGCTCTTTAAATTTTGTGTAGAGAAATCTGCCATTATCCTTGTTGCTTTACTTCTATATGTAACTCATTGTCTTTCTCTGGCCACTTTTAAAATTTTCTCCCTGTAATGAACATCTGGAATTTTGAGTAAAATGTGGCATGAAAAGGTTCTTTTTTGCTTATGGTCTTGGGGTTCTGTATGCTTCACTTATCTGTATGTCTTTCCCGTTTTTTTGTAAAGTTTTCTTCTATAATTTTGGCAAATGTGTTTTCATGCCATTTGTGTTTTCTTCTGACTTCTCATATATTTCAATTATTCTTAGATTAGTTGTCTTTGCATAATCTAGCGGTTTTGTTAAATCTGTTTTTCATTCTCTCGTTTGTAAGGTGTCTTGGTGTACTTTGTTTTTGAAGTCATTGCTATCTTCAAGATATGAGATTCTGTTATTAGATTGGTCCATTCTACTCACTATATTTTCAGTATGATCTTTAATTTCTTGTATTTCTGATTGAACCCTTTCAGTGACTCTAACCCTTTGTTAAACTGTTCATTCTTGTCTCATATTGTTTTTGTTTACCTCATCTAAGTTTTATTAGTGTCTTCTAAAAGCTCTTGCATCTTTTTGGCTATAAATTCCATTATCTGTTCAGTTATGTCTTCTGTATTAACACTGAGTGATTTGGAGAGGTGTTTTGTAATCTCAGATAATCTTTCAGTTAATTAGTATGTATAGTTTGTGCTATTTTGCCTATCGGTGCCCCCTAGATTGTTTTAATGGGAATTGAGAATATTGGGAAGGGTTTTGTTGCTTTTTTAAATCATGTGTCTATTACTTTTTGTATGTGGTTTTTTTTTTTTTTTGTGTGTTATGATTAGGTTGATGGATGCTTATGGTCTAAGAAACTTTTTAACCTGTATAGTGATCCCATTAGCTGCTTTTGAGTGATATACTTTGTACATGTTTTAATATAATCCTGCACCAAAGCTCCAAAATCTGGCCACCTTGATCAATTTGAGAAGCAAAGATGCAGTATAGTTAGCCCAATATTCAAGGTCTCTGACAATGTACTCTAGTACTGTTAATGTGATGAATGCTGTCTGAGTGTTGGCTTACAGAGAGATAACAGCAATAATGTGACCATGTAAATATTAAGCCAATCATGTACAATAATATTTCACAGGACAAATTAGATATTAACTTATCATGAAAACCATTTATGTGCCACCCTTTATCTTAGACAAGTAAGCAATTATGTAAACATTAAGACAACCTAGAAATAGATTTACAACTGATATGTTCTAGGTGTGACGAACTATATCTGTACTAATGGTAGAAAAGAATTCAACATTAATTTTACAAAGTTAAGTGCAAAAAGACTATTAAAGTTTTCTAATCATACTAGTAAAGGTATAGTGTTTGGTAGTGAAAGAATGCAGGAGGAAAACTTTGAAACATCAAACTCTATGATAGAAAAAGAGATAAAAGAGTTACAAAAATATTATTGGGGAGAAATCTATCTAAGAATTAGATAAAGGAGATATTGCAGTGAAGTGTTTCAAGTACTTAAAGAAAATAACTTCCAATCCAACGCATATTGATATATTTTGCAAAATTATCTTTCAAATTGATGGAGAAACAAGATATTTTGATGACACAGAGAATCTAATGCAATTTATGACCACTAACCAAACACTCCAAAAATGTTTTAAGGTTATCCAGGAATAAACAAGCTAACAGTTTAAAAATACCAATAGAAAAATGCACCAGACATGATGACCTATTAAGTAGAAAGCAATGAATGGGACTCAATAGCAGGAAAATAATGTAAAGACAGGAATAAGTCAATCCAAGCAATTATAATTGTTAAAGTGAATGATCCCAGTTTGCTAATCAAAAGACACAGTTTAGCCAAATGAGTCAAGAAACAGTATCAAATAATATACTGTATTCTAGAAACACATTTAGCCTTCCAAAAAATCATAGACTGAAAGTCAAAGATGGAAAAATATTAAATGGAACAGGAACCTATAAAGATGCTATTCCATTTTCAGAAAAACTGGAATTTAAGCCAAAATTGATCAGAAGGGACAAAAATAGTCACTACTCATTGACTAAGGGAACCATTGGACAGGAAGAAATAACAGTTATAAGCATAGATGCGTCAAACAATGGTGCATCCAATTTCATAGAACAAACACTACTGGAAATAAAAGATTAGATAATGTGAATATAAATTGCTAGCTAGCTAGAGAGATAGATCAGCTAAGCAAAATTCAGCAAATATAAGAGTTGAACCACACCTTCAAGCAAGTGGACCTAATAGTTACTTAGTGATATACCAACATCAACAGAATACACATTCTTCTTGGAAGCACATGGAACATTCTCAAAAAGACCACCTATTTGCCAAAAAAGCATACTTAATTAAATGCAAAAGAATTGAAATTCTACCATGTATATTATCAGAACATTGTGGAATTAAAATAGAAATCAATGGGAAAAGAAACCATAGAAAATCTAGGATAGTATGGAATAAAGCAACATAATTTTTTAAAAAATCAATGAATAATTTAAGAAAGAAAGAAAACAATTCCTGGAATTAACTGATAATTCCAGTACAGCATGCCAGAACTTATGGAATACAATGAAAGCAGTCCTAAGAGGGAAGTTCTATAGCTGTGAATTTTGATATTGTAAAAACAGAAAGCCTGAATAAATAATCTAATGATGTAAATCAAACTTCTAAAAGAACAAGCACAATCAAAATGCAGAGTTAGTACAAGGAAGGAAATTATAAAGATAAGAGCAAAAATGAATTAAATGGAGACTCAAAACAATACAAAGAATTAATGAATTGAAGACTTAATTCTTTGAAATATAAAACAGACAAATCCTTAGCCAGGCTAATGAAAACAAGAAATGAAAGAGTTACAAATCAACACAACTAGCAATGGAAAAGGTGAAATCACACTGGATATTGCCAAAATCCAGGATATTATGAGCAACTACTATGCAATAAATTTGAGAAGACTCAGAAAAAATGGGGATATTTCTAGACACATAGTAATAACTAAAATTGAACCAAAATATTTATAATCCTAAATAATGCCAATAACAGAAAATGAATTGAAGTAATAATAATAATAATAAATATATCAACTGATAAAGCTCAGGACCTGATAGATTCCCTGCCAAGTTCTGTTAGAATGTTAAGGATTATCCAATGCCAATACTCCTCAAATTCTTCAATGACATTAAAAGGGGAAAGAGTACCCCCAAAATCATTCCTGAGCGGTAACATTATTCTGATTCAAAAACCACATAAGAATTCAATCAAAAAAGAGAACTACTAGCCAATCTCTAAAGCACATAGATATAAAAATCCTCAATAAGATGCTAGCAAACAAACTGCAACAAATGATAAAGAAGATCATACATTGTGACCAAATAAGCTTCAGCCCAGGGATACAAAGATGTTTCAAAATGAACAAATCAATAAATGTAATTCATCACACAAACAAAAACAAGAACAAAAATTACATGATCACCTCAATGGTTACAGAAAATGCCTTTGACGGAAATCCAGACATTCATCATTAAAACCATGAAAAAATAGGCATAGTAAAACATTATCTCAATGTAATAAAATTTAGTTTAAATATCACAGTTTCTCTTATGTGAGAAATTCCAAATGTAAATAAAGTGCAAAGTAAAGGATAGATAATAGGAAATAGGGAAATCTTTTTCAAACATAATGGGAACTAGAAATGGAGGGAAGGAAGGGAAAATGATTTTCAAAATAAGAATCAAAGAAAAAAATGGAAATAAAGTATCTTAATTACTTTTCTTCTTCGTAAGACAAAACATCCAACAACCAAAGTTAAAGTAGGAGAGGTTTATTTGGTT
Organism: Cavia porcellus; assembly: GCF_034190915.1. NCBI lineage: Eukaryota > Metazoa > Chordata > Mammalia > Rodentia > Caviidae > Cavia > Cavia porcellus. The sequence continues at coordinate 72,360,055 of NW_026947486.1, forward strand.
TACAGTTTGCAAAAGTTTCAATTCATAGTTGGCTGGCTCCAAAACAGGATATGACAGAAGGACCTTCAGAGCAGAAACTATTCAGGCAGGCAAAAGGAAGCTAAGCAGTGAAGTAGTGGAAAGTAAGAAGCAAGTGGCAATTGACCATCAGGAACCCTGTTTCTGTCCTTCACATTTTATCCAGGCTACATACCCTTAGGGTGTATATCATCTGTATCCAGACTAGGGCAGCCATAACCCTAGCATCACAATGTAAATCAATCCCTGCATCGTGTCCTTGATTCCAGAGGCACACATCCTAGTTCTAACAGCCTCCATAAAGCCCACCTACGACAACATGAGGGTTTGGGGGGAGCCCAAACACAAGTCATAACCTAGAGCTTTTGCAAATGGGAAAGAGATCGAGAGCTGGAGGGAGCAGAGTAGGATGGGATAAGAAGGGGACAAAAAAGAATAAATATATATTATACACATGTAAAAAATACCTACAATAACTGCAATCATTTTTATGCAGATATGTACTAACTATAGTAATAAAACGAATACATTTAAAATAAATACAATATGGAAAGGATAATGATATCTAATGGATGTAAAACTTCCTTCCCTCTCTTAAAGTAGCAAGACTTTAGTACAAGTAGTCTTATATTACCTCTCTAGATAGAAAGATACCTAAACAAATATATAGATACATATAGAGATTAACTCTGTATGTTCTTTGTATATACTCTCTGTATGCTCTCTAAATGTGTTTGTCTATAGTAAATATTCTAAATACTATTAAAATGAATTATAAATTATGCAATTGAAATGTGTTAAAATAAATCAAAATGGAATTCTTTAAATGTTCATGTAGTCCAAAAGAAGACCTGAAAAAGAAGAGAAGAACCCAAAATACAACAAATAAAAAACTTTAAGATTATACATTTAACTGATTTAGGTCAAATATTGTTAAGTTTTTTAATTTTTGCATGAAATTCATGTATGTTACCTAGAAAAACTCAAAGAACAAAAATTTGAAGAGAACAAATTTCATTATTGTGACCATTCCAAAAGTGAATCACTAAGCATCAAAAGGTTACATAAAAATAATTATTTTAATTGTAAATGGTCTAAACATACCATTTAAAATATCAAGATTTTCATTATCTCAAAAAGAAATATGTATTTTTTAAATAGTTAATCCCCATTTCTATTCTCTCTCAATAGCCTTATCCAATCATTAATTGACTTTTTCTCCATGGATTTGCCTTTTTGGTACTTTCACATATGTGCAATTATATCATATATGGACTTTGATTTATTTCACTTAGTGTAATATTTTTAAAAGTGTTCATGGTCTATGCATAGCTCTTTTTTATTTTCTTCCTTTATCCCTTCCATCCTTCGTTCATTTGTTTATTCCTTTGTTCCTTCCTTCCTTCCTTCCTTCCTTCCTTCCTTCCTTCCTACCTTCCTTCCTGCCTTTCTTTTGAACAACCATGTAGTTCAGGTAAGCCTTAAACTCACTAAGTTGTTCAGGCTGCCTCGAGCTCATGATTTTCCTGCTTCATCTTCCTGAGTATTGGTATTACAGGTGTGTACCACCATGCCCTGATCCTCTTTATTTTTATGGTATAATTTATCACACATATAATATGGATGTGATGTAGATGCATTGGGTGCATCATTTTGTTTGATCATTAAAACCTTTTGGGAGTAAATAAGATTATCACTGTTTTAGATGAGGAAAATGAAACTCAGAAAGATCAAATGATTTGCTCATTTCACAACTAGTAAATGATTGTGCCAGAAATTAAACCCAGATCTGAAGCCATAGCTAATATTCTTTCCACCATACGCCTTTTAATTTCACTGTCCAAAATCAGATGGATCTGTTCCAGGAGATAATTTGGAATCTGCCCAATAACCAATGATAATTATTTTTTGGCCATAACAATAACATTTGAGGACCCTATTGGATTGAGTTTTAATTAGTTGTTTTGAGAACAGGAAGCAGTGGTTCCCCCCCAGTCATGAAAACTGGCCCTGCAAAACTGGGTCTCCAATGTTTTTCATTTGTTGATAGTTCTACAGTGTGTAAACAGATTTCGCCAATATTATTCTCCATCTACAACAAAGAGATTAAGTTTTTTCAAAATTAAAAAAAAAGGTATATGGAAAGAATATGTTCATTTTATGACATATCTGCAAATGATTTATTTAGTTTTTCATGGTTGATTAATTTGAGATAAGCAGATAGCTTTAATTATTTCCAAGGGAAACTTGAATGTTCACGAGAACAGGTGTTCCATCCTATAGATTCGTTTTGAAATATCTTTGAAAAATAAATCTTTTTAATCATGAAAAGAGCATTTTAAAATTTCTTCTCAGAAACTTCATAGCAGAAGAAAATGTGTTGCACAAATAATGTGCAGTTAGGAAAAGCAGTTTAGGTAGCCAGATTTTCAATGGATAATTGGATATTCTTAGATTGTCAGAGAGTGTAAGCCATCCAGGTAATTTACTGTTTTGAACCAAAACAAAATTTCCTCCCCAAACCCCTACAATCTATTTTTGTTGCCTGAAATGTTGCCTAACAATAGCTTTTTCCCTTCAACTCCCTGTTCTACACCATCTGTTAAGAGAGTGCTTATTTTACATGCACTGTTTCATACACCCTATCATTCTTATGGCTTGTAGAAGAGCCAGGCTTTTGTGAAGACTAAATCCTGACACTGGGAAAGGAAAGGAAAAAGTGTGGACCAGAGTCTTCAATGAATTTCTACAAGCTTTCTCTCCTGTAGCTAGATAAGCAGACACATGGAGGTCCATTCTTTGAACCTTATTCTGCCTGCTATGTCACTGTTAGTATAGGTTATTTTTAATGTTGTAGAACAATTTCTTCTAGGATGAATTACTATTTGTCTTTAAGGCATCAACTAGAGTCTAGCATTACCAAATAGGGAGAAAATTCAGGTGGCATATTTAGCAAACTTGAATGCAGCTGAGTGAGTATGGTTAATAAATGGGTAAGAAAACAATTTTCATTTTTTTTACCTTCTTGACATTGAATAACTCCTTTATGGGCACAGGTTTGGAGGTATAGGAAGTGCTAGGGGTACAAGCTCTTGGGTTATACTGCTATCCATGAATAAAGATTTGAGAGGACAGAAATGGAAACTTATGTGTAAAAATGGGGTCAGCTTATTATCTCATCTGATCATTCATCTGTATCAATCCTTAGATCCAAACCAAGGGTCTCTGTTTATCTGTATTGATTGGTTCATTGTATGTTTCAAATTGACTGTGTTACAGAATGCCCATGCATTTGCATAACTATTATTCTAGAGTGTGTGGGTGGTGGGGGAAGGGTTGTTTCTAGGTGAGGTTAACATTTGAATTGGTAGACTGACTAAAACAGACTACAGTCCCTAATGTAGGTGGGCCTCATATTCAATCTACTGATGGACTGAATAGAGAAAAACTGAGTAAGAAAGTCCTTTTTTCTCCACTTGGAATTTTTCAGATAGGACATTAGACTGCTGCCTGAAGCCTCAGACTCCAACTGGAACTTGCATCACTGATACTTAGACCTTCAGAGTAGGACTAAAAATATACTATTAGCTGTGTCAAGTCTAGACATACCAGTCTCTAGAATTGCATGAGGCAGTTGTATTACATATATAAAATATTCTATTGAAGAACCCTGAATCAAACAGTATCAGTATTCTAATTTTCAATGTTTATCCCTTGGTCAACACATGATATATTGTGTTATCCCAGTGTTTTCTTTTGTGGGCAAATGGAGAAGTGTTTCTTTTTATTATTTGTGTAAGAAGAATAAATAATTCTTACTATTGTAAAAATCACATCAACTTTTCTTCCATGTACTCACAAATGTACATGGATAGGCTTCAAAACTAAGAGAAGTAAGTCTGTGTGATTGCTGACTTCCTCAGTTTTGTCTGTAGCTATAACAACATAGGACTAGAATCAGCTCTTTTGAGTGGATTGCTGGTCCACAGATGAGTGGAGAATTTGCATAGGCCCAGCTTATGAATTATTCACGTATGAAGTGTCACTGTTACACTTGTTCACAAGACAGAGTTTGCATTACTAGATTATGTGGATGGTCTCAGTAATATTCCCTATATAAACTTATTCAGTTTTGATGATACAATTAGTACTTTGTTCTCTATATGCAGATATCTCAGGAGAAAGAAGACTAACCAAAATCACTGTCAAGTCTCATGGCTAAATGTATTTATAGCCATAAAATAAAAATGCTGTTGGTCATTAAGACATTTGGATTTTATCGGAGTGGTGAATGAATGAATAATTAGCTCCCAGAGGAGGAAAATTAGATGTACAGATTATTTTTATTTCTTAGTTCACAGGTCAAATCAATGAGATAATCCCACTATCTATGTGGTTTGGAGCAAATCCTAATATTTAAAGTTTGTGTATATATATATATATATATATATATATATATATATATATATATGGCAAAGAGAATGGAATATTTCTTTATACAAGATCTTTATACAGGCAAAAATTAGGATGAAGATGATTATAATAATAACTATAGCTACTGTAAAGTCAGTACTTATCATCTTAGTTACATTTTTCTAGCTGCTGAGACAAAATACCCAACACCCACAAACTAAAGGAGGAAAGGTTTATTTAGCTCACAGTTTGTAGAATTTTCAGCCCATAATTGGTTGGGTCTAAGATAGGGTGTCAATATGGCAGAAGGACAACAGTTCCTAGCAGCAGAATATAGTAAAGCAAGAAGAGAGGAGGAGGTGAGCAAATCTCTTTCTCTCCTTTTGTTGGATGCAAGACTATCCTCCCCAGGATGGGTGTTGCACTCACACCCTTAATCCTAGTATTGGACAATGAATCAGTCACACACTCTAGAAACCCACCCTCTATGATTGCAAGAAGCTTTGAGGAGGGGGACATCTAGACACAAATCATAACACTCACTAAATGCTTAAAGTAGTTGTAAGTGCTTTACATTTAACAACTCATTCAGCCCTTAAAAAGATTGTCTTGAGCTACACAGCTTCATTTAGAGATGCTACTTAAGTGAGAAAAGAAAGTATTTGAGGAATGCTTACACTGCTGAATTTGAATGGAAACCAAATTCCGTCCATTTTTACTTACTGTTAAAATGTGAAGGATTATATTTTCTTTCTTTCTTTCTTTCTTCCTTCCTTTCTTTCTTTCTTTCTTTCTTTCTTTCTTTCTTTCTTTCTTTCCTTTCTTTCCTGCTTTCTGTCTTTCTTTTTCCTTCCTCTCCCCTCCTCTTTTTTCCCTACCCCTCCCCTCATTTCACATCTCCTCTTCTGTCCACTCTTTCTTTCCTTCCTTCCCTGGGACTCTGCATTTAGCTAAATACTCAGCCTTGTTTTTTTTTATTTTTTTGAGAAAGTGACTTGCTAAATCACTAAGTTTCTCAGGCTGAGTTCAAAACTGCAATCCACGGGGCTCAGCCTCTCAGAGTGCTGAAAATCAAGTTGCAGTCCACCATATCTATATACTATTTTCTTAAAAAATAGTGTATTTTATTTCTTGGACTTTGGTAAACATCAAACTCTGTCTTTCTGCCTTTGTTTCCTCTCCTCTGATCCTCTGCTGTCTAAATGCATTGCTAGGGATGGTATCCAGGGCTTTGTATATTCTAGGTCAGTGCTCTATCCCTGAGCCACATTTTCAGTCCTCATTTTTAAAATCTTCTCTTCAGGCTTTATGAAGATGAAATGCGTGTTTCATTTTTTTTTTTTTGCATGAAACTTGGTTATATACTGCAAGTGGTAACACTGCACACCAGGTCACTAGAAAGCTTCTGGACTACTAAAGGGATTCCTCAGTATTCACAATCTCACATCATTTAGAGGGAATGATTATATTTAGATATAGTCATATTTTTAATCAGGTTATTCTTCACTATTTTCCATGCTTATACACAGTTACATACATGATACATATTGTATGTGTGATTGTGTGTTGTATTTAAGAATACAGGCTTAAAAGTGATTCCGTATTGAACCTGCCTGCCAAAACTTCTAAAGTTTTTACATTTCTAATTCCCAGTCCCTATTTCTTAAAAACTCAGTGTTGTGGTTTGCGCTTGGATGTCCTCCCAAAGCTTCATGCAGTCATAGAGGTAGCTAAATCTAGTGTTTGTGACTGGTTCATTGTCCAATGCTGTGATTGGCAGTGTGATTGCTACATCTGCCCAGGGGAGGGTAACCAGCATACAATATAAGAGACAAAACAGGTATGCCTTTCCTCCTTTGCCCTTTTGCTCTTGTTTCTTGCTGCTGCTGTGAACAATTGTCCCTCTGCCCTCTGCTAACCTGCCTTGGAATCAGCTGAGTATGGACTAAAACCTCCAAAATCTGTTAGCTAAATAAACCTTTCCTCCTTTCATTTTGGGCATCAGGTGTTTTTTCTCAGCAACAAGAGAAAAGTAACCAACTCAGTGATGACAAGCTAGGATAAAATGGCTTTTTTATTTTAAAGCAGATATGTTGTTTCTTTTTTAAAAATTATCGCACTGCCTGCGAGCAAAACAAATGTACTTTGATCTAAAAGATTGACTTGGTAAATTGTATTCTAATGAAAATGTGTCTTTGAACCTTGTGAAAATGAGATGCACTGTTAAATGGAAAGTGAATTGCAACTATAAGGACCCACAGAGAGACAGATCAATCTCTGAGAGCCCTGCTATCTGAGCTATGGTGGGTGATTTGAGTGGAACCTTTTTCAAACCATCAGTTAACACCCTCTTTATCATAAAAGATAGACAAACTTCTCCAGATGAAATTTTGTTGACCTAAAATGAACTGATTTTAAGCAAAAATAACTCATTTTCTCATCCTAGCTCAAATATTCCAAGTAACCTACAAAAACTCTCCTTATTACATAAAATGAGGCAATAGAAAACATAAACATATTCTTCTGTAAGATTAATTTACTAACAAATATTACTATAATAAGCAAATATAGATTTGCTTCCCAACTTCTAAAGCAGATTTCTTACTAAAATAAAAATTAGAGTATACTGAAAACTACTTTATTTAGTAGAGAGGCTTGTGAGAGAGGCTTGTGTAGGCATGATTCTGTGTGTAAAAGTGGAAAGTAGAACTTGAGTGGTGTGAAAATTATGAAGTAAATATAACTTGCCATTAATATGGTATGTGCTCCATGAACTGTGATGTATATACTTCAGATTTCCTGCTACCCAAATCCTCTTATTATAGTGCTCCTATCAGATTTGGCTCTATACCTGTTTTGGAAGATTTTTTTCTGTTTTCTTCCATAGTTTGCCTATTTTGAATCCTGTTACTCATGTAGCACTTGCTAGCTGATAATAAATACCCTTCTGGGCTGCAAAACAGAAGTACAGAACATCAGAGCTAAATACAATTTGGACTAAACCTCTCATTTTGTATTTTGGTGACCCTGGAGCCCAGAGATGAAAGTGGCCCAATCAAAGACATACAGCTTGGTAATGAGGGTGAACAGGTTAACCCTTCCAATGTCGAATTTTAAATGTACTTTGTATTTAATGTTTCACCCTAAAGCATTGCCTCTACTGGTGAGATTGCTTCCTAATTGGTGTGGAATAATAGATGTGAAAAGGTTTTAGCCATTTTGAGGCTGTAGCAGAGAATCTGTTCCTGTTTTCTGCAATGAATTTGACTTTGTCTCATAAGATGCAAGGACTGGGGACAAGAAAACCTGTGACTGGTGAGCATGTCATCTTAAGTAGTTATACCTGCCACATGCCTAGGCTGCTTGTGCTATTTGTCAAAGGAACTGCTAGTGGTATTTTCTTAGATAGAAGTCTGGGGAGAGATGAGTCTATTGAAATTTGTTGGAGCCACTTCATTGAGCTCATTTCCATTCCCTCTATTTTGGAAGTTACTGATGTGACTTGCCCACACAAATAGAAAGAAGCAGCTTAAGTTAAAAACGTATGAGGCTGTTCCCTAAGAAATTCACAGTAGGAAGCCATCCAGGAACACCCTAGAAATTACAGCTATCCTTATACTTTGTTTCCTAGATTCTACTTAAAACTGAATATAGCAAAAACAGAAAGAACAAGTTGGCTGGTGTCATAGACCTGTGGCAGACATACAGAAATGGAGCTAATTTTATTTCGGGCTTCTTTCTATCAGAGTTCATAGAAGTATGTGCAGGTCTTTGTTCTGACCTTTCATATTTCAGTCACCTGAGAGTTTGAAAAAAAATACAGATTACCTATTACAACCTCTTTCCTTGATTAGGCCTCACTTTTAGTCCCTGTTCTTCATTTGGATCTTGAATCCCACTGTTAGAAAAGAATCTTGTTATGTCTCTCTCATCCTTCTCATCTCATCAGATTCCTCATATCTCAAACTTAATTTCAGAGTCTCTGGCTTGCCTTTATCTTAATAGGCCAGTTTAGCAAGAATCTCCTTACTCTTTATTACTCCTCTTAGTCACTTACCATCTGCTGAACCCCGCACACACCCTCCCTGCTCCTGACTGAGTAAAATCCCTACGAGTCTTCATTGTATTCAGAGTTGAGTTGTATCTCTCTTCCTTAGTGTAAGTTTTGAATAAAGTTCTTAACATTTTAACAAGTGTTAGAATATTTCTTTTTGCTTTAACACTTCCAATAGTTGTGTCTCATCTCATCCCTAACGGGTGATAAGACAGGTTCTACTTGAAAATTTAAGTGACAAGAAGCTCATTACTTTGAATCAGACCATCTTTTTGGATAGTGTGGAAAATATAAAAAGTGGCTACTTATTGCAAAAATCATGCACTTTGCTGTCAGACATACCTGGATTAAATAGTTTCTTCCTTTTAACCTTTATTTTAGCTTCATTAAACAGACATTTCGTGAATAGAGAAGATAGATTAGGAAGCTGCATTAAGTAGAGGAAACAAACTATATTAATACTTAGAAACAAGAAATCAGCAAGAAAGGAGAGAGCATAATAAATGTGAAGATTTAATTTGCCGAAAAAAACAAAGTCATGACTCTAACACAGGTGTAAAAATAAATTCATGTTATTTTACTCAAATAGGTAACAAAATGCCCAGGTGTTTCTCATGTGAACACCTGTTTAAATGAGTTTCCTTTCTTTCAGAACATATGCAATGATGTGTTAAACCTAAAAATGAGACCTATTTTTGTTCACTAAATTTTTTTAGTGAACAGCTTTCTAGCATATATATATATATATATATATATATATATATATATATATAAAGTTGAGCATATATATATATGCTCAACCAAATATCACAGAATTGTATAGCAATGAATAGTAAATTTTCCTCTAGATACTCTGTCTCTTAGTCCACTTTTCCTGAAAGAACCATTGTTTCCATCCTTCCACTCTTATGCCATGATGCTATTATGTCCAGTAGTTTATACCTTATCTTTTGCATTTAATGGTAGATACAGTAGAATTTATACTTTAGGCCAGGAATTTTTGGCAATTTTATAATAAGCATCTAGAAAAAATATGACATATTCACCAACTTTATAAATAACTGTTAAATGTTAAACAATGTATTTGGCAATAAATTTTTGTTGACATTGTATTAGATTTACGGATAAATTTGGAGGAAACTGTAATCTTTGCAATTTTGAATTTTCTCTCCATGAGTATAACAGATGAACATATTCATTTCTCTATCCATTGAAATTTTATTTTGTGCTTTTAATAATGTTGTTAATTTTCTCTATAAAAATCTTACATTTAGTTAGTATATTCTGTTAGTATATTCTTTAGTACTTTATTATAAATTCTACCTAACTTGCTTTATTTTTAAATTTTTTGTTGCTAATGCATAAGCTTAGTCTTTTCACATATATCTAACAATCTTTTAGGTTTAAATTTAAGTAGTAATTTCCTTGAACTTTCCTCATTGACAATTTATGTCATCTAGAAAAAAATATTAGTTTATTTTTTCTTTCCTATTCTTATGTATTTGATTTTATATTTTTGTTTAATTGTACTGGGCAGATCTTTTCATATAACATAGAACAAGTACAGTGGTATTGTGAGTTCTTATTATTGAAATTAACACAAATATGTAAAAGAAAACACCATCAGTGTTTAATTATTATACATTTTCTGATAGTCAAATTTTATTAAATTAAGGAATTTAATTGTTCTTCTGTGTTCTGAGTTTCTATCTTAAAAGGGTGTTCATTTTCATCAAAAGCACTTCTTATAATTCATCAGTAGTTTCATTTGGCATATACATAGGCATACCGAATTTAGCTGTGGTACGATGATGGATTGGTTTTCTGCTTTATTTAATATTTTTGTGTCCATTTGTAATTAAGATCATCTTATAATTAGTCATTTTCATTCTGTCCTTATCTACTTTAAGTATTTTCCAATTTTGTGGAGCATTACTCTGAGCAGTCTACCATAACAAATTTCATCAAACTGGGCAATTTTAGAAAACAGAAATTTATTTCTGGAGATTGGGAAATCTAAGATTAAGGTGCCAGCTAATTCAGTGTTTAGTAAGGTACAGTTATGATTTTTGAAAGTTTATATTTGAAATTGTACTGAGGGGGTACAATTTAAAATATTTATTCATTCTTTTAACAATTCAATGGTGCCTCCTTTCATTAACTTAATTCATTGTATGCTTCTGGGAAAGACGGCTGTGCTAGTGTTTGTGTGGGGATGTTTGCAGTATTTGCAAAAGGAAGCAAAAATTTCCCCAACATTTCTGTTTACAAATCTAATTGTTGTTGAGCAGAAGCATTTCTGAACTGAGGTATTACTGTAATTGAAGTGCTAGTCAAATATTTCGTTTCTCTCCAAGTTAGTTTGGAGAGTTTTCCATCAGTTTTATTTTAGTAAAATAAAGTTCTCTTTTGATGGTTAAAAATTTTCTCACTAAAGTTCAGTCAATTAAAGTGATAGGTGCATGCATTTATACAACTTCTATAAACTATAGAATGCATATCAAAAGTGAGTTGTAAGATAAACTGTTTTAGAGTGATAATGCTAAATTGCTATTAGGAATAAACCACACTGGTGGGAAATATCCATAGTGCTACAAGCTGTCTATACATAGAACCAGGAGTATATGAGAACTCTGTGTACCTTATAGTGAATTATTTTGTGTACCTAAAACTTCTCTAAAAGTAAAATACATTAATTTTTAAAAACTTTTTATAAGTGAAGTTAAGCACTCATATATTTAAAAGCCATTTAGAAATTTTTCATGAACTGCATGTCCATTTTGTTTGCCCATTTCAAATTGGACTATTAGTGTTTTTCTTAGCAATTTCTAAGATGCTATATTTATAAATAAAATTAGATCTTTGCCCTATGTTGAAGTCTTTTTGTTGAAGTCTATTGTTTCATTCACTTTCAGTTTTAGGAATATTTAAATTTATAATTTTTGCATTCAAATTTAGCAGTTTTTCTTCATGACTTAGGGTCTGCATGTTAAGAAAGATCTTCCTCAATATTAAACTATTTTTTAAAAATTTTGACATATTTTATTTAGTATTTTTATTGTCTTATTTTTTGCCTTTAAGTCTTTTACTATCTGCAGTGTAATTTTGGGAAAGAGTCAGCCAATTATACCAACATTGGTTACTAAATAGTCATTTCATTTCCCGACAGACTTCAAATACAATAAAAGACTTCTAGATGAACAAGTACTCTTTCTGGATACTCATTTCTGTTCCATTAATCTGTTCATTTCATTATTACCCAGTTCTACATTGCTGTAAGTGCCATAGCATAGTCTTCTGGATATTGTTAAATATTTATTTTCCAGCTTGTCTAAAATCGAAAAGTCTTGCCATTTTCACCAAGATTATAATTAAGCTACTAAAGCAAATGTTAGACTAATACATGAATCTTGAATTTTCATATTGAGGAACAATGTATCTTTGTGTTTGGACACATTTCCTTTTATGCCTCTTAATGCTTATTTAAAGGTTAAATTGGTCTTCATAAATATGTTGCATATTTTTGCTTAGTCTTGTTCTAAATAGAATCTGAACTTGCATCAGTGTTCTAACAATATAAAAATTAAATTTTCCTCTTTCATAAATGGAAGTGTAGCCCAGAGTTAGAAGACTTGAAAACATATACAGTATAAATCACTGAATGTATTCCCCAGCAATGCAAAAAACAAATGAAAACAAAATACACATTTAAGCTGGGCTTGCTTGGTGTTGAATGCTTGTGGTTCCAGCACCCTAGCGCTTGGAATATTATGGTAGAAAGATGACTTAAGGAAAAGTTTGAGACCAGCCAGGGCAACAAAGTAAATTCTTGTTTCAGACAAAGAATATTAACATTTTCCTCATTTGTAAACAAGTGATGATTATAATCATTGTCAGCTCTTGGAGATACTATAAAGATTGAATGAGATCATATATTAAAAGCACTTAATTCTAGGCAACAAAGCCAATGCAAGAGGCATCACAATTCCTAATGTGAAATTATACTACAAAGCTACTGTGATGAAATCAGCATCATCCTGGCAAAAAACAAAACAAAACAACACACACACACACACACACACACACACACACACAAATACCAGACGTGAGGATCCATGAAACAGATTAGAAGACGCAGATACAACTACAAGGACAGTCAGCCACCTTATCTTTGACAAAGGGGATAAACATGTTCACTGGAAAAAAGATAGCCTCTTTAATAAATAGTGCTGGAAAAAATGGCTTTTCATATGCCAAAGACTGTAACTAGATCCATGTTAATCACCATACAGTAAACTGAAGTAAAAATGGATCAAAGTTCTAAACATTCAAATAGAAACACTAAATCTACTGGAAGACAAGGTAGGTAGAAATCTTGAAGACATAGGAGTACGAAAAGAGTTGATGAACAAAATACAATCCACATGGGAAGTACTGCAAAGAATCAATCACTGGGATCTCATTTTATTTAAAAGCTTTTGCACTTCAAAAGAAATCACTAACAGACTTAGAAGAAACCCCACAGAATGGTTAAGAATTTTAGCTAGCTGTCCCTGAGACAAAGAAATTCTACCTAGAACATATAAAGAACTGAAAAACGTCAGCCCCCCAATTCAAAGACCCAATCCAAAAGTGGGCATTTGAGATGAATAGGGACTTCTCAGATGAAGAAATACAAATGGCAAATAAATATTTCAAGAAAAGTTCAATATCAATGGTCATTCAAGAAATGCAAATTAAAGCAATATTGAGATGCCATTTTACTCCAGGAAGAATGGTTGCCATCAAGAAATCAACAGATAACAAATGATGGTGGGGCTGTGGGAAAAAGGAACACTTCTCCACTGTTGGTTGGAGTAAATACTAGTATAGCCACCATGGAAATCAATGTAGAAATTCCTCAAAAAAGTAAGATTGGAAGTCCCATTCGATCCAGCTATTCCCTTTCTGAAATATTTTCTCAGAAAAATTGAAAATGTCATGCTACAGTGATACATGTGCATCCATGTTTACAGCAGCATAATTTGTAATAGGTGAATCTTGGAAACAACCCAAATGCCCATCAAATAGGAAAAAGATAAAAAACGATGTGGCATTTTTATATAATGGAATATTATTTGGCTATAAAGAAGGATAATCTTGAGGCTTTTATAGGTAAATGGATGCAATTTGAGACCATACTCATAAGTAAAATAAATCAAAGTCACATTTTTAAATATCATATTGTCTCCCTAGCATAAAAAACTGAAAGAACAATAAGACCCAAGACATACAGTAGATATTGTGATAATGAAAGGGAAAGATCGTGCTCAAAAGTAAAGAACAAGTGGGATAGGGGAAAGGAGAAAAAAAGGGGAAAGATTATATGTATATAGGTAGACATATATATGTATGTTTGAGTATATATACAACATAGATAAGTATACTAATAATATCTGCAAAGTCATCAAGAACAGTTTGTGCTTTCATTGTTTGATTGTTTGATCATTTCTTCATGCCTAGACTTGTAACCTGAACAATCACTTTTAAGATAACAATATGCGACAAAACAAAGCAGAGTCAGCAAAACAAAGGATAGACATATTACATGATGTAAAAACAGAATACAAGGTAATCAACAATCGTTACCATAATGCCTCTTGCTACCTTAAAAAGAATTGCCTATATCATCAGGTATAATAAAATTGAACAAAAACAGCACAGAACAAAACCAATAAAACATAAACATTGGAGACATTACCGGACTTCAAAAGAAGATAATAGTCAAACCAGAATGGGCATCATAGTGAGTCTTACTGCCTTCAAAGTAGTTGCCTATACCCTCAAAATTGATACTATCAAACAAAACAGAATAGAGTAAAATCAGTCAAAAAAAGATGGTGAGAGCAATGCATTTGGTTTTATTCTCTTCCAAAAAGCAATAAGAACTGTAGGAGTAATGAAGCCCAAAATGTGTAATTGTTATTGTAAAAAAGAGAGGAAAAGAAAGTGCTCTAAAGGATACAACTGCAAGAGTGTTTAGGTGTGTAAGATAGATGACCATATTACTAAGTTTTTGTTGGATCATTGAACACAACTGTTTGCAGTCTCACTGTTTGAGTGTCCACTTTGTATGCTTTAATTTTGTAACTTGAACAACTATTTCTAAGATGACAATATGCAATCTATTAACTAGTGATTTCTTACTGTTTATTTATTTTTTGAAATTCTGTATTACTTGTACCCTTTTACTATTTTGTTTTTTTCTCTTTCTTTAAATAAAAAAAGATAACAATATGCATTATATTAACTAGTGTTAGTTTCCTACTATTCTTTGAAATTCGGAATCAGTTCTATCCTTTTTTTCTGTTTTGCTTTTTAAAATAAAAATAAAAAATAAATAAAATCACTTTATAGAATTCTTGGTACATAGTTGCCACTCAATATTTGAGAACTTACTCCTCAGTATTACATAGTGAACCTAAAGTAAGTATGCAATACAATGCCATCGAGACATCTCTCTCTCTCTCTCTCTCTCTCTCTCTCTCTCTCTCTCTCTCTGACATAGCAGCTAGACTCTTTCTGCCTCCTTCTTGCTGTTGGAGTATGAGACAAGAAATTCCAATCACTATTCCAATAAAAATGTGGAGATCAGTGATATGACTGATTGATTCTCTTAGCATTGCTATCAAAGCAATTCTCAGGAATTATCACCGTATATCTATCCTTTTCTCCAGATTACCTAATAAAACACCAGATAGTGTATTTCAGTTACTGCTTTCCTAACTATTAAGAAAAAAAATAATATCAAATCTCTAGCCATGCTTAGGAAATAATTTCTAAGCTTAATATTAGGTTATAATAAAAGGAATTGTGGACATATGGACAGATGCTATCCTTTTGGAACACTGGTGTCTTTACTTCTTAGGTGTCTGAGCCTTTGGTCCTGAAAAGGCCAATCTTTGAATATTGAAATACAGGTTATCCCATGCTTTAATATTCCCTGGAGAGAGAAGTATAGACCTTGTAGAATGTAAAATCTTGGTTGACTTTAAGAGAGAACAATTTATCTAAGGATGATGGCTACAGTATCTAACTCATGTATTCATATCAACTCTGGAGCAAAGGTGCCTAAAGCCTAGGAGCCCCTCAAAGTAGTGGACCTGGATCTTGGAAACAAATACAGCTTTTACTTTGCCCCATGTAATTATACAGTATTTAGGACTCCTACAATGACCCACTATTCTTTACTTCTTTCTGTAAGTTCACAGAGACCTTTTCTTTTTTACTTGAGTACCAAGTCCACAGGAAAAATATTGCAGTAAAGTACGGTTAATTCATTGGCTAAGTTTTATAAAATAAGGGCCAACAATACAATAGATACTGTGAAAGTGAAAGGGGAAGAAACTTCTCAGAAAGAAAGAACTGGGATAGGGAAAAGGAGAAAAGAAGGGAAAAGATGATTGTATATATGCATACATACATATGTGCATATGTATACATATACATGATAGATAATTATACTACTCTGTCAGTTCATCAGAAAGATCAGATTGTGCTTTCATTGTTTGATCATTTTAATGCCTATTCTTGTAATCTGAACAACTACTTTGCAGATAACAATATGCAATGTATTAACCTGTGTTAATCTTATTACTTTGATTTGAAATTCTGTATCTCATTTTGATATTTTTATTTTTAAAATAAAAAAATTAAGAAAAAAGTTAACACAATTACCATCTTTATTACATCTTAACATCAGTGTATCTAGTTTTATTTATCTCGGCATATAATTACATAAAAAGTTGAGAGAAATCGGTGTATATAAGGCATTTTCCTCTAAATTCATTTAAGCCTTATTTTGAATTTAATTGATCTACACCTACCTATTTTATTATATATGTTATGCTAAATCTAACCACCAGCTGAGAATTTATTTTGCAAGTGTGGGCCTCAAAAGCAGGGAATACTTCATGTATATATACGTTAGTAAATAACTGCTTTGAGGCTAAGGCAAGTGTTATGGATTGAAAACTGGTGGTCAGCCTAACACTAGCTGAATTAAATAAGCATGGTACTGTGTGTAGATGTTCCACCTGAGGAAAGTTGCCAGCATAACTAGAGATGTGGAGAAGAAGAAGCTAGACATTGTGGGTTTCTCTAAGTGTTGATGTTTGAGCCATTGATTCTCCTGGAGGAACTCATCATGATTAGCTTCCTCAGTGTGAGTTCAACCATTGTCATCAGAGGAGCTTGGTACCTTGTTGGTGAGAGTGGCTGTGGTTCGCTTTACAGAAACTCTGGTCTTTGCATCCAGCATTGCTTCCTTGCTCCGGAGTGGAAGATGTGTGCCTTTTAATCTCCAGGACAAACTCTTCATGCTGGCTTTCTGGCATGTACTCGACTGTTCTTATTGTCGGAGATGCTTGGGACCTCCATGTCGCTAAGGATTGCTGTGGTGCTTTTCAGCACAGCCTTGGTCTTTATTATGAGTGTAACTTCTCGACTCCAGTGTAGAACCTTCAATCTACCAACACAGCTCCTTCACTCTACTGGCATAGACTTTCTAGTTTTTGCCGCTGACCTTTGGGCCTTCCCAGCACAGATCCGTTAAACAGACTGGTGTGAGTCCTTCTTGTGGGCTCGAGACATCCAGTTGGACTTGTGGGAGGCATTGTCATGGGCTCTAGGTTTTCATATGGACTCATGCAGTACACTGCTGTGAGATCCAGGGCCTTTGCTGAATATTCTACGTCTTTAATGTTGTGGACAGATTTCCTGCATTTTCTTATGTTAAACTCTGGGTGACTATCATAAAATTATTATATTATTATATATAATATTATTATAAATATTATCATATTATAAATATCAAATTATAAATATAAATATTATAAATATATTATATTATAAATATATTATTATGAAATTATTATTATATTATTATAAATCCTGTGTCCTGATTCTAATTGTTCTCACAATGCTTAACTGCAACAAGCAGCCTAAGAGACTTACCCAATCTCAGTAAGAAGCACTGAAGGATTGATTGATGTATACCATAAATTATAACCCTAGTCTCTGAGCCTTGAGGATTTACAATTTGAAAAAGCATCAATATGGTTGAAACTTTGTTTTAGTTTATTTATCAAACAAGTGTTAGTGGAATTCCCACCACATATCAGGCACTGTGCAAAGTCTTACCATACAAAAGTGAACATGACATGTGTGCTTTTCTTAAAGAAATTTCAGGCTAATTGGAAGATAATCATAAAACATTGAGGTAAATGTTCTGGAAGAGACAAGTAGAGAGCTCTGAAGCCTTGGGTTCAAAGATGATCACTTAAGGACAAAAGAAGTGGGAGTCTTGGAGGACAATAAAATTTGAGATTTTAATAGACCAAGAGGATATGGAATTAAGACCAGCAAGCACAGTGTCTAGATAACCAGAGAAACAGAGTGGTTTGAAAGAATTAAAAGGAAAAGAGTTTTTTCTGTCCCCCAGCCCCTGGTCACCACTTTTCCAATCTGTTTGCATAAGTTGATTTTTTTAGTAACATATATTAGTGAGATCATGTAAGTAAGAGGTGTTTGTTGATGTATGTCTGGCTTATTCACTTAGCATAATGACCTCCTTATATATACACATTATTGTAAATAGCAGGAATTTCTTTTCTTATGGTGCAATCCTTTTGAGGATCTAATATATAGCATAATAACTATGGTTAATAATACTGTTATGTGCTTGAAATATTACAAAGGAGGCCAGGGATTTAGCTCAGCGGCATAAGTGCCTGCCTAGTAAGCACACGGTTGAGTTTGATCTCTGGTACTATATATATATATATCTGATAAAGGAGCAGATTTTAAGTGTACCTTTACAACGGTAACTGTGCATGGTGATGAATATGTTAGTTTGATTATGGTAATCCACCCCCAGTGTATGTGTATTTCAAGCATTATGTTATGTATCTTATAATTTTTATCAATGAAGTATTTTAAAATAAAAGAAGAGATAGAAGTTTAAGCAGGTTTTAATTAACAATGCAAAATGAAATGGAGATGACAGGTAAGAAAATAACAGGAAGGCTTTAGGGAAATGATCGGTGCCTTGAAGAACAGGAGTTTCAGTGAAATCATGGAGAATGAGGCCAATTTTCAATAAGTTGAAACATGAATGAGCGAACAGGGAGTTAAAATGATGAACACAGAGTATCCTTTCAACAGCTTAAGTAAAGGAGATTAAAAGTTTGATGGTTAGGAGGAGCTGTATGCCAAGGGAGTTTCTGCTTTTGTTTAATGTGGTAGACTCTGAGCATGTTCCTTTGTCATGGAAAGTGTTAGTGGGGAAGAACAAGGTTTAGGATAAGAAGAAAGGGATGTTTGGTAGAACAGTGTCCCTGAGATTAGGGAACACAACATTGATTCAAGAGTATGAGTTGGCCTTGGACGGAGAAGCTCACTCTTTGAGAGTGAAGGAAAAGAATCAAGAGGATATACAGATGATGGATATAGCATAGTTTTCCTTTATGGCCTTGATTTACTCAGTGAGATTAGAGACCCAGACATCTGCAGAGACTGAGATGGTACAGTATGATTTATGATATAAATATCTGACTCAAATTGTGGTGTTTGGGATCGAATATGGAAAAAAATACAGATGACAACTACCACTATTGCTATTGCTAATAGCAACTGTTTGGAAAGTACTATTCAACACTCTTAACACATAGCAACTTTTAGGCTAGTGTGTAGGGAGCTGGGATACCAACCAGTAGAGCTCAACAATCTCTCTCTCTCTTTTTTTTTTTTTTTTGAACCGGAGATCAAACTTATAACCTCGCACTTGCCAGGCAGGCATTTGTGACACTGAGCTAAATCCCCGGCCCAACAACCTCTTTAGTTTCTAGGCTCTGCTGTGTTATTGGGGGTAGATAATATTCATATTTGGAGCCCTTCTACCTTCTTCTCTAAACAGTTCCACAAATGTTGCTAGTGCCCAAACTTTTCAACATACCTGAAAGGTGATGATGACAAGAAGAAAGAAGAGTTACTATTCAGTTTTTGACATGGCTGAAAGTCAGCTGATTGAGTAAGTCAGTTCATGGAAAATGATTTTTTGTGTGTATATGGAAAATAAATATAGAGCATATACATAACCATATACACTATACTGGATCTGGTGTTCAGTAGGAAGTCTAGTTTTTCTTTCTTTCACTCATCTTCTCATTCTTTATCACTGCCTCTCCAACACCATCCTCCATTCCTTTTCTTCCTTCCCCAAGCTTGGAGTAAGAGAGATAAATGCAGAATCTTTGTGCCTTTCTCTTTGTCAGTAGGAACAGACTGGTTAATTGAAGAGGGTTAAGCCTTTGAAAATTCCTTTGGATATGATCTCTAAAATTTGGGCTGTGCTTCACAAGCACTGTCATGACAGTAAGCATATGGAAGGCACTAAATAAACTATTTCTGGCTGAGCTCAGATTTTGTGGTCCTGGTTACCATCATCATCATAATTTTCAGCATTCCTGAGGTAGTTCTGTAGCCATAGGCGATCGTTTCTAATAAACACGTATAGAGTAACAGTCAAGGCTATCTGGTAAAGGGCTTTTGTAGCACTTTGCTATGGAGCATGACAGCATGTGGGGAGACTGAAGACCCGTATCACAAAAGCATCTCTATCACAGTTTGCCCTCCTGTAGCTGTGCACAATTTTCCATTTCTTTGAGCCTCCAATTTTCTTACCTGTAAAATGCCAGACATAGTCCTTACTTTACCTGCTTCATAGAGGATCCCCAGGATCTGATTTGGATGACAATCATGAAAATTCTTTGGAAGCCAAGATGTACAGATGTCTTGCTCCAAAGGAAGGCATCTTAGATCCTTAAGTAATGGATTAATTCACAAAACAGGAAGGAAGAGTCCCTGTATAACCTTAGACATATGGAGGTTTTAATTTGTTGGGTTTTTTTTTTTCCTCTTTAACCAGCATCCGTGATTCAAGCTGGTACTACATGTGGAACACTCTGTCTTTTGAGATCCTCAGGGACAGGAGAATTTGTAAAGCAGTGAGAAAGCAACCAGATCATGGTGTAATAAAAAACAGATAAAATCCAGTGACATTCCCACTTGTGCTTCTTCAAATATTGCCTGGGTTGTTCTCTTAATGAATGTAAGAACAACAAAAAAAAATGAATGGATGATAATCTCTTGAAATTTTAACACTATCCAAAGATATTTTTTTCTTTGTCTTCATATGTACAGTCTTTGGGCAGTTTCAACTGTCACGTATAAATTCATGAATCTCAAATCTCTATTTCTCATCCAGATATCTCCCTTGACCCTTAGAATCACATTTCCAGCTAGCTACTACAAGAGCAATCATAAAAGACTGTAAGGGAAGTAGCACCTACATAGTGCTTCGCTCACTAAATCTGTATCAGCCTGTGTTAAATTGAAAACAAGATGCTCTTTTCTTCACACTAACATACTAGCTGTCTGTCCATTGCCAAGGTCTTATGCTCAGAGCACTTTCTACTCACAGAATGTTCCTTGTTAAATATCCACACAAGAATTCCAAAAAGACTAGCTGCATTTTTGTCAACTCTGAATGTCATTGTCTGAATGTGTTACCTGCACTTGAAAGCTTTACTTCTAAAATGAACTCCATGCCTTGTGTCTCCACAGTGAATCTATTTCTGTTCTAGCCTAAATTATCTGTTAATAACTGGGAGTGCAGCTCTGTTTTATAGTGATTACTTAGCATACTCAAGGCTCTAGGTTCAATCTCTAGCACCACCAACTAACCAACCAACAAATATCTAATAATGGTACAATTGTTTTTTAGGTAACTCAAACTGCAAACCTCAGACATCTTTTTTCCTTTACTTGCTACCCCAATAAGATAGATTTTTCAGGTTTTATCTGTTCTATATCCATAGCATTTCTTTGGACTCTTAATACCTATTGTTAGTCCATAGCTACAATCACATTCTAAGTAATTAAACACATTGCTTAGTAAAAAGCTGTGGAAATTGTGGGCTGTGTATCAAGTGTAGAGTGAACTATAAACTTCCCTGAACTTCAAGTTATACTACAAAGCTACAGTGATAAAAATAGCAGAGTATTGGCAAAAAAAAAAAAAAAAACACAAAAAAACCCCAGACTTGTGGATCAATAGAACAGAACAGAGGATACAGAAACAACTCCAGGCACACTAAGATATTTTATCTTTGACAAAGGGGCCAAACACCTTTGGTGTAGGAACGACAGCTTCTTTAATAAATGGTATTAGGAAGACTAGCTTTCTATATGGAGAACATTGAACCTGGACCCAAATCTTCTACTATATATTAACTAAAATAAAACTAAATCAAAGATCTAAATATGAAAACAGAAACAATTAACCTTTTGAAAGACAAAATAGGTAAAAGACATTGGTTTAGGCAGAGACATGGGTATAGGCAAAGACTTTATAAGGGAATATTTTATAAAATCCACAACTGAGATCTCATCAGATTAAAAATGTTCTGTACAGCAAAGGAAACAACCAACAAAGTACAGATACAAAGTACATGAAAAAATGCTCATCATCATTGGTTATTACAGAAATGCAAATTAAAACCATACTGAGATTTCATCTCACTCCAGAAAGAATGGCCAGGAACAAGAAAACTACCAATAACAAATACTGGAGAGGCTGTGAGGAAAAAGGAACTCTTCTGTACTGTTGGTGGGATTGTAGAGTGGTGCAACCACTGTGGAGGTCAGTGTGGAGAGTTCTCAAAAAGCTGGGATTGAAAGTCCCATTTGACCCAGCTATTCCACTTCTAGGCATATTCCCAGAAGAACTGAAAACATCATACCACAAATATCATACCATATATGTGCACCCATGTTTATTAGCAGCACAATTTGTAATAGCCAGATCTTGGAAGCAACCTAAGTGTCCATCAACTGAGGAATGGATAAAAGAGGTGTGATATTTTTATACAATGGAGTACTACTCAGCTATAAAGAATGATCACATTGAAATATTTATAAATAAATTGACACAACTTGAGACCATACTCAAAAGCGAAATAAATCAAACTTACAAGTATAAATACCGTATAGTCTTCCTTGTATAAGAAATGGTAAGAGAGAAACGTAAGATTTTATGGTAATCATGATTCCCCATTACATTTCTTTGAAGCCTTATAATGTTTTCATTCATTAACTGGAATGGTTTTATTCTGTTTTGTTTGATTTGATTATGTGTGATAGTATGAACAGATATTTTGAAGAACAAGACATTCTGATAGCCATTGCTGATCTGATATCATCTTGCTTTGAATTCCTACCTTGCTTTTGTCCTCCTGTTTCCATTAGTTCTATCATGTTGTATCTTATTGGATTTTATTTTGTGTGATAGTATAAACAATTTGTTATGGAAAATGAGATAATATAGTAGCCATTGTTCGTTTTCGGTAATTTGGTTCTGAATGCCCTGTAATACTTTCATTTTCTTGAATGGTTTTATACTATTTTGTTATGTTTGATACTATTGTATATGAAGGTATGCTCAACTATTTCAAAGAAAGAGACATTGTGGTAGCTACTGTTAATATGGGATCATCTTGTGGTGAATACTGTGCTGCTTATATTGTTCTGTTCTGATCTGCTTTATTCTATCCTTGTTTGTCTTAATCTCTTTAAAATAAAAAATATTTTAAAATTACGTTTATATATCCTTCATGATGAATGTAATCATTATGTTCTGTTCCCATTTTGCAAATCAGCCTAGTAAGCCACATTCAACTTTTCTGAATTTTTGTTCTCTCATCTATCAAAATGTGATGATATCTCAGTTTACTTTAGTGATGACAGTGCCAGTTGTTCAAAATCACACTACAAATCAAGAAGGAAGAAGAGAGGGGAACTAATGTTTATTAAGAATCTTCCATCTACTGGCCTTTTATATCTATTATGTAATGCACTATTTGTGCCAGCTCTGTGAGCTAGGTACTTTTATGGATGTTGATTTTTGATGGAGGAAATTGCTATTCAATAGTGTTAAATAATTGCATTTTTAGAGTCTTACATTTGATTGTGTCTTAGACTATCCCCTAGAATCTCCTTTCTTGAAAACCTGTGACCCAAATTGAGATATAGAATTTCTCCTTGTGTTTTTTTCACAGGATGCCTTTCGTTTATCTCATGCAATAAGGTAATTCATTTGTAAAGAAGTATACAGAACCAGTCTTTGCAGCATCATGTATAATCATTTGAACTCTGGATCTCACTTTTGTCTTCCTCTTATTGTCCATTTTGCTGCTAGGTTCACATTAGTAGTCTTGAAGCACAGTGTTCCCTCCAGAGAAAAAAAAAGAATTATTCATAGCTCCATGATAATTATATAGAATTAAAATTAGCATACTAGGTAGTGTCAATTACAATGTCATTCAAGTGCAGTTGTTGGGAGCGTTCTACCAGAGGACTCATCCTTCAGTTCTGATTTAATCAAGTCCTGTTTTTCTGACTTTGGAAAGAACTATTGGAAGAATCCACTTCTAGGAGGAAAAATTTAGTAACAGTCCTTGGGATCACGTTTACCAGTTGAGTAGTTAAAAAAATCAACTTATTTGCCATATATTTTGTAATCTTCGTAAGTGCCATGATTAGTTTGAATAATTTTTGCATTGCCAATGGATTGATTAAAGCTTTTTCTACCATGCTATGAAACAACAAAGCACCTACCAGTTAAAAAAATGTAGTCATGTGTCTAAATTTCTGTTTTTCAATTTCATGGATACAAATGATCATTTGATTAACATAATGAGGAGAGGGCACTTTAGGAAAATATTAGTCATCAGTGCATTTTCTCCGGTTAGTTTCTATGATAGCAGCATTAACCAACAATATCCTTATAGAGAGGGATCTAACACAAGTTATTTTGATGAATAAGATAGAAATAGAGTTTGGGTGATGATTTTAGTTGCTGTAACCAAATTAGCCTATTATTTTACTTTCTTTCTCTCTAGAGCCAAGTCTATCTCATCAAAACATTTGGAAACAAACTTGTGCCAATCATTGAAAGGAAAATGGATTGGTAATTAGGCATTGGCATGATTTTTTTTATTGCCTATGGAGTAGGGTATGGGTTTTACTTGGGGATAGGAAGGGATACTCAAAGAGAAAAGGGCTTTCTCAAGCCTTAACCTAGAAAAGCAAGTAATACAAAATTCTGCTTTTGACTATCACAGGCTGTAAAGAAGGGACATTTGAAGTGCAGGGGCTTTTAGTCAAAGTCTTTTGGTGGCATAATTTCCAAAAGGTAAATAAACACAGTGAAGAATTAATCCAGCACTCATTCTAAACTGTGAGACTACTGTGAAAGATTTGGACCTAGAGAGAGTAAAAGCCACAACAGAACAACAGAAGTCAACATCTGTGAAAATTTGCAGGATAGAAATAACAGAAGAGTGGGAGCTACACAGATACCCTGTGATGGGATTAAGAAGATCAAGAAGTGCTTTCTAAACGAAAAGAGTAATGCGGGACAATTCAATAATTTGTACACAAAACTATAAGAATAACAAGTCCTAAAAATGGCTAAACATTTTTCCAAATAATTTTTAATTTTTTAATTATTAAAAGGGAAAGCAGGAAAAATGTTATAAATGATACAGAATTTCAAAAAAAGTAAGAAGTCAACACTAGTTAATATATTGCATATTGTTATCTTAGAAATAGTTGTTCAGGTTACAAAATTTAAGCATAAAAACTATCAAATAATCAAACAATGAAATCTTAAGTTCAGTTTTCAGATCAAAATTTTGAATGGAGCAAGATAAGAAAATAAAATATCCACATTGGGAATACTAATGATTTGGCAGGAATGGGTATATACCAAATTGACTCAAGCCAGTTTCTTACTTTCTTTTAGTGCCTTCCCATGTATACAACTAATTGCTTTTGTCTGTAGGTTTTAGATGTGCTAGACTTTTATTCATTATGCATTTAATAGAAATTTTTTACGTCCTTCTAGGACTGAAATTGAAGTTATGAGCACTTAAAATAAAAGAACTGATATACATGTTCCCTGCCCTTAAACACTTTGTGATATTGTTTAGGACACAAGAATTTAATTTTTAAAAAAATATTTTATTGAGACATGATTGATAAATGAAACTTATATACATGTATATGTAAAATGTAATTGTGCTATAAGATTATGCTTGGAAATGTTCTACCATGAAACTACATCATCAGCACTTTTTATTTTTATTTTGAGGCAGAGTCTTGCTTTGTTTCCTGAGCTAGCCTCCAACTTTTCATCCTCTTGCCTCAGCCTCTCATTTATATGTAATTCAAGTGAACTCTAATGCATCCAGCCTTATATTTTAATATATACATACATTATTAAATGTTACCACAATCAAATTCTTTAACATGTTCATCTTCTCATATAGTTATTATTTTTAAATATATAGTAAAACATTTAAGGTCTTGCTAAATTTCAAGTATAGAATACATTATTAACTGTAGCCATAATAGTGCCCAGAATTTATCTTGCATTACTGAAACTTTGTAATATTATCTTTCCATTATTAAGCAATTTAAAAATCATGCTGTTACTGAACATTTATTAAAGGAGTTCAGACATGTTATGAGTTAAATAGCTATTCTGGTAGACTGACAATGAAAAAAATCATTATGTCTAACTTTCTTTGTGTTTCAGATGGGCTGAGTTGTACATTTACAGCAAAGAGATCACTGTGAGTTGGAAGTTCTTATCTATGAGTTTTATCCTAAACTGGACACGGACAGACGGGCAAGAGGGCAGAGGTTTAGCAGGGTAGGGGAAGGTAATAAGCACAGATGCTGGTGCAGGAACTGAAAAACGTGCAGTTAGTAGAAATGTTTAATGAGAATATGGGTCTTTACTGGCAGCTAGGTGCAACTATGAATGTGGAGACATGATGACTTTAATTCTATGGGAGTACAAACATGATGTGATCAATTTTCTATCTTCTTTGGTTACTTAACAATATCACATATTGATTTTGTGTATCATGAAGTCTTTGAGAAGACTGGGTTTTAAATTGTAAAAATTAAGTAGAAATGAGCTATTAAAGGTGACTTCCTACACTCTTGTCTTTCAGTGTCTATGTAGCTAATTAGAGCCTAAAATTAATTTTCACAGTTGAAGGCATTAGAGTGCCACTCTCCTTGACCTAAGTGTGCTACCTTAGCATTTATGTGCCCAGGTAAAATCTCCTGACAAAAGAAGCTTTCTGTTTTACAAAGCAATTTTCAGCTTCGGTGAACAACAACCATCTGGTTATAATAAACTAAACAACAGCCCTAAAACACGAATTCTTTTCTCCAATCCTATGAGGGAAAAACTTTTGGGAAGATGAATAGCAACGCCAAGAAAGTTACACAAATCACTTCTTTGCTGGGTCACCTTGAGAACTTTTCTTCACTTTTCTATGACTTAATTTCTTCATTTGTAGAATGAAGAGATTAATATCTCATGGAATTTAGGCTTGATGAACACCATGCATGCAAAGTCTGGTACATAGTAAATACTCAGCAAGTGCCATCATTTGTTGAAAGTAGTGTTGACAGTTTTTACACCCTGCATGGAAGGGAGCAGAATGAGGTAATTAAGATAAGAGCATAAATTCTCAAGCTAAGATACCTTGATTTGAACAGCTGATATGCTGTGTGACCTTAAGCAAATAACTTAACATTTCTAGTCCTGAGTATTCTTATTTGCAAAATAGAGAAAATAATAGTAAGTATTTCCACACATTATTATGAAGGTTATATAAATACATACATACAAAGAATGATGGTACTCTTCCTGGCATATAGCAAAACTCCAAGCAATGTGCTGAAGGCTTTTTAAAAATATTTTGTCTCATTCAATCTTCAAAATACTAATGATATAGATATCATTATCACCCCTATTTCAAGGAAAAGGAAATTGTGTATCAGGGAAGTTAAGTTAAATGCTAGTTAGTAATATGTCTAAGGTCATACCACTAGCAAGTAACTCAGATCTACTTCAGTCTTAAGACCTTAAGCCTCTTAGCCACTGTTCTATGGGTGAGAAAAACTTGCATGTCACAGGAAGAGCAGTTCCAGTGTGCTATCTCCTGGGTGAAAAGGAAAAGAAAACAATTGGTCTGGAGGGGAAGGTAAATTTGATGAGCAACACATTGAGTTTGATAGGCTAGAAGGAAATTTCAGGAGAGGTTATCTTGCTATTTTCTGTGGAAACCTGTGTTCCCTTTTAGAAGTAAAATATCTGTTCCAACCTATTCTGTAAACACTTCAGGGGATTTTCAGTGCTTAATTAGCAAACTTGGGCAGTATTTAAAATAGCAATAACACAGATATCTCCTTTAAAAAACAGCTGATGGAGAGAGGTGATGAAAAAGTAGAGCAAATCTCTTGACTGAGAAATGTCGGTTAAGTCAAACAAATATAAAATTAAGAATGAGACAGGAAGCAAGGTTGGGAACACAGCAGAGCAGAAGCAAATGATATTGAAAAAGTCTCACAGGTCATTTCCATAACTACAGAGTAGGACTAAAAAGCAGAGCACCAGCAGGAAGGAAACACTTCTTGCTTTAAACACTTGACATTACTTGGGTACGGTCTGCCTTTCCACATGGCCGTGATTTTCAGACTAATTCCTCTTTTTCTCCCTTATTTTAGTGCTTGAAACCGAAAATTCTACATTGTGTTTATTTCTTTAGCTCTATAGAGTGTCCATAGTTAAGTAAGATTATCCCTAATACGGGTAGAATAAACATAAATAAAAATAATGGAACAAACATTATGAATCAAACCCTGTTCTAAGTGTTTTACACATATTAACTCATTTAATCCTAACAACAACTTGTGAGAAAGATCCTATTTTTATCCCCACTTTATAGGAAAGCAAACTGAAACACTGAGAATTTAGGGAATTCACAAAATTTTATAGCTGATAAATGGCAGAGCCATGTTTCAAACTCAAGCTGTTTGGTGTTAGCATCTGTAGGCTAATGGACACTTTATACTGCCTCATTGGGGTATTATATGCTACTAATGTTTTAGTTTGATCTAGTATGTTCTGTCTTTCTTCTAGTGTGACAGGTAGCCTAACTGAGTAGAGAAAATTTTGCAGATACAAAATGATGTCTGGGAACCAACCATAAAACTGAAGAAATTTCTTGGCCTTTCTCTAGAGAACTATGTAGTTAAAAGTGAGAGTATGCCAGCTAGACAGCTTTGGATCAGCCTTCCAGTAACTGAGGTCTTTTCCTGGGTATTAATGATAAATTGATAACAGTTTCTTCTCTGAGAGGTAATTTGAGATCATCAGTTATGGAGACAGATTGGGGCTCAAATGCAAGCTCTGACATTTGCTCATCAGGGCACATTGTGTGAGTTCCTTAAACTTTATGTGCATTAGTATCACTTATAAAATGAGGAAAAAACCTCTACCAATCTCACAGGATTCTTGGAGAGAAATATCAAATTAATCATTTAAAAGAAAATGCTAGTACAGAGTTAGCACATTGCATGTTGCTTTCGTTCCTTCTGAAAAAATTTTGGAAGACTAAGTAGCTCATTTCCAAACCTGACTTGCTGGTCACTTTCTTTTTCCTGTCATCTTTCAGAAGGTCTCTAGGGTCTCCATTTTTCTCCATGGGTTTTCTTTCTTCAACATTTGGTTTTCAACTTAAAGAAAGAGGGCATTTATTCAGAGCAGTCAACATTTTGACAGCTTCCACTATACAAATTTGATAGTAGATCCAATCATTTTGCTTAAGAGCAAAAGTGAAAGGAAATGTGAACAAAAGATTGGTGCTAAAAAGACACTAAGATGCAAGGACTTATTTTCTTAATGTAGTCTTTCCCAAAGTGGGGTAGGCAGAACATTAGCCTCATTAGATGCTTGTGAGTGGGGGTGGGTTATATTGTTAAAATGTTGGGGAAATAAAGCATGCAATACATCCTTCTTAGAGAGCTATATTCCACACTAGTATACTAACACTGCTAAATGATTTTATTGTAAGGAAATCTGTTTAAATCTGTCTTACTGAAGAGTTAAAATATTAGTATGCCCTCAGAATTTCCTTTTCTGCATTGTACGCTCTCAGACAGGCTGCTAGAAAGGTAATCAGAAAGACACACCAAAGTAAGAATTGAATCATATAGTTTATTGAATTAATTTAACATTTTCATTAAAAACTAAAAAGAATACATGGATAAAGTAACACACTGAATATAGAGTTTTATTAATGAAGTATATAGTTTACTACCACAAGCCTATTAAACTAGATATTTATTTTCATATAAAATAACAATGAAAACTTGATTAGTGGTAGGTACCATTCTAGGCTTTTGTACATATTTAACATATCTCTAGTTGTGCACATTTTATAATGGAGAACTAAATAAAATGCTCATTTCAAGAAATAGACTCTGGTTTTATCTACATTGATGGACGATATAGTTAAAGTTTCTTGTTATAATAATTATCCCTATGGATTTTATTATAAAGGAAATGAATAATCCAGCTTGGGGAGTTAAGAAGCTTGTGAAGTGAACATATGTGTAAGTAGATTCGCTCAAAGAGTTTTCTTCATTACTTTGGTCCAGTGAAAACTTCTGGTATAATTCTGATGCCAGCAATTATAGTACACAAACTAGGGGAATGAACTATACATACTAAGGTAGAAATCTTTCTTCTCCCCATACTCAACCTCAAACTGTTGGCAGATAGGCTTTATCTTGTAAAAAACGAGATTAGAATCATATCCACTGTAAAATATGACCAATTTATGGAAGAAGACCCAAAGATATTGACATTTCACAGCTTATGAAACCAAAAATGCCTCCAAAGTACATTAAAAGGATTACTCAAAAGCAGAAAGCTCACAAAAAATAAAGAGAAATTGAAGAAAGACAACAATAACATCTTGGAAAATGGAAAGCAGATAGCTTAAGATTAAGTGAACTAACAAACGTCAAAAATATGAATTCTGTACTGGCAGTGGTGAAAACTAAGAATTAACCTGTTTTACTGTGTGGAATCACCAAAAGGATCATAGTTAGATGCACCATATGGCTCTGGAATTACAGATAAAGTGAAAGCTACAATTTTAGGAGGATTGATTGGAAACTTTTAATTCAGAATATCACTAGATACGTATTCTCACCCTATACTTCTAGGTTATTGCTCCTCTAAATCTCATCAGAAATTTAGATATTTTTCTCTAGTGATAGAAAACTGGGGGATCCCTGATTTGTAGGAAGTCATAACAGCTGACAGCTTGAATACCATAAGGAATTGAGAATTAAAAGAAATGAACTCTGAGTGCTGAAATCTCAGCCTTTTCCTCCCTCTAGGATCTGTCAGGAAAATTATTCAAGAGTTGAAAATAAGGCTAAAAGACTAACATATTCTTTTGGTGACACACAAAACTTTTAAAAATTTTATTTTAAAGAGATAAAAAATAAAAACATACAGAATTTCAAAACAAGATAATAGGAGATTAACAGTGGTTAATATATTACATATTATTCTCTTCAAAATAGTTGTTTAGATTACAGATATAGTCAAGGAAATTTAATTAAACAATATAAGCAAAAGTTCATTCTGCTTAATGAACTAATAAAGATTAATAGTGTGTCTTAGCTATCATATACACACATTTATATATATATATATACATATATATATGTATATATATATATATATATATATATATATATATATATAGACTCTGGTTTTATCTACATTGATGGACAATATAGTTAAAGTTTCTTGTTATAATAATTATCCCTATGGATTTTATATATATATATATATATATATATATATATATATATATATATTTTATTTTCCTTTCCTTCTTTTCACCTTTTCCCCCATTCCAGTTGTTGTTTCTTTTCAAGCAGTTTCTCTCCCTTTCTCTTCCTACCTATTGTATATTAGGGTACTAATTTACTTTTTCAGATTTTTACACTTAGAGAGACAATACAATGTTTGCACATATGAGTCTGATGTATTTTACTTGTGAGTATGGTCTCAAATTGCATCCATTTACCTATCAAAGCTTCAAGATTATCTATCTTTATAGCTAAGTAGCACTCCATTGTATAAAAATACCACATCTTTTTTATCCATTACATGGTCAATGAGCATTTGGGTTGTTTCCAAGATTTAGCTATTATAAATTGTGCTGCTATAAACATGGTTGAGCATATATCACTGTGATATGATGTTTTAAATTCTGTAATGTGATGCTTTAAATTAAAATACACATAAAGGGAATAGCTGGGTCAAATGGGACCTCTAATCCTAGTTTTTCGAGGAATCTCCACACTGATTTCCACAGTGAATGCACCACCCTTCATTCCCACCAACATTGGAGAAGCGTTTCTTTTTTACCCCCAGCCACTCTTATTTGTTGATTTCTTGATGATATCCATTCTTTGTAGAGAAAGCTGAAATCACAGTCTTCTTTTAATTTGCATTTCTCAAATGATCAGTGATGTTGAACCTACCTTCATGTATTTATTTGCCATTTGTATTTCTTCATCTGAGAAGTGCTTATACATCTCAGAAGCCCATTTTTAGATTGGGTCTTTTTATTTGGGTGGACTGATTTTTTCAACTCTTTATATGTTCTACATAGAAGTCCTTTGTCTGAGGCACAGTTGGCTAAACTTTTTTCCACTTTTTGGGTTTTATTTTCATTCAGATGGTGATTTATGTTGATGTGCAAAAACTTTTTTAAAAGATGAGATGCCAGTCTTGATTCTTTGAACTCCTTCCCATGCCATTTGGGTTTTGTTTATGAATTCTCTGTCTACACTTATGACTTCAAGATTTCTATTACTTTCTCTTCAAGCAGACATAGTGTTTTTGTTTAATATTTAGATCTTTTGTCCATTTTGACTTTAGTTTAGTGCATGGAGATAGACATGGGCCTAGTTTTAGTCTTTGGCATGTGGAAAGCCAATTTTTCCCATATCTTTTATCAAAGAGGTTATCTTTTAATGAACATTTTTGGCCTCTGTGTCAAAGGTAAGATTGCTGAGTGTGTTTGTAATTGTGTCTTCTTCTAACCTGTTCCACTGAATCTCAGGTCTGTTTATTTGCCAATACCATGCTGATTTTATTGCGACATCTTTGTAGTATAATTTCAAGTCAGGGATTGTGATGTGTCCTGCCTTGCCTTTGGCACACAGAAATGCTTTTGCTATTCTAGGTCTCTTTTTCCAAATGAATTTTAGGAATGTTTTATCTAGATCTGTGAGGTCTGCATTAAATCTGTGTAACAGTATAGGGAGGATGGCTATTTTCACTATGTTGATTCTTCCTATTCATGAGGAAGATATCTTTTCACTTTCTAAAACCATCTTTGATCTCTTTTTTCAGAGCACCATAATTCTCAATCTATAGATCTTTTCTTACTTTATTAGATGGATTCTTAATTATTTCATTTTTTGGATGCTATTGTGAAGGACGTGGTTTCACTAATTTTTCTCTCAGTGAGTTTGTTGTTTATGTATAGAAATATTATTGATTTGAGAGTGTTGGCTTTTATCCAGATTTGTTACTAAGCTTATTATTAACTATGAAAGTGTTTTTGTGGAGTTTTTGGGGCTTTCTATGATTTAACTTCTATGTTTCCTATTCTTATTCTTCTGTCTGTCTCTGTCTCTGTCTCTGTCTCTGTCTCTGTCTCTCTCTCTCATACCTGGGAGTGAACTCAAAACCTTGCACTCACCAGGTAGGTGTTCACACCGCTGAGCTAAACCCTGCCCCTTATTTCTCTCTCTTTTCTAAGAGCTCTGGCTAATTTTTTGCAGAACTATATTAAATAGGAGTGGTAATAGTGAATATTCTTGTGTTGTTCCTCATTTTAAAGTAAAAGCTTTCAGTTTTTGTCCATTTAGTATGATGTTAACTGTTGATTTGTCATAGTTGGCTTTATCAGATTGAGGTAAAAGCTATGTATTCCAGTTTTCTGTTGGGTTTTTATTATGAATCAGTGTTGGACTTTATTAAAAAATTTTTGTGCATCCATTGAGATGATATGGGATTTTTGTCTTTTGCTCTATTGATATGTTATATTATATTTATTGATTTGCATATGTTGAACCATCTCTGCATTCTTGGGATGAATTTCACTTGGTCATGGAGTACAACCTTCTTGATGACTTTTGTTGCATTCTGTTTCCTAGCATCTTACTGAGGATTTTGAATCTATGTTTATAGGGAGATTGGCTTATAGTTCTCTTTTTTCCTGGGTCTTTCTTTGATTTTGGTATCACAGTAGCATTTGTCTCCAGGAATGAGTTAGTGAATATTGCTTCCCTTTCAATTTCATTAGAGTTTGAGTAGTAGTGGCATTATACCATGTCTAAATTTCTTACAGAAATCAGCTGTGAATCCTTCAGGACCTGAGCTTTTCTATGTGGTTAAGTTTTTAACTATGTTTTCAATTCCATTAACCAATATTGGATTATTCAGAATGTGTTCATCTTCTTGATTCAGCTTTGGTAATTCATATGTTTCTAGGAATCTGTCCTTTTCTTCTGTGTTTTCTATCCTATGCAAGTAAATATATTTGAATCAGTTATTGATGATCTTCTGAATTTCCACTGGATCTTTAATGATTTCATCTTTTTCATTCCTTGTTGTGTTGAATTTGAGATTTTTTTTTCTTTTTTTTTGGATAAGGTTGGCTAGAGGTTTATCAGTTTCAATTATTCTTTCAAAGAATGAATTCTTTGATTCATCAATTATTTGTACTGTTTTCCTAGTCTCAATTGCATTAACTTTTTGCTCTGACCTTTATAATTTCCTACCTTGTATGTTTTTTTTTTATTTAATTGCTCTTGTTCTTCTAGAAGTGCAAGGTTTATCACTAGGTTGTTTGTGCTCATTCTGTTTTCTGGATGTGAGAATTTACTGCTACAAATTTCCTTCTTAGAGCCGCTTTCATTGAATCCCACAGGTTCTGACATGTTGTGTTTTCATTTTCATTTAGTTATACATATTGTTTAATTTCTTCTTTAATTTCATCTGTGACTGATTTGCTGTTTGGGAAGGTGCCATTTAATTTCCATGTGCTTATGGTATTTTTGTGGTTTCTTTTGCTGTTAAGTCACAGTATGCAAAACATCATTTCTTTTCCTTTGCATTTTCTGAAACATTTTCTTTGGGCTAGTATATGGCCTATTTTAGAGAATATCCCGCATATAGCTGAGAACAATGTGTATTCAGGTGTTGTAGGGTAGAATACTCTGCAAATGTCTACTAAGCCCATTTGTTGACAGATTTTGTTCAGTTCTGTTACCGCTTTTCTGGGTTTTTTTGTCTAGTTGATCTGTCTCTTTGTGACAATGGAATATGAAGTTCCCCCATTACAACAATGTTTTTGCTCATTTGATTTTTTTACGTGTATTAATATTTGTTTGTCATACAGAGTTGGGTGCTCTCATGTTGGGTGCATATGTTTTTGTGATTGTAATCTCTTCCTCTTGAAGTTTTCCCCTAAGGAGTATGTGGTGATCTTCTTTATCTATTTAATCCTCCTTAGTTTGAAGTTCACATTGTCTGCAAACAGAATAGCTACGCCTGTTTTTTTTTTTTTTGAGTTCTTGTTACATTTAGTATTTTTTCCATCCTTTGACTTTCAGTTTATGAGTTTCTTCTTTTATTTAAATATACTTCTAATATACAACATATCGTTGATCTTATTTCTTTTTTAAAGAGAATAAAGCAAAACAATAAAGTGAAAAAAATAATGAAAATGATCTTGAATTTGAAAAACAAGATAGAAAAAAAACAACAATAATTACTACATTGTTCATGGTAGTCTTCTAAATATTTGCTCAGATTATCAGATATAGCCATGCAAATTTAAACAAACAATAACAACTCTAAGTTGTTTCTTTACTTCAGTTGCTATAATTTCAGAAATTTCAGCTGTGTGACCTCTAACTTCCTTTGTGTCAATGCCTCTTTGCTGTGAGTGGGCTGTATGTCTGTGACTGCACCTTGCTTCTTCATTCTGATATCTTCCTATGTTCCTCTGAATCAGCTGGATGAGTCACAGACACTTCCTGCACTGGCTACCTGTCTCCCAGTGTAGGGGACTGGACTAGGCACCTGGGTTCCACTGATCCAAGGCCCTGGGGGACAGTAGAAAGACACAGGGTGGTGGCCCACCAATGCTCCCTGGGGTGTGGCCTCTTCTCTGGGCCCTTGGTGATCACCCTATGGGGGTGGGTCATGGCCTCCCTTCCTCTGGGCCCACAGTGGTGACCTTCCAGGAGGCATGGTTTTTTCTCCTCTGGGCCTGCAGTGGTGGTCCTAGTTTTATTTTTACTGAATTCCTGTATTATCTCTCTTCATGGGCTTCAAGTCTCACTTCAGATCCTTCCTAGGTTCAAGGGACTTGCTTCTCTTCTTTTCCTCGTGTTGTTATATTAAGTGTCTGGACAACAACGCTTTGAGAGGCTCTTTCTCTGCTGCTTATCACTCCACCATCTTCCTAGAAATCTGAACTTGTCTCTTGATCCATTCTGTCAGTCTGTTTAATTTGACTGGTGAATTGAGACCATCGACGTTGATGATTGGGTTATTTTTTTATTGGTACTGGGATCGAACTCATGACCATGCGCTTGCAAGGCAGGCACTTATGCCGCTGAGATAAATCCCCAGCCCCAACATTGATGATTATAACTGATATGTTTTGGCTTATGTTTGTCATGATATTATTTTGCTGTTAATTCCCTATTTTCCCCTTTGTTTAATTGCTTCCCCTGCCAGGTAGTTTCTTTCTGCTGTTGTTCATGGATTTTCAGTCATTTTTATCTCTGTATAGAATATCTTTCAGTACTCTTATAGGGTTGATGTGGAGATCATGCGTTTCTTCAGTTGTTCCGTGCCATGGAAGTGTTTTATTTCTCCACAAAATTTGAAAGATAATTTTGAAATTTTATTTTAGGAAGATCACCCAAGCTTGATTTAATTATCTAATGAAATTTTACCATTATATATATCATTAGTATAAATTTTACCATTTATACTAAGGGCTCAGGCTCTTATTTTTATAACATGTAGTTTTTATTGAGAAGAATTACAAATCATTGTTTTTGAATAAAAACCTCCAAAAATTATTAGTTTTTATTGTGTTGGTAGACATTAAGCAGTTGTGCATCCAACCTAGTAATAGTATTTGAAGGTTCTTTCTTAATGAATTATAATGTCCAGTTTCTACAAACATTCTTTGGATCTGCTTAAAAGTCATGTTTTAAATCTTTTGAACATTTTATGTTGTCAGTTCTAAGATATTGACCTTTACCTCTAGACATGAAATTGAAAGCCTTTATTCCATGTGAAATTTGACTAAGTGAAGAGGAATACAACTAGAAATACTGATATCCATAATTACCCCAAAGAAAAAGGCCATGAAGTTCACCTTATGTTTAGGATAAACATATAATGTACCTTACTGAATGGAACATTTTTGAGAGTAAAAGGCTCTGTGCTTATAGTTGGATGACAGGCATAATCTGTACTGGCTTGGTAATACTAACATAAAAGGTTGCCTTACCTATAGTAAAACCCTCAGTCAACAATCCCATTTGTGCTCTCAGAATTTACAATTAGATTTTTAGTCTGCCTATGTATGAGTAGAGTCAAGAGTTACAAAACTTGATTAAAAAATACAAACTTGAAAGACAGATCAAATGCTAACACAATACATATTCAGACAAAACCACACTTAGAATTTTTAATTCTGTGTCTTGAATATTGTGTGTAATGTACAATGAATGTGGGAGAGGAAATATCTCTTACACATTTCCATGACCAATGTCTTACAGGATTCCTCTTGAGTTTTCTTCTAGATGTTTCTCTGGATTATATAGAAGCCTCAGTATTTAAAATGTTTCTGAAGTTGGAATTGTTGAGAATAAACATTAAGACCTAGTTCAAAGAGATTGGGGTCTTCCCTTTCAAGATCCCCTGTATCATGATATCCCAGTTTATGAACACTTCTGTTCATGAACGATTTGGTTTTCAAGTGAAAGTGTTTGGTAAAATTTTACTTTAGTTCATGAACTCTATGTTGGGTGAGGAACACAGCTATGACCATCTTCCCTTCACAAATATGAACACAAGCATTTTTCCCAGGATCATGGAAAGAATCAAGGTACTATTGTACTTTATTTCCTATAGACACTATGGCTAAGTGTACATAAACATATATTTTACTGGCTTGTGAGCAAGTTTTTGTCAGAAGTATTCTTCTTCAAAAACCACAATTCAAAAATGAAAATGTCTGATTTGGAATACATTAAAAATATTACTTGGATTCAAACTCAGCTCTGTCACTTGCTGATTATTTGATTACATGTAATTATATTAGCCCTCTCTGTGTCTCAGTTTTACTCACTGAAACATACACGTATTGTGTAAAGCAAAAGCCAAATGAAATACTGTTTCCTTTTTTGGTGATGGAGACTGGACCTAGGACTTTGCAGATACTATGTACATGGTCTACCAATGAGCTATGCCTCAAGTCCTGGGAATATTATTCTTTATTTCTGAACTCTTTTCCTTCCGTATCTCAGATGGTTGTGATCTCCATTAAGCCACATCTTTTCTGTTGATGCTAACTTTAGCAATCACAAGGTGCTATTATTTATGTATAGTTTGAGTGTATCCCCTAAAGATTCATGTGTTGAAACTTGGTCTTCAGTGTAGTAGTGTGTCGGAGGTGAAACCTTTAAGAGGTTGGAGATTGGGGGAAGGCAAGTAGATCACTGCGTGTTTCACCCTCAAATGGAATTAATGTATTTTTATGGGTCCCTGAGTAGTTTCTAAAAGAGTGACTTGTTTATATAGTAAATCTGGCCCCTGAATTCCTCTGGCTTCATGTCCATGTGTCCTCTTCTTCTACATTCCTGCCATGATGGCATTTGGTATGCTGTAACATACTGAGAAGATGCTCACCACAGGCAAGTAGATGTTGCCACTATGTTCTTAAACCTCCATGCTTTTAACTGTCAACTAAATAAATGTCTTCTTTATAAATTACTCATCTTCTGGCATTTCATTGCACCAGCACAAAATGGATCAAGACAGTGAAGAAAGTTCTATAAACTATGAAAAGTACAAGCACAATTGTGTGGCCTGAGGTGGTTGTGTGTAGCCTGAACAAATCTTTGCCTTGGATAGGTTATAATCATTTAATAATGGTAAAGTACCCCTCAGATTTTGTCCTTTAGCCTATGACTAAGATACACATAAAAACCTGGTCACTATGACTCTTCTGCTGACACTGTTTAATTCCTGATGACTCAAAGTGGCTCTGACAAAAAAGAAGCATATTGTTCCATTCATCTTTCAGTTGCCTTACACTGATCACAGCATCACTCTAGACCCTTAATTCTTAACTACTGAAAATAAATTTGACACTTTCTGCACTCGGAGATACAGAAAAATGGACCCTAAATAATTTAAAGGTCATTCATTGAAGTGTCAAACAGAGTTTAAAGCTTCTGATTTTTATTACTCTAAGCCAAATTGGGTAAATGACAAATATTTATGCTTGCATTCCCCTAAAAATATTGGCTCTGTGAACGTACAAGTTGACAAGAGTGTCTTTGGTTATCAACATTGAAAATCCATTTTGGAGAGCTTGTTTCTTTGGATCGGCCTTCAAGTGCAGTCCCTGACACTGAAAAATGAGAAGTGCTTCAGCTTTACTTAAGCAATTTCAAAAGTGTTTCAGTTAAAAAAAAGATATAGCAAGCACAGAAAGCAGACTAAGTGAAGGATAAGGATGCTCCAGATGTTACAGTGACATGTGCCTGGGTTTTCTTATTAATAGTATTTCCAACCACAATGTTTAGTAGATTTATAAAGCAACTGTAAATCATGAACCATAATAGAAATTGTTTAGGCATACTTTTCATTAGATGTATCTTTCCTTGATATGATTCATCTCCTAGGAAACAGAAAAATTTGCTCATTGAAAGTATACTTTGTTTTGCATATGTATGAGTATTTGCTTCTTTTTGCCCAGATCCCTCTCAAATCAGGGCAAGACTGCTCGAAATGGCTATTCAAGAGTCAAAGGGAGAATTGAGAGATGCCAAGGGAAAAGGAATCAAGGATGGATAGATGGATAGTATTCATCATACCATCATGACCCAATTCTTCGTTCTCACCTCTTTTCAAGGTGATATACCTTTCTAAGATACTTCCATCCATTTTAAAAGAAGCCTTCACTTTCAACCAAATAACCTCCACTTTTTATCTTCTCCATATTTATTAGACAAATTTCTATCTCCAGCTTGATCTGAGCCCTAAACTCTACTGTGAAAATACCTGCTGGCCATGACTAGTCAGACATACCCAGATTATCTCCAAATCAACACATCTGAAGTTAAAATTATTGTTTTCTCTTGTTCCTGTTCCTGTCTAGCCAGATATGAAACACTAGCTATTCTTGGAACTAAAATAGTGCAGTAAACAGCCTTGTAGCTCTTAAAGTTTAGATTTTATTGCTAGAGAGTAACATTTTATAAGAAGAAAAAAGTATAATAGATATACTATACATAAAATATATATTAAGCATTTTGAAACAAGCTGGCTAAGGAGATCGTGCTAGAGGGATGCTGTTTTTGCTAAAGAAAGTTTTGATTTTGATTAAGGAAAGTCTCCCTGTGAAGACAATAAGAAGAATCTTAAAAATAAATTATGCAAAGATCTAGGAAAATAATTTTCTCATGGTGATAAAAGCAAGTATAAATGCTCTGAGGTGGAATATGATTGATGTAACTGAGGAAAACATTATAACTAGGAAGTAGTAAAGGAGAAGAAAATTTTAGGAAATGTGTTATAGAGGAAAATGGGAGCCAGATTATATAGTGGCTCATAGGCCATAATAAGAAAAATTTAATTTTCACTTCAAGTGTTATGAGAAGTCATTATAAAGTTTTGAATAGAGGAATGACACGATCTGTTTTAGGGCTTTAAAGGACCTCTTGCCATTC
The DNA here is from genome assembly GCF_034190915.1 of Cavia porcellus. NCBI lineage: Eukaryota > Metazoa > Chordata > Mammalia > Rodentia > Caviidae > Cavia > Cavia porcellus. The sequence continues at coordinate 72,400,595 of NW_026947486.1, forward strand.
TAAAGAGAATAGATTATAAAGTACCAGAGACGAAGCAGGGAGATAATTTGGATAGTATTATTGCGAGAGTTCAAGAGAGGGGCCTGGGATTTAGCTTAGTGGCATAAGTGGCTGCCTCACAAGCGTGAGGTTGTAAGCTTGATCCCTGGTAAGAGTTCAAGAGAAGTAATGCAATTTAATAGTAAAGTTGCAAATAATGGTAGTGAATATGGTAAGACATTTTTATCAGCAATATACGTTTTGTAGGTTGCACCAACTGTATTTACATAACTGAGGAAATGGCGCCATTCATGTGGTTTCAAATCTGGTTTCAAGACATTGTTCTTTAAGTACATGTTCGCAATACATAATGATTATATTTATCAAGGGACTTTGTATGTGAGCAGAATATATTTCAAGTCTTTCTATACACTTCCTCTTACATCTCTCCCTATCCCCTCAAGCTCTTGTTCCTTTTCTCATTTGAATAAGTTCCAGTTCCATATTTTTTCAAATATTTTCAACCCTTTTGTATTTGTTCTTAATCCCCTCCCCCTTGTCCTTCTAATTTGAAAACTATTTCCTTAACTTTATTTTTCATTTTTGCTTTGCTCTTTATGTTTTGAGTTGCTTGTATAAGAGAAAATATGCAATGCTTAAAGATATATTCCGATTTAGTTCACTTAACATTGTGATTTCAAGGTATATTTGTTTACTTATAAATGCCTCATATTTATCTTTTATTTTGGTAAAGTAGTACTCCATTATGCATACGTACCACATGTTTTTGTCTGTTCATCTATTGATATACATATAGATCATTTCCAAGATTTAGATATTATAAATTTTCTGCTGTAAAAACAGTGCATTTGTTACTGGAATATGATGACTTTAACTATTTCAAGAAGACATCTAGAAGGAAAATAGCAGGTCAAATGAAATTTTTTCCGTTAGTTTATTGAGGAATCTCTATGGTGATTGTGTCAGTTTAAATTCCCACCAAAAATGTTATGGGGTCCTTTTTCCTCACAACCATATCAGTATTTGTTATTATTTTATTTTATGATTGTACTATTTTTTCTGGGGTAAGATGGTGTCAGAGTGCTCTTTAATTTTCATTTGCTAATGGCCAGTGATGTTGAACATTTTTTATGTATTGGTAAATTGTACCTCTTCCATGAAATTTATATTCATTTTGTTACCCCTTGTTTGACTGGATATTTTATTGGTGAGTCTAATCTTTTTTTAGTTCTTTATATATTCTAGACATTAATCGTCTGAAGAATAGCTGGCAATCAGTTTTTGCCATTCAGTAAGTTGTCTCTGCACTCTGTTGTTTTCCGTGCAGAAAATTTTACTTTGATATGATCTTATTTGTTGATTCTCAGCATTATTCATGTGCTACTGGAGTTCTATTCAGAAAGCCATTGGTTACACCTCTGCCTTCAAGAGTTTTACATAGTTTTACCCTCCAGTAATGTGTTTCTGTCTTAACATTTAGATCATGAACCAATTTGATTTCAGTTAGTACAAGGTGAGATATATGGGTCCAGACTCATATATCTGGAGTCATATGGGTCAAGAGTCTGATAGTAGAAGTTTGTTAAACTTATAAATTAAAGATCATGTCATTAGCAAATAAGGACACAGTATGTTCATTTCTTCCTTTCCTATACATATCCATTTTAATTCTTTCTCTTGCCTGATTGCTGCAGCTAATAGTCTGAGAAATATTTTGTACTAGAATGATGTTGGTCCAATCCTCATCTTGTTCTTGATTTTAGAGGGAAATCTTTAACTTTTCCCCAGTTTAATATGATGTTGGTAAAATAGTTTTGTTATAAATGGCTTTGATCAGATTAAGAAAAGACTCTTTCTATCTATTTTCTTCAAGGTTTTAATAATGAATGGATTTTGGATATTGTCAAAGGCTTTTCTTTCATATAGTTAGTTAATAATATAATTATTATTATCTTGGCTTCTGTTTACTGTTTGGTGAATGAAAATCCTTGCATACCTGGGTTGAAGTCTACTTGGCCATGATGTATGATGTTTTTGGTTTGTTGCATTCTGTTTGTATCTTGCTGAGGAACTTTATACCTATATTCATCAGAGAGATTGACCCATGGTACTCATTTTTGGTTGGAACTTTGTCTGATTTTGAAAAATAGAGAATGCTAGCTTTTAGGAATGCCTTTGTTATTACATCTTCCCTTCAATTTCATTCAGATTTTGAATATTGGTATTAGGTTTTCCTTGTGGTGCTTGTATAAATTGCTAGTGATTTCATCAGTTCCTAGGATTTTCTTACTTGGTAACTTGGTACATTTTATTACTGCTTCAATTTCTTTTCCTGTTTTTTAAATTTTTCAGGATTTTTAGATTTTCTTGGTTCAGTTTTGGTAATTCATACATATCAAGAGATTCCTCTATTGCTTTAGAATTCACCAATTTATTGGCATACAGATTTGTGAAGTAGCTTCTAATGATTTGGATTTTGACAGTGCCTATTGTGATTTTACCTTTGTCATCTAATTGCAGAGATTCATATTTTTCTTTCCTTTCTAAAATACGATTGGCTAAGAGTTTGTCTATTTTGCAAATTCTTTCAAAGAAGCAACTCTTTGATTCAATGATTCTTTGTAGATTTCATCTATTCTCCATTTTATTGAATTTTATTTTGATCTTCATAATGTCCTCTCTTATACTAGTTCTAGATTTGGAATGATGTTTTTCTTCTAAGACCTTGAGGTTCATAATTAGACTATTTATGTGGTCTTGCTGTTTTTCATATGTGACCATATATAGCTATAAATGTTCCTTTTATGTCTGCTTTCATTATGTCCCTTAAGTTTTAGAATATTGTAGTAGCATCATTTAATTCTAAGGACTCTTTTCTTTCTTTCTTAGTTTCTTCTATGATCCATTGATTACTCCAGGATATGTTTTTCAAATTTCCATTCATTGGCTTGATTTCGTGGTTTATTTTGTCCTTGATGTCCAGTTTCATTGCATCATTACTTGATTGAATCATTACTATATGCATGGGGAAATTTCAGTTCTTTTGCATTTACTTAAGCATGCTTTGCTGGCTAATATGTGGTCTATTTTAGAGAAAGTTTCACTTGGTGGCAAGAACAATGTGTATTCTGTTGTTGATTAGAACATTGTACATATGTATTAAGTTCATTAGTTCAAAGATTTCATCCAGTTTTGAATTTTGTTCATTTTTCTTTATTTGATCTATTTGTAATAGTGAGATATTAAATTTCCACACTATAATTGTATTGATATTTATAAAATATGTTATGTGTAGTTGTATTTGTTTTATGAATTTGGATGCACCATTGCTTGGTGCATATATGTTTATAATTTTTCTCTTCCTGTTGAATGACTGGTTTCCTTAACCAGAATGTAGAGACCTTCTTTGCCTCTTCTGATGGGTTTTGTGTTCAAGTCCAGTGTGTCTCAAAATATGATAGCTACTTGTTATTGTTTATATCTAGATGTCTCTTCAAAAACCTCATGTGCTTAGAGGTTGGGTTCTGAGGAGTAGGTGAGAGATACTCATCAGTGAGTTAGTCCATTCCTGAGTTATGACTAAGTGTCATACTCATCAGTGGATTAGATGAGTTTATAGCTAGATTTGATATTGGGAAGTGAAGCCTGGTGGGAAAAGGTGGATCACTGTGGATCAAGACTGAAGAATATATATCTTTTTTCTGTCCTTTATCTCTTCATGTTTCTGGCACACCATGCCATGAACTGCTTCTCCTCTGCCATGCCACTCTCCCATACTGCACTGATTTAGATCCAGCTGATTATGAACTAAAACTTCTACAAACAGTGAGCCAAAATAAATCTCTTTACCTCTAAGTTTCAAGTGTTGGATATGTTGTCCTAGCATCAAGAAATAACTAAAACACTACTATTGATTTTTTATGGGTTCGTGTTGAATAGACTACTGTTCTTCATCCGTTGATTTATAGTCAATGAATTTCTTTCTGGATTAATGAGTTTCTTGTAAAAAGCATACTATTGCATCTTGTTTGTTGATACATTCTGCTAATCTATGTCTTCTGATCAGTGAATTAGGATCCTTCACAGTGATAATGATAATGGACAAATACTTATTTCTATTGTTTTATAATTTTCCTGCTGTAGATTCTTTTTCTTTCCTTTCTGCTTAATTCCTCAACTTACCAGATGCATTCACTCTTCTGGGGTCTTTTGTCATTCTTATACTCATTTTCTCTTTCTAGTATATCCTTGATACTCTTTTTTGGAGTGCTGCATTAGGGTCATGGATATATTTCGATGCTGTTTATCATAAAAGATCTTATTTTTGAAACAATTTGAAAAATAGTTTTGCAAGTTATATCAACCTGGGTTTGAGATTATTTTCTTTCAAGTTTTAAGCACTTCACTCCAGATTCTCTTTGCCTTTAAATTCTATGTTGTGTAGTTTGTTGTAATTCTCATGGGGTTTCCTTTATGAGTCATTAGTTGCTTTACTTTAACAGCCTCTTATGTTCTGTTCTTGGGGATTTCTGGTGTTTTTGACTATGATATTTCTTATGCATATTCTTTTCTGGCTATGATTATTTGAGTTTATATATGCATCATTTATCTTTATGTTACATTGTTTTTCCCTGTCTGGAAAGTTTTCTGCTATTACTCTTGTAAACCGACTTTTATACCCTTGTGTTGTCAGATTGTCCATTAAATCCATTAATCATAGATTATTCTTCTTTACAACAACTAGCAACTGTTGGATTCATTTTTCAGTTTCTCTTGTTTTTATGGTATCTCATTTTGATTAGTCACAATTCATGTTGGTACACAGAACAGACATTAGACCAGTGGTCTTCTTTGGATACCCAAATATATCCAAAGAGTGTTCTGTTATCTAGAATTGACACTATGTACTCATGTTGGTTTCTTTTGCTTCACATATGCTCAATAAAAGATTTTAAACCCCAGTCCATGGCATCTTTTCAAATCAAGAGTCACCCCACTCATGTTGGTACACAGAACAGTAAGACTACTGGTCTTCCTTGGATACATTTGGATGTGGGCTTAAGCAAACAGCTGCACTCAATGCTATGGACTTCAGATATAGCTACCTCTGAAAGCTAAACCTGCTAAACCTGGCTTGCAACAATAGGATGCAGATATCATGCCCTTCGTTCCCTAACTGAACGTTTCAAGGTATTTGAAGGTACCTTAGTCTGGCCCTTACCCTCTCCCCATCAGTTTCCTGTAACTGTCTCTCAATGAAGTCTCTTTGGAAGAGTAACCATTCAGTCACAGAGTAAAGCTATATTATAGATATTCCATGGCTCAGTCTCACATGAGCAAACTTCTTCCCAAAATTGTGTCCGATTAAACTCTCTGATAATATGGCAAGTGCTGCACTGTATTTCTTTTCCAACTCAAACGTACCATGCAGAAGTCATTCTGGGGGTAAAACCCTATACTGCCTTTTAGTTTCCTCCAACTGTGGTCTTTTCTTGGGTTAATCCTGTTGGTTCACCCATTATTTCTCCCTGTAGCTACAGAATTCCTTGGGTTGGCTTTTGTCGTCTCCAGGGCACTGATATTTTCCTCAATCAGATCCTTGTTTGATTGTGACTTTTGCAGTCCTGTGCTGATGGGAACCAAGCTGCAGAGCCAGTTAGGTGTTCCTGGCTTGAAGCCCATTTCACTCAGGATCCTCTCGGCATAGCCAGCAATGTACTGGGTCCTCCTCAAGACATTCTTGATTCTTTTCTTTTGCCTCACTTCCACAGCAAACTCATTGCTGAAGCTTATGTTTTAATTATATTAACAATAAATTTTTATATTCATCTTGAGAAGTAGGTATATGTATTTAATATAACTTGTTTCTTTATTAAATGCCCTTTCCTTTCCCACCTCCATCCATTCACCTCTAAATTCCCTTTCCTCATTTTCATTGTTGTTATTATTAGTTCATGCTTATGACATATAAGGTTTATATTCAATTAAATTATCATGTTTCTTTACATGGCAGATCTTAACTCTTACTCCACCTACCAGCTTCCTTTCCCCTCTCCTTTAGTCTCCTAGACCCCTCCTCATTTGCTAGAGATCTCTCCTTTGTGTTCCCTTCTATCCATCTTTATTGTTATTTCTACTGTACGTTACTCAAAAAGAGTATTTAAGCTTGTGTGTCTGATTTATTTCAAGGAAAATTTTAGAGTTTATTGATGTTCTTAGGTGAAAATTGAGAAAAATAAAATTTCTGGTCAAAGGACAAACATGTGACAAAATTACATGTAGTAGGATAAATTGGATCATAAAGTAATTCTCAAAGAATCCAGTTAAAATGGTATCAGCCATTAACGATCAACTTTCAAATGCCCTTGCCCTACTCCCTGCCCCCTGGCCTAAATTATGTCAACCCAATTTTAGGTGTCCATAGTTTCTCGTTGTTATTCTTCATAGTAGTTATCACAAGTTCTGGATATATATATTTACTCACATAGTTATTTAATATCTCTTCTCACTTGGCTGTTATCTTAAATGCGTGGAAAGAACAAATCTTACTTATCTTTCTATTTCTCGTGCCCAGCCCAGTGCCTGGGTCATAGAATGTATTCAGTGTTTGATTAATGAAAACATCAGTGAACATAAATTTATATAAGTATATAATACATAGGGATATAATTATATATTTGAAGTGTCCTAGAGCACTGACAAAAATAAGATTAGACATAAGAAAAATATCTTTGTTGGAATTTTCTTAAATCCAGAAATAAACTTAGCGTAACAGCGTCTTATTTTTTAATTTTGGTATGTGTTAGTTACTTGTTTCATTACTGGGCCAAAATATTTGACAACTAAAGTTAAAGGAGGAAAGATTTATTTCAGCTTGCAGTTTGTAGAGATTTGTCCACAGTTGATTGACCTCAAAGGGTGGCATGTCAGAGTGCCATCACAGAGGACAAATAGTCCATGGCAAACAGGTAGGAGACAGTGAAGCAGCAAATAATAGCAGTGTGTTTCTGTCCCTCTCTGCCTTTATATTCCTCTCAGGTTAAATGTCCGCTGATTGATGCCAATCACTCCCAGGGTGGACCTTCCATTATCCATTAAATGTCCAAGTTTTAAAGTTAAGGTACATATCCACAATGGAAAATAGGAAGGAGGCCAGGAAAAGCAGGGAAAGATGTCAGAGCACAATTTAAAGGTCACTCTAAGGCCATTAAAGTTCAGTGGAAATGTCCTTGACCTCTGAGGACTAAAGCAGTTCAAAAATGGCTTAGAGAGTGAACCCTCAGAGTCTTGTGTTTCCCAGAGATGGGACTGCTTTACCACACTTATTCAAAAGTAGATTTTATGAAGTGGAAATTTGGAGCAAATACTGAGATGACTTTTAGAGCACAGTAGCCGTGGCTCTTGGTTAATTATGCTTAGCATAGTTTGGGGGATTTTATAAGACCCTCCCTCCTCCCCTTCTTTCTCTTTTATCTCCTTGTCATCCTCCTTTTTGTCCTCTGCTTTGGTGCTGCAGTGGCACCCAGAGTCTCCCTCATGCAAGTACTCTACCTCTAATCTACATCTCAATTTCTGTAAATCTTAGTCTTATGGCTATTTACCTTTGTCTGTTACAGAATTGTAATGCCTTATCCAGAATATACACATTTACTTTAACGAAGTGAAGAAAATTGTTCCCCAAGAAGAATATTAGGAGCCTTCCATTATGAAAATCCACCAAAAGAAATAGTGCAACTGAAGAAATTGATTGCCTTGTGCTATTTAGAGAAACACTTGAAGCTCAGTTGTCTTCCTTTGGTGTGTTTACCTGATCTATAAACACGTTGTTACAATAATGTTCGTTTTTCTTGGTACTCTATATAGGATGTGCTACTTTAGTGAAACTGTTGAAACAGCTATGATTTATTTGTGGCAATGTTCCCTCAAGTGTGCCCATATTCAGCATTCCAAACCTCATTAGTCATTCAAGCTTCTATTACTAAACACACAGCAACTGTTACAAAAGAAAGTGAGGTGTCGATTTTATAAATTTTTTACCTTTCAATCTCTATCGATCAGGGTCTTCTATATTATGCTGTAGTAGATAATAGTTGGCAAAATTACAGTAGTTTGAGTTGGCACAAGTTTATTCATTTCTTGCTTTTTGCAGGTTGACTGGAGCTCTTTTCTATGCCATCATTATTCTAGAACCCAAGCTCCTGGAATAGTCACTATCTGTATTGTTGCTGGCTAATGTGGTAAAGAAAAATAACATTTGGTGAAGCATGTAATACTTTTTAAGTCTTCTTCCAGAAGTGACATATGTCTCATTATGTTGATCCAAACAGCACAAATGCACAAGTCTTGATTTAAAAAGGTGGTAAAAGGAACATACTTTCACAGGAAAAGAATCTACGTGTTCATGTACACTAATATAGAGAGTTTGATTCCAATCGGAAAAGTCTGTATCCTGATATCACAAAAGATATCTGGCACACACTAGGTGTTCAATAAAGATTTGTTGAATGAGTAAATGAAATTTCGACTGAAATTGAAAGTTCCTTCAAGTTTTAAGCATCATTTCATGAAGGAACTTTCAATTTCAGTCGAAATTTCATATGAGAAGTGATACTTTTTTATCTGAAAGTGATAATTTTTAAGCTTGACTCCAAATGTACCTACCAAGTCAGAAAATGTTTATTAAAAGCCAATTTTGTGGCCAACAACTAAAGATTATTGTAGAAGATACATAGTAGGAAATATTATAGTAGAAGGAAATATTATAAGATATAGAATCTGTCCTTGGGAAATTGTGATTGAGAAGCCTATAACTGGGAAAGTTATATAGATATGTGTAATTATAGATATGCATATAATATATAAAATATATAATAGATAAATATATACATACATTATATAAAAGCTAGAAATGTACATGCAATGGAAAAGAAGCATAGACTTCAAATCTGGTGGATCTGGATATGAATCTTAGTTTTTTGTTGTTTTTGTTATTGTTGTTGCTGTTAATTCTGGGGATGAAATCCAGGGACTCATACATGCTAAGCATTCTACCACTAATCTAAACCATAAGTCCTTGAATTTTGTTTTGTATCACCTTGGGTACGTATATTAACTTTCTCTTTTAAAAATTAGTTCATGCTAGTTACACAGAATGGTGGGTTTCATTTTGTCATGGTCATTTATCCATATAACATACTTTGTAGAGGAGGCAATTTAGAGCTCTTCTCTTCTTTTTCTCTCTTTTCTTTTCTTTCTTCCTTAATTCATTTTGAGATAGAGTCTCATTTAAGTTGCCCAGTTCCAAAGCCTGATTGCTTGGTTTCCCAGCGTCCTAAGTTTTAACATGGCGTGGGTCTCGGGAGATGCTGGCCTCTTGGTTCTCCCCTTAGGGCGGCTGCCAGGATTTATTTTTAATAGGAACATCGTCCTCTAAAGATGGGATGTACAGATCAATATGAAACATCACAAGGTGAAAGCCAAAATAAACACCATACAGTCCTACTTACTTGACCTGATTAAATACCTGCCAGTTTCCCCAGCATCTCTCTCCTTCCTTACTAAGAGCTGAATTGCCTCCTTCTCCTACTTTTATGCTCACCAGTTGCAGCAGGGTGGTTTCTGGAGAAATTAAATTCATCAGTATTTTTGTGGATAATTATAGTTGCAATATGCTGGGAGTCATTTTATTAAAGGAATTATGAGGTGATTAATCTTGTCAATAACCCCTGGAGTGAATATGCTTTTTCTGTGTTCTTCACGATTTTGCCTCTGATTCAAGTCTCTGAAAGTATTCAGATGCATTTGTCAATTCTCATGTTCCCACTTCCTCCTGTGCGGAAAGCCAGGTGCGTGCACAGCTCAGTGTTACTTTTTCTTCTGACTCTTGTTCTTTACAGCTCAAAGGTAGTGCAAAAGATAGAGACTATTCTCTGTGTGGGCAAAATAGATGAAGATATAGATACGACAAGCTATGCCCCGTGTTAAGAGTAGTTTCATCATTCTTCTTGCAGCTGACTGAGTCTAGATAGAATCTCTATTAAGGACCTCCATTGCTACATTTACACCAAATTCTGAAAAGTAATTTCATTGAGAGATGCACATTTCTCATTTTCTACATTTTTTCTCTTACATTACTCTTAGCAGCCAACACTACACCAAAAGCAAAAGATATGGGTCAGAAGATCTTTAGCTGTCCTTTACTTTTGTTCTGTTCCTTGTTTTTTAAGGATGAAAAACTACCTGTAGTTCATTTTGTCTATATAGATTAGGAGAACTGACAGTGCTTCTAAATAATAACTGACAAAGCAAAAGCCAGTTAATCACATTAAGTACTCATCTACTTCCATTTCCAAGAACATCTGATAAGCAAAATTCTGATTATATAGTCCATGAAATTTGAGTGCTAACCACTACAATGATAAAAAAAGATTCCTTTACCAGAGGTTTAATTTAGATAGGCATTTAATACAGGGCCTAGTTTGCATAATCAGTTATATTAGAAATTTCATGAACTGAAATTTTAGAGCAAGCCAGTTTGCAAAACACAGAACCTACTAAAAACTTGGCATTTTTATTATTATTTGACTGGGAACTACTTAAAGATTTCCCTCCTAAATATATGGTTAAACAGCTAATGTATGTGTGGGTGCATTTTAAACAGTTCAATAGGAGAAAATATTATTTTCTATGTAAATATAAATTGCATATTTTATATGTATACAGATTTTGAAAAGGTTCCTACTAGAAAAGCAAAGCATTCTTTTAATGCATTCAACTGCTCATTGACTTCTGCTTCCTGATTTACACCATAACTTCCCAAGAACATATCCACTTTTTCTCTTCTTATTGTGTTTGCGAAAGTCTGTCCAACAAATTGATAATTAGAAATTCAGTAGTACTGTAGAGAATCAAAGAAGAAGCCAATTTGGACCTCAGACAGCTCTTTGATCTTCTTCTGATTCTTGTTCTCTACAGTTCAAAGGTAATACTAGGGATAGAGACTATTCTCCATGTGGGCAAAATATTTGAAGAGCTAGATATGACAAGCTAAGCCCTTTATTAAGAATAATTTTATCTTTCTTCACATGGCTGGCTGAGTTCGATAGAATCTCTATTAAGGACATCCATCCCTACATACACAACAAATTTTGAAAAGTCTCATCTCACTAGTAGATACATATTTCTCATTTTCTTTTTTTCTTTTTTTTTATTTTTTGTACTGGGAATAGAACTCATGACCTTGCCCTTGCCAGGTCCCTGAGCCCCTGAGCTAAATCCCCAGCCCTGCATTTCTCATTTTCATTTTTTTCTTTCTTTTTCTTTTTAAGGTACCAGGGATCAAACTCATGTCCTTACGCTTGACAGGCAGGCGCTTACGCTGTTGAGCTAAATCTCCAGCCCCAATTTCTCATTTTCTACATTTTTTTGAGTGTTAATCTTGCCTATTAGCAGACAACACTGTAGGATGGAGTACTCATTATCCATTCAAACATGTAAATGAATCATGTGCTTCAAGCGAGATTTTGGAATGGTATTAATATCTGCCAGTATTATCTTATTACTACATGCTGATAACATTGATAATCCTAATCATTGAGAATGGCCTAACAGACTCTCATGCAATTGTCTAAGCAATGAAGTATCTGGTGGAATTACGCCTACCTTGAGACAAATTAAAAGGGCTTGAGATAGCGATTTGTTAAAAATAACTCTTCTGGCATTAAGACATCTAATTAATCAAAAATATAATATCTTCTGACTGGTGATGTTTAGCTACAAAATTGTTGCTAAGTCTGAGTTGTTTACAAGAAGTAGTATGCATAGTAAGATTAGTGGCTCTTTTGAATATGAGACTGTGTGCACCCCATAACCTGGTCAAATTCCCTAACTCTATCAGTTTCAGTAGTTTGGGTGTTTGAAATCTTCAATGTAGAGTTCCATGCATGCTGCTCCATTGATAAGTGACTGGAACTGGTTGGTAGGTAACAAAATTACAAGTGCAAATACTTAGAACACCTTATTTTTGTAAATAAGACAATACTAATGTAAATGAACTATTCATTGTAAATAAAACATGTCTAGAAGTTTTTTTTTTCCAGAATTCTGTGGTCACATTGGGCAGCAGATGAAAAATATTTATTTTCCCCAGAGATATGTATGTGCACATATTTTGAGGATAATTTTGGGAGATACACTCATTTTATAAATCTTGTTTTAGGTGAATCTTATACTAAAGTTGTTGAGTACTTTAGCTTAAGCAAACTTGGGATCCACAATACTGGTAGAGATTTGACACACAAAGTGCTGGAGGATAAGTTCGCAGCATGTTCTAGAGCCAGTCAAAAATAAGGAAACCCTTTGCCTAATATCTTTTTGTATTTTCTGTATAGTTTAATATCTCATACGAGTAACAACTGTAGTTCTTTGAAGCAATTTTAATCTTCTAGGTATATAAAGTACATTCTTTTTGATTTTCCTGTTTTTATATAAATAGCTTCTTAGTAAGTTAATTTTATTAGTAATTAAGAAACTCAGTATCTGGTATGGCTACCGAATAATAAATGGCTTTCCTAAAGCTCTTGTGTACATTCTAATAGACACAATATAATGCACCAATCAAGGGTAAGAAAGACCAGTATCTGACCGAGCAGACCCTTGATTTTCTACTATAAGCAGATGTTGCTACAAATACATCTCTTTATAATTCAACTTGACAACACAGTTTCATTTTATCTGTAAGTGTTGCTTCCAACGGCTGAAGGTGCTGAGTCATAGGACACTGTGTCCATCAATTTCAGCACAGAAATTTTTTGTAAGCATTGTAAAAAGTACATGCTTTTTTATGACCTGATTGCTTCTAAAGTCATCAAAAGTTATTCTGGCTTTGCATAAACCCTGAGTTAAATCTGTTTCACCAAGAGTTGATGTGTGTTTTCATGTTCCTTCTCATAGTCTTCTCTTCATTTAATACTCATCTTTTCTCCATCCTACTGTACCTTCTGCTCCCTAGTTTCAAGGACACAATAACTCTGGTTCTGTCAAGATGGTTCTCTGCTTCCCTCCCACTTAAAGTGTAAACGCTATGCTTCTCTCCTTTCCCCTTGTTGCACTCAAGTGCCTTCTCTAAACACTTGTCTTCAAAGGGCTTTTCCAAGCATACCACTTACCCTCAGGCATGTCTGCCTGGCAGTGTAATTCATGGGCTAAAGAGAGAGCCTACACATAAGACCTGCAAGTGGCTCACACATGGACCATCTTGTTTCAAGTCTTTCTGTAACTTCAAATCTCAGAAAAATTCATTGATGCAAACTTCTAGGGTGTTATGGGCAATTGGTTTCAGCCATGGTCGATGAGATGGATTCCACAAAAAGTTAACTTTAATAGTTCTGTGTTCTTTTCTGCCCTCATCACCTGTAGTTCCAGCTTCATCAAGTACTCTAAGTATAGCTCATTAAGTTTGCATTTTTTTGGAATTATTGTATAATTAACATATTGTGTTTTTATTTTGAAGTGATGAAGATTGTACCCAAGTGTCTCAATTCAAAATCGTATAAATTAAAATAATCAGCTGTATTTTATGTTGTTGAGATATATTGGTGAAAAATATTGCTGAAATACATTTATTTGTACTGTAATGGTTCTCTAGTTACTTCCTTACTTTTCTCTTACTTTACCAAAGAGATAGAAAAGGGTGGAAATTGCTTTTCCTCAGAGAAGCTGAAGCCCCATGGGTGTAGTTTCCAAGGTCTATTTTAGAGTATATAAGATTTTTTTTTCATTATCCCTAGGCTATATTACTTCTCGCTCCAATCTCATTGCTTTTCTCATGCACCTCAAAACTATAGCCTTATCAAAGGACCTAAAGATAATTAATTCTACTATCTCTAGGTTATTATGATGCCTTAGTTTTTGAGTGTAGGCTAGTCCTTTACTTTGTTGATTCCTATTCTTTTTAAAAAAGAGTTAGCTTAAACTTATTTCCACTGAAGAATTCTTGAATGTGTTCCGGAAGTTACGGCAGATTCAACAAAGTGATTTTAGTTGCCTTATCCCCTTCATTTTATTCTCTTCCTCAAATCCATATAGTGTGAGCGTCTTATACATATACACTCACAAACACTACAGTTCCACCAGACTCCATGCAAACCTCAGAGCACCTGTTTTTGTTACTTTTCTTTCATTATTGAGACAAAATAACTGAAACCTGAAGTTAGAGGGGAAAAGGTTTATTTAGCTCACAGTTTGTGGAGGTTTTAGCCCATAATTTGTTAGCTGCAAAGCAGAGCGGCACATGGCAGAGTGGCAACACCTCGTGGCAGTGGAAGACAGCAAAAGCAAGCAAGAGGGGAGACAGGACAAAGTCTCTTTCTGTTCCTTATATTTTATGCATTCTACCTTCTTTAGGAGGCTGTAGCACACACACCCTTAATCTCAACAGCCTTTATCTCTGCATTGCACTAAAAGTCAGTCACATACTCTAGATTCAGCTACCTCAGAAAAACCCTATTTAAAACTATTTAAATGAGACTTTGGGGGGACACCTAGATAAAAAACCATGACAGCATCATCTTTTAATTTCTTGTTTTCTTTCTTCTTTCTTTCTTTCTTTCTTTCTTTCTTTCTTTCTTTCTTTCTTTCTGTTTTGTATGTTTGCCTCACTTGAGAGTCCTTTTTTGGGGACAGAGAAGGGTGGAAATGAATGTAAATGAATAAAAAATGATGAAAACAGTTGTAAACGTATGACAAATATTCATCTGCTCAAATTAGAGACAATATCTTTAATTTTCTTTTTTTACTTTTTTTTCCTCAGAAATTCCTAGGTCTGAAAGGTAAGTTTCAGGTGCAAAATAGGAAGGCATAATGTGTGTATTTATATTTGTTCCTTTTGCTATTTCAATGCTGACTATATCTTCTTGCATTCTAATGAGCCACAGTGTTTTGGAAGAGAAGGTAGCTATCTCCTCCCATTTTTGTCTTTAGTCACAAGTGAAATTATTGATTCTGTCTTTCATGTACCGACATCATAGAACACAGTCCACAATGTGGTTACTTGTGGGACAGTCAATTGCAACCACTAATGCAAACCATATGTTCATTTATACTTGATTTCTCATGAATCTGCTTGTCTTGGATGATAGAAGTACAACATATAAGCAATGGGTTGTGGATTCTAGAACACTCTGTCTGCTCTCACTTGCTGAGAATTGCCAGACTAGACTCTGGGCTTCTTGAGGACAAAATCTGAGACTTAATCATACTGAACTCAAAATATGATAGACTGAATAAATGCCTAGAAATATGTTTGGTGGTTGGTTATCTGGCTGGTTATATAGTGTGGTAGCATAGTACACAGTGTATTATCAGAATGCCTGTGTTCCAGCTTTTCCATTTACTTTTAGTTTGACCTTAGGCAAATTGATCTCTCTAGGCATGAGTTGCCCCAAATATTAACCATGCATAATATTATTATATCTGATGCAGAATGTTTATTTACCTCACATTTACTGTGTGCCTACTGTGTACTAGATAGTTCCTTCACTGTTTTACATGGATTAACTCATTTAATCTTCTGAATTAAAAAAGAATAAACCTTGAAAACTATGTACATAGTACATTTTCACAATTATTAATTATCAGGAAGGAAAGAGAGCCTAGGTATAACAATGAAATTTTTCCTGTAAAATATATCCTGGAGAGCCATAGAAAATCAGTTTAGCTATAATTTTTCAATGTTACATATTAGGTCTCCTTTTTTCCTTGAGTTCCTGTGCATGGCAGCTTTCTTTGTGCAAGATTCTGATGTACTGGTTGCTTCCCAGGAACATGAGTCAGTGTTTCGACAGTAGGATATGTGGGCTGGGTCTTAATCATTGGTCCTCTGATTAATTGGTTGGATTATTACTCTTGCTCCCAGAATTTTCCTGATATGAATGAACCCAAATAATGGAAAGAACCACACCTCACCAAGGGAACAAGGTTCTTCAGGGACTTATTTCTGTGTGTATCCCAGAAGCACGGTAAACTTTCACTTTCACTGAAGTTCATGATACTAACAACAGTTCTTCAACTGACTTTCATTTAAACCACCTTGATGGATTAAGAAGCCCTCTTAACAACATACTGGCTGATTCACATTACACTTTTATCTGATTGAATTTCAATAAGGCTCCAGCTGTCTGTACATCATTTAGTTCTCCAAGCCCATTATGCCATTCTCACTTTTGCAGGCTACTCTTTCCAATCACAGGCAATTTAAGAAATACATTCAACACTGTCAATTTTATTTTAACTGTTACTTTGGGAGTTAGTTCATTTCATCCTTTGGACTATGCTTTCTGTCTAGGAAGTTGTGACATACAGAGCAAGTCACAAATGTATTGAGCTATTGCTCTTCCCAGGTGGTGTGGAAGATTTTGGGGCAGCCAGAGTCTATTTGCTATTGACTTCCAGACATGAACAAACTCATCATTTGACTTCAGTGTGCCATATAAATTATTATTTTCCATTCATGATATGTCCTAAAGAAGTTGGGGAGTACCATATTTAGAATACAATTATCAAATGTCTTCTAACTATGGAACTACAATACATGAATCAGATTAAAAGTGAATCTTTTAAATAGAAGAGATTAAGAAAATGATGGAAACCATGAATGCCCAACATAGGAAAGAAGTGGAATCCACAAAAGAAATCCAAATAGAAATCCAAGAGATTAAAATCCCCACTGAAAGTATACACAACAGACCGAATGAAAGCAAAGATATAGTATTAGAGTTAGAAGACATGATTGCGATTAGCTACCCTGAAAAGAAAAATGTCCTAAAAATAGAGAGACCGTGAAATATCAGTCCAACAGCTGCAAGATAAAGCAAAGAAGAACAACACAAGATTGACTTGATAAATAAGAAAACTGGAAAAAGTGAAAAGGCCATGAAAAAATATCTTCACAGAAATAAAGGAAGGAAACTTCTCAAACATGGATAAAGAATTAGACATACAAATAAGCATTTATAACTCCAAATAGACATGAGTAAAATAAATCTACACCAAGGCATATAATAATCAAGATTCCAGAAATTAAGCACAAGAACATAATCTTAAAAACACATATAGAAAAGAAACAAATCACCTAAAAAGGAAAGCCCATCAGAATCACAGCAAACTGCTCCACACAAACTGTTAAAGGAGAGTTTGGAGCAAGATATTTTAAGCTGTAAAAGAAAACAACCTCCAAACAGACTAATGTACCTTTCAAAACTATCTTCTACAATCAATGGAAAAATAAGATACTTGTACAACAAACAACTGAGAGGATTCATAACTGCCAAATTGCCCTTCCGAATGCTCTGTAGGGTATATTAGAAAAAGAAAATGAAGACCACAATCACAAGAACACCAATAGACACAAGTCACTAAGAGGGCAAGCAGTTAAACAGAGGGCAAAGACAAGGAACCAATCACAGGAAAATCGTATGAGAAAGATAAGCCAATACATATCTGTCATAATATTGAGCTATATACTTAAAATTGTTATAATGCTGCATTTTATGTGATGTATATTTTCCAATTTAATCTCTTTTAGTGAAATAGCAGCCAGCTCCTAGAACCTCGGTGTTTCTATTTGCAGACTTTGCATGTCTCAGAGAATATAGCTAAGAAAGTCACCTTTTGAAAGAAAGAAAAAACAAAAGCCTTCTCTTCCCTTGGACTCTGTGATGTGTAACAGTGCACCCCTTTGGGGAACCAGCCCTCAGCATCTCTAGAATGTGACAGCATTTATTTCTTTAGCTTTCCCATGAAAACATGTTTATCCTTCCTGACATGACCCTCTTTTGCTCTCCTTGGGCACTGAAAACTGAATTCACCGCAACAGGTTGAAAAGTCTTCTATCATCTATCATAACTATTCACACATATTTATTGATTTTACCTATTACAGAAGATAAAATAATTGGTTATTTTAGCAAGTAAGGAAAAAGGAAAATCACTCTCACACTTTCTCAGGTTAAACCATTTTTGATAGCTTGATATATTTGTTTCTATATAGACTTATAGACATTTTGTATATACAAACATCTATGTATGACATAACTAGGCCTTTTGTATATGTAATGTTTAGCTTTCTATTTTTACTTAACAATACATCTTGCTATTTACTCCATGTAATCACTTAACATTCTACATCAAATTGTACAAAAACTGCATGGTATTCCATGGAGTGGTGTAATTAATTACTTCTCTAATAATTAATTACTTCTCTAATATTACCTTTTTGGTTTTTTACAGTTACTTGAATCTCAAAGAATTTAGATAATCTCAATGTTTCATCAGTGAATCAATTCTTTTCTATACTATAATATCAAGTGGTCTTTTAAAAATAGTGTCAAACAGGAAATTGTTCATTACTTATTTTCACAGGAAAGTCAACTTACAAATTAATTTGAACAGTTTGAGCTCAGTTCAATTAGAAAGATCAGGAAGGGAAGCTGTGCTAGAGAAACCAGAGATCAGTGCTGGGTAGTAGAAATGAATAATCAAGACTCACACAGACAGTTCCAAGTAGGCTGAGGGAGTGAACCTTGAGGGAGCATACTAATAAGAATCAGGGGAGGCTTCCCAGAGGAATTGGGAATTGGACTCAGCATATGTGATCATTAATTGTGATATATTGACTTGGAGAAAAACTGCATAAGAGATTAATAAAGCTCTGGGTGTGTCTGTGTATGACTGATCGGCAGGTTGCAAACTGAGAAAGTAAGACCCACTCTAGATATATGTGACACCAACCAATAGGTTTGTCTTTGGTGGAATAAAGTGACTGAGAGTATCTGTGTTTTATCTGACACACGTGGGTTAAAATTCTCACCCTGCCACTTATTCATTGTTTGCTTTGATAAGTTATTTAACTGTTCCAAGCCTCAGTCTCCATATCAATAAAATGGGAATCATAACAACATATGCTTCATCAGATTTCTGTGAAGTTTAACTGAAACATAGGATACAATACTAAATAGCATTATATCCGATTGGCACATAGTAAATAATTAATGCTAATCGAAGCAAGTGTGTCAACATACTTTAAGACTTAGTTAAATGATAACAATCAGGGATTCATGACTCTTCAAAGCAGACAGCTTTTTCAAAATCTCTGATACAAGATGTCAGAAAATTATAGGACTCACGGATCCTACAGGTCTGAATTTCTAAATGAGTGAGGGGAATTATGTATGGAATAGTACCTAAAAGCATTGGATCTGAGCTCAAAATAACAGGCTTTGAGTTTCTGGCTCTGACACATAGACTATAAAATATTTGTCAAGTTCTTTTTTAATAAAGTTTATCCCCTGCTTTCCCCATATGAAAAAATAATGACAATACTAGTATCTACGTTACAGAGTTCCATACTAAGATTAAATGGGAAAGCACAGATGAATTTCTTTAAGTTCTAGAACTCAATTAGGGCTCAGTTCATCCATTGAACAAATATTTGTTGAGCATTTAGAGTATAGTAGGATTTGTGCTCAGAACCTGAGATTACACTGTGGAAAATTATCACTATTGCTTTGGTTATTACTAAAACGGTATGCCTTGCTGTCAGCATAATCACTGTCTAGATATTCAATATAGTAATTTCACAAAAAATTACTTCAGATTCACTAAGCACATTAAAAGCCATCACATGAAAACATTTGAGTTACATAGGAGTACCTTTTAAAGAATATAGAATATACCCTTATTCAAGCTGGATGGCACCTTGGTTACAGATACACTGTGCACTTTCATCATCTTCTTCATTGTATATATTATTTTCTGGAAATCTAATCTACATATAAAAGGTTTCTGATAGTTCTTTAGTGAAACAATCTGATCAATCATTGCTCATTAGAAAATTATCACACTAATTTTTCAGCTCACAAAATTCTTTACTGGTGCCAGGCCACTAGAAATATCCCCCAATACATGTTTTGAAAAACACTGTGTTAGACTGTCCAAAATGAAGTATGATAAACTTTAATAAAATTCCGAACCCATTCAGTATCCTCCTGTTCCCTCCTGAGCCACATTTCATCTCCTTTATCTATCCCATTCTTCTATCTCTTCTTCCCCATCTCTTCTTTTTTCCCTTCAGCATTTATTGACACATTGCTGAGAGACTTGCTTATCACCAAAATTATCTTGAGTGCTTTTAGCACTGCCAATACCAACGACTGTCAAAACATGAAAAAATATTCATTGTCCCTGCCGTTTAGAAGCTGTCAATAGCTCATAGATCTGGACTGGGTGAATATGTATAATTCTTGACAGTATAAGTAATCTATATGCAAGCAAATGGCTGAACACATGGCATGCTCCTGGAGAAAAACAGGAGTACTCAGTGAATTATAGCTACACCTTTTTCAGTAAAACAATTTGCAAAATACAGATCAGGAGAGGGACAATAAACACAATTGTTATCCTTTCTATAATGCATGCTATTGCATAACTAGTGCTGTATTCTAAAAGAGAAGTTGTGCAGTTTTCATGTTTTGTCACTACCTTACCTGGGAATTTACACAAGAAATATGAGTTTTAGATTCAGCTTCAAGCTTAGCCATAGATGTGTTGTGAGAACCCAAACAAGCCACTGACCTCCTAGGGCTACTATATGACTTGGAGTCTCACTTGAATTCATGGTCTGATATTCTATGATCTAAAAGAGTTACTGCCTGTTGGTAGTGGCCCAGGCATGGCATGAGCTGGCAAATGTTTCCTTTCAAAACTTACTGCTGGTTTTCTAAAGCTTGGCCAAATGTTGCATGGGAGGGGAGAGATTGACAGATTTGGAAGTGGAAACTGATTGTGAGTGGGTGGTGATACATGTCTATTTGCATATCTTGCCCCTCCCAAAAGCTCAGCTTTGATTTGTTCAATGAATATTTGATTTGGAAACACATTCTCTCAGATTCTATTTACATTCTTGGAGTAAGCTATGGTGGGCTAGTCAAGAGAACAATATGTTTAAGCTGATCAAACATAGTTGTCACTTATCTAGAACTTACACACAAATTTATGGCTATATAATTGATATAGGGTTTTCTGAAGGAACAGAATCAACAGAAGATTTATTAGATAGGCTTACAAGATCAGAATTGGGAGAGTCCACATTATCATCTGTACTATCAGAAGTGGAATGATGAAAAAAGGTCCTCTGCACACTGAAAAGTTTAATAGAAGCCTGAAAGCAAGACAGATCAAGCACACAAGCATCAATACAAGGTCAAATGTCTGTTATCTCATAGCAGAGTCACTGCAAGGCTGCATTGCAAGGCTAAAGAAACTAAAGACCCATTTCTAAACATTATGGTGAGAATAAACAAAACAAAACAAAAAGTTTTTTAAAAACACTATGGTGAAGACCAGAACTTCCAAAATGGAATAGTTTCATCTTTCCCTTTTTATACTATCTGGGCTAAAAGCTTGTTACTTGATACCATCCAAATTCACATGCCATCCACATCTTCCTTCATTTTTTATGGCCTAAAGGCTGATAGGAGCAAAGAAGGAGACTTCCTCTGGTGGCCCCAGCAGGTGACTTATTCCAGTATCATCTGTATACACAACTGGACAAATTCTGAAAGCTGGGGAGCTTGTGCTTGGCACTTCTTGTTTCACTTTCTCTTGTTTATCTGTTCAGCATCTATTAGAAAATTTGTACTCATATGTCATCTTTGGGATCCTAAGTCCCCTTGTACTGACACTCTTCCTATGGGTCCGTCATCCTCAGAAGTTCCCATGCTTCCTCTCTTTCTTTCCCCTTTCCTTCGGCTCATAGACTCTGAACCTGTGCTTGTCATATACTAGTGTGTTAGTAGAAGATCACTGACAATTGCTAACATCAGATATTTTCTGTAGCTGGGTATCTGTTCTGAGTATTTACATAAAATGTCACATTTAACTTAGAACAATCCTATGTGTAAAAAGCTTTACTGTAGTTACTTAGTAGTAGATGATGCTGAAGTTCAAAGAGGTTAAGTTGTCCAAGTCAATCACCAGCCAGTGAGTGAATGAGAAAGACCCGAAAGCAAATTATTTTTTTCTTATTTTAAAGCCTATTCTCATGTGCATGCCCACTAGCCAATACCCCTCCCAGTCATATTATATAAATAATCAGGGTCTGCATTGTGCATTGTTAGATGCTTCTTTCCTATATCAGGAAGTAACTTCATAGCCTTTTTTAGAGTTTTCCCACTGTAAATGATTCCTTTTCAGAGCCTTCAGAAATGAAAAAGCCCAGTAAGAACACACATCATAAGAACCCCAGAAGTGGTTTTAATCTCTCATTTTTCCTCCCTTTCTTCCCATTCATCTTACTCAAATTTAACACATTTTTCTTATTTACAGAGTTTATATTCACATGTGCTCATCACTTTGTCCTAGGTTTGATAATTTAAACTGAGTACAGCTAAGCATTCTTAATCTTGTAGTGATAATCCTTATGTTTATCTTTCATTTCTCCTTCTCTCAACAAGAACTGCTCTTCAGCGGCCCTCACAATTTTCTCACTGTCTTCTCTATCTCCTCCTCATCACTGGCAGGATGGACTCATTTGGTGCAATATCAATCTTGTGAGGCAGATCTTACCAGTAACTTCATCTCCATTTGAAATATGAGGAAAATGAAGATCAGATTTCTCAGCTAACTTTAAAAAGATTATATAGTATTTTCTCAAATAAGTAATTCTTCCCTATTACTATTGGTTACAAGCAAAAATAAGTGTGAAGTATACCTGAATATGCAAAGAATTACAGAATGTAATTTTGACTTTAAAAAAAAATCACACCATTTTCTGGGTGTTTTGCTAAAGCACCTTGACTAGAATGGCATGAACTAGATTAGAGAGGCCTTTAACCAGTCTCAAGTGTGTTATATAACTGAAAGAAAATGAACTTGATACTTTGCGCATCACTCAAAGTATCACCTACCACTCTGAGATAAAGCCAGGTTGAGGCCCGGGTAAATGTATTTTAATGATCTTCTTACACCTGGACTAGATCTTCCTACTACGATAATGCCTTTGACATTATGACCGTCCTACTATCAAATTGCCTTTGACAATGTCAAAGGCAAACAAGTGGATAACAATATTTATAAGTCAGTACTGTAAATAATGAGCACTGGTGGTGAAACACTCATTTGTTTTTTTCAATATTTGGCTTTACAAAATTCTTTAGGTAGAAATTCTGATTTCTGATTGTACAGAGGGTTAGTCAGCAGGGGATTCAATGGCATGTCGGGCCTATGGGAAAATGGGGTGTTTCCTTTCTCCATATGTATTTTCTGGTCATGTTTCCCCACTTAAGATTTTTAATGGAATTCCCTTTGTATGTTCACAAGATGGCCTATTGCATGGCACATAACAGAGACTGCCTGTGTGAGTGGGTAGGGGGCAACACTTGGGTATTGATTATCTTTTCCCCAGTGTTCATCCAATGTACTACCTTCCACTTTCTTTATGAGAGTTCTTTAAGGCAGTATTGCCCAAAAACTGAATCAAGAAGGTTCTGCACATAGAATAAATATACAGAGGTCATAGATGATTTCAATAAACCAAAAATAAATCTTTGTGTTATCTAGTATTTTCCAAATTGAGGCTATGCTTCCTATAGAAACAAACACAAATGCTGCTCGATTGTACAAAGTGTGTCCGCACCTGTGTATCTTTGATTGTCTGTGGTGGCAGGGAATATTCAAAAAGTTGTTAAGTAAGGTACATTTTCCAGAGGTATCAATTTTTACTCCATGGTAGAAAGAAAGAGAAGTTAAGTATTTTTAGATGATTTAACTATTAATATCAGTGAACCTAGCCCACAATAACAAAATAGCACAAACTAATTGACTTTGAGAACAGGAATTTATTTCTCTTAGCTGTAGGGACTGAGAAGTCCAATATCAAAGTACTTCTTAATTCAGTTCACTGATGTGGGCTCCCTTCTTGGCCTGCTGACATCATTTTCTTATGATGTCCCTGTATAGTTGGGAGGTGGGGTGTGTTGTAGTCAGGGTTTGCAAGGGAAAAGATGTAATGCAGGACACATAATTTGTAGGATTATTTAATAACATTCAACCAAAGAGTCAAGTTCAAAAGAATGCAGGATATCTATTCACATACTCGAGACACAAAGAACCCAGCTGAGGGTGTAGGTCTTGTAGAAATGTCCTGTGTGACTCTAGCTGAAGACCTAGAACCCATGGCAGTGGCCCCCCATGAGTCCAGCCGGAGATGTGGAGCCCATGACAATGTCTCATGCAAGTCTGTTTCAAAAATCTGTGTCAAGAAGGCCCAAAGGTCAGTCATAGAAGCTAGACAGTCTGTACAAGTGAAATGAACGATCTGTATCAGCAGGCTGAGGAATCTGCACTGGAGCTAGTAAGCAATGCTCAGAGTAAGGACTAAAGTTCCTCCCAGAAGAACAGCAGCCATGGAGTTTTAGCGCTCCTGCATGGGCCCAAGGAGAATTTAAGATCATTGCTCCCAGAGGCTAAGTGCCCGTCCAGTGTCCAGACACACTTGACTGGGCTCAGCAGGTTTCACGGGCCTAACTGGACCACACCCAGTGACCTTCTTTCAACCCAGGGAGCTGAGGCCTCGCAAGATGAGTTCCAGCACATCAGCGAGGGCCCAGGGAGAGTTTGAGACCATTACTACCAGAGGCTAAGTGGCACCCAGCTTCCAGACACACTGGTCTATGCTCTGTAGGTTTTGCAGGCCTGACTAGACCATGCCCAGTGACCTTTGTTCAATCTGGGGAGCTGAGGGCACACAATGTGATTTCCAACACATTGGCGCTAGCATGGGGAGAGCTTTGGACCATCACCTGCATTGGTTAGGAGCCTGCCCAGTTTCCTAGAAAATTAGAGGTGGCACAGGAGGTCCTGCAGGCATGACTTGAACATTCTCAGCAATCTCCATTCAGTCCCAGGAGCCAAGGACGTAGGAGGCAACTTCAAACGTGCCCAGGGGAAGCTTTGGAACATCACTTGAAACCCGGAAATACAGGAAAATGACAAGATAAAAGACCAAAATGCAATCACAAACCTCCAGCCCATCCTATAAAAGCCTACAATCTATGTACATAGAAGAAAATATAAGCTGTACACCTGAAACACCTGAAATGATAGCAACTGAAATAAAGAAGCAACTCCAAGAAGCTGTGAAGGACTCAAACTAGAAATAATTTCCCAGGTAAAAGAAGAAATGATAAAGGTAATGAAAGAAATGCTGGACACATCTAAAGAAGACACAGTAAAAAACTGGACAAAGAATGAAAAAAGATAGAATCCCTGAATGAACAATATAAGAACAAACAAAATACATGAAGCAGATTCAAAAGGATATACAGGAAATCAAAAATTCCATTGAAAGTTGTCAAAACCACCTCAATGAAAGTGAAGATAGAATGTCACACCTCAAAGACAAGATTGCAGCTAGTGAACAGGAAAGAAAAGATTTTTTAAAAATAACAAGGAATCAGGAAATAACAATTCAACAGCTGCAAGATGGTACAAAAACAACATACGATTGATAGGGATAAATGAAAAAAAAAAGGGGATAATATAAAGGACGTCAAGAGGCTATTTACAGAAATAATAGCTGAAAATTTACCAAACATGAGAATAGAAACTGACATTAGGATTAGTGAAGCACATAGAACTCCAAATACTCATAACCAAAATAAAACTACACCTGGACATATAGTAATCACAATCCCAGAAATCCACCATAAGAACAGAATATGAAAAGGTATTACAGAGCAAAGACAGATAACCTATAAAGGAAAGCATATCAGAATCACAACAGACTTCTCAATACAAACAATGAAGTCAAGAAAAGCATGGAGTGAAGTATTTCAGATCCTAAAGGAAAACAACTTCCAACCCAAAATGGATGGAGAAATAAGATACTTCCATGACAAAGAACAGCTGAAGAACTTGATGATCACCAAACCAACCCTGCAAATACTGAAAAACATTCTAGATACACATAGGAAAAAACCTCTAAGCAAGGCAGACAATTAAACAGAATGGAAAGGTAAAGATACAACAGCAGAAAGATAACATATCAACAATAAACCAATATATAACAGTTATAACCATTAGTGTAAATGATCTCAATTCACCAATTAAAAGAAAAAGATTGGCAGAATGGATAAAGAAACAACATCCAACCATATTCTGTCTATAAGAAACCCATTTAACCCAACAGGAAACTCATAGACTAAAAGTCAAAGGATGGAAACAATACTTCATGCAACAATACCCCCAAAAAAGCAGGGGTAGCTATTCTGTTTGCAGACAATATGAACTTCAAACCAAGAATGATCCAAAGAGATAAAGATGGTCACTACATACTAGTTAGGGGAAAACATCAAGAGAAAGAGATTACAATCTTAAATATATATGCATCAAATTTGGGAGCACCCAGCTATACAAAGCAAGTATTAACAGAAATGAAAAATCAATCAAGCAATAGCATGATTATAACAGGAGGATTCAACACACCATTGACACAAAGGAACAAATCAACCAGATAGAAAATCAGCAAAGAAGTAACAAATTGAATCACAGCTGTGAACAAATGGGCTTGATAAACGTATACAGAGTATTCCATTCAACAACATCGGAATATGCATTCTTCTCAGCAGTACATGGGACATTCTCTAAAACAGACCATATACTAGCCCACAGAACATATTTAAGTAAATGCAAAGGAATTTGAAATTATCCCATTCATGTTATCAGATCATAGAGCCATGAAACTAGAAATTAATGAGAAAAGAAACTGCAAAAACCCCACAAACACATGGAAATTGCACTCTTGTGCAACCAGTGGATTACAGAGGAAATTAAATAATACTTACAAGAAAAGAAAAACACAAATACAACTTACCAGAATCTGTGGGATGCAGTGAAAGTGGTCCTCAGACGAAAATTCATTGCAGTGAATTCCTACATCAGGAAAACAGAACAAACATAAATAAACAACCTGATGACATACCTCAAACATCTAGAAAAATAAGAGTAAGTCAAACCCAAAGCTAAAAGAAGGGAGGAAATTGTAAAAATCAGAGAAGAAATTACTGCAATAGAGACTAAGAAAACGATCCAAAGAATCAAGGAATTGCAGAGTTGGTTCTTTGAAAGAATAAATAAAATTGATAAGTCCTTAGCTAGCATTATTAAAAAAAGGAAATAAAAACCTCAAATTCATGCAATAAGGAATGAAAAAGGTGAAATCACTACAGACAGTGGATATACAGAAGAGCATCAACATCTATTTCAAAAACCTCTACTGTCATAGTCTTGATAACACAGAAGAAATGGACAGATTCCCAGAAACATATGAACTACCAAAGTTGGGTCAAGACAATGTACAACTGCTGAATAATCCAATTTCTATTAATGAAATTGAAAATGTAATTAAGTCCTTTATCAACAAAGAATAATCCAGGCCCAGACGGATTCACTCTGGAATTTTACAAGAAACAGAAAAAAGAATTAATGCTGACACTCCTCAAACTCTTCAATGAAATTGAAAGGTAAGCAATTCTTCCTAAGTCATTCCTGGAAGCAAATATTGCTCTAGTACCAAAACCTGAGAAAGATCCAACTAAAAAAGAGAACAACTACATGCCAATCTTCCTAATGAACATAGATGAAACATTCTCAATAAAATATCGGCAAATAGCATGCAACAAATCCTCAAGTAGATTATACTATACAACCAAGTTCGATTCATCCCAGGGATGCAGGGGTGGTTCAACATATGCAAATCAATAAATGTAATCCACCATGTCAATAGTAAGTAAGAATCACATGATTATTTCTATAGATGTGGAAAAAGCTTTTGATAAGGTGCAACATTCATTCATGATAAAAACCTTACAGAAATTTGGACCAGATTATCTTTACCTCAATATGATAAAGGCCATCTATGACAAACGAACAGCCAGCATCATATTAAATGGCCAAAAACTGAAAGCTTTTACCTTAAAGTCAGGCACAAGGAAAGGATATCGCTTATCACCGTTCCTATTCAACATAGTATTGGAAATACTAGCCAGAGTAATCAGAAAAGAGAGAGAAATAAAAGGAATAAACATAGGAAAAGAGGAAGTTAAATTGTCATTATTTGCAGATGACATGATAGCCTACATAGAAGACGCCCAAAATTCCATTGAAATTTATATCCTAGATATAATAAATAAATTCAGCAATGTAGCTGGATATGAAGTCAATATTCAAAATCATTAGCATTCTTATACACTAACAACAAAATCACTGAGAGAAAAATAAGAGAAGCCACATTCTATACATTAGCCTCCAGAAAATGAAATACTTAGGAATTATTCTCACAAAAGTAGTTAAAGATCTATTCAGGGAAAATTATAATACCCTGAAAAAGAATTAGATGAGGATCTCAGATAATTGAAAGACATTCCTTTTTAATGGATAGGATTAATAAATATTGTGAAAATGGCCATTCTCCTAAAATTCCATAAACAGATGCAATGCAATTCCAATGAAAATACCATTGACATACCATAGATCTAGAGAAATCGGTCCTAAATTTTGTTTGGAACCAGAAGAGACCTAGAATAGCAAAGGCAATTCTAAGCAGCAAAGGCAAGGCAGGAGGCATCACAATCCCTGACTTGAAGTTATACTACGAAGCTACTGGAATAAAATCAACATGGTCCTGTAATAAAAACAGATCTGAAGCTCAATGAAATAGATTAGAAGACACAACCACAACTACAAACATACTCAACCACCTTATCTTTGATAAAGGGGCCTAACACGTTCACTGGAAGAATGACAATCTCTTTAATTAATGGTGCTGGAAAAACTGGCTCTCCATATGCTGAAAACTAAAACTAGATCCATGCCTATCACCATGTACTAAACTAAGATCTAAATAGATCAAAGATCTAAGTATTAAAACAGAAACACTAAATCTGTCAGAAGACACATTAGATAAAAATCTTGAAGGCACTAGGGTAGGTAGAGAATTCCTGAGCAGGAATCAAACCGCACAGGAAATACTTCCCAAAATCAGTAACTGGGATCATGTCTTACTAAAGAGTTTCTGCATGTTGAAAGAAATCTCAAGCATACTGAAATGGAAACCCAAAAACTTGGAAAAAATCTTAGTGAGCTATCCCTCAGACAAAGGACTTCTATCTACAACATATAAATAATTTTTTTTTTTTTATTTTTTTTTAATTTTATTTAAGAGGAAAAAGAGAAAAACACAAAACAAAACAAAGCGTTGTAAGGGTACACATAATACAGAACTACAAAAAAAAAACATAACAGTAAGAAATCACCTGTTAATAGATTACATATTATCATCTTGGAAATAGTTGCTCAAATCACAGTATCAAAGAATACAAAGTGGACATTCAAACAGAGAGACTGCAAACAGCTGTGTTCAATGATCCAAAAATAATTAATATAGTCAGCTGTTTAACACCCCTAAACACACTTGCTGTTATATCCGTTAGAGCTCTTTTTTTCCCCCCTCTCTTTTTTACAACAAAATTTACACATTTTGGATTTTATTACTCCTTAGTTCTTATTACTTTTTGGCAGGGGAGAGAATAAAGTCAAATATGGCAAAACAAAGCTGTCAGTCAAAACCAAGGATAGACATAGCACATGATGTAGAACAGAGTACTAGGTTATCAACAATGGTTATCAACGTTGTCTCTTGTTTCCTTAAAAAGAATTGTCTATCTCATTAGATATTATAAAGTTGGACAAAACAGTAGAGAACAAGACCAATAAAACTGAGGCATTGTAAACATTACAGGACTTCCAAAGGAGACAATAGTCAAACCAGAATGGGCATCTTAGTGAGTCTTATTGCCTTCAAAGTAGTTGCCTATACCCTCAAACTTGATACTATCGCACAGAATGGAACAGAGTCTAATCAGTCAAAACAAGATCATGGGAGTATTACAGGACTTCAAAACAAGTTAATAGGAAATCAAAAAGAGTTACTATTTTTTTGTCTTTTTTGTTTTTATCGGTACCAGGGATCGAACTCACGACTACCTGCTTGCAAGGCAGGCGCTTATGCCATTGAGCTAAATCCCCAGCCCCGAGTTACTATTATATATCCTAATTTTTTTAATTTTTCCCCTTAATTAAAATAAACATAAGAAATAACTAAATAATTTTTTTAAAGAATAAGGGAGACATTGAGTTAAAACAGGACATAACAATATAACAATAGAGGTCAAAGCATGACTGTTTCAGCAACCTAGTGCTTCACCACCAAATAACCCCATTTAATAGTAGTTACCATAGTGTCTGTCTTTTTCCTTGAAATATTTGGATAAAACTTCATATACTATAGCTTCAAATATTTCCATATCAAGAAGCCCAGAATAAAGCCTTTCTAATTAATAAGTGAAAATTTTATAAGGCTTCAAGGCCACATAATGGGGAATCATGATTACCACATATTTTTATATAATTGAATCATTACTTACATTAGGGAAACTATTCGGTATTCATACATGCGAGATTGATTTATTTCACTTATGAGTATGGTCTCAAGATGCCCAGAAGAACTGAAAGCATCGTACCACAGTGATATATGTGCACCTATGTTTATAGAAGCACAATTTGTAATCGCCAGATCTTGGAAACAACCCAAGTGTCCATCAACTGAGGAATGGATAAAAAAGTTGTGGTATTTCTATACAATGGAGTATTATTCAGCTATAAAGAAGGATCACATTGAGATATTTATCAACATATAAATAATTTTAAAAAATCAGTCCCCTAAAATTCAAAGACCCAATCCAAAAATGAGCATCCAAGAAGAATACACAGTTTTCAGATGAAGAAATACAAATGGCAAATAAGTGCATGAAAAAATGTTCATCATCATTAGTCAATAGAGAAATGCAAATAAAAACAACACTGAGATCTCACTCCAGGAAAAACAGCCACAATCAAGAAAACTATCAACAACAAATGCTGGAGAGGCTTTAGGGAAAAAGGAACTCGCCTGCATTGTTGGTGCGCATGTAGACTGGTGCCACCATTGTGGAGGTCAGTCTGGAGATTTCTCAAAGAGCTGGGATTGGAAGTCCCATTTGACCCAACTATTCCACTTCTAGGCATATTCCCAGAGGAACTGGAAACATCATACCACAATGATGTAGTGCATCCATGTTTATTAGCAGCACAATTTATAAAAGCCAGATCTTGGAAACAATCTAAATACCCATCAGGTGAGGAATGGATAAAAAAGATACAGTATTTTTATACAATGGAGTACTACTCAGGTACAAAAAAGATCCCGTTGCGCTAATTATAATAAATGGATGCAACTTGAAACCATACTCATAAGCAAAAGAAATCAAACTCACATGTATAAATACCGTATAGTCTCCCTAGTGTAAGACTACATAAAATTTTATGGTAATCATGATTCCCCTTTATATTTCTTTGAAGCCTTATAATGTTTTCATTCAATGATTGAAATGGTTTTATTCTGTTTTGTTTGATTTGATTATTTGTGGTGATATGAACAGCTATTTTGAAGAAAAAAAGGTATTATGTCAGCCATTGCTGATTTAATATCATTTGGTTTTCAAGTCCTACCACGATTTTGTCCTTCTGTTTCCATTGGTTCTATCATGTTGTCTCTTATTGGATTTTAATATGTGTGATAGTAGAAACATTTTTTATGGAAAATGAGATAACATAGTAGCCATTGGTTTTTGTGTTATTTGGCTTTGAATGCCCTGTAATACTTTCATTCTCTTGAATGATTTTATACTGTTTTGTTATGTTTGACCCTATTGTATGTGAAGGTATGCTCAACTATTTCAAAGAAAGAGACACTATGGTAGCTACTGTTAATATTGGGTTGTCTTGTGGTGAGGTGCTGTGTTGCTTATATTGTTCTGTTCTGATCTGCTTTGTTCTGTCCTCTTTTGTCTTAAACTCTTTAAAATAGTAAAAATTAAAAAAAGAACAGCAACCATTCTCAGAAACTTCAGGTTCCCAAGCTCCTCTGATGATGAGAAGAGCTGAGCTCATATCAGGAAAGCCAGCATGACAGGATTCTCCAGGAGAATCAACAGCACACCCCCTTTCCCTCCAGTTCTCTTTGTACACTGTTGGCAACAATTCTCAGGTGGGCCCTCCACACCCAGCGTTACACTGACTCAGTTGAGGTGGTATTAGAAGTTGCCCAACAGTTGTCAATTCACCACAATATACCTCTAGTCAACTTGATAACCAGAATCATTTTCTTAAACCACAGTCTCCAGTAGCAGATTCATGAAAATTGTTATGTTTTGATCCATTCAGATTTACATTAATATACATTAATATAACAATTACATGCACACAATTCTTTTTTTTGTCTTTTTCATTTTTATCGGTACCAGGGATGAAACTCATGACTGCCTGCTTGCAAGGCAGGCTCTTATGCCGCTGAGCTACATCCCCAGCCCCTACATGTACACAATTCTTATTGCACTGATTTCTGTATTGAAAGCAAACTATTCAAATATTGATCAAAATTCAAGATTAAAACCACAATATTTTGGCTACTTAACTTGATTACAAACATATATCTAAGAAGTACATTACATTCATATTAAAAGAGCTATTTACAATCACAATCCTTGTTTCCCATTAACTTTTAACAACATAGCGTAACAACACCAAGAAACAGGAATCTCCTGCATTTCAAATACACTGGTTTCACTTCATTTTTCCATTGTTCTGTTCATTCCCAACAATCAAGTTCTCTGTTTCATGCTTGCAATCTACAGCTCCACTGGAGCCTTCCTTCTGACCAAATGCTTCAAATCAACTTGCTGGCTCTTCACTCTTAATTTCGAACATGGATTTGGCCAAAAGCTTTCAACCGTAACTATGCCACTGTCCCAACAGCGGACTGCATTATGCCACCAGGCAATATCTTTAGGACAAGGAAGGTACAGACCAACTTCCTGCCAAAGCACAACATATACCACTTGGGTTCGAGCAGCCCATGAAGTCATCAACAGAAGGCTCCTGAGCTTCATCCTAACCGGAAGCATTTCCATCAGTACTGTGTTTTTCCAGTCTTGAACCAGAGTCTCCCATATAGTTTATAGTGTACAAGCGTTGTCTCTCCAGCTGATTTCTCAAAATCTTTCCAAATTAATTCTCAAGACTCATAAGTCAAAGCATTAATGGCCAGGCAATGTCAGAGCAATAACCCCTCTTCTCACTACACGTTTTATTGTAGTAAGGGTTTGCCTGGGAAATAATCTAGTAAGGACACATAGTTTATAGGATTATTTCATAATATTCACCCATAGAGTCAAATGCAAAAGAGTTAGGGAGGTTTGTCCACACACTAGAGACCCAAAGAATCCAACTAAGGGCCTGTATCCAATGGCAACATCCTGCAGAGTTTCAGCTGAACACCTAGAACACAAGACAGTATCCTCCATGAATCCAGCTGGAGGCCTAGAGCCCAAGACAATGCCTTATACAGGTTTGTGTCAAAGATTTGCACTGGGGAGGCCCAAAGGTCAGTGGTGGAAACTAGAAAGTCTGTGCCAGCAAGATGAGGGATCTGTGCCAGCAGACTGAGGGATCTGCAATAGAGCCAGGAAGTGATGCTCAAAGTGAGGATCAGAGCTCTCCTGCAAAGAACCATGGACATCCTCAGCAACAGTGAAGTCCCAAATTCCTCCAATGATGAAAATAGCTGTCCAGTTGTCAATCTACCACAGACTGCAAAGAGGAAAGAAGGGAGGGAGAGAGGGACAGGGAGAGGAAAAGGAGGAGGAAGAGGAGGAGAAGGAGGAGGAGGAGGAGAAGGAGGAGAAGGAGGAGGAGGAGGAGGAGGAGGAGGAGGAGGAGGAGGAGGAGGAGGAGGAGAATTTCTGGTGTCTCTTCTTTAGGAAAATCCTAATTTAATCACTGGGGCTCTACCTCCCTGACCTCATCTAAACTTAATTACCATACAGTGAAACTTTTATCATATTAAGAGAGTTTCAACATATGAATTTGAGAAAGCATGACTCAGTGAATAGAAATATCTAATAGAATGAACTATGAAATTAATCTTTATGTATTATAATAAAATTGAAAATAACAAATAAATTCCAAACTTGCAGCAAATCATTTTGACCTATTGGAGGATATTCTCATTCTTCTCTGCTTGAGGAGAATTTAAGAAGCATGGTAGGGACAATGGAAATTTCATTCATATAAATGTTGCTCCTTGGAGCTATGCTCTGGAGAAACCTTTAGCTCTGTGAAACTGTTAAGAACAGTATGTACTTGGATGTGAGTTGAATATCTGAGAGGAAATTTTGGTATCTGACTAAGCAGTAGGTGCGATAAAACTGAGAAGAGAGTGGTGAGGAGGAAGAACCAGAAGAGCTGAGAAGCTTGGACCTTTGATCATTCTCTCCTCCAATTTCACATTCTGTTTTGGGAAGAATTGGTCTTCTTGAGATGGCCTTCATCTGATTCCATATGTATTTCATATGTTATTGGTATACTTTTAAAATAATCCTCAGACATATTCGAGAGTAACAGGTTAATCACTGGATTTCAGTATATTGCATTTTGGAATTTAAGAATAGGTAGATAAGGAGTACGTGTTCAAAATCCTGATGCAATAACTTCAATTAAGTGCTCTACAACGTGTATGTGGAAGCAGCTTCCCTTAGGGAATGTTACTGAGACCTTTCTCTCCCACCCTCTGTATTCGAAAACAAATGCTTAATGAATGCACATTTCTCTTTTTACTCACAATAGCCCCAATTATGTGCCATTTAAGTAGCATTTTCTACCATTAATATACTTAAGATTTTTCTGAGCTTTTCTTTACAGTCTTCCTTGTAAGTGATCTGACCTGCTTCCTACTCCATCATCTTTCCTAATTATGCCATAGTTTTCCCTCATACTGCCTTTTCATCCCTTCATTTCTTTTTTTTTTTTTGAAAAATTCACAGAGGTATTTTCTGCTAACCCTGCACATTCATAAGACTACCTTAGAGTAGGTGCTCATATTTCCCCAATCCAAGCCACCATTTCTTGGTAATTTTACTCAATAAAAATAATCGACATTGAATATGTGGTGTTTTGTCTATAGCTAAGGCTTCCTTCATTCACATAAGTGAACTTTTTCCTCTGTAAAAAATGTATTTATTCTCTTGGCAATAATATTGACATTAGAAACAATGACCACCTTGTATCAAACACCTAAATAGCCACCACGTATCATGTAGTTTGAGGGTCAGATATTGGTACTCTAGTTTTAGAGTTAAGGAAACCAAGCCTCAGAGAGACCAAGTGGTTTGTCCAAGGTTTCTTTCAGCAAATAATTTTTCTAGTTAAAATTATCTCCACCGTTAGCTCACAAGTGACTTATTCTTTAA
Source organism: Cavia porcellus (assembly GCF_034190915.1). Lineage (NCBI taxonomy): Eukaryota > Metazoa > Chordata > Mammalia > Rodentia > Caviidae > Cavia > Cavia porcellus. Next base: position 72,436,050 of record NW_026947486.1, read on the forward strand.
GCACTGATTTAAAATGTTTATATTCTCAGTAAGGGCAGCCCATTATTCTCTTTCCATGCAGCAATTTAAAGTAGTTGAAAGCACAGTTCATGGAACTGGATAGTTTTAGATTTGAAATGTGGCTCTGCTGAGTGACCTTGGAAAAGTTACTTTAACTCTCTGGATCTGTTTCCTTATCTGTAAAATGAGGACAGTAACTCCCATGTACCAGAGTTATAAGAAATAAATGAGATGGTTTCTGTAAAGTGCTAACAGGTAAATGACAGCATGTGATTAATAATCGAAGATTCAGACTGAAAGTGATACAGATTCTGACAAATAAGGAGCAGTGATTCATATTAGCTAAAGAAAGAATCAATGTATTTTGGAAAAAAAAATTCTCATGATTCCATAGATAACTTTGGAAAGTAGAGGTCTTGCTATATAATTGTAGCAGATCCAAGGGTCTCACATTATTGCAATCAAGCAATTGAAATCTTTACTGTAAGATTTTTTAGTACCAAAATCTATTACAATTGTGTCTTACTCACTTTTTACATTGCTAAGACAAAATACCCAACATGCAAAATTAAAGGAGGAAAGGTTTGTTTGATTCACAGTTTGTAGAAGTTTCAGTCCATAATTGGTTAGTTCCAAGGCAGGGTGGCAGAGCAGAGGGGCATTCCAGAGGATAATCTGTCCCTGGCAAAGAGGGAAGCATGAAACAGTAAAAAAAAAAAAAAAAAAAGCAAGCAAAAAGCCACTGAACAGTAGCTCTGTCCCTCATATTCTTATCTATGCCTCTTCCCTTAGGCCCAGTAGCACTGGCACCCTCAGTCCTAGCATTACATTGTGGATTGACCCCAGAATCACATCTTTGATCTAACATCATTACACAACCTCCACCTAGCTACCTCCAAAAAGCCTCTCCCATAAGCACATAAGGCTTGGGGGAGGTACAATCAGATACAAGTCATAACAAGATGGTGTTTTATATCTGTAGATTCAACAAATCACAGTTCAAAAAATGTAAGAAAAAATTTGCATGTATACTCACATATACGGACTTTTTCCTTATTGTTCCCTAAATGATACAATATCACAACTATTTACAAAGCATTTACATTGTATCAGATATTATCAATCAACTAGAGATGATTTAAAGGATACAGGAGTATGTGCAGAGGTGGTATGCAAGTAGTGCAACATTTTATTTGAGATTTGAGCGTCCTCCAACTTTGTTATCTGAGGGAGTTCCTGGAATCAATCCTACCAAGGACAGAAAGGGAAGACTACTCATAAAGAACAAAAGCGTTCTTTAAGATCCCCTTTGGCATTATCAGCATTCTCTTGAGAATATTCTACACAACAGGGCTGCTTCCAAGTCCTGTTTCTCCCCAAATGTTCTCATAAATAAATCCTATGGAGACTGTCTTCTCCACTCAAACTTTGTTAGATCAGCTCTTTATTGTGTAGGTTCACTTTGCTAGATTCTACATCAAAAGAAATTGGAAAATATGTTCTAGATGGCCTGATTACTCTCAAGGAGATAGAGGTGAGAGAACAAGAATGAGAACAAGAGAAAGAGAGAGAGTTTGTGTGTCAGGAAGTAGAATAAAAATGTTTATCACTTAATAACTTTACTAGATTTGAAACAACTGAACTCAATTGAAAATTTACACTTATTCAAATATGGTTTTTTAGATTGAAAATTCTTTTTCCTCTTCTCTTTGGGTGGAAGCTTAGCAATTCAAGATGTAATACCTACTTGGGTATTATTATTTTAATTGGTAGCTATTTACTTTTTAAGGAAAGAATAGGTACATCTTAGTATGAAAAATTCCTTAGAACCAAGGGTTGCGGTACTTAGAAGAGATAATACCATGGGCTGAGATTGGGAAAGTTTGTAAACCTCTGTTTTAGTGCTTTATGCCACACATGTGATTGCATTTACTCCTCACAAAATCCTATGAGGTGAGTGCTTTTGTCTTTACACAAAAGAAAACAGACTCATGGAAATGAATGATCCGCTGACAAGTAATGAAATTAGGCCTAAGTCCCAGAGATGATGTATGGCTCCAAAATGACAAAGGCAACAGAGTAACACTGTCCAAAAAGAAGTTTTGAGTATCATATATATATATATATATATATATATATATATATATATATACCTTGAAGATGTCAATGCTGTCACAAGAGTGGAGGAAGGAGAAAAGTGATTAAAGTAATCCGTAAGTCACTGAAGTGGCAAAGTCATAAAGATAGGCACCATTTGAGAAGGAGTTATAGAGCGTGAGTAGTTGCATATTCTCAGCATGAATTTTGTGGGGAAAGAGATTACAAATAAAAGTGGGCAAAATTTAAATGCTTTCCCATTACAGGAGTTTATATAAAGTTTAGCTTATACTAATAGTTTACCTATACATTGCCTAATCCTATGAGTAAGCTATTTTCATCATAGAATTACAAATTTACATTCAATTATTCATATTTACAAATGCCAGTTACATGTCTAACACTATTGAGTGCAAGAAAATATAATCAAAGCAATCAGAAGGCAGAGTCAAGCTTGGAGCCCATGTCTGAAAGGTTTAAAACCTGTCTGTTGTCTAGTATATCACATTGATGGAAAGGAGAGTTTAAAAGTTTAGAAAACAGAATGCAAATAACCAAGCAATGGTGCTCATTTTCCTAGAGGCAAGTATGATTGTATCTAATCCTAGTGACAAGAACATTTAGGTCCTGAAATGGAAGGTGCTTATCTTCTCCTTTTGATGATTTTTTGGAGGTATAGATAAATACTCAGTATTTAGTAATAGAGTCTCTGGTCCTATGATATGGGTGAAATGACCAATCTTTGCAGCAAATCTTTCTGAAAACATGTCAGCAAGTGAAGCAGAAGAAATATTATACTAGAGGAGGAAAAGTTTCTAAAGTCAGCCAGATGTGGGAGTAATGGGGAGGGGAGCTCTCCCTCTAGTAGTGAAAGGACAAAAAGTTGAAATTGATATTAGTAGGGCATAGGTACATCAGGCTTTTATAGACCTAGAGTTCCACTCCAATAGAACGGAAAATTATGTTTGGGAAAGGCCCCAGGCAGAATGGTCTGATCCATAAAAGAAGCCCATGGTTACATTGAGTTGTTCAATGGATCTCCAGTTCTTCCACTTAAATAACTGTAAGGTCACAACCAATAAATTCCTGGTTCTGCTGCCATTTCTAATCTTTACAAGAATGGAGTCATAGTCTAAAATCAGCTGTAAGTAAAATTTATTTCAAATGTCTGCTTTCTTTTAAAAGTTCCTATGAATCTGGCACCCTGCCTCGTGTTTATTTCATTTTAATTTTATTTCCTTTTAGCCTTTCCCCACTTCTCATTTTCTTCCAGCATATGCAACTGTGCTCATATGTTTTTGAGTATTTTTTATCTTATGTTTTATTCAAAAATATATTTTGTTGATGCATTTTTAATTTATAAAATAGTATCTATTACATATATCTCCTTTGACTTTTCACATTTTTCTCCTAACACTATGTATTTAAGAACCATCCACACTCTTGGTATATATCAACCTGATGCTTAAGCAATACACACTAGCACATTTTATACATCCACTTTCCCAAGGATGAGAACCCAGATGGCCAACTCTGCCTCCCCAGTCAATAATACAAGGAAAATTTTTGCACATATCCACATATGGACCCGGGTGCAAATTTTTTGGAGCACATTCCAGGTGGAAAATTGCTGGACCATAGAATATGTGTTTTCTTTTTGAGACTAAGATTTTTCTTTGGAATGGCTGTACCAGAATTGCCTTTTACAAGAGGTTGAAAGTTTGTTCCTTTTTCTTTCATTCATTTCAATCCTTAGCATTATCTGTATTTCTGATTTTTTGCCAGCCTCAAAGGTGTGATATCCCAGTGAACATTTTAATTTTCATGCCTCTGATTATGCATAATTAATGTTTATATCAAATGACCAGTCCGCAGTAAAGTTAATGTGCCAAGATCAAGAAGGTTCAAATTAATCTGTTATTTTGGCTTTCCCAACATACTTCATTCTACTTCCTGGGTTAGGCATTATCATTCTGAGGAATATACTTACTAACTGTAATACTAGTAAAATTGCTTTTTTTCTCTGGGTCATCATTTCCTCATCTATTAAAGCAGGATTCAGTTAGATAATTTCTTAAGGCTCTTCACTGGTTTAAGATTTTGTTATTCAAATAGTGCTATCCTGAGCCATTAAATACTGTGTTCCCTCTTCTATATAAACTGATTTAGTAGGTTAAAACATTCATTTTATTTTTCTATGTTGTAGCAATTTAGTGCCCACCAGCAGTAATAGTTTACATCTTTGCCTCTCCTTTCTCCCAACCAGAGAACTAAGCTGTCTTTTTATGCACATTCATTCTCTCTCTGACATTTGAACAGAATGATACCAATTTGTTCCTGCTGTTCTTGGGTCCCTCTCACCGCATTTGGCCAAATTATAGACTTACACATTTCACAATCCACAGTAGTCTGAACAAGCAGAAGATTAAAAGACAAGATCAAGCTCAAACACACTCCACAACAAATATGAAATTCAAAAGGGACTAATAATGTCATGATAGCCTGATAATCACGTGGTACTTATCATTGTTTGCACTAAATAAAAGCTACTTATGGCCATTTTGTGGGTAAAGTGGAGAGAAATGAAATCTGTAAACTTTCCTGATTCAGCTTTTAAGAAAATAAAATTAAAAAATTAAACAAAGTTTCTTAAAAATTCAGTGGAGATGTATTTCATTGAAGCAAATGAAATTATAGGGGTTATTTGGGAAGTAAAACAGTCAAAATCAGCAAGGTCATACAGTTCAAATTGATAAATGTGACATAGCCAAGTACATCTTGAAAAACACCAAAGAGCTAATTATTGATGACCTCATTAATAATACTCTTATTTCTTTCTAAATAAGACTGATGTGCATTCTTTGCCTGCAAGTCGTTTTACAAGGGAAATTGTTTCTCTTAACATTCAATGACTGTGGTTGAGGTTCCAGTTGAGTGGTAGAGCACTTCTCTAGCTTGTGTGAGACCTAAAGTTTTCTCCTTGGCACTACAAAAAGAAAGTAGGTTTCTTCCTCTGAATATCAAAATGATTTAAGCATGAAAATGCCATCTTTCTCACAGCCAGCATAGACTCTCCTTTCCTTGAGCATTTTAAGTATGACCAGTTCATACTGCTTACACCTACTGTATGTCTCCTGCCCCAAGGCTGTTGTGTCAAGAAACTATAGTGAAGTTAGGTATATCAGGGAACTATTTTTAAAGCACCAGGCAAGTGCAAAGAATGAGGAGGAGCTCATATTTATTATGTGTTAGACATGTTGCTCAAAATTTTAAATGTACCATTTAATGTTCTCATTCATGCTGAAAGGACATTTTATATCCATCTTATAAATGAAGAGGCTGAGAAACAGAGATTCGATACTTAGTAAAGTCACCCAGCTAGTTAAGAAGAATTGTTACTCAAATATCTAAGGGACTCCAAAACTTTTGATTTTCCAGGTATTTCATTATGCCTAGTTTTATTTACTGCAGATACGGATTCATCGCTTTATTTTTTATATTATTTTTTCTTTATTTCTCCCTTACATTTTTAAATTTGTTATCAGAGCATGTTTGTACTACACAATGATCACATTCCACATGGGAGTTGGTACATTCATATAATATATATTAATTCACTTCGAATCCCCTTGCTCTACCCACCAATCCCAATCTTTTGATCCCTGGCACATATGCAAAAGATTTACCTCATTATTTCCTAATACTTATTTTTTATTTTGCTTTCATTTATATTTGGCTTCTCAAATAAGAGAAACTATACAAGATTCTAAATTCTGTGTCTAATTTATTTAATTTAACATTATGATATCAAGGTGCATCCAAATTACAACAAATGATTCAAGTTTATCCTTCTTTACAGCAGAATAGTACTGTGTCATATGTAAATACCACATTTTCTTTATCTGTTGACAGACATAAAAGCCATTTCCAAGATTTTGCTATTGTAAATTGTGCTGCTATAATCATGATTATGCATGTGTCACTGTAATGTGATGTCTCTGACTCTTTTAGGAAGATACTTAGAAGACGAATAGTGGACCAAATGAAATTTCTACTCTTAGTTTAGTTTCTTCATACTGATTTCTATAGTGGCTATGCTAGTTTACATTCCCACCAACAATGTAGAAAGGTGACTTTTTCCCCCTCAGCCTCATCAGCATTTGATCTTTACTGAATTTTTTTGATAGTCATTCTTTTTGGTATAAGATGGTATTATCATTTCTATTTTCATTTGCACTTCTCAAATGCCCAGTGATGTTAAGTATTTTTCATGTATTTACTGGACATGTATACTCCTGAGAAATATCTGTCCATTTTGCTTTCCTATTTTTTCCTTCCCCATTTTTGATTAGGGTCTTTTATTTTGAGAGAAGTCTAATTATTTGTTAGTTCTTTGTATTTTCTAGACATTAGTCCTTTGAGGAACAGTGGCAATTTTTTTCAAATTCTGTGATATCTCTATATTATGTTGATATTCTATTGATAATTTCCTTTGCTGTGCCAAAGCTTTTTAACTTATTATTTCCTCATTTGTTGATTGTTAGTACTATTTCTTGTACTAAAGGGGCTCTTTTCAGAAAGTTCTTGCCTAAGCCTATGCCTTCTATTTTATCTATTTAAGTGTTTCTGTATTAACATTTAGATATTTGATCCACTTTGATTTTAGTATAGTGCATTATCAGAGATATGCGTCTAGAATCTACATTTTGTAAGTGGACAGACCGTTTTTCCACCACCACTTGTTAAAAAGGTTACCTTTCCTCCAGTATAAGTTTTTGGCACTTTTGTCAAGTACTGGGTAGCTGAATGAGCCTATAATTGCTTCTGAATCTTCAATTCTATTACAATGATTCACGGGTCTGTTTCTTTTGTCAGAACCATGCTGTTTTTATCAATAGCTTCATAGCATAACTTGAAGGCTGAGGTTGTGACTTCTCCTACCTTGCTGTTATTCCCCAGAATTGCTTTTGCTATTCTAGGTCTCCTCTGGTTCCATTTGAAATTTAGGATTGTTTTCTCCAATTCTGCTATTGGTATATGAATTGGGATGTGTCTAATCTGTATATCATTTTTTTCAAATATGGCCATTTTCAGAATATTGATTATGCCTATTTATGAATGGGGGCCATGTTTCCAATTTCTTATTTCTTTTTGATCACCTTTTTCAGATATCTGTATCTTTCTTTGTAGAGCTCTTTTGATTCCTTTGTTAGGTTAATTCCTAAGTATTCAATTTTTCTTGAGTATTGTGAAAAGTACTGTCTCCTTAATTTCTTAATAAATTTATTACTGGTCCCATTAATTTTGTGTGTTAACTTTGTATCCTGCTACACTACTGAATTTGGTTATTCATTTTATGAGTCTTTTGTGGAATTTTTTTTGAACTTCGGTATAGAGGATCATATAATGTTCTAATAACCATAATTTGACATCTTTCTTTTGTTTATATATCCCATTTGTTTATTTCTTTTACCTTACTGCTATGGATACTATTTTAAGCATTGTATTGAACAGTAGTGATGAAAGAAGATATTCTTGTTCTGATTTTTTAAGGAAAGGTTTTGGCTTCTACCCATTTAATATGATGTGGGACACTAGTTTGTCATAAATTGATTTTATCAGATAGAGATAATGCTCTGCACCTATTTTATTCAGTGTTATTGCCATGAATAGTTGTTGGATTTTTGTCAAAAATTTTTTCTGCATTAACTGAATTGATCATGCTATTTTTATTCTTGCTTTTTTATGTTTTGCATTACATTTATTGATTTGGATTTGTTGAACTACTCCTGGATGCCTGTGATTAATCTTACCTGAGTCATGATGTATGACCTTTTTAATGATTTGTGGCATTCCATTTGCCAGTACTGTTTTGAGGATTTTTGCAGCTATATTCATTGAGGAATCTTCTATGCCATTCTCTTTTTTGGTTGATTCCACTTCTGGCTTTTGTTAATGCTAACTTTCAAGAATAAATTTGACAGTACTCATTTCCTTTTGATTTCATTAAAGTGTTTGAAGAGCATTGGCTTAGATTTTTCCTAAAATTCTTATAGAGTTCAGCAGTGAATCCACTGGGACCCGGGCTTTCTTTGTTGGTAGTTTTCTTCATTACATCTTCAATCAGTGCTACATATTGGATTATTTCTGGCTAATTTTATCTTCTTGCTCCAGCCTCAATGGTTCAGATTTATCTAAGAATTTGTCCATTTATTCCAAATTTATCATTTTATCAGAGCACATGTTTTCAAATTAGTTACTAATAATCTTCAGAATTTCAGCAGACTCTATTGTGAGTTTTCCTTTTTCAATTTTAATTGAGTTGATTTGGGTCCCTAATCTACATTTTTTGGCAAGATTGCGTGGGTTGTCTACTTTGCTTCATTTCATTGATTTCTTTGTACTGATTTGTTAGCCTCAATGTCATTAATTTTTTTATCTGATCTTTATAATTTTCTTTCTTCTAGTAGCTTGGGGTTTGGATTGTTGTTGTGCTTCTCGGACCTTGAGGAGCATCAATACATTATTTATTCAGGTTTGCTCTGTTTTTCAGATATGGACATTTGCAGCAACATAGTTCCTTCTTGTGACTGTTTTCATTGTGTATCATAGGTTACGGTATGTTTTACTGACATCATTGTTCGATTCTAAGAACTATGTAATTTCTTCCTTCATATTTTCTGTGACTCACTAATTTTTCAAGAGGTAATTATTTAACTTCCTCATGTTTGAATAACTTTGTGATTTCTTTTGTCATTTTCTCATTTCATTTCACTATTGTCTGATAACATGCATTGGATAATTTTGATTCTTTTACATTTACTTCAGCATGCTTCAAGGGTTAACATGTGGTGTATATTGGAGAAATTCTCATTTGCTGGTGAGAAGAGGATATATTCTGTTTTTGTTGAGTAGAACACTCTATGGATATCTATTAACTACATTTGTTCAAAAATTTGGTTCAACTCTATTTTTTCTTGAATTTTTGTCTAGTTAATCTATATGTAATAGTTGAATATGAAGGTCTCAATTTATATTTGTATTGATGTTTATCTGAAATTTTTATGACCAGTAGTGTTTGTTTTATGAAGTTGGGAATTCCAGTGTTTAGCACATTTATTTAAAAATTTGTTATATTGTCCTGTTGAATTATTCCCTTAACCAACATGTAGTGACCTTATTTGGCTTTTGTGAGGAGTTTCAGCTTGAAGTTCACTTTCTCTGGTTTTAGGATAGCTACTGATTACTTTTTTCTGGGTTCCTGTCACATGGAAGATTATTTTCCTGTTTGATTTTTTATTTAAAGAAAAAAGAGCCGGGGCTAGAGAACCAGGAGATTGGCCTCTGCATGCTAGGCACTGCCACTGGAAGGCTCTTTCCTCTGCACGTGCAGTGCAGGCCAACAGAATCAGGAGATCTGTCTTTGCCTGCCAGGCCCTTTCCTCTACATGCCCAGTGCAGGCCAAGAGAACCAGGAGATCTGGCTCTGTCTGCCAAGAACCACCACTGGAAGGCCCCTTCTTCAGTGTGTCCAGTGCGGGTCCAGGGAGGCAGACAGATCCAACTCTGCCTGCTGTGCACTGCCACCAAAAGGCAGGTGGCCTGCAAGGGAAGAGAGAACCAGCAGATCTGCCTTCACACTCAGGGAGCTGCCACAAGAAGGCTCCTTCCTGCAGGCAGCCAGAACGAACAGGGACACACAGCCAGGCAAGCCCTGTGCATCCGTAAGCCACCATTAGAGGCTTTTAGTTCACTCAGGCAGCCATCACTCACAAGTAGAATCAGACAAACACATCCTGTGTGTCTGCCCCCATTGTGGGAGTCCCAGTGTAGACAGATAGGCTGAGAGAAGCAGCTCCACATACATAAAACACTGATCATCAGCAAAGCCACAGTGTAGCTGCATAGGTCTAGAGAAGCCTGCTCCATGACCTGCTACCTCACTGTGAATCTGGAGTTAAAGGAACCCACATGCCTCTCTCATCCCCCTACACTGCCTAGGGGCAGTCAATACTGGAAGTTACTGGGGCCCCGCAACCAGCTTGTTGGGAGGAACCCAGTAGAATGTCAAGATGAAGGAGCAAAAAGCAAACTCAGACCTCTAGCCCACACAAAATAAGTCTGGGAGATACAGTGACGGAAGAAAACAGGTCACACACCTGAAATCTCTAAGAGGATAACAAATGAAGTAAGGAAACAACTTCATGAGTTTGTAAAAGCAGTCAAATCAAAAATAATGTCTCAGGTAAAAGAAAAAATCACAAACTTACTGAAAGAATCATTCAGCAGTTCTAAAGAAGACAGAGACAATATAGAGGAGCATAGGAAAATGATGGAAACCTTGAATGAATGTAGAAAGGAATTGCATGAATTAAAAATTCAATTGAAACCTGGCAAAACTGCTTGAAAGAGACTGAAGATGGGCTTTCAACCCTTGAAGAAAAGATTGCAACTAGTGATCATGGAAGGAAAGATCTCTTAAAAATAACACAGAATCAGGAAACAGATGCAAGATGATGCAAAGAAGCATAAATTATGAGTGATAGGTGTTGGTGAAGAAGCAAGGGTCATCACAAATGAAATTAAAAGGATATTCACAGAAGTAATAAAAGAAAACTTCCCAAACATGGGAAATGGATCTGGTATGCAGATAAGTGAGGCATATAGGATTCCAACTAGCCATAACCAAAGTAAATCTACACCCATACATATAATAATTAAGATCCCAGAAATTCAGCACAAGAATAAGAATATTAAAAGCTGTTAGAGAAAAGATAGAACACCTATAAAGGAAAACCAATTAGGATCACAGCAGACTAATCAACACAAACCATGAAGTCAAGAAGAATTTGGAGTAAAGTGTTTCAAACCCGAAAGAAAACAACTTCCAACCCAGATTGATGTACCCTGAAAATCTATCTTTCAAAACTGATGGAAAAATAAGATACTTCTTTGATAAAGAAAAATGGAAGGAATTCACGACTACCAAAGCAACCGCAAAAGAGTGCTAATGAATATTCTAGACAGAGATAAAGCTGACCATGGTTCTAGAAACAGCAGCAGAGAAGGATCACCAAACAAGATAGGCAACTGAAAGAAGGGGAAAAGTGGAGAGCTAACAACAGGAGGATAGCATGGCAGAGACAAACCAGTATATGCCCATTGTAACCATTAATGTAGATGGTCTCAGGTCAGCAATAAAAAGAAACGCAGGGAGAGTGTATCAAGAAACAAGATCCACCGATACACAAGAAACACATTTAACTGGAAAGGATTGTGGTAGACTGAAAATCAAAGGATAGAAAACAATTGTTTCATGTGACAGGAGAGCAAAAAAAGAAAAAAATCAAAAGCAACTTGCCCATCAACCACAGAACGGATAAAAAAGGTATGGTATTTTCATGCAACAGAAAGCTTTCCAGCTATAAAGTAGAATAATCTCCAGCCTCCTGTAGGTAAACAGATACAACTGGAGAACATGTTCATGGCTGAAACGGTTTGAACCCGTATTTTTGAATGCTAGCATAAGAAGCAGAAGGAGTAATAGGACCCAAAAGCAAAAAAGTTAATGCAAGAGCAAAGGGGAGGAAATACCTGGAGGGAAAGGTGGAAACTACTGTCAATGTCTTATTGTCTTATATTTAACTCTTGCATTGTTTACACAGTTTTGTTAGGTTTAGGTTTTGTTAGGTTTAGACTTGTTCTAATTTTGTTAGATTCTTTGCTATCAGATAGGGCTAGCTATTTTGAATATAATGAGATTATATTATGGTAATTATAGTTTCCTATTATATTGCTTTGAAGTCTGATAATGCTTTAATTCATTTGTTTGATTTGTTTTATTCTGTTTTGTTTTATTTTTTATGTGTAATATATGAATAGCTATTTTGAAGAAAACAAGACATTATGGTAGCCATTGCTATCATATTGCTTTGAAGTCCTATCATGCTTTTTTTCTTCTGTTTTCATTGATACTGTCCTATTCTGGTTTATTTGATTTTATTATGTGTGATTGTATAGACACATTTTTTGAGGAAAATGAGATCCCATGGTTTATTTCCTGCTATTTGGTTTTGAAGTCCTGTAATTATTTCATTCTTTTGAATGGTTTTGTACTATATTGTTATGTTTGATATTAATGTGTATGAAGGTATGCTCAACTATTTTGAAGAAAAGAGACATTATGGTAGCTACTGTTGATGTCCAGTTGTCTGGTTTTGAAGTGCTATGTTGCTTGCATTTCTTTCTTCTGATTTGCTTTGTTCTATTCTCTTTTGTTTTATTCTCTTCAAAACAAAAAAAAAATAGAAAAAAGAAAAAAATCAAGACAAAAGAGAAAAAAGGGTAGAAATAATACAGAGTTTCAAAAAAATTAGCACTAAGAAATTACTAGTTGATAAATTACATATTGTCCTCTTAGAAATAGTTGTTTAAGTTACAAAATCAAATCATAAAAATTGGATAGACAATCAAACATTGGTAGTGCAAACCATTCTATTCAATGATTCATTGAAAACTCAGTAATATGGTCATCTGTCTTACATATCTAAGCATACATATAGTTATAATCTTTAGAGCACTTTCTTTCTTTCTCATTTTTACAATTATCTATTATATATTTTGGATCTTATTACTTTTCAGTTTTTATTATTTTTACACTAGAGGGATAATGTAATATTTGCAATTGTGAGTCTTATTTATTTCATTTATGAGGATAGTCTGAAGTTACCTCCATTTACCTGTAAAGGCCTCAAGATCACCCTTTTTAAGGCCAAGTAGTATTTGATTGTATACAATACCACATCTTTTTCATCCACTCTGCAATTGATGGGCATTTTAGTTGTCTCCAAGATTTAGCTTTTAAAATTTGTTTTGCTATAAACATACATTTATCTGTGCATATATTTATCTGTGACATCTTTTCAATTTTGGGGGAAACTACCCAGGAGGGGTATAGCTGGGTTTAATCAGTCTACAATTCCCCCAATAGTGGAGCAGTGTTCCTTTTTCCCCACAGCCTCACCAACATTTTTTATCAGTTGATTTATTGATGGCAGCTATTCTTTACAGAGATGAAATCTCAATGCTATTTTAATTTGCATTTCTTGAATGATAAGTGATGGTGAACATTTCTTATGTATTTATTTGCCATTTGTATATCTTCATCTGAGAAAGGTGTGTTCATCTCAGATGTCCATTATTGGAGAGGCCTGATTGGGGGCCTGATATTTTCCAGTTCTTATATATTATGGATATAAGTCCTTTGTCTGAGGGTTTGTTGGCTAAAATTCTTTCCCATTCTGTGAATTTTCTTTTCACTTTGTTGGTTATTTATTTGAAGGTAAAAATTTGTAATAACATGAGATTCCAGTTCTTGATACTTTGAAATATTTCCTGTGTGGTTTGCGTTTTGTTTATGAATTCTCTGCCTACCCCTATGTCTCCAAGGTTTCTACCTACCTTGTTTTCCAGTAGATTTAGTGTTTCTGTTTTGATATTTATATCTTGGATCAATTTTGACCTCAGTGCATTGTGATAGGCATGGGTCTAATTTCAGTCTTTGGCATATGGAAAGCCAATTTTTCCAACACTGTTTATTAAAGAGGCCATCCTTCTACCAGTGAACATGTTTAGCCCCTTTGTCAAGTATCAGATGGCTGAGTGTCCTTGTAGTTGTGCTTGTATCTTCTAATCTGTTCCATTGATATAAGGTCTATTTCTTTGCCAGTACCATGTTGATTTCATCACTGTAGCTTTGTAGTATACTTTCAAGTCAGGAATTGAGATTGGCTCCTGCCTTGCCTTTGTTGCCCAGAATTGCCTTTGCTATTCTAGGGTTCTTCTGTATCTAAATGAATTTTAAGAGTGTTATTCTAGATCTTTAAGTTATGTTAATGGTATTTTTATTGGGATTGCATTAAATCTGTATAATAGTTTTGGGAGTACGGCCATTTTCAAGTGTTGGTTCTTTTTGACCAGGAGCAAGAAATGTCCTTCCATTTTCTAATATCCTCTTCAATCTCTTATTTTTGGATTAGTACCATATTCAGCATATAGAACATTTACAATTTTGATTAGGTTAATTCCTAGGCATTTCATTTTTTTCGATGGTATTGTGAAAGGTGATATTTCCATAATTTCTCTTTCAGTGTGTGTTTTTGTGTACAGGAATTCTCTTGAGTTTTGTGTTGACTTTGTATCCAGTTAAGCTGATAAATTAATTATCTCTAGTAGTTTTAGTTTTTTAATAGAGTTTTGGGGGTCTTCTATATAGAGCATCATCTCATATTCAAATAGTGACAATTTAACTTCTTCCTTCCCTATCTTTATACTTTTTATTTCTCCCTATTATCTGATTGCTCTGGCTAATATTTCCAGAGCTCTGTTGAATAAGAATGGTGATAGTGGACATCCTTGCCCTGTTCCTGATTTTAGAGTGAAGGCTTTCAGTTTTGGTTCATTTAATATAATGTTGGCTGTGAGTTTTTCATAGATGGCCTGTATGAGATTGAGGTAGATACCATCTATTTTGAGTTTCTGTAGGTTTTTATCATGAACAAGCATTGAACCTTATCAAAAGCTTTTTTCTGCAGCTGTTGAGATGATCTCATGATTTTTGTTTTTGACTCTGTTTATGTGATGTATTACATTTATTGATTTGCACATGTTAAACCATCCGTGCATTCCTATAATAAATCCTACTTGACTGTGATGTATAATCTTCTTGATGATTTGTTGCATTCTATTTTCCAGTATTTAATTGAGAATCTTTGCATCAATGTTCATTGGTGAGATTGACCTACAGTTCTTCTTTATGGTTGGATCTTTCTCTGGTTTTGGTATCAGAGTGACTCTTGACTCCAGGAATGAGTTAGGGAGGACTGCTTGTCTTTCAATTTCATTGAAGCATTTAAGGAGTGTTGGCATTAAATCTTCTCTAAATTTCTTATAGAAGTCAGCCATGAATCCATCAGGACCTGGGCTTTTTTGGTAAGTTTTTAATCATATTTTCAATTTCAGTAGCTGATAGATGGTTATTCAAAGTTGTTATATCATCTTGATTGAGCTTTGGCAGTGCATAGAAATCTGTGCATTTCCTCTGTGTTTTCAACCCACTGTGAGTAGAGATTTTCCAAGTAGGTATTCATGAACTTTTAAATTACCATTGGATTTATAGTAATTCCCCTCTTTTTAGTCCTTATTGCATGAATTTGAATTTTCCTTTGTTTTTCTTAATAAGATTGACCAGCGGTTTTATCAATTTTGTTTATTCTCTCAAAAAAATAGCCTTTTGATTCATTAATTCTTTGTATTATTTCTTTAGTTTCAATTCCATTAATTTCTGCACTGATCTTTCCAATTTCCTCTCTTCCATGAGCTTTTGGTTTTGACTTGCTCTTTTGTTTTCTTGAAGCTTGAATTATAGAGTTAGGTTGTGTATTTGTGCTCTTTCTCTTTTCTTGATGTGACAAATTATTACTCTATATTTCCCTCTTAGGACTGCTTGCATTATGTCCTACAGGTAATACTATGTTGTATCCACATTTTCATTGAATTATAGGTATTGCTTTATTACTTCTTTTATTTCACCTGTAGCCCTCTGATTGTTCAGAAGGTTGTTGTTTAATTTTCATATATTTATGCAAGTTTTGCAATTCTTATGCCATTGATTTCCAATTTCTGTGTGCTGTGATCAGATATTATGCATGGGATGATTTCAAACCCTTTGCATTTACTTAAGAATGCTTTATGGGATAATATATGGTATGTTTTGGAGAATGTCCTATGTGCAGCTGAGAAGAATATGTATTCTGATGTGGTTGAGTGGAACACTCTTTAAACATATACTAAGTCCATTTGCTCACAGGCATGATTCACTTCTATTATTTCTTTGCTGACTTTCTGTCTAGTTGATCTATCTCTTTGTGACAGTGCAGTGTTAAGGTTTCCTATTACAGTTTTTTTCTCCTGTGTTTGGTTTTTCATGTCTTTTAGTATTTGTCTTATATAGTTGGGTGCTCCTGTATTTGGTGCATATATACTTATAATTGTTAGTTCTTCTTCTTAAAGTTTTCCACTAGCAAATATGCAGTGACCTTCTTTATCTCTTTTAATCATTTTGGGTTTGAAGTTCACATTGTCTGCAAACAAAATAGCTACCCTTGCTTTTTTCTGGGTTCCTGTTGTGTGGAATGCCTTTCTCCATCCTTTGACTTTTAGCCTATGAGTTTCCTATAGAGTCAGATGTGTTTCTATTATACACCATATTGTTGGATCCTGTTTCTTGATCCATTCTGTCAACTTATTTCTTTTGATAGGTGACTTGCAGCTATTTACATTTATGGATATAACTGATATGTGCTGGTTCAACTTATGTCATGTTATGTTTCTATAATTTGTTTTCTGCTTTCCTCCTTGTTTGATTGCTTGCCCTGCCTGGTGGTTTCTTTCTGTTGTTGTTCTGCAGATTGTGGTCATTTTTATCTCTATCTAGTATGTCTTTCAGTACTCTTTCTATGGTTGTTTTCGTGGACATGAATTTCTTCAGTTGTTCTTTATCTTGGAAGTATCTTGCTTCTCCATTAAATTTGAGTGAAAGTTTGACTGGGTACATCAGTCTGGGTTGAAAGTTGTTTCCTTTAATTGTTTGAAATACTTTCAAGCTCTTCTTAACTTGAGGGTTTGCACTGAAAAGCCTGCAGTGATTCTGGTGGGCGTCCCTTGGTAGGTGAGTTGTGTCTTTTCTCTAATAGCTTTCGTATTCCGTTTTTATTTTGTATGTCTTGGATGGTAATTATAATATGTCTGGGTATAAATATATGTTGGTTGTGAATGTTTGGCCTACTGTATGCCTCACTTCTCTGTGTATCAGATTTTTCCCTATGTTTGGGAAATTTTCTGCTATTGGTTCTATGAATAGTTTACCGATGTCATTCATATTGA
Source organism: Cavia porcellus (assembly GCF_034190915.1). Taxonomy (NCBI): domain Eukaryota; kingdom Metazoa; phylum Chordata; class Mammalia; order Rodentia; family Caviidae; genus Cavia; species Cavia porcellus. Next base: position 72,453,090 of record NW_026947486.1, read on the forward strand.
CTCCTGCATCTTCATTGATGCCTATTAGTTTTATATTGTTTCTCTTGGTGATCTGCAAGCTGCTGGATTGTCATTTCATGCTGCTTTGTTGTTTTTTAAAGCTCTATACTTTAATGATCCCTAACTGTGATCCTGTCCTCAAGGTCTTAAATTCTATCCTCAGCTTCATTTAAACAGTCTTTCCAGCTTTCAATAGAATTTTTTATTTCTTGCATATCTCTTTGAATTTGTTTCACGGACTCTGCTTGTTTATAATATTGTTGATTCTAGGTTTCAATCAATTTCCCATGTTCCTGTAATATTTTTAATATATTTCTTCTCCTGCTATGCTTAGCAACTCTTTTACTAAGGTTGTTATTTCTGTCTTTACGTGAGAAGTATTTCTCATTTGGTTTCATCTATAGCCTCATGCATTTTTTTCTTTAGTTCATTTACTATCTTTTCAGATATTTCTGGTGTATGAGTTTTAAAGTCCTTTATTTCAATGTTGCCTGTACTTGTTCCCAATGGACCAGATGTTTGAGATTGCGTTTTGCTTTTTTGTTTTGTCATTTTCATCTCTTGGGCTAATATTTGGTCTTTCAATCCCGAGTCTCTACTGTCAGTAGTGTGTATCTTAGGGTCCTACCGTGTGGTTGATGTTTGTCTGATTGTTGAGTACCACAGTGTAGAGGAGGCCAAGTCACCTGTATTTCTCCTGCAGGGCCTGTTGAGTGAGTCCTATATTCTTCCTGGGCTGACTAACCTAGAAATATTGATGTAGTTCAACCCTTAGTTCTTGCTGTTACTATGTTTTCAGTTTATTTCAGGTCACCAGATCTCCCTGTCTATAATTTTTGTGTGAGCTAAGGCCCTATGGTGTCAATGGGTGTCTCACAAGCCATTTTAATTTTCTCCAAGTTGGGAGAGATCTTATTGGCATAGTCCTTAAACTGCCTGATGTTCTCTACATAGAGAATGTAATCACCCATACTCTTGCCAAACTTGCCAAGGTCTTACATTTGGAAGGAGCTTCACTACTGCTCCTATTTATCCACTGAAAACTTCTATTTTAGGGGAAAACTCAACATACTGACTAGAGCCTGTTGAGGTCTTCTATTTGGGTGTGGGGTTACTGAGTCTCCCATCAACCCAGCGTGGTTAATCTACTTCAAGCCAAGTTTCTGGGAGAAGTGGCAGGAGCCAAAGATCAACAGCAGTAGTAGGTCCAGGAGTTGTGAGATGTGTTTGAGGGCAGCAGATTGGCAGCAGTCTGTGCACCAGGGCATATGGAAAGTGCCAGCATAGGCAGGCCAGACAAAAGGGAGGTCTGTGGTTGGTCGTCCATGGTGAGTGCTATCTTTGATTTTAGTATACATATTTTGGGTTAAATATATTTATTGTATACTATATATCTTTGGATTTCATTTCTTGACCTATTCTGCCCATCTGTGCCTTTTGATAGGGAAATTGAGAGCACCATTGTTCAGTTGTTGCACAATAGTATTTACTTATTAATGTGATCACATTAATTTCCCTGCACCTTTCTGCTGAATAAATACCCTGCATGGTGTATTCATTCTGTTGGATGTTTTGACATTTTTAGCTTCATGTCTCTTTGAAGGATTCTTTGAAAATTTGTTTGAGTTTTGATTTGGTGACCATGAATTTCTTCATGTTTTCTTTTTTATAGAACAATCTGATTCTGTCATCAATTTTGATAGAAAACTTTCCAGGATGTGTCAGTCTGGATAGGAAGTTGCTATGATTTAGGTCTTGAAACCCTTCATGCCAAGTCATTTTACCCTTTAAGGTTTGTGCTGAGAAGTCTGCTGTAATTCTAATGAGTTTAATTTAGTAAGTGAGTCATTGCTATTTTCTAATTGTTTTTAAATTTCTGTTTCTGTGTTAGATTTCTGGGATTTTGACTATGATGTGACATGGAGAAGTTCTCTTTTGCGGATGACTATTTGGAGTTCTATATGGCTCTGTTATCTGTATGTTTCATTATTACCCTATTTTTGAAAAAATTTCTGCTATTATTTGTGTAGAAATTTTTTTATGGCCTTTATTCTGGTTTCTAATTTTCACTTATTTCAATTAATCACAGAATAATTTTTGCATTATGTAGCAGGCGTTTGATTTATATTTCAAGTATTCTTCTTGTTTTAAATGTATATGAGCGATTGTTCTTTGAAAGCATGCTGATCATCTAATTCTGATATTCTTCTCTCACACTGGTTGCTTTACTGCTTATATATTCAATGTAATTTTCAGTTTCCTGGGTTCCTGTCTGGAGACTTATTTTGCTAAACTGATCACATATGTCTTTTTTTTTTTTTTTTTTTTTTACCTCACCTAGGGTTTTATTACTGACTAATGTAAGCCCTCTGATAGTTTTATTTATTAATAGAGGTAACTCTATTATCTGTTTAGTTTTGTTTTCTGTGAGTCTGCTAAGCTCCTTTATGGTCTTTTTAAAAAACATTTCTGTAATCCTTTCCAACAATGGAGCTTTTTTGATTTCTTTTACCTCAATAACCTATAGACTGAGTTTTAGGGAGTTGACACTTTTGGTAGGCATTTTATTGACATGTTTTTTCATGGTTCTATTGTTTTGGTTCTGTTTTATTGTTAGATTTCAGGTTGCTTGTAGTACAATAACTCTAACTAGTCTGGAGATTTATTTATTTGATCTTCTTTCAGTGATGCGCTAAGAGATTTGTTAATTAGAGTCCATTTCTCAGTCCCAAGAACTGACCACTCTGTTCACATGTGGGAGTATGATGCAGTGCAATTGGTATAACACCCAGTTCTGTAAGTATAGCTCTCAGTACTGTTAATGTCACAAAGATAACCTGATTATTGGCAAATAGAACAAATCTACTCATAGCAGCTATTGTGTGACCCTAGCAATATCATGTAAATCTGGTGGCAAATCTTGGACAATATTAAATAATCAGTAACACTGTCCAAGGCAAACTACTTGTTTAAACCTTAGAAAAGAAATCTATAAATATAAACACTAAAAAGCAAATATTAATCTAGCTAATATCTATTAAGTTTTGTAACTAAACCTCCACTAATGACAGAAGATCCAATCAACAGTACTAATGTAAAGTTAACTATCTAAAGGTTAATAACTATTCAAGATGTAGGGAGTTGGACTGGTTGGATACAAAAATTTGAAAAATTAAATGAAGAGAACAGTGAGACAAAGAATCCTATTAAGAAGCGGAAGGATAAAAATAACAGAGAAAAAGCTATCAAGAAATAGAAGATAAAAGAAAAATGAAGGTAAAATAAATAGAACACATTTTAAAAAACAGAAAATTTAGAAGGAAAAAAGATTACAAGAGAAAAGTTAGAGAAAAAATGAGAAAGACAAAAGGCACAAAGAAGATATAGAGAAATATCATTCAGGCCAAGGAAGTGCCCTTCTACCAACAGGGGAACCTTCGTGAGCCATGTGCAACCTGAGAAGTCCTGAAAAGCACAGTACCCATCCACAATCAGCAATGCCCCAGTGAGCTGGGAGGGTTGAGAGAAGCCCACCCAGCAACCTCTGTCATTTTAGAGACCCCTGGTGAGCTGTGGGAGAGCAAAAGCTCCACCCACTGCTTCTCTTTTACCCCCTTCAGTACAGAGAAACTTAATTGCACAGCCCATTCCGTTATACTGTGGAATGGAAAACTAAGGTGGAAAGGGCCAGAGACACCACAACTGGCTGGTCTAGTGGAACACAGGAAAATGTCAAGATTAAGGACCAAAATGCAATCTCAAGACCACCAATCCACCCAGAAAATGTCAGAAGACATAGACATAGAAGAAAATGGAAGTAACACATATCAAATTTCTAAAATGGCAGCTATTGCAGTAAAGAAACAACTCTGTGAGCATGTAAAGGAAATCAGGTCAGAAATACTCTCTCAGGTAAAAAAAGAAAATGACAACCATAATGAAAGAATTACTGAGCATATCCAAGGAAGACATAGATAAAATACAGAGAGACAAAGAAAAATCATGGAAATCTTGAATGAACAATATAGTAAAGAATCAGAATACATGAAATAGATTCAAAGAGATATCCAGAAAATGAAAAATTCCGGTGAAAACTGGCAAAACCACTTCAACGAAACGGAAGATAGACTTTTAGTTCTGGAAGACAGTATTATGGGGAGTGATGATGAAAGGTAAGGTATCTTAAAAATAGCAATGAGCAAGTAAATAACAATTCAGCAGATAAAAGATGATGCAGTGAAAACAATATAGCTGTCATTAGGTGTTAACAAAAAGCAGGAGTCAACACAAATAACATAAAAAGACTATTTCCAAAAGTAATAGCAGAAAATTTCTGAAGTATTAGAAAAGAATCTGTCATACACATAAATTAAGCCAAATTAGCCATAACCAAAATAAATCTACAACCAGACATAGTCAATAAAGGAGAAATTCAGCACAAGAACAGAATATTAAAAGATACTAGAAATAGATTACCTAAAAACAAAGCCCATCAGAATCATGATAGATTCTAAACACAAACCACCAAATCAAAAAGAGGTTGAAACCATTTGCAACACAGATTGATGTAACTAGAAAAACTATCTTTCAAAGTTGATGGAGAAATAAAATATTTCCATGACAAAGAACAGCTGAAGAAATACATGACAGTTAAATCAACCTTACAAAGAGTACCAAAAGATGTTCTAAAAAGAGAAAAAGTGACCACAATTCTAGTAACAACAGAAAGAAACCACCAAGTAGAGCAAACACTTAAACATAGGGGAACAGTAGACAACCAACAGCAGGAAGATACTGTGACATAGGTAAGCCAATACATATCAGTTTTAACCATCAATGTAAATGATCTCAATTCACCAATCAAAAGAAACAAACTGGTAGAGTTAACTAACACAAACAAAATTAAGCAATATGCTACATACAAGAAACGCATTTAATTCTAAAGGAACTCACATACTGAAAGTCGAAAGATGAAAATTAATACTCTAGGTGACAGGAATAAAGAAAAAAGCTATTCTATTTGCAAACAATGTTAAATTCAAACCAAGAATGATCAAAAGTGTAAAGAATGTCACTACATTCTTGTTAGCAGAAAACTTTAAGAGAAAAACAAAACAATCATAAATATACATGCATCAAATATGGGAGCACCCAAATACATAAGACAAGTATTAGTAGACATATAAAATCAAATAAGCAATAACACAATTATAATGGAAACTTAACATATCATTATCATAAACAGATATATCAACTAGACAAAAATCAACAAAAAAATAGCAAAACTGAACCAAAGTTGTAAACAAATAGACTTAGTAGTTGTTTACAAAGTGTTCCAAACAACATCAGAATACACAATTTTCTCATCTGCCAATAGGATATCTTCTTTTTAGATCACATACTAGTAAATAGAAATAAATAAATAGAAGAGAATTGAAATTGTTCTATGCATATTATCTGACCATATGGAAATCAAATTGGAAATTAATGACAAACAAATCCATAATAACTCCGTAAACACATGGGAATTAAGTAACACTCGCCTAAACAGCCAATGGGTTACAGACAAAATTAATGAAGAAATTACAGAATATGTACAATCAAATGAAAATGTAAATGCAACATACCTGTGGGGTGCAATGAAAGCAATTCTCAAAGTGAAATTTATAGCAATGAATTCTCACATTAGGAAAATGGAACAAGCACAAATAAACAATCTAATGCTACACTTCAGTTTCTAGAAAAAGATGAGCAAATCAAGCCCAAAACTCAAAGAAGGGAGGAAATTATAAAGATCAGAGCAGAAATTAACACAATTGAGATTAAGAAAGCAGAAAAAAGAATGAGTTGAAGAGATGATTTGTTGAAAGGAAAAATAAAATTGGAAACCCCTTGACAACCTTATCAAAAAACAAGAGAAAAAATCCATCTTCATGCAATAAAAAATGAAAAAGGTGAAATTACAGATTCTATGGAAACTCAAAAGATCTTCAATATTAAACTTAAAACATCTGTTCTCTCATAGGATGCAAAACACGGGAGAAATGGACAGATTTCTGGAAATATATGAATTAGCAAAACTAGATTAAGAAGATATAAAAATTCCAAATAACCTAATGCCAGTTCATGATGTTGAACACATCATTAAAACCTTACCAATGAAGAAAAGCCCAGGTGCAGATTGAATTGAATTGAAGTAATTCTTGAATTACCGCAAGAAATTCAGAGAAGATTTAAAGCCCATACTCCTAAAACTGGTTAATGAAATTTAAACGGAAGCAGTTCTTCCTAATTCATTCCTGGAGGCAAGTATTACACTGATACCAATGCCAGGGAAAGACCCAACCAAAAAAAAGAGAACTACAGGCCAGTATCTCTAATGAACATAGATGCAAAAATCCTCAATAAAGTATTAGTAAACAGAATACAGCAAATTATTGAGAAGGTTATACACCATGACCCAGTGAGGTTCATATAAAGAATGCAGGAATAGTTCAACATGTGCAAATCAATAACATAATCCAGCACATTAACAGAGCCAAAGACAAAAATTACATAATCATCTCAATAGATGCAGAAAAAGCTTCTGATAAACTCCAAAACTCATTCATGATAAAAACAAACCCTAAAGAAAATTACAATAGATGGTCATCATTCTCAATCTAATGAAAGCCATATATGACAAACCAAGAGCCAATATCATACTAAATGGGCAAATAATGAAAGCTTTCCATCTAGATTCAGGAACAAGACAAGGATGCTCTGTATCACCATCTCTATTCAGTATAGTTCTGGATACATTAGCCAGAGCAATTAGACAACAGAAAGAAATAAAAGTTTTAAGGATATGCAAGGAGGAAGTGAAATTATAATTATTTGTAGATGACATGATACTCTACATAGAAGATTCCAAAAATGCCACCCAAAAGACAAAAGAAAGTACAGACAAGACATAGCTGGATAGAAATATGACACTCAAAAATCAATACCATTTCCATGCAAGGAAATGCACAAACCACAGATTCGCTGAGAGAAATTAAGGAAACCATACCTTTCACACTAATGTAAAAAAAAAAAACTGAAATACTTAGAAACCAACCTATGAGAGAAATCAAAAGATTTATACATTGAAAATTACAGAACTCTGAAAATAGAAATTGAAGATTTCAGAGAATGGAAGATATCCCTTGCTCAAGGACAGGAAAAAAACAACATTATGAAAATGGCCATGTTTCCAAAACAATTGTACAGATTTAATGCAATGCCAGTCAAAATTCCATTAGCATATCTCACATATGTAGAGAAAACATTCCTAAAATTCACCAAGAACCAGAAGATACCTATAATAACAAAGGCAATCCTGAGCAACAAAGGAAGGCAGGAGGCCTCAAAATCCTTGAATTGAAAATTATACTACAAAGCTACTGTAATAAAGTCAGCATAGTAGTGAGGAAAAAAGGAAAAAAAAAACCTTGAGGATCAATTCAATAGAACAAAAAGATGCAGACACAATTACAAACACACTCAGCCACCTTATCATTGACAAAGGGCCTAAACATATTCACCAAAAGAAAGATAGCCTGTTTAATAAGTGGTGCTATAAAAAGTGCCTTTCGATAAACCAGAGACTAAAACTAGACCCACACACTAAGTCAAAATGGATCAAAGATCCAAATATTAAACGAGAAACACTAAATGTACTGGAAAATAAAATAGGTGGGAATCTCGAGGATATAGGGGCGGGAGATATCATGAACAAAAACCAAACTGCACAGAAAGGATTTTAAAGAATCAACAACTGTGGTCTAATCTTCAAAAACTTTTACATATCAAAAGAAATAACCAACAGAGTAAAAAGACAACCCATAGAATGGGAAGAAATTTTAGACAACTGTCCCTCAGACAAAGGAATTCTATGTAGAATAAATACTTGAAAAAAATCATGCTCCCCCAAATTTAAAGGCCCAATCCAAAAATGGACATCTGAGATGAATACACATTTCTTAGATGAACAAAAACAAGTGGCAAACAAATATATGAAAAAATGTTCAACATTACTGCTCATTCATGAAATGCAAATGAAGACAACACCGAGATTCCATCTCTCTCCAAAAAGAATGGCTATCACCAAGAAATCAACACGTAACAAATGCTGACACGGCTGTGGGGAAAGAGGAACCCCTCTCCACTGTTGGTGGCAGTGTAGACTGGTACTATGACTGTGAAAATTACTGTGGAGATTCCTCAAAAAACTACAATTGGAGGCCCCATTCGATCCAGGTATTATTCCCCTAAGTATTTTCCAAAATGAATTCAAAACATCATATTGCATTGATATATGGGCACCCATGCTTATAGTAGTACAATTGCTAATAGTTAAATCTTGGAAAAACACCCAAATACGCATCAACTGAGGAACGGAAAAAAATGATATGTTATTTTTATACTATTGAGTACTAAGCACTATAAAGAAGTATAAACTTGAGGCTTTGATAGGTAGAAGGGTACAACTTTGAGAGCATACTCATAAATGAACTAAAGCAGACTCGCATGTGTAAATATCATATTGTCTCCCTAGTCTAAAAACTGAAAGATTAAATAAAATCCAAAATGTGCAATATATACTGTGAAAGTGAAATAAACTGCTCAAAAAAAAAAAAAAAACTGGGATGGGGGAAAGAGAAAAGAAAGAAGGGAAAGATTATGTATATGTGTTTACATATATATTATATATATATATGTAAAATAGATATTTATCTACTAATCTTTGTTAGCTCATCAAAAAGAAGCTTCTTCTTTCATTGATCATTTTTGAGCAATTAGTTTTAAGATAACATGCAATGTATTAACCATTATTAATCTCCCACTATGTTGTTTTGAAATTCTGTTATCATTTTATTCTTTTTTATTTGAAATAAAAAAGTAACAAAGAAAAGTTCTCAAGCTCTAATAAACCAATGGGGGAAAAAGAAACAAAAGAAAATGTGCCCAAAAATAGAAAAACAAAAACAAAGTTATTTTTAATGACTACTTTTCTACCAAGATCTGCAATTTTGTAGTTCAACAAGTCAAAATTTTCTCCATATAGTTTTATTGCCTATGACTTGTGAGGTTTCCCCTTACTGCAGAGTCTCTCCTTGTGGGAATGTTCATATTAACATTTGTCTTTGCTTACATTGGTAGTAGATAGGGAAGGCACTCAGACTTCAGATCTGTGCTAAATGTGGGCACCTGGGCTAGGAGTCAAGTATTTAATTCTAGCACTTTCAGATTCAGTTTTTGAGCAAAACTCAAGCCAGGTCTGGTTTTCCACTGTGGGTTATAGGACTTGTTTTTTTTTTTTTTTTTTTTTTTTTTCCTTTCTGAGCTTAAACCCAGTGGATCTATTTCCTGCCTGCTCCCTGACTGTAGCTATTTCATCTGGCTGTCTCTTACCCATTCACAGTGAAAGGACAATACAGGAGCCTTGGAGTGAAGGTGCTTTATAGTCTACCTTCCAGATTTAACTAATTAACGCCTTCCTCAAATGGTATCTAATCAAGTACTCTGGTGATATGGTGGACGCCTGCCCTGTATTCGCTCTCTACTAGTTGTCTGTCTTATTAAAGCAATACCCTCAGAGCAAAACCGTGTATTGCTTTACATGTCAGAACACTTAGGGGTTCTTTAAGTGCTTCTCCCAGAATCTCCCAGCGTTAGCTGCTTGCCTTGCTTATGCGCCTAGGTTCCCCTCCCTATGAACTGTGAGTTAGGGGAGTCCAGATCCTTTCGTTCTTTGCATTGTGGACCATCTCCGAACTTCTTGGTAGCTTCTAATTTTCCTGTCAGTTCCTTTCCAAATCCCAGTGATCTACTTTTCTTTATTTTCTTCCCCAAATTGTTAGTTTTCAGTGTTTGGATTCCAGATCTCAGAGATTAAATTTTGCTACCAATCACCACTCTGTTATTTTCTTCTCTCTTCCACGTTTGTCAATCTTGTACAATTTCTAACTTTATTTATGCCTGTCACTTCAAGTCTTAAATTCCTACATAGTATGAGCTCACACATAGAGTCAGCTGACCATTTGTGGCCACTGCAATCACACAGACCCCTTGTATTAGAAATGTTTATTGAGTACTTGTGTATCAGCAGTGCATTACCAGCTAAATCTGCATAAGCAATCTTAATTGAAAAATACCTCTTATACTTTCATTTTACCTCCACCATTTGGGTTGCTTTTTTCTGTGAATTCCACAATTTTTCTCAACCCTTTATTTTGGAGACTTATAACTTGTACTTTTAACTATCTGAAATATTTGCCCACTAGGGCCAAATGTTACCTCATCAACAAAGCCTTCCCTCACCATTTGATCCTAATACAGAAGTCCCTTTGGCTTTTTGTTCTCTGAACATCTTAATTTTTCTCTTGTAACATCAGATTTGTAAAATATCTTCCTTGTTCATGTAATGCCAGCTATTGATAAGAGTCTTTGGCACACAGTAGGTCCTTAATATTTGTTAAATGAATGAAAACTGATTTTCACAGTTGAAGTATATTACATGTTCCTTTGTTAATTATGTCATTGTTTTAATAAATTAAAAACATGCAATTAGGTCACTATATATTATTAGAAATAATAATATCAAGTAATTTTGTTAAGAGTTTTTGTTCCTTGCTAAAATATCTGCACTCCAACTGCTAACTCTTCATATGGTTTACCAGCTTTTCTGTCTAAGGAACTTGAATGATATTGGGGAATCAGTAAAGATGATAGAATCTCAACCTTGTCATTCAGTCATTACTACCTTTACTCTTTATAAAAGCACAGTCTTCAATATCTACGTAAAGGATTTTCCTTGAGGAACTTTCAAGCCTCAGATTACTGAGTACTGACACCTGATTTCAAAGCACTCTAGATATGGCACTGAATGAATTTAATATACCTATAATCAAGCCAAGCACAAAAGATGAGACAAAAAGGAAAAAAAAGAAAACATTCTAAAGTCTTTTTCATACTTTTAAGCTAAGCACTATAAGTCAATACTGGGATTGCCTGCTTTAGTTAGAAGAAACTATACGCTTGGAATATACAAGGCATCCATAAAACCTATGTGCAAGGTTTTGTGGTGGCGTTGAGGATCCAAAAGTCTAACATCATAGCCAGATTCAACCTTTGTAAGACTAACAGTTGACTATAAAAGTAACTGATTTCTGAATATCTCCTTTGGTCTTTTGAATAGTAGGGAATATTGAAAATGTTAGATTTTGGAAAGCCGAATTTGTTCCCTTCATAAACTGGGCATGTACCTGGTATTTGGTCAGAAAATGAGTACCCTACCCACTCCCTCTCTTTCTTTTTTTTTTTCTTCTTTAATGGAAAGTCCTTTCAAAATTTCAGTAGTATAAACCAGGTTAGTGATTATGCCAAAGTACGTTTACATTGCATGTGTGTGTTTATGTGTAAGACACTCTCCATAAGTCATAGAAAGAGGAAGTAGCAAAACTTTATTCAGTTTTTATACATTTGTCTTTAATTGAATTATAATTTTGAAAAGTTAAATGTACAGAGTTTAGATGTACAATCCTATATGTTTATATACACTTACATGCCAGGTTACTGTCACCCTAGGTAAGATAGGAAACAGTTTCACCTGGTGCCTCTTTTCATACAACTCATTCCCCTAAATGGGCAGTTACCAATCAGCCTTTTCCATGAATAGCTTTTCTTGATCTAGGAATTTACATAAATGAAATTAGAATATATATATTTTGCATATTTTTTTCTTTGACCCAGCAAAATGTTTTTGAAATCCATTCATATATATGTAATTTGCTTCTTTTAATGCTGTAAAACATTTCCTTGTATGGGAATAATTATAAATAATTATAATGTTGTCAATGAGTTATTTAAGTAAATGAAGAGCCAAATGAAACAACAATTAAGCCTGAGGAACAAATTTGGTATTTCAAAGTGGGATACAAGCAGTACAAATTGGGATGTGAAAGAGCAGGCAGTCAAAGTTTTTTGAAAAACAGAGTGAGTGGTCTGCGGGGGCAGTGAAATTGGAACATATGCTGTGTTGAAATGAGGGTGCCAGATGATCTACTTAAACTAAGGATATAGTGTAGATATCATTAGAGAATATGGGCAGTGTGCCTATATTTGTTTTTAAAGAATTAGACATGATGTTTCCCTTCATTGCATTTGTTGAGATTTTTTTGCTAAACATGCATACATATTTGCCATCTAGAGTTTTACTCTATGGTTTTGAACCAAACCTATAATACTTTTGGACTTACAATCATTTATAAACTATGTCTTCTTAAAGACTAGGGATTTGGTATGCTTTCTTTATGTACAAGATGCTTGAATCTCCATCATTTCTTAGTAAAAATAGGTTTTTTTTTTCCTTTGTGGTTGCTTCTAGTGCTTACATTTTAAAAGGTCTACTAAATCTGAAATTTTGTAATCTAAATGTCTTCAAATTCTAGGTCCAGTGAAGCCAACAGACAGTTAGAAAAATTATTAATTTGTTTTGTGGACTACAATGTGATATCTTGAAGTTATAAAAAAGCAGATGCGATTAAATATGGAGGAAGAGAAAAGGAAACAGTGAAGTGATTAGAAGGGTAGAAACTACTCAACTCTCTTACTTTAGCCAACTATCCATAACTGGTAAATAATATTCCTTGGCTGGAGCTAATAGATTTGTGACTATAAGTTTAATAACTAACTATAAGTTTAATAACTCTGTTTTAGTTTATAACATCATACACTAAAATATTTGGCATATATTCTTATTTTCTTACTTCTCAAACTATAATTGATGAAAAGTTAAGTCCTATGAGTTCAATGAATAGAAACTCCCAGCCACAATGGAAAAATACATCACTATTGTATCAATAACTAAATAATCAGATCATGTTTTTCTTTCAGACTAAACTGTAAACTCCTTTCAACGTTTAATTTTTATGGGTGTATGTAGGATTCCGGAGGACTGCTGAGTAGTTTAATTTCAAACATAATAGACCTGTGGTATTTGTAGAGTTAAATTGTCTTAAATTTGTTAAGTGAGTCTTATATGATATTTTTATGGTCTTTATAATCCTACATATCAAAGTTATTCACCACCAATCAATTTCAGCATCATGTAGTAAAGTAAAATGAAAATGAGACATAACCTTTTCATTAACCATTTGCCTAACTTTAAGCTGTTTTCAGTTTTATATTGTAGGAGGTGTCTTAGAATGACTGCATATAACCCTACATTTCCTACTACTGAAGAAGTTTGATCTTATATAATATTTGTATATTTTAAATTCATATAGCAAAGAAAATCTGTATAAATATTTTCAACTCATTCTTAATATAGTTTATATATTAATTTAAAATGCCATATATAGATGACTATATAATTTACATAGGTGAGATTTGCTTCATTCTTCTTTTCCTTTTATCAAGTAATTAATAATGGCTCATATTACCCTTGAATATAACCAATATTTTCTCATGTTCATACAAATGCACACATATACTACTGGAGATTTTATCATTACTTTTAAAGTAATTATAATGTGTAAATTTTTGCATCATTCTTATGTAAATAAAAAATACTATTTGGAAATATTTTCAGTCATCTAGGATACCAGGAGTATATTAATTTTAATTAAATGTAATGTCCTATGAAGTAGAGCTACTATAATTTATCCAGCTTTCTCCTAATAAAATTAATTCTTTAGTTAGGTCTTTGCTTTTGTTTTTGTCACTTTGAAGAATTATGAAATAGACACACTTGCATATATATTTTATTTCTGTGTAATATACTATAAGAAAAAGGAGTGTTAAATAAATTAATGTATTTTAATCAATGTCAGATTACTTCCCAGAAAGGCTGTAAAACTGTACATTTCCATGAGCAATATATGGGTGCTATTTGATTTCAAATTTTTCCAATCTTAGTGATTTAAAGTATTACTTTATTTATTTATTATTTTATTTTATGGATTTTTTAGTACCGGGAATCAAATTCACGACCTTGCACTTGACAGGTAGGCTCTTGTGCTGTGGAGCTCTATCCTTGGCCCTAAAGCATTACTTTAATTTACATTTTCCTGACTACTGGTGAATTTTTCTCTGTTAGCCTTATGAGTTTACTCTCCTATGAGAGTAGTAATTGATTATTCATTGCTTTTGTCCATTTCTCCAATGAATTGTCATTTTTATTCCAATTTAAATGAGCTATTTGAGTATTCATGGTAGTGCTGTAGCTTTCATCAGCATTACACACTTTTGTTTCTGATATTTCTACTGTATATGTTGTGAATTTTAAATGACTAAATATGTGCTGTGTTTTTTCTAAAGAGTCTACTTTCTTAGATATTTTTCATATACTTTCTAGTTTGTAACAGATAGTGTCTCAGATTTCTTAAAGCATTTGATAATATCAATATCAATATTTTATAAAACAATGATTCACACACCATAAATTCCCTCATTTAAACTTTACATACAAAGGAGGAATTGCCAGTGTATTCACAATTGTCCATCTACCACTATGAAAGCCTAGAATATATTCATCACTTTAAAATGAAATCCTGTGCCCATTATGAGTGACTATCTCCCTCCACCAAAGTGCTGTCAACTATGAATGTAATTTTTATGTTTATGTCTATCTACTAAAGAATTATAAAATATGTAGCTTTCATATCTGGTTTCATTCAGTCAACATATTTATAAAGTTCATTCAAGTTGTAGCGTATAACAACAAATCATTCCTTTTGTGTGGCTGAATAATACTCCAATGCATATATTTTGTTTATTCATTCACTACTTGATGGATGTTATGTTAATTTTACTTTTGACCTATTATAAACAGTGGTGCTATAAATATTTGAGCACAAATTTTTTAGTGAGCATATGATTGTCAATTTTCTTTGATATTTACCTACGAATGAATTTACTGAATCACATTTTAGCACCAATTTAACACTTGTAAAAGTTTTATACTTCGAATGTTGGGAGCCGCAGCCCCGAGCCCGGTCGCCTTACTTGGCGGACGTGAGGCCTGTAGTAAAGAGTAAAGCCTGAGGTAGATTACCCCTCCCATCGAGCACGTTAGTTTCCTGCTTACCGCGTAAGCAACCCGCTCAACAATATAGTCTGCCTGGCAACTGATGATGTTAGCCAATCAGCTTGCCTTGCTTACTTTAACATGATTGGACACTGTATCCGTATATATACTGGTGCCACCCCTGGGGGGGGAAGAAGAAGCCCGGAAGTAGAAGCCCAAAAGGAGCCGCGGAGAGCGGACCGGTAGAGGCTTCGGAGCGAAGCCCGAAAGGAGCCGCGGAGAGCGGACCAGAGGAGGCTTCGGCTGGGAGCGATCCCAGGGCAGGCTGTACGGAGAAGGAAAATAAAAGAAAAGGTTGTCCACTGCCAGACTTTGTCGTGTGTCCTTCCTGCCAGCCAAAAGCGACATCGACATTCGAATAGTGGAAATAACACACTTTACTAGCCCTCTGAGATTCATTAGGATTACAATTTTTCCATATCCTATTAACACTCCACTTTTCTTTGTGATAAAGCAAGTGGTTTTGAGGTGGTATCTTATTATGGGTTTGAATTGCATTTACTCAATGACAAATAATGTTGAGCATGTATTTAAATATCTCCTCTTTCTATATTTTCTTTGAATAAACAGCTTATTCAAATATTTTATTTTTGAAGGATAGGATATTGAGGATTGAACCCACTAATGTCAGACTGAGCTACATCTGCAAATGCTCATTTTATTTTCTTATTTTGAGACAGGGTTTCCTTAAATCTCTAAGTTTCCAAAGCTGTGGTCAAATATATCATTCTTCTGCTTCAGCCTTTCAGAGCACTAAAATTACAGGTATGTGCCACCATACCAGGAAATTTACTTATTTTTAAATTTGTTATTATTGTCAAGTTTTAAGTGATTTTTATATATTTTTATACTAAAACATTATTGAATATATAGTTTACAAATATTTTTCCAAATATGGGTTGTCTTTTGAAGTTTTGTTTGGTACATACCAGGAATCAAACTCATGACCTCACGCAGTCACTTATGCCACTGAGTTAAATCCCTGGCATTTTTTCAAGTTTGATGATAGCATTATTTGATGATCAAAATTTTAATTTTGATGAAATTTATCTTTATTTCTTACTTTAGATAATTGTATCTAAGAACTCATTGTCAAATCAAGTTCACAACTAGTTTGACCTATATTTCTTTGCAATATTTTATCAATTGAGCACTTGCATTAAGTCTTTGAATCACTTTATTTCGGTTTACCATATAGAATGCAGAGGAATTCTAACTTCATTGTTTTTTATGTGGATATCCAGTTGTTCTAGCACTATAGCATTAAGAAGTTTTGGCACCCATTCCAAAATTAACCCATAGTAAATGATAGGGTTTATTTCTGAACGTTTAAATATAGTTCCCATTTGAATAGTACATAGTCTTAATGCAGCAGTTTAGTAAGTTTTGAAAGTGGAAGCTGCTAGCCTTCCATCATTTTATTTTCTTTCTCAAGATTGTTTTGTCTATTTTGGTCCCATATGCATTTTAGGATCAGTTTGTCAGTTTTTGAAAGAAAAGAGATTGTAAAAAGAATGGAGTTGCCTCTATGGATAAAATTGGAAGTATTGCCATTAAATTAATTAATTAATTAATTCTAGCATCTTTGCTAGAATTTCAAATTTAAAATTTCTTTTAATCATGTTTTATAGTTTTTACTGTACAGGTCTTACACTTCTTTTGTTAGATTTATTTGTAAGTTATTTATTACTTTTAAAGGTACTGTAAATGGGTTTGTTTCCTTAGTTTCATTTTCAGATGTTTTTCATTGCTAATGCACATAAAGACATTTATTCCTATATGTTAACCTTGTAGTCTATGATGGTATTGAACTCATCATTAGCTTTAAAATTATTTTGTGAATGATTTATGGTTTTTTATACTCAAGACTATGTCATCTCAAGACAGATAAATTTATTTTTTTCTTTCAATCTTGTATACTGATTGTTAATTTTGTTTACTCTTATTTCCCTGAATAAACTTCTAGTACAATGTTGTATAGCTTTCCTGTCTCTGGTACACAATACCTGACAGCTTTGAGAGGGAAATATGTAATTTGGATCATGGTTTTGGAGGAGTCAATAAAAGATTGGCAGGCTTCAATGTAGAAACATTATAGTGCAAAGATATGGCAAGAAATGTTGCTTATTCATGGTGGCCAAAATGCAGGGCATGGGAAAAACAGAGAAGAAAGGACAACAGGTCACATGTATTACCCAAAGCCATACCTCTATGATCCAGTTAGACACACCCAGGAATATGTTTTATTAATTCCCTCATCATCATCCAAGCAAATCATGCTCAATCTTCACAAATTTTGAGTAGAAAAGTTGGTAAATAGATAATTTTGGCTTAGTCTTTATTTTAAAACAATCATTTTCAACTCTTCACTATTTAGTATGTTGTTAAACTTTTTGTAGACCATATTGTTAGGGTTGAAGATACTTTCTTCTATATCTAAATTTGTTGAGTTTTTTAATCATTAAAAGATAATGGATTTTAAAAGTGTTATTTTTGTCATTTGAAGTACTCATGTGTATTATTTCTTTCATGCTATTAATATGGTATTTAACATTGATTGATTCTAATATGTCGTATGAACCTCCCAAAACAGATAATCTTCACTGATTAGAGTAAGCCTAGCCTCTTTTGGTTTTTTTCATCTTGTATTATTCAGAAGTGTTTGTTTTCATTCTTCCTTAAGACTTTTGTAGAAACCCAAACCGAAGTCTTTATTTGTGGGACATAAATCGTTATTATTTCTACCTACTTACTAGTGGTCTATTTAAATATTTTATTTCTTATTTACACAGCCATTTGTCTTTCTAGGAATTTTTTAGTCTAGATTATTTAACTTTGTTTTCTAATTATCCATAATAATCCTTCATAATTGTTTTACTATTGAGAAGAAGGATGGACAGAAAAGGGAGGATAAAAGGGAATTAAAATTTGTTAGGTACATGTAAAGGGAATGCAAACATTATATACTGGAAAGATTTACTAATAAATATTAAAAGTTGGTGGAAATGTCTTCTCTTTTATTCTTGATTTTAATAATTTGAGTCTCTTTTTTTCCTTTTTAATCAGCTTTTATAATTTTTCATCTTCTCAAAGAATCGACTTTGATTGTTGATTTTCTCTGCAACATTTTGCTGACTGTTTTCAATTTCTTTTTTATTATTTACTTTTTTTCTACCTGTTAGGGCTTTTAGACATGCACAAGGAAATACTGCTTAGACATAAAGAGAATGAAATCCTGTTTTTTGCATCAACATGGATGGGACTGAGAACATTATATTAAATGAAAGGAGTAGGGCTCAGGAGATTAAGTATTACATGACTGCACTCATACATGGAACCTAAAAATGTCGATGTCATGGAAGATGAGACTGGAGTGGTGTTTACCAGGGAATAGGAACAACAGAGGTAGGTAAAGATAAGAAAAGATTGGTAACAGGATTCTAAGATGCAGTTAGATATAAGCGAGAAACTCTGAGTTACTTGTGCATATTAGGGTGAATGTATATAACAATTATATGCTTATACATCAAAAAGCTAGAAGAAAGGGTTAGGGTTTATCATAAGGAAATAATAAATGTTTGAGGAGATGGCTATGTTTGCCCTGAATCAAACACTGCACAATATATTCATCTATTGAGATATCACATTTTGTCCCATAAATATGTATAATTTTATGTTTACTTGTATCAGTTAAAATTAATTCAAGTTTAGAATTAAAATGATGGTAAAGTTATTAAAAGCAAATAAAATAAAAATTCAGGAACTCAGTTATTTTAGCCACATATGAAGTATTTAATAGCCATAGTATTGGGAAATGTATTATGCAGCACATATATGGAATATTTCTTTCATTATCTGAATTTGCATTAGACAGTACTACTCTAGACTAATGATTGCCAAACTTTCTGTTAAGGGCATGATAATAATTTTGACTTAGTAGGCTGTTGTCTCTACTGCAACTATATTGCTTAACATTTCACATTTTGTTAGTCAAGCTCCTATCACTGAAACAAATACCAGACATAATCAACTTATAAAAAAACTTATTATTTTTAAATTTTATTTTAAGGAGATAAAAGATAAAATTTCAGAACAAGATAATAGAAGAGTGACAATGGTTGATACACTGCATATTGTTACCTGTAAATTAGCTTCCCAAAGTATAAGATATTGCCATTTAAATTTCAAAAATATTAGCACAATTTTTTCTTTTAATTTTAAATAGAAAAAATTTCAAAAGATGTCTTAGGGGAATAACAATAGTTAATACATTAAGTTTGTTATCTTTAAATTAGTTATTCAGAGTACAAGAAAATTTTACTTTGACTCACGTTTTGGAGATTTTAGTCATAATCAATGTCCCTGTTGCTTCTGAGCCTGTGACAAAGCACAACATCATTGTGGGGAGCTCATGGCAAAGCAATTTGCTCACTTCATGATAATCTGGAAGCAAAGGAAAAGAAAAAGAGACCCATGTAACATAATCTCTCCCTCAAGGACCTGGAACTTCTCAGTAAACATCATCTCTTAAAGATTTTCACCACCGGGCTGGGGATTTAGCTCAGTGGCATAAGCGCCTGTCTTGCAAGCAGGCAGTCCTGAGTTCGATCCCTGGTACCCATAAAAACGAAAAAGACAAAAAAGATTTTCACCACCTTTAAATAGCCTTCCAGTAGTACTAAACCAAAGATAAAGCCTCTAACACAGGTCTTTGGAGGACATTTCAGATCCAAAGTATAGCACATCAGAGATAACACATAAACAAATGAGCATGACCATATTCAAATAAAACTTTACTATGAATATTTGAGACAGGGTTTTGCTATGTAGTTTAGCCTGGCCTTGAACTTATTATATAGCCCAGACTGGCCTGAAACTCATGGTGAATTTTTTTTTTTTTTTGTACTGGGAATTGTACTCAGGACCTAATGCTTTCCAGGCAGGCTCTTGTGTCCCTGAGCTAAATCCCTGACCATATTATGAGTATTTACACTTTAATTTCCTATAATGTTTACATATTATGAAATATTTTTCTTTTCCTTTTTTTTTCCAGCCCTTTACAAGTCTTAAAAAGCTTTCTTAGCTCATGGGCTCTACAAAAACAAGTGTCTCATCAGATTTGGGCTGTGAGCTACAGTTTTCCAACTCATGCTATAGAGACCTTTGCATGGTTTCTCAAAAGTATTTACCTTGTATAGTGAGACTGTACAAATCATTTAAAAGTATCCCTAATCTGTCTGTCCTAATGAAGATGTGCCAATTCATGTCATAGCAATGACTATATTATTTTTAATTCATTAGCCACTTAGTTAAACTTCTAACTTCTCTTGTTGACCCAATCAATCAAGCATTACAACATCCAAAGCATAAGCACCCACACAAGACATGAGCTTTATACCCTGGGATGCAGAACTGCTGAGTTATTTAGTTAAGCTTCTAAACTTCTCAAGTTGACACAATGTATCAACCATTACATAGGACACTATTGTTTCTTCTTCTTTTTTTTTGAAACGTACTTGAATTTCCTTGGTGCTCTTATTCTTATTCAAATTTCCATGTATCCCTTCTAGCAGTTCTGTTTCCTTGAGCCCATACTCAGTTTGTTCTGTCTTATCTTCCTCTGTCTAGCTAAATCTCTTAGAAGACAGAAGTGTCACTTTCCTTTTCAGCTTTTTGGGATTCTGACAGGTGTCATGTCCTGCCCATCAGTGGTCCTACAGCACATGGAAAGTACTTTTTCTTTCTGTAGGTTAGGAGTAGATAGAGTGCAGGTCTCTTGCCAAGGCATGTGGAAGAATTTGCCACGTGCTTTTTTCACTTACTGTTTCTGCCTCAGATGGGAAGGACTTAGATAAATTCTTCAATTTCTTCTTGGATTTTTAGGATTCCAGGTCCAATCTAATGGAAGGCCAATATTGACTCTCTTGGCAAAGATTCTTAAGTCTGTAAAAGTTAAGACATAGAGATTTATGGTCTTTATTTAGAGGTTCCTTGGGGTTGGCCTTCATAAATTTACGCAAAATATAGGGAAGAGAGGAGAAAGTCCTATATCAGTTATCATACTGCAACTTAACAAACCCCAAGGTCTTGCTGTATCCAGTTAGTCATGTGTATCAGTGCTCATTTGATTAAGGAAAAGCACATGGCTTGTAATTAAGAGTTGAGGGGAAAGGTGCAATTGTTAGTTCACAATGTTCTCAGAATCTTACTCTCCCTGACTTAACTAATCAGATCAGATCATTATCAGAACATGTGTTTATTATGCACATAGTCTCATACACTCTAAATAAAATTTATCTCTTTCTCAGGAACATTTGGAATAATTAAACTAAAAGTGACTAACAAAAAACAGATTTGCAGTTGATAAATTGAAAATTAATTCAGGTAATTCCAAAAAATATTACTTGAGTTATGAAAATCCATGTTGTAAAAATGAGCTCGGTACATTCTGGATACAGAAAAGATAGTTCATGTAGGGAACAAGTGAGAATGAGGATTGGAAAGTGTTTTAAATGGTAGCCTAAAGTTTCATTTTATTCCATACAATATGAATCATTCAAGTAAGGATAGTTTTTAAAATATTTAATGACTAGTAATTCATGGACACTAACATTTAGAAAAGTAAGATCATAACAGTGGGTGCAGCTGAATATCAATTATGCATTTGCTGTTTTGTGGAAAAGAGCAATGTGATGAAATTGGCATTTTATAAAAGTGAATGTGACAGTGCTACGTAGAATTGATGAGCAAAAGACAAGAGAGAGGACTAGTAAATGCTTGTTTTGAAGCATGGGTAGGAAATACTGTAAACTGTATAAGACAAATGGCTTCTACTGCAAGTTTAAACTCTGCAAGTGTAAATTAATATGTAAACAAAACAGTGTGTGTGCCAGTAAACTTCATTTACAGAAACAAGAAGACAGATTTGGCCTGTGGGTCATACTTGCAGACCCTGGAGCTAAAGGTAGAAAGATTGGTTAAACAGCAATTATAGTTGGTCAATTATCCTGGGTAGATTGTAGGGAAGAGAATCAAAATATCTAAACTATTAAATAAATATTTAAAATACTAAATAGTTATAATTATCTTGATCAATTGGGCCAAGTCAACTTTTAATACTATGAAAAAGCCAGATATTGAAGACAATATGCTTTTAAAACAGAGGGGTTGACACAAATAGAAACAAACAATGAGCTCAGTCACTCAAACAGACATATAATCAATTTAGCTAAACTTTGAACTGAACTAGTATATGAATTCCATGTGGATTATGAAGACCAGGCTACAAACCAAAGTAATCAATATATATATATATATATATGAATTACCAAGATACTATCCAAAATTGCTGAAAGAAAGTATATGAAATATTGGAGAAGCAGACATTTTGACATATAAACTCAAGAGAGTAGCAATGCTATCTTCTCAGAAAATTAAAAAAAAAAAACATTTTAGGACATTAGGACCAAGATAGATACTACAAATTTTTGATATCTTCAGCTCACAGAAACTTTTCTCTCTCTCTCTCTCTCTCTCTCTCTCTCTCTCTCTCTCTCTCTCAAAAAAAAGGAAAAACATAAACCACATCAATTGAGCATTATATGCTAGGAAATTAACTAAAGAAGATTAGATTAATGAAATACTTGGAAAAACAAAGGAGAGGACAAAAAAAGGTGATATGATTGAGACCTGGTTGTGTGAAAAAAATATGCAATTTTCTTTTTTTTAAAAAAAATTATTTAAAAGGAAAAAGAGAAAAAACAAAACAAAGTGGTGCAAGGGAACAAGTAATACAGATCTACAAAAAAAAAAAACAGTAAGAAATCACCAGTTAATAGATTACACATTATCGTCTTAGAGATATTTGCTCAAGTCACAGTATCAAAGCATACAAGGTGGACTTTCAAACAGCGAGACTGCAAACAGTTATGTTCAATGATCCAACCAAAAACATTGATATGATCAACTATTTAACACCCCTAAACACACTTGCAGTTGTATTTTTTAGAGCACTTTTTTCCCTCTCTTTTTTACAACAGAATTTACACATTTTGGGTTTTATTACTCCTTAGTTCTTATTACTTTTTTGTGGAAGAGAATAAAGTCAAATATGGCAAAACAAAGCTGTCAGTCAAAACCAAGGATAGACATAGTACATGACGTAAGGACAGAGTACAAGGTTATCAACAATGGTTACCATAATGTCTCTTGTTTCCTTAAAAAGAATTGTCTATCTCATTAGGTGTTATAAAGTTGAACAAAACAGTAGAGAACAAGACCAATAAAACTTAAACATTGCAAACATACAGGACTTCCAAAGGAGATAATAGTCAAACCAGAATGGGCATCTTAGTGAATCTTACTGCCTTCAAAGTAGTTGCCTATACCCCCAAACTTGATACTATCATACAGAATGGAACAGAGTCTAATCAGTCAAAACAAGATAGTGGGAGTATTACAGGACTTCAAAACAAGTTAATAGGAAATCAAAAAAAGTTACTATAATATCTCCTGTTAATTTTTTTTAAATTTTTCCCCTTAATTAAAAAACATAAAAAATAACTAAATAATTTTTAGTGAATAAGGGAGCGATTGAGATAAAAGAGGACATAACAACACAACAACATAACAATAACACAGCATGACTGTTTCAGCAACCTAGTGCTTCACCACGAAATAACCCGATTTAGTAGTAGTTACCATAGTGTCTTTTTCCTTGAAATATTTGAATATAACTTCATATACTATAGCTTCAAATATTTCCATATCAAGAAGCCCAGAATAAAGCCTTTCCAATTAATAAGTGAAAACTTTATAAGGCTTCAAGGCCACATAATGGGGAATCATGATTACCACATACTTTTATATATTTGAATGATTACTTACATTAGGGAAACTATTCGGTAGTCACACATGTGAGATAGATTTAAAATATGCAATTTTCAAGTGACACTCAAATGTGAATCACAAATTACAGATTCAAAGGAGAGGTGACACAGAAGACTGGCAATATTAGAAATTTATTAAGTAACCCTATTCAAAAAGCATTCATGGCCTCTAACACTATCAAATAAAAACTTTAAGCATAAATCTTGATTCATTTGTTTAGTTAGTGTCCAAACAATAGGCTGACCAACTGTCAATGAGGTTACAAAAACTTGGAACTAGTACTTCTAGTGAGTTTGGTCAGGTTTGTCCTTTTGCGAATGAGACTGGGTGAAGGACTTGCATTTTTGTGTCAAAATTTAGTGGGTTGCTTTAATTAAATTGGCTGATCATACCATCAATTTGGTAATTGGATAATTCTGTGATGCATGTAGGCACAACATGCATTTCTTGCTGTTCTGACTGCGTTTTTTAGGGGAGGAGATGACTAAATAAAATTATTGCCATCAAAAAATAGCTCCTTTATCCCACTTCTTTTTAGGATAACAAATAAAATGAATAAAAATTAAGCCCAATAAGTTCACACCAGCAAATGCAATGGGTCAGGGAAAACACCAGTAGAGTACAAGAAAGAAAACAACAAACTTTTTGATGTAATCCTTGGCACATTCTCTGTGAAGGAGCTTTTTCTTTTCCTGTATCCTCTCTTCTCCTTCCTGGCCTTGTTAGCTGACAGATTGATACATTATACTCCAAGCACCAATGACTAATAATAAATAGCTTTTATGTACTCACTGTCTAGAGAGTATTTACATTTTAAGAGGGGACTCTGAGGGCCTAGCATAAAAAAAAAAGTTCTAAAGGAAGGATTTCTAACACTGGGCACTGTGATTAACCTCAAAGGGAATTGAGGGGCAAAATGGAGGTGAATCTACTTAATGACCCTCAAATCACCTCATGTTGGCAGATGTCTATTTGTGTAAGCATAAATGCAGTATAAAGTAATGGAATCACAAAATCTACCATATTAAAATCAGCACTTTTAATCAAAGTTTGAAAATATCATCTAACTCAACTATTCTCAACTCTGGTTGCATATTAAAGTCATTTTTGAGCCTTGGAACAACAAGGTATCAGGGACTCATCTCCACATATTCTGATTATATTGACATAAGGTGGATGATAGGTGTTAGTTTTTTCTAAAAACCCCCCATAATTTTAGTGTGCTGAGATGGTTAAGAATCATCAACCTATTCTCAGACTCCTAAGAGGCTTTACATATCATAAAGACCAATCCTTATTGGTATGAAAATTTTGCCAAGTAACTGTTCACTTTTTTCTTAAATTTCTCCAGGGAAAGCCTTCTTTCAAAAAGATAGCCATGTCTAATCAAGATTATGTTCATCTGTTACATCCAAAACACTTTTCCCAGAAGCAGTAGAAACTACAGTAAAGAAAATTCAAAAACAATCCTACAATAAAGCACAATTGCAACAGAAGGAAAGAAGGAGGTGGCAAGACAATTTATCACCAGCAATTTAGTGATTCAGTAAGAAAGGTGCTTTATTGTCTTTCTGTTTGTTCAGGCCCTATAACTGAAAGTATTATTTGTTCATCACATCTAACAAGCTTAAATGCCACACAATTCAGCCAGGGTGAAAAGCACTAGAAATGAGCAGTATTGTAGAACAATGTTTTCCAACCATGACATACTTTAAAATGTATTGTAACTTTTCCTTTTCCTTCTTTTCTCTAATGAGAGCTGTTGGTGCTTAATTCCTGAAATACTTGCATGGTTTCCCTTACAACTATCTTTCATTTTCAGGAAGCCTTATAGAGAATTTTAATTGTTTATTTTTTATAGTTGTGTTTAACTTAGTATTATAACCATGGAATGTTTATAAAAATTTCTACAAACTAGTTTCCATCTTCTGGTTATTTTGATAAGTGCTGGGTTAAGCAAAGTTACAAGTGCTTTCCTTATTCATTGGAGAACGTTTAGATATCATGACACTGCTTTGTGAATCTCAAAGAGGAAATGGCAACAGCTCTACTTCAACTAAAAGAACATTTTAGAATGAAGTATGCTTGGACTAGTGTACTGTAGAACATGCTTCAGGTTGGATGATCTGATCACCACAACGAATGGGAGCACCATTTTGAATAGCATGTTAAAAAACTAAGAATCTTGGTGAAGAGAAGGAATCTTACCTTATTTTCCTCTTTCCTGAGATTAGTACATTCATCATGATGGAGTTGTACACAAGTGTAAAACATCTCAATTATTTTTTATCCTTTCTGCTTCTTTCTCCAATCTTTCTCCCTTTTTCCATTTACAAAAGCTCTATTTCCACTTTATTCTTCAATACTTTTTAAAAATCCCTTTCCCCTTCTCCCAGCTCGTTTCCCTTCCCATCTGAACAAGTTCATCCTGCTTCCCAATATTTATCTCCTAATTTGTTCATTATTTATACTTTGGGTTTCACATACAAGAAAAACAATACAATATTTAAATGTTTGATTTATTTTACTTAACATTGCAATCTACAGGTGCAAACTTTACCTAAAAATGTACAAGTTATCTTTCTTTATAGAACAGTAGTACTCCATTTTATATAAGTATCACATTTTATTTACACATTTACCCATTGATGGACATAGGAGCTGTTTCCATGATTTATCTATTATAAATTGTTCTCCTATAAACATGGGTAAGACATGCATCACTGTGGTGTGATGACTTTAAACCTTTCAGGAAGATACCTAAACAGGGAATAGTTTGATAAAATAGAATTTGTAGTTTTAGCTTTAGAGAAAATTCCCTACTGTTTTCCATTTATACTTTCACCAACAATGGGAAAGAGTTACGCCTCTCCCTCCCAGTACCACCAAAATTTGTTATTGATTGATTTCTTGATGTTAGCCATTCTTTCTGCACTGAAATGGAATCTCAGAGTATTTTTAATTTGAATTTCTCAAGTGGCCAGTGGTACTGAATATATTTTTGTGCATTTATTGTTCATTTGTAGTTCTTTATCTCTGAAGTGAAATGAAGACATTTTAGATGACTATTTTTGCATTTGGGCCTTCAAAGTTTGGGGTCTATTTTTTGTTCTGTATATGTTCTAGCTATCTGTCCTTTGTCTGAGGAGTAGGTGGCAAAATATTTTTCCCCATTCTGTAGACTGTCTCTTCACCATGTTGGTGGCTTCCTTGCCTATCCAGAAGCTCTTTAATTTGATGTGAATCCATTTGTTAATACTTTGTTATATTTTCTATCTGAGGGTTGGGGATTTAGCTCAGAGGCATAAGCACCTGCCTTGCAAGCAGGCGGTCTTAAGTTTGATCCCTGGTACTGATAAAAACGAAAAAAAAAAAATTTCTTATCTGAGATTGTTTAAACAATTTGAGATCGCTTAAAAAGTCTTTTCCTACACCTATAGCTTCATGAGTGTTACCTACTCTGTCTTCCAGAACATTAAGTATATCTCTTTAATATTGATATCTTTCAGTCATTTAAATTTTAGTTTACTAAATGATGAGAGATACAGAAGTAGCTTTAATCTTCATCGTGTAAAAGGCCAGTTGTCTCAATACCATTTGTTTCTCCAAAATAAGTGTTTGGTCCCTTTGTCCAGTTAATCCTGAATCTTCTGTTCCATTGATCCCGAAATCTGTTTTTTCTTTGTTTGTTTTTTTCATTGTTTTTTGATAATGTTATACTGTTTTATCGTTATGGCTTTGAGTACAATTTGAAGTTCAAGACTGTGGTACCCACAGCCTTTCCTTGTTGCCCAGAATTACCTTTGCTTCTCTAGATCTCTTCTGCTTCCATATGAATATTAGCATTGTTTTCCATAGGTCTGTGAGGAATGCTACTGGTATTTTTTTAAATTTTATTTTAAAAATCAAAGCAAAAATAAAGGATAGAAATGATATAGAATTTTTAAAAATACAAAATTGACACTAGTTAATATATTACACATTGTTATCTTAGAAATAGGTGCTCAGGTTACAAGATCTAGGCATAAAAATGATAAAATAATCAAATAATGAAAGCACAAACTGTTCTTTTTGTGAACTGAGATTAGTAGTATAGTTATCTATATTGTATATATATATGTATATATATATATATTGTATATATATATATATAAGTATATAAATATGTATGTAAATATATATGTAAATAAGTATATATATATATATATATACTTATTTACATATAATGTTTTCTTCATATTCTCCTTTTTCCTATCTAGTTGTTCTTCCCTTTTGAGGACTTTCTTTCCTTTTCACTATCACAATTTCTACTGTACATTTTGAATCTTGATTGCATTAAATCTGTATTATAGTTTTGGGAGTATGACCATTTTCACCATGCTGGTTATGTCTATTCAGGAATTGTAGGTTCCTTTCCTTTTTCTAATGTCCTATCTTCCTTTTTCTAAGTACTATAGTTTTCATGTAGAGGTCTTTCATTTGATTGGTTAATTGCTAAGTATTTAATTTTCTAGATGCTATTGTGAAAGACATTGTTTCCCAGATTTCTAAGTAATTTTATTTGTGTACAAGAATGATATTGATATTGAGCTTGTATCCTTCTATATTACTGAATTATTAATTCTAGAAGTCATTCGGTGGAGTTTTTGGGGTCTTATATATAGAGGATCATGTCATCACCAGATAATGATGATGTAAAGTTCTTCCTCTTCTTTCTATACTACTTTCATTTCTTTTTCTTGTGTAACTACTCTGGCTAGTATTTTGAGAAGCATAATGAACAGACGTGGTGATAATAGTCATCCTTAACTTGCTGCTTATATTAAAGTGAAAGGTTTCTGCTTTTGTCCATTTAGTGTGCTGTTAGTTGTTGGTTTCTCATAGATCAAGAACTTCTGTTTCTAAAAAGAGCTCTAACGGATATAACAGCAAGTGTGTTTAGGGGTGTTAAATAGCTGACTATATCAATGTTTTTGGATCATTGAACACAGCTGTTTGCAGTCTCCCTGTTTGAATGTCCACTTTGTATTCTTTGATACTGTGATTTGAGCAACTATTTTCAAGATGATAATATGTAATCTATTAACAGGTGATTTCTTACTGTTATGTTTTTTTTGTAGTTCTGTATTACATGTACCCTTACACCGCTTTGTTTTGTTTTGTGTTTTTCTCTTTTTCCTCTTAAATAAAATTTAAAAAAAGAACTTCTGTTTCAATATTATTTGGAATTTTTGTCATGAATTGATGGATTTTTCTGTATTTATTCAGATGATTGTATGACTTTCGTCCTTGCTTCTGTCATTGTGATGTATTACATTTTTTGATTTGTGTATGTTGAAACATTTCTGCATCCCTGGGGAATCCTACTTGAACATGGTATATAATCTTTTTGATGATTGTCTACATTCTTTTTACTAATATCTTACTGAGGACGATATTTTTCTGATTTGGTATCAGGGTAATGTTTGCTTCCAGGAATGACTTTGGGAATGATGATTTCCTTTCAGTTTTATTAAAGGGTTTGAGTAGTACTGGCATTAGATTATTTTTCTAAAGTTTTTATAGTGTTTGGTCATGAACCTGTCAGGATTTGGGCTTTTCTTAGTAGGTTTTTTTTTTTAATTACTTCTGCTGTGTCCTTGACTAACAGGATTATTAAGAATTTCAAATCTTCTTGATTCATCTTTGGTAATTCATACATATCTAGGAATCTATCCATTTCTTTTGAATTTTCCATTATATTAGAGTATAGGTTCACAAAAGTATATATTGATGATCTTCTGGATTTCTGTTGTGATTTTATCTTGTTTATTTTCAGTTTCATAATTTGGGTTATTTCTTTTCTTGTTTTGACATGATTGGCTAAGGCTTTGTCCATTTTAATTAATTTTTCCAAGAACCAACTCATATTCATTGATCTTTTTTGTTATTCTTATTCTCAATGGCATTAATTTCTGCTCTGGTATATATAACTTCCTTCATCAAACTGTTTTCTGATGTGGGAATTCACCACTATAAACTTCTCATTTAAGATTGCTTTCATTGCATCTCATAGGATCTAGTATGTAAGTCTGATACTATCATTTGACCTTAAGAGCTGTCTAATTTCTTATTTAACTTCGTCTTTGATCCATTGATTATTCAAGAAGGTTTCATGCAGTTTTCATATGTTTGTGTAGTTTCTGCCATATCTTTTGTCAATGAATTCTAGCTTTATTGGACTATGATATAATAATAAACATGGAACAATTCTGATTTCTTTGCATTTGCTTAAACATGTACCATGGGTTTGTTTATGGCCTATTTTAGAGGAATCCCATGTGCTTCTGAAAAGAATACGTACTTTGCTACTGGGTAGGATATTTTATATATATCTATTAATTTCATTATTTTCATAGATTTGTTCAACTCTAATATTTCTTTGTCTATTTTTTGTACAGTGGATGTACTTGTGACAGTGGGATACTGCATTCCCCTATTAAAGTATTGGTGCTTCTCTGATTTTTCATATCCATTAGAGTTTGTTTCATGAACTTGAATATAACAGTATTTGGTGCATATGTAATATGGTTGTTATCTTGTTCTGCTCAATTATTCCTTTAATCAGTTTTCAGTGACTTTCCTTGTCTTGTCTGATCACTCTTGGCTTAAGACACACTTTGTCTGCTCTCAGTTCAGCCATGCCCTTGCCGTGCCACAACCCTGCACATGTATCTCCTGTATTTTTTTTTTATTTCTGTAAGGAAACACTGAAACATTAGATGATAAGAGTTAATGACAAAATGTAGAAATGAGGCACTGGCTTCTACAACCACTCTTACAGAACGTTAATATGTACTGTCTTTACATGTTTACTTTGGATATTGTCTTGTGATACTTTGTAATATAATAATGGAGAATACAATAAAGAGGTGATCTTGCATCTCAGGAAAGCAAGAGGTGGAACTCTGATTCCATTTGTGAGGATGGTGGTCTCCCGTCTCCCCCAGGGAACCCACTAAGCTCTTCAGGGGAAGTCCTAGGAATCATAAAAGAAGGGACTCTGCGGACCTCTTGAACACACAGAGGAAGAGTAGATAACTACTATGTAACATCGGAATCAACTCTTCATGGTTTCAAAATGTCAGACCTACATTAATGTCAGCCCTGGCCCCTGTTCAGCTACTGCCCCTCTAGAGTTTTACAGTCACGTCTGAAGGATAAATCTCAAAACTGCAGGACTCTCTGATGAGACTCAAATGTTGTCGTGCAAGTTTCCAAACCCATAAACTATTTTACTGTTAATTAAAACAAAAATATCATTAATTAAAAAATGAAAAAGACAGCAGGGTTACTTTTGTTAAGCTTCCAGAAGAAGTATTTTCTGTGACAATGCTGCTCTGAAACAGATTTTTTTTCTCAGATTTTTTTCTCAGATTTGCTCATACAATCGCAATCACCTGTGTTTTCCATGCTGGAATGTGGGAACCCTCAGAACACACACCACACAGGGAAAACAAACATCACTGTGGGTGAACGGTCAGTTGAGAATTACAGCAAAATTCCAATGTTAAATTTTCTGAACATCTTTGTTAGTCATGTAAAGGCACAAAAGAACAGAAGGAGGATGAGAGTTTTAACTAGGAAGCTAAATCATGCATTCCAGCAAGTTCTTTTTCTGCCCACAGAAGAGGGTGAGCAGTGAGTTGGAGCAGCTGCTGTAACTCTCGTGTGTCTTCTGATTACATGGTGGGTCCCACCTTAGCCACAAGAGGCTTCTCATGGGGGCTTTGTTGCTTAGGCTTCTTGCTTAAGTTATGATGTAACTCCTTGGTTAGCAATTTTCTGCTCTATGATAAATATGCAGAAGAGTCAATCTAATAGGCGTGGGGGTTTAGCTCACTGGCATATATGCCTGCTTGGCAAACACAAGGTCGTGAGTTCAATCCCTGGCACCAAAAAGAAAAAAGAGTCAATCTATCTAAATTTTTATTTCTTCATTGCAGCTATAGAGAAATTAACTTTGCTGCAACTTTGCTTTTTGTTAAATATTAATAAGAATATTAATATTAATTAATGTGTGCTCATATTTGAGTAATGCTGTAAAATGGGATAAAAGACAAAAAGAACAATTTAAGAGGTAAAAGATCACTCTTGTCCTATTAATGATGTAGGGCAGAGAGAGCAAGGACACAGGAACATGATGCAAATTCCATTTTATAGAACAGGAGCCCCTGTCAGTTTATAGCTTTTTGGCACAGTAGGGGCAATGCATTTGTTCCTGGTGATAAACAAAGTGCTTTTTGGCTGGAATCAAGGATCATTTTTTACAGTGGAAGCAGTAATTATGCCAAGATTGTCCTTCAAGGGCCACCACACTGGAGACTTTACCAAAACTGGACCTCAAGACGATGCTAAGCTTCAAGTTTTTTCTATAAAGAACCACCACCCATGAGGGACGAACCCTTTCTGCACCCAAATGCCTGCCATGGATGTTGGCACTGGGAAAAAGGGTGAGAGGAAAACATTTCCGTGGCACACTGGAGCCTTCCTAGCTTTGGAGACTGAGTGGCTTACATTTGACATAGCCCTTTTCCCTGTGGTGGGATCCTTGCTTCCAGTACACATCTTGGCCACAAATTCTTTTAATACAGGTCCTCCACAGTGGTGAAATGCTGCCCAGACAGCTGATTAGAGTAGGTAACACACACAAAGCAATTGGCATGCCAGGGCTGATCCTGGTAAGTGATTCTTCAAGATGTGGTGACCTTGTGGCACTTGACATAATGCTTGGCAAATTCGGTTACAGTAGTTCTGTAGTATAATTTCAAGTCAGGGAGTGGTGATGCCTCCTGCCTTGCCCTTGTTGCCCAGAATTTCCCTTGCTATTCTAGGTCTCTCCTGGTCTCAGATGAATTTTCAGAATGTTTTCCCTAGATCTGTGAAACATACAAATGGTATTTTAATCAGGATTGCATTAAATCTGTATAACAACTTTTGAAATATGGTCATTTTCACAGTGTTAGTTCTGTCTATCCATGAGCAAGGAATATCTTTCCATTGTTCTCAAATCCTCTTTGCTATGATTTACAGAGTGCTGTAATTTTCAGTGTATAGATCTTTTATTTCCTTTGTGAGATCGATTCCTAAGGGTTTAATTTCTTTCTTCATGAGTTTACTGTTGATGTAGAGGAATGCTGTTGATTTTTGAGTGTTGATTTTCTTATCCAGGTACACTACTGAATTTAATTATGAATTCTACAAGTCTTTTGGTGGAGTTTTTGGGGTGTTCCATGTAGAATATCATGTCCTCTGCAAATAAATGAAAGTTTAATTTCTTTCTTTCCTATCCTTATTGCTTTTACTTCTCTCCCTTGTCCAATTGCTTTTACTCATGCTTCTAGATCTGTATTGAATAGTAGTGATGATAGTGGGCATCTTTGCCTTTTATTTATTTTGATTGAAAATCTTTCAGTTTTGATCCATTTTGAAAGATGCTGAGTTTTTGTTTGTCGTAGATAGCTTTTATCAATTTAAGGTAAAGAACACCTATTCCAATTTTCTATAGGGTGTTTATCATGAATTGAGTGTTGGAGTTTATTAAAAGCTTTTTATGTGTGTATTGAGATGATCATGTGATTTTTGTCTTTGACTCTGCTCATATGCTGTATTATGTTTATTTATTTGCATATGTTTAATAAACATTCATGGGATGAATCACACTTGGTCATGTTGTACAATCTTCTTCATGATCTACTATATTCTGTTTGGTAGTATTTTATTGAGGACTTTTGCATCTATATGAATTTGGAAAATTACTCTGTAATTTTTTTCTTTTGGTTGGTTCTTTCTCTGAGTTTGGTATCACAATAATACTTGCTAGTGTGAATGGCTTAGGGAGAATTGCTTCTCTTTCAATGTCATTAAATATTTCATTCAAGAATGTGAGGAGTAGTGGCATTAATCTTATTTAAATTTCTTGTAGAATTCATCTGTGAGTTCACTGGGATCTGGGATTAACTTTGTTGGTAAGCTTTTAATTATGCTTTTCAGTTTCATAAACTGATATTGAGTGGTTGAAAATTTTTATATCTTCTCAATTCAAATTTGGTAATTCATAGAATTCTAGGGATCTGTTCATTTTTTCTGTGTTTTGTATTTTATGGTACTAAGGTTTTTGAAGTAGGTATTGATGATGATCTGAATTTTCACAGACTTTGTAGTGATTTCATACTTTTTAATCCTTTTTTATGAATTTGAGTTTTTTCCCATTTACTGATAGGGTTGGCTCAGGGTTTATCAACTTTATTCATTTTTTCAAAGAATCAGCTCTTCGATTCATTAATTCTTCATACTATTGTCTTGGTCTCAATTGCATTAATTTTTTCTGTGATCTTTAAAATTTCTTCCTTTGTATGGGCTTTGGGCTTTGTTTGGTCTTTTATTTTCTAGAAGTTTGAGATTCACCACTAGGGTGTTTATTAGTGCTCATTCTGTTTTCCTGATGTGAGAATCCACCACTATAAATTTTCCACTTGGGACTGCTTTTATTACATTCTATAAGTTCCAGTAGATCTCATTTACATTTTTGCTTGATTATAAATATTGTCTAATTTCTTTAATTTTGTCTCTGACTGGTTAGTTTTTCAGGAGAGTATTATTTGATTTCTATGTGTTTAGGGTATTTTTGCAGTACATTTTGCCTTCAGTTTTCTATTTTATTGAACTAGGGTCAGATAATATGCATGGGATAATTTTTACTTTTTTTCATTTACTTAAACATGTTCTATGTTCTGGCATATGGTCTATTTTACAAAATCTCCTGTGTGAAGCTCAGAACAATGTGTATTATGATGTTGTTGGGTGGAACATTGTAAGTGTCTACTAAGCCCATTTGTCACAGGGTGGTTCAGTTTCTTCAAAACTAATTTTTTTGATCTATCTCTTTGTGAAAATGGGATATTAAGAACCCTGTTAAAATTGTGTTATTATTTGATTTTCATGTCTATTAATGTTTGTGTCATATAATTGGGTGCACCTATATTTGGTTCATAAATATTTATGACTCTTGTCTCTTCCTCTTGAATATCTCCATAAAAAGTCTGTAGTGATATCTTAATCTCTTTGGATTACTTCTGGTTTGAAGTTAAGAATAGCTACCCCTCTTTTTTTTCTGAGTTCCTGTTGTATGGAGTATTGTTTTGCATCATTTGACTTTTAATCTATGAATTCCTTTTAAAGGTAATTATTCTTCATGTATACAGTGTATTTTTGGATCTTGTTTCATTATCCATTCTGCCAGTCTCATTCTTTTGATTCATGAACTTAGGCCATTTACATTGATTGTAATAACTGATATGTACTGTCTTGTCTTTATTATGTTATTTTCTCTCTATTGGTTCCTTTCTTTTATCCTGTTTAAATGCTACATGTGTTTTTTTCTGTAATTGTTTTTGAAATTGTCGACATTTTTGTCTGTCTAGAATGTCTTTTATTACTCTTTCTAGTGCTGATTTGGTGGTCGTAAATTTTTTCAGTTTTTATTTGTTATGAAAGTATCTTATTTCTCCATTAATTTTGAAGGATAGTTTTACAGAGAATATCAGTTTGGGTTGGAAGTTGTTTTCTTTCAGGACTTGAAATACTTCGCTCAAACTCTTCTTGACTTGTGGGTTTGTGTTTATAAGTCTGCCACGATTCTGATGGGCTTTCTTAAAACAGGTGATCTGTTTATTTTCTGTAACTGCTTTTAATATTCTGTTCTTGTGATGGCTTTCTAGGATCTTGATTTATTTTGGTTAAGGCTAATTACAGTTCTGCATACCTGATGTGTTTGTATGTCAGATTCTTTCCCCATGTTTGGGAAATTTTCTGCTATTACTCCTGAAAATAATTTATTATGTTTTTTGTGCAGCCTCTTAATTTTTCATTAACACCAGTCATTGCATATTATTTTTTATGGATCATCTTGCAGGGGTTGAATTGTTGTTTCCTGGTTTTTTGTTATGTCCAGGAGATTTTCCCTTTCATGGTCACTAACCATTGTACTCTCTTCAGAGTCTGAAAGTCTGTCTTCCGTTTTGTTCAAGAGGTTTTGCCAGTTTTCAGTGGAATTTTTAATTTCCTGAATATGTTTGAATCTGTTTCATGCATTGTACTTCTTTTCTATAGTGATCATTCACTGATCTCATCATCTTCTTATTATCATCTGTTTTTTTTTTAATCTGTCTATACTCTAGACTTGGTGTGCAATACCATTATAAATGTTGAAATTTCTTTTCTTAAATGAGAGATTATTTCTGGTATGATTTCCTCTATAGCCTCATGGATTTGTATCTGTATTTGGCTTCTATAACTTCAGAATTTAAAGGTGTTTATATTCCAGTTTCCTCTGTATCTATGGCTCACAGACCTTTTCTTGGTAGACAGGAGGTCTGCAACTGCATTTTGTTTTTTCATCTTTTCATTTTCTCTTTCAAAAAGTTTTATTTTTTTTTCAGTGATGATTCCTGTGGGTTTTTGAAATAGGTAGCTATATCACTACTATCAAGGTCTTGCTAGAAAAAGTCTGTTATTCAGGTATGTCTTCTGTGTGTAGAAGATTCTTGGCTTGTGTCTGTTACAAGATTCAACCTTTCCAATTAATTAAGAATTGAACATTTGAACCTGTTTGGCGCAGTCCCTGGTCCTTTGGTATAGGCCTGTTGTGAAGTATTAATCCAAAATTTCTCACTATTGTTACTGAAATGATTACAGCAGATATGACATCCTTGGTAAAGTAGTAAAATTAGCAAAAAGAATAGTAACAACCACAATTTAGAAATTGACATACAGATAGTTAAAAGTGTCTGAGGTTGTTTCTGCTTCCATCAATCCACATGTCTGCTTTTTTGCAAATGCCATGTTGTTTTATCATTGTAGCTTTGTAATAGAACTTCAAACCTAGGATTATGGTGCCTACTGTTTTTCCTTTGTTACCCAGGACTACTTTCACGTATCTTCTCATTCCATATGGATTTATAATTATTTTCTCTAGCTATGTGAGAAATGCTATTGGTATTTTATTGAGATTGCATTAAATCTGTATATCAGTTCTACAAATATAAACATTTTGACTATATTGGTTTTGCCTATCCAGAAACATAGAATATCCTTCTGTTTTCTGATGTCTGCTTTAATCTCATTTATGAGAATGATATAATCTTCACTGTAGAGGTCTTCCATTTCCTTAAATTAATTCCTAAGTATTTCATTTTT
The DNA here is from genome assembly GCF_034190915.1 of Cavia porcellus. Classification (NCBI taxonomy): domain Eukaryota; kingdom Metazoa; phylum Chordata; class Mammalia; order Rodentia; family Caviidae; genus Cavia; species Cavia porcellus. Next base: position 72,490,327 of record NW_026947486.1, read on the forward strand.
ATTGATGCTACTGTGACTGGTATTGCCTTTTAAATTTTTTTTGTTAGTGAGTATATTGTTAGTATATAGGAATTCTATTGTTTTATATGTTTATTTTTTGTCCTGCTACATTACTGAATTTGGTTATTAATTTTAGAAATATTTTAGTGGAGTGTTTATTTCTTGTAAGTAGAGGATCATGTCACCTGCAAATAATGGATACTTTGATGTTTACATTCTTATACTTATACCTTTTGAATGTTTCTCTTGCCTAATGTGGTCAATGTTTTGTGTATAATATTGAATAGACGTGGTGATAATGGGCAGTTCTGTCATGTTTCTGATTTGAGAGGAAAAGCCTCAAAGTTTTTCACATTTAAGATGATGCTGACAGTAGTAGGTTTGTTATAAATGGTTTTTACTAGATTGAGATAGTATCCTCCTATACCTATTTTATTCAGGTTTATTTTTGTATCATGAATGGGTGTTAGATTTTGTCAAAGTTTTTTTTTTTCTGCATCTTGTGGGTTGATAATGAGATTTTTGTCCTTGATTCTGTTTGTGTTATGCATTATGTTTATTATCAATTTGTATATGTTGAACTATCCTTTCATTCCTCAGATGATGCCTATTCAGTATGATTTATGATCTTTTTGTTGATTTATTGCATTCTGTTTGCTAGCAATTTGTTTGTGATTTTTGTAGCTATGTTTATTAAAAAGATTGGCCTGTAATTCCCTTTTTTGTTTGGATCATTGTGTAATTGTTGAATCAGGGTAATGTTAGCTTTGAAAAATAAATCTGACAATATTACTTTTCAATTTTTTTAAAAACTTTGAGGCATAATGATGTTAGATCTTTCCTGAGGTTTTGTAGAATTTAGCAGTGATTCAGTCAGATTCCGAGCCTTTCTTGGTAGGTTTTTAATTAGTGCTTCAATTTTATTGTTTGATATTGTATTACTTAGAATTTTTAGCTCTTCTTGGTTCAGGTTAGGTAATTCATATACACATAGGAATCTCTCCAATTTTTCGGAGTTCTCTGACTTATTGGCATATGGTTTTGCAAAAAGGTTTATAATTGTCATATCTTTCTGTTTCATAGTTTTATTGACTTTGTTTATTTTTTAACTCTTCCAATCAGTTTTGTAATAAAGTCTGCTGTGTCTGAAAACACTATAGCTCCTCCTGCTTCTTTATGAGTTTCCATTATGTGGAATATAGCTTTCCGTTATTTGTTTCTAATCTGTGAAATTCTTTTTTGGTTAAATGTGTTTCATTTATATATCAGACTATTGGATTTTGTCCCATTATACTAATCTGTGCTTTTTGATTGGCAGATTGACATTTATAGCTAAAACTGAGAAGTATTACCGCAATTATATTATTTTCTGGTAGCTAATATGTTTTCTTTCTCTTTTACTTAATTGCTTGTTATACTTGGCACAAACATTCTGTTAGACTTTTTGTCACTACTAGTTTCATTGTCTCTTTCTAGAGTATCTTAGAGAATTTTCTGGTGTGCTGTTTTCTTGGTCATAAATTTTTTTCTAAATATTTTTTTCTTTTTATTTTTAAAAAGCAAAACAGGAAAAAAGATCGAAATGATACAGAATTTCAAAAAATAGTAGGAAATTAACACTAATTAATATATTGCATATTGCTATCTTAGAAGTAGTTTTCAGGTTACAAGATTTAGGAAAGAAAAACAAATGATCAAGCAATGAAAGCACAAACTGTTTATTTTGGATGAACTCACAGAGATTATAAGTATCACTACATAAATTATATACATATATGTGGGTATACCTATATACATATAATTTTCTTCCTTCCCTCTATCCCAGCTCTTTTTTCCTTTTCATTATCACAATATCTATTGTACAGTTTGGATCTTATTATTTTCAGGTTTTTTTTTTACACTAGGGAGACAATATGATATTTACAAAAGTGAATTTCATTTATTTCATTTATGAGTATTATCTCAAATTGCCTCAAATTACCTACAAAAGCTTCAAGACCATCCTTCTTAATAGCTGAGTAATATATTATAACATTGTATAAAAATACCACTTTTTATCCATTCCTTGGTTGATCGGCATTTGGGTTGTATCCATGATTTAGCTAACACAAATTGTTTCTCTAAATGTGGGTGCACATATATTGCTGTAGCACGATATTTTCAGTTTTTCTGGGAAAATACCTAGAAAGGGAATGCTAGATTGAATGGGACTTCCAGTCTTAATTTTATGAGGAATCTGCACACTGATTTCCACAGTGATTGTAGCAGTCTACATTCCCACCAGCACTGGAGATTTGACTGCCAACATTTGTTGTTGGTTGATTTCCTGATGAAAGCCATTCTTTCTGGCGTGAGATAGAATCTCAGTGTTGTTTTAATTTGCATTTCTCAAATGACAAGTGATGTTGAACCTATCTTTATGTATTTATTTGCCATTTTTATTTCTTCATCTGAGAACTGTATATTCATCTCAGATACCCATTTTTGGATTAGGTCTTTGAATTTAGGGGTTCTGATATTTTTCAATTCTTTACATGTTCTAGGTAGAAGTCTAAGGGACAGCTGGCTAAAATTCTTTCCCATTCTGTGGGTTTTCTTTTTCACTCTGTTGGTGATTTTTTTGAAGTGCAAAACTTTTTTAATAATATGAGATCCCAATTTTTGATTCTTTGAAGTATTTCCCATGAAGTTTGGGTATTGTTCATGAACTCTGCCTACCCCTACGTCTCTAAGATTTCTACCTAACCTTTCTTCCAATAGATTTAGTGTTACTATTTTTATATTTAAATCTTTGATTCATTTTGACTTTAGTTTACTGCATGGGGGATAAACATGGTTCTAGTTTCAGTCTTTGACACGTGACAAGCCAGTTTTTACATAATGATTTATTGAAGAGGCTGTTGTTTCTTCCAGTGAACAGGCTTAGGGCTAGAATTTTTTGTTATGGGAATATCTTAATTATCCATTAGTTCTGAAACATAATTAATTTTTCAGGATATATAATTTGGTGTTAGAAGTTGTTCTCTTTTGAGTATTTAAACATTTTACTCCAAGCTCTTCTTGCCTTTAAGGATTGTGTTGCAATTTTGATGGATTTCCTTTACAAGTGATTCATTACTTTTCTTTAACAGTTTTTAAGATTTTATTCTTGTATTAAATTTCTGGGATTTTAACTTTGTTATAACTTTATTATATATATATATATATATATATATATATATGATACATATTAATCATATTCATCATAGAGAATTTCTACCTGTGTATAATATGTTTTGATACTTTTCATCATTCTTGCTCCTCCCTTCAACCTCTCTCCCCTTTCCCACTTACAAATATTCGTTTACATTTTTTCCTTCTATTTTCTCTATTTTAACTATAATGTATCATGGAGTGGTTCTTTTCTGATTTTGGCTACTTTGGATTCTGTAAGCCTCACTTTTCTGTAAAGTCTTTTTTGTGTTGGAAATTTTTGTGCTTTTACTTCTGTAAACAAATGTTTATGCCTTTGTGTAGTCTTCTGATTTTCCACTAATTCTGACTGATCTTACATTAGCCATTTTGTATTATATAGTAGTTGCTATTGAATACATTTCTCAAGTTCTCTTGTTGGTTTTTTAGGTATCCTTCATTAAATGACCACCAGCCACAGTATTTTCTTATAAATTTGACACTGTACTCATATTGACAACTTTTTCTGCCTGTTCTTTCAATTAATTTTTAATTGTCTGTCTTTCTGTTTGGAACTTTTCTATGAACTCCAATTTTTTTATACCAGGTATTCACATTTTGTATCTCTTTGCTTGGTTACAGTAGTTTTAAAAAATTATTATTAGTGTATCTTCTGTAGACTCATTTATCATTTGTTTGCTTAGAATCATTATCTGTTCAGTTATATCATCCTTAAAGTCATAAAAAATTATTGGTGTGTTTTCCTACATCCATTGTTGTCCTTTCAGATATTTTGGCTCTGATGCTTTTGATTTCCTCCTTCTTTATGTCCCTTGGATTAACATAGGTGGAGTGTTAATTATTGGAGGCATTTTTTGCCTTTTATGCTCATGTTTCTATTTTTATTTTCTATGATGAGGTCCTTAGGTGATTATAGTGGATAATTTGTTTGATACTATGGAGAACTCAATATTCAATGTCTACTTTTCAGAGGATTTCTCTGGATATGGCTAACTATTGGATTTGCCTTTATCCCAGATTCTAAAAACCTTATTTGGCAAGAGAGACGTCAGCTTATTTGGCCCAGTATCCAGTTCTTTGGGAAATGAGCTGCTGTATTGTTTATAACTTACAGTCAATATAGATATAGACATGTAGAGAAATACAATTGATAACAGTAACTATGTCACCTTAACTACAGTAGTAGAATAGCATCAACATAACCTGGATATTGACAAACCCTAAGAACAAATAATTTATCACCCTTAACAATAGAAAAGAGATCAATAATTTTGTGAATAGTAATATAAACCAGTTATTTATATATAGTATATATGTACTCAATTGAACAACTCTACTATGAAAAGAACAATGTTCAATTGTATTAAGATATAATCAACTTACTGTCCATAAATTCGTAAAGTTTAATGATTATACTAGCAAGAGTAAAGTTTTCAGGAATGAAAACATCAACATAGTATCTTGAAAATTTAAGTGATGGAAGATGAGAAAGTAAAAAGGTCAAATAAAGAAATCTACAAAGGAATGATTGCTAACTAGTAAGTATTAGGTAAAAGTAACCAAAAACAGCAAAGAAAAGGAGAAATAAAAAATAGAGAGCAAATTAAAGGAAAAAAGAGAACAAATTAAGAGTGAAGAGAATTAAAAAGAAAAAACGATAAAACAAACAGGTTTATTAATAACAAAAATAGTAAAAGAAAATAGGAGATACAACTCCAAACACCACAAAAAATCAAGAAAAATAGTTCAAAAATGTATTTCCAAATGAGTAGTTTCCTTTTAGGACTTGCAGTATTTGAAATTCATCAAGTCACATTGCTCTCTATCTCACTTGGTAGCCTGTTTCTTTGGGAGGTGGCCTCTCTGCTCAAGAATGTCACCTGTCTGTAAATTTCAGACTGTGGGATCATTCAGTTCATGCCAGTTGCTCAAGCCAAGATCCTTCCCTACTCATGATGGTACATGAAGGAGCAATCTGACCACTGGTCTCTACTGGATGTAGGCAGTGAGGCAGGGTCCAAATATACTACAGTCAGTGCCCATCACATTCAGATCCAGTCGTCTTTCCAACCTGGCCTCCCACCACAGAATGCAGGCCCTGCATCCTCACTAGTTTGAGCTTGAAATTCTCAGGTGTTTTCTGTGTATCTTTGTGTCTAGTTTTCACTATCTATCTTCTGTTCTTCTCTCTCACCCAGTTCTTTTGGTAGTGTAGTACTTAAGTCTTGGAGTGAAATTGTAGTACAGGTGTGGTGTCGTTATCTTCCAAACAATCGACCATTTCCCAGAAGGATGTCTGATTAAAATGTCTCTGACAATATGGGAGGCCTTGAACTGGATTTCTTTTCTAAATTTATACCACCATGAAGAAGTACTCTTGGGGCAAAACTCTAAACTTTTTGTTTTTAATTTCTAGCAACTGTAAGCTTTTCTTAGTGTAGCTGTCTGGCTAATCCGTTATTTCTCACGGAAGCAGCTAATTCTTTGAGTTTACCACTGTGCTGTGGAGTTGGATTCATGCCCTTGATCAGGCAAGTTGTTTGATAGTCACCTTTTAGTCCTGGTCTGGGAGGAACCAAGTTGAAAAGCCTCTAGAAATTACCAGTTTGAGCTCCATGCAGGATCACCAAGTCTATATTATATATCAAACTTTCCAAAATATACTTTTCCAGTTAAATATAGGAAATGTCTTAGCTGAGTGTGGTGGCATACACCTATAATTCCAGCACTCAACAGGCTGAGGCAGGAGGATAACCATGAGTAAGATGCCAGTCGGGGTTGTACAAAGTGAGAGCCTCACTCAAAAAAAAAAAAAAAAAAGATACAAGTGTGTTATTTGTATATAATGATCATTAGATTCTAAAATCAGTTAATAGATAAAAACCAGAACCAAAACTTGAAGAGATGTGAATAATAAGCTTTACTTTCATTTCTTATTTCAAAATAACCCTTGGAAAAACAGTGTGTCTTGTTGGGTACTTTCATTTATAACAATGTCTTCATTTCTAACTTTATGACATTTTTAGTTAATAATAAATCCAACTTTTATAAATTAAAACTTTTTCTCACATGTTCTCTTTTTCCCTAAGTTAGAGAATAATCGCTCTTAAATCCTTCCTAATTATTGTTATTCTTCTTTTTATTATATCTCCTTATTTAATGAAAAATAATCATGAGAACTACATTTTTCACTTCTGAGAGTTTTCTCTGAGTTAGCACTGATTGCTCATTGAGATATAATCTAGGATTTTTAATGAAGTACATGACTGGATTCTCTGAACCCATTTTCCCAAGTGCTGCAACACCACCAGATCCAGGTGGAATGCAAGCAATAAATGCTCTTCATGACCAAGATTCATGTACATTTTGAAAGCTACGATTTTTTAAATGGGAACAGTAGGTTGCTAAATCACGGTGAAATTATTGCAGCAATATGGGAAGTCCCAGAGGGCTCTTATATATACATAATGTAGAATAATCATAATAGTAGCAACTGAAGGAAACAATAGTTATATAAGCATAAAGTTTTAGCTCTTTTTTCAAATGAGTTGTATACATTAAGCCTTTTCTGCCTGAGCCATGTTCTGTCATCTTTCAGATTTCCTATATCTACTCACTGTCTATCCTTGTGCAGATACAATTCTGCTATAGAAGCTCTCTCTTTGACCTCTTCTTAATACTAGCTTTACACTTAGCCCATTCATATCCTCTTGATTCAAGATGTGGCTTGAAAACACAAAGATATACTGAAATTATAGGCTGAGATACATTTTTCCTGTTTTTGGACTTGTGCTAGATTATCTTTAAAGACCTACTGTCCAAATCTAAATGTGTAATACAAGAAATCATTTAAAGAACATGTTCTTGAGCTGGGGTATAGCTTAGTGATCAAGCACTTGTCTAGCTGGCAGGAAGCTTCAGGTTCATCACCTGCACTATAAGTAAACCAGGGCATCTTCTTTAGAATTTTAAAAATGTAAGTGAATGCAACATATATAACATAATTTGGAAACCCTAACATAGCACAGACCCTTGTCAATCATTTTTTGTCACTTACCAAAGGAACTAGATAAGAATAGTATTGAGAATTTTTTCAAACATAAAACATCCACGCTTAGATTTCAATGGAGACCATATTTAGGTGGCCCTGAGCAGGCTTTTGAATCAATTGACTGGGTTTCTATGTTAACTAACATAGAAGTCTGTCCAAGGCCTAAGTGACTTACTTGCCTGATGAGCCAGGGGCTGGGAGGTAGAAACAGAACTTTCCATGCCAATGGTCACTGTAGAAACTTGTAGTGTTCTGTGACATTGTGATGTTTCTGAAGTCAAGATAACACCACAGCTGGGGGCACTGACTCTCCCTCAGAACTCCAACGCAATAACTTCCAATCTTAGAGATAAAACAGTTCTCTCATTATGCAAAGATTTACTATTTGAAATGTCCTTGTTCCATTTTCATAAGTCCTTGCTCATATGAGGCAAGAACACTCCCACTGAGCCATCTGCCAGCCCTGTGGCAGAGGGGAGGAAGAAGAAGAAGAGGAAGACTAGGAGAAGGAGAAGGCGGAGGAAGAGGATCTTGGCCACAGGAGCTCTGCCCATCCCGGACCCCTGTATACCATATTATTTGATCTATTGTCTTTTACCTTCCACCATGCACACTTGCCCAGAAGATCAGGAGACTGGCCAGCTCTCAATAAAGCTTTACTTTGAATTCTATTTTTACTTTTTACTTTCTGTTCTTTATTCATCAACTTACTATATTATTATGTCTGTTTTATCTTCTTTATTTTTTTCTAAATTCATTTCAATGTTTGTCTTTCGCCTGTTGTTTAAAAGAATATTATAGCAAGTGAATTCATAATTCCAGTTCTCTTTCTAATTCTGTGATATTTTCTACTCTGTCTTTCATTTTTTAAAATTTTATTTTAAAGAGAAATAATGGTAATGAATTGTCTCCATAGTATAAAAAATTGAAAAAGTAAATATGATCCAAAATCTAAAATAGATATTGTGAAAAAGAATGAAACTTCTCAAGAGGATAGAACAACTGGGATAGGTGAATGGAGAGATGAAGGAAGGGAAAAAAATATATATATATCTTATAAAAATGTTGCAAAAATACCCCATTAAACCTGAAAAGACACAATGAGTCATTCACAATAGATGTGAAGTCCAATTCATAATAATGTGTATTGTTCCAGTGTCCCTGGAGCCAGAGTACTCTCTGTGTTGCAGGAGAGAAAAAGGGAAAAAAAATGTTTAGTTATTTTAAATAAAATCAACTTTAATCTAACCAGCACACCAAAAGGAAAGAAAGCTTTCATGACACCTAACACATACAAAATCTTACATAAAGCTTATCTCAAAATTTGTCTGAGAGCTTATTTTCCCAATTGTACAGCTCTCTCCTTCTCTTAGGGAGAACATTTTTCCCCAGATAAGTTGCTACTCCAGTTGAAATAAAGATGTGGTGTATGCTGACACACATGCATGCATATATACATAATTAGCAACGGTTTTAGCTTATAGCTTTAGAAACACTCAACTAAATGACTGTCTACTTCAATTCCTGTCCAGAGGGTCTCTGTTTTGTTTTTTGTTTTGAGGGCTTTTTTTTTTTTTTTTTTTTTTTTTTGCTGTCTTTTTGCTTCTTACTTTTTCACTGCCTCCTAATTTTACCATTGGGGATAGATAATTGTTACTGTTTACTTGTGGGTGCCAATCTCTAGAAAGTTAAAAGAAAGCGTGTAACTTGTTTTTAATCATTTTTTAATTCAAGACAAAGAGTTCTAGGCTGCATTGTGATTCTGATCAGGCTTCTTTAGCTCCAAATGTTTGTTATAAGTGACCTCATAAACTTCATAATGTCCTCCACTTCCATCTTCCCTTAACACATAATGAAACCACTTTTTCCTTCCAGGGTAGTGTGAATTCTTTGCTAAATGGAGACTGTCTCAGTGAATATCATCCATGAAAAGAGTTATGGTTTTATGAATGTGTACTGTGGCCCAATTAAGTCCAAAATGCTTCTCTCTCTTTCATTTTTCTCCTTTAATTATATTGCTACATTGTAGTGAATTGAAAGTTCTGATATCAGGTTTTATCTTTGTATCTGGTGAACTTACCCTCCTTCACAGCAATTATCAATTCATCAAAAGAGGATGGCCCTTTCATTGGAATTGCAAAGTGAATTCTGTTCCTCTTTTTCCAACCTACTTCTATAAATAGTAGAAATCACTTCCAAATAATTGTTACATCCATTTTATCACCCTATATCTACTATCAAGAAAATTAAGAGAATATTTGCAAGATGGATGAATATTCATATCCCTTTTGTGTAAATGTCTTTCTAAGAAGATAATTAGATATGATTCTCAAATGAGAGCTACAAGATCTCACCTAGTATCTTTGTAATTTTGTTTCCAAAGACAGAGGTCTCTTAGTGCACAATTGTTTGGATTTGTTTTTCATCCATCAGGTAGATACGAGCTTTTCCTACTGTTCTGGGTGATGGTGACAGAGCAATAAACAAAAAAGAATGGCTTTAGCCATTATAGAGTTTTGATGTAGTATTGGAGATGCAAATAAACTAGTTAATAGATTAACAAGATCAATTGTAGTAGTACTATGCACTAGAAAGCAAAGAGGTAAACATGCTAAAAACTGGGCAGAAGTAGAAGGTTACTACTACACAGTGAATGGTTATAGAAAGTCTCTTTGATGATAAAGAAACAAATTCAAAACCTGAACGAAAATGAAAATTAAAACCCAAATGAAGCTCTAAAGAAAAGCTATTTTCAGGTCAAGTGAGCAATAGGCCCCTTTCTGTTTATGGATAAACAGAAAGCTACCTGTAGCTAGAGCAGAATAAGCAAAGGAAAAAATAGTACTCAGTGAGATCACAAAGGTAGACAGAATAAGGTTAGGTTGAGGAAAGTTTTAGTAAACTTCATTAATTTGATAAGTATAGCCTGTGGGCCCATGTAGACTAGAGTTACTTTTACAGCACATTCTCTTTCAATTCTCCAAATTCCTTCACCACATCTAGAGTAGACAAACCTGGATTGTTCTAATTTTAGCACTGCAAGTCTATGTCCCAAAAAATCTCTCATTCCTGGACAAATCAACATGGTTTTTCATCCTATCATATCTTAAATCCTTTGTCTACATATTCTAAAATACATAAATACCATTCAAATTCCTGAGCTGTATCTTTTCAAAGGTTGCATGATAGAAACACCAAGTGTGCTCTGTGACCCAACTTAACTCCTTTCTTTCATTTTTTTGTTCTTTCATTTTAATTCTAAGTTTTTCTTTTTTGTGTTCTGAAGGAAAAGTAAAGTTATCTGATTGGAAAAGGACAGAGATGGGAGAGAAGTGATAGTAAGCTCACTTCTCATGTAAACATTATCTCTAGGTCAATCTTAGTGACAAGAACACTCAGAAGTCAGTGAAAATGGGTGCATATTTTCAGCAGAGGCTGAATTGATGCCTGTTAGCATGAATTGGAAGTATACCAGCCCTGTAAGATTCTGTGATCCATCATATCTGCAGGGTAAACAAGAAATACATCATGATTTCTGCCTATTACATGTGTGGAGGATTTTCTGGGTAAAGGACTATCCGTATCAGTGACAGTTTATTAGAGAAACAGATATAACACAAGATATAAAACTGTATAAGAAATTACAAGATTGGTTTTCAGTGGTCAGCCACAAGGTTGAATAAGGGAGCGTCCAGGCGATGCCTGCGTGATGGAGGCTGAAGGGTCCAGCCAAGGGCTACAGCTCACTGCAGTGTCCCATGCAAATCCACATGGGGAGGCCGATGAGTCTGTGATGGAGCACTGAAGAATCTATGATTGAAGATCTGAAGAGTCTATGATGTAAGGCTGAAGAGACCCATGCAGAAGCAGGATAGTCTGTGCCAGATGGCAGTAGAGGATATCCAATTTGAAAAGGAAGACTGAAGGTTTTCTGAAGAAGCAGCCATCAGTCTCTCCTCAGTTGCCTTTTAAATGTATTCTGGCTGCTCCACTGGGGTGGGTGTAACACTCATACCATCTGCCTGCCTTCCTCTTGCACAGGATGAGGATGTTACAAAGTAGGGACACTGGCCTCCTGCTGAGTCACTTAGTTACAGTTCCGACTTTCTCAAATTGACCCAATGAACAATATCCTAGACTTGTAACTGCTTACCCCCTACATCTCAGGATGTAGAGTTGCTGAATCACTTAGTCAAGCTTCTAGACTTCTGAAGTTGAGACAATGTATAAACCATAACATTGTCTGTCTTATAACTGAGGTTGAGAGGATTACCACATTTAAATCAAGGGCAAGAGGGATGTATATTTCTAACTGATGAGTCATGTGTGAGATAAATTCCATTTTTGTTGTAGTATAATCTCTAAGAGTCCATAATAGTTTGTTAGTGATCACAGATCTAGGGAGCCTTGTATTCATTCTTAACAGATAAGGACACATCAACATCAAGGTCTTGATACAAACTATAACTATTTGGAAGATTGCAGCATACAGCATACAAACTGTAACTATTTGGAAGATTACAGCAAGAAATAAATTGAAACACTGCTTCTCTGCAAAAATACTCCCTGCTCAGTTACATTTTTTGAAATGGCCTTTAACTTAAGATGTTCTTGTTTTGCTGCTGTATTTTTTAAATGAAAGCTCATTATCTGAAGGACCATTAACCTTCAGCATCATTGACATAAATAAGATGTACTTTTTACATTAAACACAAACTGTTCAGCTGCTCAAGGAGTGACCCATAAGTATGACATTCAAGAGATGACCACGGTGAGATGTATAGGCATAAGGTGAGTCAGAGGTACTGGTGGGGGATATTTGGGGAGGTGGGTGAGGGTGGATGAGGAGCAAAATCATTTCTGGCTAATAAAGGACTTTGCTTCAATCATTATAGAACATAATTATTTGTTGTTTTAGAAACATTAATTTTAACCCATGTGTTCCTTTTATTCAATATCATGGACATCACGGGCAGACAGTCAGTCAAGACATGCTGAATTGAATGGAACAGCAAGAAAATGGGTATTAGAAATCTACTTTATCCAATATCTGCAAAATTAATTTGACGGAGGTTCTGAATTCCTTACAGGTAAGTAAGAATGACTGACTTGGATTTTTCTTTTATAGTTTTCTTAGTCAAAGAATGTAAGTTCAGTGAGATTATGGAAGTCCTTGATTAGACTGTTGGGTGGTTTGCGAAGTGCTCACTCCAAACCTCTTACCCTTAAGTCTCATTCCTAAACATGAAGTTAGTTTGCCTGAAATTTCAGTATCCCAGATTTACTTATCTGGTTTAAGGCATTTAATCTTCTGGAAGTGACTGCTTCTATGTGATGGTTTTGCAAATTGTAATTTCAGTTTAATTATCCAATTATGTATTAATATTTTGGCACAACTTAGGAACTAAGAATTTGCTTTTTTGGAACATTTTGTTGAGATATGAAGAATGAAGATGGACCTTTTTAATGGGGTTGTTACTGTGAGAATACAAGGTATAAAGAACAGTCATAAAGCATGGAACAGGAACAGGAACAATAATATAGCTTCTGTGAGTGTGCTAGAGACTAGAGGTTGAGAAGCAATAGAGAGCAGAAAATCATGCTGATAAGTACAAACAAAATGAATGAATATAGATAATGATATAACTCAGATGGGAAAAGAAAATAGATTTAAAACAATCTGGACTTTCTACTGATATGGACTAGTATCTTACTGCCATGAATACTTCGTGATACAGAATATTTTCTGAAGTCAAATCATTGTTGAGATTAATGAAATTTAACAAATATGTATTATATATAATACACTGTGTAAAAAGGTGACAGAGTTCTTGATGAAGCTTAAATCTTGGCAAAGTTTACTTATAACTTTAATCAGTGTCATAGAATATAATTATGGTTGTACAAAGAAGCATCAAGGAAGTGCCTAATCCAGCCTTGGGTACAGTCATAAGAAGCTTCCCAAGGAGAATAGTTTCATGATGATGCAAGAAGAATCTGTAGCAGTATGCTAAAGATCCCCTTTGTGGGGAGAAAATGAATTTCATGCAGGGAAAAGAAAATACACAGAAGTCCAAGAGGCAAAAGAGACATTGGCACTTTCAGGGAACTGAAAAGAAAAATCTGATTGGGGCAGAACAAGTCAGAGTGAAGTTAGAGACCAGAACGTGCAGAAGCTATGTCAGGTAATGCTAACCCTGTAATAGGAACCTAGAAAACACATTCTGACGCAGCAAACGGCATAGGATCTCATGTATGGGGGTAGTAGAAATGATCAGGTAGTTGTGTTTCCAGCAGATTCTCTAACACAGAACATAGCAGAATAGGAATGAAGGGCTGTTAAAAGTCAAAATAGTTGCTGTGGGCCTAACACCATTATTCTCTATATAGAAAGAGAAGTCCTCCATACTCAACCGATGAAATATAGTTTATCCTGGATACAGTACTCAGATAATTACGTGTGGCCTCTCTCTGCACATAGCAGGTCAGAAACAGCAGCACAGAAAAGGAACAAAGCATGGTGACCCACTCCTATAGCAAGTTTATAGTTAATCACATTGAAGCTTCAAGAAATGACATAAAAGTGGAAACTGAAAACTAAAGACTGAAGAGAAGAAAAATCTTAGATGTCTGGGACTTTTGTTTTCTAGGGGAAATAAAAATACCTACCCTGGTATTTCTTAAAGGCATAATTACATGACAGCATCATACTATGTTTAATAATGACACTAAATCAATAGGAAATATTTAAATTATATTAGATAAATTCTGTTTAAGTAAGCATATGTCTCGATCAAAAATTTTTTGTTAATGTGCTTTTAATTTTAAGTTGAGGCAGTGTATCATAGGAAAAAACACACTGAAACTCAAAAACATCCTTCCTAAATTGTACCTCTCATTCTCAGGCTGGAACGTTCTAGGATCTTATCAATTAAATTGTAAATTAAACCTAGGCCATCTGCATGAGACTTTGGAGATTTCACTCGGCATTGTTGACAGTGGCTTATCACAGATCTCAATGCATACAGTAGATGTTAATAAACAAGTGCTTGTTGAATGAATCATTGAGGTGCCCAGTTTTAGAGAGTTAAAACGGGACTGGATTCTCTGGAAAGGAAAATGAGGAAGACAAATACAATCTTTCTTAGCAGGTGTTGGTTAGTTTTCGGTAATGTAGCAAATACCTGAGATAATCTCCTTATGAAGACAATAGTTTTACTTTGGCTTACTGGTTTAGAAATACCAGTTCATGATCAATTGGCTCCATTGCTTTTGGTCTTGTGGAGAGGCAGTACATCATAGCTGCAAGTGCATGGCAAAATAAAAACTATTCATTGAGGAAGAGAGAGAGAGAGAGAGAGAGAGAGAGAGAGAGAGAGAGAGAGAGAGAGGAAAAGGCTGGGGTCCCCTGTATCTCCTTCAAGAAGTATCCCTCGATCCCTGGTACCGATAAAAACGAAAAAGACAAAAAAAAAAAAAAAAAAAAAAAAAGAAGTATCCCTCAATGACAAATGACTAGAAGTCCTCATAATAGGTCCCACCTTTTAGTTTCTACCACCTTCCAGTAGTGTTAAAATGGGGACTAAACTGTTAGCATGTAGGCATTGAGTACACTTAATTTCCAAACTGTAGAAGCAGGCATTTAAGTGCCTACTATGTAGCAGCAGTATGCAAAATGCATAGGGGTTCTGTGCAGAACAAATATGACTTAGGCTTTTTTTGCATTCCTTGGGGTAGAAGTTAAAAAACCTGCTAGGAGCCTAGGGGAGTAATTGAAGCAAGTAATAATGGTGGTCAAAATCAAAAAGGTAGCAATTAATATAAGAAAAGAAGGATAGATTCTGGGTATATTTTTAAAGTAGAGCCAGCAAGATTTCTTGACGGACTGAATATGATTATAAGGGAGAACATGAGTCTAAGATGTCTTTAAGGTATTGAGTCTGAGACATAAGAAGTATGGAGTTGCTAGTGCTTGAGACAAATGCTTTAAGTAGGTTGACAGTTCAGTTTTGATCACACTGAATTTGAGATGTGTATTGAACTTACAAGTGAAAATATCAAAAACTCATTTGATTATGTGAGTGGTGTTTGGAGAAAGATGTAGGATAAATATATGGAAGTCACAAGACTGGATGAGACTATGAAGGAAAGGCAAAAGAAAAGAACTGAGAAAGCCTGGGGGCCCGCTGCATCAATAGGGCATTGCTGTTTGTCTAGAGATAAACTATGTCTGTCTTCTTTTTGTGGGGTAAACACAGCAGGAACCAACCTGCCTACAGCAACTCCTTGAATGTGTCTTTGACTTTAACATTAGCTCTCTGTACTATGATCCATTGTGCATTACTCTCACAGCAATAACAGCTAAATCTTCCATGTGATAGTTAAACCTTAAGAGGTTGCTTGGTTATAAATATTTATCATTACCTCCAGGCTAGTATAATAATTATTAATCCCAGCCAAATAAGAATCAATTCTTACTATGGTGAGGAGATATTTTTCTCTGCATAATTCATATGCAAATGTTTTGAAAAGCAGTTTGAAATGCAAACTGCCACCCATCAGTTTGCTTTTTGCAAGGGAGAGGGAAGCAACATTGTCTCTAGATTCTGAGAACAAGCACTGGCAATGCTCCATACATCTTCAACTTATTGTTTACAAGCTGTAACCTCGTATGGTATTTTGTGTAGAAAATTCACATTTGAAGCTGCTACATGTTGTTTAACATCATTGCAAGAAACTTTTCTCTTGTTTTTAGGCCATTCTTCCTCTTTTCCACCCATTTTGGGCTGCAAGCACTGAGTTGGAGACACAATATTTTAAATGTGGAAGTGGAAAAGAGAAGTAGCAAGTGCTGGGGCCAGAGCATTACTCTAAAGTCCTTGTGTTCCCTGCTCTGCCTCGCAGGTAGGACTACGCTTGGAATTATTTCTGGTTTCTCTGAAACTTTCTGGACATACTTCACATTGGTTCTGAGTCTACAGGGCTTGAGTTATTCAATCTTGATTTCTAAGTATATGACTCTATTGACAGTGATAATTCACACAACTGGGTTCTAAGTGGAAATTCATGTATGCTTTCTAAAACAGGAGTTTTCAGACTGAAATGTATATATTATTTTGTGTTCATGAAAACTTTCTAAAGGGCAGGCCAAAGCAGTTTTTTTAAAAAAAATTTAGGGCTTACATGCCCAATTTTCTAAAATGCTTTTCCTAAAATAATCTGTAGTTGGATTCTCATGCCACTTCTCTTTTCACCCTTCAACTGCTTTATAAAACAAATACATATCCCTCACACATCCCACATCTTCCTGCTATGTTGTCCATTTTCTGATCATTTTTATGGAATTCAATATTCTAGAAAAAGTAGTACGAAGAATACTGGCAAAATATGCCTTTTCAAATTCTCCATTTACTTGTATTCTAATATCTTCTGTTTTTCTTGATGCTAATTTTCACAAAGCACATTAAATTGATGTCTTATAATGAGAACATGCACTTATGTATATGATTGGGAAAATGTTTTCAAAATGTGCACTCTACTATGTAATGATTTCAACTTTAGAAAATCAACTTTATTTCATTAGGTTAATTCCTGCCTCCTAGAAATGTTCTATGTATGTCAAACTATTTCCAGCCAAGAAATAAAAATATTGATTTATCTATATGCAAAAATTAACAGGTATACTCTGTTCATTTACGGCACAATTAAATGTCATTTTGATAGCATCTATGTTAGAAATTAAAATATGGCATGAAATATTTAAATCCTAATGCAAAGCCTGTGAGGAAAATCATAAAGTGAACACTTTTAATTTATTTTTTATTTAAAATAAATGTGTTTGGGGCTGGGGATTTAGCTCAGCGGCATAAGCACCTGCCTTGCAAGCAGGCAGTCAGGAGTTCGATTCCCGATATCAATTAAAAAAATTAAAATAAATAAAATAATAGTGTTTTTAAACAAAACATTAAAATAAAAAGATGCACATTTATGGGATAACATGATATTTTTACGCATGTATACATTGTATAACGTTTAAATCAAGGCAAACATTTCAAACATTTATTATTTTGTGGTGAAAATTTTCAGAATACAGTATTTCTTTTTAGTTTTTGAAATGTATAGTTTATTATTATTTGTACTTATCTTAGTGTACACAATATAACCTCTTACTGTTAGGTAATTATAATGTAATACTCATTGATCAACAACTCCATATCTTCCTCTTCCCCCATTCTTCAGCCACTCTTAGACTTTGAACTACTCTGAACTTCTAGATATCAACTTTTATAGATTCTGCATATGAATAAGGTCATGTGGGACTTGTCTTTTCATGTTTATCTTATTTCACATGACATAACAATCTCTAACTCCATCCAGGCTGTTGCATATGATTGATTTCATTCTTTTTGTGGCTGAATACCCTGCCAGTCTATATAAGTACCACATTTCTTTTCCTTTCATCATTTGATGCATGCTTATGTCATATTTGTTTCTTCACCACTGTGAATAGTGGCATAATAAATACAGGACTGCAGATGTGTCTTCAATTGATAATTTTCACTTTCTCTGTTCATATATTCAATGTGGGACTGCTAGATCAGAGAAAAGTTCTACTTTCATTTTTGAGGCATCACCAAACAATACATTATAATGATTATTTTACATTATCCTCAAGGGTTCCCTTTTCTCAACATCTTTGCTAGGTCTTATTATTCTATCTTTATTATTTTTTTTTTCAAATAATAAACACTGTTAGAGCCATGAATTTGGCTCAGCACCATAAGTACCTGTCTGGCAAGCGCTAGGTCATGAATTTGATTTCCAGTACCAAAAGTAATAATAATAATAACTAATTCTTAGTGAGATGAGACAGTATCTAATTGCGTTTTTTTATTGCATTTCCATGATAATTAGTGATGCTAAATATTTTTTCATCTACTTCTTAACCATTTATATGACTTTGTATTCCTATTTTGTTCTATTGTTCATTATTTTAAAGATTTTTCTCTATTGTTTTTTTTTATATTCTTTCTATATTCTGGTTGTCAGTCCCTTGCCAGATGAAGATTGTAAATATTTTCTCTCATTCTCGAGGTTGTCTGTTCACTCTGTTTTCCTTTGATGTATGGAAACTTTTTAGTTTGATGCAATCCCATTTGTCTATCTTTGCTTTAGTTTCTTATGTTTGGGCATTTTATCTAAAAGCCCATGCCCAAGTGCCCTGAAGCATTTTCCCTATATTTTCTTCCAATAACTTCCTTGTTTTGAGTGTTATATATAAATTTAATTCTTTTTTATTTTATGGAATAGAAAAATAAATCAAAATTTTATAATAAAATAATAGGAGAATAACAATAGTCCATATATTGCATATTGTTATATTTAAAGTACTTATTCAGAGTACAAGATATGGACGTAAAATTTCTCCAATTGATATTAGTACAAATCTTTTGTTCCACTGAACTAAGAGACACTAACTGTATAATTGACTTGATTTTTTTCTTTTCCCTTTCTTTCTTTTCCTCTTTAGCCCATCCAAGTTGCTTTTTGAGAATAATTTCTTTCCATTTCACAATATCTATTGTACTTTTTAGAACTTATTTATTATGTCAGTTTTCTCACACCAGAGAGACAATACAATGTTTACACGCGTGAGTCTGATTTATTTCACTTAAGAGTATGGTCTCAATTTGCATCCATTTACCTCTAAATATCTCAAGTTTATCCTTCTTTTTGGCTAAGTAATGTTACATTGTATAAACAATCAATTTTTCAAATCCATATGTCAGTTGATGGGCATTTCAGTTGTTTCCAAGGTTTAGCTATTACAAATTGTGCTGCTATAAACATTTGTGCACATATATCACTGAAGTATGATATTTTTAATTCACCTGAGAAAATACCCAGAAGGGGAATAACTGGGTCCAATGGGACATCTAATCCTAGTTGTAGGAAGAACTGATTTTCACAGTGGTTGCATGAGTCTTCACTCCAACCAACAGTGGGGAGGAGTTCCTTTTTCCCCACAACCCCTTTAGCATTTGTTATTGCTTGAATTTTTGATGATTGCCATTCTTTTGGAGTAAGATAGGATCTCAGTGTTTTTCATTTTACATCTCTGCAATGATCAATGATATTGAGCACTTTTTTTTCATACCGTTATATGCCATTTGTATTTCTTTATCTGAGAAGTATATATTTATCTCAGAAGCCCATTTTTGGATTGGATCTGTGAATTTGAGGGTCTGATTTTTTTCAGTTCTTTATGTATTTTATGTAGAAATCTTTGGTCTGAGAAACAATAGGCTAATTTTTTCCCCACTATGTGGGTTGTCTTCACAATCTGTTGGTGATTTCTTTTGATATGGAAAAGCTTTTTGATAAGAGGAGACCCCAGTTGTTGATGCTTTGAAATTTTTCCTGTGCGGTAGGCTTTGTCCATGAACTCTTTTCCTATGCCTATGACTTCAAGGTTTCTATCTACTAGCCCTTCCAGTAGATTTATTCTTTCTCTTGTAATAATTATATTTTTGACCCATTTTGATTTTGGTTTAGTTTATGAAGATTGGCATGGTTCTAGTTTTAGTCATTGGCATATAGAGAGCCAATATTTCCAACACCACTTATTAAAGAGGCTATCTTTCTTCCAGTGAATATGTTTGGCCCCTTTTTCAAAGATAAGGTGGTTGAGTGTGTTTGTAGCTGTGTTTGCATTTTCTAATGTGTTTCACTGATCCTCATATAATACTCTTCAAATTCCTCGATAAAAGTGAAGAAGCAATACTCCCTAACCCATTAGTAGAAGCAAGTATTACCCTTATATCAAAACCACAGAAAGGCCCAACCAAAAAAAAAAAAGCTACAATCCAATTTCCTTAATGAACATAGAAGAATAAGCCCTCTTTAAGATAACAGGAAACAGAGTATAGCAAATCATCAGGGAGATTATACACCATAACCAAGTGAGTTTTATTCTAGGAATGAAAGGATGGTTCAACACATGCAAATTAATAAATGTAATATACCATATCGACAGAGCCAAAGACAAAAATCAAGTGACCATCTCAGTAAATTTAGAAAAATCTTCTGAAAAATTCCAACATTCATTCATGATAAATACCCTACAGAAAATCAGAGTTAGATGGTCTTTATCTCAATCTGATAAAAGTCATCAATGACAAGCCAATAGCCAACATCCTACTAAAAGGACGTATACTGACATTTTTACTCTAAAATGAGTAACAAGACAAGGATGTCCACTATTACCACTCATATTCAATATAGTTCTGGAAACATTGGCCAGAGCAATTAGACAAGAGAGAGAAAAAGGAAAGGAATAAGGATAATAAAAGAAGTTAAATTATCATTTTTTTTTTACAGATGAAATGATACTCTACATGGAAGACCCCAAAATTCCATCAAATGATTTCTAGATTTAATAAACAAATTTATATGTGTATCTGGATACAAAGTCAGCATTCAAAAATCAGTAGCACTCCTGTACACAAACAATAAAATCAGTAGGAGAAAAATTAGGGACAACATACTCTTTCCAATAGTATCCAAAAAATGAGATTGTGAGGAATTGATCTGACAAAGGAAGTAAAAGATCTATACTTTGAAAAAGGATATCAAAGAGGATATAAAAAAATGGAAAGATAAACCTTGCTATAGATAGGAAGAACCAACCTAATGAAAATGGCCATACTTCCAAAATTGTTATACATATTTATGCAAACCTGACTAAAATACCATTAGCATACCCTGCCCATCTAGAGAAAACATTGCTAAAATTCATTTGGAACCAGAATAATCCTAGAATAGCAAAGAAAATACTAGACAGCAAAGGAAAAGCTAGAGGCATCACAATGTCTGACTTGAAATTATATTTTATTGCTACTGTGATAAAATCAGCATGATACTGGCAAAAATATTGAGCTTTAAATCATTTGAATTGAATTTTGTAACTGCAAGAGGTATCATCAGTTTTCCATCACTGTGACAAAAATTCCAAGATCAACAATATAGAAGACTAGCACTTGTTCTGGCTTATGGTTTCAAAGCGTTTAGCTCATGGTGTCAAGGTAGAAATGGCATGGCAGAAGTGCCTGATGAAGGAAAGCTTCTCAACCTGTTGCAGTCAAGAACAGGGAGAAGGATCCAGGGACAATACCATCTTCCAGGTCACACAATCAGCGGTCCACTTCTTTTTTTTATTAGGTCTTGCCTCAGAACACATTCAGCTATGAACTCACCCATGGATTGTTCTACAGATGAGTATAGTGTCCCTCTGATCCAAATGATCCACCTCTGAAAAATGAGACATATTTGTGGACATGTTTTAGGTGTAAATCACACCAAGGGTCTAGTTTAACTATTCTGGATGTTAGTTCGCATTTTGAAGACTATTTATTTGATAGAAAGTCATTCCTAATATGTGTTCTTGGCATGTTTGTTGAAAATTAGGTGTTTATATGTGGTTTACTTATAGATTGTTTATTCTGTTTCATTTGTGTGCCTGTTTTTATGATATGAGCATGCTGTTTTAGTTATTAAACATTTGTAGTATATTTTGAAGCAAGTATTATAATACCTCCTGTTTTGTTCTTTTGTTCTAGATGGCACTGATAACTACATATGTGTGAATATTTGTACATATATGTTCCCTTATAAATTTCAGAATTTTTCTAGTTATGAAAAGAACATCATTGATGTTTGAAATTAATCCACATATCACTTTGGGTAGGCTGGACATTTAAACAATATTGATTCTTCCAATCAAGAAATATGAATATTGCCACAATTTTTGTGTCTTCTTGAATTAATTTTATCAGTGTTTTATGGCTTTCATTGTAGAGACCTTCCATTTTTTCCTAGGTATTTGTATAGTCATAAATTAGATTATGACTATTTCTTGAGTTCTATCTCACATAATTTCATACATACAAGTAGCAGTGCTACTGAGTTTTCTATGGTGATTTTGTATTCTGCAATTTTGTTGAATTCATTTATTATCTCTAAGCATGTTTGATCAATCTTTGACATTTTCTACGAGGTTGACTTCTTTTCCAATTTGGACGTCTTTTATTTATTTCTCTTACTTGAGCAAGAACTTCTAGCACTATATAGAATAAAACTTTTGAAAGTAGGCATTCAAATTAGAAAAGAAGTAAAATGATTTTCTAATTCTATGATTTTGTCTAATTTCAGTTCTGTAGACTATATGCCCCTAATTGAAAGAGTTTCACATATAACTAGTAGGTTTTAAATTTTTATAAATAAATTGCTCTTATTTAAGTATAATATACATACAGAAAATTATGCAGACAATAAATGTGTCTCTTTATAAACCACAACAAACTAGTCAGAAATTAAAAACATTTTTAGTACTTCAGAAATCAAATTGAGCGTTTCACTTACAGTACCATTCTATTAGTTTATTGAAAGGAAGAGTTAGTGTTTATATTGTTTGATAAATTTTGCATGCCTATATTTACTAATATGAGTAACTATTTTGAAGAAAAAAAATATGCAATATAAAATCATTGTTGTCTTGAAATTTTGTATCACTCTTGTGCTATTTATTCACTTTAAAAAAGAATGTCTTTTCAGATACATTCTGTTTCTAAGAACTTAAGTTTAAAAAAAAACCTTGAAGGGGATGGGGATTTAGCTCAGCGGTACAAGCACCTGCCTTGCAAGCAGGCAGTCCTGAGTTCGATCCCTGGTACCGATAAAAACAAAAAAGACAAAAAAAAAAAAAAAAAAACAAAAAAAAAAAAAAAAAAAAACCTTGAAATTATTTCAAGGACTTTAGAAGTCTCACTGAGCTTTAAACTTAAAAATCATTTTTTCTCCGTAGTAACCAGTCTCAAGACTTATAAAAGCAAAGTTGCGTCTTTCTTACTTTTATACCTCCGCACTTGGCTTCTTCTGCCCATTATATTTGAAGGATTCATATGTATTGTTTAGTGTAGCACTATATATTTAATTTAATTGTTATTATAATACTGTATTTTATGACTTTAACAATTTATTAATCACTGCTAGTGTTGATTAAAATTAAAGTTCTTTTCAGTTTGGGACTATTACATCCTTGCTATTCATGTATCTTGAAGATAACAATATTTTATTTCCTCCTTTTGAGGCTTTTTCTTCTAATGCTGTCTCCATAACATCAGATTTTTGCTTGATTTTGAGGGCAAGAAACACTGATTAAAATGATATGTGTATATGTATTAATTTCCCAAAATGAATGTCATCTTTATGAATCACAATGATATACCAACAAAAAGGATTAAAATTTTAGAAAAGTGATTTGTATTGTAATTTAGAATAAAAATGTCTTGACAGAGTAGATTCTTTAAAAATACTTTTAACACCAGTAATCAGAGTAGTTTAAAAAATAACTAAAGGTCAGGCTCAAAATTTAGTTACATGTATAGCCGTGCTCCATAGACTGTTGATTTCTGTCACAGAAAGTACTGTACGTCAAACTGGGAGTCTTCACTATAAAGGAGTTCTGGAACTTGCTATGGGAACAAAAAGGTCAAAACATTTTGAAAAGTTTTTAAATTCTCAGTTTCCCAGAAATCTTCTTGTCCTGTGTATTGACTCACTCCATATTAAAGATTAATGTCCCTCCTTTGATTGAAGATGATGAGCAAAATTCTTCCTTGCAAAATTTGTTTTATTTCTTTATGATATACTCTTACTTTTCTTCCTTGTATCCAAATCAGAAAATAAGACCAAATCATAGCATGTACAAAGTGGCCAAGGATGAAAGATGACTATACTCTATAAAGCAAAAACCTAGTATATCATATTGGATGGAACATGGAGAACATACGTGAGAATTAATTATGAGAGTGCTGGATCAAGGTGGAAATGTATGACAGTTAAACTTAATTATCAAATTAATTGGCATATGAGCTGCCTAGAGAATTAGTAAGGCACATATCTGTGTGTATATATGTGTGTCATGGAGATGTGGACTTTGGCACTATATGTGATCCTTGGTCTTTTCATCTCTGGCACTGTTGTTATACTTTGCTTACATTCACCACAAACTAGGTGAATGTAAGCAAAACATGCACCATATTCTTCTATTATGATGTTCCTGCCTTGGAACCAGTAGACCATGAACCAAATATTCTGAAGATGTGAGCCAAATTAGTGCTTTCATTAATAAAGTCGTAGGATTTGGGTAATGTTTTCAGTGATGGGAAAATTGACTACTACAGGGGAAGGAGAATAAAAGATTTCAAAAAGATGTAAGACCAATAGAGCCCAGCCTGATGACTTAGCATCTTATAAAATGTCTGTCTCAAAATTTTAAAAAAATTAAAATTGGGGACATGCCCTTACATTCAGTGACCAACAATGGAGATAAAGATGATTAGAGATGAGATAGACAGAACAGAGCTAGAGCTAGAGCTAGAGAAGAAAGAAGAGAAGAGAAAGGAAAAAAGAAAAAAGAAAAGAAGAGGAGAGGAGAGCAAAGAAGAGAAGAGGAGAATATTTAGAATATTGATATGGGAATATTCTTCATATTCTTCATTGATCCAAGGCTTACTATGACGGAAAGGTCTAGAGGAGCAATGCAAAAAATTTGCTGTGGTGGCTTTTAGAAATTTAGAATAAGCTTAGGCTAATGTGAAGTAAAGAATTTAGGGCAAACATAATATAGGAGTCAGTTAAAGTAAAGACCCAGATACTGGGGACCAGGCCAAGATCCCCAATCTCCCAAAACAGTGTAAGATGAAGGCTTAAATAAATGAGCAAAGTGGTATGATTTTACAGCTCCAGGAGGATCAAAACCCTCTAGCAGAGTTCAAGACTCTGGAAGTTAAGACAAGGAATGTCTCTGGGCAGCCCGTATTTATTTAGTTTTTCAAACAAGGAAAGGTTTAGACTGAAAGTGCAGGAAACTGAGCATGATCCTGGGAGTCGTTCAAGGACTTTTCCAAGTAACAGATTATGTTAATTTAGGAAAGGTGTTTTAGGAGAAAGTCATCAGGCTGACTTTCACTGAAAAGTGAAATGCCTGCAGCTATAATCTCTATATTATTAATTGGAGTTGGAGCCAGGTGTCTTCAGCTGTGGCCTTGTCTTACCCTTTGAGGCATCTCTTTGTTCTTAGTTCGGCCATGTCCTGGCCATGTCAAAGCTCTACATGAGTGTTTAATTTCCAGCTTCAAAGGCTCCCAACACCCAGAAATATCAGAGAATTGGGTATGTTAGAGTGTGACTATTACTGGAGGCTAAATTTTTCCAGTTGAATAAATTCTATAAGAAGACCAAGAAAGCATTGTATTTACCAAAGCAATAGGGAATATGCTGCTGAGAATGGGATCTAGCATTCTTGAAATGCTTAAGAAGGACTGTCTTCTTTGTGTTGGGATGGTAGTGGAAAATGCAATTACAAAACTAGACCCACTGATAGTCACAAAGAGATGTTCCTAACACAATAGGTACCAAATGGTGCTACTTTGTCATTAGAAAAAAATAATGCTTAATAGGCCATAACATCCCTAGGAAAAACATGAGTAGTCAAAAATAATTTTCCCCATTTGATCATGATGTGTGATCCTTTTAATATGACTTTGAATTTGGTTTTCTAGTTGCTAAGTTTTGAATCAGGACTATCCCTCAAATGTCTGTTTTACTAATATGTGGGACTTTTTCAAGGTCATTGAATCTTGGGGATGCTGTAGCTGACATGATATGAGGAGATAGAAACTGGTCAAGGGAGGTAAATCATTGAGAGTTGATGCAGAAGGATGTATCTCCCTTCTTGACTTCTTGTTTCTCACTTTGCTTCCTGGCCACAATGACAGGAACAGCTTTCCTTCACTGTGTCCTTCATCATGTCATTTTATCTTCGAGATGGACCATCATAGACTATATCTGTACATTTTGGTTATTGTGTCCCAGAGATAAGAAAGTAATTACAACCAATCCTGGTGCTAGGAATGAAGTTACTGGTCTTATTATACCTATGTGATTTAGAAGGCTTTGGAACTAGTTCACAGGAGTTTGGAAGTTTGGAGATGCTAGATAGAGAAACACTAGAATTATGTAAGCAAAGTTGATGGGGGATTTTTGTTAGAACTCAGAAGCCCAAAATGATGATTGAAATGCTAAGTTAGGTCTAGGTTCAAGAGGTTTCAATTGGGAGCAAGAAATATATTGGCTGTTGGACCTGAGACTATATGTGCCATTCTCTAGCAGAAAATTTCCCTACATTTAGTTCATCTACTGAGACTTTCAAAACTTTTGAGATTATTGTCACTGAACTACTTTATCAGATGAAGGAAATTTCAAGGCATCCTCAGAGTTTTTGCAATGAGTATTACTGGTGCTTTTAATCATGAACAACAACAAAAGAATTTCCATTTAAATTGTAGATGTTGAGTGTTGTGTTCTAGCAACCAGAAAGTAACTAAGACACTAGTATATTATTGATGAATTTTTGTATCAATGTTCATACAAAATGTTTAATGATTTCTGATCTATGCAATGAAGAATAATCAAGATAATCCATCAGAAGACTGTAGGTGTTCACAGACATAAAAATATCATACTACCTTACCTAGTTTTAGGACTAGAAATGATCAAGTGTTAAAAATGACAAATACTTGAACTACTATAGCAAATATTTACAATATTCAACTTAATATCCCATTCTTTGCCTAAATCATTGGTTATCAATTAGGAATGATTTTACTTCACAAAGTACATGTGGCAATAATTCTATATATTTTTGGTCCTTATGACTGGAACCCTACTATCCTGCAGTGCACAGTCACCAAGAATGCTGCTGGAATCTCACAATGCACAAGATTTCCCCTGCAAAACAAAAGTATCATCCACACAAAATCTCAGTAGTGCTAACATTGACTAACCCTTCCTTAAATTTACTTGTGAGTATTTATTCTGATGTTTGTACACCAGAAAATGGGACCAGTATCAGTCAGTGTTTTACTAGAGAACCAGATATAATATAAGATTTACAAATGTATAAGAAATTATAAGATAGGTTTATTATGGTCACTAACAGAGTTGGTTGAGAAAACATGCAGAAGGTTTCTGCACACCAGAGGCTGAAGATTTCAATACAAGGTCTAGAGTTCATCGCTGTATCTCATGCAAGTCCGTATCAGGAGGCCAATGTGTCTGAGATGAAAGATTGAAAAGCCTCTTTGAGAAAGTTAAAGAGTCTATGTTGGAAGACTGAAGAGTCTATGAGAGAGGTTGAAGGATCAGAGGTGGAAGCCGAAGAGTGCCTGGAAGTCAGGAGTTGAAAAAGATTAAAAGTTGAAGAGCAAGACTGTAGTTGCTATGAAGAACAGAAACAAGTCCGTCCTTCCTCATTTTCCTTTCATATTATCCAGGTGATAAGTTGCCATAGAGTTGATCCTCTATACAATAGAGTGTAAAATTGCTGAGCCAACTTAATTACACTTCTAAAATTCTCGAATGCCAGAATCAATCAACTATTACTGGAGCTATACAACTATTTCAAGAACTCTTGAATCTGAGTTGGCATTAACAACCAAGGACTATAATCATTATCATAGATCCCTTAACTTGAGTGAATATGTATAGGATCCAAGTAATAAATGGATTCTAGTCCAAATTCAATTTATAGCAAATATACAGACTAAATCAAGTCCTCAAAAGATCTCATTGAAATGTTTAATAGTTGGTAGTTGTCATGAAACTTGCCCTCGGTTTTTGGCCTTTAGAACAAGACATATCATAATAAGGAAGACCTTGAGGAAGCTTCTCAGATTCTCCTCTCCTCAGTATAAGCTAGATAGCAAATGAATTAAATAATATTAGAACCACAGTGGAATAGCACTGATTACCACCTTCTTTAAAGACGAAACAGATGTAAAATGGCTACTATGATGTGCCATTTAGCTCACTATCCTGTTTCTTAAAAACCTCATATTTCTCATAGACAAACAGGAAGCATCAATGATAGCTGTTGCATCAAAGTTTATGTCTTTGCTAGAACTGATTAACTTGATGACTAAAAGTTGTTGCATGACCATTGATTTATTGAATTTGTTTTCTGTCATACCAAGGAAAATTAGAAAAGTTTGCATTCACTTGTATAGTTAATGGTCTATATTTTCACAAGTACTATTAACTTATCTTTTTAAATGCAATTCCAATTATTTTGGATTTTATGTATGTTCCACAGAGTATCATATTGATACACTCTATCAATGAGATCATATTAATCAAGCAAGATGCAAAATAATGGATGAGTATCGTGAAAGCATTATTAAATTATGCAAACATCAAAAGATGAGAGATAAACTCCATAAAGATGAAAAAAATCTCTCATTATATATTGTACACACATACCAATAAAATCTTAAAAATGTAAGTGTTAAATATCAATTTGAGGATCTATGCATAGTAAAGATGTTATATAATTTGGGTAAAGAAGAAAGAGGAGGAGGAGAAGAAGCAAAACTCCAAAACATTATTAAAGATTTTATGATTCAGTGATCTAGGACTTGTTTGGAAAACGTTTTCAAAATAAATAATAACCTATTTTGCTTATATCTCACTATTAATAAGAGATCAATGCCTGGTGGGAGTTCTAGATGTAGCATATTCTGCATTTTAAGATGCCACTTCATTATCTTATCAGATGACACAAAAAGGCTGCCAACTTCATAGGACTCAGAGCAGAAAATGCTCTTTCAGGGCCCAAGCTACTGTGTAAGTAGCCATGTTTCTTGACATATATGACCTGGAAAACTCCAGATTATTCAAAGTAACAGAGATGGAGATGTATATGACATTTATTACAACTTCCAGGAAGATAACCACATTTAGATATGCGTTCTGGAACAAAGTCATATCACCTTCAATGAGAAATTATGTACCATTTGAAAATGAGTTTCTTTCATGCTTCTGAGCCCTGGTGTACTTGGATAACTCATTGTAGAACATCAAATATTTAGAACTACCCACCATAAACTGAGTTGTAAGAAATCATATGTTGTACTATAATGTATGATGAGTCAAGAAGAAATTTACTATATCAAGGGGCTGGGGATATAGCTCAGCGGCATAAGCACCTGCCTTGCAAGCAGGCGGTCGTGAGTTCGATCCCTGGTACCGGTAAAAATGAAAAAGACAAAAAAAAAAAAAAAAAAAAAGAAAAAAGAAATTTACTATATCAAGAGTGTATTACATCTGGGATTGATTATGAGCAGGACCAGAAGCTAAAAGTAGGTGACATGAGTAAATGGATAAAATTTCCATGTTATCTTTTTGTTACCTATTCCCTGTTATCCCTGTATTTTCTCAATACATACTGTAGTTACATTGTCGATGATCATTGCTGTGGATAGAATTTGGTTTGAATATGTCCCTAAAAGATTCGTTTTCTGGAATCTTTATCCCCCCATATGGTGGTAATGAGGTAGTAGAATGTTTCATAGATGGGTTCTAGTAAAAGGTGATTAGGTCATTGGAGGTTCTATTCGTCCATCAAAAAGGATTAAATTAGTTCTGGAGTCTCAGTAAGTTCCTGAAAGAATAAGTAGCTTTTAAAAGAGAAAGCCTGGTCCTCGAATCTCTGAGGCATCTCATCTTATCCTCTGATAGAATACTGCCATTGTGATGCAATCTCCACTGAAAAACTCTCACAAAACCCCAAACAGATGGGGTTGACAAATCATGAATTTTCAGCCTCCAAATCTGTGCTTAGTTAACTTATCTTCTGTACAAATTGCCAAGCATCATATATTTTTGTAGCAACAAAATGAGCTATTACCATAGTTATAGTGATAGAGCTTCTCTTATAATTGGCTAATAGGTGAAAAAAAGGCCAAACTTCATTCATTACATCACTGCAAAACCAAAGTGAATCTCTAATGTCCTATAACACTTCCCAGGAATACTTTGAGCCCAAACATAGATTTAAAGGGAAATTTCCCTAGTGGAGAGACCTTTGAGTATTGCATACAGTCATTCAATTTTTCTGAAAAAAAAAATAAGTGGTGTGAGTTGAGAGCATATAAGAATTCATGGCTGTGAAAGATGGAAAAGTCAATTATAAGACTTCTCAGCAAATATTATGTGATATACCAAAGATAGTGTGGCTATATCTCTAGAAGTGTCATCATCTGTGATGATTTTAAGTTGTAAGTCTTCCAGCTATCTTCAGTCATGAGAAAATGCTAATAAGAAAGTAGACATAATGATTTGGCTAGTTGACATTACCTAACATCTGATATTGACACTCCGAGTGTGGACATAAAATAAATAAATGGAATATCCTAGGTAACAGGAATAGAGGCTAGTCATGGGCAAAATGGAATAGAGTTTCACTTAGGATGACTGATTTAGGTATTTTCCCTGCAAAAAGTCCAACCTAGGAGTTATAAAGACTGATGCTGTGTCTCTAATGTGCAATCATCCCTCAAGGATAACAGGCAGTCTCTTATCTACACATTGAGTACGTTGAACTCCTTTCTTGGACAGGTATTTATTCATGTTAATGGCAACTGATACATATCCTGAGTAATAGTGTGACTTTTTTGTTTACAGATCTTCACCATCTAAATGCTTACCTTACCACTATCTGAATGTTTACACAGTGTGTGATCAATTGACATGTGATACTATGTAGCGTTGCTTCAGACCATGATATTCATTTTACAGCAAAGTAGGTATAGCAGTAGTGAATTACCATAAGATCTACTGATTCTCTCAAATTATACTGCCCACAAATTGATGATCTGATAGAGCAATTCAGAAACCTTTTGAAAGTGATTATTATACTGAGCATGATATGGTATGAAGTGCTACATGAGTGTGTAGCATATATCTTAAATCAGTGACTAGTATATGTTGCTGTGTACATCATATTTAGGTTACATGAATCTGAGAGCTAAAGACTAAAAGTGTGGAGTAGCTCTGTTTATCATAAACTTTAAAACATTCAATTGGGAAAATGTGTACAGATGGTTCCTGAATTATGATTTTCAACTTTATAATCATGAAAAACTACATGCATTCAGAAGAAATTATGCTGCATATTTTGAATTTTGATTTTCTCAAGCTAATATGCAGCTTACTATCTTCTCATGATACTTTAGAACAGAAATGAGCTATAGATAAACAACTGATACTCTCCTGTGTTGCAAGGTTATGATGTTCAATGGGTTGGATGTATTAAATTCATTTTTAACTTACAGTATTTCCATTTTATGATGAATTTATCAGAATACACTAAGTTTCTGAAAATCTGGACTTGACACATTTAGAGATCCTAACTCACAGAAAGGGGTTTCCTGTACTATGGGAAATGTCTTAGCACACTTCAGGGTTTTCAGGTTTCTCATTCTAAATAAACACAGGAAAAGGACACACTACTTTGGCAAGCCTAATGTACTGAATCCTGATCACAAGCCCATAGAACTTCATTGAAAAGTGGAGAAGAATATATATCATACTCAGTGTACTTAGACTGTCTCTTGTTACTGTTGCTCATTTCTTTTGGTAAATGAAAAATTGTTTCATTTATGGGGTGAGAAGAAGTTAATGAGGAGAGGCTCAGACTTTTGAGAGATGAAGGTCTAATTACTATTCCTGCATCAAATAGGCTGCTTAGAACAATAAAAATGTTAGCTCATTGTGAAATAGCAATAGAAAGATACAGTTGTGAATTATGACTGTCAGATCAGTTTCTGTTTGAAGGGCTGTGATTAATCCCACTAATCTTCATTTTGTGAATTCTGTTAAGGGATCAACAAGAATTCCAGGATAATTATTTTCAGAATGTACTATATTGGACAAATGAATTGAAGGAGTACAAAGAGTAAACCATATTGGGAAAATGGGACTGGGAATTGGGAAAATGGGGTACATCTACTCAGGCTCTCTGTTAGGATTGAGATGCTCATTCTCACAGCTATTATGTATATATTTTTGACTTACAAAAGCATGATCTATGATTTTTAGCTTTATGATTTTATATACTGCGTGTGTATTTGAGTTATAACATTATCAACCAATAATTTTAATGACAAGTAACCCCACAATAAGTTGAGGAGCATCTGTATTTACAGTTGAGTACTCTCAGCTTAGTCCCATTCTGAGACTCTCTCTCTAGAGAGGTACTTAGACCTAAATTATGTCCAAACCCAATGGACAAGTTGTATCCAGTGTTTACTGTCGTGATAAACCTACTTTCCTATAGGTGGGAATACTCTGAAAGGTTATTACCACTTCAGAGTACTCTATGAAATCATTAAGTCCCTGTAGAAACTTATCAGAACCAAACTCCTCCCTCTGATTAATCCTTAATTCTACAAATATTGATGTTGTTGGTAATTCACAATAAAGTCCCTAGATGCAAACTCTATCCTCCGGTCAGCTTTCCAGGAAAACTGATCTGAGCCACTGCATATTTGGTCCTGTATGTTAACTTGGTTGGTATCTTGGTTCTCAACTGTTATAGAAAAATACTGGAGGCTAGGTACTTTATAAAGAGGAGATATTAATTCAGCTTATGGATCTTGAAGTTCAAGCATATGGTAGTGGTTTCCTAGTAAGGGCCACCTGGGCTGTATGACATATTGCAAATGGCATTAAGAGAGTAATGTGTACAAAAGAGAGATAACACATACCCACAGAAATTCAGAGATGAGATTCACTCTTTCTGTAACACACTACATGAGCAATACCTGGGATCACACAAAAGAAACATTAGTACCTTAATAAAATAATGCCTCCACTGACCTATTCACCATCTACTAAACACAACCTCTTAAAATGTTTCACAACTTTTCACTATCATTGTGCTGACTACTAAGTTTCTTTTTTTTTTTTATTTAAGAGGAAAAAGAGAAAAACACAAAACAAACCAAAGCGGCGTAAGGGTACACGCAATACAGAACTACAAAACAAAACAAAACAAAACAAAACAAAAAACCATAACAGTAAGAAATTACCTGCTAGTAGATTACACACTATTTTCTTGAAAATAGTTCCTCAAATCACAGTATCAAAGAACACAAGGTGGACATTCAAACAGGGAGACTGCAAACAGCTGTGTTCAATGTTCCAAAAACATTGATAAAGACAGCTATTTAACACCCCCAAACACACTTGCTGTTATATCCGTTAGAGCTCCTTTTCTTTTTTTTTTCCCCCTCTCTTTTTTACAACAAAATTTACACATCTTGGATTTTATTACTCCTTAGTGCTTATTACTTTCTTTGGGGGGGGGGGAAGAATACAGTCAAATATGGCAAAACAAAGCTGTCAGTCAATACCAAGGATAGACGTAGCACATGGTGTAGAACAGAGTACAAGTTTATCAACAATGGTTATCAACGTTGTCCCTTTTTTCCTTAAAAAGAATTGTCTATCTTATTAGATATTATAAAGTTGGACAAAACAGTAGAGAACAAGACCAATAAAACTTAGGCGTTGTAAACATTACAGGACTTCCAAAGAAGACAATAGTCAAACCAGAATGGGTATTTTAGTGAATCTTATTCTCTTCAAAGTAGTTGCCTATGTCTTCAAACTTGATACTATCATATAGAATGGAACAGAGTCTAATCAGTCAAAACAAGATCGTGGGAGTACTACAGGACTTCAAAACAAGTTAATAGGAAATCGAAAAGAGTTACTATTTATATATCCTAATTTTTTTGAATTTTTTCTTTAATTAAGACAAACATAAGAAATGACTAAATAATTTTTTTTGAAACAATAAGGGGGAGATTGAGATAAAACAGGACATAACAATATTACAATAGAGGTCACAGCATGACTGTTTCAATAACCTAGTACTTCACCACCTTATAACCTGACTTAATAGTAGTTACCATAGTGTCTTTTTCCTTGAAATATTTGGGTAAAACTTCATATACTCTAGCTTCAAATATTTTCATATCAAGAAGCCCAGAATAAAGCCTTTCTAATTAATGAGTGAAAACTTTATAAGGCTTCAAGGCCACCTAATGGGGAATCATGATTACCACATATTTTTATATATTTGAATCATTACTTACATTAGGGAAACTATTCGGTATTCACACATGTGAGATTGATTTATTTCACTTATGAGTATGGTCTCAAGCTGTGCCCATTTATTGATAAATATCTCAATGTGATCCTTCTTTATAGCTGAATAATACTCCATTGTATAGAAATACCACAACTTTTTTATCCATTTCTCAGTTGATGGGCACTTGGGTTGTTTCCAAGATCTGGCGATTACAAATTGTGCTGCTATAAACATAGGTGCACATATATCACTGTGGTATGATGCTTTCAGTTCTTCTGGGAATATGCCTAGAAGTGGAATAGCTGGAATAAATGGGATTTCCAGTCCCAACTTTTTGAGAAATCTCCAGACAGATCTCCACAAAGGCTGTACCAGTCTACACTCCCACCAGCAGTGCAGGAGAGTTCCTTTTTCCCCACAGCCTCTCCAGCATTTGTTGTCGGTTTTCTTGATCCTGGCCATTCTTTCAGGAGTGAGATGGTATCTCAGTGTGGTTTTAATTTGCATTTCTCTAATGACCAATGATGATGAGCATTTTTTCATGTATTTATTTTCCATTTGCATTTCTTCATCTGAGAATTGCATATTCATCTCAGATGCCCATTTTTGGATTGGATCTTTGAATTTCGGAGGTCTGAGTTTCTTTAATTCTTTATATGTTTTAGACAAGAGGCCCTTGTCTGAGAGAGAGTTCACTAAAATCTTTTCCCAGTTTGTGGGTTTTCTTTTCACTATGCTGGAGATTTCTTTTGACATGCAGAAACTTTTTAATAAGAAGTGGTCCCAGTTATTGATTCTGGGAAGTATTTCCCGTGCGGTTTGAGTCCTGTTCATGAATTCTTTACCTACTCCTATGTCTCCAAGGTTTCTACCTATTTTGTCTTCCAATAGATTTAGTGTTTCTGTTTTAATATTCAGATCTTTGACCCATTTACATTTTAATTTAGTACATGGTGATAGACATGGGTCTAGCTTTAGTTTTCGGCAAATGGAGAGCCAGTTTTTCCAGCACCATTTATTAAAGAGACTGTCGTTCTTCCAGTGAACCTGCTTGGCTCCTTTATCAAAAATAAGGTGGTTGAGTGTGTTCGTAGTTGTGGTTGTATCTTCTAATCTATTCCACTGATCTTCAGCTCTGTTTTGATTCCAATACCATGTTGATTTTACTACTGTTGCTTTGTAGTATAACTTCAAGTCAGGGATTGTGATGCCTCCTGCTTTGTCTTTGCTGCTTAGAATTGCCTTTGCGATTCTAGGTCTCTTCTGGTTCCAGATAAAATTTAGGAGTGATTTCTCTAGATCTATAAGGTATGTTGATGGTATTTCTATTGGGATTGCATTGAATCTGTATAACAGTTTTGGGAGAATGGCCATTTTCACAATGTTTGTTCTTCCTATCCATGAGCAAGGGATGTCTTTCCATTTTCTGAGATCATCTTCAATTTCCTTTTTCAGTGTATTATAATTTTCACTGTATAAGTCTTTCACTTCTTTCGTAAGAGTAATTCCTAAATATTTCATTTTTTTGCTTGCTAATGTGAATAGTCCAGTTTCTCTTATTTCCCTCTCTGTAATTTTGTTGTTCGTGTATAGGAATGCTATTGATTTCTGAGTATTGATTTTGTATCCAGCCACATTACTGAATTTATTTATTGTATCTAAGAGTATTTCAATGGAGTTTAGGGGGTCTTCTATGTAGAGTATCATGTCATCTGCAAACAATGATAATTTAACTTCTTCTTTTCCTATCTTTACCCCTTTTATTTCTCTTTCTTGCCTAATTGCTCTGGCTAGTACTTCCAGTACTATATTAAATAAGAGTGGTGATAAAGGACATCCTTGTCTTGTACCCGATTTTAAAGTAAAGGCTTTCAATTTTTGGCCATTTAGTATGATGCTGGCTGTTGGTTTGTCATAAATGGCCTTTATTATATTGAGGTAAAGACCATTTATTCCAATTTTCTGTAAAGTTCTTATCATGAATAAGTGTTGGACCTTATCGAAGGCTTTTTCTGCATCTATAGAGATGATCATGTGATTCTTATTTTTGGCTTTATTGATATGGTGGATTACATTTATTGATTTGCATATGTTGAACCATCCTTGCATTCCTGGGATGAATCCCACCTGGTCATGGTGTATAATCTTCTTGATGATTTGCTGGATCCTATTTGCCAATATTTTATTGAGGATTTTTGCATCTGTGTTCATTAGGGAGATCGGTCTATAGTTCTCTTTTATAGTTGGGTCTTTCTCAGGTTTTGTTACTAGAGTAATATTTGCTTCCAGGAATGACTTAGGAAGGATTGCTTCCCTTTCAATTTCATTGAATAGTTTGAGGAGTGTCGACATTAGGTCTTCTTTATATTTCTTGTAGAATTCTGCAGTGAATCCATCTGGGCCTGGGCTCTTCTTGGTGGGCAAGGACCCAATTACATTCTCAATTTCATTAGCAGAGATTGGGTTATTCAACAGTTTTATATCCTCTTGATCTAGCTTTGGTACTTCATATGCTTCTAAGAATCTGTCTATTTCTTCTGTGTTATCAAACTTTTGAGAGTAGAGGTTTTCAAAATAGGTGTTGATGATCCTCTGTATTTCTATTGGGTCTGTAGTTATTTCTCCTTTTTCATTTCTTATTGCATGAATTTGAGCTTTTTCTTTCCTTTTTTTAATAAGGTTGGCTAGGGGCTTATCGATTTTATTTATTCTTTCAAAGAACCAACTCTTTGATTCGTTGATTCTTTGGATTGTTTTCTTAGTCTCTATTGCATTGATTTCTGCTCTGATTCTTATAATTTCCTCTCTTCTTTCGGCTTTGGGCTTGACTTGCTCTTCTTTTTCTAGCTGTTTGAGGTGTAGCATCAAGTTATTTACTTGTATTCGTTCTGTTTTCCTGATGTGGGAACTCAGTGCAATAAATTTTCCTCTCAGAACGGCTTTCATTGCATCCCACAGATTCCGGTAAGTTGTATCTGCATTTTCATTTTCTTTTAGGTATTGTTTAATTTCTTCTTTAATTTCTTCTGTGACCCACTGATTACTCAAGAGTGTGTTATTTAGTTTCCATGTGTTTGCGGAATTTTTGCAGTATCCTTTGTCATTAATTTCTAATTTCAGAGCGCTATGATCCGATAATATGCAAGGGATGATTTCAACTCTTTTGCATTTGCTTAAATATGTTCTGTGAGCTAATATATGGTCTATTTTAGAAAATGATCCATGTACTGCTGAGAAGAATGTGTATTCTGATGTTGTTGGGTGGAACATTCTGTATATGTCTATCAAACCCATTTGTTCACAGGTGTGATTCAGTTCTGTTATTTCTTTGCTCATTTTCTGTCTGGTTGATCTGTCCCTTGGTGTCAGTGGTGTATTAAGGTCTCCTGTTACAATTGTGTTACTGATAATTTGAGTTTTCATTTCTGTTAATAATTGTTTTATATAACTGGGTGCTCTGGAGTTTGGTGCGTATATATTTAAGATAGTTATCTCTTCCTCTTGGAGTTTTCCCCTTACGAGTATGTAGTGACCTTCTTTGTCCTTTATGGTCATTGTTGGTTTAAAGTTCACGTTGTCTGCAAACAGAATGGCTACTCCTGCCTTTTTTTGGATTCCTGCTGCATGAAGAATTGTTTTCCATCCTTTGACTTTCAGTCTGTGAGTATCTTTCTGGGTTAGATGGGTTTCCTGTAAACAGCATATGGTTGGATTTTGTTTCTTGATCCATTCTGCTAGTCTGTTTCTTTTGATTGGTGCATTGAGACCATTTACATTAATGGTTATTACTGTTAAATGCTGGTTAATTGTAGGAATGTTATCTCTCTGCTGTTGCATCTTTATCTTTCGGTTCTGTTTAATTATTTGCTTTGCTTAGTGGTTTTTTCCTTTGTGTATCTAAACTGTCTTTCACTATTTTTTGCAGGGTTGGTTTGGTGTTCATGAAGTTCTTCAGCTGTTCTTTGTCATGGAAGTATCGTATTGCACCATCTATTTTGAATGATAGTTTTGCAGGATATATCAGTCTTGGTTGGAAATCATTTTGCTTTAGGATCTGGAATACTTCACTCCATGCTCTTCTTGACTTTATCGTTTGTGCTGAGAAGTCTGCTGTGATTCTGATAGGTTTTCCTTTATAAGTGATTTGTCTTTTCTCTCTGACAGCTTTTAATAATCTATTCTTGTGTTGGATTTCTGGGATGGTGACTATTATATGTCTGGGTGCAGTTTTATTTTGGTTATGACTGTTTGGAGTTCTATATGCTTCACTGATCCTGATGTCAGTTTCTGATCTCATGCTTGGGAAATTTTCAGCTATTACTTCTCTAAATATCCTCCTTACATCCTTCATGTTGTCTCCCTCTCTTTCATTAATCCCTATCATTCTTATGTTATTCTTCTTTGCATCGTCTTGCAGTTGTTGAATTGTTGTTTCCTGGTTCCTTGTTATTTTCAAAAGATCTTTCCTTTCCTGTTCACTAGCTGCAATCCTGTCTTCAAGGTGTGAAATTCTATCTTCACTTTCATTAAGGCGGTTTTTACAACTTTCAGTGGAGTTTTTTATTTCCTGTATATCTCTGTGCATCTGCATTATGTATTCTGTTTGTTTCTTATATTGCTCGTCTAGGGACTCTATCTTTTTGTTTAGTTCCTCCAATTTTTTATCTGTGTTTTCTTTAGATATATTTAGAATCTCTTTCATTTCTTTTATCATTTCTTCTTTTATCTGGGAGATTATTTCGAGTTTGAATTTCTTTAAAGCTTCCTGGAGTTGCTTGTCAATTTCAGTGGCTATTGTGTCCGATATATGAGGTGGATGGGATATATTTTCTTCTATATACATCGCTCCTAGGGTTTCTTGAGATGGGCTGGAGGTTTGAGGTTGTAATTTGGTCTTTCGTTTTGTCATTTTCCTATATTTCTGTGTTTCAAGTGTTACTTGAAAGCTTCCTCAGGATCTGTTGAAAATCCCCTTCTATGTTTGGAGCTACTGGGACTCTGGCGCCACGCTACTCCAAGCCATTAGGCCTACAGAACCAGTGGCCCTCCTCTGCCTGCTCAGAACTCCGCAGTTCCAGACAAGCTGGGCCTCAGGGACACTGTGCGCCCACCTGCCCCTTGGAAGCTCCACAGTTCTTCAATCGCAGCCGGGTTAGGGTACTCACCACAGGCCGCAGTGCTTCAGGAACCTGTGGACCCTCCCTGGTTGCAGAGATATCCACAGTCCTCCAGACACGCAGAGAGGCCAGTGAGGGCACCCCAGATCTGCCCAGCTCCTCCTCTGCAGACCTGTGGCCAGGCGTGGCAGCTAAACAGGCTGGGCTAGGCTGGTAGTGTGGGCCAGCCCAACTATTGGGAGCTCAGCAGGTCTCCAAATGAAGCCGGGAATGGGGAGGCTGATGTGGAAGCCTTAAACCCACCTCTCTCCTTCACTGCACCTGGAAGCCTGAGGGAACTCCAGCAGTCTGGGCGCAGAAATCCAGAGTCCTCCAGACACGCAGAGAGGCCAGTGAGGGCACCCCAGATCTGCCCAGCTCCTCCTCTGCAGACCTGTGGCCAGGCGCGGCAGCTAAACAGGCTGGGCTAGGCTGGTAGTGTGGGCCAGCCCACCTATCGGGAGCTCAGCAGGTCTCTAAATGAAGCCGGGAATGGGGAGGCTGATGTGGAAGCCTTAAACCCACCTCTCTCCTTCACTGCACCTGGAAGCCTGAGGGAACTCCAGCAGTCTGGGCGCAGAAATCCAGAGTCCTCCAGACACGCAGAGAGGCCAGTGAGGGCACCCCAGATCTGCCCAGCTCCTCCTCTGCAGACCTATGGCCAGGCGCAGCTGCTAAACAGGCTGGGCTAGGCTGGTTGTGTGGGCCAGCCCACCTATTGGGAGCTCAGCAGGTCTCCAAATGAAGCCGGGAATGGGGAGGCTGATGTGGAAGCCTTAAACCCACCTCTCTCCTTCACTGCACCTGGAAGCCTGAGGGAACTCCAGCAGTCTGGGTGCAGAAATCCAGAGTCCTCCAGACACGCAGAGAGGCCAGTGAGGGCACCCCAGATCTGCCCAGCTCCTCCTCTGCAGACCTATGGCCAGGCGCAGCTGCTAAACAGGCTGGGCTAGGCTGGTTGTGTGGGCCAGCCCACCTATTGGGAGCTCAGCAGGTCTCCAAATGAAGCCGGGAATGGGGAGGCTGATGTGGAAGCCTTAAACCCACCTCTCTCCTTCACTGCACCTGGAAGCCTGAGGGAACTCCAGCAGTCTGGGTGCAGAAATCCAGAGTCCTCCAGACACGCAGAGAGGCCAGTGAGGGCACCCCAGATCTCTGACTACTAAGTTTCAACGCATGAATCTTTGAAAGACACAATGAAGCTATACCCACAACTTGAAATATCTTTTCAGTGTTTACTTTATAACTACTTATTCTTGGGTTAAATAAATATATTTCATTTTGTGTACTTAACTACATTGTGTACATATCTACTTGGCTTTATATCCAGCATTTTTTGCTAAATATATTTGTTAATTCTAGTAATTTATTTGGAGAAGAGTTTTCAATTAATTACTTTTATTGATACATTTTATTTTTAACTTTTTTTATTTTTTGGCACAGGGAATTGAACTCAGGGCCTTGAGCTTGACAGACAGGCACTGTTGAGATTTAGATACACATAATGATCACATTCATTATAGAGAGACTTTATCCCCACATCATATATTTTGATACTTTTTTATTCCATTTCCCTCCCCTCCTTCAATGCCTCTTCTCCTCATTGTCTACAAAATCTTTGTTTCTGTTTTTACTTTTTTTCTCTTCTTTCTTTTACCTTTCCTTCATTTCCTCCTCCCTATTTGAAATCCAATTCCCCTACCCATTTGAACGTTTTCTTCCCATTTCACAGTATGTATTACACTTTTGGATTCTACTTTACACTTTTTTCTCACACTAGAGAAACAATGTGATTCTTACACATGTGTGTCCAATTTATTTCACTTAAGAGTAGGGTCTCAAGATGCATCCATTTACCTAGAAATGTCTCAAGCTTGTCCTTGTTTGTGGCTAAGTAGTACTCCATTGCATATATTTTTAAATGTTCTCTATATCCATTGATTAGCTAATGAGCATTTGGGATATATCCAAGATTTAGCTATTACAAACTGTATAGCTATCAGAAGAGGAATAGCTTAGTTGAGTGGGACCTCTAGTTTTAGTTTTTTGAGGAACGCACACACTGATTTCCATAGTGATTGCACCAGTTTACACTCCCACCAACAGTGAAGAAGTGTTCATTTTTTTCCCAGAAAACCACCGGCATTTGTTATTGGTTGATTTCTTGGTAATGGGCATTCTTACATGAGAAATATTGCAAAGAATCAACAACTGAGAGCTCATTGTATAAAAGCTTTTGCACAGGAAAATAAATCACCAATAGAGTGAAGAAACAACCCACACAGTGGGAAAAAATTTACTGTTTCTCAGCCAAAGGATTGATACATAGAATATACAAGGAACTTATAAAAATTCAGATCCCCAAAATTTAAAGATTCAATCCAAAAATGGTCATCTGAAATCAACAGATAACTTCTCAGGTAAAGAAGTACAAATACCAAATAAATATATTTAAAAAAATGTTAAACTTCACTGGTTATTTGGGAGATGCAAATTAAAACATAGTAAATTTTACTGTATTTTTCCTATCTATATAATCCTTTATTTATGATAACATTTATGTCTTGTTTTTCAATTATTCTGACTTTTATATCCATCCATAGCCTAACTGCAATAGCTGCGACTTCTAAGTAAGTTGTTGAATAGAAGTGCTAATAGCAAGTATTGTTCTCTTACTTCTGATCTCAGAATAACAACTATGACACCTTTGAATATGATACTTGTTGTACCTGTTGGGAATAAACATACTTTGATTTCTTCCTTTCTGATACATAACATTTTTTTCTTCCTTTCCTTATCTAATTGTTCTTGTTAATGAAGAGTGCTATGATGAACATAAGTGGTTATAGTGGACATCTTTAAGTTGTTCTTGATGTTAGAAGAGAAGTTCTCAGTTTTTGCCACTTAAAAAGATGTTGTCAGTAGGTTTGTCATAAGTGACTTTTATAAAATTGAGATAAGGTTTTTCTATACCTATTTTTATCATGAAAAGATATTCAGTTTTGTCAACATTTTTTCTATTGAGAGATAACACGTGATATTTTTGCTCTTACTTCTGTTTATGTAGAAATTACATTTTTGATTTGCATATATTGAACCATTCTTTCATCCTTGGAATGTAGCCTACTTGGTCAAGATGGGCATGGATTTAACTCAGTGGCTTAATTGCCTGCTTGGTAAATGCCAGGCCATAAGTTCAATCCCTGATACCAAAAAAAGTTATCTTTTTGATAACTTGTTGTATTGTTTACATCAGTATCTTTTGGGGATTTTAATATTTTTATTCATTAAAGAGATTTGTCTATAGTTATCATTATTGTTTGGATTTTTATGTAGCTTTGGAATCAGTATAATGGTGGTTTCTAGGAATTATTTTGAAATGTATTTGTCTTCCAGTTTCATTAAAAATTTGGGGAGTGTTTGTTTTACATGATTCATGATGAGTTTAGGGAACTGAGCAAGGAATCCATCCAGATATGGTCTCTTACTCCTCAGTAAGATTTTTATTACTACTTCAATTCCACTGTCCATTATTGGATTATTCAGAGGTTTAAAATCTTCTTGCTTTAATTCTGATAATTCATAAATATCTATGAATCTATCAAGATCCTCTAACTCCTCAAATATTTTGGCATACAGGTTTGAGAAGTAGTTTTTAATAACCATTTTTATCTTATCAGTAGGTGTTGTAATTTCACATTTTGTCATTTCTAACTGCATTGATTTGGATCTTTTCTCTCCTTTATGTTGTTAGATTGTTTAAGAGTTTGACTATTTTTCATATTCTTTGAAGAACCAACTTTCACTTAATTAATTCATTGTTTTATTTTATAGTCTAAATTTTTTATTGAATCATTATAATTTCCTTCCTTATACTATCATTGGTTTTGGATTGTTGTTGTTTTTGTAGTGTTTTGAAATGTGTCATTGTGCTATTTATCTGAGCTTCCTTTTTTTTTTTTTTTTTTTTTTTGATGTGGCCATTCACATAAACTTTCCTTACCTGACTGCCTTCAGTGTGTTGCATAAATTCGGGCACGTTGAACTAGTATTATCAATTAGTTTTAGAAACTATCTAATTTCTTCCACAACTCAATGTTTAAGAGTGTATTGTTTCATTTCCATGCATTTGCATGACATTTTGTGATTTATTTTGTTGTTGATTTCAAAGTTAATTGCACTATGATCTGACATAATGTATGGTATATTTTAATTTTTTTCACAATACCTATGGTTTTTTTTGGTTAGTATGTGGTCTATTTTGGGGAACAGTCCATATGTTACTGAAAAGAAGCATATTTTCTGTTTTTGAGTGGAATATTCTGTAGCTAATCTATTAAGCCCACTTGTTTGAAGGTTTTGTTCACATCTAATATTACTTTATTTTTGTTCAGTTGACGTGTCTATTATAATGGGGTATTGAGGTCCCTTAGTATAATTTTTTTTTTAAAAATATCCAGTTGTATAGAAATCTGTTTTTCCATCCTCGTCATGATCTGGGAAGTTTAAATTTGTAATTCCATGGAATTGCTTTTGGTATTTTAGTAAATTAATTCCAATCTAACACTTCCAGTGCAACTCACAGTGAGGGTGAAGACATATTTATAATTATGGACAGCCAAGGTGTCCTGAATCTGACACAGAAGAAGGTTTACTTGAAACAAGGCCTAAACTCAGCACCTAACCTGGATGTTATTAATTCATGAAGAAGGGAGTAGCTAGAGGATAAGTGACAGTGAGAATGTCAGGAGTTAGATGAATACTGTGAACTTGCTAGCTAGAAGGCCACAAAGTACCTCTGCAATATGCGGAGAGAAGGATATACCGAAAGACCAGTCTGTGTAATACAGTGGAGGTAACATTTAATGTTTAGGAGGCTGGTGCTTCAGTTATTATGTGCGAATATTTTCTGCCCTGGAACGTCAGAATTGTTTATTTCAAAGCTCAAACCCAGTTGACAACCCCGGAGTGTTGGCTCTGTGTCCTGCTGGGCTCAAACATTTAGGTAGAAGCTGAGGCAGAAAAACAGTGACTGTCATCTGTCTTCAAGAATTGTACACCAGTCCTTCAGTTAGTCCTATTTACATTGCTTAGGGCCAAATGAAGGGAAAAGAAAACAGCTTATCCAGCTCTGTATATATCAGTACATGGAGATAGGACTAGGTTTAGTCAAAGTGGAGACAATTTTATTCAAGGGAAGTCATTCAGGTGTTCTTGTAAACAGTTACACTTTAAAAAAAATAAACTCTGTGTGTGCTGTTTTTTGGTGCATAAATGTTAATAATTGTATCTTCTCTTGCTGAATTGTTTACTTAGCCAATATGTGCTGATCTTGTTTGCCTCTTTCATTTAGTTTTGTCTTAACATCCACTTTGTCTGAGTATAGCATAGCTATACCTGATTTTTTTGCT
This sequence comes from Cavia porcellus, assembly GCF_034190915.1. Lineage (NCBI taxonomy): Eukaryota > Metazoa > Chordata > Mammalia > Rodentia > Caviidae > Cavia > Cavia porcellus. The sequence continues at coordinate 72,535,195 of NW_026947486.1, forward strand.
TCCCTTTGCATGGAATAGTTTTGCATCCTTTGATTTTTTAATCTGTGAGGGTTTTTTGTGGGGGAGGGGTTAAACGTATTTTGTGTACATAGCATACCATTGCATTTTATACCATTCTACTAGTTTGTGTCTTCTACTGGGTAATTGAGACCATTCACCTTAAGAGTTATTGCTGATAGGAATTGACTTTTCCTATCATTTTCTTATTTTCCTATTGCTGTCACTTTCTCTTCTGCTTTACTGTTCAACCTACTTGATGTATTCATTCTATTCCACATTTTGTCATTGTTAACTTCAATATTTCTTTATAGGATGCCTTTGAGAATTTTTGACACACTGGTTTGGTGGTCATCAATCATAAAAATCTTATATCTCCATCAATTTTAACTTTGCAAGTTATATCAACCTAGGTTGGAAATGGCTTTATTTTGGGGGCTTGAAACACTTCACTTCCAACTCCTTTAAGGTTTGTGATAATAATAAGTCTGCAGTAATTCTAATGAGTTTTCCTTTATGAGTGTTTTGATGATTTTCTTTAATTCCTTTTTAACATTTTGTTCTATTGGACTTCTGAGTTTTGACTATGATATGTTTTGGAGAGACTCTTTTCTGAATGTAGGCATTTGGGTTTCTACATGGCTCACTTATCTGTATTTTCAATTTCTTTCAAGTTTTTTGGAAAGTTTTCAACTAGTATATAACAAAACAGGTTTTTTAAAAAGTCATTTGTTCTAATTTTTTAACCAATTCCAGTTACTCTTAGATTACTTGTTGTTTGTTTCATCTAGCAGCTGTTTGATGCATGTTTCATGTTTTTATCATCTCTCATTAATTGATCATCAAATACAGCCCTCTCTTCTACACATGATACACTGTCCTCATGTGTGTTGCTTGCTACCTGTATTTTCAATAGAATTTTTAAATTACAGAATTTCTCTTGAAACCTTTTATGGGCTCTAATTTTTTTTGCTGATTATGCATATTTGTCATCCTTTTTTAAGCTCTTCTAGGCTTTTGATAGTATCTTCAGTACACTTGATGATCATCTTGCTCATTTAGCCTAATATCTTGTTACTTAAGTAACAAGAGCTTTGTGAACTTCCAAATGACTTACTGATTTGTTATTGTTATATCTCCTGATAGCAGTATCAATAATAAAGGTATACAGTTTTAGTTTTCTTCCCCTCTGATGTCACATATATCAACTTTGGATAAAAAGTCTAATAAATATTTTCTATCCTCTCTTCTCAGCTATTGTCCTTTTCCAGGTTCATGGAAGTTTCCTTGTGGAAGCAAAATGTACAACTTATTTGGAGTTGATAGCTGGTCATTCTCTTGAATTAGAGGCACTGTATTGAGGACCTGCTTACTTGGATGGGGGAGAGATTTTGCTTGTTCAGCTCAGGTGTGCTTATTCCCATGCTGTGAACTTGTTTGTCCAGCGCCTACTCTGAGTCAGCCTTTTGTTTCACTGATTCCTATACTGTTTTTCTGTTTTCTTTTCAATATTTCTGCTCTGATAGTTATTTCGTTTCTTCATACTTTGCGATGTGTTATTTCTTATTCTAGTTTCTTAAGGTTGACGCTGGTTCATTAATTTGTTTTTCTCTAATACATTCATTTTAATCTAATAAATTCCACTTTACCAACTGCTTTTGCTACATCCTTAGAATTTTAGTATTGCTGTCATTTTTATGAATCTCTTTTTTGATTTCTTTTTTTAGAAATTTTTAATTTAGTATCCAGATATTTGAGAAATCCCATAGATTTTTTGTTACTGATTTCTAGTTCAATTCTGTTATGATTATATAGCATACTTTAAATCACCTAAATCTTGTAAAATTTTGAATACTACTTTTATGACCCAATTCAGTTTACACTGGTAAATATTCCATATACACTTGGAAAGAATGAGTACTATTGTTAGGTGGATTGTTAGAGGGATACCAATTTGCTGGGTAAAAATATTGTGTAAGTCTTCTATATCTCTACTGATTTTATGTATATTTATTATTTTAATCTTTGAAATAAAGATCTTAAAACATCTGCCTATAATTTTGTATTTTTAAAATTTTCCCTGCAAATCGATCAGTGTTTTATTTAATGTTTTCCAAAGTTCTGTAACTAAGGGTACACACCTTTAGAATAGTTATGCCCTGTTGAGGCTCTGGCTACTTTATCATTATTGAATCATAATTTGAATTCCTATGTATATTCTTTACTCTGAAATCTGCATAATATTGTGTTAACAAGGCTACTCCATCTTTCTTTTGATTTGTATAAACATGTCATATCATTTTCAGCCCTTTACTTTTAAATAATTTGCATTACAATATTTAAATAAATTTCTTGTGAGCCAGTAAATCAAGATTTTGTCTGATCTTATTTAAACAAAATTCTTATGAGCAAATAGAGATGGATTTTGACTTATCTTTAATTTTAATGTTTAGACCACTAACATATTTTTATTTTAGAGCTGTGATCAAACTGAGACCTCAAATACACTTGGCAAGTGCTTTGCCACAGAACTAAACCCACAGCTCCAGATCATTCCCATTTAATATGAGAATTTATATGGTTGAGTTTAAATCTATTATTTCTCTTTTTCTATATTCTGCATCTTTGTTCTTTTCTAATTTTTGTACTTTCCTTTAGATTGGATCATTGTATAAATATTTTTGTGCTACTAGCTTTAATATTTTGTTTAGTTTTGGTGATCCTACTGTACATAGGTATCTTACATTTTTTCCTCAAGTATTTTTACATTATCTAATCTATATCATAGAAACTTTCAAGGAGTATCTTTCTACGTGCTATCTTTGTTATATAGAGTAATTGTATTACTAACCCCAATTGTTGTTTCCTTCAAATAATTAATTCCATTAAAAAGTGCCTTAAATAAGAAAATAACTTATAGTTTTTATTTTGTGATTATTACTGAATCTCCTTATTACATTTATAAACCTAGATTGCCATGTGATATTTTTCTACAGAAAATATTTCTCCTTAGGATTTTTTTTTCTGTCTTTTTGAGACAGAGTCTCACTATGGAGTTTGGGCTAGCCTTGAGTTCACTTTGTAGCACAGGCTAGTCTCAAGCTCGTGATGATCCTCCTACCTCAGCCTCCTGAGTGCTGGGATTACAGGCATGCACAACTATCCCCGGCTCTTTACAATTCTTATAAGTGGATGTGTAAGAGATTATTTCAGCTTTTGTGTCACTGACAATATAATAACTTTTTCTTTATTTCTGGAAAATGTTTACTCTGAATAAAGTACACTACTTTGATACTATTTTTTCTACTGTAAAGCTATTAAGAACTATTTGTTTTTTTGTTGCTGCTATTGAAAAGATATCTGCTGTCATTTTGTCTTTTTTTTCTTGGTAGTGTATTTTGATATGTAAGTTTCTCTTTCAAACTTGTTCTAACAGATTAATTCTGATAGATTTTGCCATTATTGCCTTCATATGTATTAGTCTTACTGGTTTTTTGAGCTTTTCTATCTGCATTTTATAGTTTTAATGAAATTTGAGAAAGTTTGTAAACTATGGAATATAATTTCTTCAAATCTATTTTCCTTCTTTGTATGTTTCGCTCCTTTAGGGATGCCACTTACACTCATATTAGAACATTTGAAATTGTTTCACAACTTTGTCTTTCTGTCTCTGACTTTCTCTGTCTCTCTCTGTCTCTGTGTCTCTTTTGGGGAAAAGAGACATACACATTTTCATTCTTTGATTTTATACTATTGTCTCTTCAATAGTTTTGTTTTGGTTCACTTTTATTTCTGGACAATCAAGTTCAATAATCATTTCATCTCTAAAGTTTACTCTAACAGTCATCATATACTGTGTATTTTAAATTTTAAATATTGGAGCTTACTTGTCTATTACTTTAATTTATTTTTTCTATCTTTCATATCTCTTTTTAATAGGTTTATTTTTCTAGTTTCTGGAAAATATGGAATAAAGTTAATTTTGAACGTGATTACTTACTAATTCTTCTATGTGTTTTTTACTTAAGAGGAAAAATGGCACAGAAATGAAAAACAGAAAGCAAAAGAGACACAAAATGACAACAAAAAGTAGAAAACAATAATACTATAGTTTCTCAAAATAAGATGATAGAAATTTAACAATGATTGTAATAGTGTGTGGCTACCTTCAAAAGGGTTGCTTAGATTACCAGATATTAACATGTAAAATTCATCTAATCATATGAGTATTAACTGTTCTTTTCCAAGAAATAATACAATAGTAGTATAGTCATTTTAGCTATTTTATACGTACACAGTCACACACACACACACATACACACACACACAAATATATATCTTTTTCTTTTTGCTTCATTCTTTCCTCCTTTCTCCTTTCCCAGTTAATTTTCTTCTTTGAGCAGTTTCTTACCATTACACTACATTTACTATAGATTTTGGAATGTCTTTGCTCCTTCTATTTCTTACATTAGGGAGACAATATGATATTTACACATGTGAGTTTGCTTTATTTCATTTATGAGTACAGTCTCAGTAGAGTCCATTTACTTATAAAAGCCTTGATGCAATCTTTCTTTATAGCTGAGTAGTACTCCATTGTATAAAAATCCCACATCTTTTTAAAAATTTATTCCTCAATTGATGAACACTAGGTTGTTTCCAATATTTAGCTATTGTAAATTGTTCTGCTATAAATATGTGTGCACATATCACAGTGGTATGATATTTTTAATCCTTCTGGTGGTATACAAGATAAAGCCACAAATACAAACACATTCAGCTACCTCCTCTTTGACAAAGGGCCCAAACATGTTCTCAGGAAGAAAGCCTCTTTAATAAGTGTTGCTGAAAAAACTGGCTCTCCATATGCCAAAAACTAAAATTAGCCCCATGTCTATCACCACGCACTAAACTAAAGTCAAAATGGACCATAGATCTAAATATTAAAACAGAAGTATTAAATCTGCTGGAAGACAAAATACATAGAAATCTTGATGACAAAAGCATATACAGAGAGTTCATGGTCAAAAATCAAACTGCACAAGAAGTATTTCCCAGAATTAACAACTGGGGGCTCATCTTATTAAAAAGATTTTTAATGTCAAAAGAAATCTCTGACAGACTGAAAAGAAAGCCCACTAATTGTGAAAAAATCTTAGTCAAGTGTCCCTCAGATGAAGACTTCTAGCTAGAACATAGAAAGGATTTGAAACGATCAGGCCCCCCAAATTCAAAGACCCATTCAACAGATAGCTGAATTGCTTCCTTTTCACTACTTAAGAACCCTAATGCTTCAGAGCACACTGATCTTTCTATTGTTGAGAATTTATTGAACTTCCTCAGTGTAATCCATGGCATCAGGGTGTCAGATTACAAAATGTCTGGCAATTTTCTCCTCACAGAAAAATTAATGTTCTTGGAAACATAAACCATTTATGAGTTTTCTCAGTGTCTTTCAAACACATGGTATTTATCCAAAAGTCTCACTGATTTATTAACTCTATCCACCTGAAGTTTAGCTCGTTTTCTTCTCTCTCTCGGTCTCAATCTGTCTTTGTCTGTCTGTCTTTCTTTCTGTGTGTATGTTTTTAAATGTGTTTCTCTAAAATGGTTTGAACTTGTTTGTCTATATTATTTCCCCATTCACATGTGCATTATGAACTTACTTCATTTAGGGAAAGAGTCTGTCCTTCAGTTTTTGCAAGAAAGTCCTTGATTTATGTGTCCAAGTTAGAAAATTGGAATTCAGACCTATTTTGATGGTAAAACCTGTGCATGGAGCATCCCATTGATTTTTTTTTTTTTTTGGTTAAATTGGATGTTCTTTATTTGGACAAATACTGAGAAAAGCCATAAGACCTAGAGACTGATGACATAAGAAAACACTCATTATCAGGCTACAGATATTTGAGGACAAAGGATGAGGGAAATAGTTAAAGAAAGAGAAATAGAAAAAGAGAAAGAAAAGTAAATAGAGAAAGTAAAACAAAGACAAAGAGAACAACAAAGAGAAAGAGAAGCACAACTATGTCATGGCACCTGATAGCAAAGATATAAAGAGTCAGACATCTTTGAGACAGGGAGATGGAGAGTGATTTTTCATCATGCTTTCTTGAAAGTGAAAGTGAGCTAAATAAGGAATGGAGGAAGAAATCTGTGAAAGAATTTCACAGAAGCAAATATCTTAAATTTTTTTGAGTAACTAAAGAATGCTGTATAACAGTATTTTAAGACCTGAAATTGCGTTTTGCCCTGTTCACCAAATAAATTGTTCTTAGGCTTAAGAAGTAAAAGGGAAGCACTTGAGCCAGTTGCTTTATGTACTTGTAGTTAGTGCAAATCCACCATGCACCTACTATTCCTATTTCTGCCAAAACAAAATGCTCACAGTTTTGTTCTTATCGACCATTTCATTTGTTTGTCCCTACAAATTAGCTTAAATAAGCAGATTGCAATACAAAAATAAGTTTGATGAGTACAGGAAGCACAAGTTTTATCCATGGTCAGGTATTTAACATGCAGCCACAATGAGAGTCATAAATAAAAGTTTGTTAGTTGAATTGTTGGTAGACTTCATTCATTACTTTTCCCAGAGATGGTTTATTAACTAGTTCACTGGAATGATCTTTAGAGAAAGTTTTATCTAGTGGAAACACTGGGCATCATGAGAGAAGGTCATTAAGCATCTGTTTTACTTTGATCAATTCACTTAACCTCTGTGTTTTAGAGTCTCATAAATAAAATTAGGTGATTGAGTCTTGCAATATCTGAGGTTCCATCCAGAGTTGATCTATGATGTGTTTACAGACATTCTATTTCATCTAGTATTTCTGATAATTGTCTCTACATCAACACTCAGACTTCTCCTGGATTCTGAGAAATTTATTCTCATTTGTCTCCTGTACCAGTTCTTAGTTTTATTTCCTGGCTCTTCTTTATCATCTTCTTTTTATTTTGTCTCTCTTGATGGGTAAAATCTAATAATATGTTAAATATTCTTCATTTCACAAGTCATAAACAGCCAAAGAGCCAAACTATTTTATTTCTGTATTTATTGGACTAACAGTGTTTTGTTTAAAATTCACTGAGAGAGAAAGTAGGGAAACCATATCCTTTACAATAACATCCAAAAATGAAATACTTAGGAATCAACCTAACAAAGGCAGTAAAAGATCTATATATCAAAAATTATAATACTATGAAAAAGGAGATCAAAAGGATACTGAAAATGATACTATATTGAAAGACAAAATTGGAAAGTGTATCAGAAAATGGAAAGATATTTCTTTTTTTTCACTTTGCTTATTACGAAGAAAAAAACCCACACAAAACAAAAACAAAAACAAAAAGACAAACAACAACTACAACAACAAAAAACTCATTTTGTTTTGAAATCCTATATTGTTATTGTTTTGGGAAAGATATGTTTTGCTCATGAATATGAAGAACCAACTACTGAAAACTGAAAACTACTGAAAATGGCCATCTTCCCAAAATTGATACACAGATTTATTGTAATTCCAATCAAAACACCATTAGGATACCTCACAGTACTAGAGAAAACACTCCTAAAATTCATTTGAAAACAGAAGAGGTCTAGAATAGCAAAGGCAGTCCTGGACAACAAAGACAACACAGAAGGCATAACAATCCCTGGATTGAAATGGTATTACAAAGCTGCTGTGATTAAATCAATGTGGTTCTGGAAAACGAAAAACAAACCAAAACAAAACAAACAAAAAAAACAAGCTGAGAATCACATTCAGCCACTTTATCTTTGACAAAGGGGCCAAACATGTTCACTGGAAGAAAGAAAACCTTTTAATAAATGGTTCTGAATTATTGGCATTCTATACACTGAAGACTAAAACTAGAACCATGTCTACCATCATGCTGTAAACTAAAGTCAAAATGGGTCAAATATTTAAATATTAGAAAAAGAAGCAATAAATCTACTGGAAGAGAAAGTAGGTATAAGTCTTGAAAAGAAGGTTAGGCAGAGTTCATGAACAAAACCCAGACTCCACAGCAAGTACTTCAAATAATCAACAACTCAGATCTTATCTTATTAAAAAATTTTGCACATCAAAAAAAATCACCAACAGAGTGAAAGGACAGCCCATAGAGCAGGAAAAATATTAGCTAATTGTCCATCAGACAAAGCAGTTACATACAGAACATACAAAGAATTTAAAAAAAGACTCTCCAAATTCAGGACCCAATCCAAAATGGGCGCCTAAGATGAATGAACACTTCTCAGATGAAGAAATACAAATAGAACATAAATATATGAAAAATATTAAACATCTTTGGTCATTTGACAGATGCAAATTAAAAGACACTGAGATTTCATTTCACTCCTGAAAGAATGGCTATTATCAAGAAGTCAAGCAATAAAAAAATGCTGGAGTGACTATGAGGAAAACGGAACCCTTCTCTATTGTTGCTGGGAGTTCAGACTGGTGCAACCACTCTGGAAATCAGTACTGCAACTGTTCATATATGTAAGCTTACAAGTTCCCTTTTGAGTATCTTCCCAGAAGATTTTAAAGTGTCATTCCACAGCTATATATGTGCACCCATGTTTGTGACGGCACAATTTGAATAGCTAAACACTGGAAACAATCCAAATTCCTATCCGCTGAGGAATGTATAACAACAATGTGGTATTTTTATACAATGAAGTACTACTTGGCCATAAAGAAGGATAACTTTGAAACGTTTATAGGTAAATGGTTGCAACTGGAGACCATGTTAGTAAGTCAAGTAATTCAGATTCACATGTGTAAATATTATATTTCTCCCTGGTGTGATAAACTGAAAAAGTTAATAACATCTATAATGTACAATAGATAATGTGAAATGGGAAGAAACTGTTTAAAAAGAAAGGGACTTTAGGATGGGGCAAAAAGGGAAAAGGCAGTAGGGAAAAGAAAAAATACAAATCAGTTATACTATGAGTGCCTCAGTTTGTTGAAAAGGAAAGTTTGTGTTAATATCTACTGGAGGAATTTTAATGTCCATATCTTGTACTCTGAATAAGTACTTTAATGAAAACAATATTCAATGCATTAACTATTGTTATTCCCCTATTTGTTTGTTATAGAATTTTATTTCACTTTCTTTCCATAAAGTAAAACATGGTGTTTTTTATTTAAAAAAGAGAAAATTAGAAAGAAAAACAAAAAGCAAAAGCAACAACAGCAAACTCAGACAATAACAATATAGGTTTTAAAACAGAATGAAAGAAATTGAACATTGGTTGTTATATTGCATATTGTTCTCTTTTTTTTAAAAAAAGAAAAGAAAATTAAAGAAAATAGAAAAACAGAAAATAAGGGTAGAATAATACCGAATTAAAAAATTATCATCATAGAATTGCTAGTTGATATATTACTCATTGTCGTCTTAAAAAATGGTTGACAAAGTCACAAAATCAAAGCATAAATAGTGGCTAGACATTCAAATTTTGACAGTGAAAATCCTTCTGTTCAGTGTTCCAGTAGAAATTCAGTAATATGGTCATCTATTTTACACACTATACATACCGTAATACTCTGTAGAGCACTTTCCTTCCCTTTTACTTTCAAAATATCCATTATACATGTTGGGTCCCATTATTCTGTCAGTTTTTATTATTTTCACACTAGAGAGACAATGTAATATTTATTAATGTAAGTCTTCCTTATTTCACTAATGATAATATTTTCAAGTTGTCTCCACGTACCTATTAAGTCCTCAAGGTCATCATTTTTTATGGCTGAGCAGTATTTCATTGTATAAAAATACCACCTATTTTTCATCCACTCTGCAGTTGATGGGCATTTTGGCTGTTTCCAAGATTTATCTATCACAAATTGTGCTGCTATGAACCTGGGTGCACATATATCACTGTGGTATGACTTTTTCAATTTTTCTGGGAAAATACCCAGGAGGGGAATAGCTGAACTGAATGGAACTTCCAATCCTACTTTTTTGAGGATTCTTCATACTGATTTATGAAGTGGTTGCACCAGTCTTCACTCCCACCAACAGGGAGAAGTGTTCCATTTTCCCCACATCCTCGCCAACATTTGTTATCAGATGTTTGCCTAATGGCAGCCATTCTTCCCAGAGTGAGATGAAATCTCAGTGCTTTTTTAATTTGCATTTCTCGAGTGGCCAGTAATGGTGAACCGTTTTTCATGTATTTATTTGCCATTTGTACATCTACTTCTGAAAACTGTATGTTCATCTCCTATGACTATTTTTGAGGAGGGTCTTTGAATTTGGGCGGTTTGATGTTTTTCAGTTCTTTATATGTTCTGGATATAGGTCCTTTGTCTGAGGAATTGTTCCCAATCTGTGGGTTTGCTTTTCACTTTGTTGGTGATTTCCTTTGAAGTGCAGAAAATTTTAGTAATATGAGGTCCCAGTTGTTAATTCTTTGAAGTATTTGCTGTGCGGTTTTGATTTTATTCATGAATTTTTTACCTACCCCTACATCTTCAAGATTTCTACCTAACTTGTCCTCTAGGATATTAAGTGATACTGTTTTAATGTTTAGATCCTTGAACAATTTTGACTTTAGTTTAGTGTATGGTGATAGCCATGGGGCTATTTCCAATCTTTGGGATGTGGAAAGCCAATTTTTCCAACACCATTTATTAAAGAGGCTATCTTTTTCCAGTGAACATGCTTAGTCCTGGCTAAGTGTGTTTGTAGTAGTGTTAGAATCTTCTAATCTGTTCCATTGATCCTCAGGTCTATTTCTTTGCCAGTACCATCCTGATTTTATTACTGTGGCTTTATAGTATAGTTTCAATTCAGGAATTGAGATGCCTCTGTCTTGCCTTTGTTGCCCAGAATCACCTTTGGTATTCTAGGTTTCTTCTATTTCCAAATGAATATTAGGAATATTTTTTCTAGGTCTGTAAGGTATGTTGATGGTATTCTTATTGGGATTGCATAGAATCTGTATAACAGTTTTGAGAGTGTGGCCATTTTCACAATGTTGATTCTTCCTAATCAAGAGCAAGGAATATCATTCCATTTTCTAATACTCTCTTCAATCTCCTTTTTAGAGTAGTATAACTGAAAAATTGTGTTTAAAAATGTTTTTCCTTAAAGAATTATATTAGAATGTTTCATTATTATCAGTATATAAAGTTAGGAGACCACACATAAATTTTCAGCTTTTCTGGAAGAATCATTACATGAGGAATCAGAAGAGACTCATTTACACAAGTGGTTAAGCAGTTTATGTGAAAGCATATCAATTCCCTCTCATCCAGAACTCTTCAGTTTGCAATCTTTATTTTCCCACCCTTTTATGATTTTCCTGGCGTTCAGACCAAGTGTATTTGTCAATTATTATAATGTCTTCTGTTGTTGTACAAGACCCACTCTTTATGCTTACTGCAAAACCTACCAATTTTAATGGCGCTGACGATGAATTGCACTTTTTATCATCACATTTAGTGATTTTTATTCTTATATCATATATAAAAGGAAAATAATATATTGTTTTTAGGTCTCTATCAAGACTAAGAAAACATATCAAGCCAAAAGAGCATAGGATTTTATTTATCCCACTCAGTTTACTACTGATAGTACCTTCCTTCCTGCTGTTTGTGTTTGTAGCCTCTGCTCATAGTTGTTTATATTTTGAATGTATTCAACTTTGAAAAAAGTAATTCATCTCAAATGTTTCCATTTTTAATTGTGTACCTCCATCTGAGATCTTTCAGTTCCACTTAAATTTTTGTGGAGTGTGAAATTTTGGGGGGATCTGCACAATAAGAAACTTATTAGTAAATTTAAACTTCTATAGTGAAACAGAAAAATACTATGCTGGTGTTGTTTCAATGCAGTATGCTTGAGTTCACCTAAATCTGCCACACTGATTCCAAAGGAACCATTAAGCGATATTGCAAATTGCTACAAAAGCAGAAAATGTGTTTTGATAACATTACACCCATAGCTTTGCACCATGGGAAATTCTTTTCTCAGTTATCACACCAGAATGCTGCTAGTTTCAGTGCTGTTTTCCTGGAATGTACATTTAAAGAGTTTAAGAAAGTGTACAGCCTACAAAGATACTTCCCTTTACTAGTAATCCTGAGAAATAATTGCAAAATTATGTAGAAGATGCAAATTTCATGTCTTCACCCTCAAAAATTTTGGCATAAGGGTTTAGAGGGGAGCATATAGTCTGTATATTAGACTATGTCAGAAGTACTGACCCTCGTGACTAGTGACTCACACTTTAGCAACACTTATTTATGAGCAGCTAACCATATACTTCATCATGGAAAAGCACACTTCCTTTTTCTTTAAATTTGATCAGCTATATATTTTTATAATTTCTTAGTAACTCACTCTGTGGCCACATACTCAGAAAAGAGTTAAGAAACCAAGTCCTGTAAAGGCAAAACTATGCCGAGAACAGCACCCAGAAAACAAAAATACTAGAGAACAAAATCCAAAGCTTTCTTTCCCTGTTTTGACATTTGGTTCTTTGTACAGTACTAAACAGAGAACAGAAGAGGAGGAATTGGCCTATGTAATATGAGACATCAAAACACATGTAGATGTCTAGAAGACACAAACATGAAAAAGTCACACTGAAAGTTCAAGTAGTCTGTTTTTCCAACTGTAAATGTGAGACTAATATGATAACATAATTCATATAACATTACTTTTCTGATACAGATATTCTTTACATGAATAAAGTAGATCTATTCTTTTTCCCAAATGTAATTTGCTCTTCTTTGAGCAATGTTCAGAAATTTGCTGCATCCTGTACTTGGAAAACTTAGATTTTAGAGACAGTTGATAGAGGCTATGCATTTTAAATGCTCATTTATCATTTGCATTCTGACTGATTTGGCATTGGATTCCAACAACAGTCTCAGAGACCACAAGCTATAAGAAAACATAGCAAGATTTGGCATGAGTCAGACAGGTCAAATGTGTCTTCCCTAAAGAAATAAGGCATGCTCTAAAACCTGGAATCTGAGTAAGAATTAATCAGGCAATTGGCACTGGAGATAGTGAGAGTTAGCAGAGATAGAAAATCACGATGGTTAAATTACAGCCAAACATGAAGTGAGTTGTAAGGATTATGAAGCAGACGTAGTTGTAAGGAATATGAAGGTATAAAATAAAATCAAGTATGTTCTTACTCCTAGGAAAATGGAAGCTATTAAAGTGTTGTTACCTTGAGGCAGAGTTGCAGAGTTGTCAGATACAATTTAAAACTTCTAGTCTTATTTGAATTTCAGAAAAACAACATTTTAAAACTATACCTATGTCAAAAAAATTTATTGCATATATATATAATTATGTCAAAAATTTATATATGAGAGACAGAGAGAGATAGTGCCACAAAATGTAAACAAATTTCATTTCAGGAGAAGAAAAATAGTACAATTTTTTTTCAACAGATGGTGTTACAGTGTTACCCTCGGATAGGGGAACCCAAAGGATGTCTGATTACACTACTGGTCCTTAGAGAAAAAATTAAATATGCATGTCTTTTTCAAAGAACTAATTTTTAACTTTGTTGATCTTCTTAATAATGCATTTCTGTTGCCTATTTTTGTTCATTTTTAAAAATTTCTTTGGCCTAATTTATTATTGTACATTTGTCTTCTTAAAACGGAAACTTAAACCACTAGTTTACAATCTTTTCTCCTTTCTAAAGTATGGATTCTAAGGCTATTTGCTTTTTCTGTAACAGTAAACATATCTACATAACAAAATGTTTTTTTTTTTGTCTTTTTTGAGACAGGGTTTTGCTGTTCAATTCAGGCTAGATTTGGGCTCACTTTGTAGCCCAGGCTGACCTGTAACTTTCAATAAACCACCTCCCTCAGACTCCTGAGTGCTGGGATTACAGGAATTCACCACCATGCCTGACTATATCCCCAAAGTTTCAATGTGTAGAATTTTCCATACCATTCAGTGAAAATATTTTCTAGTCTTATTGTTGTTTTATTTTATTTGTGGTTCATTTAAAATAATATTTATTAATTTTTAATCAAATGGACAAAATCTAGCTATATTTTGTTGTTTATTAACCGTTTCTACAATGTTCAGAAACTATCCTATATGATTTCAACCTTTTAAGTAATTGGAACTTATGGTTGAATCTATGGCCATTTTTAATAAGTGAGCCATATAGATTTGGAAATAATTTTTATTAATCTGTTTTTGGCATTATTATAATGAAATACTGGAGGCAGAATACTTTATAAGATAAAGAGTTTTGTTTTGTCTCACATTTCTGGAGATGCAATGCTTATGGTCTGCATGCAGTGGTAGTCTTATTGCTAAAAGAGTGCTGACGGGTATAGGCTATTACATGGAAAGAGGCAGGAAGCACAATATGTATGTGTATCTGTCTGGTCTCTTTTCCTCTTTCTTTTGTAGTAGAGGAGATCAAAGCCAGGCGTTCACATATCCTAAGTGAATGTTTTATCACTTAGCTAAAGACCCAACTCATGTCTCTCTTTTCTTATAATGCCAATAAGATTTAACTATGGGAATTTTATCTTCTTGATCGTGTCTTATTCTAGTCACATCTCAAACGTCCCAGCTCTAAACAAAGTAATTAGTATATTACATGCAATTACAATATTAAAATATTAATTAAGATAGTAATTAATATTAATTACTTCACAGTGGACATTGTGTTTCAGAGCATGAAGCCTTGAGAAACACTTAAACTGCTTCCAAACCATAATTTCAACTATTGAGTATAGTAATATATAAATGTCATTTGAATTAATTTGGTTATTAATGTTTTTCAAAGACTCCATGTCTTTGCTGATTTTTGGTTTGCTTATTTATCAGCTTGAGAGAGGGATGTTTCTTGCTGTAATTTGTTCTACATTTTTGTTTTTAATCTACTTGTATCATTATAATTTAGACAGATCTCTTATAAGAAATTTATACTAGTTTTAAAGCCTGTCTTATACACTTGAACTACATTTCAAAGTGGATCTTTTAGTCCATTGAAATTGGTATGATGTCGGAATAAATATGTGGGCATATTTTTTCAAATTGAATTTTTCTATATTTGATCTGTTTCAAGCTATATTAACTCTTTTTTCTTATATTAATTATTTTTATTTAGTTTTGTGGCTACATATTATTTCAATACTCTAGAGATCAAATATATCTTGACTTATTAAAGTCTAACATTAATTTACTCTTCCATCATTCAATAAACTAGTCAAACACACCAGAATGATTTGAAGAGTCGTGGAGGATGATTATCATGTATTATTATGCCCCTCCCACAGATGAAAATACAGACATTCAAAAGAACTAAATAATGTGTCTGTGTACTGAGACCTAATAAGTGTCAGTGAGGTTGCACTTTCTGTATTCTACCTGGTCCATTTCTAGCACATATTTTTACACTGATATTGTGTCCATAGACTGTTTTCTTCTGAATAGCCAGGAGCACACAAAAGTATCACAGTCCCTTTTCCATTTCATCTATAATTTTTCTAACATTTTATCCTTTCTCTGCATTATTATGTCCATTATGTTGTTATCTGACATTCACAGTAATTCCACTAATAAGTTATAACAAATATTACAACCAGATTCGAAAAGTATTAATAAATTACTCAGGAGACTCAGAAGAGATATTTGTGATAGTACTTAGAATAAAACCAGGTTAAAAATTAGGCGCCAATAAATGTTAGTCAAAAAAATCTGGACATATTTAGTATATTTGGAATAAGTTGACAGTCTATAAAGTTGCTTGATATTGGCATTGTTTATAATTGAAAATTAATGTGCATATACACACATTAATAATTCTAACAGTACAAGCATATATAAAGACTTATTTATTTTATTTATTATTTATTGATTTTGGTACCAGAAATCAAACTCAGGACCTTGCACTTGTCAGGCAGGCCCTTATGCCATCAAGCTATATCCCTGGCTACAATCATATTTAAATTCCAACTCCAACACTAGTACTTATTAACTGTAAAGCCTTAGACAAGTCACTTAAACTTTTTTCCTCATCTCTGAGATGAAAATAGTATAACTTCCTACTTCATGGCTTGTTTGAGTCTAACAAGGTGTACAACATTAAAAGCTGAACTTTGGCTTATCATAAATACTATATAAATATAGGTATATTTTCATATACAACTTATATTTTTCTGAAAATGTCTTTTCCCCATTTTTTATGGGGTGCAGTTTTTATTGAATTTGTAAGAAGTCCTTAAAAAAAGAGGTAACTTAAAAATTTGTCCCTAGTCATAGTTTAAAATCATTTTTGTGAGCTTGGTATTTGCCTATCCTTTTATAGTAGTTTTCATGAAAAATTTTAAATGTTTTATAGTCCCTTGACATAGTGGTGTCAGGGTTCAAATCATGCTTAAAAGTTATTCCTTATTTCAGAACTGCTTTTTGAAGTTTCCCATGCTATTTTGTATTGCCTTTACAGTTACTCTTTTTGTTCTATCTGGACTTTATTATGGAATAAGAAGTAACATTGTGATTCTACCTTATCTTTCTTTTACAAATATCTAACCAGCTGCTCCATACTATTGATTGTACATTCAGTGCTGGAAAAACAGGCTTTCCACATGCTAAATACTAAAACTAGACTCGTGTCTATCACCATGCACTAAACTAAAATCAAAGTGGATTGAATACCTAAATATTAAAACAGAAACATTAAATATGCTAAAAGCGAAAACAATTAGAAATTTTGAATACGTTAGTGTAGGCAGAATTCATGAATGAAACAGATTATACAGGAAATACTACAAAGCATCATCAACAACAACAAAACACAACTACCAACAGAGTGAAAAACAGCTGACAGCGTGAGGAAAAAATTATAGCCAGTTCTCCCTCAGGTAAAGGATTTCTATCTAGAGCATGTAAAGAATTCAAAAACATCAGACCACTTAAATTTAAAGACCCAATTGAAAAGTGAGCGTCTGAGCAGACTATACACTTCTCAGATGGAGAATTGTGAATGGCAAATAAATATGTGAAAAAATGTTTAACATAATTAGTCATTTGAGCAATGCAAATTACTACAACAATGAGATACCATCTCACTTCATAAAGAACGGCTATCATCAAGAAATCAAAAATAAAAGCTGGCAGGGTTGTTGGTAAAACAGGAACCTTTCTCCATTTTTGGTGTGTGTATAGACTGGTACAACCACTGCATAAATAAGTATGAATATTCCTCAAAAAAGGAGGAATAAAGGTGCAACCCAACTCAGCTATTCCTCTTCTGAGTATCTTCCTAGAAGAATTAAGAACATCATACCACAGTGATATATGTGCATCCATGTTTATGGCAGCACAATTTGTAATAGCTAGATCTTAGAAACAACACAAATGCACATACAGTGAAGTGGACAAAAACATTTATTTTTATGCATTGGAGTACTACTAAGCAATAAAGAAGGATAAACTTGAGTCATCTGTAGGTAAATGGATGCAATTTGATATCATACTCATAAGTGAAATAATTAGATTCACACGTGTAAATATTTCATTTTCTCCCTGTTTTGAGAAACTAAAAATGTAAACACCAAAACATACTATACATGCTGTGAAATAGGAAGAAATTATTCCAAAAGAAATACAAGGGTGGAGGAAAGAGGAAAGGAAGGAAAATAAGAACAAATTTATTATATTACTTTTTTCTCATATTTCATTGAAAAGAAAGGTTTGTGCTACTATCATTTGGATAATTTTCATGCCCATATCTTGTACTGTGAGTAACTACTTTAAAGACAAAAAATATGCAGTGCATTAACTGTTCTTATTACTATTTAATTGTTGTTATGAAATTTTGATTTTTTCCATAAATTATTTCCATTATACAAGAAATACTACAAAGAAAATTAAAAATGGATAAACTTGACATGAGAAATTATGTCTTCTGCCACCATGAATGGTAATCTCTGTGTCATATACCAACATCCCTTGGAGCCAGATAATTTTGAATTGAAACTGCTACAAACTATGAGCTAAATAAACCATTCCTTATTTAAATTTCAACGTTGGGTATTTTATTTCAGCAGTGAAAAATAGTAAATAAGACAAATGGACGTGATATGAAAGGCAAAAAGTGGCTTATAGCACTTTAAACTGAAGAATGTCAAAGACTTCCAGTAACACCTAAAAGCTAAAAGAAAGACAGAGACAGAGACAGAGACAGAGACAGAGACAGAGACAGAGAGAGACCAAGGAGATAGAACAGAGAGGGAGCTTTCTCCTGAAAAAAACTTGATTTCAGATTTCTAGCCTGTATAACTAGTACATTTCTGTTGTTTTAAATCATGAAGTATATTGTGTTTCAATATGAGGATAATAGGAAAGTAATATAAGATGTATAGTAGGACTGTACCCTTGGAACTCAGAGAAATCCTGACTCTACTACATTTTAACTCTGACCTTGGGTAAATTATTTAAACCTTGGAACTCTTCCATTCTGCATGCACCTGAAACCCGTGCCACATGATGATGCCAATGTCTGCTACCAGGTGAAGCAGTAGCCAGTCCTGCACCTCTCCTGGATATAAGTGCTACCAGGGGTTTGAACTTCAACATAGCTTTTGAAGGGTGACAATATAATTCACAATAACTTCTATCTTACAATAACTATTTCATTACAGTGAACAAAAATACTATGCTGTTTAATATTGCTGTATTTCTTATTGTAGATCTGATTGATTTGGGATGCATACTTGTTTGTTTTTATGGGACTTGCTTCCCAAGAGAAGGTAGCAGGTGGACTGAGTTCATTGCCAGGCTAATGTTCGTCCTATTTGACAACCTCAGCAACTCAAATATCCAGAACTTGAGATTCTAATTGTATTTATGTATTCTTATATCCACTGTGCAAAAGGGAAAGTAGGGGTCTGTCAAAGCCCAGGTCGAGGAAATTTATGCATTTATTTTATTTCAACAGATACGCTCTAGTATACCAGAAACCTTGTATTTCTATTGCTGGTAAGACAGTAAGGTAATGTGCTGCTATTTTTCTCTTATCACAAATATCTGTTTTCTCTCAAACACCAGGAGAATCATAATCTGTACTTCAATTTTTAATGAGCACTGCCAAGGGCTCTATATCATCCCTGAGATTTGGTACACATCATTTTCCAGCCTTAAGACAACTTTTAATGTAGGTATTCACTCAAGTACAGCCAGTAGAAATTCTCCCCAATACTGAAAAGTGGGCAATATCACCTTTGGGAAAGTATGATTCAAAACAGGAGGGCATATTTCAATGCTATAAATTCTATGACAAATCAGATTGTCCTGATGTTCTTAGAAGCTGAGGAGGCTTTAGAGTTTTTATTTCAGATTGACCCTGAAAGACATCTTGGAGTTTGGGTTTCAGGTTTCGGTTCCCAACTGGATAAACCTACTAACTTTTGACTCTCTTAGAAGCCAAAGAACATGCCATTCAAATATTTTCAGAGAAGTAAGTGCAGATAAAAGATGGACCGGGATGAAGAGAGGTCCCTCAAGAAGCTATCTCTTCTGTATCATGTTAGGCAAAACCATACACAGTCAATATGCCCTTAGTCAATACCTTAAGGTTAGAATAGTTAGATACCAGTTAGATAGTTGGGGAAATGGTAGGGAAAGATAGTACAAATAAAAGTAAAATTTGAACTGTTTTCTTATTTCTTGAATGCAGAGGTCATAAACTACTGACTATGGATTTCAATTCAGCCCAAAGACATGATTTATTTACCTTCATCTTCTTTGTTGTGCTGGGTATTGAAACCAGGGCATTTATGCTGAGTTTACATCCCTGATCCTTTTATAATTTTTATTTTGACTAAGGCTCTTGCTAAGTCACAAAATCTTTAAGCCTGAGATGGAATATTTTTTCTCCTTTTTTTTTTTTTTTCTTTTTTCCAGTACCGGGCATCGAACTCACGACAGCCTGCTTGCAAGGCAGGTGCTTATGCTGCTGAGCTAAATCCCCAGCCCCTAAGCTGGAATTTTTGATTTCTATGCCTCAGCCTCCCAGAGTAGAATTACATACATGTTCCAACATGTCTGTCTCAGAAGATTTTGCAAATTTTAAGTTTAGTTGGAGAGGGGTAGGAAGGAAGGGATGGAGGGAGGGGGGGGGAAGAGAGAGAGAGAAACAGAGAGAGAGAGAGAGAGAGAGAGAGAGAGAGAGAGAGACAGAGAGAGACAGAGACAGAGACAGAGAGAATTTCAAATAAAATTCTGAATTTTTGGCAGCTTTTAATAAACAATTGAGTTCACATTCCAATATAACACAATTATAACTATGTCATTTTTCAGGTCTGGTTCTTTCTGGTTTGCAGTGTTCCCCTCCAAGTTGATACTTGGTTATTCCTTGGTATTATTTCCTTGTCTCCTGCAGTATCTGAGTACCTTTGTTCTCAATCTGTGGCTAAGACAGATTTGCAATCATGCCACTTTCCACTATCAGTGGAACTAAAACAAAGACAAATCACCACCGAAATAGATGGATCAGTTCTTTGGAGGAGTTCTAAAATGGATTGTAGTGATGATTTAAAATGCTGTGAATATAAAAAAGAGCATTTAATTGTATAAGTGCCTGAATTATATCAGATGACAGATTTCAAAAATCTGGTAATAATACACAAGTCCTAAAGTTAGGGAAATACATACGATTCTTTGTCACTCATAGGAGGCATCTAATATTACAATAGTTTGGTGGCAAAAGCTTAAGTGATGAATAGCATTCAAAATGAAAACTAAACATGGTACTTACTTAATAGGGTTGTTGAGAGAACAAAAAAATATAATTTGCTTATGTTGCAAACTAAATGAAAAAAAAAAAACATGGGCCTTAACTGTAGTAGGATGAATTTCCGTGTAATGTAAGGTGTGTTTATGCAAGTATATATAGATCAGTGCCTCCAGTCAAGTGACAGACATGACCCAAGTCAGTGACAAGCATTATTTTCCATGGCAGTACTAAGGGGGCTAAAATTCTTGTTCAAGCAAAAGAGAAGTTGATTATGGTTTTAGATCCAGTGTCTTTTAATATTCCACAGAAGATGCTGAAGTTCATGGAAATCAGAACAGATGCAATCCAGGCTAACATATGCCATGAAGCAAAAGAGCTTCTTGCAAAAGAAAATCATAAAACCAGTGCTCTCACCCTACTACAGAATGGAAAATGTCAGTTTCCTTAGATTACAAAGTAGGACTTTAAGTAGAGAAAATTTTGTTCACACTGAGAAATGCAAAATTTCTTCTCTGGGAAGAGCTAAATTTTCATTAAAAGAGTAAGCAGGTATCTGTCACTTTTAACTTTTGAAATTTTTTTTGTTTTAATCAATTGTATATAATTATATTTCATTATCTTATATATTTATTATAGTCATATATTAAAATTAAATATTGATAAAAATGTTTTTTATATTTATTTTATTCTGCTAGTACATATTTGTAATTCATCCATTTTACAGCCATTGTGTGGAGTAGTTAGTTATGTGTACATGTTACCATTTATTTTTATTATCCCCTTCCCCTACCTTTCCACTCTCCCTCTTTCTCTGGCTCCCCATTTTTGATACTTGTTGATATTATCTTAGCATATGTTATGGAATATAATGTTTAAATTTACTAAAAAAAATTAGGATCCTGTACACAGCACATCTCTTTTTTTTTTTTTTTTTATCCGTACCCGGGATCGAACTCACAACTGCCTGCTTGCAAGGCAGGCGCTTATGCCACTGAGCTAAGTCCCCAGCACATAGCACATATTTTTTCCTCTCATTTACCCTTCCCTCCTTTTTCACCTATCTCCTTCTTCCCATGGACCACTTCCCTATTGGGTAAGGTCTATCCCCTTGTCCCTTTCTATAAAGCCTTTATCATTTTCTTTCTTTGCACTTTGCCTCACTGAAATGAGAGATACTATATTATATTTAAGTTTGTGTGTCTGATTTATTTCAGCCAAAATTATATTTTTCAGGTGCATCCATTTTTCTACTAATGCCCTAAATAGTGGAGTAGCGTTCCATTATATATAGAATCCACATTTTGTTTCTCCAATTATGTATTGGTGGCTGTACAGGCTGCTCAAATTATGCTGCTATAAACATTGACATGCAAGTATCACTGTAGTATGATGACTTAACCTCTTTGGGGAAGATATATAGCAAGAGGATAGCTAAGTCATATGGAATTTCTAATTTCAGTTCTTTAAGAAATCTCCATATTGATTTTCATAATGGTTGTACCAGTCTGCATTTCCATCAACAATGCAGTGGTGTTCCCTTTTCACCACAGCTATGCTGAAACTAGTTATTGTTTGATTTCCTAATGATTGTCATTCTTCCTGCAGTAAGATGGAATCTTTTTACTCTTTCAGTATCTAATTTACTATTGTTTTTAAATTCTGTATCACCTTTTTTAATTTAAAAAGTGGAAAAAAGACGAAATCTTAACATTGTTTTAATTTGTATTTCTTTAACTTCCAGAGACGTTGCACATTTGTTCATGTTTTTATCGATTAAAACTGGTGTTCTACTTACTACCAGCTTAATGAAATCAGCATGGTGCTGAGTGTAGATGGCCACCTGAGAAAATATGCCAGCATAAATAGAGATGTAGAGTAGAAGAGCAAAGTGTTGTGAGTTTTCTTAAGTGTTGCTGCTTGAAGCCATTGGTTTTCCTGGAAGAGCTTGTCATGGCTAGCTTCCCCGATATGAATTCAGTCATTATCATCAGAGAAGTTTAAGACCTTGTTGCTGAGAGTGGCTGTGGTACACTTTGAGGGAGCTTTGCTCCTTAAATTGAGCATTGATTCCTGGCTCCAGAGGGAAAGATGTGTGCTGTTTAATCCCCAGGAGAAGCTTGTCATGCTGGCTTCCAGGCATGTACTCAAATATTCTCATCATTGGAGTAGCTTAGGACTTCATTGCCACTGAGGATGGTTGTGGTACTTTTCAGGTAAACCCTGGTCCCTATTTTGAGTTTGACTTCTTGGTTCCAGTGTAGAACCCTCAACCTACTGGCACAGTTCCTTCACCCCACTGGCATAGATTTTCTAGTTTCCACTGCTGACCTTTGGGCTCTCCCAGCGCATATCCATGAAACAGACTGGCATGAGTCTTTCCTGAGGGCTTTAAATCCCCAGTTGGACTCGTGGGAGGCATTGTCATGGGCTCTGGGTCTTCAGTGGGACTCATGGAGGACATTGCTGTGGGATCCAGGCCCTTGGCTAAATATCGTGGGTCTTTAATATTGTGGACAGATTTTGTGCACTTTCTTGTATTTAACTTCAGGTGAGAATCACAAAACAATATAAATTCTATGTCCTATATGTAATTGTCCTTCCTGCAACCCTTGAATGCAACACATATATTTTTTTACCATTTATTTTTGTTTCTCTATGAAGTGTCTGTTCATTTCTCTATCAAATTTCTTGAGCAGGTATTTAATTTTTGTTGTGTTAATTTTTTTGAGTTCTTTGTATATTCTAGATATTAGACCTCTATTGAAGCAGTACCTGGCCAAATAATTTTCCCATTCTGTAGGTTGTCTCACTACTGACTGAATCTTTTTCTATACAGAAGCTATTCAGTTTTATATAATTCCATTTATTGATTCTTGCTGCTATTTCCTGTGTGATTGAGGCTCTGTTTAAATGATCATTTCCTATACCTATGTCTTCAAGGTTTTTTTTTACCTATTTTACTTTCCAGAAGGTGTAATGTTTCTGTTTTAACATTTATATATTTGTTCTACTTGTATTTAGTGAGAGATAAATGTCAAATTTCATTCTTCTATAGATAGATAACTCATTTTACCAGCACCAGTTGCTCAATAGTATATTTTTTCCTCCAAAGCAACAGTTTTTGGGCCCTTTGTCAAATATCAAATAGTCAAAAATGTCTTGTGAGGTTTCTGCATCCTCAATTCTGTTCAATTCATCCACATGTCTGTTTTTGTTGCATGACAGATGCTTTTATCACTATTGCTTTGTAGTGTATCTGTAGATCTATTATTACTGTGCCTCATACTTTTATTACTCAAAAATACTTTTGATATTTGGGACCTCTTTTGGTTTCATATGAATTTCAGAATTTTTTCCCTAGATCTGTAAAGTATGATGTCAATATTATTATTTGGACTGAAATGAATTTGTACAACAGTTTTGAAAGTATACCCAGTTTGACAATATTTATTCAGCCAATGCAGGGGCAAGGGATGTCTTTCCATTTTGTGATGACCTCTTCAATCTCCTTCTTCAGTTTTCTTTATAAAGTTCTTTCACTTAATTGGTTAGATTAATTCCTAGGTATTTGATTTTCTTGAAGTGACAGTGAATGTTATTGTTTTTATAAACTCTTACTCATCTCATTGGTTGTTGGTATACAGAAATGCTGATGATTTTTGTTTGATGATTTTGTACCCTGCTATTTGGGCAGTTGTTTGTTATTTCTAAGAGATTTTGTGGAGTTATTTGAATTTCCAACATATAGTATTATGTCATCTGCAGTAATGATAATTTGAATTTTTCCTTTCCTATTTGTTTCCCTTTTATTTATTTCTCTTGCATAGTTTATCTGGCTAATATTTCAAGCTCTGTGTTGAAGAGAAAAGATGATGTTGGACATCCTTTTCCTGTTGCTGATTTTAGGAAGAATGATTTTAGTTTTTTCCATTTAGTATGATGCTGCATATTGGTTTGCCATTAATATCCTTTACCATATTCAGTTATGGTTTTCTATACCTGGTTTCTTCAGGATTTTTATCATAAAGGGGTGCTGAATTTTGCCAAAAGCCATTTCTGTGTCTAATGATATAATTATGTCTGTTCTAAACCTTGCTCCTGTTTATATGATATATTACATTTATCAACTTATTTTATATAAGTTCCCCTCTTTTATTCTGTTTCTTTTTTCTAGCCCCAACTGCAGATTGGGGGCTAGACAAGTCGGGAGATTGTGTGGTTATTTAAACTTTTTAGTATGATGTTGTCTACCCATGAACAATTCTTTTGAAATTTTTGATAAATCGCCTAAAGTTTAAGAAAGGTTTAGAAATAAATTAACACTATTATATTCCCTTTCACTGCAGAGCTCACCATATAACTTCATATAGTTAAATCAGTAAATATGAGATAGGCAAGACATTTTGTCAGCGAAACAGTTGACAGAGGATATTTTTTGAATATGGTTGAAGTGTGTCCCCCAAAGATTCATACACTAGAGGTTTGGTCCTCAACATGATGATATTAGAAGGTAGCAGAATCTCAGAGTCAGGGACTAGGAGGAGGTGATTAGGGTATTGGAAACACTACCCTAACAAAGAACTAATTTAGTTGTTGTAGGACACATGTCTTCATTACTTTTCTCTTATTGCTGTAACAAAATACCTGATGCTGAAAATGAAGGAAGGAAAAGTTTATTTCTTACAATTTTGGAGGTTTAAGTCCATACTCAGTTGGCTCCAAGGCAGAGTGTCATGGTGGGCCTGCAATTCATGGCAGCCACAAACAGCAAGGGAGAAAGCAGCACGAAAGAGACACACACCTTCTTTCAGCCACTACATAATATGCTGGCTCCGTCCCTAGGTGGGTATAACACTCACACTACCAATCTGAGTGCTAGACAATGAACCAACCACAAATGCTAGATTTGGTCATGCCTATGATTGCATGAGACTTGGGATGAGGCACAGGAACACAAACCACAACACTGTAAGCTTCTTTATTATAAAAAGATCAAGACTATCCACTCTCCAGTCTCTGGCTTCCCATCTCAGAGTGTGCTTTCTCTTTCTTCAATGTGCTCTTGTTATGATGCTGTCTGTCGTGTTGTGATTTAGTCAGTGGCATCCTTACCAGAGCCTAAATATGTTAGACTTCACAATCTGAGACTTTCAGCCTACAAATTTGAGTTAAATAAGCCTATTTTCTTTATAAAGCAACCAGACTTGTGCTTTTTTTCCAGATATTTTCACAGCAATAGAAAATGAAGTAGGAGGGTGTTATATTGAGGAACCTAGAACAGGTTCATTTAGTTCATGTAGGATCTGAAATGCTAAGGCTCGCAGATCAGATGATTTCTAATGTCCTCTAACATATTTTCTCAGTTGGATCTGGGGCACTAAGAAAGTAGTCACAAGAAGCTTTTTGCAACTCATTTTCTTATAACGTGATGCTTCAACATAAAAGACTAAAAAAAGAACGAGCTGAGAAAGAGGGAATAAAATGGAAGTATTAATGTGATTGAACATGATGAGAAGGGTACTCTGCCAGTAAGAAATTAATATGGTAAACAGTAGAAACAGAGTGATTAAGAACATGAGCTGTGGTAGCAACAGACCTGATTTATATTCTGGCTCTGCTGCTTATATTCTAAGCCAAATTTAAAATGGAATGAAAACAATACTGAGCTCATGCAATTCTTGTGAGGAGAAAATGAGAGTGCATATTTAAAAGCCTATAGCACATTCCCTGGCACATAGTAAGTACTAAATATAAGAGTAGTTATTATTATGAATTTTTAAATAAAGCATTCAGAAGTCACCCAATTTAACCCAAATTTGTTTCCCATAACTCCTGGCCATATACAATAGGACTGGCCAAATAGGACTGTTCCTCTGCCCCAGATTTCATTTTTCATATTTACATCTTTACTTGCTTATGTTGATCTTTCAACCTCGTTTGCCGAATTGGTCTTTTCTACTATGAAAATTGTGTTTACCTGATAAGGTCCAATGAAAGTTCCAGCACTTTTGTGAAGCTTTCCCTTTCCTTTAATTCAGGTGTGATTAAGGCGTTTTTTTCTTTATTTCCTCATTGACTTTTTATTGCAATGTTTTAATTGTTATGCTAGTCTTATTAATGGTTATAAATTTTAGTAATCCCGATGACCTTGCAAGACCAGGAGTTCTATTGCATTTATTTTCACATCAAAAGCACAAGAACTGCTACATAATAGATATTCATTAAAGTTTGTTGACTGGAACTGAGATTGCTAGTGGGAATTTTATCACCCTTTACATCTATTTTTTAATCTATGAGAAAAAACATGTTTCAGAGAATATATGAATCACTAAGAAACATAAGGGTATTTTAGTTTTAAAATTTTATACATATAAGGAATTAATTATCCCAAATTTATCCTGGACAGTTTAAATAAGAATTCTCCAGTCCCATATTGCTAAGTGATAATCACTGTGTGTATTAATATTCCAATGCATTTACAGTTCATTAAATGCCTTATGAGTTAACATGAACTTTTATTTTTGTTATTTGAGAACTTATAGACAACATAACTAAATCAGTTTCCTCATAGTATCATAAACTACTCTGGGGAAATGTGTCTTTGATACCTATAAGAAAGAGTGAGAATTTTAGCAGCCTAACTTCCACCAACATCTACAGAGAATCTCACAAATTCCAAAAAGGTACCTTCTAAGTTGCCACCAAATATCTTTAACTTCTGAATTCTGAGAGGCTGAAGTAGGGGGATCAAAAGCTAAAACCCAGTCTGTGCAACTAAGTAATTAAGCAAGTCTCTGTCTCAAAATAAAAAGGCAAAAAGGCTGGAGATGTAGCTCATTACAGTGATCCTGGAGGGGAAAGAATGACACCTTCTACAGCACATACTATAATTCCCATCTGTAGTAAAAAATAGTAAATAATGATCTTCAGTTTGGAATTTGGTTCTATTTATTTTCATAATTTAATTGTTTTTTGATAGTATGATCTTTCCTACCATTATATAAGCTCTAAGTTCAGGAACTTGATCTTCTACTTATATATAATCAGTGTTTTGCATACTCACTAGAAGCACTGGAATTTTTTTACATAATATTTGACTGTACTGAATTTAGGGAAATAGATAAAGCAATAAGTTCATATAGTAAATACATTAAAATATATCATAGATCCAATAAAATCAATGCCAGAATCAATTCTGTAATATTTAATAATTTTTTTACCAAATAGTATTTTTACCAATAGTATTTTTTTTTACATTTTGTCATTCATGAAGTGCTCACATAAAAGTTCTCTTAAAATAGAAAATTGGAGTGAAAATAGATGCTTAAGTGCATAGTCATCAAATAAAGTAAAAACATTCTTAGAATAGCAAAAATTGTCATTTATAGAACAACTAATATGAATTAGGCATTCTTCTAAGTGCGTTAGTTGTACTGTTATTTAATCCTCTTAATGACACTGTGACAGAAGTATGATCATAATTTCTATTTTTTATATGAAACAAACTGAGGTTTATAGGAGTGAATCACAGAGCCAGTCATCATTTGAAGTACTCTACAAAGGATTTATTGAATGAAACTGCAAGCAAGTTCTATTAAACTTCTAGCTAGACAGAGCTTTTGGAGAGCCACTTTAGAGCCTTAGTTCTAGAAAATTGTATAAGAGGAGCAAAGCAGTATGGATTCATAATAGAAGCGCCAGAATAATAAATAGTGTTTTGAGAAACAAAAACTAATGCAAATTTCCAATGGCATTGTATCCACAGTAGCATCTCTACATCTAAAATGTTCCCCTCCCACCCAAAAAAAGCATGACAGAAAGAGTAAGAATAGGCATTTGTATGTAGCTAAATAGAACTTTATAGAAAAATAAGCATTCTTTGAAAGAAGAATTAAGACAACCAGACCAAAAGAAGAACTTAAACTAGCACTAAATACAGAGTACAGTTTGCTAATGTGAAATTTATAGAAGGCACGCTTTTAGGTTTATTGTAGAGAATGCCTCACCTAAAAGTAGAGATACCATTTTATAGTGACAACCCAGAACTTTTCTGTAAGACGTACTGATCCATTTTCAATACAGACTAACTCAGTCTACCCTTTTCCTAAAAACTGCCTTGTCTTCCTATCATTTTTCATAGAGATCCTGCTGGTTCAAGAGCAGCAAATTCTCTTTGTGCATATAGGCATAAAAGTCTCTTCTTGAGAACTCCCAAGCAACTGCATTTCTTGGCCTCTTCTGCCTTTTGCTTTTCTGTTTTAGAAGAGGAAAACTTTTCTTTGACTTGAACAGCCAGCTTTGTAGTTCTGCCTTGTAATGGTAGACTTTCTACCACCTCATTGTGATCAAGATGCACTTTTTCTAAAATTACCCTCACTCTTATCTCCTGTAGTAGGCCACAGACAAGCTGGAATCCATTGTTCCTTGGAGATGTATTATAATATCCATCAGTGTTGGTGAATACTTCTAGCTGTGAGCTAAAATGGAATGAATATAATATTTCATATTTGGAATTTTATCTTGCTCCTGGACACAATAGTTGGTTTGAGAAGTAGTTTAGATCATTACTCATCTCCCATGGGTCATCTGTTGTCTGTGACTCAGTTTCCTCAGAGTAAAGAAATCAAGAGAACTTTGTTTAAAGATTAGGGGAATGCTAAGTATATCAAAATGCTTTATTGTCATTCAAACAAACCACTTCATAGGCATCTCCTTAAGCTATATCCTTAAGTTAGTATTGCATATGTATGAGACCAACTAACTGCATTAAAGATTATTAGTGATGGCTGACTTCTCTCACTCTATGCAGCCCCCTCCCTGGTAAGGAAAAGCAGAAAGTTCTGTCTACTTTTATTTCCAAGATTTAGGAGTATCATGTACATACTGTTACATGGTGAGACTTTAGCTGGGTGGACATGACAGCTGCGGGCATTGTCTTCTTCTCTGAGTTTTGGTGGGTAACTTGTTTATTCTTGCTGTAAGTTCAGAATGCCTTTAATATGTCCCCCTTTTGGCCATCTCTTTCTGAGAATAAAGTGACTGATCCTCAAAAAAGTGCTGCAAATTCTCCGTAGAAGTGTACTCTCTTCCTATACCTATATCCATGACAAACATTACAAATCAATTACAGAATTCTTTCTTGTGTCTAGAATCAACCTTGGAATCATTACTGATATAACATTGCAGTGGCTATTGTCAGTGGAATGTATTTCTTATATGAAATTAAAAAAATTGCTGCCTTTGAACAAGAGTATATAAATTATTTGCAAAATGAGAGAGCAATCATCATGGATAGCAAACTCCTGTGATAAGCATATCTGTAGCAATTCAAATTTACTTAGCAATGAAGACTTCCTCCCATAATCTTGTCTATTGTTACTCCTTTGGCTATCTCTAGCCAACCAGAAACACACTTTTTCTAACAGAAAATATATTATTAAGCACTAGGTATCTTTTAGAGTATCTTATGAATCAAAATTAGCCTTTCCTACTGACGACTTGTTGCTCATCCAGGCCCTCAAAAATCTTATGAAAATGGTGTTGCACCCAAATCCCTAGAAATTTAGATTCCATTTATAAAATGCTGGTTTAGTTTCAGTTCTCTGTTGTGCATGATGGGCTGAGTCGTAGCTAAAAGCTGAGTGAATCGTGATTAAAGTGGACCTAGCTTACAGTCCTGCCTCTGCATCCTACTTATAGTTTCCTTTCTGGAACGTCAGCTTTCCCATCTGCATAATGAAAATAGTAATACCTGCTTTAACTATCAAGTGCTTTGTTGTAAAATTCTTTAAAAGATTTATTTACTTTTTTGATTTCTTTTTCACTTTGTATTCCTCTCAATAATTTTGCTTTATATTTACAAGTAGAATTTTGGCTCAAATGAATATTTAGATTAGACACTTATAAACATGTATTGCTATAATTTTATTTCTGTTTTTTTAGGGGATTTTCTGGGCCAGGGATATAACTCAGTGGCACAGGACCCTGCCTAGCAAGTGCAAGGTCTTGAGTTCTATTACCAGTACAAAAAAAGGAGGGTGAATAGTTTTTTTATTTTACTAAAATGATCTCTTTCCTTTAAGTGACTTGAGAATAGATTGACTTATTCCTCAACCATATATCTAGTGATCAAGTCAGAGTATACATAGTGGGATCTGGTCAATGCATGCTGGTTGGTTGTAGGTACTTGGGAGCAAAGCAACTTACCAACCAGTCCAGAAAGCAGAAATTCTTAGAATTCATGAATTAACACCACATTCCAAAAGTACTCTGGTCTTCTATCCAGTAGTTTTCAAACTTTAGCATTCAGTTACTCAGGCTCCATAGGGATTTCTCAAAGTAGTCCTTTTATGTCTTTTGTGGTCTTGGTATGAAAGAACAAAAGAAAATTTGAAAAATTTAGCGTGCAACCTATCTTCCCTGGCTTCAAAGCCTTAGTTAATTCAAACCAGTAGTTATTAATTGACTTCCGCTACAGGTTCTGGGACTATGCTTATCTAATATCTACCTTATCTAGTATCCTAAAGCTTGGAGCATGGCTTGAACTTACTTGGGTTGGACTTCACTGTTTTACCTCTCCGCTCACGTTCCTTTTATAAAAAAATTTGAGTGCCCAGTTTGTGTTTCTCAAATCAGTCTTTAGTTCACTCAACATCTAGGGTGATTTTGCAAACTTCCCTCATGGACTAATGAGACTCAGTCATGTAAATCCAAAAGGAGAGTTCTTTCTGTGTAAGGCTGATAATTCTAGCTTTATGTAAATGAAAACATGAATCTATTCAAATATAGTTATAAGAGTCCTAGGTCATGTTATGGAAGGAATTGATAAAAAAATCTTTAATAAATGCACTTCTTAAAAGGTAGTAAAATTGGGATTTTAAAAATATCCATGGGGAGCATTGGCTATGACAGAATTATTTCCATTTAGTCCTTCTTTTTGATCTGACTGCACAAAGTTTGATTTGTATTTTGGACTTTGAATTGTAGAGAATTTCATAGTTATTGCAAAACAGTTACTGAAAACGTAAAAGTTGATTATCACTGTGTAAGGAGGTTGAAGATAAATCTTTTGATAATTGCTACATCTGGGGTTGCAGTTAATGACATTTTTGGATCAGTGCCCAGGACATAGATCTTTCATACACACAGTTCTACTAAGGTTGCAAACAATCTGAAGCAAGCTGGGTAGAAGTTTAATAAAATGGATCCATGCAAAAACAGGTTAGAAGCACTAATCACATTAACTTCTCTTAGGAAAGAGGTTTTCAATAGCTTTGGCTTTTTTTCCTCCTAATATATGAGGCACATAAACAAAAAAAGAAAAATTAAATTTTTTTCACTGAAGTCTTTTTTAATCAAGTACTCTAAAATAATTTGATGCATGTATATTGGGTGTAATGATCATATCAGGGAAATTTTCAGTTACATTCCCTTAAACATTTGTCATTTCTTTGTTTTGAGAACCTTCAAACTTATCTCTCCTGGTTCTTTATAAAATGTGTGATACATTGTTATGAACTATAGTCACCCTAGTGTATTACAAAGCACTAAAACTTATTCCAACTCACTATAGTATTTAAATAATCACCTCCTTTCATCCTCCCTACCCCACCATTCTCAGCCTCTAAAAATCAGTATTGTACTCTCTGATGAGATTAACTCTTAATTTCCAGGTATGAGTGAGAGAACACAGCATTTGTCTTTTTGTGAACTTATTTCACTAAATCTTCTATTTAATTCATTTTGTCAAGATGACAAGATTTCATTCTTGTTTATGGTTGTATCCATTGTTTTATAATTTTATTTTAAAGAGGGTAAAATTAAATAGAACAAAACAGAATATCAATGGACATCGTGTTTGATCCCATATCTAGGCTATTATGAATAGTGCTAAAAAAAACATAGGAGTATAGGTATCTTTCTCATATGCTGATTTCATTCATTTGAATATCTACCCAGAAGAAGGATAACTGGTCCTATGATAGTTCTATTTTAGTTTCTTTGTTTTTGCAGTGCTGAGAATTAAGCCAGAGGCTTTGCATATGCTGAATAAGCATTCTACCACTGATGGATATCCCCAGCAAATATTTTAGAGTTTTCTTAAAGGAAGTTTCATATTGTTTTCCATATTGGCTGTACTAATTTTATCCCTATCAGCAGTGTATATGAGTTCTTTTTTCTCTGCCTTCTCACTAGTATTTGCTAATTTTGTCTTTTTGCTAATAACTATTTTAACTGAGATGAGATGATATCTCATTGTGATTTCGACTTGGATTTACCTGATGATAACAAATACACCTTATTTTTCACAGTAGTTTTAGGTTTATACCAAAATTGTAGGAAGTCTAAAGTTCCCAAACTGACCCTGCAAACATACAAACAACATTCTCCACTAACAGCATCCCACAGTGAAGTGATACATTACTTATGACTGGTAGCCCTGCATTGACAAATCATTTTCATCCAAAGTTCACAGTTTATGTTAGGGTTCACACTTGGTGTTGAACATTCTATGGGTTTTGATAAATGTATGATGACATACATCCACAATTGTACTGTCATACAGAGTGTGTTTGCTGACCTAAAAATCCTCTGTGCTCAACCTATTCACTCCCCCAAACACTACCAACTACTGATATTTTCCTATCTCCTTAATTTTACCTTTTCTAAAATGTATTGTAGTTGGAACTTCTCAATATTTAGAATTTTCATATTGATTTCTTTCACTTAGTAATATGTATATATTTTCCCTCTTGCCTTCATAATTTGATAGCTTCTTTTGAGTGCTTAATAATATAGCATTATTTGGAAATACTTTAGTCTATTAATCTAGTCATCTGTCAAATGACATCTTGATTGTTTCTAAATTTAGACAACTATTAATAAAATTATTATAAATATCCATGTACAGGTTTTCATGTGGATATAAGTTTTCAGTTCCTTTAGTTAAAGACCAAGGAGATTAATTACTGAATTATGGTAAAAGAGGTTCCGTTTTTAAAGAAAATGCCAAATTCTCTTCCAAGGTCACTACATCTTTGAGCATACCTGACAGAAACGAATGATGACAGCTCTTGTTTTTCCACATCCTGTTCCACATTTTGTGTTGTCAGTGTTCAAGATTTTAGACATTTAAATATGTATGTAGCAAAAACTCATTGCCTTAATATGTGGTTCCCTAATAAAATGGAACACGGAATACATTTTCCTATGCTTGTCACTTATACATCTTCTTAGGATATTAATCTTTCTAAAGAACTATTTTTGTTTCATCTTGTTGATTTTTCTCTACTAATTTCCTGTTGCCATTTTGTTGATCCTTGTTCTAATTTGTATTTTTTTTTCTGCTAACTTTGGGTTTCATTTGCTTTTGCTCTTTTGAGTGTCCTAGGTGAAAGTTTGTATTAATGAGATCATATTTTTCTTCATTTGTGATATATGCATTCATTGCTATAAATTTCCCTCTAATCCCTGCTTGTGCTGTGCACCACACATTTTGAAAGAATATTTTCACATAGTTCAAAATATTTCTGCATTTCTTTTAAATTTATTCTTTGAATTATGTTTTTATTTATAAAATATTTTAATTTGTTGTTTAATCTCTAATAGAGCATTTGGGGTTTTCTAGCTAATTTTCTATTACTTACTTCTGACATAATAATTTCTTGTGACTTGAGGGTAGACCTTGTAGTTTCTATTATTTTGACTTAGGTTGTGTTTTATTATTAATAATGGTGTCTTATGTTGAATATCTCATGTAAGCTGGAGAAGAAAGTGAATTGTACTCTTGTTGCATGAAACAGTCTACAAATACCAATTATATAGTTGATATATAATTGATATTTGATACTATTATATAGCTGATTGATGGTGTTGTTAGTACAAATATGTCCTTACTGATTTTCTTCTGGAAGAATCTGTTGCTGATAGAGTGGCAGTAAAGTCTTCCGCTACAATAGTGGATTTGTTTATTTCATCTTACACTTCTATGAATTTGTGCTTCAGGTATTTTGACACTTGGCTTTTACCCATATATAACAAGATCATCATGTCTTCATGTGGTACTAACCCTTTATCTTAATGTACCGCTCCTATTTCTGATATTTTTACGGTTCTAAAGTCCACTATGTCTGAAATTAATATAGCTACTACCACTTATGAAATCAGTTTTTAGTGTGGTGTGGTTTTCTTTATATCTTTCCAATTAACTTAAATATGTTTTTATACTTAAAATAGGGCACTAGAAGTCAAACGGTAGTTAACTGCGTCTATTTTTTAACTCATTCACCCATGTCTGTTTTTTTCCATTGTTGTATGGATCATTGGTTTTTAAGCAGATTATGGATAGGGCAGAGAACAATATCAACTTTATTTGTAACTTTTAATCTTTTGTACTTGTTTTTTTTTTCATTTTGTCTCCTATACTCTTTTGAACTTTTGTAGTTTTATTTAAATTTTTAATTTCTTGTGATATTGAGTATTAGACATAAGCCTTTATCCTTGACAGTCAATCTACCACTGAGTTAAAACCTGGGTCCTTTTTGGTGGCTTTATTGAACAAGTATTCTGATTACATTTTTCTGTACTTTATTAGCATATTAATCATAGTTCCATTTCAAACTTTTGTAATGATTGCCCTAGAATTTGCAATAAACATTTATACTTGATCCAAGTCCATTTTCAAATAATACTACTCTATTGCATCAATAACATAAATTCTTGTATTAGTCAGGTTTCTGGGCATTGAGACACAGTACCCAAAACATACAACTTAAAAGACTAGAAGTTTAGTTTGCTTATGGCTTCAATCCATGACCAGCTAGTCCTATGGCAGAAATATCATGGCATAAGGACATGGTGGAAGACAGATGCTTAGTTCATGGCAACCAGAAAGTAGACGAAGGGAAAAGTTCAGGGACAAGGTACTAGACGTAGATCCCAAGGTGGACCTCCTTGATCCATGCAGACATACCCAGAAGTGGTTATACTAATCCATGAGGTGGATACTAAAGCAAATCAAATTAAAACTTTACTATAACCACCACATTATCTTGCACTAATAAAATATTTCCCTGATACTCTTATTGTCTTTATGTACATCTGAGATTCTGACCAATAATATTTCCAACTTCTTTGTCATAGTTACTTTATGCTCGTCGCTGAGACAAAATACCTGATGCCCAAGTTGGGAAAGGAAAGGTTTACAGCTTTTGGAGGTTTCAGTCCACACTCAGTTGGCTCCAAGACAGGCGGGCATGGCTGGGCTGCAGTTCATGGCAGCTGCAAATGGCAAACAGGAACTAGCAAAGAGAGAGACACACTTTCTTCCTGCCATTACATCACATCCTGGCTTCACCCCTATGTGGGTGGAGCACTGACACCATCAATCCAAGCACTATACAATGAACCATCACATATGAACAATGCAAACTCATGAGGCCTGGGGGACACAACATAAACCATGACATTCCTAAAGAACTACTTTAGCATTTATTACAAAGTGAATCTACTGGCAATAAATTTCCTCAATCTTTGTTTGCTGGAGAAAATATTTCTCCTTAACTTTGAAGAACAAATTGTGGTGAATGAGTTCTAGGTTACTGGACTTTTCATTCAACAATTCAATTTGTTGTCATGGTTTCTGAGAAGTCTGTAGTAATTCTTTGCTTTGCTCTTGTAGCAAGATTTTTATCAATCTTACCTCTTTCAAAAAATGTTTATTTTTGGTTTTCTGAGGTCTGAATAAGATATGCCTCAGTGTAAGATTTGGGGGTGGTATTTATCTTGATTGATGTTTCTTGAAATTACTAGATCTATTTTGGTATTCACATTACATGCATGTTAGATGTTTTGAGATTGCCCACACTTTGTAAATTGTTTTCTGATGATTTTTCAGAGTTTTTTGTTTGTTTGTTTTGCTTTTGCCTTTAATTTTGGGGACAATAATTGGAAACTTTCTATTATCGTTTCATCAGGCTCATATATTTCTTCTCTGGCTGTGTCTTTATTAATTAGCTTATCAAAAGTATTCTTCATTGGTGATTCAGTGTTTTTATAAAACATTTTCTCTACTTTGAAATACACAATTAATTGGTGTCAACCAGTGTCAACCAGTTGTCAACCACTGTGCTACATTAGAAAATAGTCCTCCTACCTGCCTGTATCCATGAAACCCACTCTTGCCAAACTCCCTCAGTCTTTCCTACCTTCTGAATAATTACTATTTTATTCAATTTAAAAGCATGTTGTATTTGTCTTTGTGTGTTACGTGTTTTTGATCTGTCACATATCTGTCCCATTCTATTTTAGAATTTCTCTTTGCTTACACGATCCATAAGTTCTTACATGCTACTTTTTCCATTAAAACCCTTAGTGTGCTATTCATATTTTTAAAGGAAATCCTGTGTTAATAATTTCAAACTTCATCTTATATCTGACATTGGTTTTGTTGCTTATTTAATCTCTTCACATTGTATTTTGGCCTTTTATTATGCTTTATAATTTTTTGAAAGAAAAATATGATATCTTGGATAAAAGTAATGGAGTAAGGAGACTTTTAATATTGTATTTTGGAGTCATGAAGGGCCAATAATTATTCTATAGCTCTATGCTTAGGTCTCAATCTTTGTTAAGCATGTGTTCATAAGTATAAATTTGACCAGTGATCCTCAGTTTCTTTTTGTTTTCCCTTTAGGTGGGACAATGGCTGGATGGGTTGAATTTGTATTTCGTTCCCTACATGCAGGGTTAGAGGAAACTCAAGTTGGATGTTTTCCTTACCCACCTTTAAATGCTAGAGTGGACTGCATTTTTGTATGGTCCTTTATCCAAGAAAGTCAAGCTCTAATAAAATCATGGTAGGGTAGACTCTGATTACACTTTTACTTCTTATGGAAATTCTATTAAGAAGAAGAGAATACTCTGGCTTTTTAAAAAATTTTATTTAAAGAGAAAAAGAAAAAAAACTGAAAAAGGATACAAGTAATACAGAATTTCAAAAAATAAACAGTAAGAAATCACTAGTTAATAGATTACATATTGCCATCTTAGAAACAGTTGTTCAGGTTACAAAATTAAAGCATACAAAGTGGACATTCAAACGGTGAGACTGCAAACAGTTTTGTTCATTGATCCAACAAAAACTCATTAATACGGTTATCAATCTTATATACTTAAATGTACATGCAATTATATCTTTTAGAGCATTTTCTTTTTCTCTCTTTTTTACAATAACAATTACACATTTGGGGTTTTATTGCTCCGTATTACATTTTTTTGAAGAGAATAAAACCAAACGTGACAAAACAAAACAGAGTCAGTCAAATCAAAAGGATGAACATAGTACATGATGTAAAAAGAGAATACAAGGTGATCAACAATGGTTACCATAATGCCTCTTGCTATCTTAAAAAGAATTGCCTATATCATCAGTTATAAAAAAATTGAGCAAAACAGTACAGATCAAAACCAATAAAACCGAAACATTGGAGACATTACAGGACTTCAAAAGAAGATAATAGTCAAAACAGATTGGGCATCATAGTGAAGCTTACTGTCTTCAAAGTAGTTGCCTCTACCCTCATACTTGATACTATCGAGCAAAACAGACTAGAGTAAAATCAGTCAAAACAAGATGGTGAGAGCAATACAGGGCTTCAAATCAAGTTAATAGGAAATCAAAATGGTTACTATAATATATCCTGCTATTTTTAAAATTTATTTTTCCCTTAATTAAAAAAACTTTTAAAAGGGCTGGGGGTTTAGCTCAGTGGCATAAGCACCTGCCTTGCAAGCATGTGGTCGTGACTTCGATCCCTGGTACTTGTAAAAAAATAAATAAATTAAATTAAATTAAAAAAAGAAAAAGGATATTGAGATAAAAGATCAGAACAGAACAATTTAAGCAACATAGTGTTTCACCACAAGATAACCTGACATAACAGTAGATACCATAGTGTTTCTTTCCTTGAAATATTTCAGTATAGCTTCGTATACTATAGCATCAAACTTATCAAAACAATGTAAAACTATTCAAGAGAATGAAAGTATTACAGAGTTTTTACAACCAACTAATAGAAAATAAACAATGGTTTCTATATTATCACCAAGTCTATAAAAGTTTTTGTTTGTACTATCACATATAATAAAATCCAATAAGATACAACATAGTAAGGTCGATGGAGACAGAACAAAAGCTTGATGTGACTTTAAAACAAGATGATATTAAATCAGCACTAGCTATTTTGATGTCTTGTTTTCTTCAAAATAGCTGTTCATACCATCACAGACAATAAAATCAAACAATCCAGAATAAAACCATTCCAATTAATGAATGAAAACATTATAAGGCTTCGAAGCAATATAGTGGGGAATCATGATTACCACATACTTTGATGTATTCTTACCATTTCTTACACTAAGGAAACTATTCTGTATTTATATGTGTGAGTTTGATTTATTTATGAGTATGGTCTCAAGATGCATCCATTTATTTATAAATATCTCAATGTGATCTTTCTTTATACCTGAGTAGTACTCTATTGTATAAAATACCACAATTTTTTTATCCATTCCTAAGTTGATGGAACTTAGGTTGTTTCCAAGATCTGGCTATCACAAATTGTGCTGCTATAAACATGGGTGCACATATATCTCTGTGGTATGATGTTTTCAGTTTTTCTGGGAATATGCCTACAAGTAGAATAGCTGGAACAAATGGGATTTCCAATCCCAGCTTTTTAAGAAATCTCCACACTGACTTCCACAATGGTTGCACCAGTCTATCCTCCCATCAACAGTGCAGGAGAGTTCCCTTTTCCCCACAGCCTCTCCAGCATTTGTTGTTGTTGGTTTTCTTGTTCCTGGCCATTCTTTCAGGAGTTAGATGGAATCTCAGTGTTGTCTTAATTTGCATTTCTCTAATGACCAATGATGATGAACATTTTTTCATATATTTATTTGCCATTTGTATTTCTTCATCTGAGAATTGTTTATTCATCCCAGATGCCCATTTTTGGATTGGGTCTTTGAATTTCAGGGGTCTGATTTTTTTCTTAATTCTGTATATGTTTTAGACAGAAGGCCTTTGTCTGAGGGAGAGTTTACTAAGATTTTTTTCTCCATTTGTGTGTTTTCTTTTCACTATGCTGGAGATTTCTTTTCACATGCAGAAACTTTTCAATAAGAGGTGGTCCCACTTATTGATTCTGGGAAGTATTTCCCGTGCAATTTCAGTCCTGTTCATGAATTCTCTTCCTACACCTATGTCTTCAAGGTTTTTAGCCAATTTGTCTTCCAATAGATTTAGTGTTTCTGGTTTGTTTGTTTATTTATTTATTTATTTATTTATTTGGCTTTTCTTTTTTATTTTGGTACCGGGGATCGAACTCATGACTGCCTGCTTGTGCCGCTTATGCCGCTGAGCTAAATCCCCAGCCCCTAGTTTTTCTGTTTTAATATTCAGATCTTTGATCCATTTAGATTTTAATTTAGTACATGGTGATAGGCATGGTTCTAGTTTTAGTTTCGGCATATGGAGAGCCAGTTTTTCCAACACCATTTATTAGAGAGACTGTCCTTCTTCCAGTGAACCTGCTTGGCTCCTTTATCAAAGATGAAGTGGTTGAGTGTGTTTGTAGTTGTGGTTGTATCTTTTAATCTATTTCATTGATCTTCAGCTCTGTTTTTATTCCAATACCATAATGATTTTACGACAGTTGCTTTGTAGTATAACTTCAAATCAGTGATTGTGATGCCTCCTGAGTTGCCTTTGCTGCTTAGAACTGTCTTTGCTATTCTAGGTTTCTTCTCACTCCAGATGAATTTTAGGAGTGAGTTCTTGACATCTATGAGGTATGTTGATGGTATTTTTATTGAGATTACATT
The DNA here is from genome assembly GCF_034190915.1 of Cavia porcellus. NCBI lineage: Eukaryota > Metazoa > Chordata > Mammalia > Rodentia > Caviidae > Cavia > Cavia porcellus. The sequence continues at coordinate 72,575,828 of NW_026947486.1, forward strand.
GAATATATATAACAGTTTTTGGAGAATGTCTACTTTCACAATATTTATTCTCCCTTTCCATGAGCAAGGGATGTCTTTCCACTTTCTGAGATCCTCTTCAATTTCTTTTTTCAGTGTATTATAATTTTCCCTATAGAGTTCTTTCACTTCTTTCGTGAGAGTAATTCCTAAATAATTCATTTTTTGGTTGCTATTGTGAAGGGTGTGGTTTCTTTTCTTTCTCTCCCAGTGATTTTGTTGTTAGTGTATAGGAGTGCTATTGATTTTGAGTATTGATTTTGTATCCATTTACATTACTGAATTTATTTATTATATCTAAGGGTCTTTCAATGGAGTTTTGGGGGTCTTCTGGCATTTTTAAATGCTTCCATTTTCTTCCACAATACAGATTCCTGTGGTTGTTTCAGGCTTCGTAAGCTAGACATGTCTCTATCTATCCTTCTATCTTTCTAATTTAGGGGCAACTTTCTGCTTTGTGACTTCATTTTTTCCACATTTGTTAGTTTTTTGGCTTTTTCACGTTTTTACTAACTGATAGAATTGAGTGACCACTTCTAAACTCCTTACATGTAGGACTAGAAACTGGATATTAACTTTGAAAATTTACAAGTAGAATTACTATTTTCTCCTAGACAGTATCATTACCTTGGATCTACGGCCAGTGATTCCCTGAATAAGGATATATTAGTCTTGTCCTACTACCTCATCATCAACACTACCTAGCATCCTTCTATTATCAGAATAGTTTATATACATTTGTTTTCTCCAGAAAATTTCTCGGGAAATTCAGCTGTATATCTATTCATTTGTTTTCCCAGAGAGAGTTTTTCTAAGGTTTGGGGCCCTTAATGTAACTATTTTTCACTTTAACTAGAAGTTTTGTGATTTTTATTAAATATCTTTACTGTCACGAGGGAAGCTTTTTCATTGTAGGAAAATATGTTTTCCAAAGGAAATAAATTTGAAAGAAAGGCCTCTGTGACACATCTCCACTAATTGGCTTCCCTTGCATTTGAGCTCATTTTCATCAGGAAAAGTGGAGGTAGAAAGAACTACAAAGTTCATGAGGTGACAGAGTGTAGGCTGGATGAAAACTTAGTGTAAGAAGAAAACTAAAAGATCCTGAAATGAGTTAAATGATATGATCTTGACAATGATTGATAAAACATAAGCACAAATTTGAAATTTGTTTTATAAATCTTATCTTTACCTAAGTGTACAATTCTTTAGGTTATTAAATCCAAGCACACATACCATATTTCTCTCTTTTGATCCTTTAAAGAAGGTATTTGTCAGATGTTCTAGTTCAAATATTTTACTCTTTTTTATTATTTTATCATAAATACTATACTAGATGATTCTCCTTATTAATGATCTCTTTTCAATTTCATCATTATGAAAGCTAGAGATGCTTAATAAGAAAATACAAACAAATAGTAGAATGAATAAGGTAGAGAGATGTAAAAATTTGAAAAAACTTTAAACTTCCTCCTCACTATGAAAAAAATTCTCTCAATGATTGAATATGCCAGCTCCTCATGTTTTCACTTGTGAACAAGACAAAATCATGTTACTTTAAGAAAAATCAATAGAGCTCATAATGTTATCAGTCCTTCATGAACACATAAAAGTATTTCTGAAAGAAAATATAATTTGTTGTTTTATTCCTCACATGCATTTATACAAATCAAGAAGAGACCTGAAATGAACAGAAAATGTCTTGCAAGTCTCTGATAAATCACTTTTCCTCCAACTATAAGAGAAAGAAAACTATTTTAACCATGAGATTTCGTTGATAAATTTCCAGTGAATTCACCAGCACCACAGGTGTGAGATATACAACCTAAGGCCTATTGTTCTGCCTAACATTCAGTTTGTCCCACTGGTTTTCCATATCCAAACTCAGCCATTAATTCTATTTACTAGGCAATTTTCTCACCTCTTGGACAAGTGCAGTAGCCACCCAAGAACCTCAGTGGCAGATACAAGGTAGCCTTTTAAATAAGAAACACTGGGCTGTTCTTTAGGGTGCCTGGGCTCTGTGGTGGGATTTATTCCTTGGATTTGCCATTTACAAAGAGGGAACATTGAGTGTCTTTAATACGTTAATACCAATACATGAGATGATAAATAGATTTTGCACAAAAGAAAGGACAAATGCCATAAAGACATTCTAATTACTAATCTGACAAAATTGGGAAATGGTATACTTTCTCTTTCCTTATGTTCAATTACAGAGGTAAAAAAAATACCAAGTTTGTCTATAATGTTGGTACTGGAGAAGAATTAGAAGAAATTTTCCATAGAGCTTCCCCCTTCACTTTTCTCATCTTTTATTTTATTTTTTTTATTTCTGTTCTTACTCTTTGTCTCTTTCTTTTTCTTTTCTAAAAGCCTGGGGAGAACCCCAATCATAGAAAACTAATTTGATACCCCAAACCCAGAGATAAAGATCTGACTCAAGCACAGCAAAAATCCACCTGCAATCTTAGCCACACATTTCTAGGAACTGGTTTGAACCTATCGACACTATAGACCTATAGACCTATAGACACTAAAGAAATTTCATTCCTTTCATTTTTCTCTATCTAATTGGTTTCTCTCTTCATACTTGATTGGATCAGTGTATTGTTTTGGTTTGTCTTGTTTTAGAGTTCTGCATCTTTATTGTTTGTTGTTTCTTCATTTTCTCTTTATTTTCTCATCTTCTATCTATTCTGTTTTTCCTTGTTTTATTTTTCTTTCTGCATGTTGTTTTCTCAGTGAGTTAGGATGTTTTTTTGACTTTTTTTCTGCTTTTTCTTTCTTTCTATTTTTGTTTTCTTCCTTCTTTTCCCTCTTGGTCACAATTTAGAGCTCTCATCTTCCTTTTTATTGTGTATTATTCACCCTGTTTTCTTTAGTCAACTACTTTGCTTGACTTTATGATACTTCATTGTAAGTTAACATTGTTTCTACATATGGTTCACCTCAAAACTCCTAGGCCTTCTCTTTCAATTCTTCTCTCCTGTGTCCTAGAATTACCCAACACTTGGTTGATCATCCTGTGGCCTCCAACTTTGCACTGACAATATTTAACTTCATTCATCTCTTCATCCTTCTCCCTACCCTCTTGAAGCACACCCCCCACAACAGGATAAAATCACTCTACAATGTGAAAAATCATTGCATATAAGTTCCTTGTATAAGTTGGATTGTATCACATTTCTGTAAACCTTATTCCTATGGTTATAGAGATCAGGCTAATATTTCCACAGTTTGTCTCTAGCCAGGCTGTATTTGAGTCTATTGTTATTGCCAACTGAACTACTTTAAATAACATGCCATACATGTTAAACCAGTTTTCACCCCTGTGTGATGACACTACAATTATAAGGGCTCACAATCATCATCATAATACATTACCAAAGGATTGGGACTTAAGTCAAGTAGATAGCAATACCTCAGTCTTAATATATTAGAAACGTAAGTTCTTGGAACAGATACAAACACCAAGAACCACATACATCTAGAAGACATCTGGTGGAACAAACACTTTCTAGAAATTCTTTGAGACCAGTGATGAAACTATCTAACATGAGATATCTACAAGTGTCAAAATAAAAACAACATATAATAGAAAATTATAAGATGAAGATTCAAAATCAATTTTAAATTCCAGTTCACTTAAGACATATCCAGAGCACAAAGAGGTAGAGGATATTGGATGTGAACAAATGGAACTGTCTGAAATGATGGAGCATAAGTGAACAAATGGAAGAGGACACAGAAAAAATAACCTCTAAGGTGCAAAAAGAAATAACTATCACAATGAAAGACATTAAAGTGGACACAGATACATAAATAGAGGAGGTCAGGAAATGATGCAAACTATGAATGTCAAACATAGACAGCAACTAGAATCAGTGAAACAGATCCAAATAAAAATACAGATTTAAAACATCACTGAGAGTATGTGCAACAGATCAAATCAAAGCAAGGATACAATACCAGATCTAGAAGACAGGAATGAGACCAGGAATGGAGAGATATTTTTACAATAGCAAGAGACTATGAAAACTCAGTCCAACAACTACAGAATGAAGCTAAGACAACAACAACAACAACAACAACAACATATGACTGACTAGAATCAATGTGAAAAGTGTAGATAGGGCAAAACCCATTAAAAACCTCTTCACAGAAATAATGCCAGAAAACTTCCCAAACATGGATATTTGACATCCAAATAAATGAAGCATATAGTACTCCAAATAGCCGTGATCAAAATAAATCTATACCAAGGCACATAATAATCAAGATTCCAAAAATTCAGCACAAGAACTAAATATTAAAAGGATTTAGAGAAAAGAAACATATCACTTATAAAAGAAAGCAAATCAGAATCAGCACAGACTGCTCAACACAATCTCTAAAATCAAAGACAGCTTGGATTGACATATTTCAAGTCCAAAAGGAAAAATTCTTCAACCCAGATTGATGTACTCTGGAAAACTATCTTTCAGTTTTGATGGAGAAATAAGATACTTACAAGACAAAGAACAACTGAAGAAATTTACGAATACCAGCCCAGTTCTACAGAATCCTCTGAAGGATATATGAAAAAGAGATAATGAAAACTAAAAACACGTGAGCACCAATAGAAATAAGCTGCAATGCAAGACAAGCAATGAAACAAAGGAGAAAGTCAGGGGACAAACAAGAGGAAAACAACATGTAAAAGAAAACCAATACATATCAGTTGTAACTATCAATGTAAGTGGTCTTGACCAACCAATGAAAATAAAGAGACTGGAAGAATGCATCAAGTAGCAAGATCCAACAATATGCTGCATCCAAGAAACACATTTAAATCAAAAAGAAATTCATGGTCTAAAAGTCAAAAGATGAAAACAACTATCCATGAAAAAGGAAATTAGAAAAAAGCAGGAGTAGCTATTTTATTTGCAGAATATAACAATTGTTAAGCCAAAGCAGATCAAAAGTGACAAAAAAAGCCACTGCATACTTGTAAAGGCAAAACTTCAAGAAGAAAAATAACAGTCAAAAACATTTGTGAACCAAACATAGTTTCACCTATCTCCATAAAACAAATACTAGAAGTCTTGAAAAACCAAATAAACACTAATAGAATTTTAGTGAAAATCCTTAAAAACTCACTCTCACAAATAGGTAGGTTGTCTAGATAAAAATTCAATAAAAATATTAGAATTAAACTAAGCCAGTGAACAAGTGGACTTGGTAGATGTCCACAGATGGTTCTACCCCAAAATAAAAGAATATACATTCTTCTTAGCTGCATTTGAGAGATTCTCCAAAATAAATGATACATTAGCTGACAAAACATTTAAGTAAATGTAGAGAAATTAAAATTACCCCATGTATACTATCTGAACATAGCACAATGAAACTGGAAATCACTGACAAACAAAATCATAAAAACTGCATTAACACATGGAAATTAATACACTTTTGAACAACTGATGAAACTGGAAATCAATGACAAAGAAAATCACAAAAGCTACATTACCACATGGAAATTAAGCAACACACCTCTGACCAACCAGTAGATCACAGAATAAATTAAAGATGAAATTAAACAATGTATACAACTAAATAATAATGGTGATACAACATACCAAAACTTATGGGACACAGTGAAAGGAGTCCTATGGGGAAATTTATAGCAATGAACTTACACATCAAAAAATATATATATATATATATATAACAGATCTAGCTCAATTACAAAGCCTAATGTTGAACCACAACTTCTAGAAAAATATGAACAAATTTATACTCAGACATATAATAATGAAACCCCAGATATTCAGCACAAGAACAGAATGTTAAAAGTTGTTAGAAAAAAGAAACAGATCATCTATATATCCATCAGAATTACTAGAGACTTCTCAGTACATACCTTCAAGTCAAGAAAAGCTTGGAGTGAAGTATTTCAAGTTCTAAAAGAAAACAATTTCCATCCCAGATTTATGTACCCTGTAAAAATATATTTCAAAATTAATGGGTAAATAAGATGTGTCAATGGCAAAGAATAAATACAAGAATTCACGATCATCAAACTAACTCTACAAAAAGTGCTGAAGTGTACTTTACAGAGAGATAAAGAAGACCACGATTCCAGGAACAGCAGCAGAGTTTGATCACTGAGGGATAGGCAATTTAAAGGAGATGAAAGGTAGGGAGCCAAAAGCAGGAAAATAGAATTACAGAGACAAGCCAGTTCATGTTTTTTGTAACCATTAATGTAGATGGCCTCAATTCAACAATAAAAAGAAACACAGACAGAGTGATTTAAGAAACAAGATCCATCAATGAGCTGTACACAAGAAATACATTAACTGGAAAAGAAATTGATAGACTGAAAGTCAAAGCAGGGAAGAGTGTTCTATGTGAAAGAGAATCAGAAAAAATCAGAGGTAGCTTGGCCATCAACTGCAGAATGGATAAGGAGGCTATGGAATTTTTATACAATAGAAAGGCACTCAGCTATACAGAATGATAATGTCAAGGCTCTTGTACCAAATGGATGCAATTTGAGATCATGCTTATGGGTGAAATGGTTGAAACTCAAATGGGTGGACTTCACATTTTTTCCCTAGTACAAAAAACTGAAGGAGTTGGTGGGATCCAAAATGTACAGTTCATATTGTAAAAGTGAAAGGGGAGGAAATGTCTAAAAAGAGAATATACTTGCCGTTGTTAATTTCCTATTATCTTGTTTTGAAGTTCTGTATCATTTTCCTTGTTTTGTTTTGTTATGTTTTAGTCTGTCTTAATTTGTTTGATTTTATTATATCTGATAGCGTGGACAGCGATTTTGAAGATTACAAGATATATTATGGTAGCCATTGTTGATTTCCTATTATCTTGTATTGAAGTCTTATATCATTTCAATTGTTTTGTTTTGATTGGCTTCATTCTGGTTTATTTTGTTTGGTTTTATTCTTTTTAAGATAAAATTTAACAACAAAAAGGATAGTTTCTTTAATGAATAGTGCTGCAAAAACTGGCTTACCACATGCCAAAGACTACAACTAGACCCATGTGTATCACCATGTGCTAAAGTATAAATGAATCAAGAGTTTAATTATTAAAATAGAAACAGTACCTTCTCTGGGAAAAGAAATTAGGTGAAAATCTGAAAGACAAGGTACAGTCAGACTTCATGAAGGAAACCCAGACTGCAAGGGAAATACTATAAAGAATCAACAACTAGATCTCACCTTATTACAAAGGCTTTGTGCCAAAAAAATCACCAAAAGAGTGAAAGGACAACCCAAAGAATGGGAAAAAATTTAGCCAGGTGTCCCTCACACAAACAGATTTTATCTAGAATATATAAAGAATTGAATGAAATCTGACTTCCAAATTCAAAGACCCAATCCAAAAATGTGTATCTAAAATGAATACACGTCTCCAATGAGGAAATACGAATGGAAAATAAATACATGAAGAAATGTTCAACATCATCAGTCATTCAAGAAATGCAAATTAAAACAACAATGAGATATCTATTCAAGAAAGAATGACTATCATCAAAAGGTGAACCTATCACAAATGCTGGTAGGGCTGTGGGGAAAAGGAACTATTCTCAAGTGCAGATGAGAGTTTTGACTGATGCAATTACTATGAAAATCAGTGTGGCAATCTCTAGAATTAGAGATCCCATTTGACTTAGTTATTCTTCTGCATATCCTCCAAGAAAAAATAAAAAAAAATCACACTAGACCAATGTATGTGCACACGTTTATGGCAGCACAATGTGTAAATAGCCAAAGCTTGAAAACCACCAAAAAGCCTTTCAAATAAGGTAAAACTGTGGGTTTTTTAATACAATGAAGTATTAGTCATAAAGAAAGATAAAATGGAGACTTTTATAGGTAAAAGGATGCAAGTCAAGATCATACAAGCAAAATCAATCAGACCTATATGTATAAACATCATATTGTCTCACTAGTATGAGAAACTGAATGAATAAATATGATGGAAAATATACAATAGACATTGTGGATTTGAAATAAACTGCTCAAAATAAAAGACAAACTGTGATGGGGAAAAAGGGAAAGGAACGAAAGAAAAAATAGAAATACATATACATATGTAAACATTAGATAGTAAAGATAATTATACAGCTAATTCTCTTAGTTCACTGAAAAGAAAGGCTTGCGCTAATATTGTTCGGACAAGATAGCTTTCCTATATTTTTATTTTTCAATTTAAAGAAAAAAAAGCAAAACAGAAAAAGGGTAGAAATAATACATACTTTAAAAAAATAAAGAGTAAGAAATCATTAGTTGATAATTACGTATTGTCCTCTTACAAATAGTTGTTCAAGTTACAAAAGTTAAGCATACAAAGTGGACATTCAAACAGAGAGAATGCAATCAGTTCTGTTCAACTATCCAACAAAAACTTAGTAATATGGTTATCAATCCTACATATTTAAACATACATAGAGTTATATCCTTTAGATCACTTTCTTTTCCTCTTTTTTACAATAGCAATTACACATTTTGGGTTTTATTACTCCTACATTTCTTATTACTTTTTTGCACTAGAGACAAAATGAGAGATTTATAAATATGATTCTTGTTTATTTCACTAATTAGGATAGCCTCAAGTTGTCTTTATTTGCCTATGAAGGCCTCAAGGTCATCCTTTTTATAGCTGAGTAATATTCTATTCTACAAAAGTACCACATCTTTTTCATCCACTCTGCGATTGATGGGCATCTTGGTTGTTTCCAAGATTTATCTACTACAAATTGTGCTGCTATGAACATGGGTGCACCTATATCACTGTGATATGACCATTTCAGTTTTTCTAGGAAAATATACAGTAGGGGAATAGCTGGATTGAATGGAACTACCCATCCTACTCTTTTGATAATTCTCAATACTGATTGCCATAGTGGTTTCATGAGTCTACACCCCTCACAAACAGTAGAGCAGTGTTCACTTTTTACCACAGCCTAGCCAACATTTTTTATCAGTTGATTTATGATATCACCTACTCTTTCCAGAGTGAGGTAAAATCTCAATGCTGTTTTAATTTGCATTGCTCTAATGACCAGTGATGGTAGATATTTCTTCATATATTTATTTGCCATTTGTATATCTTCATCTGAGAAATGTGTGACCATCTCAGATGCACATTTTGGAGAGGGTCTTTGAATTTGGGGGGATTGATGTTTTTCAGTTCTTTATATGTTCTGGATATAAGTCCTTTGTCTGAGGGGTTGCTGGCTAAAATTCTTTCCCATTCTGTGGAGTTTCTTTTCACTCTGTTGGTGATTTTTTTGAAGTGCAGAAACTTTTCAATAATATAAGATCCAAGTTGTTGATTCTTTGAAGTGTTTCCCATGCAGTTTGCATTTTGTTCACTAATTCTCTGACTACCTCATGTCTCCAAGACGTCTACCTAACTTCTATTCCAGTAGACTTAGCATTTTTGTTTTAATATTTAGGTTTTGATCCGTGTAGACTTTAGTTTTGTGCATGGTGATAGGCGTGGCTATAGTTTCAGTCTTTGCCATGTGGACAGCCAATTTTTCCAACATCATTTATTAAAGAGTCTATCCTTCTTCCAGTGAATACGTTTTAGCCCCTTTGTCAAGTATCAGGTGTCTGGGTGTCTGAGTGTCTTTGTAGTTGTGCTTGCATCTTCTAATCTGTTCCATTGATTCTCAGGTCTATTTCTTTTCCAGTAGCATGCTGATTTTATCACTGTGGCTTTGTAGTACAGTTTCAAGTCAGGAATTGTGATGCATCCTACTTTGCCTTTGTTGCCCAGAATTGCCTTTGCTATTCTAGGTTTCTTCTATTTCCAAATGAACTTTAGGAGTGTTTTCTCTAGATATGTGAAGTATGTTAATGGTATTTTGATTGGGATTGTGTTAAATCTGTATAACAGTTTTCGGAGTATGGCCATTTTCACAATGTTGGTTTTTCCTAACCAAGAGCGAGGAGTATCCATCCATTTTCTAATATCCTCTTCAATCTCCATTTTTTAGCGTAGCATAATTTTCAGCATATAAGTCTTTTGCATTCTTAGGTTGATTACTGTGTATTTAATTGTTTTAGATGCTATTGTAAAGGGTGATATTTCCATAATTTCTCTGTTGGTGAGTTTTTTGTTTGTGTACAGAAAAGCAACACCTACAATTCAATTAAAATGCACAAACAACATACTGCAATCTGTGGGATGCAATGAAAGCAGTCTTAAGAGGGCAATATACAGCAATAAACTGTCATATCAAGAAAACAGAAAGAACACAAATACACAACCTAATTCTTCACCTCAAGCTTCTAGAAAAAAAGGTCAAGTTGAATCCAGTGCTCACAGAAGAGAGAAAATTGTAAAGATTAGAGCAGAAATCAATGCAAATGAAACTAAAAAATACAAAGAATTGATGAATCAAAAAGTTGTTTTTTTGAGAGAATAAACAAAATTGACAAACTTCTAGTTAGCTTTGTATAGAAAAAAAAAGAAACAACCCAAATTCATGCAATAAGGCCTGAAAAGGGGAAATTATGACAGATCCCTTGGAAATTCAAAAGATCATAAATTCCTACACTGAAAATCGCTACTCACATAGAGTGGAAAACACAGAGAAAATGGACAGATTTCTAGAAACATATGAACTACCAAAGCTCAGCCAAGAAGATATAGCAATTTTGAATAGCCCAATATCAGCTATTGAAGTTGAAAATATTATTAAAACTTACCAACAAAAAAAAAATCCCAGTTCCTGATGGATTCACAGCTGAATTCTACAAGACATATGGAGAAAATTTGATGCCAATACTCCTTAAACTCTTCAATGAAATTGAAAATGAAGCAATCCTCCATAAATCATTCCTAGAGGCAAGTATTACAAAACTTGATACCAAAACCAGAGAAAGACCCAACCAAAAAGGACAACTATAGGCCAATCTCACTAGTGAACATTGATGCAAAGATTATCAATAAAATACTGGCAAATAGAATGCAGCAAGTCATCAAGAAGATTATATATCATGGCCAAGTGGGATTCACTCCAGGAATTCAAGGATGGTTTAACATATGCAAATGAATAAATGTAATACACCACATCAACAGATCCAAAAAACAAAAACTGCTTGGTCATCTTAATAGATGCATAAGAAGCTTTTGATAAAATCCAACACATCTTCATGATAAAAACCCTTTAGGAACTCAGAATATATTGTGTCTACCTCAATCTTATCAAGGTCATCTATGATAAAACAACAGCCACCATTATACTAAATGGAGAAAAACTGAAAGCTTTCACTTTTAAAATCAGGAACAAGACAAGGATATTCACTATCACCACTCTTATTCAGTATAGTTCTGGAAATACTAACAGATCAATCAGACAAGAGAGATAAATGAAAGGAATAAAGATAGGAAAGGAAGAAGTTAAATTATCATTATCTGTAGATGACCTGATACTTTATATAGAAGATTCAAAAAAAAAAAAAACTCCATTAAAACACTACTATAAGTAATAAAGAAATTGAGCAGTGTATCTTGAATAAAAGTCAACGCTCAAAAATCAATAGCATTGGTGGAGTTCTAAGCAAGCAGGCAAGTGCCACGGATTCCAGAGGCCCAGCATCCTGGGGTAAGTGCCCCATGCATTTTCCCCCGAGCCCAGCTTGTTTGAGACCCTTCAGCCTTCCAGGTGCACTGGAACAGCTAGGCAAGTCTGAGGTGCCTGCATCCACCTCTCCATTCCGGCTGTGCTTGGAGAACTGTGGAGTTCTAAGCAAGAAGGTGGGTGCCCACTTTCGCTGGAGCCTAGCTTGTTTGGGATGCTCACATCTTCTAGGTGCACTGGAACAGCTAGGCTGGTCGGGGGTACCTGTATCCGCTGTGGACTTCTAAGCAAGCAGGTGAGTACGACCGGTTCCAGAGACCAGGTGTCCTGGGGTAAGTACCTGTGCACTTTCCCCCGAGCCCCGCTTGTTTGGGAACCTCAAGCCTTCCAGGTGCACTGAAGCAGCTAGGTGGGTCTGGGGTACCTGCATCCACCTCCCCGTTCCGGCTGTGCTTGGAGAACTGTGGAGTTCTAAGCAAACAGGTGCATGCTGGTGTTTCCTGGAGCCCAGCTTGTTTGGAACTGTGGAGTTCTAAGCAAGCGGGTGAGCACACTGGTTCCAGAGGTCCACAGGCCTGGGGGAACTGGGTGCCAGAGTCCCAGGAGCTGAGGGCATAGAAGCAGATTTCCAACAGACACTGAGGAAGCTTTCAAATAACACCTTAAACACTTGAAACACAAAAATATAGGAAAATGACAAAACATAAGACCAAATTACAATCTGAAACCTCCAGTCCACCCCAAGAAAACTTAGGAGTGATGTATACAGAAGAAAAAATATGCCATACACCTCAAATATCGGACATAATAGCAACTGAAATAAATAAGCAATTCCAGGAAGCTTTAAAGCAATTCAAACTAGAAATAATCTCACAAGTAAAAGAAGAAATGATAAAAGAAATGAAAGAGATGCTGAATATATCTAAAGAAAACACAGTTTAAAAATTGGAGGAACTAAACAAAGAGATAGAATCCCTAGATGAGCAAAATAAGAAACAAACAGAAAACATAAAGCAGATGCACAGAGATATACACGCAATCAAATACTCCACTGAAAGCTGTAAAAACCACCTCAGTGAAGGTGAAGATAGAATTTCAGAACTTGAAGACAAAATTGCAGCTAGTGAACAGGAAAGGAAAGATCTTTTAAATATAACAAAGAATAAGGAAATAACAATTCGAAAACTGCAAGATGATGCAAAGAAAAACAACATGACATTGATAGGGATTAATGAAAAAGAAGGGAACAACATAAAGGACATCAAGAGGATATTTAGAGAAGTAATAGCTGAAAATTTCCCAAGCATCAGATTGGAAATGGACATCAGGATCAGTGAAGTATATAGAACTCTAATTGTCATAACCAAAATAAAACTACACCCAGACATGTAATAATCACCATCCCAGAAATCCAACACAAGAATAGATTATTAAATCTGTCAGAGAGAAAAGACAGATCACCAATAAAGGAAAACCTATCAGAATCACAGCATACATCTCAGCACAAAAAATAAAGTCAAGAAGAGCATGGAGTGAAGTATTCCAGATCCTAAAGGAGAATGATTTCCAATCTAGACTGATGTATCCTGAAAAACTATCCTTCAAAAATTGATGGTGAAATAAGATACTTCCATGACAAAGAACAGCTGAAGAACTTCATGATCACCAAGTCAACCCTGCAAAGAATAATAAAAGACAGTTCAAGTACACAAAGGAAAAAACCACTAAGCAAAGCAGATAATTAAACAGAACAGAAAGCAACAGCAGAAAGATAACATGTCAACAATAAACCAAAATATAACACTTATAACCATTAATGTAAATAGTCTCAATGCACAAATCAAAAGAAACAGACTGGCATAATGGATCAAGAAACAAAATCCAACTATATGCTGTCTACAAGAAACCCATGAAACCCAAAAGGATACTCACAGACTGAAAGTCAAAGGAAGGAAAACAATACTTCATGAAACAGAAAGCCAAAAAAAAAAAAAAAGCAGGAGTAGCCATTCTGTTTGCAGGCACTGTGAACATTAAACTAATAATGACCAGAAGATATAAAGAAGGTCACTACATACTGGTTAGGGGAAAACTCCAAGAGGAAGAAATAACTATCTTAAATATATATGCACCAAATTCCTGAGCACATAGTTATATAAAATAAATATTAACAGAAATGAAAAATCAAATTATCAGTAACACAATTGTAACAGGAGACCTTAGCACACCATGGACAGCAAGGGACAGATCAACCAGACAGAAAATCAGCAAAAAAATACCAGAACTGAATCACACCTGTGAACAAATGGACTTGATAGACATATACAGAGTGTTCCATCCAAAAAAATCAGAATACACATTCTTCTCAGTAGTACATGGGTTATTCTCTAAAATAGACCATAAATTAGCTCACAGAACATACTTAAATAAATGCAAAAGAGTTGAAATTATCCCTTGCATGTTATCGTACCATAGCGCATTGAAATTAGAAATTAATGACAAAAGATACTGCAAAAATCCCATCAACACATGGAAACTGCTTAACACACTCTTGAGTAATCAGTGGGTCAGGGGAAATTAAAGAAGTAATTAAACAATACCTACTAGAAAATGAAAATACAGATACAACTTACTGGAATCTGTGGGATGCAATGAAAGCTGTCCTCAGAGGAAAATTTATTGAACTGAGTTTCCATATCAGGAAAACAGAACAAATACAAATAAATAACCTGATTCTATACCTCAAACAGCTATAAAAAGAAGAGCAAGGCAAGCCCAAAGCCAAATGAAGAGATGAAATTATAAAAATCAGAGCAGAAATCAGTGCAATAGACACTAAGAAAACAATCCAAAGAATCAATGAATCAAAGAGTTGGTTCTTTGAAAGAATAAATAAAATTGATAAGGCCCTAGCCAGCCTTATTTTAAAAAGAGAAGAAAAAGCTGTAATTCATGCAATAAGGAATGCAAAAGGTGAAATCACTACAGACTCTGTAGAAATACAGAAGATTATCAACACCTGTTTTGAAAACCTCAATTATTAAAGTTTTGATAACACAGCAGAAATAGACAGATTCCTAGAAACATATGAAGTACCAAAGCTAGGTCAAGAGGATGTAAAACTGCTGAATAACCCAATTTCTACTAATGAAATTGAAAATGTAATTAAGTCCTTATCTACAAAGAAGAGCCCAGGGCCAAATGGATTCACTGCAGAATTCTACAAGAAATACAAAGAAGACCTAATGCCGGCACTCCTCAAACTCTTCAATGAAATTAAAAGGGAAGCAATCTTTCCTAAGTCATTCCTGGAAGCAAATATTACTGTAGCACCAAGACCTGAGAGAGACCCAACTAACAGTGAGAACCACAGGGCAATCTCCCTAATGAACACAGATGAAAAATCCTCAATAAAATATTGGCAAATAGGATGCAGCAAATCATCAAGAAGATTGTACACCATGACTCAGTGGGATTCATCCCAGGCTTGCAGGGATGGTTCAACATATGTAAATCAATAAATGTAATCCACCATATCAATAAAGCCAAAAGTAAGAATCACATGATCATTTCTATAGATGCAGAAAAAGCTTTTGTTAAGGTCCGACATTCATTCATGATAAGAACTTTACAGAAAATTGGAATAGATGGTCTTTACTTCAATATAATAAAGGCCATCTACTATAAACCAACAGCCAGTATCATACTAAGTGGCCAAAAATGAAGACCTTTACTTTAAAATCAAGCACAAGACAAGGATGTCCTTTTTCAACACTCCTATTTAACATAGTACTGAAAACACTAGCCAGAGCAATTAAACAAGAGAGAGAAATAAAAGGGTTAAAGATACCAAAAGAAGTTAAATTATCATTGTTTGCAGATGACATGATACTGTACATAGAAGACCCTCTAAACTCCATTGAAAGACTCTTAAGTATGATAAATAAATTCAGTAATGTAGCTGGGTACAAAATCAATACTCAAAAATCAATAGCATTCCTATACACTAACAACAAATTCAGAGAGAGAGAGATATGAGAAGCCACACCCTTCACATTAGCAACCAAAAATAATGAAATATTGAGGAATCACTCTTTTGAAAGAAGTGAAAGACCTATACAGAGAAAATTATAATACACTGAAAAAGAAATTGAAGATGATGTCAGAAAATGGAAAGACATCCCTTGCTCATAGATAGGAAGAATAAATATTGTCAAAATGGCCATTCTCCCAAAACTCATACAGATTCAATGCAATCCCAATGAAAATACCATCAACATATCTCATAAAACTAGAGAAATCACTCCTAAAATTCATCTGGAGTGAGAAGAGACCTAGAATAGCAAAAACAGGTCTAACAACAAAGGCAAGGCAGGAAGCATCACAATCCCTGTCTTGAAGTTATTCTACAAAGCAACTGTAGTAAAATCAACATGGTACTGGAATCAAAACAGAGCTGAAGATCAGTGGAATAGATTAGAAGATACAACCACAACTACAAACACACTCAACCACCTCATCTTTGATAAAGGAGCCAAGCAGGTTCACTGGAAGAACGACAGTCTCTTTAATAAATGGTGTTGGAAAAACTGGCTCTCCATTTGCCGAAAACTAAAACTAGACCCGTGCCTATCACCATGTACTAAATTAAAATCTAAATTAATCAAAGATCTGAATATTAAAACAGAAACATTAAATCTATTGGAAGACAGATTGGGTAGAAACCTTGAAGACATAGGGGTAGGTAGAGAATTCATGAATAGGACTCAAACCGCATGGGAAATACTTCCCAGAATCAATAACTGGGACCACCTCTTATTAAAAAAGTTTCTGCATGTTGGGGCTGGGGATTTAGCTCAGCGGCATAAGCTCCTGCCTTGCAAGCAGGCGGTCGTGAGTTCGATCCCCTGTACCGGTAAAAAGATTAAGAAAAAAAAAAGTTTCTGCATGTGAAAAGAAATCTCCAGCATAGTGAAAAGAAAACCCACAAACTGGGAAAAAAATCTTAGTGAACTCTTCCTCAGACAAAGGACTTCTGTCTAACACATATAAAGAATTAAAAAAAAAAACTCAGACCCCCAAAATTCAAAGATCCAGTCCAAAAATGGGCATCTGAGATGAATACACAATTCTCAGATGAGGACATACAAATGGCAAATAAATACATGAAAAAATGTTCATCATCATTAGTCATTAGAGAAATGCAAATTAAAACCACACTGAGATTCCATCTCACTCCTGAAAGAATGGCCAGGTTCAACAAACCTACCAACAACAAATGCTGGAGAAAATGAAAATATGTAATCTATTAACTAGTGATTTCTTACCGTTTTCTTTTTGTAATTCTGTATTACTTGTACCCTTATACTGTTTTTTTTCCTTTAAATAAAAAAACAATAGCATTCCTTTCCTATATCTTATACTCTGAAAAACTGCTAGACAACACCGTTAAATGTATGAATTATTGTAACTCTCCTAACTTGTTTTGGAATTATTATATTTTTATTTTTTCTCTTTAAAATAATAACAAAAATGTGCAAAATACTGTTCAGAGAGTGATAGGTGACACAGTATTTGAATATTGAATTAGAAAAAATAGTATTTAACACGTGAGATGGTAGTTCATATAAGTCAATTTGTCATTGACTTCCTGAAAAAATAGTGTATATGTATTCCTAGTTTTGCAATTGAAAAAGAATGAAAAAACAAAAAACAATAGAAAACGTGAAACACCAAAAAAGTACTAAAATTAACATTAAGTCGATAAATAGAGGTATAGGTGGATTATATTACAAACCAGTTAAATTCCCAATTAATGAGACCCATATAGATTAAAAAATCAATGCCTGATGAGAGATGCATTTGTATAAAACAAAGATAAAAATCTTGTAAAGATGATGGAAACAATGTCATAGAAATAGCACATTTTTGTTAGGCATAATAAACACAGTATGAGATATTTCACATCTAAGAGAATTTATGTGATAAATTACAGGGTGTTAATATGTCATACCAGTGTTCATTATCTTGATGTAGTTGGTAGTTTTATTACTGTAAATCAATTAAAACACATTTTAAAATGCACATTTAAAATTAGTGTATTTTGTATACTTAAAATTCACTGAGTATTCTTTTATTTAAAGAGAATACATATAGCAAAAAAATCACAGAAAAGTCTAAAAATATGCTAATGCCAAACACACATAACTTGTTTTTGATTGGTCATGTGTTTATGCCTACTTTCCTATCTCGGACAGCAGAGCATTTTTTTATAACTTTTTGCCTGTAAGAATGCAGTGAACAAAATTATTTTTTGTCTGTTTTGTGTTCCTATAATAAAATATGTGAAGCAAATAACTTATTAAGTAAAGAGGTTTAGGTTGATGGAAACCCAAGCATTGTGTGGCTACAATATCCTGATGAGGGCCACTTTGACCCACATCATGGCAGAAAAGAGGAAGAGATGTGGCTATATATTACATAGACCAAGAAGACGTAGAGGTCTAGTCTCATGAGGACTTATTCCTCGCAGACTCAGTTTACCTCATGACATCAGAATTAATCCATTCTTATGGGTGCTAGGCCTATGATCTAATTATCTTTTACTCTAGGCTCACCTCTTTTTTAATTAGATTAAAAACACTTTATTTCTAACGTGGCTTAATTACATTCTCAATGTGCTAAGCTGGTTTTAGAAGTGATCCTGCAATACAGAGCGATCAAAGGAAGAGCAGTCAGGGATCCTGGTTTCAGGCACCAAGATATCACTCCTGTGGCAATTTAATTCATGGAATTTTTCTTCTTTTGTGTGATGTGTATGGGGTTGTTTTGGATGTTTTTGTGTGACAGAGAAGTCTGTCTTTGAGGAAGAGCAGTAATCCAAATCCTCTGCTTTTATGGGCTTAATGATATGGCATGGTTTGCTGAAAATTTTTGGAGTGATGAGCTTTTGGAAGGTCCTCTGGGTGTTCCATGTGAATTCTATAGGGATCTGGATGACCTTTTCAAAACGCTGATATTGGATGAATGGGTATGGAAGCAACTTCACCTGATGAGCTACTGCATAGGTGTTTCACTTCTCATTGATAATCAAATTTGGTAAGCTCTATGTCTTAAAATCTCCACCATTTCAACTCTGCCACACTGTGGAACAGCTTCCAATACATGAATTTTGGGAGGACAAACCATGTATAAATCATAGCAAATGACAAGTTAGAGACTCAAGGCATCCACAACTAAGAATTTATCTCTCAATTCCGTTTATTACAGAAAATCTACTTGAGGGATTCAATCATAATTTATTAGGAATGTAGATGTTCTGAGTCAGGAGACTGATTCTTTGTTTTCAACTTTCTCATTGTTGGGGCTGGGGATTTAGCTCAGTGGCATAAGCGCCTGTGTTGCAAGCGTGCAGTTGTGAGTTCAATCCCGGGTACCAATTTAAAAAAAAAAAAAAAAAAAAAAAACACAATTTACTCATTGTGAGTAATGTGTAAGCCAACTAACCTTTTTTGAATCAATTTCTTCTGTTCAGTGATAATAAGGGTGATATCCTTAGGTTGTTTTCATAATTACATGAAATTATGATACAAATTGAGTACAGTGTTAGACCTAAAATAAATGCTATATATGTTAGTTTTAGCAGTAATGATAGAGGCTGTTACATGTTGCCTATGTTTGACATTCATATTTACTAAATATTTGTTCACTTCTAGCACTGTTATGGGGAGTGGTCTATTTCATAAGCTGTTAGGAATAGCCACGGATCTTCAACAATTAGGTACCTATTTTTGTCATTTTTAAATGATGACTTTTGTCTTGTAAAGCTCCTATTAATCTTTATGAATACAAGTTTATTTTAAGTTATTAACTGGATCCTAAACATTTCCCAACGTATCAATAAATGGGTTTATTTTAAGTTATCATTACCTGATTTAACTAAATTATTAAGAGCTATGACCAAAAGTTCTTTCATATTTTCTGGGGTGGATACAGAGGAACCATTTAGTGAAACTAAACTGAGATCTTATGCTTCATGACACTCACTCTGCACTAATTACTAAGGTCAATGAGAGGGAATATTAAACATTAGGTCCTCAACTCAGCTAAATTTAGTCAGTTGGTTTACTTTCCCATCTTCTGCTACTGTAACAAAATATCTGAGTCTAAGCAATTTATTTAAAAAGAGATTTATTTGAATCACATTTTTGGAGGCTGAAAATCCAAAAGCAGGTGACCTCATCCATTTGGGTCCTAGTAAGAGTCTCCTTGACTGCATCATATCATGAGTTACGGTATAATAGTGTAGGTGCATACAAGAGGAAGAGATCACTTGACAAAATAGAAAGGCAGGGTTTAGGGAAGGGTCAATCATGCTGTTTTCTAGCAACCTACTTTCCAGGGAACTAACAGGGGAGTTACTCCAAACCATAGCACCTGGGAAATCACTGATGCTTGTAAGCATTAAAGTATCAGGTTCAGGGGAAAACAATCATCCTATGGAGACCCAAGGCAGGGAAGTAAATCTATCGGCTTCATACAATTCTTCATAACTGTATTTTCCTATGACCCACATCAATAAGCTTCAGGATAACATTGCTACTTTTGCTTTGATTTTCATTTTGTCTGGTTTGGTTTGATTTTGTATGTTGAGAATTGAACCAAGGCCTAGCACATGTTAAGCATATGCTCCAACAAAGAGCTGCTCCCTCTAACTCCTCACACTGATTCTTGAACCAGTACTGATAATGTATTGAAGGCTTTGATCAAATTAAGTCCACATCTCTTCCAGAATCAAAGATATCATGCAAAAAGATTTTTGCTGGCAAAATGAGATATGTTGTTGGTGAGAGTGTTGGCTGATTTTCAGCATTTATTTTCTGCTGTAATGTTTAAATTTGAATGAGTTACTCAAAAGTATGACTTTCACCACTGTTGAAAATACGAAGTATCTGAGGCTTTGAGTTGAACATGATTGCAAAGTTCTGAGTAATGTTCCTTTTTTTTACAACCACTTAGAGGCAATCGCTTTCCTTCTTAGAGTCTTAATCATCCTCATCAAATAATCTAATGCAAGAGGACTTCATGTCTTCAGTTGATACTATCCTTATGTTAGATATTTCTCTTACATTTTTATAAATCTGACAATACACTTAAAATTTTAATTTACATATAAGAGTTTTAAAAAGTCACTTGGCACCATGTTTCTTTTTAATTTTTACAACACCTAGTATACATTTTGAATCTTATTAGTCTTTCAGTTTTATTTTACACTAGGGAGACAATAAGATATTTACACATAGGGAAAAGGAAACAAGAAAGAAGGGAAAAGATTATATGTATATAAGTATACATATTTTTATGTGTGTATGTGTTATACAAAATCAATAACTATACTACTAATTTCTGTAACTTCATCAAAAAGAACAGTTTGTGTTCTCATCATTTATTTGATCATTTTTATGCCTAAATCTTGTAATCTGAACTATTTTTAAAATAACAATATATGATATATTAACTAGTGTTGATTTCCTATTATTTTTTGAAATTCAGTATCATTTTTATCACTTTTTGTTTTATTTTTAAAAATAAAATAAAATAAAATCATTGACAAAAAAGTCATTTGGGCAGAAGAAATAATAGAGCAAAGAGGAACATATCTGCACATATGGCATTACCAGTAACAAAACCATTGTAGACACTTAGGCCAGTATATTTCCTCCACTATGACTGGCTCAAGCCAACTTGATGACTGATTCTTTAACTATCCCCAATGATAGCGATTGCACGGTTTGTTCACAAAACATGTGTATATAACATGAGTTTATCTTTACAACTAAAGTAATATTTTCTTGTTGAAGTTTCATCTTTTTTCTTTGTTGGCTTATTTTTTATCAAGAAAAAAAAATCACATGGCTTAGCAATAAATTACTCTGACATATCTCAGCAGGACCTCCTTGCAGACTGAATCTCTGAGGCCTAGTGGCAGTTCATAACCAGGTTCCTTAGGGGTGATATATCCTTACGGATGATAGGAAGACTTAACAATCTGACAGACACTTAAAGTGTGAAGATGAATAAAAGATACATCATTCCTCATGGGTGTATAAAAAAGCTGTCAGTTGTTGTAAGCAGTATTCTAAAAACATACAATACCATACCAGGGCTAGAGGGTGTTAAAGAAAAGGTTGGCAGATAGATCATTTTTGATAGTCAGGTCTATGTGGATGTAAAAAAAACAAGCTTAAAAGGAGTTTGTTAGTTCTCATCTGTTGCCCTGCTCTGCAATTCATATTTGGAAACTTTAATTTCTCTCTCTTTGATTCCTTTGACATTTATATTATTAGCCATGAGGTAGACTAGATCATGATATAGATTCTATGTCTAATGTGAGTGGTGACAGGGAGGAAATTCTATATGAAATATCTTAGTCACTGACTGTTGCTGTGCCTGAGCTCCCTTTGAAACTTCTTATTTGGAAAATGTACCAGAACTTAGACACTCGGAAAAACAGAAACCTTCATTTTACTCTACTTTGGATGAATTTCCACACATTTTCCTACTAGAGCATTAAGGATTCCAGGTCAGCCAAACTCAGGTGAAATTTTAGGAATAGACGGAAAAATTCAGAAGTCACAAAATTTTGTATTGTCTGCTTCATATATTCCTAAAGACACATGAAAGACTCATCCATCCTTTACCTCATGCATGAATCTGCTACAAAACAGCCCCAGGAGATACTCATCCTATATCCCCTGGCAGATAGCCTCTTCCTCTTTTTAATGAAGATGCCCACTCTATTGTCAGGAATTTCTAATCTTCATTATTTGTGGAAATTCCAAATCTGCATCCTTGTGTTTGCAATACTGTTGATGTTTATCATTCACAAAATTATACTACCTCCTTGTCCCCATGAAGGATTTGTGGGTGTGTGAAGCAGCTCTTCTGGTTCTTAACCCCAATAAAGCATTTCTCTTATAATATTTCTCAAATGACATACAATAGAAATGATAGTGAGCAGCCAACAGAGGAAAGAAAGAATGATGCATGCCCTGCAGGAGCATGTGTAAAAACACATACAAATAAATTGTAAAACACTGAAAATGCTACATGTTCAATGAGTGTTTGATGGTAAAACTTGCACACTTCTGATGAGAGTGCAAAAAGGCACGGAGACTTGAAGGAACAATTTACATATAGATATTCCTCATTTAATGACTGAGTTAGAGTCCTGTAGCTAGGTCATTAAATGACTTTGTCCATACATCAGAAATTGTGTGGAGTATGTACATTAAAATACTCAAAACAAAGAAATGATCTACAGAAACTCGAATCTTATGACTTTGATTTCATTTGCATAACTTTTATGTGCACCCTTGTAATGTATAACACAACATAACACTACAGTACTGTACTATACAGTTTAATCAGTAAAAGTGACAGTACCATATATACAAGGTGTACTATACAGAAAAGACATTGAGACTCTATAAACAAGATGATATAATTGTACAGAAACAAACAATAAAATGAGTAGTAAGTCTGAGCAGTGGACTGTTAAGTCTGTACATCATACTTTGGTCAAAAGTCTTAAGGCATTACAAAATAAGTTGTAAAGTGAGGATTATCCTTATTGTATAAATTTAAATGTAAACTTGCCACGTAACCTACTTCTAGGTAATTGAGGCAAATTATTATGGTAGTCATTTCACAATGTATTTGTAGTATATCAAAACGTTAAAACCAGCAAATCCCCTAGACGGCATCATGTTATACATTATACATACAATTTTTATGTGTCAATTATGTCTCAAAAAATCTGGAGAAATACATGTATGTACACAGAAGTATATATAAATTGTTCATAGCAGCTTTATTTGTAATTGCCTCAAACTAGAAATAACTCAAATGTCCATCTACTAAGTAAAAAGCATGATATATATAAACATTGGAGTGTTTTTGACAATAAAGAGAAATGAAATACTGAGACACCCTGAGCATAGTTGAATCTTGAATCATTAATGAAGTAAAAGAAGCTGGAAACACTAAGCCACATATTCTATGACCCCTTTTATACTAAATATCTAGAAAAGACAAATCTATATAAACAAAAAATATACACACAAAATGTGGTTGTCTCAGACCAGGGAATGGGAAATTGATAGTGAAGTAAAAGGACAGAATTTGAAGCATGATGAAAAGGAAATTTGGAAATATACATAACGGAATATTAGTTAATCACAAATAAGGAAAGTTTTAGCAATTTGCAAGAAAATGGGTAGATCTTGAGATCATACTGTTAGATGAAATAAACCAGACATAAAGGAAAATGTTTCATGGCTTTTATTATATGGGAACCCAAAAATATAAATAATTTCAAGAGAAAAATTAAAAACCGGTGGTAGGAAATGAGGTGGCAGACTTTGTGGAGATGAGAAAAGGATTTGGGGGAAAAAGGTGAGGAAAGTGTAGGGAGAAAAGGTAAATATGATCAAAATGAAATACATATATGTACCAGTTCCACAAGATGGATGTAAACATTATGCACTGCAAAGACCTACCTACAATAATAAACAATTTAAGCCCCCAAAATTCTAATGAAAATATTCTGTAGAAAATATTCTGTGGCGATGCTTACACAGGTGTATAAATCTGTCAAAACTCATTAACCATACGTTTCAAATGAGTAAATTTTATTACCATGTATTTAATTGTATCCTTGATAAGATATATTTATTTAAAGTCAGCTATCCCTCATCAGAAAGTCATATTCCATAATATTCCTATCTCCTTATAGCAACACCTTGAAGAATACAAATATACACAAGAAATACAGAGATACACAAGAAAAATGAAAGTAGAGAAAGATAATCACTCTTGAAAATGTGACCTACTAGCAAGATGAGAGAAGTACACAATGGCCTTGTTCAAATCTTGGGCTCAAGATAGAAGGACTTTACAAAGTGTTCTGTATGTTATAAGTAAAGGTCATAGTATAGTTACCGGGACACTGACTTCCCACCTAAGATGAACATAAATAAGGGAGCTCTTTTCTTGTCAACAATAAATTTTCTTTCTCTTCTCCTACAAAGTCTTTCTCTAAAGTGTCTGTCCTCATATGTCATTGTTTACTGTCACTTCTCATAGTTCTCCCACTAATGTTTCTTTAGATTCTACTCAAATTTCAAGCATCTCAAGAAAAGCTTTGTAAATAATGAGGGGAAGAGAGGAGATGGGAATAAGAAAAAAGCAGAACTAAAATATATCACACACACTTTACACTTAAGTAAAAATTATGATCATTGTTAGTTTATAGGTTTGGAAATTTAGATATATGAAATTGAAAAAGTGTTCGATTTTAAGGGCCTAATTTATCATGACCAATATATAGAGTTAATATTCTAAATTAGAATATACTTAGCTCTAATTAAATAAGTTAGACTCGGAATTATCACACTCTTTTCTCTCAGACTACTAAACCAATGCCTACTACTTATTAAATGAGTATTATGAGTCAGATATTCAGAAAAATAGCTTCTGTGTACTACTTAACTCTAGAATGTTCACGCTTATTGTTCTTTCCTGATGGCCAAAACAGTCTTGGGGACAAAGTAGACATTCACTAAATATTTATTAATTGAAATTATCAAGCTTCTGTGGTGAATATTATTGGCAGCACTGATGAATAAAGAAAATAAAGCTTAAATTGTTCAATTTGTTTAAGGTCACATAGCCAGCAACTGGTAGAGCCCAAACAAAGCTTTGCTGCCCTTTGTGTATCTCAGAGTCAGGAGTAAAGAATGTCAGCAAATGACAAGGGAGAGATCTCTAGCAGTAATGGCTAGTAGGATCTTTGCTGTTGCTGCTGCTGCTAATGCTTGAACTGCTGGAGATTTCCACCCACTTCTACGTTATTTTTTTCACAACCCCCAGAAACACAACGCACTGCCCAAGTTTTTGGCTAAATTATGCATGAGGTGCAAAGCACGAGAAATAAGTAATTTTCCCATTTTTACTTTAAGGTTTTTGAAAATAGCATATCTTCAAATAGCTCTTATCTGGATTTTGTATTTATTTTCTTTTTAATAATAGTGTCCTTTATTATTTTGTCTATATAATCTTGACCTAGGGCCTGTATGAATATCAAAGTTTTCTAAGAAGCAGAGCTGTTACATAACTATATTGCCTATTCATCTGAACAAAATACTTTTTCAAAAGTGTCCAAGGTTTCTTGCCTCTATTTTGGCTCAAGTCACTCAGTTAAGTCCATGGCTTGGACCTTTACCTCCTGATTGGCCCCACTGCCAGCATTCTTTGTCTGATTTCTATCTGGCTAATCCATAAATCTTTATTATGAAGGCTTATAGAGATGCACTGTTGCAGGCCTTGGTTTTCAAGTCACATTTGGGAAGAACAAAAAAAGAAATATCTACAGAATGATAAATGGAGAATAGCTAAACTACCTCTCCTAATATCTAGTTCTAAATATGTCTACAATGTGAAGATGCTATAAATTCAAGAGAGAATTATTGAATATATCTATATCATCTGTATCTATATTTATATCTATGTCTATCTATATCTCTAGAAAGATGTTAGGCCCTGGGAATTCAGAAGTGAAATAGGATAATTTTTATGTTTATGTAGCTGGTAGTCTAAGAGGAAAAACAAGCATATATTAATTATTACAAGAAATATGGTTGTTGCAAGGGAAAAGCACTGGGGCAGATAATGTGATTACTCACTTAATTGAAGTTACTTGCTCCATACTAAGATAACTGAGTAGAGCCACTTGTTTTACAACATGGATCCCCAACTGTAAACTGGTGCTAGTTTTGCCAGCAACATTGCAGAACCTACAGATATATGATATTATTAGTGGTTTCTAATTATTAATCTATTTAATTAATGTCCATTCAATGCCAGGAACGTAGCATACACAGTGGCGTCTCTTTTTATGAACTTAGTTTGCTCTATGATTTTGGAAAAGATAACCATATTTATATTTGCATGGTAAAGTGGCTGCAGTCGTATTTGCACTCAATACAGGGTTTGCACACAAAAACAAAATTTTGCCAAACATTTCTGTTTGAGAACCAAATTGCTTCCAGACAAGTATTCTTGAACTGAGGTACCACTTAATGATGTTATCTTAACTTTATATAAACACATGTAGGTTTTTGCAAGACAGATTTTACAGATGTGGAAAGTAAGGCTCAGAGACAGAATTTGCCCAAAGACTTATTAGAGCTGATGTTAGGAATTCACACTAGGATTTTAATCCAAAATCCATCAAATGCCAAAACCTAATAATTTTCCCCACTTTTTAGGTCTACTTTCAGAAAATTTTGGTGTTAGACGTAAGTACTGAAAATTCTAGATTCAAATATAACAGTAAATATTTATATAACTTGAGATGACTGTTTCTTTACCACTTGGAGGAATGAGGAATACATGCCTTACCTACTTTACAGTTTATTTAAAGATAAACGAAACAGTTGGAAAACAGAGTATATATTTTCTGCATATGTGTGATATGTTGCCACTAATGGAATGACATCGTAACACCAAATACTGAAGACATTGTAAGGCATATAATTCCTGTATTACTCACTCTCCATCAAGATTTAGAGAAGACAGAAAGTTAACTAGGAAGGCTTGTGAGTAGACATTATCACAGATGATCCTGAACATGATTCTAATTCTTTTCATTTCTAAAGTTGGAACTTGGTTAGACAAAAAGGCTTCTTGTAGTTAGGAAACATGATTTATAGACTATTCTCTGTCAGCTCCTCAGTTGCAAGCAATATTCAGTGGTCAGTGAATTGTATTTAATTAATTAAAGATGAAAGAGGCAGCAGGAAGCACAAATGTAGGAGAAGGCCTTTCATTACAAATTTAGAGGGTTCAATTTCTGACTATTTGGGATCTACAGATCAAAGTTTTTCCACTCTTCCTCTAATTGTTTATTAGAAACAATATGTACCATTTGAAATGATAGGAATATTGGGAAGAAAAGTAAAACCAAACTAAACCTTCAAATTGGCAAATAAAAACTGCTGTACTGAAGTGCTGTGTCTTCTCCAGGAGTAGGGGCAGTGGAGAGGTTAATAAGGTTCAGGAAGGCTGTGGGTCTGGGTCAGATTCTAGATTTCACATGAAGAAAAGACAGTTTATCATTCATATTTTAGTCATGTGCTTAGGCAAATTATAGAATTTATGTGATTAAAATCACTACACCATTTTATGGTGCCTCCTGTATATCTGATTCTTGGAGTTTGCTTCCTTAAGTCCTCACCAAGATAAAATTCTAGCTTTGCTTATCCAGAGATATAGAACTCAGAACTTACTTCATAAAGACATTAATCCCATTCCCATCTCTATCCCTTCAGAGGGATCTTTAGATAGCTTCTTCTTAATCTCTGAGAAAAATATTCTACAAAAAGATTCTTTGGGAGACAGTTAGTTATATATGTGTCAGACTTCCCCCTTGATCCTTGACTTGTACTTCATATCTGAGTGCTTTGGTATTATGACTTGGAAAAATTCAAAGTGTAGCACAGATGGAAAGAAATAATGAATATGAAAGTAGTTATTTTGAGATTTAAATTTTTATATACATAGTGAGACTCTTAGAGGAGGAATGCTGATAAAACAAGACATAAAGGAAAAATATTACTTCAACTGACCAAGGTGATTGTATAGGTTACTTTTCTCTTGTTGCTGAAGAAAAATACTTCGTGCCCAAAATTAAGGAAAGAAAGGTTTATTAGCTCAAAGTTTGTAAAAATTTCAGTTCATAATCAGCTGGCACCAAGGCAAAGTTTTGTATCAGAGGATCATGGTGGCACAAAACAGCTAAAAGGGAAGAAAGGGAGAGCAACCCTGCTCTCCTCCCTTAATTGCATGCATGTTACTTGTCCCAGGGTGTGTGCAGCACTCACACCCATAATCCCAGAACTAGACAATGAATTAGGCACAAACTCTAGATTCAGCCACCTCCAAAACAACCCTCATGACTGCATGAGGTTCTGGGGGGACATACAGACATAAACCATTGCATTCCACCACTGGCCCTCCAAAGACTCATGCACATCCCTTCATGCAAAAGGCATTTTAGTCCATCTCTCTAAGAGCTGTCAAAGTCCTAACAGTTGCATCATTGCTGAAAAGTCCAAGTCTCTAAGATGTAAAGCAAACTCAGCTGTGAATCCCTGTACAAATGAAAAGAAAGCTAAACGCTCCCAACATTCAGTGGCATAAGATAGACATTTCCATTCCAAAAGTTATAAATGAGAGAAAAATAACTAATAAATAATAATAAAATAAAAAATAATAAATGAGAAGAGGAGTACAAAGGAATGGAATAAAAGCAAGTCCAAAATCCAGCAAGAAAAATATTTAGTTCTGAGTTCCATGTGCAGTATCTGAGGCAATCTGTGGCAAATTGTGAGCTCCAAAGGGTTTGTGTGACTCCAAACCTACAGAATTTTCAGTGGTAGTAGAGCCCATGGCTTTTTCTCTCAGGCTGGCTGTGTTCAGTCTTTCCAGGTTTCCTCAGACAATCCACATTCCCGGTTTCTCCAAACTTCTGAGATCTCTACTGAACATTTGACTTTACACCACAACTTTACATATAGCCTTCTCAGAAGCCATTGCCTTGACCTCCCAGGCCTTCTTCTGAAATCTCCATGGAAGCCTTCTTAAGTCCCACAAAACATGTATTCTGCATGCAACTGAAACCAGCACTATGTGGATACTGCCAATGTCTACTGCCAGGTGGAGCAGTTTACTACTCTCTTGGCTGTAGGTGTCAAGTGCCTGGATCTCAGGGCACTCTGAGGAATAAATCTGGAGGAACAAAATCTCTAGGTTGCTGCCATTTTTTAAATTGTTGCAGCCATTTCCATTCTGGAACCTGTCGTGGCTACTATAGCAATTATGGAATATGATGCTTGGCAAATTTCTTCTCAAAGCAAAGTCTTTCTTCTTTGCAGTTTTGAGGCTTCAAAGGGTATAGATTTGCTGTTTCTTGTAATGTCCTCAGACAATATTTTCTATTGTCTTGCTCCTTCTCATCAAGATTCTCTAAACTCTGTTTTTGCAGACCATAGCTTTACTGGATCTTCCTTTCTGATTAAACTCACAATAGTTTAAATCATCCTGCTAGGATCTTTGCTCTGGATTCTCAACATAGATCTGGCTAAAAGTCCACAACAGTAATCATGCCACACCTTGAACTTTCAACTGCCTTGATATTTCTTCTGCTAGATTAATTAGTCTTCCACTCTTAATATCAGTCTCAGGTAAAGTCTCTGGACAGAAGCTAAATGCATACAAATTTTCTGCAAAGCCATAACATACATCATCTGGAGTCCATTAGTCAGTGCAATCCTTCTCAGCAGAAACCTCCTGAACCTCGTGTTTACCAGAAGAATTGCTATCTGCCATCTGATCTGCTGAACTCAGACTGGAATCTCCCATAGATAACAGCCTAAATTGTTCCAGTGTTATGCTTTCTGGCAACATCTCCGAACCTTTCCAAATGCTTCCTAAAGCTATTCCCAAAGGCTCTTGAACCACATGGTTAGGTATAGTCACAACAATGACTAACGATATCAAATTATATATTGGTTATTTTTCTCTCATCATTCACTTAAAATACATGACACCCAAGGCTAAAAAGAGGAAAGGCTTGTTTAGCTCACAGTTTGTGGAGGTTTCCGTCTATAATCAGCTGGCTCCAAGACAGGGTGGTGTGGTAGAAGAGCAACAGTTCATGGCAGCAAAAGAAAGAAAAAACAAGAGAAAAAAGAGAAGGAGAGAGAGAGAGACAGAGAGAGAGAGAGAGAGAGAGAGAGAGAGAGAGAGAGAGAGAGAGAGAGATCCTCTTTCCCTCTCTTGTATTGTGTGCAGAATACCAGTCCCTGTAGCACTTCCACCCATAATCACAGCACTGAACCATGAATCAATCACAAACTCTAGAACCTGCTCCCAGGACTGCATGAAGCTTTAGGTGGACATCTAGACACAAAGCATAACAATGATAAAGACTATTTAAAACAAAGTACAAGATCCTCAAAGACAGGAGCCAAGCATATTTTTTTTTGTTTCTTCTGACTTCAATGAGTATGGTTTTAGTAAAAAAAAAAAAAGCCTATCCATGAATCCATTTGGATGTATAATTTAAAGTCACCTCCAAAGCCTGAAAATATCTGCCATGAGTCTTCTATTTTAACACCTTTACTAACACCTGTCTCTTAATTCTGTTATAATTTCTTCTCCCAAGTATGGTTCTAATAGAGTTAGGTACATTAGAAAGGAAGACTAGGGAACTGTGAACTAATATTCAAACACTTCTAAATTCATAAGGCATGGGTCCAGCTGACCCAGAAGGAAGACAGAAGAGTGAAGGAAGAACTGAAGTCTGAGTCATTGCAATGACCAAATTGACCTCTGTTGAATTGCTCTTTTTTTGACATAGAAATGTGTGGACAGCTTTTCTACATTATTCATAGGAAGAGTGAAGTGCAGAGTAATATATACCTTTTAGGAAAAATTCTCATGTTACAAAAGCATGGTCAGTTCAATTTTTATACTCTTTCTTGCCTCCAAGCTAACTGAACATTACATGCCCAAATCAGCCTAAACAAGTCCCTACTGTTTAGGGGAGCCTTGGCACCTAAGACAGAAACTTGGAAAAAAAGCAATCTACACATCAAACACCTCAACGTCTGCTTTTCTATCTAAATACTTTCTAACTTGAAAAATGTAGATAGCACTTAAACAGAAAGCACATTTCGAGAATACTCAACCTAGAATTTCTTGAAAGTATTGTTGAGGAAAGCTTCTTCATCAGCATTACCTGCAGAGTTTGACTAAAATGCTAATTACAGGGTTTCATCACAAAGCCATTGAGTCATACTGCCTCGTGATGAAATACTGGAATCTCTATGCTAAACTCCCAGGGTACCTTAAAATTTAAAAATTTCTGACAAATATTGTAGCTCTATAAGCCCAGTTCCCATTATTTCAAAAGCCAAATCTGAAGACCACCTATGTCAATATCATCGTGAAAAAATTCTGTTCTCAAGTCTCCCACTAGCTCTCTTGAATCAAAATTTCTCTTGTGTGCTGAGATTTGAGAAGCCAAATCTTTTCAATATAAAGATAAAGAAACTAAGACATAGAGAGATAAAGGGTCTTATACAGTATTGTCAATCTGGATGTGGCACAGATAGAATCACATTTAGCTTTCCAGATCAATTCAAATACTATGTCTTTCTGGTCACCCTGGAAGGCCATTTATGTCTCAGTTTGGAACCTGGGGCCACAACTTTCCTTAGGAGATCTAAAGCTAAAGAGTGAAATGTATGTCTTGTCAAGGCCCCAGGCCAAGGCGCCTCTTCCAATGAGTAACAAATAATATCCTGGCATCTTCAGTTTTTTAAATTAAAAAGAAGCTTAAAAAAGTATATTTTGAAAATAAGGCAGTGTTAGGTCACAAAAGGGTCTTTAAGCAACAGGGTACAGCAGGCTTGTGTTAGTCAGTTTTATCACACCATAACAAAATATCTGAGATTATCAACTTGAAAGAGAAAAGGTTTACTTTGCTCACAGTTTGAAAGATTCAGTCCATGGTTGTTTGGCTATGTTGCTTTTGGGCCTTTATGAAGTGGTACATCATAGCTGGTTAAAACTGCTCATGCCATAGAAGCTGAGAAGCAAAAAGGGAGAGGAGGAACTGGAGTCCTAATATCCCCTTTAAAGGGTCATTGTCTATAATCTAAAATCTCCAACTATGCCCCACTAATGAAAAGTTTTCACCAATAATTCCAAGTTGAAGACTAAATCTATAATATACAAGCCTTTGAGAAGTATTCCAGATCGAAACTTTAGCAAGGACCTTGACAATGCAATCTCAGAGAAATTCAGAATGGAATTTTATGTCTAAGGAAACTTTTAACCATTATATTGAGCCAAACTGAACACAAACACCAAAATGGCATGCAATACTTTATTAAACCAATTTGTTGTTGTCATTGTTGTTGATGATGACTTTGTTCTTGAAATGTTTAGCTATTAAGTCAATAATTAAATATTTGCAGTTTTGTGTCAGACCCAGTCTGAGTTCAGGAGTCTGATCCTCCAAGTCTGTGCAATCAGCATTCCAGCTCTCACTCTTCTTCATTTCTTCAAGGTGAAATTCTCTAGCCTGATATGCTCTGCTCCAGTATCTTCTGAGGGAAATCTAGACGAAAGTTACTGACCTCCAAAATGAGAGCAATTCCCAAAATGATTTTTTTGACAGATTAGTTAATTGCCATTGACAACAGGGCCATTTTATGATTTACATTTGTCCTAATGCTCATAACTTTAGCAAATGTTTCACCAATGCTACATAATTAGGAAAAGTAAATGTCATGCCACCTTGAATATATAATTCTGAAAAGAAACAGGAAGGATACCTTAAGAAAGATCTGGAACTTCTGAGGGTAGAAGAAAAGGCCAGAAGGCAAGGACAGGAAATCAAAACCCCACCATTTCAACCAAAAAAAGAATTCACTAGATGACTGCAAATCCTTATTTTGATTCTGAAATAAAAAAGCTCTATACAAATAGTAATTCTTTATTATTAATTTGGTGCCAAATCTCATTTGGCAGAAATGCTTGACCTGGCTTGACATCAATTTAGTGTTTATCCATTTTAATATGAGTATTCAGACTTTTTGCAGAAATTTTAATGGCATAATTATGGGATGTTTCTCCAAACACTTCAGAAAGTGTTATATAATAAACAGTACTCCTCTGTGTTCAACCTTTCTAAAATCTCAAAAAATATAAATTTTGAAATTCCAAAACACAGACAACAGATGACAGACCTAGAGTAATGATAAATAACATTTATGGAGCAGTTGCCATCTGCATGAAACTGTGCTAGTTTCTTTTAACTTAATCATCACAAACACTATGAGGTACGTATTATAAGCATCTGTATTTTCACATTTGGAAGCTGATCCTTAAAGTGATGAAATAATTGCCTAGAGTGACACAATCTTTGTCCAAACTTGAATTTGAGCCTGTCAATTTGACTGTAGAACCTAATGCTTAACTCTTGCATTCTGTTGCCTGAGAGTGAAAAGCAGTTGTGAAGGACAGTGTGGGCCCTCTGTAGGCTTTAGATAAAACTAGGATTAGAAACCACCCATTCTGTGTCACTTGAGGCCCAACCTCTTACTTCCAAATATATCCTCTCCCCACTTCTGGTTCTCTGTGTTGCTATTATTATAGCTTTGAGATACAACTTTTTATACAGGGATCATCTAAATCCAAAATCAAGTGACCAGTTTGCTAAAGTATAAAATTTCTATGTTCTACTCTGTACCTAGTGTCAGACCTCCTAGGTTTTGGAACTGAGTTAATTCCTTTGTATATTAAAATTTGAATAAAATGTAAGTGTGCTGAGAAGAGCCAATCATTAACCCTTATTATAAACTACTATCTGACTACCTCATTGTTGCTGAATAGTTGGGGAACAGGAATGAGCACCTGGGAAGTGAAAAATATCTGGAAGGTCGATCGAGGCCCTAGAAGAGTGAGATATGGAAAAGAAGGAAGCAAGCCGAGTATGAGTATGTCTTCCTAATTTGGTAATGTGTGATATGGATATAGCCTCTTTGCTGGGCTTGGATCAGCTGCACTTGGAGCAATTTTGGCAGCAAACCTCTTATTATTTTGACACTCAGAGAACTTATGTTATCACACTGATAAAACAAACCTTTTGGCATAGACAAGATTGTCACCCTCTTTAGTTAGAAAAGGAAATTGAAAAGTTAGGTGTGGTGGCACATGTCTATAATTCCAGCACTTGGGAGGCTGAAGCATGAGATCATTGAAGTTTTAAGGCCAGCCTGGACTACATGGTGAGTTCAAGGAGAGCCTGAAATGGAGAACAAGACCTTGCCTCAATCTACCCCCCAACAAACACACCAAAAATTTGAGACCTAAATGAGTTCTTCAAGTCTTTTAATGAATTAATTAATGTCATTCTGTGGATCAATTTCTGGGCCCCTATTTTATACTATTTTAGTCTCTCTCTCTCTCTCTCTCTCTATATATATATATATATATATATATATATATATATATAGTATGCTTCAGAATAAAAATTAGAGAAACTAAAATACAGAATAATTCAACTAGCATACCATGTATTTGGTTATCAGTTTAACTTTTGTTGGTGGCTTTATTATTATCAAAGCAGGAGGAAGTGCTACTATTTTGATCTTTGTACTTTTAAGAATATTTATTTCTTGTTTGCTTACTTCTCAATCTTATCTCTTCATCTTACCTGTGATATTTTGGTTATGTCCGTGGCAACAAAATATGGCCTCAGACAGAAACTAGGTAGCCAGAACAAAAGTGGGTTAAATAACATAATAGCAAGCAGATTTCTAACAGGATTACAGGTTAGGCTTGGGCAATGAAGTGTATGATTATTCCAATTTAGATTAAATACTCTTTACAACAACACTTTAGAAACTTAAATGCCCATTCTAGTCATACTGAGAATCTTCATTCAATATTTCTTGGATGGGACATGAGATTCTGCATTTCTAACAACTTTCATGGTGATATAGATGTTTTTTCTTCACAGCTTATATTTTGAAATACCCAGAAACATGAACTATGGACATATTTAAGAAGTACATGCAAATGAGCACTCTTGTAGTTTTGGAGAAGAGCAGCCCTGATGAGCCTGCCAAATCTAATATTTACTGACTGGGTGACCTTAGGCAAACACCTTCACTTCTTTGTATCTCTATTTAAACATCTGTGAAATTATGAATTTGGCCTAGATGATCTCTAAATTCACTTTGGATTGTAAAATTATTTGACTCTGGTGAAAAACTTTAGAACTATGATTTAATATGGATCAAATTCCCCCTGAATTATAAGACAGGGAGGGTGGACAGAAAACTACTGTGACTATTGCATACATCTTCTTAATTCCAAATTGTCTATGTGTTCTAAGGTAACATATTTCTTCTGAATGTGCCAAACATTGACATTCTTCTTGAAGAAGGGGCAACATTGAGAAGCAAACATTTTTGAGCATCTCTCCAATCAGCTCTCATCGTCCACTAGTGACTTTCATAGA
The DNA here is from genome assembly GCF_034190915.1 of Cavia porcellus. NCBI lineage: Eukaryota > Metazoa > Chordata > Mammalia > Rodentia > Caviidae > Cavia > Cavia porcellus. The sequence goes on from NW_026947486.1 coordinate 72,611,614, forward strand.
TCATAGTTTTGGCTGCTTGCTAATGACACTGGCTCTCTGATCACAGAACAAAGTCACAGTCTTTCAATGATCTCTAGTACTAGTACTCAATTCTACTCAGTCTGACCTGATTCAAGGAGACATAATGAAGAAATACACAGAATCACAACCTTGCAGGTAGACCCTTCTTTTTCTTCAAAGAGAGAATCTGATTCAGCAACCACAAACGCAGCATCTTCTTGAAGAAAATTATTCTCTGAGAAGTAACCTCATGCCTGCTCTGATCACCCCAGTGATGTCTGTACCCTGATCATTTAAGTAATTTACCATTTCAGGGTGACCTTGGCAATCATTTAGGGTTTCTCACTCAGATGATTATCTATTTGACAGCTCTTAAGCTTCTCAGTCCTATAGCTGATGCCTAAATTAAGCTCCTTTCTGAGTACCTATTTCACCAGATGAACAATTTTAGAGTCTACTCTGAATATGACCAGAGTATTCTACTGAAGCAAAATGAAATCTTTGTTCTTGCCTTCCAGTGATCATCTGGTGAACCCATAAAACAAGAAATGAACCCTCTGATGAATTCTAAGGTTGAAAAAGGAGACAACACCTCTCAACAGGATGTTACTACTTTCCAGTTCTTTTCTCAAAATCTGAGTTGTAATGTAACAAATCACAAAGAGAAGTTCCATGACAGACTGTGTGACCACATCCAGGATGAAAAAAGTGTCACAGGTATGATGGAGAATATCCCAGACCTGATAATTCAGTGCATTCAGTTGGACAAGAAAAGTAATAACAAGCCAGAGCTCCTACAATCAGAGACTCAACTCCCAGTGTTGGCTTCCCTCTCCAGCTCCACAAGTCCACGACCCAAGGAAGAGACTATACAGCTTCGGGGAGGACAGCTTCCTCTCACCCCAGCTAAAAGAGCTCGTCAACAAGAAACTCAGTTGTGCCTCTACTGCAGCCAGGCTGGTCATTTCACAAGAGACTGCCTTGCCAAACGTTCTCGAGCCCCAGCAAGGACAAATAACCCAGCTTACCAATAAGGGGAGCCCAGAGAGTCACTTTGCAAACTTATATCCCTCTCACCCTCAGTCTTACTGATATACACCCTTCACTAACTCTAAAATACAAGTGGATAATTGTGATACCACTTTACAGGCAGCCATGAACTCCTGTGTTACTGAAGATTTATACAGCTAGGTCTCATTCACTAGAAGCTGACCATTCAATGAACTAGTAATAATGAAAACAATTCACAGGCATTTAGGTAGTTGGGACCAATTCCTCTAAGATTATGGAAAATTTGTAGGCAAAACTCTCCTAGTCTAAGCCAATAAAAGTGGCCTTGGTGATATATTAGGAATCCCATCTTCACCAATGGATGAGAGGGTTGAATTTTTGAGCTAAATTTTGTGTCGTGTGTACTTACAAATTAGACCAAGATGATTTTACTCACCCTCCTTGATCTGTAAGTAGTTTCATATCAGCCTAGGTCCTTTGCCTGAAATACTGCTAATATACTGTTAATATTCAACTTCTAAAGGCTACATCCTGCTCCACTTATTGACCAGAGTCTAATTTCAACACAAACCAATCTTCCTGGAACTACAGCTCTGTCACTCATCCACACAGCTATATATTTTGTTACTGTCTAAAGATATTTTTTGTCTAAAAAACTGAATTTCCTGGTCATTTACAAACCAGATTGTATGACCCTTTGAATACTACTTGTCGGACCTTCTAAAAGTCATATGCTTTTAGCCATACCTTACCAATCTCAGCTATCTATCTCCCCCTCTTCACTAATAATCTTATTTGAGGTTCCAAATATCTTATGGCTAAGTTGAAATACTTTAAAATAATGACCTCTGAAAGATATTTAGTGAGAGTTGTAGAAGACTATTATAATTATTGTGTTTGGGTCATATTCTTGTTGCTTTGAACAGGGAATATGGACAAACATATCTCTACTAAAAACCAAGAATCAAGTCCTATAGTAGTTCTCTATGTAGAAGCCTCAATTTGGTCACTATCTGGGATAATTACCTGTTGATTTTGAGCTCTAATCTTATATACCACACACCCAAGGTCCCTCATCTGACAGAAGATCCTGAAAAGTAAAGTTGCAGGCAACTTTCAGAGCCATCTCACTGGGAAAACCTTAAGACACATATAACACCATCTGTGTATACAGTTCAGGAAGTGCAAGGATTTTATTGTGTTGTATTCTTGACACATATCAGCTCTGTATATAAAGAGCTGATGCTTCTAGTCATCAGTTCCTTAAAGTGCTAAGGGTATCTAAAGAGGATCAGAAGTTGCTGATAATTATTAGTCTTCTGGTTCCTCATTATTGGTGACAATATATATCCTCCCTATAATGGATTGCTTAAAGATCAATAATTATTTATTCCTTAGCAGCCATCAGGTTTTTCAGAACATGAAGTGTCATTGTACTTTGGCATTTTTCCTGAAAAATTCTTGTAACTTTTCCACATTTAAACACAGCTAGATTTTACTATTCTCATTCTGTAGCACCAGGAAATGCATCGTTTCTCCCATCAGTGCCTCTATAACTACTGTGCCAAACTATACTTGCATGTTCAAGGTCCCCTTTATCAATAGTTTGCTATACATTCACATTACTCCATAAACTCCAACAATAAGGAGACATCAGTGCACATGTTCTAGTTATGTTGGGAAATCTCTGCTGTATTTCTGGGATTGTATGAGATCCTCCAACATGTAGATCTATTTGAACTTTGAGTGACTGGGATTACCTGGAGGTATCCTAATCTGTCTCCACTCATATTTTTAAATAAATGTCTAACTCAATGGTATCCAGTCACTTCGTTCACTCACTGCAGTATGTTCCTGGAATGCCAGTAGGATCAATAAGGTGACTTGGAACCAATCTTTCTTTATTTTAGGACAATGATTTACTATTGTGGCTCTCTTATAAAGATGTATCACCTTTATTCCATATGGACACTCCCTTTGCAGCAACATTATCTTCTTTTTCAAAAAAATTCCTATTCCATAGCCTATTACCAATGATAATTTGTCCAGGTCTGTGAACTCCAGTTTACTTCCTATTCCTCTGGGTACCTTGATGAGGTACTTCCATTGAAAGTCTCTTATATACTATGTGATTCAATCCATAACCAAACTGAGCAATCTGTGATAATGCTTTACTGCTTACTACCTAGCAACTATTGAAAACTTCTGTTATAGTGATTCTATCCCTTATACACTATCAGCTTCAATTCGAATCACTCATTACTTAGGGTGAAGAGTTACAAAAGAGTGTCCTCAGAACTTGTAGCTACATAAATTTTTCTGAAAATGAAACATTGGAATCCACAAAAAACAGATGAAATGTAACATACTTAAAGCTGTCATATGTAAATATCAAGGCTTGGGTAATCCCCTAGGGCCGATCAAAGATATAGTTTTAGAGAAGTAAATCTGCTATATGACTGGCGCCTCTGGAATGTTAGGAGCTAATCACTTTATGATAAAGTTGAAAAATGAATTACTGACAAGAAAGTGGTCTGCATTGAGCCTATAAAAGGAGACAATGAAAGAAACATTACTGATGGACATCAGTAATCTCTCTAGCCTCAGAGATGAAATACTGACCAGTAGATCATTTGGCAGGTCTACTGATGCAATGGGCTTGAGCCACCAATTCATCTCAATTTGTGTCATTAGTCATTAAGGTTGACACATATCACCTTTTGTTCTGGCTCCATGGTATCCAAATAACCTCATTGTAGTTGCTTTCTTATATAAACTTTCTTATGGGGAAGACATTTGCTAACCATTTGAAGTGAGTGGTCCAGAGTATTTGGCAGGTGTTTCTTATAAGTGAATAAAATGGCTATGGCTTATGTTAGTTTCTTGTGGGTTATAACAGCACCAATCCTTTGTATCCTAATCACCTTTCAGCACATTAAAAATAAGATTATCACTGAAAACTCGGCACCACATTGTGAATCATAGTGAATGCACTGAAGATTGACCTTTCAAGGAAATTTGCCTCAGCACCATCCAACCTACATCTTTATTTCTCTCATTTTTCTATAATTGTAATAAAATTGCTAATTATATATGGTTTTTACTTGCTACAATTAACTTAACTTACACCAAGAAGCATTTTATCATATTACATAGTTCAGTGTGTCAAAAATACTGTCATAGGTGACATATAGCTGCAGACATAAGCCACTGAAAAGCACTGTTAGAGAGGGAAAAGTAGGTACTTGGCCTTAGTCCTGCCACCTCCATTTTGTCCAAATGACAACCCATAGGAGCCATGCTGTCACTGCTGTGATTTCTATCCATGGTAATACAGTAATATGCTTTTCTAAATTCTGAAATGTCACCTTCCCCGAGCTCATCTTGTCTATTCTTATAATGCACTGAAATGAAACACAGCATTTGGAATATAAAGAAATTTTACTAACAAATTGGAAAAATCAAATATCACATGCCTTTGAAAGGCCTTTAGAAGCTTGTATCACTTCTTTAAAATGCTTGTCTTTGGTAACCTGTTTCATTGGCAACTTATGAAACATCAAATATCACATGGCCAATAGAATGGAAAAGCTTTTTAAAGAATATAGTGTTATGGATCTTTAATGTCATCATGGATCAGGAATCACTGACTATATTTTAAAAACAAAAGTTTCAAAACTCGTTACACTTAATGAAGTCTGTCAAACTCTTTTGGTAAACATAACATTGCCTAGACCACGTTGGCCAGTCATTGATCATGTCTGTAGCTTTGAATATTCATGCACTAAATTATTGGCATTTCTTCTTTGTAGTGGATTTGATTCTTTGGTCTGTATAAACTTATTTCCTATTCATTGATTTTTGTACTTTATCTATATGGGTCTGCTTTTCTTATCTACACAGCTCAGTGATAATTCAGCTATGTCTGTATTCACCAACTTTACTTTATAGTAGCTCAGTGGAGGAATATGTGGATATTCTGTCTTATGCATAGATTCATCCCTTTGAAACTAGTAATATCTTTACTCTAAATAATACGTAATAATGGCTACTTTATTACAAACACTACTGTGTGCTTTAATTTGCTAGTGGTAATTATTTAAGCTTCATGTTACTCAAAGATGTAACGTTCATTTCTTTTCTTTCTTTCTTTTTTTTTTTTTTTTTTTTTTTTTTTTTTTTTTTTTTTTTTTTACCGGTACCAGGGATCGGACTCACGACTGCGCGCTTGCAAGGCAGGTGCTTATGCCGCTGAGCTAAATCCTCAGCCCTGATTTCTAGGATTTAATGCTCACTCCTCTTTATAAGTTTTAAAACTTCAATTTAAAGATGAGGAAATGAAAGTTCAGAGCAGCTAACTTACCTGTTTCCATCATAAGATTAGTAAGTTACTGAATTAAAATTTGAAAACACATTTTTCATGTTAGAATCTCATGTTCTCTGAGAATAAAACAAGAAATTCTCTAAATCACACCTTCCTGATCATCCTAACAGACCCCATTGCACCTCTTATCTTATAACTTGCATTCACAAAACCACTGGTTGAAACTCATATTCTAGTCCAAAAGGAAGCACAGAACAAATTGGTGTCTTCTAGAAATTTGAAATTTCATTTGTGCTTCTAATAAATTGCAGAAAATTCTTTGACTCATTTGAAACTGTATTCCATTTGTGTTATATGATTCACTGAGTCATTTCTAAGAAAAAGCTCTCGTATTTCTATAACACTTCACTCAAAGGCATTGAATCGTTTTTGAACAACAATGTTTATAGTGACTGTACAATGCAGGGATATAATGACTTTTTAAAGTCTTCTGGGAAAATCAAAGCTAAAATAAAATAACTTTGCATAACATGGATAGTACTGAACCATTTACACTTGAGAACTTCCCTCTAACAACCTCAGTAAACACCACCTTCCAACAGTCTCATTCCAAGGCGAATTTACCAGAAGGTAGCCCTGTTCTCTTTTATTTTACCCATGAGTAAACTCTCAAATACCATGTGTCCCTTAGATATCCATGGCATGTCCATGATTCATGAATATTTTATTAAACTGACTTGTTTTTAGCAATGTAACACCTAACAGGGCAGTGGACACCATAGATTCACAACCTGCTATTTACATAAGTGTTCCCCTTATGAGAATTTTCACCTCTAAATAAATGTGAAGAAAATATCTCCCCCAACTTAATTATTGCAGTATATGAAAGGGGCTGTGTTGATGCTTATTGCCATGATTTGGATTAGCACACCTCTGAGTCCCATATATTAATGGTCTGGTCATTAACATATAGTACTACTGGGAGATGGTGGGGCTTTTAAAAAGATGGGGCCTAGTGAAAGGGAATTAGGTCATTGAGGGCATGCCCTGAAAATAGATATTGGGACTTGATCCCCTTCCTGTGTCTCTCTCCTTTGTCCCTGGATGCAATGAGGTAAATAATGTCCTCTCCCACATATTCTTTCCATGATGTATTTGCCCTGATATATGCCCAAATAAATGCCAAACAACTACAAATTAAAACTTTTGCATCTGTGATCCAAAGTAAATCTTTCTTTTTAAGTTGATTACCTTGGATATTTTGTCACAGTAACAAAACTGGGTGATACATGATTTTAGAAAATTTGGATATTAATAAGAATCAGTGAGTGCTTACTATGTGCAAAGGATGGGGCAGGTAAACTATGTGCATAAGCCTCAAAATATTCCCATGAGAAAATCACATTTCATGTGTTCAAATAGGTAAATCCGTATACCTTAAATGGCTCATTGAAGGTCATATTTAATTGGTAACTCAGCCAAGATTCATATCTAGGTCTCACTGACAGAAGAGACAATGCTTTAACCATTATACTACACATTATTTCCAGTATGGTGTCCAATATTGAAACATTTTCCTCTTGTTAGTGAGACTTTATGTGTTTATCTATCAAGACTAGTAATCCCACCATTGTGCCTTTCCCAAACTTTTTGCAACTCTACTCAGTCTTTAGTGGAGGACAACTGTTACTACTCAAACCCAAAATAAGATAAAATTTTCTCTTTGGTTACTAATGTTTTTTTAAAAAGATATTCAGTACCTTTTTAGATTTTTTCACTTCCTTGAAAAGTGAATCATTGAAAATCTTTACATGAAGGCCATAATTCTCTTTCTGAGTTAGAATTAATGGATGGCATAAAATATATTACACTAAAAATGTGATTAGAGTATAGTATAATGAAAGTATATCCTTTAAATAAAACTGGACTTCATTGCTATTCTTTGTGAGTGCTCTCACAAGGTATTCCTATAGTTTCCCCTTAAACACGTGCTTACTAATAATTATAATAATAGCAGCTACTACTTCCAATAACTATTCATCAGGAATTGTATCTTTTAATTTATATGCATTTTCTCGTTAATTGTCACAGAAATCCCCTTAATGTTTGTTATCATTATCCTTGCTACTCTTTTGATGAATTTCAAGTTTAGAGTAGCTAGGAAATTATTCCTAGACACAGAGCTCATAAGAAACAGAGGCAGAACTCAAAATCATTTATGTATCTGTAAAATTGGAGACCATACTCCTATTGGTACATTATTATCCATCTACAACAGGAGAAGTCCACAAACTGTTCTGTGGACTAAGACTACCCTATTGCTTCTTTTAGAAAGTTTTATTAGACTACAATTACACACATTTGTTGACATATTACCTGTGGTTGTTTAACATTCTATGGCACATATGGTCCATAAAGCCAAAAATGGTAACTTTCTACTCCTTTATAGAAAAAAAAGTTTCCTGACCCTAACAGAAAACATATTAAAATATTAAATCAGACCAATTCCTGGGGCTTCTCACTTTTTAGACTTTTCCTTTTAAATGCCCCATGTATTATTTTATTACGTGTTTGAGGTACATAATGTTCCCTTTTTTTGTGTGGAGTTGTTGCTTTTACATTAACGCATTTTAATTTCTTTTTTCATCCCTGTTCCTTCCCTTCCTTTTTCCCTCCCTCCTTTGATCCCCTTCCCATTTGAAAAAAGTATGACTAACTATATCCTATTATCTATCTTTTATTTTGCTCTTTAATTATATTTTGTATTTCTTATATGAGAATTTATAAAAATAGTTAATAAAACCATGTGATAATTAATCATGTGTGCCTGATTTATTTGATTTAACGTTATGGTTCCAAGATAAATGCATTTCTCTAAAACGTTTCTCTATCTTTAAGGCCGAGTGGCATTTCATGGATCACTAGCCCCTAGACAAATACAAAACAAAATAACGCTGATATTCTATCTTGTGCCATTTAGTCTTATTTTTTTGTCTGCACCTAAATTAGTACCATGTATATTATGAAATATACAGAGTTATATAGTGTTTAAATATAGAGTTAAATAGTGTTTTATAAAAGATTACCTATAAGTTTTGGAAATCTAGATAAACTTTTCTGGTGCTCTTTTATCAGCATGTATGCTTTCTACATCAAAGAAATAATATTTTAGCCAAGTATGGTTGTGGAAGACATTTGTTTTTGCCTCATCAGCAAATATTCTACCTTTGACAATGTTTTCTAATTTTCTTGTGGAGATCTAACTCCCTTTACAATCCTGGGTAACATTCTACCCCCATGTCTGGGACCAGGCCTAAGTCAATCATCTTATATCATTTGCCTTTATACTGTGACTTTTCTGCGAAGTAGGCTTGCCTCCTAAACTAATCCAAGTAGAGTGAGTCTTATGACTCTTCTTGGGAATATTTTAAAAAATGCTTCCTTTTTTCCTAACTAGAGTAGAATATAGAAGGATTATGACTGTACTTGCTACTGATGGTAACCTTTTCACTGAAAGAGGACAACTTATTTGATTAAGAGCAAAGACTTTCTGAGGAAGTACAACTGAGGAGTATGGATGAAAAAACTAAATCCTGATGGTGATTTTATGAGTCACTGATCCAATTCTGACTGGAGATGTGAGCTAATAAAAGTGCTTTTAGTCCTTTTAGGAGGGCACATTCAGTGAGTTTTCCTGTACTTTGGAACCCAAGGAGTTCTGATACAATGATGTTCCCTATTGAAACTACACTATTTTTAGCCCAGTCGCTTATGTCAATTAGGAGAGTGAAAGCAGAAAAAGTTATTAGTTGCCTAGTAACAGCAACAAGGTTCCTATATCATAGTGATGGTACTGAACGAAGAACACTAGTGTTATGCATTCTATTCCACTTTTAACTTCTTAACACAGAAGTTCCCAGATTCTCTACCCCTAGAAGCTTTGTTTTTGAATTTGCTTTTGTTTGGCCCGTGAGTATCTGGATAGAGAGTGACCCCCAAAAAATTACAGTCTTGCAAATGCATAACAAACAAATGTGAGGTGACTAGTTAGAGCTTGAAGAGCAAGTTTTGGTTCATGATCATTTCTATCATCAAAACCTGCATCTTTTCCAAGTACGCAGTGAAACAGCAAAGATTAATGCTGAAAGGGGGCAGGGATCACGGAACCAATTAACCTGGATTTAAATAATACACAAAAGTTTGCAGTTTCCTTAACTTCTCTGTGCCCCCATTTCCTATTCTATATAGGACAATTTTGAGGACAAATAAATTAATATTCATGAAAATCTGAAAATATTGGCTGGCACACAGTAAGTGCTTGCTATAGAAGTATTTGTTAAATTGAAAAAAGAAAGTGAAGGACAGAAAAGTTACTACAAACAACTTAAATATATATGCAGGGAGTTTGTGAAAATATTTATTGTCCCACCTTATGCAGCATGTGAAAGACACAATAGCACAGATTATTTTTTTCAAACTCCCAATCTAGTTGATTCTTATCTTGTCTATTGGAATGATTGAAGAGATGGTCTGACTTGGAGGCTACATAGGGCAGAAGTCCATATGTGGTTTTTCTCTTTCCCAATAGGAATGCATTTTTGTTTCTCTCCATTTATCTTCAAATATATGGATCTTAATTTCATTTTAGCACTTAAGAAGGACTACAATGGAGACTGTCAAAAGATCTCTGATGTCATCCATGTTTCCTGTAGTCTCTTAGGCCCAGAGCAATACCAATTCAAGTCATCATTGAACACTTACGTAACCTTGTGTCTAACACTATGCCACAAGATTTGTGAGATTCAAAGAAGTAAAAGGTGAGGTTTTAAGACCTAAAATCTTTAAGACATGATTGAGAGGACAATAAAGAAGCAAAACAAATAATTCAAGGGTTATCTGATTTTTTCTAAAGTGAAGTCATAGAGATTCCATGTTATGCCTGCCTAATTCTCAGCTCATGTAGAACTTGTCTTTCATTTTGTTTTTAATTTTCAAAATGAAAAAAAGATTTAAAACTATGGTACAGAATTTCAAAACAAAATAATAGGAGACTGACACTGGTTAATAATTGCATATTGTCATCTTGATAGTAGGTGCTCAGATTACAAGATATAGGCATGCAAAAAAAGATCAAGCAAAAATGTACATTAGATATATGAAAGTGAAAGGGAAAAACTACTCAACAGGCTCTTCTTTTTTAAAAATACACTTTCATAATACATAACAATATATCCTTCATGGGAAATTGGTACATACACATATCATATTTTGATTCTTTCCTCTTCTCCTTCCCCTCTCCTCTTTCCAGTTCTCTCCATCAATCCCCAGATCTCCTTTGCTAGTGGGTTCCATTGTTCTTATCTACTGAGGCCTGCACTATCTAATACTAGCCACAGATGGGAGGCTTCAGAAGATCCATCCAACGCCACATCTGGTTAGGCTTTAAGACTTCTATTATTCTTCTGATCTTTCATTGCTATTTCTATTTTTTCTTTTTGTTTCAAGTATGCTTATAATTGTTTACTCTTCATTTATATGATGGCTACTTTAAAATTATTCCCAAACTGGTTTTAGTATCTGTATCATTGTGAAATTGCTATAAATTAATCTGTCTTTTCTTGTTCAGTTTGACATTTTTCAGGCTCGGTATAATGTGTGTAATTTTTTATTATTTTCTGAATATTTTGAGTGTTTTTAAGACAACTTTGTGTCTATTTAAGCCTCCTGCTTTAGCAGGCTTCCTTCAAGGTCAGACAAGATTGGGCATGTTCAGGGTGGTATGGTCATAGACTAGCCTTTTGATGGTGCAACAGTTAGAAGTTGGGTAACTTTTTCATTACTGTCAGATGAGATTAAAAGTCCAAGTCCCCATTTCATTCCACCTTGTGGTATTGGAGGGTGACTTCCTTACTGCTAGGCATGGTTGGGAGTTCAGGTTTCTGCTGACTCTTCCTGGCTGGAAGGGGGATAGTTGACTAGTTCTTCTCCTTCCATGCCCTCATTAATACCAAAGGGTGGGAAAAAAATTCATTGCCATTGGGCAGCAGATCAATTCCTGACTTGCCACTTGGCTTTCTCTAACAGGATTCTGGTGGGAAGAGGGGGGAGTGTCTTACTACCACTGGTTTGGAGTGGAAGTCCTGGATCCCTCCATGAGCTCTGCTAAGCTCATGGGAATCTATTACCTTATCCAGCAGTGAGCAGCTGAGCATCTGGTGATAGGAGAGGTGTAGACTGTGCACTCTGCCTTTGCCAGCATCGGTGGTATAAGGCCATATTTGTTTCTGCAATATTAGGTTGAAGTAGAACAATAATTGTCTGAAGGATTTCTGTCTCACTGGGCTGCTCTTTTACTAGACCCTTAGCTACAGAGAACAGCAAATTTTTTGGATTTTTAAAAATTAAGCCCACTGGTGTTTCTTGGTTGTTGTTCCAGGTTGGTGTTCTATCTGGCACAAGTTTATTATGCATGAGGCAAAAAGAAAACCTAGGGAATTCACTGCATGTATTTCTTCAGATATTAAGGGCGCTTATTGCCTTCGCTCTACTTGTCAGGGTTTTCTTTTACTTTTTTCTTGTTTTAAGTGTAGAATGTACAGGATTATTAGCTGATCATATTGAGAGGAATAATAAAATGTGTGTCATCTCTATTGCTATCCAGGATTGAAATCCCTTCATTGTCCTTTTTTTCTCTACTATTTAATGCCACTATTTTTGCAAAAGAATAAATGCTGAGTGTGAACCTTCACAAATGCTTTGGCAAGTGAGGTTTCCCCTCTTACTAGCCATCATTCTGACACACTGTGCCCCATCTAAGAACAGAAAGGTAAACACACTCTTCCTAAAGAACTGTCACAACAACCCACAGAGAATGGGGAACATATTACAGCACCGCAAACTTCCATAGTGGGACATGCTTGTTATCTGAATCAAGGAAAGTGAGCTGTTCATCCCCGCAAAGTCACCTGGTAAATGTGTCACAGTGCTGCCACATGAGAATGGAATGACTTTTTCTAAGACGTTGCAGGTCACAAATACCTATTCTTTATTTTCCATATGCCTATATCACACCCCCATTGGAAGTGAAAAGAGGCAGTACTCACTGAGCAGAAATGAGGAGGGAAAGCCAGGCGAATCTTAGAGTACTAGAGAACAAAAGGACTCCTATCAGAAAGGTGGAGAGATGACAAGAAATGGAAATGCATGTAAACTAAAGCTGTAAGCTCTCAGTATGTTCTTCATTGTCCCATTAGACTTCGCTTAGAAAATGTGGGTTCAAAAATAAAAGACATTTAAGATAGTAATTGCAGATTATTAAGCACAATACTATACATGGGAACTGTTTGGACATAGTGTCCTATGAGAATAGACTGGTTTTATGTTATTCAGTAAACATTTGTCTTCAATGAAACCTCTAGCTACAGTCATTATTCAACCCTCTCCAGTGTCTTCCTTTCACCTCTATCTATAAGGCCATTTTTATTCACAGATTCTTTTGTTGCACCGTGTTAGGAAGTTGAGCAGTAGCACTTGGAAACACCAACACACGTCAAGATTTTTCTGGGTTTCTCCAAAAGTTCATATTTTGAACTCATATGAGTATCACTGATACTCATTAAAACACCTTACTACAAGGAAAAATAAGATAATGATCAATGAAGAATCTTGTCTTCTTGGAATGCTTTTCTTGTTCCTCCATATTCTACTATAAGTCTGTCATCTCTTTATTTTGAAACAGGTGACTTCTATGTAAATGCAAATTCCTCCATATAGAAGACTCAAGTTAAGCTTATTTAACTTTGGGTTATTTTGGTGTACATATTATAATTTCTTCATTGTCCCATTAGACTCATACAAAGGGATAGAAGGAAATTTTGAAGATGAGGGAGGAATCTATTACTATAATTATGATCATTTCTATAGGTGTACACATATGCTCCAACTCAATCAATTTATCACATTAGGTATGTTTTTTGTGTGTAATGATTATACCTCAATAAATCTCATTTTACACATGTGAACTGGATTGCAATAATTTTTTAGGTAAAAATCATTAATGTGACACTAGCATAGGAGCCAGGCAAAGGGCATAAAAAGTTGAAGCAGGAGTTGGGGACAGTAAACAAGTAAACGTCTTACTTCCTGGGTTGAACTATTTATGTTGAGCATCCAGGAACCCACCTTTATTCAAGATCCGAGATGTTTTACTGATTATTTTTGAACTGATAAGGATTTTGACGCTGTCTCATGGTCATCTTTCCCTAGTAGAGTTTCTATGCCATTTTTCTGAAAAAAGTGTTAAATCAATGAAAGTAGCCAAGTTCAGACACGCTGGGTGCCTCTGTACAGTAGCATTTTATAAATATAAGCAATTATATTTCCAGATCACAATGCATTATTCACAAGCTAACATAGAAGTCCCTCAGCTCAATTCAATGATGAACAATGAAATATGATTTCCAGCTTTTCAATGCCTTTTTAGTTTTCTTTTTTTGTCAAAGACTGAAAGTCTGGCCTTTCATATGTCCTCTATATTAGTATTTCAGCACCGTCACAGCAATTTAAACATGTACAGACAAGTATTTTGGAAATATTACCCAAGTGAATATTTCTTTCTCCTGGAAAAATAAATGCACTAAGTATTTGTCACAGGTGGAGATATTAATAGAGTAACTGTTCACTTGCAGAATGAAGAAAAAATAATTTTGAAAAGTCTCAGTACTGCTAAATATGCTCAGATTCTTTGGGATGCAGGTAATAGACACAGAGGGATGAGGTGAAGTTTGACATATACATCTCTGCCATGAGCTCCATTTGGGGCAAAATTTGGATATAATTCAAGTGATTAATGCCATTGAAAGTAACTACGTATGGCAGAGATGCAGAAATAGCTAGGGCACAGTTCCTATCTTTCAGAGGCTTATAATATGACAAGGGGAGATAAATCATCTGGTAATGAAGACAACTATAATGAAGATGATAATAACTTCCTTTAAAGGAGTACTATTTGCCCAGAAATGTGAATCGTGTTTTGCAGGAATCATTTAGTTTGTTTCCTCTAACAGCCTATGAAGTATGTATTTTTATTCTCATTTTATATATGGAGAAACAGTTCAGAGCTTCTACGCTGTTAGGCTATTTTTATTTTTTTTTAATTTAGATTTTTATTAGTACATGTCTATAGTACATAATAATTTCATTTTTGTGTGAGAGTTTGTATACATATTTCTTGTGGGGGAGTTTATGTAATTATTTTTGTCCCCTTCCTCTTCCATCCAAACTGCTCTCACCAACTCTGGTTCCTCTTCTCATTTGGAAAAGCTCTATTTGTTTTATTCTGCAATTCTTTTTATTCATGCCTTTTCACTTCCCTCTTTGTTTCGCTCTTCCTCCATCTCTTCTTGTTTCTTTCTTGTTTGTTGGGAACAAATTTGTCTGTACGTCAGGTATCTAGGGCAAGGTCACTGTCTCTTATGAGTTTGGCAGGGCTCCACGAGAAGTGTACGCAGTTCAGTAGTACACAGATGCACAAAGTGATTCTGTCTTTCCCCTGAGCTAATAATATAGACAACTACTCTCTTGTTCCCCAAGTAAACACCAAAACATGATATTTTGTTGAAGATTAGATGTTCTTCCTCTTCCAGATCTTACTCTCCCCTTAAAATTCTGCTGAAATCAGCCTTCTGCTGATTATATAAAGAAATTCACTGTAGTTGTTGGGCAGTTCTTTCTCCAATCAGAAGGGCTCCACCTGATCTCAGTTTTCTGATTCTTGCCTATATTTCTTCATCCTCCACTGTCTTCCTTCTGAAGTTTCAAGAGGTGTACTGGATGCAGCACCCAATTGGAAAAGATTTCACTATTTCCTATTATCTAATTTCTATTTTGCTCTTTGTGTTTGTTTTGGGTTTACCATGTGATATTTATATGTGTAAGTCTGTTTTATTTTTCTTAATTTTGAAGTCTCCAGGTGCATTCACTTACTGAAAAATGCCTCAAGCTTATCATTTGTTATGCAGAGCAATACTCCATTGTGCATAAATACTACACTTCATTTTTTAAAGTATCTAATAGTCTTTAAGATAAAGTCAAATTTCCAGTATAGGAGAGTTTTGGACCCTATTTGGTGATACATCATCAATATATAGAATAGTGCTTCACTTACAGAAGGTGCCAAATGAATATGTACAAAATTTGAAAAAAAATATTTTCAACATTTAAACTTTAAGGTTGTTTCCTGGAGTCAAGTATGATGTCATGATTGTCTATAGACAGTAAATACAATCAAATGAAGGCATAATTAACTATTGTTCATAATGCTCTTGACCCATTTAAAACAGT
Source organism: Cavia porcellus (assembly GCF_034190915.1). NCBI lineage: Eukaryota > Metazoa > Chordata > Mammalia > Rodentia > Caviidae > Cavia > Cavia porcellus. Next base: position 72,627,290 of record NW_026947486.1, read on the forward strand.
ATATTTGACACAGGGAAGATATTAGATTATATTTTAAATAATTTTAGATTTACATTTTAATATATTACTGTAAAAATTGTAATTTATGAAGTATTAATATTGTCTTACAATGAACATAAATTTAGTTATAATAAAAGTACAATAAATATATTTTTAAGTAAAATAACAGTCACTTGAAACTACATAATTTTAAGATACATTATAACTTCCTAACACCTGACATGATTTTAGAAAAATATTAAGAATATAAAAATATAAAATATTATATTTTCTTCTTGTTTGAGTGCTTCTAAATTGAATAATCATCATTTTTCAAAATTGACCTAGGTTTACATTTTTATATCTCTCTTAAGATCTGATGTAACTAATTGATCTGGTTACATTTGAACTGTATTATATTAACCTGAGACTGTTTTTCATAGAAGAAACTATTAAGAAAAAACCGTACAGCAAATAGCAACTTTTAACCAATTGGAAACTTTCCTAATTGCTATTTTTAATCTTGCTTTTTTTTAAATTTTTTATTTGGTAAAACAGAAAATCTATTATAGTATTTTTGAAGTTGTTAAATGATCTACATATTAAAACCATCAATTAAAACCATCAATTAAAAATAAACTTAATCAAGTTGCATCTTATTGTATAATAAAAATTATCGGGGCTGGGGATTTAGCTCAGCGGCATAAGCACCTGCCTTGCAAGCAGGCGGTTGTGAGTTAGATCCCCGGTACCGATAAAAAGTTAAAAAAAATTAAAAATTATCTAGATGATCAAGACCCTCTGTAAGAATTATCACTAATTATTAATGAACATTTACTGGCATAACCAGCAATAACTGAGGCAGCACATTTTGTCAATTCATCATTAAAATATCTTACAAATTTGAAAATACTAATCATCTTCAATTGTATAATGAATTGTACTAATGAAATGGATGTCATAATTACAATTAGTGAAACAATGACAAAGTGGAAGTAGCAATAACCTTATCTGAGGTAAATTCTCATCAATGAAATGTGCCACCTTATTTTAATTTGCAGAGCGGATCATTTGGCAATAGAAGAATATTCAAATTGAGTGTGTTTCTGAGACCATTTCCAGTGGTGACTAACACATGTGTCAGCAAACTTACAAAGAAAGATCTTCTCTGAGAGGGTGTGGCTGAGTCTAGTACATTGGGATCCAAGAGAAAACAAAATTGGAAGAAAGGGAAAAGTTGTGAGTGTACTCATGTGTTATGATTTACATCTAAAATGTTCCCTAAATCTCTATGGACCAGGTAGAGTTATGGGAATGTGATTGGATTATGGATTTTAAAGTCAGTTTTCTGTTAGGAGGTGGTATCTGGTTGGAAGAAATTGGTCACTAGTGGGTGGCCTGGATCTTCCTCTTTCCTCTTTCTTTTTTTTAATTTTATTTTGAAAGTAGTAAACTACAACAAAACAAGACAGAATAAAGCCAACTAAGATCATACAGTGAAATTGGTACAGAACTCCACAGCAGGTTATTGGGATAACAGTACTAGGTATCACAGTATATTTCATTATTTTTACAAGATCTTTCAATCACGTATATCAAAATAAAATGAAATACAGAACATTATAGAACTTATCAAAACAGAATATTGAATAGAGCAGTACCATTAATCAGAATAGAGCAAAACAGTAATAAACATATTTGCCTTCCAAGAGATGGTAGAAGGAAATCCCCCTTATTTGCTATGGTCATCCTCCCAGGAGGTGCTCAGATTTCTGGTTCCCATTTGCTAACGGGGGAGACAGGCGAAGGGGGTGGGAAATGTTTGACTCTATGCCGTGCATCAGTAGGTTCACTATTGCTTAGCAGGGAGGCAGGCTGGTTGTTTGGTTTCACAGCATCCTAAGTTCCAACATGGTGCGGATCTCAGGAGCTGCTGCTGGTTCTCCCCCAGGAAGGGCTGCAGTCTGCCACACCGCAGCCACTTACCAGGGAGGGGAGCTGCTTCCCTCCTTTCTCTTTCTATCTCTGCTCCCTTCCTACCACGTCATGAGCTGATTTTCCTCTTCAGTGCCATTCTGCCTTGGAGATAGCTAACTACAGCCTGAAACTTCTACAAACTGTGAGAAGAAATAAAGTTCTTCCCTTTACAGTTATGGATGTTAAAATACTGTGTCTCAGTAATAAGAAAGTAACTAAGACAATAGGAAAGATTGAATTTTTTTCTTGAAAAGGTGTGATTTTTGCTGCTACCATCACTCAAGGACATCAAACTACACGGTCATCAGCCTGTGAATATGAATACATACCAGTGACTCTCCAGGAAGTTTCCAGGCCTACAGCCTCAGACTAAGGGTGCATTAGTGGTCTCTCCTGTTCTAAAGCTTGCAGCTTCTGAGACTGAGCACCTGCTTGTTCTCCCAGCTTTCTGTTCTGCTGTTAGCCATTGTGAGATTATTCAGTCTATGATGAGGTTTTGTTGCCCAAGTTATCCTGGGCTCATAATATTGGAAATGCATTAACACACTTTCTTTACCCATTTTTTTGTTGTTGTTGAAAGTCATACACTCTGTGTAGAAGTCAGCACTAAAAATAAATATATGAAGCACTTTACATCTAAGATATAGATGTGTCCTGTCCTAAAGGGTCAGCTGAAGACTCTACAGTCATGACTTGGAGGGAGGCCATAACCTTGCAGCTGCAGAATGTAGCCACATTTTCCATGCCGTTCCACATTTCCTCAAGCCTATCAACACACACATATCAGCACAGTTCTTGGTGCTATCGGTCAACTACAATGTATACTTTTCTCAAACTATCTTTTGGAATTTTCTAGGGATACTTTTTTCTTTTTATGTATTTGAAACAGAGTATCCCTTTTACAAACAGAGTTGTCATCAGCCTTCTCCTCATATAAGAAGACTTTCACTGTGTGAAATAAGTCATTGGACATTAGCCCCAATATTAATAATTAGGGAAATACAGGCTGTTTCCAAGGTTTAAATTGTGCTTCCCTAAACATGGGTATGTATGTATCACTGTAATATGATAACCTTAACTGTTTTGGGGACTGTAACTAGAAGATGAATGCTTGAGTCAAATGGAATTTCTATTTTTAGAAATTTGGGGAATCTCAACACTGACATTTACAGTGATAATACTATTTTACAATCCCATCAAAAATGTAGGTTTCCTCTTTCTGTGAAGTCTCACCAGCATTGTCATTACTTGACATAATTTCCTTAATAAGAGTCATTCTTTCTAGAGTAAAACAATATCTCAGTGTTGATCTAATTTACATTTGTCTGATAACCTATAATGTTGAACTACTTTTCATGTATTTGTTAGGCATATCTGCTTCTTTTTCTAAAACATGTCTATTTATTTCAGGTGCCCAATTTTTATTGGAACATTTATTTAGAGGGTTCTATTTTCTTTAGTTGTTTATATGTTCTTAATGTTAGTTCTCTGTCTGAGGAATAACTAGCATTTTTTTCCATTTCTGTAGGTTGTATCTTTACTATTTTGTAGAAATATTTTAATTTGACATGATCCCATTTGTTCATTCTCATCATTATTTCTTGTGCCACTTAGTGTTCTGCTAAAAAAATTTTTGCCTATTACTATGTCTTCAAGAGATTTACCACTTTTTTCTTCCGTCAAATTAAGTATTTCTGTTTTAATATTTAAATGTTCAATCTACTTTGGTTTTAGTTTAGTACATGGTGAGATATATAGGGCTAGACTCCATTATACACATGAGGATATCCAACTTTTCCAGCATGATTTTTGAAGACACTGTCTTAACTTCAGTGTAAGTTTTTGACGCTTTTAACAATTGGACCTGGGGTTGAATGGGTCTGGGGTTGTTTTACTTATTCTATTCTGTTCCATTGACCTGTTTTTGTGAAAGCACCATGATTTTTTTTTTTTTTTTATTGTAGCATTGTAACATAACTTCAAATCTAGGATTGTGATACCTACTGCTTTGATATTATTTTACAAGATTAATATTGATACGTTGGATCTCTTATGGTTACATATCATTTGTTGGAGTGTTTTCTATAGATTTGTACAGAATTATTAGGCTAGTTTGATTTGAATTGCCCTTAAATCTAATATTAGTCTTGGAAGTGAAATAGAGCCATTTTGACTATTTGTTCTGCCTATACAGAAATATGGAATACCTTTCTATTTTCTGTTGCTCTCTTAAATCTCCTTTTTAATTTCATGGAAGAGATTTTAGATCATTGTTAGTAGATATTCTCTAAAGTTCTAGTGGAACTCAACAGTGACTCCTTGGCTTTTCTTAGTTGGTAGATTTTTTACTATTGCTTCCATTTCATTGTTTGGTACTGGACTAGTTAGGATTTTAAGTCTTCTTGGTTCAGTCTCTAAGCTTATACGTATCTAGATGTTTCTCCATTTCTCTCGGACTGTCCCATTTATTGCCATATAGTTTCATGAAGTAATTGCTAGTAATCTCTGGATTTGAGCAATATTCATTAATTTCAAGTTTTTCACTTGTAATTTCAATGATACATGTATTTTCTTTCCTTTTTTTGGTAAAATTGTCTAAGATTTGGTCTGTTTTTTTTCATTGTTTCAAAAATTCAGCTCTTTGATTTATTAATTCTTTGAGTTTTTTTTCATTTCCTTTCATTTGTTTTGTTTTTAGTTTCCAATTCATTCACTCTCTGATTTTCAGAATTTTTTTCCAAACGAGGCATAGATTTTAATTGTTGCTGTTTTTCTAGGATGTTGATGTGCATAATAAAGTTATTTATTTGAAATTGGACTTATTCTAATATGAGCATTAACAATTATAAACTTTCCTCTTAGAACTGCTTTCACTGTGTCCCATAAATTTTACTATTTTGTACGGGCACTATCATTTATTAATAGGAACTGTGTTATTTCTCCCTCAGTTTTTTTCTAGGATTCATTGTTTATTCAAATATGTGTTGTTTAATTGCCATCAATTTATTTGGTTTCTTTGGTCATTGTTATCTAGTTTCATTTCACTCTAATTGAATAATGTGTATGGTAAAATTTCAATTCCTTTTCGTTTATGTATGCATGTTTATGGTTTGCATATGGTCTGATTTAAAGAAAGTTCACTGTGCAGTTAAGAAGAATGGATATTCTGTTTTTGAGTGGGTGGTTCTGAACATATCTATTAAGTCTGTTGTTTTCAAAGAGATGGTTTAACTATGATATTTGTTTGCTGATGTTTTGTTTAGGTGATCTGCCTATTTGTAATAGTTGAGTATTGATGTCCCCCATAATAATTGTATTGATAACTATTTGATTTTAATGTGCTTAACTTTTGTTTTATGAAGTTGGATGCATCTTTTCTGGTGCATATCATTTCATAATTTGCATTTCTTTTAGTTGAATTCTTTTATTAACCAATATGTAGTGACTTTCTTTGCCTCTTTTAATAAATATTGGCTTAAAGTCAAGTTTGTCTGAAAACAAAATTTCAACTCATGCATGTATTTGTTACTTCCATTGCATTGAATATTGATTTCCATCCTTTGGTTTTTAGTTTGTGAATTTCTTTTTGAGTTAAATGTGTTTCATGTATGCAACATAACACTAGATCTTGTTATCTTGATCTGCTAATCTATTTCTTTTGATTAATGAATTGATACCAACCACATTCATGGTTATAACAGATATTGACTTATTTTTGTCATTGTACTATTATCCTCCTGCTGATTACCTTTCTTTCTATTCTATTTATTGTTCACTTTGCCTGGTACATTCATTCTATTGGATCTTTTAGCATTTTAAAATACATTGTATTCTAGATAACCTTGAGAAATTTTTGAGAGCTCTTTTGATAGTCTTGTGCTTCTAAGATGCCCTTTATCATGGATATATCATATTTTTTCATCAGTTTTAACAAATAATTTGTAGGATATATCCATGTAGATTGGAGATTGTTTTCTTTTCTGTCTTGAAATACTCCTTGATTTTAAAGCTCCTTTTGAGGAGTCTGCTGTAATTATGATGCATTTTCCTTAATAAGTGATTTGCTGAATATTTCTAGCAAAATATAATATTCTCTTCTTATGTTGCATTTATGGTATTTCCACTATAATGTGTCATGTAAAAGTTATTTTCTGAATGTGTCTATTTGAGGTTCTATAAGCCTTACTTATTGTATGTAACATTCTTTTTTCCAGTTTGGGAAAGTTTTCTGGTATTACTTCATAACCAGGCTTGTTGTTAAGGCCCTCTGTGCTATCATCTGACTTCCCACTAATTCAAATTAATCTTAGATATCAGTCTTCTTTATTTCACTTAGAAAGCATTCAATCTATTTTTCATGTTCTCTCTTTTTAAAAGTATTTCTCATTCATTGATCATGAACCACAGTCCTTTTTTCTAAATATGACTATTCTCAAATTAGTCACTTCCACTCCCCACACTATCAATAGAATTTTACTGTACCGAGTTCTGTTTGGCACTTTTTTATGGACTCTGATTTTTCCAATATTGCATATTGATATTTTTCATCTTTTTTATCTCCCCTAATTTTTTATTTATTAGGTCTTCTGTAGGTTCTGAATGTTTTATTCACATTCAGTACCTCTTTAGTTACATCTGCTTTGAATTCACCAAATGCTTTATTGATCTCTTTAGTTATTGCCCCTGGTATTCTTGCAAATATTTCAACTTAATTATTTTTTTATTTTTTCCTTCATCATGTCTCCTATGCTTTGGGGGAGATGGGAGCTTTTGCAAACAATCTTGCCTTGTTTTACACTTTTTCTATTTTTTGTTTGTTTGATTATTGAGATTAATGGATTCATTATAGGAAATATATTCATGGCTGGTATGGAAACTTCATTAGTTAAAGTCTACTCTTTAGAGCTGCTCTCTAGAAGTATATAGCTATTGGCCTTTGCCTCTGTCCTGGAGTCCAACCACCTGCATTTATTTTGGAGTGGAAAGCACTCGATTTAGAGTAAAGCGTGGTAACATTCCAAGAGCTGTTTTTCAAATGGGAAGTAGTTGTCTTCAGATTCCAAACTCCCAAAGGCCTCCACTTCAATTCACGTATTGGGCCCTGCTAGAGCCTCCTCATAGCATCTCTATTTACCACTTATACTGCAAGTACATTGGATTTGTTGGATCATATAGACCTAGTGGCAGATCAGGCCACACAGAAGCTTGGACCTGTTACAAAGTCTTTTCATTTCCGGGCCCCACTCAAGTCTGGCAGCTTTCTGAGTCACCCTATAAAGAGGCCAGAGCAAAATGCCTAAGTGAGAAATATTACCTCCAAAATCCAAATAGACCCGCTATGTTGTGCCTCTTTATATTATTGTTGTAGGGGAAGCCAAATGCAGCAATTTATCTTTTAACTTGGAGGGAATATCTCTACATGCCTCACACCACTAGACTTCTAGAAATTTCACTGAGGTCAAAGGACCTTGAATTTTAGTAGTATTTATTTCCCATCTTCTGACTCTCAAATGTTTTACTAACAAATCCAGTGTTGTTGCTACTTTCTGACCACTTGGCCCAGTCAACATATCATCAGTGTAATGGACCAGTGTAATATCTTGTGGAAAGAAAAGGCAATCAAGATTCCTGCAAACTAAATTGTGACGTAGGATTGGTGAGCTGATATGAACCTGAAGTAGGACACTGAAGGTATATATCTTGCCTTATCAGCTAAAGGCAAATTGTTTCTGATGGCCATATAGAGAGGTATGGAGAAGAAGATATTTGCGAGATCAATAACTGCATACCAAGTACCAGGAGTTGTGTTGATCTGTTCAAGAAGCAACACCACATCTGGTATGGCAGCTGCAATCAAAGTCATCAACTGATTCAATTTATAGTGGTCTATTGTCATTCGCTGAGATCTACCTGTCTTTAAACATAGGCCAAATGGGAGAATTAATTGGAGCTGTAGTAGAAATTATCACCCCTGCATCTTCCACATCCTGAATAGTGGCACTAATCTCTGCAGTTCTACCAGTAATGCAATATTATTTTTGATTATTTTGCTAAGCAAAGACAACTCTAATAGTTTCCATTTTGCTTTTCTAATCACAGTAGCTCTCACACTACAGGTTAAGGAACCAATATAGTTGTTCTGCCAAGTACTGAGTATTTCTATCTTGATTATACTTTCTGGAAATAGGGGAAATGACCACAAGATAGATTTGAGGATGCACTTGACCCACTGTGAGTTGAATCTTTGCTAAAACTTTCATAATCACCTGATGTCTATTGGCCCCTACTCTTACAGGAGGGTCAAAATGTGCATTTTGTATCCTCTGGAATTAGAATTATTTCAGAACCAATGTCCAGTAATCCCTAAAATTTCTAATAATTTGCTTTTTCCCAATGTACAGTTACTCTAGTAAAAGGCCTCCAGTCCCTTTAGAGAAAGATGAGAGTGAGACTGACCATATAAAATTTTGGTGGTGGACCAGGTTCCTTCCCTGAAGGGGCATGGCCTTATCTTCAAATGGTTCAGGGCTGTAAAGCTCAATTCCAGGAACTAGTTGAGACCATGATTCCCTGTTACTATAATTTTGGAGAGATATTTTAGACAGGGAGGAACTATGTAGTCAGGCTGGCCTTGAACTCTTTATCTCCACCAAGCTGGCCTCAAATTTGCAGTGCTCCTCCTGCCTCAGCCTCCTGAGTCATGGAATTGCAGGCATGTACCACCATACCTGACATATTATTGTGATTTAATAAAGATTTCTGTTCATTTCCCCTTAAATATTCTTAGCTATACAAATCTATTGAAAATTTTGTTGACTTGTTGTCTATTTCATTTTTGGGAACATCGTGGATGATTATCCAACACTAGAGTTGTACATGTGTGAAACCAATCTGCACACTGTTCTGTTTGAGGTGTCCATCACAGCATGTGCATGCACCTTGCCTTTAGTGATTAAATGCTGCCACCTGACCACTGCCACTCCAGGATCCATTCAAACACATTCTCAAATGAGTAACTGCAGTCCCACTGTAAGATCTGGCAAATAGAGAGCAGTAATGATATGGGTCTTCCAGGACGCCGTTCTCCCCTCATAAATCTGTTTCTCGAGGTGTTAATGAAAGGTACATTTTCTGGATCATCCCAGTTTGGTGGATTAAGCTTGATATGACAAATCCACACCAACAGTCCCTCATCAGTAGTAAATTACAGAATATCAGGCACCTCTAACTTATTCACTGTAGGCCATCTTTTAATACATACTTCTGCCAACAAGCTGGATAAACTATTAACACTTTACTCCACAAGACACAACATTAAATTCAGGGTCTCTGCTGAGTGAGACCTTAACAATAAATAGTTTCCGCCAGATGTATGTTTTTGCCATTAGCTTACAACTGCAAAATCCATTCCTACACTTACTAATCAGGCTCCTGATTATAAGAATGAGAAGGCCAGGTGTGGTGGCACACATCTGTAATCCCAGCAATTGGGAGACTGAGGTAGGAAGATCATCATGAGTTCAAGGCCAATCTAGGGTATTTCGTGAGTCTAGACCAGCCTGAACTACATAGGGAGAACTTGTCTCAAAAAAATTTTAAAAACTCAAGTTCTTTGGACACATATTGGACATCCTCATAGTTTATACTATGTACCTCACCTTTAGGAGCCTTATGTGATTTGAGCCTGATGATAGACCTAAAGGTAAAAAATGTGGATCCAGAGGAATGTCAGTATTATTTTTTTTCCTTTTTTTGAAATATAAACATTATTATGCTTGGTCAACAAAGGATTAGTTTCCTCAAATGTACTGGGAGGGCGAACACCAGGGTGGTTGGAGGTACCACCAAAAGTGTGTGGGGAAATCTTCTCGGGCAAAACATCCTCAGAATTGAAGGGCTCAAAATCTTCAGATTCATTTGAATCCTTCCAAACATCTCTCTTCCTATTTATAGGATTACTACATTTGAGTGGGCCAAAAATAGTTCAGGTTCTTGTGTATGACAAGGCAAGAATTGGCAAGTATACACCTCACAGTATGTAATAAGTTTATTCAATATCACAGAGCAGCAGGAACAGGCAGAAGAGTGAAGTGGGCCAGAAAAATGGAGCTGATAACTCAGGCTTCGTGTATTTATAGGGTCAGACACCAGTCATCCAAGGTGCCTCCCACTGTCTTTCTCTGTTGTGAGCACTCGGCATGACCTCCTAAGTTTAAACTTGCATAATTATTAAGGTGGTTGATTTATAGCTGAATGCTGAAAAGGGAAGTGGCTTGCACAACTTCTCTGTTTTAGGATTATGGAAGCATGGATAACAATTAGGAGTGGTGTAATGTTTACAGTTGACCAAATGGAAGAGAGTGACCCAATCAGCTCCTTTGTTTCTAACTGTGCCAATCCTCCCTGAAAGCCCTGATCCCCAAAAGATCTTTGAAGGGAGCTGAAGAAGAAAGTTCCATTTTGTGTATCTACTTCTGGCTGGATAGTGGTGTTGGCCCTACTTACATAAAGACAAAAGAATCCCCACTCAGACTGTTCTAGGAGTTTGAGGTAGTTGAATCCATGGACCAAAGGTTTCTTGATGGACTGTGGGCATGGAAGCAGGCTCTGATCTCAAATTATGATCACTGCCAGTAGTTTAACAGTTGTCAAATAAGAAGAATTAAATTTGAGTCAGAGATTAATTACATAATATCCAAATAGTAAGGCTGTGAGAAGTAACAATAAAGGCCATGTCCAGGGAAATATTCAAGACTCCTAATTCCAGTTATTTGGCCAGGACATCCATGACTCAAATAGTTTTTCATGGATCTAAGAGACACAGCTAATTTTTGCACCAAAGCTCTTACTATTTTAGACCTATGACAAGGGAAGTACATTCTTCATTTAAGGACAAACATAACCCATTTTTTTCAGCTGTTAGGAGACCTAGTCCCCTCTGATGGTGTCTAGTCACTGATACTCATGAGTCTATCTGGTCTTTAAGAAATGCAATGCTCTGGACAAGTTTTTCTAGGCAGTCTGTCAAGTACTTAGGTAGCATGGACCTCATTTGCATGATCACTTGGAGCTTGGCAGTCTCTAGACAACAATAAACAAACTTTACAAAGGGATTAAGGCATGAATGACAGAACATGAGCACAAGAATGAAACGGAAGATTGGAGAAGAAGCCACGTTGGATGCCAATCTTAAGGAACTGGAATAGCAGCTATAACTAGCTGACTCCTAGAGCTATCTACACATGTAACTAAAAACTGTCAGCAGGGGTCAATATTTGGAGTCACCTTTAATATTTAGAACATATTGCTATTACTTTATGTTTTTTATTGTACTACCTGTTAGGTCTTCAAGACAAGGTTAAAGAGAAATTGTCTACCAAGGTGAATTAGGTCTCCTCAGGCATTACTTTTATAACCAGGTACAGAGCCTCTTAGCTTCTCTGCCAGTATCAGCTGTCAGGATGAATCACTGCCTTGCTTGACTATGTGGCTTCTTGGTACAGCATGAGTGAGTTTTCCTCCTTGGTGACCCTTGTTTTCAGCACACTGTGCACATTACTTGACTCATATTGTTTGCTGTCCAGCAATATCCTTGCTCAGGGGATTCAATGACTCAATAAAACTGTATAATCCTATAGAGAGGCTTCCTCATGTCTTGGGTTCTGGTTAACCACTGGCGTAAGTTCCAAAATATTGTCTAATTTTTAAGCCCAGTTACTTATTAATTGTGGTATACAAGTTGTTGAACACCCAGCAGGTTAGTTTCACTAATATTGACGTGGCAGCACTGACATGATTATTATAATTTCATCTGGATATCAAATACTTTGAAATATAAAGTATAGCTAGAGGACTATTATTTCTTACCTATCTGATTATTTTAGAAGTTGAATCCCTGAAAAATGTTAACAGATGTCAATATAGTTTTCCAGGGAAAACCTGAGATCAAGAGTCACACATAGAATTTCAGCATAACAATGATGATATTTTTTGAAGCACATTTAAATGTTCATCTTAGTATAGAATGACTTTTTTGTTAATCATCTCCATCTGATCACAAACGCATTAAATGACACAAGGACATTTCCATTTAATTTATTATCCTTCAATAGGATATCATCAAAGAAGAATGTGCCTTAACATATGAACCTTATTAGTTCTTTAATGTTTAATTTGTAATTTTCAGTGTGTGACATTGTTTAGATTGCTCAGTGCCTGAGTATCTCTAACTATAGTAACATATACATAAACTAGAAATGAGCAATTTGGTGGTGATATCATGTTGGTTTGACATGCACTTATCATAAGTAACTAGAAAACAAGTAAGCAAAAGAGTTACATTTGAGTCTAAAAGAAAATGTTATCATCATAAAGAACCCTGGTTTTACATCTTTGAATATTTGTGTACTCAGAAAGCATAGTAATTTAGTACATCATAAAATTAGCACTAATAAGGGTCACAGTAAAATGGACACCTTTGTATTTTAATTTAGTTTTGTAGCAAGAGCATTTTAAAATCAGAAAATCTTATTATTACCCACAAAAACTTAACTTTTTGATGATAAACAATATGAAATATTATAATAGTACATTTAATGATGTTTATTGGGTTATGTCTCCCATAAGGCTATGGAAATTATTGGGAGGTCCCCTTAGTAAATAAAGGTAGCTGCTCCTTTATTCACCAAGTGCAGTCTTGTCCAACAGTTATCTCAAAACCAAAGGATCCTTTTCTAGTTATCTTAACAGAGTATCTTTTGTTGTTAGTTGACCAGAGAACTGGGTCAGACAAATTAACACATTATTTTTGACCAATCAGAGACTCCAAAGTTATTATACACATACAAAATTAGGCATCTCATGTATTTTTAAAACAGCCCTTTCATCATTTTGATTGGCTGACAACCTGAATGGAAGCATGTCCTTTACTCTAATGACATTTATTTTACCAATAAGCCAACTTAAACTGTAGACTTAAATATTTCAACCTATATAAACTAATTTTTCATAGAAATCTCAAAAAAGGCAAAAAGAAGAAAAAAGTTGTTGAGCTCAAATAAAACAGCTCTAGATGGTGGAACTGGACATTGGCATAAATGAGATAGACAGGCAGAGAAGCAAACATAAGAAAATTGTTTATAAACCAGAGTGCATTCAGATGTATTTGACAATGGCTTTTTGACAAATCAAGCACAACTACTAATTTAGTAAGTTTAGGAAACAAGACAGTGGTGAAATTATTCACACAATCTACATAGAAGGAGATAAACCATTTATTCATCTGGTTCGCAAGAGAGGTTGGTATTTTGTATCATGAAAAGAAGCTTGTGGTTGTTTATTGTTTCACAGGTATATGATCCTACTTTGCCTTCTGGTATTTCAGATGGTTTGTGTTCTACACTGGAGAGATAATCCAAATACCTATTTCCTGTATCTTAATATACCTATTTTCTGTATCTTAATAATAAAATAAGTGGTTAATAGCTTTGTGAGATCTTGTATGGGCAATAGTTTACTGATGGCTTTGCCACAAGGTGAACCTAACAGTATCTGAAGCTGAAATAGGGAACTTAACCAATGCCTTTAAAATGAGTGTGCAGGTTCACTAATTCGCTTCATAGAAAAAGAATTTTCAGTATATGTCAGTGAAAGAGATATGAGAAGAATTTATTAAAAGTAAATATAGGATGTACTCAAGAGCAGAATGTGGGTTCTCAGAGAAATGAAACACAGTATACATGGAAAATGAGTTTTTTATGTGTTTTGGGCTGTGGAAATTTATGCAATTCCATAATCTATAATATGAGTCTTAGTTTTAGTTTTAGTCTTAGCCTTAGTAGGTGGGGAAGCATGGCCTTTCCTAATGCGTTAACATTTTATTCCTAAGGGAAATACCAAAAAATAAGTCCCTTCATGGATGAGAGAGGACTATTTTCAAGTAAAAAAAGAATAGGAAGATCCATTTATAGTTGAAAGTGAGTTGCCCAGGTTTGTTATTTTGGAAGAAGGAAAAAAGTAAATAAGCTATTTATGTTCTAAGGTTGCAGTTTTTCTTTAAATTACAATTTTAAAATCTTGATTTATTTGTCTCTTTTTTATGCAATTCTCATAGTTGTACTTTATATTGGTTTTTAAGCACTGAATATGTTTTATTTAAAATTGGCTTATTTTTGTTTGTGGACCCAGTTAGTGTTTTTGGAGTTTTTCCTAACATCTGGAACTGACTAATAAAATATTGCCTTAGGAATATCTGACATTTCCTAGACTTAAAAAACAGAAATCACCAGTCTGTTGCATTCAAGAAACTTATTAAATTAGAAAAGATATTCAGAGACTAAAAATTACAGAATTGAAAAACAATGGTTTATGCATACATAAGAACTACCAAAATAGACATAGTAATTTTAATCTCAGACAGTGTAATTTATAAGTTAAAACTAATTCTAAGAAACAATGAAGATCACTATATTGATTTAAAGGAACAATTAGATAAGAGAAAATGCTTATAAATGATTATACAACTATCTTCATAAAACAAATATTACTAAGTGTAAAAATCACCTATGAAAAAAATCATAGTGGGAAATCTTATTAACCTAACTTCAGAAAGAGGCAGATAAACTGAACAAAAATTTGATAAGCAGATATCAGAGATGAACACTATCCTTGAACATATGGACTTCATAGATATCTACGGAGCATTCGAATCTACTATAACAGAGTTTGCCTTCTTTTCTCAGTATACGGTACTGTCTCCAAAATGTGTCACATACTACTCCACAAAAACTGACTAAATAGATATAAAATAATTATTATCACATTGGTTTTGATACCAGACAGCTGTCAAATGACATTAAAAAAAAAGAGAAGAAATCAAGGAAATTTTAGAAGCAATTGAAAAATTAATAACACACTCCTAAACAACCAATTTGTCACAGAAGACATCAATGAAGAAATCAAATAAGTTCCCAAAGATAGTGGCAATGCCTGTGACAATAAACCAAAACCTCCAGGACACAATGAAATCAGTCTTAAGATAGAAATTAATTGCAAACAATACTCACATTAGGAAAAGATAGCAAGGTGAAATGAATAACCTCATGTGGAACTTTATGATTCATGAGAAACAACAAGATAGGCTCAACCCCCAAAAAAGGAAGCAACTCATAAAGAGTAGTGAAAATCAATCTAATGTCTATTTAAAACAATACAAAAACTAATTAATTAATTAAAGAGCTATTTCTTTAAAAGAGGAAACAAAGTAGATAAACTCTTAGCCAAACTTACAAAGAAAAAGATAGAAAAGACTCATATCAATGAAATTAGAAATGAAAATATGAAGTCAAAATAGACACCACTGAAATACAGAACATAGCAATTACAGTAAGTCCCTGACTTACAAATGAGTTCTGCTCTGAGAGAATGTTTGTAAATCAGATTGACTCATAAGTTTGACAAAGTGAGTCTTATATACATTTATATAGATGGAATCTCAGCATGATTTTAATTTGAATTACTCTAATGACTAATTATGATGAACATTTGTTCATGTATTTATTTTCCATTTGTATTTCTTCATGAGAACTGTGTATTCATCTCAGATGCCCATTTTTGGATTGGGTCTTTGAATTTCTGAGTCTGATTTTTAAAAATTCTTTATATGTTTTAGAAAAAAAAGTCCTTTGTCTCAAGTACAGTTCACTAAGATTTTTTCCCAGTTTGTGAGCTTTCTTATCACTATGCTGGAGATTTCTTTTGACATGCAGAAACTTTTTAATAAGACATGATTCCAGTTATTGATTTTTGGAAGTAGTTCCCTTATGGTTTGATTCCTGTTCACGAATTCTCTGCCTACCCCTATGTCTTCAAAGTTTTTACCTAATTTGTCTCCAAACAGATTACGTGTTTCTGTTTCAACATTCAGATCTTTGATCGATTTAGATTTTAATTTACTACATGGTGATAGGCATGGGTCTAGTTTTAGTTTTTGGCTTATAGAGAGCCAGCTTTCCCAGAACCATTTATTAAAGAGGCTGTCATTTTTCCAGTGAACATATTTGGCTCCTTTATCAAAGATAAGGTGGTTGAGTGTGTTTGCAGTTGTGGTTATATCATCTAATCTATTCCATTAATCTTCAGATCTGTTTTTATCTCAGTACCATGCTGATTTTATTACAGCAACTTTGGAGTACAACTTCAAGTCAGGGATTGTGATGCCTCCTGCCTTGCCTTTGCTGCTTAGAATTGCCTTTGCTATTCTAGGTCTATTCTGATTCCAGATGAATTTTAGGAGTGATTTCTCTGGATCTATGAGGTATGTTGATGGTGTTTTCATTGGGATTGCATTGAATCTGTTTAACAATTATGGAAGAATGGCCATTTTCACAATATTTATTCTTCCTATCCATGAACAAGGGATGTCTTTTATTTCCTGAGATCCCCTTCAATTTCTTTTTTAGGGTATTATAATTTTCCCTAAATAGATCTTTTATTTCTTTCATGAAATTAATTCCTAAGTATTTCATTTTTGGATGCTATTGTGAAGGGTGTGGCTTCTCTTATTTCTCACTAGGTGATTTTGTTGTTAGTGTATAGGAATGCTATTAATTTTTGAGTATTGATTTTGTATCTGGCTACTTTGCTGAATTTATTTATTATATCTAGAAGTCTTTCAATAGAGCTTTGGTGGTCTTCTCTGTAGAGTATCATGCCATCTACAAATAATGATAGCTTAACTTCCTCTTTTCCTATCTTTACCCCTCTTATTTCTCTCTCTTGTCCAATTTCTCTGGTTAGTATTTCCAGTAATATGTTGAATAGGAGCAGTGATAAGAGACATCTTTGTCTTGTACCTGATTTTAAGGTAAAGGCCTTCATTGTTTGACCACTTAAAGTGATGCTGGCTGTTGGTTTGTCATAGATGGCTTTTACTATATTGAGGTAAAGACCAATTTTCTGTAAGGTTCTTATCGTGAATGAATGTTGGACCTTATCAAAAGCTTTTTCTGCATAAATAGAAGTGATCATGTGATTCTTACTTTTGGCTTTATTGATATGGTGGATTACATTTATTGATTTATGTAATGTTGAAACATCCCTGCATGCCTGGGATGAATCCCACTTGTTCATGGTTTATAATCTTGATAATTTGCTGCATACTATTTGCCAATACTTTATTGAGGATTTTTGCGTCTGTGTTCATTAGGGAGACTGGCCTGTAGTTCTCTTTTTTAGTTGAGTCTTTCTCAGGTTTTGCTATTAGAGTAATGTTTGCTTCGAGGAATGACTTAGGAAGAACTTCTTCCCTTTTGATTTCATTGATGAGTTTGAGGAGTGTTAACATTAAGTTTTCTTTGTATTTCTTATAGAATTCTGCACTGAATACATTCTGCCTGGGCTCTTCTTTGTTGGTGGGGACTTAATTACATTTTCAATTTCATTAATAGAAATTGGGTTATTCAGCAGTTTTACATCTTCTTGAACCAGCTTTAGTACTTCATACGTTTCTATGAATCTATTACTTCTGTGTTATCAAACCTATGAGAGTAGAGGTTTTCGAAACAGGTGTTGATAATCTTCTGTATTTCTACAGAGTCTGTAGTGATTTCACCTTTTTCATTCCTTATTGCATGAATTAGAGCTTTTTCTTCTCTTTTTAAAATAATGTTGGATAGGGGCTTATCAATTTTATTTATTCTTTCAAAGAACCAACTTTGATTCATTGATTCTTTGGAGTGTTTACTTAGTCTCTATTGAATTAATTTCTGCTCTGATTTTCTAAATTTCCTCATTTCTTTTGGCTTTAGGCCTGACTTGCTCTTCTTTTTCTAGCTGTTTGAGGTGTAGCATCAGGTTGTTTATTTGTATTCATTCTGTTTTCCTGATGTGGGAACTCAGTGCAATAAATTTTCCTCTGAGGATAGCTTTCATTGCATTCCACAGATTCCAGTAAGTTGTATTTGTATTTTTGTTTGCTTATAGGTATTGTTTAATTTCTTCTTTAATTTCCCCTGTGACCCACTGAGTATGCAAGAGTGTGTTATTCAGTTTCCATGTGTTTGTGGGATTTTTGAAGTATTTTTTATCATTAATTTCTAATTTCATGGCACTATGATCTGATAGCATGCAAGGGATAATTTCAACTCTTTTTCATTTAGTTAAATTTGTTCTGTGAACTAATATATGGTCTATTTTAGAGAATGGCCCATGTACTGCTGAGAACAATGTATATTCTGATGTTGCTGGATGGAACACTCTGTATATGTCTATCAAGTCCATTTGTTCACCGGTGTGATTCAGTTCTGCTATTTCTTTACTGATTTTCTGTCTGGTTGATCTGTCCCTTGGTGATAATGGTGTGTTGATGTATCCTGTTATAATTATGCTATTGCTTATTTAATTTTTCATATTTTTGATACTTGCTTTGTGTTGCTGAGTGCTCTGGTATTTGGTGCATATATGTTTGAGATTGTTATCTCTTCCTCTTGAAGTTTTCCTCTAACTTGTATGTAGTGACCTTATTTATCTCTTCTGATCATTACTGGTTTGAAGTTCCCATTGTCTGCAAACAGAATAGTTACCCCCACTTTTTTTGTGGATTCGTGCTGTATGAAGTATTGTTTCCCATGCTTTGACATATCTATGAGTTTCATTTTGGGTTATTTGAGTTTTGTGCAGACAGCATATAGTTGGATGTTTTTTCTTGATGTATTCTGCCAGTCTGTTTCTTTTAATTGGTGAATTGAGACCTTTTACATTAATTGTTACTACTATATATATATATATATAGGTTGTTGTTGACATGTTATCTTCCTGCTGCTACATCTTTATCTTTCCATTCTGCTTTATTGTCTGCTTTGCTTAATGGTTTTTTTCCTGTGTGTATCTGGACTGTCTTTCAGTATTCTTTGCAGGGTTGGTTTGATGATCATGAAGTTCTTCAGCTGTTGTTTGTCATGGAATCATCTTAGTTTTCCATCTATTTTGAAGGAAAGTTTTGCAGGGTATATCAGTCTTGGTTGGAAATTGTTTTCTTTTAGGATGTGAAACACTTTGCTCCACGTTCTTCTTGACTTCATTGTTTGTGTTGAGAAGTCTGCTGTGATTCTGATAGGTTTTCCTCTTTCCTGCAGATAGGTGATCTGTCTTTTCCTTCTAACAGCTTTTAATATTTTATTCGTATGTTGGATTTCTGGGATGGCGATTGTTGTATGTTTGGATGGAGTTTTATTTTGGTTATGGCTATTTGGTGTTCTATATGCTCCACTAATTCAAATGTCAATTTCCATTCTCATGTTTGGGAAATTTTTAACTATTACTTTTGTAAATAGCCTCAATATCATTTTCATTATCCGCTTCTTCATTTATCTCTGTCAATCTTATGCTGTTTATCTTTGCATCATCTTGCCACTGTTGAATTGCTATTTTCTGATTCTTTACTTTTTTAAAAAATACCTTTCCTTTCCTGTTCATTAGCTGCAATCTTGTCTTCAATGTCTGAAATTCTATCTTCACATTCATTGTGGTTTTAACAACTTTCAATGGAATTTTTTATTTCTTGTATATCTCTTTGAATCTGCTTCATGTATTGTTTGCTTCTTATATTGTTCATCCAGGCATTCTGTCTTTTTGCTTTTTTCCTCTAATTTTTTAACTGAGTCTTCTTTAGATGTGTTCAGCATCTCTTTCTTTCTTTTATCATTTCTTCCTTTATCTGGGAGATTATTTCTAGTTTGAATTACTTTAAAGTTTCCTGGAGTTGCTTCGTTTTTCCAGTTGCTATTATTTCAGGTATTTCAGGTGTATGGCATATGTTTTCTTCTATGCATCTGAATCCTAGGCTTTCTTGGGGTGGGCTGGAGGTTTGAGATTGCATTTTGGCCTCTGGTCTTGTTATTTTCCTATATTTCTGTGTTTTATGTGATGTTCTAAAGCTTCCCCTGGGTGTGTTTGAAATTGCTTCCTATCCCCTTGGCTCCTGGGACTGAATGGGGGTTGCTGAGCATTGTCCAGTCAGGCCCACAGGACCTCCCCTGCTACCTCCAGTGTTCCAGGAAGCTGTACAGGCTCCTAACCCCTGTGGGTGATAGTCCAAAGCTTTTCTTGGGCAAGCACTGATGCACTGGAACTCACATTACATGGCTTCACCCCCCCCCCCCGCGATTGAAGAAGGTCACTGGGTGTGTTCTAGTTGGCCACAAAACCTCCCAAGCCTAGTCTAGGGTGGCTGGAAGCTGGGTGGGCACTTAACCACTGCTAGCAATGATCTTAAACTCTCCCTGGGCCCAAGCTGCTATGCTGGAACTCACCTCCAGCAGCCCAGTTTCCCTGATTGAAAGAAGGTTGTTGGGCCTGGCCCATCCTGGCTGGAAACCTGCAGAGCTCAGTCTCGTGTGGCTGGATGATGGATTGGTCCTTAATCACTGGGAATGATGATCTTAAACTCTTCCTGGGCTCATGCTTGTGTGTTGGACTCACCTCGGGCAGCCCCAGTTCCCCGGATTGAAAGAAAGTCACTGTGCATAGCCCAACCAAACCCCAAAACCTGCAGAGCCCCATGTCGCTGGAAGCTGAGCAGGTCCTTAACTACGTGGGAGCAATGATCTTAAAGTTTCCCAGGACCCGAGCTGGTGTGCTGGAACTCACCTCCGGCAGCCCAGTTCCACCATATTTCAGTTTAATAAAAGCTATTTATGACCAATGGATAACATCGTCAAATTGTGAAAAACTGAAATGTTTCCTCTAAAATCAGAAACAAAAAATGATTCCCACTAGCACCATTTCTATTCAACAAGGTACTCAAAATATTAGCCAAAGCAATGAAACAAGAGAAATACATACAAGGAATATATATATATATATGGAAAAACCTCAAATATCATTATTTGCAGGTGATATGAAAACTGGAATGAATACACAAAAACTCTAACTAAATCTTTTAGAATGTAGCAGAATAAAACCTGCACTCAAAATTCAGTACTATTTGTGTACACCAGTAATCAATGCAATGAGAAAGAAATTATAAAATGATATAATTTACTGTAGTATTAACAATAAATATATATAGTAATTAATCTAAACAAGGAAGTGAAATATCTCTACAATGAAAACCACAGTAATGTGAATAGATCAAAGAGGAATCATAAAGTAAATAGATGTCCCCTACACCTAAATGAGCAGAATCCATATTGTCAAAATGACCATGCTCCCAAAAATGTTAATAAACTCAATGCAATGTCAATCAAAATAACAACAGCATAGTTTGCATATATACAAAAAACAATCTTCAATTCATACGGGTCCAGAAAAGACACAGAATTGCATACGATATTGGGAAACAAGTGCAAAGCGGGAGCCATCACAATATGAGACTTCAAGATATACTACAAAGCAACAGAGATAAAACAGCAAGGTACTGAGAGAAAAACAGGCAGGTGCATTAATGAAACAATGGAGAATACATAAATATCATCAGGCATATTCAGCTTTTTAATATTTGACAAAGGGTCCAATAGCATCCAAGGGAGAAAAGATAGATTATTCAACAAATTATATTGAGAAATCTGGACATATGTTTGCATAAGATTGAACCTATATATTTTAGAACCTATATATTTTATTATATACTAAAATTAAAAGAAAATGGGTGAAAAAATAAATATTAAAACAGAAATAATTAACTAACAGTAAGAACAAGTAGATAAAACACTTGATATCATAGGCATAGGAAAGGTTCTTTTAAAAACAGAAACCCAATTGCACAGGAAATAATAAGAATCAATGGTATTATATAAAATGTAAAACCTTATTCACAAGAAATGAATCAGTTAATACAATGAAGGAACAACCTTCAGAAAGGGAAATATTTTGCCAGCTATCCCTGAGACACAGGATTAATATCTAGAATAGATAATGGACTCAATGAAAAGTAGACCACCTAAACTAAAATACCCAACCAAGAAATGAGTGAGTGAATGAAAAGATACTTCTCAGAAGAAAAAATATAAAAACTCAGCAAATATATGAAAAATATATCTCTGATCATGATATAAATGGAAATTAGACAACATTAAGATTCCAGCTTACCCCAGAAAAAATGACATTTGTTATGAATTCAAAAAATAATAAATGGTGGTAGAACTGTGATGACCAAACAGCACTCCAACATTGTTGGTGAAAATGTAAATTAGTACAGTATAAATCATTATGGAAATAAGTATGGAGAATTATTTGAAATTCTTTGGACTCAGGTATTTCTTTCTAGATACCTTGTCCAGAGCTAAAGATGTCATGTTATATTGATATGTTCAGACCATTATTCATAGCAGCACAACTCATAATAGCTAAATCCTGGAAGCAACAGATGAATGTATAGAGGAGTCTTGGTATCTGTAAATAATGAAACACTACTTGGGTAGAAAAAAGAATAAATTTGAGACATTTGTAGTAAAGTGAATGAGCTGGAAAATATAATTTTGAGAAAAATAAATCAATCACAGAAGTTTAAATACTGTATGATATATCTCATTGAGTAAGGCAAAGTACAAACAAAGACAATAATAAAGGATGCATAATAAGTGACAATTGTTTGCAAATGGAAAAAGCTCAGAAGAACAAGTGTATGTTGGTCAATGGAGGAAATAAGTAGAATTAAGATTTGCCATGTACAGGAAATTAATGACCTAAATTAATGTAAATAATTTTTACATTGGACACATAATTTGTGTCCAAACCATAGGTTAACAATAATAAGAATAATTGAAACTAGGAAAGGGGGTTATAGATGGAGCAACAGAGTTGTGTGGGAAGGAAAAGGGGAATAAAAAGTAACAAGCTGTATTATGTACATGTACCCACTCCCCAAAATGAATGTAAACATCATGTACTGCAAACATGTACTAATAAATGAAAATAAGATAAAATTAGCACTCCATGACACATCATAAACAAAATCCCCCCAAAAAAACAATACAAAAAGATAATCTTAAATGTGTTTGGAGAAAAACACAAATAAATTATAAAATAAAACCTATTAGAATTACAGAAGACATTTCAACAGAAATCTTAAAATCCAGGAAAGCTTAAAGGGAAATGTTTCATTCCCCAAAAAGTAAACAATTTCCAATTCAGGCTGGTATGTCCTCTAAAAATATCTATCATAATTTATGGAGAAAAAAGATACTTTCATGATACAGAATACCTAATAAATTCTTGACTGCCAAAAAAGCATGCCAAAAAACTCTCAAGGATACTTTGGAAAGAGAAAATAAAGATAACAATATGAGAAAATGCCTAATAAAATAAATTCACTGGGTAAGAAGATCAATTAAGTTCAGGTGAAACATGGGTAATCAACAGCAGAAAATAAGAAAAGAACAGAAATAAGTCAATATTTGTGAGTAAAAACTCTCATTGTAAATAGTGTCAATTTCCAAGGCAATGACAAAGACAGACAGAATGAATGAAAATTCAAATTTCAACAGTATATGGCACACAAAAAATACATTTAAACAAACAAAAAACTCTCATAGGCTAAAATTTAAAGCACTGAACACTTCATTACCTGCAAAGGGAACCTAGAGGCAAAGAACAATAAATATTGGCTAATGGGACAATCCAACAGGAAACAGGTACAATTATTAACATATATTTACTAAGCAATAGAAAACAGAAATGCATAAAACAAGTACTACTGGGCATTCAAGACTGAACAGGTATACACACAAGTTTATTTCAGGGCTTTGGTATACATTGTCACATAAGGGTGGATAAATTAGGCAAAAAAAAATCAACAAAAAGTATCAGAGTTGAAAGAAATCTTCAAAATAAATGGAGTTAATAGATACACTGTTCCACTCTACCACAACAGAAAATACATTCTTTTCATCAGCACATGGAAATGTCACCGTACATATTAATAGACCAAATCACAATGAAGTAATAAATTGATAATAAAAAATACAAAAACTATGAATTCATGGAAAGTAAATAACATACACTTATCAAAAAAGTGGGTTAGAGATGAAATCAAGCAATAAATCAGACAGTCGCCAGAACTAAATAAGAGTACCATTTCAACATTCCATAACTTATGGAACACACAGAAAGAGTCCTAAGGGGAAAGTTTATACCTACAAATGCCCACATCACAAACGAGTACAATTCCAAGTAAACAACCTAATGATGTACTTCAAGATTCTAGAAAGACAAAAACAATAGAACCTCAAAATACATGGAAGGAAATTGTAAATGTCAGAGTGGAAATCAATGAAATTTAGACTAAAAAAAATTAATAAATTGGAGTTTTTAAAAAAAATTATTTAAAGAGAAAAAATCAAAACAGAAAAAAGGATAGAAATAACATAGAATTTCAAAAAAATAAGCACTAATAAATTACCAGTTGATAAATTGCATATTGTCATCTTAGAAATAGTTGTTCAAGTTACAAAAATAAATATTAAAAGTGGGCATACAAACAGAGTGCAAACAGTTCTGTTGAAATATCTGACAAATTCTTAGCAATGTGATTATCTATCTTACACACTTAAACATACATACAGTTATATCTTTTAGAGCACTTTCCTTGCCTCTCTTTTTTACAACAGCAATTACACATTTTGGATTTCATTACTCCTACATTTATTATTATTTTTTCACTAGAGACACAAGGAGATATTTATAAATATGATTCTTATTTATGTCATTTATGAGGATAGTCTCAAATTGTCTCCATTTACCGATGAAGGCCTGCAGATCATCCTTTTTTATATCTGAGTAATATTCCATTGTATAAAAATACCACACCTTTTTCATCCACTCAGCTGTTGATGGGCACTTTGGTTGTTTCCAAAATTTAGCTATTGAAAATTGTGCTGCTATGAACATGGGTGCACATGTCATTGTGAAATGGATTTTTCAATTTCTCTGGGAAAATACTCAGGAGAGGAATAGCTGGATTGAATGGAATTTCCAATCCTAGTCTTCTGAGAAATCTCCATACTCATTTCCATAGTGAATTCACTAGTCTACACTCCCACCAATAATGGAGCAGTATTCCTTTTTCACTGCAGCCTCACCAACATTTGCTATCAGTTGATTTCTTGATAGCAGCTATTAACATTGCCTGCAAATTCCTTGATATGAAATCTCAATTCTGTTTTAATTTGCATGTCTCAAATGACCAGCAATGGTGAACATTTCTTCATGTATTTATTTGCCATTTGTATATCTTCATCCGAGAAATGTGTGTTCATCTCAGATGCCCATTTTTGAAAGGGTCTTTAAATTTGGGGGGCTTGATGTTTTTCAGCTCTTTATAAGTTCTGAATGTAAGTCCTTTGTCTGAGGGGAAGCTGACTAAAATTCTTTCCAAATTCTATGGGTTTTCTTTTCACACTGTTGGTGATTTCTTTAGAAATGCAAAAATTTTTCAATAATATGAGATAACATTTGTTATTCTTTAAAGTGTTTCCTGTGTAGTTTGCATTTTGTTCATGAATTCTCTGCCTACCCCTATGTTTCCAAGACTGCTACCTATCTTGTCTTCCAGGAGATTTAGTGTTTCTGCTTTAATATTTAGATCTTTGATCCGTTTTGACTTTAATTTAGTGCCTGGTGATAGGCATAGGTCTAGTTTCAGTCTTCAGCATGTGGAGAGCCAATTTTTCCAACTCCATTTACAAAAGTGGCTATTCCTCTCCAAGTGAACATTTTTAGCACCTTGGCTGAGTCTTTGTAGTTGTGTTTGAATCTTCTAATTTGTTCCATTAATCTTCAAGTGTATTTCTTTGCCGTTACCATGTTGATTTTATCACTGTAGCTTTGTACTATAGTTTCAAGTCAGGAATTGAGATGCCTCCTGTCTTACCTTTGTTTTCCAGAATTGCCTTTGCTGTTCGAGGTTTCTTCTGTTTCCAAATGAATTTTAACAGTGTTTTCTCTAGTTCTGTAAGGTATGTTGTTGGTACTTTGATTAGGATTGCATTGCATCTATAAAACAGGTTGGGGAGTATGACCATTTTCACAATGTTGGTTCTTCCTAGCCAAGAGCAAGGAATATTCTTCAATTTTAAAATAGCATCCTAAATCTTCTATTTTAGCATAGCATAATTTTCAGCACATAGTTCTATTATATTCTTAGGTTCATTCCTATGTATTTCATTGTTTTAGATGCTATTGTGAAAGGCAATATTTCCATAATTTCTCTCTCAGTGAGACATTTGTTTGTGTACAGGAATTTCCTAAACATGAGAATGGAAACAGACATCAGGATGATTAAAGCACACAGAATTCCAAATAGTCATAACCAAAATAAAAATATACCTAGGCATATAATAATCACCATCCCAGAAATCCAACACAAGAATAGAATATTAAAAGCTGTCAGAGAAAAAAGACAGACAACCTATAAAAGAACACCTATCAGAATCACAGCAGACTTCTCAGCACAACAATAAAGTCAAGAAGAACATAAAATATTTTAGACCCTAAAGGAAAATGATTTTCAACCTCGA
This sequence comes from Cavia porcellus, assembly GCF_034190915.1. NCBI lineage: Eukaryota > Metazoa > Chordata > Mammalia > Rodentia > Caviidae > Cavia > Cavia porcellus. Next base: position 72,653,758 of record NW_026947486.1, read on the forward strand.
TGGATGGACCATACAAAACTGTCCTTCAAAATCAATGGAGAAATAAGATACTTCCATGACAAAGAACAGGTAAAGAACTTCATGATCATCAAACCAACCCTGCAAAGAATATTGAAAGACACTTTAGATACACTTAGGAAAAAAACCACTAAGCAAAGCAGACAATTAAACATAGCAGAAAGATAAAGATGCAACAGCAGAAAGATAACATGTCAACAATAACCAACATATAACAGTTGCAACCATCAATTTAAATTGGTCTCAATACCCCAATTAAAAGAAACAGACTGGCAGAATGGATCAAGAAACAAAATCCAACCATATGCTGTCTACAAGAAACCTATCTAACCCAAAAGGTTACACACAGACTGAAAGCCAAAGGATGAAAAACAATACTTCATGCCACAGGAACCCACCAAAAATTGGGAATAGCCATTCTGTTTGCAGACAATGTGAATTTCAGTCCAATAATGATCAGAAGAGACAAAGAAGGTCACTACATACTGGTTAGTGGAAAATTTCAAGAGGAAGAAATAACTATCTTAAATATATATGCACCAAATTCTAGAGTACTGAGTTATATAAAACAACTATAACAGAAATGAAAAATCAAATTATCAATAACAAAATTGTAACAGGAGACAGAAAATCAGCAAAGAAATACCAGAACTGAATCACACCTGTGAACAAATGGACATGATAGACATATACAGAGTGCTCCATCCAACATCAGAATACACATTCTTCTCAGCAGTACATAGGTCATTCTCTCAAATAGACCATATATTAGCTCACAGAGCATATTTAAATAATTGCAAAAGAGTTGAAATAATCCCTTGCATGTTATCAGATCATAGAGCTATAAAATTAGAAATTAATTAAAAAATTAGAAAATAATGATAAAAAATACTGCAAAAATCCCACAAACACAAGGAAACTTAATAACACACTCTTGAGTAATCAGTGGGTCACAGGGGACATTAAAGAAGAAATTAAACAATACCTACAAGCAAACAAAAATACAAATACAACTTACTGGAATCTTTGGGATGCAATGAAAGCTGTCCTCAGAGGAAAGTTTATTGAACTGAGTTCCCACATCAGGAAAACAGAACAAATACAAATAAACAAACTGATGTTACACCCAAACATCTAGAAAAAGAAGAGCAAGTCAAGCACAAAGCCAAAAGAAGAGAGGAAGTTATAAAAATTAGAGCATAAATTAATTCAATAGACTAAGAAAACAATCCAAAGAATTAATGAATCAAAGAGTTGCTTCTTTGAGAGAATAAATAAAATTGATAAGCCCTTATCCAAACTTACTTAAAAATGGAATAAATAGCTCAATTTCTTGCAATAAGGAATGAAAAAGGTGAACTCACTACAGACTCTGTAGAAATACAGAAGATCATTAACACCTATTTTGAAAACCTCTACTCTCATAAGTGTGATAACACAGAAGAAATAGATTCCTAGAAACATATGAAGTATAAAAGCTAGGTTAAGAAGATGTAAAGCTGCTGAATAACCCAATTTCTATTAATGAAATTGAAAATGTAATTAAGTCCTTACCTACAAGGAAGAGCCCAGGCCCAGACGGACTCACTGCAGAATTCTACAAGAAATACAAAGACGACTTAATGTCGACACTCCTCAAACTATTCAATGAAATCGAAAGGGAAGCAATCCTTCCTAAATCATTCCTGGAAGCAAATATTACTCTCATACCAAAACCTGAGAAAGACCCAACTAAAAAAGGGAACTATAGACCAATCTCCGTAATGAACACAGATGCAAAAATCCTCAGTAAAACATTGTCAAATAGGATGCAGCAAATCATCAAGAAGATTATATACCATGACCAAGTGGGATTCACCCCAGGCATACAGGGATGTTTCAACATACATAAATCAATAAATGTAATCCACCATATCAATAAAGCCAAAAGTAAGAATCACATGATCATTTCTATAGATGCAGAAAAAGCCTTCGATAAGGTCCAACATTCATTTATGATAAAAAGTTTACAAAAAATGGAATAGATGTTCTTTACCTCAATATAGTAAAAGCCATCTAGGACAGACCAACAGCCAGTATCATATTAAATGGCCAAAAACTGAAGGCCTTAATGTAAAATCAGGCACAAGAAAAGGATGTCCCTTATCACCACATCTATTTAATATAGTACTGGAAATAGTAGCCAGAGCAATTATACAAGAGAGAGAAATAAAATGGGTAAAGACAGGAAAAGAAGAAGTTAAATTATCATTATTTGCAGAAGACATGATACATAGAAGACCCACAAAACTCCATTAAAAAACTCTCAGATACAATAAATAAATTCAGTAATGTAGCTGGATAAAAAATCAATACTCAAAAATCAATAGCATTCCTATACACTAACAACAAAATCACAGAGAGAGAGAGAGAGAGAGAGAGAGAGAGAGAAGAGAAGCCACACCCTTTACACTAGGAACCACAATAATGAAATATTTAGGAATTACTCTCACAAAAGAAGTTAAAGAACTATACAGGAAAAATTATAATACACTGAAAAAAATTGAAGACAATCTCAGAAAATGGAAAGACATCCCTTGCTTATGGATAGGAAGAATAAAAATTGTGAAAATGGCCATTCTTCAAAAACTGTTATACAGATTCAATGCAATAATGATAAAAATACCATCAACATACTTCTCAGATCTCAAGAAATCGCTCCTAAAATTCATCTGTAGCGAGAAGAGACCTAGAATAGCAAAGAAAGTTCTAAGCAGCAAAGGCAAGACAGGTGGCATCACAATTCCTGATTTGAAGTTATACTACAAAGCAACTGTAGTAAAATCAGTATGATACTGGAATCAAAACAGAGCTGAAGATCAATGGAATAGATTAGCAGATACAACCACAACTACAAACACACTCAACCACCTTATCTTTGATAAAGGGCCCAAACAGTTTCACTGGAAGAACTACAATCTGTTTAATAAATGTTGTTAGAAAAACTGGCTCTCCATATGCCAAAAACTAAAACTAGACCCATGCCTATCACCATGTAGTACATTAAAATCTAAATGGATCAAAGATCTGAATATTAAAACAGAAACACTAAACCTATTGGAAGACAAATTGGGTAAAAACCTTGAAAACATAGGGGTAGGTAGAGAATTCATGAACAGGACTCAAACCACACAAGAAATATGTCCCAGTAATTGGGATCACCTCTTATTAAAAAGTTTCTGCATGTCAAAAGAAATCTCCAGCATAATGAAAAGAAAACCCACAAACTGGGAAAAAATCTTAGTGAACTCTCCCTCAGAAAAAGGACCATGAAATCAGCATTGTAAAAAGTTATAAAGGATATTCTAGAATGAGTTGATGAAGACTAAAATTCTCTGAACCCTCATAGAATTAATCTATGAGGTATGGTAAGCAATTAAACAGAAAAATAAAGGGAACCAATAGATGAAAATATTATGAGAACCAGAAATATATATATATATATATATATATATATATATATATATATATATCAGTTATAACAATCAGTGTTAAAGCCCTTAACTCAGTGATTAAAAGAAACAGATTGGCAGAATGGATCAAGGTACAAGATTCAACCAATTGATTCATACAAGAAACAGAACTAACAAAAAAGTCATAGACTGAAAGTCAAAGAATGGAAAACAATATCCCATGGGATAAGAATCTGGAAAATAAGGAGTAGCTATTCTATTTGATGAAAACATAGATTTCAAGGCAAAACTGATTGTAAGAGTCAAACAAGGACACTACATAATTGTTAAGGGACCAATTGAAGAGACAGTGACAAGATTCTTAAATATATGTGCACCAAATATAACACCCAGTTATATAGAACAAATAGTAACGAATATAAAAATCAAATTTACTGTGAAATTCTATAAGGAATATTGGGAAGATCTAATGTCATTACTCCTCAAAGTATTCAACAAAATTGAAAGAGACACAATATACCTAAACTCATCCATAGAAGCAAGTACTACCCTGATATCAGAACCAGGGAACAATCCAACCAAAAAAAGAGACCTACAAACCAGTCTCCCTAATTAACATAGGTACAAAGATCCTCAATAAAATATTTGCAAACAAAATGTAGCAGGTCATCAAGAAGTTTATACACTATGATCAAGTAAGATTCATCCCAAAAATGTAGGGATATTTTAATATATGCAAATCAAAAATTTAAAGTCCTATATCTACAGTACCAAGGACAAAAACCATATGATCATATCAATAGTCACAGAAAAGCATTTGACAGAGTCTAACACCTATTTGTGATTTTTAAAGTCTATAGAAAATTGGAATGGAAAATCTTTATCTCTATCTGATTAAAGCCATCCATGACAAACCAACAGTCAACATCATACTAAAATGTCAAAACTGAAAGTTTTCCCTCTAAAAATCAGGACTATTACAAGACTGTCCACTATCACCACTCCTATATAGTATAGTTCTGGGAACACTAGCCAGGACAATTACACAAAAGAAATAAATAAAAGGAATAAGAATAGGAAAGGAAAAAGTTGAATTATGATTATTTGCAGATGACATACTACTCTATATAGAAGACCACAAAAATATTCGCCAAAAGACTTCTAGATTTATTAACCCAAATTCAGTAGTATAGCTAGTTACAAACTAAACATTCAGAAATCAATAGAATTCCTATACACAAATAACAAACTCGTTGAGAGACAAATGAGGAAAACAATACCATCAAAAATATTAAATTACTGAGGAATCAATCTAATGAAGGAAGTAAAGACCTTTACACTGCCAACTGTAGTACTTGGAAAAGGAGATCAAAGAAGATATCAAATAGTCTTTATTATTGGCTAGGCAGAATTAATATAGTGAAAATGGTCGTGCTTCTAAAATTGTTATATAGATTTAATGTAACCCTGATCAAAGTAACAATAGTTTACCTGAAAATCATAAAAAACAATCCTAGAATTCTTATAAAACAAGAAAAAATCTAAAATGGTAAAAACAATTCTGGACAACAAAGGCAAAGTAACAGGCATCAAATCCTTGATCTGAAATTATCCCACAAAATTACTGTGGAAAAAATAGCATGGTAGTGGCCAAAAATAATGGATCTGAGGATCAATGGAACATAATGAAAGCTTCAGAAACAATTCCCAACACACTCACTGTAACTTTAGCTTTGACAAATGGGATAAACACCTTCAGCAGAAGAAAGCATCTCTAATAAATGGTGCAGGAAAACTGGTTTTCTCTATGCTCAAGATTGAACCTAGGTCAGTATGAAAAACAGTATGGAGATTTCTCAAAAAAACTGAAACGAAAAATTTCATTTGACCCTTTTTATTCCCCTTCTAAGTATCTTCCCAAAATATTTAAGGACATCATATTACAATGATATATGAATTATTTGATGTAACACCAAAAACAGATACACAGTTAAATAGTCTCCAACAAGCTTGGCATGGGACTTTTCATCTGAGATTTTTACAGTTTTAACTGGTTAAGTATTAAACATTAAATTTGGAGGATTATTATGTTAGTTATAAAGATTAACTGCTATAAAAAGAATAGCTTCAATCATCTAGGGACTTCATATAATACATGGTTTATTTATCACTCACCTCACAACCAAATCAAATATTTGGTAGCAGCCTCCTATTGCTAACTCTGGGACCCAAGTCTCCTCTTATTATTCTGAAGGAAATAAGAATGTGAGGAGGAACACAGGAGAGATTTTATGGGCCAGTCCTGGAGGTAATGTATATCCTCCCACACCTATCCAATTGGCCAGATATCAGTTAATTCCATGGCCCTAACAGCAATACAGTCTCACAGGGTGGCAGAGATGAAAGCAGTGACAGTTGAGTAAAAGTATTCAGCTTCTGTCATAGAGATATAACACAGGCAACTGCATGTATATTGTCAGAATAATGTTCATGGTGACTCACAGTGGAGTCGGGAACTGCAGGAAAAGGTAACAATTGACAGATCTAGTTTTTAAAAATATATTGTATGAGTATATTTAAGGTATAAAATATGATGCTATGAATTTCAATAGTTTGGATATGATTTGAGTGTGTTACCTGATGGTTGCCAGTGTGGCATTATTGAGGGCCAGTGAACTATTTAGAATATGAGACCTCACTCAAGGTGATTAGATTACCAGAAAATGGGACATTATTTTCTAAAGGAACCAATTCTGAGATTGTGAAGTACGTTTCAGAAAACACATTATTATATTGGAGGAGTACTAATGTCTGAATCCCTCTGGATTTCCCTCTTGCCATAAGGACCCTTGTGCATGGCAGCTTCTGTAATTCTTTATCTATTTCTTTTCTACATTGTGATACAGTCCAACGTACCCTTACTATAAGACAAGCAAGTAGAGCCTCTTTATCTTGAACTTTTAGGCTCCAAAACAGTGATAATTAAACTTTTATATGTGAATCTCATGTTTTTTTCTATAGTTACAGAAAACAGCCTAATACAGTGATAATTATAGGAAGTAACATGTGATGAAAGATAACATATCAATCATCCAACATAGTTGCCCACTTTTTCATTTTGTGGTAACAACTAAAGTGTACGTATTTATTATAAATTCCAAATGCAGTACGACTTTATTGTCTGTATAAATCATGTTGTGCATTAGACCTCTAGACTTGTTCATTCTAAATATCTGCTAATTGCTAAGCTCTGATCTACAACTCACAATTTTTCCTTCCCCTCCCCCTGCATTTGCTATGCAGTCAGCAGTTAGTCAAAATCTCTTTGGGGCCTGTCTTTCTAAACAGGTGATCTCTCTTTTTTTTTTTTTTTTTTTTGTCTTTTTCCTTTTTATCGGTACCAGGGATCAAACTCATGACTGCCTGCTTGCAAGGCAGGTGCTTATGCCACTGAGCTAAATCCCCAGCCCCAACAGGTGATCTCTTAAGCTCCAAACAAGTCCTCCTTATGTGCACTTTATTCAAGCCTTTGATTTGCACAAAAATATTTTTTCTTTGCTTCAGTGAATTTGGGATTGTTTCTATATGCTTTTTCAACAAGTTTTAATGGTGCACTCATGCTATCCAGATAAATTATTGCCATTTATATAGAAAGTAGATGCCTGAAGAACATGGATTACAATTAATGAGTAATCTATCTAAAAGATGAAATGAAGTGTGATATGCAATGAGAGCTAAGTGTAGAAAAACATCTTGGAGAACCAGGCAGAAAATGCAAGCATTTTAGACAAGAAATTCCAGCTAATACTCAAAAGTTGAAATCCTCATGTCTTTTTCTGCCATCACATTATAAACAAAATCAAATTTGCAAGCAGTAGACTAATAAAGGGAAGGGAAAAATCTGTTTTTGTCACTGTTCTTCTATGAGATTTAATTCAGTTTGCAACAGGTAACAGTATCAGTGATTAAGGTAGGAAAAATAAATATGGTATTGTCCAAATTCCTTAGTCCTTCAATTTCAGTGCAATGGAAATGATAATACTAACATTACAAGGGTTGTTATGAATGACTTATGAATATAGTATATGTATCTGTTATTCAGAAAAATTCTCATGCTTATTATGATAATAATGATAATGATATGAATATTTCTTGATTTGAAGGTCTGTCTGAAAACATTCTTCATTCAGAAAAAGTACTTTCTATTGAAAATTCCCAAAGAGCCAATCATTTCAGCCAGATTGGCTTTCTCGTATGTGAAATGAAAACAAGAATCTAGGGCTGATGGGGAGGGAGGGAAAGAGATACGGATAGAGAGAGACACAGACAAACAGACAGAGACACAGACAGACAGAGAGACGCGGAGACACACACACACACACACACACACACACACACACACACGAGAGAGAGAGAGAGAGAGAGAGAGAGAGAGAGAGAGAGAGAGAGAGAGAGAGAAAGCGAAACCCAATGTCCCACTGTCCCTTCTGAAGGGCCTGTGGAATAAGTCCCCGGGGCTCTAGTTGGGCTAGTGATAGTAGGCACATTTTCCAAGCAAGGAAGTTGACGCTCCTTTAACCACTCTCTTGGAAATCCTTTCTGGAAATATGTAACCATAAATTAAGGTAGATTTTATATTTCTGCAGGTAATAGTGAAATTCCAATAATAGAGTTGAGCATAACAGCTTAATGAATCATGATTCTGGTCCTTGGGCACTTCACTTACAGATGAGAAATTCACTTTCTATAGCCCTGCTTTTCATTCTATTGTTTTATAAATAACAAGGTTTTAATTATATCCTTAGGCAATAGCTAAATGCCACAAACTGAGATCCATAGCATAACTTCCCTGTCACAAACACTACTGTTATTTTACTGTATCCATCCTGCACCTTGTTTTGTTGCACAATGGATTCTTTATATGATTCTAATCGTAGTATGGCAGTGTGTTGTAATAGGGAAATAGGATGTAAAGTCAGATAAACTTCAAACACCTGGCATTGAAAGATCCGAGTTGACTCTTGGTAAGCAAAAGAATTTGGCCTATTTTTTTTAACTGCTCTTGGCTTCTATGTCTTAGCTGTAAAATGAAACTCAAAGCTATCTACTACATAGAGTTATTGTAATTTTTATGAGAAATAATATGTACAAAGATTTTTAGCACATAAAATGAAATTTCTACTAGCCATTTATTAATGATGCTTCATTCATTCAGTCAGCCAATACACAGCTGTAGCATGCCTACAAATTTACATATTTCATCATGCATTTAATTTTTTGCAGACTTTGTGGGGTTGTTTTTGATTTACTTATTCTTTGACATGTCATAATGTTAACTCCCATCTCTTCCAAGATCTACTAAGACTGGTTTCTTCTCAGAATTCTTTGTCTCTCCATTACACTATTGCCTATTTATTCTTGTGAATTAAAATAAAATAATAATTTATAGCCTTTAACAAGTGAAGTTATTTATTTTCCTTTTTTAAAAAATCCTGTTTTAATTTTTGTAAAGTTTCAGTAAAATGGAGCACTCTGTGGTCAGTTAAAAATTTTAACCATTTAAACCGTCTCCATCCCAGGCCATTCAGTTACAGTCATGGTCTAACGAGGTGTTGTGGTTTGGTAGGAATAACAAGGAATAGCAGAAAATAAAACCATAGACAAAGACAAGAATTCCTACTCTACTACTTACTAACAATCTTATGTTGGATATTTCACTTATCTATAAAATCAGGAAAATAATTCCTAACTCATGTGTTTGCCATGAGTGTTAAATGACTTAATGAATGTAAAGACTATGGCACCTGCTCAATAAAAGTTAACTGATTCAAGACAGAGAAAGACACATATCATCTGATTTCAACTACATATGGAATCTTAAAAAGTAAAATTTACAGAAACAGATAATAAGAATAGGGAATTTGAGGAAATGGGATAGTATTAGTCAAGGACATAAACATGTACTTGCAAGGAATGTTTTGGAGACCTGAAGTACAAAATAATGACTGTTAGTAACAATATTCTATCTACATGAAATTGGCTAAGAGAGTAAGTCTCAAGTATTCGTGGCTAAGAATTGCCTAAGAGGCTAAGAGAGTAAGTCATGAGATATGAATAAGTAGTATGTAAAGTGATGAGTATGCTAATATGATTAATTGTGGTAATGACTATGTGTACATCAAAACATTATATTTGGATCATGAATATATGCAATTTTTGTCAAAGGAGCTGGAAGTAAACACAACCGAACCAAACAAAAGAAAATTTAAAATACAACTGGTTCACAACAAGTGATTTTGTATTTAACTCAGAAGCTGAAATACTAAGCCATATCCACATGGAAAGTAAATGATAAACCTGAGACTCAAACCCAACTGGTCTAACTCTAAAGCCCAAGATCTATGCTAAACTTATTGTACAACACTGTATCTAAATGATTCCAACTACACAAACAAACTATCCATCATGATGCAAACAGAATGCTAGGTACTCAATTGAAAAAGAGTTGGTTATGTCCAATATTATTTCATTTTTTTATTTTATTTAAAAGGAAAAAGAGAAAAAAACAAAACAAAACAGTCTAAGGGTACAAGTAATACAGAACTACAAAAAAAAAAAAAAAACAGTAAGAAATCACCAGCTAATAGATTACACATTACCATCTTAGAGATAGTTGTTCAAGTCACAGGATCAAAGCATACAAGTGGACATTCAAACAGTGAGACTGCAAACAGTTTTGTCCAATGATCCAATCAAAAACATTAATATGGTTATCTATTTAACACACCTAAACACACATGCAGTTGTGTCCTTTAGAGCACATTTTTCCCCTCTCTATATTACAACAAAATTTACACATTTTGGGTTTTATTACTCCCACAGTTCTTACTACAGTTTTTCCTTTGGAAGAGAATAAAATCAAATATGACAAAACAAAGCTGTCAGTCAAAACCAAGGATAGAGATAGCACATGATGTAAAAACAGAGTACAAGGTTATCAATAATGGTTACCATAATGCCTCTTGCTTCCTTATAAAGAATTATCTATCTCATTAGGTATTATAAAGTTGAACAAAACAGTAGAGAACAAGACCAAAAAAACCCTAAACATTGTAAACATTACAGGACTTCAAAAGAGGATAATAGTCAAACCAGAATGGGCATCATGTGAACCTTATTGCCTTCAAAGTAGTTGCCTATACCCTCAAACTTGATACTATCATACAGAATGGAACAGAGTCTAATGAGTCAAAACAAGATAGTGGGAGTATTACAGGACTTCAGATCAAGTTAATAGGAAATCAAAAAAGTTACTATAATATACACTGCTATTTTTTTTATTTTTCCCCTTAATTAAAAAGTAATAAAAAATAATTAAATAATTTTTTAATGAATAAGGAAGAGATTGAGATAAAAGAGGACATAACGGGGCTGGGGATTTAGCTCAGTGGCATAAGTGCCTGCATTGCAAGCAGGCAGTCATGAGTTCGATCCCTGGTACCGATAAAAAAAAAAAAGGCAAAAAAAAATGGACATAACAACATAACAATACTGGTCAAAGCATGACAGTTTCAGCAACCTAGTGCTTCACCACCAAATAACCTGATTTAATAGTACTTACCATACTGTGTTTTTCCTTGAAATATTTGAATATAACTTCATTTGGTATAGCATCAAACATATCAAGTCAGTGTAAAACCATTCAAGTGGATAAAAACATTGTAGGGTATTTAGAACCAGCTAACAGAAAATGAACAATGGTTTCTACATTATCTCTTCGCCTATAAAAATTTTTGTTTATACTATCACGTATAATAAAACCCAGCAAGACAAAACATGATAAAATCAATGGAGACAGAAGAGCCATAGTTTGGTGGGGCTTCAAAACAAGATGGTATTAAATCAGGACTAGCTATTATGATGTCTTGTTTTCTTCAAAATTGCTGTTCGTTTCATCAAAGGCAATAATATCAAGCAGCCCAGTATAAGCCATTCCAATTAATAAGTGAAACCTTTATAAGCATTCAAGGCCACATAACAGGGAATCATGATTACCACATACTTTTATATATTTGAATCATTTCCTACACTAGGGAAACTATTCAGTTTTCACATATGCGAGTTTGATTTATTTCACTTATGAGTATGGTTTCAAGCTGTGCCCTCTTATTTATAAATATCTCAATGTGATCCTTCTTTATAGCTGAGTAGTACTCCATTGTATAGAAATACCATAAAGTTTTTATACATATCTCAGTTGATGGATACTTGGGTTGTTTCGAAGATCTGGCAATTACAAATTGTACTGCTATAAACATAGGTGCACATATATCACTGTGGTGTGATGCTTTCAGTTCTTCTGGGAATATGCCTAGAAGTGGAATAGCTGGAATAAATGGGATTTCCAATCCCAACTTTTTGAGAAACCTCCAGACAGACCTCCACAAAGGCTGTACCAGTCTACACTCCCACCAACAGTGCAGGAGAGTTCCTTTTTTCCCACAGCCTCTCCAGCATTTGTTGTTGTTGGTTTTCTTGATCCTGGCCATTCTTTCAGGAGTGAGATGGAATCTCAGTGTGGTTTTAATTTGAATTTCTCTAATGAGCAATGATGAGGAACATTTTTTCATGTATTTATTTGCCATTTGTATTTCTTCATCTGAGAAGTGCGTATTCATCTCAGATGCCTATTTTTGGATTGGATCTTTGAATTTTGGGGGTCTGAGTTTTTTTAATTCTTTATATATTTTAGACAAGAGTCCCTTGTCTGAGAGGGAGTTCACTAAAATCTTTTCTACGTTTGTGGGTTTTCTTTTCACTATGCTGGAGATTTCTTTTGACATGCAGAAACTTTTTAATAAGAGGTGATCCCAGTTATTGATTCTGGGAAGTATTTCCCATGCGGTTTGAGTCCTGTTCATGAATTCTCTACCTACCCCTATGTCTTCAAGCTTTCTACCCAATTTGTCTTCCAATAGATTTAGTGTTTCTGTTTTAATATTCAGATCTTTGACCCATTTAGATTTCAATTTAGTACATGGTGATAGACATGGGCCTAGCTTTAGTTTTTGGCATATGGAGAGCCAGTTTTTCCAACACCATTTACTAAAGAGACTGTCGTTCTTCCAGTAAAACTGCTTGGCTCCTTTATCAAAGACGAGGTGGTTGAGAGTGTTTGTAGTTGTGGTTGTATCTTCTAATCTATTCCATTGATCTTTGTCTCTGTTTTGATTCCAGTACCATGTTGATTTTACTACTGTTGCTTTGTAGTATAACTTCAAGTCAAGGATTGTGATGCCTCCTGCCTTGCCTTTGCTGCTTAGCATTGCCTTTGCTATTCTAGGTCTCTTCTGGTTCCAGATGAATTTTAGGAGTGATTTCTCTAGTTTTGTAAGGTATGTTGATGGTATTTTTATTGGGATTGCATTGAATCTGTATAACAGTTTTGGGAGAATGGCCATTTTCACAATGTTTGTTCTTCCTATCCATGAGCAAGGGATGTCTTTCCATTTTCTGAGATCATCTTCGATTTCTTTTTTCAGTGTATTATAATTTTCCCTGTATAGGTCTTTCACTTCTTTCATGAGAGTAATTCCTAAATATTTCATTTTTTGGCTTGCTAGTGTGAAGAGTGTGGTTTCTCTTATTTCCCTTTCTGTGATTTTGTTGTTAGTGTATAGGAATGCTATTGATTTCTGAGTATTGATTTTGTATCCAGCTACATTACTGAATTTATTTATTATATCTAAGAGTCTTTCAATGGAGTTTAGGGGGTCTTCTATGTAGAGTATCATGTCATCTGCAAACAATGATAATTTAACTTCTTCTTTTCCTTTCTTTTATCGATTTTATTTCTCTCTCTTTTTTGATTGCTCTGGCTAGTACTCCCAGGACTATATTAAATAGAAATGATGATAAAGGACATCCTTGACTTGTGTCTGATTTTAAATTAAGGCCTTCAATTTTTGGCCATTTAGTATGGCTGTTGGTTTGTCGTAGATGACCTTTACTATATTGAGGCAAAGACCTTCTATTCCAATTTTCTGTAAAGTTCTTATCATGAATGAATACTGGACCTTATCGAAGGCTTTTTCTGCATCTATAGAAATGATCATGAGATTCTTACTTTTGGCTTTATTGATACGGTGGTTTACATTTATTGATTTACTTATGTTGAACCATCCCTGCATTCCTTGGATGAATCTCACTTGGTCATGGTGTATAATCTTCTTGATGATTTGCTGCATCCTATTTGACAATATTTTATTGAGGATTTTTGCATCTGTGTTCATTGGGGAGATTGGTCTATAGTTTTCTTTTTTAGTTGGGTTTTTCTCAGATTTTGTTACTAGCGCAAAATTTTCTTCCAGGAATGACTTAGGAAGAATTGCTTCCCTTTCAATTTCATTGAATAGTTTGAAGAGTGTCAGCATTATGTCTTCTTTGTATTTCATGTAGAATTCTGCATTGAATCCCTCTGGGCCTGGGCTCTTCTTTGTAGATAAAGACTTAATCACATTTTCTATTTCATTGATAGAAACTGGGTTATTCAGCAGTTTTACATCCTCTTGATCTAGCTTTGGTACTTCAGATGTTTCTAAGAATCTGTTTATTTCTTCTGTGTTATCAAACTTTTGAGAGAAGAGGTTTTCGAAATAGGGGTTGATGATCTTCTGTATTTCTATAGAGTCTATTGATTTCACCTTTTTCATTTCTTACTGCATGAATTTGAGCTTTTCTCCCCTTTTTTAATAAGTTTGGCTAGGGCTTATCGATTTCATTTGTTCTTTCAAAGAACCAACTTTTTGATTCATTGATTCTTTGGATTGTTTTCTTAGTCTCTATTGCATTGATTTCTGCTCTGATTTTTATAATTTCCTCTCTTCTTTTGGCTTTGGGCTTGACTTGTTCTTCTTTTTCTAGCTGTTTGAGGTGTAGCATCAAGTTATTTATTTGTATTTGTTCTGTTTTCCTGATGTGGGAACTCAGTGCAATCAATTTTCCTCTGAGGACGGCTTTCATTGCATCCCACAGATTCTGGTAAGTTGTATCTGTATTTTCATTTTCTTGTAAGTATTGTTTAATTTCCTCTTTGACCCACTGATTACTCAAGAGTGTGTTCTTTAGTTTCCATATGATTGTGGGATTTTTGCAGTATCTTTTATCATTAATTTCTAATTTCAATGTACTATGATCTGATACCTTGCAAGGAATGATATCAGCTCTTTTGCATTTGTTTGAATATGTTCTGTGAGCTAATATATGGTCTATTTTAGAGAACAACCCATGTGCTGCTCAGAAGAATGTGTATTCTGAAGTTGTTGGGTGGAACATTCTGTATATGTCTATCAAGTCCATTTGTTCACTGGTGTGATTCATTCTGTTATTTCTTTGCTCATTTTCTGTCTGGTTGATCTGTCCCTTGGTGCCAGTGGTGTGTTAAGGTCTTCTGTTACAACTGTGTGACTGATAATTTGATTTTTCATTTCTGTTAGTGGTTGTTTTATATAACTGGGTGCTCTGGAATTTGGTGAATACATATTTAAGATAGATATGTCTTCCTCTTGGAGTTTTCCCATAATGAGTATGTAGTAACCTTCTTTGTCCTTTCTGATCATTGTTGGTTTAAAGTTCATGCTGTCTGCAAACGGAATGGCTACTCCTGCTTTTTTTTTTTTTTTTTTTTTTTTTTTTTTTTTTATTTCTGTTGGGTGAAGAATTGTTTTCCATCCTTCAACTTTCAGTCTGTGAGTATTCTTCTGGGTTAAATGGGTTTCCTGTAAACAGCATATGGTTGGATTTTGTTTCTTGATCCATTCTGCCAGTCTGTTCCTTTTGATTGGTGCATTGAAACCATTTACATTAATAGTTATAACTGCAACATGCTGGTTTATTGTTGACATTATCTTTCTGCTTTTGCATCTTTATCTTTCTATTCTGTTTAATTATCTGCTTTGCTTAGTGGTTTTTTCCTTTGTGTATCTAAGCTGTCTCTCAATATTGTTTGCAGGGTCTGTTTGGTGTTCATGAAGTTCTTCAGCTGATCTTTGTCATGGAAGTGTCTTATTTCACCATCAATTTTGAATGATAGTTTTTCAGAGTACATCAGTCTAGGTTGGAGATCATTTTGCTTTAGGATCTGAATACTTCACTCCATGCTCTTGACTTTATTGTTTGTGCTGAGAAGTCTGCTGTGATTCTGATAGGTTTTCCTTTATAAGTGATCTGTTTTTATAAGAGCTTTTAATAATCTTTTCTTGTGTTGGATTTCTGGGATGGTTATTATTATATTTCTGGGTGTATTTTTATTTTTGTTATGACTATTTGGAGTTCTATAGGCTTCACTGAACCTGATGTTGGTTTGTGATCTCATGCTTGGGAAATTTTCAGCTATTACTTCTCTAAATATCCTCTTGACATCCTTTATGTTGTACCCTTCTTTTTCACTAATCCCTATCAATCTTATTTTGGTTTTCCTTGTGTCATCTTGCAGTTGTTGAATTGTTATTTCCTTGTTATTTTTTAAAGATCTTTCCTTTCTTGTTCCCTAGCTGCAATCCTGTATTCAAGGTCTGAAATTCTATCTTCACTTTGAGGTGGTTTTTATAGCTTTCAGTGGAGTTTTTGATTTCCTGTGTATCTCTGTTCATCTGCTTTATATATTCTGTTTGTTTCTTATATTGCTCAGCTAGGGATTCTATCTTTTTGTATAGTTCCTCCAATTTTTTAACTGTGTTTTCTTTAGAAATATTCAGTATCTCTTTCATTTCTTTTATCATTTCTTCTTTTACCTGGGAGATTAATTCGAATTTGAATTCCTTTAAAGCTTCCCGGAGTTGCTTGTTTATTTCAGTAGGTATTATATCTGGTATTTGAGGTGTATGGCATATGTTTTCTTCTATATACATTGCTCCTAGGGTTTCTTTAGATGGGTTGGAGGTCTGAGGTTGTAATTTGGTCTTTTGTTTTGTCATTTTCCTATATTTCTGTGTTTCAAGTGTTATTCAAATCTTCCTCATGGTCTGTTGGAAATCCACTTCTATGTTTGCAGCTCCTGGAACTCTGGCACCCAGTTCCCCCAGGCCGCTGGGCCTCTGAAACCTGTGGCACTCCTCTGCCTGCTTAGAACTCTGCAGTCCCAGATAGGCTGGGCTCCAGGCACAGTGTGCACTCGCCTGTTTGCTTGGAACTCCACAGTTCTCCGAGTGCAACCAGAGCGAGGAGGTAGATGTATGAGCCTCTGATCTGCCTATCTACTTCAATGCACCTGGAAGGCTCGAGGGTCCCAAACAGGCTGGGCTTGGGGGAGAGTGCACTGGGCACTTACTGCAGGACACAGGGCCTCTTGAACTGATGATGCTCACCTGCTTGTTTAGAAATCCACAGTCCTCCAGAAACATGGGGAGGCGGATGCAGGTGCCCAGACCTGCCCAGCTGTTCCCCTATGTTATAGCCTAAGCTCTAACCATTGTGCCTCATTTTCTGTTCTGTATGCATCTTACTGCCTCCCCCTCTCCATCCCCCTTCCTCTCTATCTAGGTTGTTTTAATTTCCTGAAAGGTCGTAAAGCCTTAGGTTTCAGTTTCTGGTAACCCCCTTCCCTATCCAGTGGTCCATAATAAAATGTGCTAATTGTGCTGTTCTTTAAGAAATGCTTAACTTCAAGGAAATTACAGGAAGTTCTGTAAGACCCATATGCTATCTAACTGGGTCAAAGTTCACAACATTCCTGTTTTTTTCGGCTTTAAAACCCAACCTTTCTAGCTGTAAGATGCGCAGTCTCCAAATTGGCTACCAGAGGCTGTGTCACCAGGCCTGGCCTAAAATAAAACCTTTGCTCCCCAAATTTTAATTTCTTGCTTCGTTGGGTTTTATTCCGTGGTCCAAGCTATCACACCCTGTACTCAGACGGTGCGAGGGTCCCAAATAGACTGGGCTCAGGGGACAGTGTGCGCCTGCCTGCTTGCTTTTGAAACTCCACAGTTCTCCCAGCACAGCTGAAATGGGCAGGCAGATGTAGGTGCCTGGGACCTGCCTAGCCACTTCGCTGCACCAGGAAGGCTTGAGGGTCCAGAACTGGCTAGGCTTGGGGGAGAGTGCACTGGGCACTTATTGCAGGCTGTGGGGCCTCTGGAACTGGTGATGCTCCTATGATTTCATTATTTAAGATATCTTATAAATGTATGCCTCCTTCAAGCATTGTTACAGTGGCAGGCTTTATAACTGGATGTTGTTTGAACAAAATTTATGAAGACTACATCAATGGAGTTATCAGAATGGAAGTAGAATGGATTATCCGGAAACACTGGAATAATTTCAGTCACAATGCCTAGTTTCAAACTCAAATGGTGCTGCTGCCATCTTTGTAATTTTGGGACAAATTCATTGACTGTTGTGTACTTCAGTTTTCTCATATTTAAAATGGGGATCAAACTGCTACCATACTTAACAGAGTTTGTTAGGAGGATAATAATTTGAAGAGACAAGTTGTAAGAGTTTAAAAGTTAGAAAATATGTGTCAGGGAGACCATTTGCAAAATTCAAGAAGTTTCCAAATCATTACTACACTACCAAACTGAGAAAGCAGAGAGCCAAATTCAACTTCTGGATCAAGGGAGCCTGGCTGTGAATATTGGCTCTGCTCTTCAACAGTTCTATGACCTTTATTTTGTAAAGAAGGAACAAAGGTTCAGCCTGTAGATACTGAAGTTATAAATGCAAAAGTTTTTAGTTCAAAAATTTTTATTGCAGTGATTTATCATTATATGAGATGTGTAACAATGTCACCTGCTACTCTCAATGAAAACTGCTGTATAGGGGCTGGGGATTTAATTCAGCAGTGTAAACACCTGCCTGGCAAGTACAAGGTCATGAGTTGAATCCCCAGTACCAAAACAAAAAAAAAAAAAACTGCTGGAGAGCCAAGGGCTTGAGAAAGGCATGTCACATGCACTCAATAAAATGCCTGAGCAAATGCTTTTTCCCTTACAGTTTGTAGTCATGCAGAATTCAGTATTGTATACTTGGACGTTTACTTCTAGCAAGCAATAGAATAGCAAATTCAGCATTTTTACCCAAATGTAATTTTATAATTTATTGTCATCAATAGTCTATGTTCTTTAAATTTTCAGAACAAACCTTTCTTCTGCAGGATAATAAATTGCCACTTTCTCTTGATATTTCTGGTTTTTTCTATCTAGCTATTAATTCTGCATAGTAAAGATACAACAGTGTGGGGCTTTATGAGAATTGATGCCACACACACACATGGTGTATTACTGACATAAACACAGTCCCAGAGTGGCCTCTTTTGTGGGTTGTTTAAGTTGATCATCTACATGAGTTCAAGAAAGGAGAAACATATCTTACCCATAATCCATTGCCCCAAGAAGTTATGCTATCTAGATGGTCCCTTGTAATTTTCCCTCTAAGTCAAAACTTACAAAAATTCTTCATTTATAACAATCATTAAGTTTAAATTTGTAGGTATTTCATATTTATTAAATTTTCCCAAATGTATTATTTCATTTTGGATTTTAAAACTCTATAAGGTTAACAAAGAACATTAACCTTATTTTTTGGACAAGGAAGCTAAAAATCAAGAGAGGAGAGGAAACTAGCCTGTGGTCATATAGTTCAAAATGCTAGAGCAGAAAGTCAAATTCAGATTTTAAAATCCAAGATCTGATGGTCTTTCTAACTTGCTGTCAAAGTCTCCCACATAGTTTTCCTCTGTCTCAAGCACTCAACATATGCTAAAGTGAAGTTGATACTCACCTGTTTCCTGATTTAATCATTCATAAAACACTGACTAAGATCTTGGAAATATGGTTTACATGGTTTTGGAGGTTGCTCTTTATTATTTGGATTTGCAACACCAGACCCCAATAGAACCTTGGCCTCACAGGATTATCATTCATACTCTTTCGTAAGAATGTTTATATGTCTTAAGATGTTAAACAAAAGGTCATTGCTCTGGTGAAATCCTCAATAATCAAATGAACAAAATATTCCAATAATGGTTTGTCAATGAACCCCTTCCCTATCCTAATCCCCAACTCAGTGCTGACTCAATGAGCTATACATCATGTCCCTAAAGACAGAGGTAGAATCTATGTGTGGAATTTTAAAAAAAATCTGAATTCCCCCTTCAAAAAGGCAATTTGATTATTGTTCTTGCTGTGTGCCTATACTGTTAACACCAGAAGACTAATTTAAACCCATTAAGAAGACTTCATTTCCTGGACAGACTCTGTATCAGTTGGTAATAAGTTGCTCACTTTGGATGTCCTTCAAAAGGAAGTCATTTCCCTCATTATGTACTTACACTTTTGGGGGATTCTCTTTCCAGGCTTCAATTTTTCACCAGTATCACCACTTGGAAACTCAATAAATATATTTTTGTATCCCTCATGAGAAACTCATTTTACAGAGAAGGAAGATTATGCATTACTAAGTAAAGCAAGGAGTTCACAGGGGGTTGAAAGTGATCAAAGTATATTGTATGTATGTACAAATCTGCCAAAATGAAACCAATTACTTTGTATAACAATTTTTAAAAAGTGAAAAAAGAAAAAGAAGTGAGAGAAAGATAACAACTGGCGTACGTGATCCGTTTACCTTATGATGTTCTCTATCATATTAGGATGCAGCAAGAAGGCTCTCACTAGATTTGCCTTGCTGTGACTTAAACATTTCCTCCATATATTCCACTATTTATATATAATGATTACACAGTCTATAATTTATAGAACATCAACATGGAATAAAGATGGAACCAGAGAATGTATTCATGTTACCCAAAGATTCTGGACCTAGAACTGGCTGTAGTAACAGATTAGAATTTGAGATGCTATCTATTTTCATGTTTTCATTTCTATGAGGAAATGTTCATAATGTAGAGAAAAGTTATATGTGTATATTAGCCAAAGTTGTGGACTAAAGTGGTTGTTATACATTCTTTTTGGTTGCTATCTTAGTATTGGTTCATCTGGAAGGATTCTATTGTCAAAAATTTTACATATTTTTTACACAAAATATGTTGTTTTGAATTATGCATAAATTGTAGAATAGATAAATTAATTAATATAGGTATTGCCTCCCTTACTTTTTATGGTAAAAGTAAAACTTCAAAGGCAGGTAATAATCAAACCAGAGTGGGTATCCTATTGAATCTTCTCATCTTCAGTATAGTTGCCTATACTCTCACACTTGATACTATCAATCATAACAGATTCGAACACAGACCATCAAATCAAGAAGAGGTTGGAGTGAAGTATTCCAAGTGCTGAAAGAAAATAACCTCCAGCCCAGATTAATGCACCCTGCAAAACTTTCTCTAGAAATTAATGGAGAAAAAAGATGCTTCCATGACGAAGAGGAACTGTGTGAATTCTTGACCACTAATCCAACCTTACAGAGAATACTGAAGAACATTCTAGAGAGAGAGGAAAAAAAATACCAGGATTTCAGGAACAGTGACAGAGAGGCCTCAATGAGTGCGACAGACAGTGGAATGAAGGAGATAATTAGACAACCAATGGCAGAAAAATAGCATAGCAGAAATGAGACAGAGAAGGTTTGCTATAATCTCTAATATAGATGGCCTTGATACACTAAAAAGAAACCCAGGCAGAATAGATCAGGAGGTAGGATCCACAGTGATGTTCTGTTTAGGAAATATAATTAACCTGAAAAAGGGTTTATGGATCAAAAATCAAATAAGAGAAAACAATGCTCTGTGTGACAGGGAACCAAGAGAGAAACTGGGGCAACTTGGCCAGCACCTGCAGATAGGTTGCAAAGACAGGATACTTATGTGTGGTAGAGAACTACTCAGCCATAATTAAGGAAAACCTTGAGGCTTTTGTAGAAAAAGGAGTACAACTTGAGATCAAGTCCAGGAGTGAGAAGGTTCGGAACTACTTAGGTAAATAGCAGGTTGTCCCCCCCCCATCTAAAAACCGAGGGAGTTGATGGGACCCAAAATGCACAGTGCACCCTGTGAGAGTGAAAGGGGAGGAATAGTCTAAAAAAGAAGGCAGAGGGTTTTCTTAATAGTGTATCGAGTTTGTAAACTCACATTACTCTCACCACTCTGTTTAGATGGATTATATTCTGTTCCAGTTTGTTGACTTGTACTAGATTTGAGAGCACAGACAGCTATCCTAAAAATAGGAGGATATAGATGGTAATCACCCTTAATTTCCTATTAAATTAATCTGAAGCTGTGTATAACTTACAGCGTCTTATCATGACTGATCTTATTTGTTAACAAACCATGACTGGTTTGTTAAATTGCTGTTTTGTATTGACGGATTTTATTGCCAAATTTTTAAATCATGTGATTTCTACTGAGATATTTGAGTGCTTCATAGATTTGCATAGTAACCCCTTATCAGATGTATAGTCTGAAAATATTTTTCTCATTGCATAGATTGTGTCTTCACCCAGTTAATTGTTTCCTTTGATGTGCAGAAGTTGTTTATTTTGATATAAGTCCGCTTGACTTTTTTCTTTTTGTTATAAGGGCTTTGGGTGCCTTATATAGAACTTTATCACATAAACCAATGACATAGAACTTTTCCCTCTTGTTTTCTTCTAGTAGATATATAGTTTTGGACATTTCATTTAAGTCTCTAATCCATTTAGAGTTGACTTCTTGAGTATATTTTTGTACATAGTGTGAGATAAGAGTTTAACTTCACTCTTCTGTATGTGAATATCCAGCTTGCTCAGCAGCATTTATAGAAGAAATTGTCCTTTCCCCAATGTGTGCTCTTGGATTCATTGTCAAAATCAATTAAAAATAAATGTGGCACTTATTTCTGAGCTCTAATTCTGTTTCAATGTCTGTGCAGTTGCTTTTGTGACAGTACCATTGTTTTGGTTACTAAAATTTTGTATGATTCTTTGAAATTTAGGAAATGTAATGCATCTACTTTTGTTCTTTTTGCTCAAGATTTTCTTGGCTATTCAGGGTTTTAGGTAATTTAATTTATTTTAGGATTGTTTTTTCTATTTCTGAGGAAAATACACTGGATATAAATGTTAGCCTTTAGCAGAATCACTCACAATATCTAAAACTATATCCGGGTACCAGGGCAAAGAACATGAAAAGTATGCTAGAAATTCTAAGCAATTTAGAACACCCTTCCTATGTTTTGAGAATTCCTCATTTTAGGAGTCTTATTCTTCTCAAAGAAGTCAAATAATTGCTTTCCAAATCTCCTTGATTCTAGAATATAGGCATGTGATCTATATTCCTTCAATCAAATGGGCCTACTTAGAACTTGAATTGGACATTATTCATTCAAAATAGGAGATTCCATATGGACTTCAATCTGGAGAAGACAGTGGGAGTTCCACTGAGATTGCAGAGGCAGCAGCAATTGCAAAGATTGTAGTGGTAGTGTTGTTGCCAATGATAAGTGAATTTGGCAAGGTCAGTGTCTTCTAGCCAGAGACTGAGGTGAACACATTGCAAACAAGTTGGGTTTATTTTTCATTGCTGCATGGAAAAATGTACATTACAGGGAAGATATTAGATGCAACTCATTATTGGAGTTATGTTTGTGTTGGGTGATTTGGTGCAGAGTTTGAGAAAGCAGGTTTTACTATAGATACTATCAGGAAGCAAGGATAATTCTGTACATGAGTATCTTAATAAATCTTTCCTATGGGTGGGGAAGACAAGAGCATGGCTAAATCTATAATCATTAAGGAAGAAGAAGTAATATGTATTATCCAGGATAGATTTTTGTTGTGGTGGTGGTCAATGTTTATGTGTTTACATTGATCTGTCATCCTCACCTCTGTCTGATATTGATGGTCTGATGAATTGTTCATGTATAGTTAGGGACTACTGAGGCCTGGCTATGACCACCAGACCAGCTTTCAGTACCCCAGGGCCCAGGCTCTACTGCCACGCCAGCTCCCTCAAATTAAGTGTCTGGCTTTCTTTCTCATAGTTCAAAGTTGAGTCTTTATATACGGTAGTAGTTGTGTGGGCTATCTCTATTTTTGCTTTATAATCTTGCCTATTATTTTTACTATACTGACTCCAAAATATTTTTCTGCTTTTTAAGTTTTTATTTCATTAGTGTATGTTTGCATTAAATCATAATCACATTCATCATGGAGAGCTGATACATGTGCTTTCTGCTCTTACTAAGGAGATATGAGATGGGACTGCCAAACAACGTGATGATTAAAAATACATATTAAATCTTGTGTATCTCAACAAGCTTTATGTCTTTTTTTATCCAAAACTGTACTTCACATCTTTACTCACTAAACTTGTGAGTTAGTTTCCAGAAACTAAAGACTCAGCTTGTCCGATTTTTTTCCATTCCTGTCCCTTCTTTTCAAATCTCCTTCCCCTCTCCATTCTCTTTACTCTGTTGGTGATTTCCTTTTTGTGCAAAAGTTTTTTAATAAGATGAGATCCCAGTTACTAATTCTTTGTGATAATTTCTGTATGATCTGGGTTTTGTTTATAAAGTCTTTGCTTTATTCTCTGACTTTCGTAAAGATTTTGAGAGCTTGTAAAGAGTTTAAAGTCATTTGTTTTCAATAGTTTAATTTCCCTTTAAGCTAATCACATTTGAACACACACTGCACTGGTTTCCTTCCTTTCCCTGTCTCATTATCTGGGTCTTGATGTGTCCAAATCAGGATTATATTATCTTTACTTTATTGTTTTTACCCTCTTAATGAGTCATTAACCTATGGTTAGGATCTGTATTGCAGGCTCCAAGTCGCAGGGTTCTATATCAAAATCTCCTCACTGGAATGTAAACTTAATAAAAGCCAAAATCTTTTCTGCATTCATTATCTCCTTAAATAGTAGTTAGCACATTAAACACTTATTGAATGGATAGATGAGTAAATGACTGACTGAATAAATAAATGAATCATTTTAGACACTTTCTTAATGGAAAGAGACAAAAAATAACCTTCTCAGCCTCACCAATTTTATCTTTTGCTGTTCTATTTCTTCCAAAAGCACTTTATTGCTCTCCCACTCTTCAGGAAGAGCTTTATTTATTAGACTCACAGCTTGCTTCTGATGAGCTCTGTAAATTTCATTGAAGCCTTAGTACGCAACCATCCCAAGAGATACTGAACATTGCTCTACATTCTAGGCCAATTACACATAATGGAACTGAGGTATTAGTTAGGACCTAGACGGGAAGTGTTCCATTTATAGATCTTCAACTAAAGGGGCAGATTTCCTAAGAGTCAGGGCCTGATCCCATAAAGCATAGGGGAGATATATATAATTCAATTTAAAAGAATCAACTTACAGTTTACAGGTAGGGGGAAAGCATCCTGTTTAGCCCACTTGGAAGAATTATCTAGTGTGATTCATCCTAATAATAATAACTGACCATCCATTTTTCACAGAGCCTCAAACATTTATCTAGAAATTTTTATTCTGACATTTCCCCTCATCCTGCCTCATATACTGGAATTCAGTCACACAGACAATACACACATGCACACTACCTTGTGCACATGTGCACACACACATCAGAGCTCCTGCTCAGGAAGGTAGATAATGCTTCACCAATTTTGAGGGTGAAAAGGATCTTATTAGTGATTGGCCTTAAGATTTTTTGTTGTTGTTTGAGAAATCCAGATTGCATAGTTAGGTTACTGGACACAAAGAGGGGATTTTTCAGTGAAGAAAAATGATTAGAGATTGAAAAGAGGTGGCCACTAGGGAGGTAAAAGTTAAGGAAAACAAAATTGTCTATTTTACAATGTTGTTTAAGAGTATTGCTGGGTCCTGCTTTCTAATTATTTCATTTACATTATAGATAGATCAAATTGCCTGACTGTGCCACTTATTTGCTGTCTGATCTTGGGTCAGTCACTTCAACTCTCTGTATTTCAGTTTCTACATTTTAAAATTGGAATATAGTAGTACCTATATTATTGGATTATAGTGAAACTTAAAGAGGTTGACATAGGTTAAAGCACCTAGAATGGGGCTTAGAATATTGTAATATTGCTGCTAATAAGTGCTGATAATGCTGTAATCATTGCTGCTACTGCTATAATCAGTTGAGGACAGTTTAATTATTCACACCATTACTGTCTTCTTCCAAAAGTTATGGGCCTTAGAAAACAACATTTTTTGTACTGATTCACTTCATTGCGTAAATAAATAAGTGCTGAGAGTTTGGATTACCTGCAATTAGAGAAAAACCTAAATGCAATTCTACACATTTCAGGCAGTATAAGCACCCAGGGAGGAGATGCAAGCAAGTTTCTAGTCTTAGATAAGGTCTTCATAAAGTACATATTTAGCTGCCTCTCCCAACGTCTCTGTTAAAAAAAGTCTCTACCCTAGACATCCCAATTAATATTCTGGGAATGAAAATTTTAAATTTTCACTTTTAAAAGGTGCCCTGGTTGGAATAACAGATTTAGAGAAGAAAAATACAAGTTGTTCAATCAATCAAGCTGAAAAATGAACAACAAAATATTTTAATACAAGTGTGTTTCAAATATTACAAGTGACATACTGTAGTCATACTAAAAATTATTTGTTCTTTTTCTAAAATTCAATGGAAAAATGTTGAGTAAGCCTACCTGATTTTATGTATTCTGAAATTAGAGAAGCATTTCTTTAAAGGAATTTTAATTCTTGGCAAGCTGTCTGTCAACGAACTTGTGTTAGGGAAACTGAAGACAGATGCAGTTATTGAAACACAAATGGGAAGTGGGGGCTTGGTCAAAGAAAAAGAACAAGACATGCAGTTCACTAGTACTGGAGCAGAATCAGAGCAGTACTTGAAGTAGACATGTCAAGTCACCCTACTAGGACTCTAAATTAGCCCTTGGAGTCTGTATGTTTTTCTAGAGCAAAAGTTCTCAATAGATGATGTATTAATCACCTTTAGTGGCTAGGACAAAATACACTAATCCAGTTCACAAACACTTCTGTTTGCAAATAATTCAGTTCACAAACAAAAGCATTCATCAAAATTGTGGTTCTCTTCATGAGCTCTCCATTGGGTGATGAACACAACCACTGCTATCTTTTCCAGAATCATGGAACAAATTAAATTTGTGTACCAAGGTACCCCTATACCTGACACAGACAATTTAAAAGACAGATGATTAGTTCACCTCAGAGTTTCAGAGATTTCAGTTCATAAACAACTGGCTCCACTGCCTTTGGGCCTGAGGTGAGGTGGAAACATCATTGAAGGAGGACATAATGAAGTTTTCTCATCTCCTAACAGGTAAGAAGTAGAAAACTAGTTAAAAGCTACAGAAGAGTACAAGTACTAAATATAGTCCAAAAGGTCACGACCCTGTGACCCACCCATATACACACAGAAAGATGCTTTACCAATCTCCTAGAAATCTCTCATACTAATAAAGTCAACAATCAAGATTAATTATCCCAGATGAAAAGTAGAATTTCTCCATAAATACATATTATAAGGCCTCCCTATTGAAGCATGAAACTAGGGTTCAGGAGTATATTAGTTACTTCACATCACTGGTACAAAAGAGCCAACACTTGAAATTTGAAGGAGGAGAGATTTATTTTGGCTCAAAAATCCTCAGCCTATAGTTATCTGACTCCAAGGAAGAAGCAGCATGGCAGAGAGCATAGCAGAGGAAATCTTCATATCATGATGTCCAGGTAGCAGAGAGAAAAGAGCCCAGGACAAGAATGTACTCTTCCAAGTCACACACCCAGTGACCCACCCCTTCCATCCAACCACCATCTCTGAATGTGAGAGACTTTCAGAAGATATTTTAATTCTAAATTATAACATTCTACCCCTGGTATCCAAAGGGCTTATGTCCATTTCATTACAGCACATATACTTAGTCCACAACTAAGAGTCACCAAAGCCTTAAAAGTTTTGATATTGCTGAAAAGTTCAAGTTCAAAGTTTCTGAGACTCATAAGCACTTAGCAGTGAGCCACTGTAAAAATCAAAAAGAAAGTTAAACACTTTTAACATACAAGGATATAGGATAAATAATCCCATTCCAACAGGAAGAAATGGTGGAATAGCTACAAATCAGTCAAAAACAAGGTCAAAACTCAACAAGGCAAATGTAGACTCCTGTGGCTGCATTTGCAACATGTAGGGCAGGGTGTTGTGAGATGTAAAGCAAAGAGCTTGTGCAGCCCATTCCTAAGGCATTGCTGACTGTAGACTTTATGGCTTCTTTATTGATCTGGCTTCATTCCCTACCTGTGCTTTCTTCAGCAGATGTTACAAGTTTGGAGCATATTCAACTTCTTGGAGTCTCTGTTGAAGCTTCAGTTTAACTCCTACAGCTCTGAGTGTGGTCCCTTCATGGGTTCTTGGCATGGACTGCAATATTATCACACATTTTTGACTGCCCTCCTAAGCCCTCTGAAATTTAGGTGGAAGCATCCATGAATCCATAGATCTTGCATTATCCAGGGCCTAAAAACCAGTACTACATGGCAAGGTGGAAATCTAGTTTGACAGTAGCCAGTTCCTCTTGGACTGTGGCTGCAGCAGCCTCTACGTGTCATCATGGCTGAACTAGAGCATATACTCTGCTAAGCAACACTAAATGACCAGGTGTCCCAGAATCTCTCTTTTGAAATGCAAGATTCACAGTTCTGTAACATTGAGACTATGAGAGGTGAGGTCTTGCTGATTTCTGAGTTTTTCTCAAGGCATCATCCTATCTTGTACAAAGTAGTTGGCTTCTTTTTAATGTTAATCTGTTCAGCAACTCAGTTCTCTTCTGTGCCAAATTCTGCAGATTTTTCCTTTATGGCAAAATTCAAGTATTTTAAATCATTCATTTTAATTTTTGTTCTTGTTTCTCACTGTACAACTAGCAAGAAACAGCCAGCAATAACCCATTCCATAGCCTACATGTTAGGCTGATTTAAAATTTCCACCACCAGATTATTAGTCCATTACTTTTCATCTTGGTCTTCTGTTAAATCTCAGGACATAAACAAAATGTAGATAAATTTTCTGTTGGAGTATAACACATAACACATATTGTCTAGTCCAACATCCAGTAGAGTCCTTTTACCAAATGAAACCTCCTGATCTGGGTCTTTACTGTGGGCATTCTTATCAGCATTTTGGTTTTCTGAACTCCAAAATTTTGAGCTACATTAGAGAGCTGCTTTAACCAGCATTTCAGACTTTTCAAAATTTCACTCTTAAATCATTTGCAAAGGCTTGTAAATCACATGCCAGCTATAGACAGAAATGATTCCACTTCTCTGGTACCGAAATCTGTATTAGTTACTTTCTTGTTGCTGGGCAAAAAATACTCAACACCTGCAACATAAAGGAAGAGAGGTTTATTTTGGTTCATGTTTTCAGTATATGATCAGCCAACTCTGAGGCAGAAACAGCATGGCAGAGGGGGCATAATGGAAGAAAGCTATTCGTGATACAGCTGTTCATGACACAGCAGCCAGGAAGTAGCGAGAGGAGATAGGAGCCAAGTACAAGAATACTCACTTCCAGGTCACATACACAGTGACTTATCCCTTCCAACTGGGCCCAGCATGGAAAGTGAAAATTTTGTAAGAATTTTAAATCTGAATCACGATGAGGAGTGAATAATTTATCAAAAATCAGCTCATATATTTCCCATATCAATCGATTGCATTCATTTTAAGAGGTCTTTTATAGAACTTTAACTTGCAAATAAAACAGAAATTCATTGAAATCATTAGGAAATGCATCTCCTCTCTCCACATTGACTCTCAACCAGCATTTGTCCATTTCTACCCCACAGATTCTTTTCTACATTTGTGCAAATGACAGTCACCTCTACAATTCCTGCATCCCTGCAGTAATTCCCTTCCATCTTGGCTATGCTGTCAGAATCTCAATAGGCACTAGTGTGCAGTAATGTTTACCAGCTGCAGGAGCATGGATACAGAGTGTGGTCCATTTTCCTGACAAAGAGGCATTGTGAAATTTCCCATGTTTCCATAGTGACAAGTATGCACTGTATTTACAGGTCTTCTTTGCCAGAGCTACACATCATCTCTTGTACAGCATTGTTATCAGCTCAGCACAGCCAGGCTCTACCTCCTGCCTACTGACTTATCACATTTTCATTACCGCTCAAATGTCAGCACACAAGTTTCTACTTTCCAGTGGATTAAGAAACTATTTATTCTGATGAGACTTCAATTCTCAGTCTCATAAGGATGAAAAGAATGTCCTTTCATGGGCAGGCCTGAAAGAACAGAATAGCCAAAGATTCAATTTAATTGCTACTTTCTAGCAATTGTGCTACACCCTAGTTTCAGGTGTGCTGTTAAAGGTACACTTTCGGGATAAGAAAGATAGCTTTGTCTTAGCTGTTCCCAGCCTCCTCTTCCACCAACACTGAAGGCCTTTGGAGAATGGAATAAATCCAGAGCATCAGTTTTTGACATAGTGACATTCTAGCATTCCATTAGTTACATGGCTACTGGTAGGAGAGACTATAAGCCATATAAAGACCAGACAGGGAAAGCACGCAATACAAACGTACTCACATACTTTATTTTAAAATGTATTGCAGAATTGAGGTTTACAAAATGTATAGTTGAAAACCAATGTGTATGTATATATATATATATATATATATATATATATATATATATATATAGCTAAAGAACATGCCTCATAATAATATACTTTAGCATCTCCCATGGTACTGGTGAGTTTCACTTTCATACATTTATAGATCCATGTAATATACCTTGATCATTTCTATCCTCCTCTTGTCTCTCCTTCCTGGATTCCTTTCTTCTTCTCTCATAGTCTTCTTCTTTCATGCCATCTCTCTTTTTCTAAAAGACAAAATATCATCTGATTCCTTGTAGTTCCATATCTTTCTTTACGTAACTCTCAAATATTTTTCTTAGCTTATGAGTTTTATCCATATTTAAGACACAATTGCTCAGGTCTTTATAATGTTATTGAAATTTATGTGCTATACCTGGTCTCAACCAAATAAGCCCTACCTTGTGAGAACCACAGACTGTAGGAACTTTGATGGAAATTACCATCTGTAAGTTTTCTCTTCTTCATACTCAAAGCACCTAGAGTAAGGAGGGTTGAGTCCACTGTAGGGACCTAATAAGTATCACTCAATTGCCTGATTTATGATGAATACAAAGGAATAAAATCTTCAAGAGAATCTGTTCCCTGTGGAAGCGGTTTTACTTTTTTTTTTCATTAAATGCAACCTTAAACCTACTCATGCGAAGTAAGCATGTTATCCCTTGGAGATTGTTTTTTATTGCCCTATGGAAAAGCAAGTCTGTTATGATTAAAGAATAAAATGTGCATGTACTTCTGGTACTAGATGTTGGAATAAATGCCATAAAATTTCTCAGTAAGATAACAGATGGTTTATGTTTACATTTGTCTCAGTTACTTTTCTCACTGCGGAGACAAAGTATCCAACACCAAAGGTTAAAGGAGGAAAGACTTATTTAGCTCAGCTTGTAGAGCTTGTAGTTTGTAGAGGTCTCAGCATATAACTGTCTGGCTCTAAGTCAGGGTGGCATAGAAGAGGGAAAACTGCTCACAGCAGCAGAAAATACTAAAAACAAGAGAGAAGAGAGAAAAGACAAGTCTCTTTCTGTTACTTATATTGTATGCATGTTACTTGCCCTAAGACAAGTGTAGCACTCAAACCCCTCATCTCTGCTCTGGACCATGAATCAATCATAAACTCTAGATTCAGTCAACTCTGAAAAACCATTTCCCATGTCTGCATGCGGATCTGTAGGAGGGACATTCACATACAAATCATAACATCTTTTAATCAGTAAAGAAGACTAAAATCTTTAGAAGAAACATTAGATTCCATATTCCTTGATTCTTAAACAACATGGTCAGGAATCTGGCTTTTTAAAAAACCAGTCAAAGGCCACAAAAGGATAAAACACTGAAGGATGACAAGACAACTAAAGACAGTATGACTTACTTTGAGAGCCAATAGTTGAAAGAATTCTGCCAGGGAAGTCGAACCCAGAGGATAAAATTGTGGAGAGAAGGATCAAAACTTCTGCCAGATTTAAAAATATGAGACACTATTATGGGATAAGTTGAGTTTTTACACCACTGAACTAAAGATGAAATTTTAGGTTTAAAGAAATATTTTAAGAAATGGTCAGCATAAACTACCTTGAGATTAGGAGGTTTCAGGAAAAGGAGCTCAAATCCCATAATCTGCCATGTGCCCAGTATAGGACAATTGTGGAAGGCAACCTTCTAAAATTTTCTAAACTCTCCAATAATCTGATCTTCCAATTTTCACATCCTTGTGCGATATCCTCCTTTTGAGTCATCTACTCTACCAATGTGTGCTTGTAATGAAAAAGCAAAATCAAAGAGATGTCACTTCTGAGATTCAGTTATGAAAAACTGTGACTTTCATTGTTTTTTGCACACCATTTCTACAACTTGATTTCATGTATTCACGTTGATGAAACCAGGTTCCATGTTGTGAACTGTTCCACGAAAAATTCCATGTGAAGGGAACAGAGGATATCCTCTGTTCAGTAGCCAGTGAGGAACTGAGATCTTTATTCCAAAGGGCCCTAAGGACTTGAATCCTGCCCACAACATGGAGCAAGCTTGACAATGCATCCTACCCCATCTCAGTAGAACCTAGAGTGGCTATGGTTCTACCCATCATCTTGTGTGCAGACTTGTTTCAACTTCTCATAAAGAGACTAATAGCCAGAAAATGAAGTTATGCTATATCTAGTTCCCTGATGCATGAAAGTAGAATGGTAAATGTGTGTCACAAGCAACTAACTCTTGGGATAACATTTAATGCATGAATCACAATTGTTAAAATAGGGTAAGTAGTCTCGGTCAATATAGCAAATGTAAAGGTTAAATGTGCTGTGTGACATTTAAGACTGCCTACAAGGAAATATTTAATTACAGTGCTGATCATTATAAGGCAGAAAGAAAGGGAACTATTTTAGAAAAAATAATTTAGAAAAGTCCCTTGTCCTGTTGTCACCAATGATATCTAAAAGAAAAAGTATCAAGGACATAGAGAACAAATTTTAAACTAATTTTCTGAGAGGTCAGAAGCACAAAAGAACAGGCTGCCTGGGTAAATCTCATGATTTACTCATCCCAAGTATCTATTATTACCATACTCCTGAAGGGATATAAACCTCTTTTTTTACTTCCTTTTCAAGTTTTCAACAAGATCTTGCATGGAAACGGAGAAATTGAAGATACCTGTTGCATTCATAGCTTGCAAGATATGTTGTGAAAATTACAAAGGAATTCAATCAGGAGATGAATGTGGAATACGAACTTGAGCCAGCTGCTGAGAGGAATTCAGAGTGCCTACAAACAAATGGTGAACCTTGTTTTCTGAGACAAGAATTGTGGATGACACTGGGACAGGATGAAGGTAATCACTGAGACATGAGGCATACCTTTGCATTATTTCTGGAGTAGCTATCTTTCAGCCCTGAGTTTCTGATCTGTCAAAATGGGGAAGGGTGTGGGTGGGTGATATTTTTCAAACTTGAGTTCTAAAAGATGTTATTTCCTTGTTTTCATTCTTCATGTAGAGTCCTTCTAGAAAAATGATATCACAGTCTTCTGTGCACATTGCTGGAAATCCTGTACAACACCAGTTCTATGCTGGTCCTGTTTCTCACTGTGGAAGCCTTGCTTCACTGTCATTTATTTCCCTTCCACAATGCTAGAGAATCAAATATATTTTAGTTTTTGAACCTTATAATGATCCAATATATGGATATTGTTATTCCTGTTTATGGATGAAGAAACTAATACCTAAGAAAACTAATCAAGTGGCGTAATGGTACACACCTTTTTAGTTGCACAGCTGCTAGAAAAGTTAGGTATTTGGACTTCTAATGCAATATCCTTTTAAAACTTATTCCATGAACCTTCAGAAATATTTTAAGAAGAAATTCATAGAAATTTCAATGCTTAGTACTATATAATTAAATTGATCCTTTCAAAAATGAAAGATTTTTTCCATTCATTTAGGTAATGACAGAAGCCATTTCATATATACAGTATCAATATGCCCTAAATAAAAGATATCTTTTGCCCTGGGTGACTTCCAGAGGTCCTTTCACTAATCTGTCTGTTTTTGAAAGCATTTTCCAAATGGTGATTTTCAGGATACCAAAAAGGTGTTCTTCCTTGGAAAGGTGCCATGCTTGTATTATTGGGACATAAGGAGATTAACAAAGACAAGTGGATTTCATATTTATAAGACTTCTCTGAGTGCTTAATAAGATTATATGTAAAACAAAACTTATATGACCACATTTAAAATGTGAAGCTTTACCAGATTTGTTTTACAGTGAAATCCACTTCTCTCAGTGTGTCTTGTAGTACTAGTGGACATCAGAATATAGTTTGGGACATATTGGTCTACAAACTATAGGTAATGTGTTTTACAAGCTTCATACATTAATACTAATTTTCATTTCTGGAACAAACATAGAAAATGTTTGTACCGGCCTCAGGGGATTTGGGGGCTGCCTGTGCCCTCAATTCTAGAGACTGGGCAGCCTGGGATGAGTGTTCCCATATCATCTCAAGGCCCAGGAGTTTAAGATCATTGCTCCTGGCTGGCCAGGAAACTTCAGGGCTTCCTGCCACACTCGACCAGCTCAGCAGGGCTTGGGCCTGCCTGCACCAACTTCCCAGCTTCCTGCCATGCTCGGCCTGCTCAGGGGATCTAGGGCCTGCATTGCCCTCAATTTTGGATGCTGGGTGGCCTGGGGTGAGTGTCCCCACACTATCCCAAGCCCCGGGAGTCTAAGATCATTGCTTCCACTGAATAGGGAGTTTCACTGCTTGCTGCTGCCCAGAACCAGCTCAGCATATCTTGGTCCAGCCTGCACCAACTTCGCAGCTTCCGGCCATGCTTAGCAAACCTGGGGATCTTGGGCCTGCTTGTGCCGGCACAAGGGTTCAGATATGAGTGTCCCTGCACCATCTGGAGCCCAGGGAGTTTGGGATCATTGCTCTCACCAGCAAAGGAACTTCACAGCTTCCTGCCACACTCTACCAGCTCCGCAGGGCTTGGGCATGGCTGCTCCAAAGCAGTGAGCTGCTCTGAATCTGGGGGGACTGGATGGCCAGAGTTTCAGGAGTCAAGGAATGGAAGAGGATTTCCAAAAGGCCCACGGGAAGCCATGGAACAACACTTGAAACACGGAAATACAGGAAAATGACAAAAAAAGACCAAAATAAATCTCAAACCTAAAGCCCACCCGAAGAAAACTTAGGAGCTATGTACATAGAAGAAAATATATGACATGCACCTGAAATACCTGAAATAATAGCAACTGAAATAAAGAAGCAAATCTAGGAAGCTTTAAAGGAATTCAAACTAGAAATAATCTCCCAGGTAAAAGAAGAAATGATAAAAGAAATGAAAGAGAGGCTGAACATATCTTAAGAAAACACAGTTAAAAAATTGGAGGAACTAAACAAAAATATAGAATCCTTGGACGAACAATATAAGAAAGAAACAGAATACATGAAGCAGACGCAAAGAGATATACAGAAAAACAAAAATTCCATTAAATTTGTAAAAATTGCTTCAACGAAAGTGAAGATAAATTTCAGATCTCGAAGACAAGATTGCAGCTAGTGAACAGGAAAGGAAAGATCTTTTAAAAATAACAAGGAATCAGGAAATAACAATCCAAAAACTGCAAGATGATGCAAAGAAAAACAGCATAAGATTGATAGGGATAAATCAAAAAGAAAGGGGCAACATAAAGGATGTTAAGAGGATATTTCGAGAACTAATAGCTAAAAATTTCCCAAACATGAAAGTTGAAACTGACATCAGGATCAATGAAGCATACAGAGCTCTAAATAGCCATAACCAAAATAAAACTACACCCAGACATATAATAATCACCATCCTAGAAATACAACATAAGAATAGAATATTAAAAGCTGACAGAGAGAAAAGATGGATCACTTATAAAGGAAAATCTATCAGAATCACAGCAGACTTCTCAGCCCAAACAATAAAGTCAAGAAGATCATGAAGTATTTCAGATCCCAAAGGAAAATGATTTCCAACCTAGACTGATGTACCCTTCAAACTGTCCTTCAAAATCGATGGAGAAATAAGACACTTCCATGACAAAGAACAGCTGAAGAACTTCATGATCACCAAGGCAACTCTGCAAAGAATACGGAAAGACAGTTTAGATACACTTAGCAAAAAACCACTAAGCAAAGCAGACAACTAAATAGAACAGAAAGATAAAGATGCAACAGCAGAAAGATAACATGTTAACAATAAACCAACATATAACAGTTATAACCATTAATGTAAATGGTCTTAATGCACCAATTAAAAGAAACAGACTGGCAGAATGGATCAAGAAACAGCATCCAACCATATGCTGTCTACAAGAAACTGATCTAGCCCAAAAGGAAACTCACAAACTAAAAGTCAAAGGATGGAAAACAATACTTCATGCAACAGGAACCCCCCAAAAGCGAGGGTAGCTATTCTGTTTGCAGATAATGTGAACTTCAAACCAGTAATGATCAGAAGAGATAAAGAAGGTCATTACATACTGGTTAGGAGAAAACTTCAACAGGAAGAGAT
Organism: Cavia porcellus; assembly: GCF_034190915.1. NCBI lineage: Eukaryota > Metazoa > Chordata > Mammalia > Rodentia > Caviidae > Cavia > Cavia porcellus. Next base: position 72,689,874 of record NW_026947486.1, read on the forward strand.
AACAATCTTAAACATGTATGCACCAAATTCCAGAGCACCCAGCTATATAAAACAAGTATTAACAGAAAAGAAAAACAAAATTAGCAGTAACACAATTATAGCAGGGGACATTAACACACGATTAACACCAAGGGACAGATCAACCAGACAGAAAATCAGTAAAGAAATAGCAGAAGTGAATCACACCTGTGAACAAATGGAATTGATAGACAAATACAGAGTGTTCCACCAACAACATCAGAATGCACATTGTTCTCAGCAGTACGTGGGACATTCTCTAAAATGGACCATATATTAGCCCACAGAACATATTTACATAAATTCAAATTAGTTGAAAATATCCCATGTATCTTAGCACCATTAGTTGAAAATATCCCAGGATCATAGCACCATGAAACTAGAAATTAATGATAAAGAAACTACCAATATCCCACAAATGCATGGAAACAATAATGCACTCTTGCACAATCAGTGGGTCACAGGAGAAATTAAAGAAGAAGTCAAACAATACCTACACACAAACAAAAATACAACTTACCAGAATGTGTGAGATTAAATGAAAGCTGTCCTCAGAGGATAAACTATTGCACTGAATTCCCATATCAGGAAAACAGAACCAATACAAATAAACAACCTGATGCTACACCTCAAACATCAGAGAAAGAAGAGCAAGTCAAGCCCAAAACCAAAACAAGGGAGGAAATTATTAAAATCAGAGCATAAATTAATGCAACAGAGACTAAGAAAACAATCCAATGAACCAAAGAGTTGGTTCTTTGAAAGAATAAATAAAATTGATAAGCTCCTAGTCAACCTTATTTTAAAAAAGGAAGAAAAAGCTCAAATGCATGCAATAAGGAATGAAAAGTTGAGATCACTACAGCCTCTGTAGAAATACAGAAGATCATCAACATTTGTTTTGAGAAACTCTACTCTCATAGGTTTGATAAAACAGAAGAAATAGACAGATTCCTAGTAACATATAAAGTACCAAGGCTAGCTCAAGAAGAAGTAAAACTACTGAATAACCCAATTTCTTCTAATGAAATTGAAAATGTATTTAAGTTTTTATCTACAAAGAAGAGCCCAGGCCCAGACAGATTCACTATGGAATTCTACAAGAAATACAAAGAAGACCTAATGCTGACACTCCTCAAACTCTTCAGTGAAAAGGAAAGGGAAGCAATCCTTCCTAAGTTATTTCTGGAAGCAAATATTATCCTAGTACCAAAACCTGAGAAAGACTCAACTAAAAAAGAGAACTGCAGTCCAATCTCCCTAATGAACACAGATGCAAAAATCCCCAGTAAAATATTGGCAAATAGGATGCAGCAAATCATCAAGAAGATTATACACCATGACCAAGTGGGATTCATCCCAGGCATGCAGGGATGGTTCAACATATATACATCAAAAAATGTAACCCACCATATCAATAAAGCCAAAATTAAGAATCACATGATCATTTGTATAGATGCAGAAAAAGCTTTTGATAAGGTCCAACATACATTCATGGTAAGAACCTTACAGAAAATTGGAATAGATGGTCTTTAACTCCATATGATAAAGGTCGTCTATGACAAACCAACAGCCAATATCATACTAAATGGCCAAAAATTGAAGGCCTTTACCTTAAAATCAGGCACAAGACAAGAAGTCCCTTATCACCACTCCTATTTAATACTGGAAACACTAGTCAGAGCAATTAGACAAGAGAAAGAAATAAAATGGGTAAAGATAGGAAAAGAGGAAGTTAATTATCATTATCTGCAGATGACATGATACTCTACATAGAAGACTCTAAAACTCCATTGAAAGACTCCTAGATATAATAAATGAATTCAACAATGTAGCTGGCTACAAAATCAATACTCAAAAATCAATAGCATTCCTATACACTAACAACAAAATCACAGAGAGAGAAATAAGATAAAGAATACCCTTCACACTAGCAACCAAAAAAAAAAAAAGAAATATTTAGGAATTATTCTGACAAAATAAGTGAAAGAACTCTACAGGCAAAATTTTAATACACTGAAAAAAGAAATTGAAGGGGATATCAGAAAATGGAAAGACTTCCCTTGCTTGTGGATAGGAAGAACAAACATTGTGAAAATGGCCATTCTCCCAAAACTGTCCAAAACAGATTCAATGAAATCCCAATAAAAATATCATCAACATACATCAGAGATCTAGAGAAATCACTCCTAAAATTCATCTGGAGTGAGAAGAGACCTAGAATAGCAAAGGCAGTTCTAAGCAGCAAAGGCAAGTCACGAGTCATCACAATCCCTGATTTGAAGTTATACTACAAAGCAACTGTAGTAAAATCAACATGGTCCTGGAATAAAAACAGAACCAAAGATCAATGGAATAGATTAGAAGATTCAACCACAACTAGAAACACACTAAACCACCTTATCTTTGATAAAGGACCCAAATATGTTCACTGGAAGAATAGTCTCTTTAATAAATGATGTGGGAAAAACTGACTCTCCAAATGCTGAAAACTAAAACTACACCCATGTCTATCACTATGTACTAAATTAAAATCTAAATGGATCAAAGATCTGAATATTAAAACAGAAACACTAAATCTATTGGAAGACAAATGGAGTAAAAACCTTAAAGACATAGTGGTAGGTAGGGAATTCATGAACAGAAATCAAACCGCACAGGAAATACTTCCTAGAATCAATAACTGGGATCACATCTTATTAAAAAGTTTCTGCATGTCAAAAGAAATCTCCAGCATAGTGAAAAGAAAACCCACAAACTGGGAAAAATCTTAGCGAACTCTCCCTCAGACAAAGGACATCTGTCTAAAACATATAAAGAATTTTAAAAAATCAGACCCTCAAAATTCAAAGACCCAATCCAAAAATGGTCATCTGAGATGAATACACAATTCTCAGATGAAGAAATACCAATGGCAAACAAATACATGAAAAAAAGTTCATCATAATTAGTCATTAGAGAAATGCAAATTAAAGCCACACTGAGATTCCATCTCACTCCCAAAAGAATGACCCGGATCAAGAAACCAACCAACAACAAATGCTGGAGAAGCTGTGGGGAAAAAGGAACTCTCCTGCACTGTTGGTGGGAGTATAGACTGGTTCAACCATTGTGGAGGTCAGTCTGGAGATTTTTCAAAAAGCTTGGATTGGAATTCCCATTTGATCCAACTATTCCACTTCTAGACATATTCCCAGAAGAAATGAAAGCATCATACCACAGTTATGTGTGTGCACCCATGTTTATAGCAGCACAATTTGTAATAGCCAGATCTTGGAAACAACCTTAGTGTCCATCAACTGAGGAGTGAATAAAAAAGTTGTGGTATTTTTATACAATGGAGTACTACTCGGCTATAAAGAATGATCACATTGTGGTATTTATAAACAAATGGGCACAGCTGCAGACTATACTCATAAGCAAAATAAATCAAACTCACATGCTTAAATACCGAATAGTCTCCCTAGTGTAAGAAATGGTAAGAATACATAAAATATGTGGTAATCATGATTCCCCGTTATATTGCTTTGAAGCCTTATAATGTTTTCATTCATTAATTGGAATGGCTTTATTCTTATTTGTTTGATTTTGTTGCCTGTGATGGCATGAACAGCTATTTTAAAGAAAACAAGACATCAAAATAGCTAGTGCTGATTTAATATCATCTTGTTTTGAAATCAAATCAACTTCTTTTTTCTTCTTCGATTTTATCATGTTGTGTGCTATTGGATTTTATTATATGTGATAGTATAAACAAAAATTTTTATAGAGAAGGAGATAATATAGAAACCATTTTTTGTTTTCTGTTAGTTGGTTCTGAATACCTTGTAATACTGTCATTTCTTGAATGGTTTTACACCGTCTTACTATGTTTGATACTATAGTATATGAAGATATACTCAAATATTTCAAGGAAAGAGACACTATGGTAACTACTGTTATGTCGGGTTGTCTTGTGATGAAACACTATGTTGCTTAAATTGTTCAGTTCTGACCTGTACTGTTATGTCCTCTTTTATCTTAATCTTTGTTTTAAACAAAAAAAAAAAAAAAAAAAAAAAAAAAAAGAAAATGTTTGTACCAAACACACATAGAACTTTTTTAGATTGTGGCTTTGTAGAGCCAGTGAATTAAACTACAGGTTGGAACTGTATTGGTAATTTTTATTTTATTTTCAACAAAAGTCAAATTCTTTCTTCTCTAATAACCAATAAAACAAAATACTGTTTAAGAAAATGAATCGAACACTCTCCACTGAACTGCTTCTTATCTAGCCCCAAGTGTTTTCTTAGCTCTCTGTGTAACCTCTAAACAATGATGAGTTATATCCAATTATTCAGATCACGTCTAAGGTTTTGTACTGGCAATCCTTTAAAATACATAACCCATAAGGGGAGGGAATAGAAGGTCTTCTTTCACCCTGGTCTGTTTGATAGTATGTTTTGATTTGTGATGTGAAATAATCATGTGGTTCTACCACGTTGGATGGTCATTTTTATTTGCCATACACTTTAATCACATGGAGCTGCCAAATTTCTCAGGAATTTTGACCACAAGAGTCTGTCGTTTGGTTCTACTCTGTTTGTTCTCCATTTTCATTTTTTTATCTGATCTCACAATCACCAGGAAATCTCATCATTGAAGATAAGAGCAAAGACTCTGCTTTTAGAAAATATGTGAGCCTCCTCCCTACTTCTCTTCTGAATTGGGTCAGATAATCTCTTTTTTCTTGTAATAGAAATTCAGGGGAAAAATTCAAGTAATTTAGAAACATGTATATGAAGGCCTGAGCAAAACAAAAGGAACCACAAGTAAGTGTCAACTCAATCGGTTATGAGTATACAAAGTTGAGCTAACTGCATACTAAGAACATTTTAAGGATTTTTTTCCTCATAAATGCTAAAAATGTGCTTTTAATTCTATTTACTTAAATTAATTACCAAATGTTTTCTTATTGGGGTAAATTTAAGGTATTCTGTGTCTCAAGTGACTGGTTGGGGGCTTCACCCTTCACTCTAAAAGGTAAGCCACTGTCTATGAAGAATTCTGAGGAAAATAAGTAAGAAGGTACGGGTTGCTTTTTCTGGAGATGTTTGTCTAATAGTGCTTGAGTTTCTTAATGGATGCTTTGGGGACTCAACATTTCTGCATCCTTCTGTGTGGATACCATCTGAATGACCCTGGACCTAGTCTCCTCTCTTTCTTTCACTAGGGTCTAAATTGCACCATGGAAATAATCCTTCAAATCCCAAACACCTCTCCATTATGCTTTATCCTTAAAAGTTGGGAATGATTTGACCCTGATAATCTGAAAAAAGGGACTGATCATCTCTTGCAGTACCGTTTGGGTCCAGTATACACTAAGAAATGGCAAGACATGATACAAAATGGCAGTTTAGATTACAAAACTATTATTCACTTCTTTGTTATTTTTTTTTTGTAAAAGGCAAAGGAAGTGGTGTGAAATCTCTTTTTATGGCTCCTTACATTTGGAAAGGCCCAAAACTCATGGTACCTAAAGTGGCCTGCAAAAGAAAAAAATTTCCTATCATTGATGATCTTGTCCTCATACATTCACCTGTATCTCATACGGATGTGAATCTTTCCCATTTGTGCCCATCAGAGGCTAGCATATCTTTGACTTTTGCTTTTGACTTAAGGTGACATATGCAATTTGTCTTGGCAAGTTGTTGTCTATCAGTGAACCTCACCTCCTGATGATCTTCAAGGGCCAAATAACTGATATCCTGCCTGTCTGCATAACTCTAGGACATCACTTGTAAATGAGGGTGGCTAACCTCTAAGCCTGTAGACATTGTTGAGGCTGGATTAATAGTGAACGTCTTTATGTTAACCTCTAGGATGTCTACAGTCCGCACTTGTGAAGTTTCAATAGGCAAAATCCACTTTGGTCTTAGCTAAAATTGAAAAATTTCCCCTATGGCCCCTATGACTCAATTGCTGGATGTGGTCTTTTCTATCTCAAACAATCAGGATCTAGATGAGGATAAAAGGAAAAAACTTAGGGGGAAAAAAGACAAACCAAAATTATGGCTGTCACAGTTGGCAATGCTTTTAGCATACCCAAGTTGCCCAAGAGAAAACTAAGGCCAATGAAAGCCTGCAAGAAAACCGAACATTGGGCACATAATTGTACCAAGTCACTTCCTGGGCCCTGGTCTATTTGTCAGGTGACTGATGTGCCTGTCGTGATACTGGATGACTAACTTTCCCTGCTCTCATAGAGGCTCTAGAGTATCCATACCATCATCTTGGGCTCTGATGAAGAGGACAATGCCCCTCTTCATGGACATCTCTCTGTTTCGTGCAAGAAACCCTGGGTAACCTTTCATGTCATAGGTAAGAAATTTTAATTTCTTCTGATTCTATTTTAACTTCCTTCTCTGCAAACCCTTTTGTAGATCTATAGCCTTAATTAGAGTGGAAGAAAGATCTAGACAGCGCTTCTTTATTCCTGCTTTGATATGTCAATTCTAAGGTCTAATATTCAACTGGGAGCTTTTCATTGTTCCAGAGTGTCCTACTCCCTCACTAGGAAGAGATACAGTAACAAAATATGGGGGAACTTTTCCAATTTCATCAAAGGTCAAAGCAGTTTCCCCCGTTGAGACTATGGGAGAACATGCTGCAGACACCCTTAGGTAAAAAAAGACTTGCACTGTTCTTAATCCTGCTTCACTAATACCTACACAGAGAAGACACTTCTGAAGAACAAATATTTCTTAGGGAGACATCAATATTAGCGAAAAGGCTATCACTATAAGAAATTCATAGGCATCAACACAGAAAAAAGTGAAATAAAATTTTTAAAAATATAAATGACAAGGCACAGAAGCAGACCCCAACCCTATTTCCAGCCTACCCAGGAAAAGTCCGGTGGCCAGTGAGGTAAAAGAAAATGGAGACTATCAATCTGAAATTTCTGAAATGAAGCAGCAGAAGTTCAAAAACAGATGCATGAGACTATACAGGATCAGATCAGTAATAATCTGCCTGCTTAAAACAAAGATGATGACCATAATATAGGACTTACTCAGCAAGTCTGGAGTAGACACAGATAAAACAGCACCAATTCACTGAGCTCAGACTTCTACCTCTGCCTCACAAGATACTAGCAAGCAAGGAAAAGAGATGTATCACTGCAGGAGGTGACAGGACTGCTGTCACTCACAATTGCTCTTTGTTGCTGCCTGGCTCGGCTCTGTTGAAAAATGGGGCTCAGACCCCTAAAGAAGGAGAAGCTGGGCCCCAGAGCAGTGATGAAGGGACTAAGTCAGTTCCTCATGTTTGGAAAAGACTACCAGGCTCAGAAAGAAGTTGAACACTTTCAGTTCTGCTGAACAGGGAGCAGAAGAAAAAGACTATGACACAACTGTAGGAGCACAGGTCAGTGGAGAGACACAATCAGATGCAAGTATGAGTTAAGGGGCAGGCAGCTGCATGTAGTAAGCCAATGAATGGCTGCATTGGTTGGGATTTGTAGTCCTGCCCCTGGTTAGAATGCACATGCAATTACTGTTGGTACAAACACCATGCTGTTGCGAGGAGTAAAATATTACCCTTTTGCTTGTACTGCCTTCTTCCACACAAGCACCCCTTTGGCCAAAGAAGATTATTATCAGATATTAGGAGTGCCTCAAAACGCCTGTCAGAAAGAGATCAAGAAAGCCTATTACCAACTTGCCAAGAAATATCACCCTGACACAAATAAGGATGATCCCAAAGCCTAGGATAAATTCTCCCAGCTGGCAGAAATCTATGAGGGGTTGAGTGATGAAGCAAAGGGGAAGCAGTATGATACCTATAGTTCTGCTGGTTTTGTTCCTGGTGCTAGCAGCTCCAGACAGAGCTAACCAAGAGAATGACCTTCTATTGACCCAGCTATTTCAGAAGATATTTGGGGAATTCTCATCATTATCTTTTGAAGATTTGCAGAGGGTTTTTGATCAGCCTCAGGAATGCATCATGGAGTTGACATTTAATCAAGCTGCCAAGGATACAAGGAGCTTACCATGAATATCATGAATAGCTGTGAGCACTGCTATGGCAGGAAGAATGAGCCTGGTATGAAGGTTTGGTATTGTTACTACTATGATGGTTTTGGCTTTGACAACTATTAACATGAGCCCTTTTGTGATGCGGTCCACATGTTGGAGATGTGGTGGCCATGGCTCTATCATCACAAATCCATGTGTGTTCTACAAGGATCAATCACCAGGAAACAACAAAACAACATGACAGCACATCTCTGTATGAAAAGGTCACAGTGCACAATCCCTGGGTGGTGAATGTAGCATTCAAGGACTTGTGCACGTTTCCTGTTCATAAATTGGTGATGCATCTCTTCTGAGTCAGACAAGAGGTTTGCTGAAAAGAAAATGAATCACTTCACATGTTGGTGCAGTTTAAAGCTTAATTTTAAACTGAAATTATGGCCTTTAATTATTTAAGCTCTCAACCACATGTGATTTCATAGTACAGTTTTAGTACAATAAGTGTCCACCTGTGTTACCTCTTGGAAGAGGTACTGAAATGAGTCCTTTCTGACAGGTTGTCATCAGGAACAGGGCTGCACACCTCACCAGACCTATCTTCCCCCAACAGGTTCTGCTTAGACCTCCTCTTGAAGTTTGTTTTTAATTCCCCAAGGTACCAAGCAGCTGGAAAGTGTGCTGAGGCCAAGAAGGCAGGCACCCAAAGGCTACAGAGACCGTGGAAGACAGACAAAACTTTTCACCTCATGCCAACGCAGCTAGCCCTGATTTTTGAATTCTGTGATTCCAGATGAGTGTGATGGAGACCCTGCACTTCAGAGCCATAACCACTGGGCCATGATGAGGAAACATCAGTTATTGCAGGAACTTAAAGCCATGCCAGCCAGCATCTTGGCTCTTACCAACAATGTTGTTAGCAAGTAGTTTCTAAAGTGTGTTTAAATTACTCAGTGTTAAAAATCATAGTATCTTCCTGTGTAAATATGTGTTCAGGAAAAGAAAACAATCCAAGCCAGTAAAGGTTCCCCACAACAGAGCCGGACAAATGCCCTGTCCTTAACCTCTGGTAGTAACACACTGCAGTTTGCACGTAGTTCATATTCTTTGCCAGCGTAATGTAGGTTAATAAAGAACATTTTTCAGTAATTGCCTTTTTGTTTTTCTTTATAATTTACAAAATTGAATATTACATTAGTGTATGATTTGGCACTGATTCCATACCAGTATAAATAAGAGTATCTTCTTAAAAAAAACTTTTCAAATACTTTAAAAAAAATCTCTTCCTAGTGAGAGAGTAGGACACTATAGAACAATGAAAAGCTCCCAGTTGAATATTTAACCTTAGAATTGACATGTCAATTATATATCATAACCAAGTAGGATTCACCAGTGATACAGGAATGGATCAACATATGCACAACAATAAATGTGATACCATATCAACAGAGCCAAAGACAAAAATCACATGATCATCTTCATAAATGCAGAAAAAGGATATGGCAAAGTCTAAAACCCATTCATGATAAAACCCTTAAAATTTTTTTATCTAAAACTGATAAGAGCCATCTAAGACCATCCAACAGCCAACATCATACTAAATGGTCAAAAAGCTAAAGCTTTCATTCTAAAATCAGGAACAAGACCAGTACATCCACTATTACTAATTCCATTCAATGTAGTTCTGGAAACATTGGCAAGAGCAATTAGATAAGACAAAGAAATAAAGAGAGTAAGGATAAAAAGGAAGAAATCAATTTATCACTATTTGCAGATGACATGATACTGTATATAAAAGACACCAAAAGCATCTAGATTTAAAAACCAGGTTCAGTATACAAAGTTGACTGGATATAAAGTCAGCACTCAAAAATCAGTAGTATACCTATACACAAGTAGCAAACTCACTCAAAGAGAAATTAGGGGAAAAAAAACCTTTCACAATAGCATCCCATGAAATGAAATATATATATGAATCAATCCAACCAAGGAAGTAAAAATCTCTATCAAAAACTACAGTACTCTAAAAAAAGTAGATTGAAGTAGGTATCAGCAAATGGAAAGATACCTCTTAACTCTTGGCTAAGAAGAACGAACATAGTGAAAATGTCCATACTCCCAAAATTGCTGTACAGATTTAATTCTTTCCCATTCAGAACACCATTAGTGTACCTTCCAGAACTGAGAAAGCTTTCCTAAAATTCATTTGGAATCAAAAGAGACCTAGAATGGCAAAAGCAATTCTGGACAACAAAACAAAGTTGGGGGTATCTCAATTGCCTGACCTGAAATTATACTACAGAGCTACAGTGATAAAGATAGCAAATTAAACAGACCTGATGATCAGTGGAACAGAGCAGAAGATGCAGAAAGTACTCCAAAAGTACTCAATCACCTGATTTTGACAAAGGGGTCAAACACATTCACTTGAAGCATAATCTCATTAATAAATGGTGCTGAAAAAACTGGCTTTCCACAGACTAAAGATTAAAACTTGACCTATGTCTATCACCATGCACTAAACTCAAAAATGTATCATAGATCTAAATATTAAAATAGAAACACTAAAATTCCTTGAACACAGAAAAGGTATGACTCTGGAAGACACAGGTATAGGCAATAATTTTATGAACAAAACCCAAATCACACAGAAATTATCACAAAGAATCAGCAACCGAGATCTCATCTTATTAAAAAACTTTGGTACAGAAAGAAATCAACAGAGTGAAAAGATCACTCATGTCACAGGAAAAAATTATGCCAGCTTTTCTTCAGGCAAAGGATAAATATCAAGAACATATAAAAAACTGGAAAAAAAACAGACTTTCTAAATCCAAAGACCCACTCAACAAGTGGGCATCCGACATGAATGGACACTTCTCAGAATTACAAATGGCCTCTCTCTCTGTGACTCTGTGCCACTCTGGTGGACTGTGGGAGGAAGGGGAGAGAACAAGGACATCACCATTAGGTGATCCCCACTGCAAAAAGGTGCCACGGGCAGGCTGCTGCCAGAGTTGGCACTGCCACACCCAAGCCCCTCTCTGAGAGTCTGCCCTATTCCTGGACAGCAGTGGGGAGAGATCCAGGCCTCACCAGAAAGTGATCCCGACAGGGAAACCATATCATCTTCATTGCTTTGTTGGGTCGGGTTTTATTCTCTTTTGTTTTGTTTGATTATGTTAAATCTGATGCCATGAGCAGCTATTTGAAAGATAACAAGACATTGACCCATGCTCTTGGTAAACACCTCTGGCGCTGGCCAGAACAACCAAAAATGGCTACCTGAGACCTGGCCTAGTTGGAACTTAGGCAGCTGCACAAGAAAGCAATTTGCCCGCCCTCTGGTAAGTGCCGCCGGAAGGAGAACCAGGCAGCTGTTCCCGCCAGTGAGTCTATTGGAGGCGGCATATGGGCTGACAATCAAACATCTCCCCGGAACCCCCATCAGCAACTAGGGACAGAGTTCTGAGCATCTCTTGGGAGGATGACCATGTGCAATATAGCAAATAAGGGAGATTTCCTTCTATGTTCTGTTTGAAGGCAAAGGTTATTTTCACTGTTATGTTTTGTAAGACTGTTATGCTCTATTCAATATTCTCCTTCAACTGGTTTTACAATGGTCTGTTGTTGGGTTTGATTTCCCTATACCTAATTAACTGGACAACTATTGTGAAGAAAATGAGATATACTTTAGTACCTATTACTACTATCCCAGTATCCTGCTTGGAATTCCTGTACTAATGTCACTACATTGTCTTTATTTTATCTTGTTCTATTGTATTCTTACTACATTCTAAATAAAATTTAAAAAGTTATTAAGAAAAAGAATGATAACAAGACATTATGACAGCCATTTTTTATTTACTAAGGGCCTCTTTTGAAGTCTTTTATTGCATTCACTGTTTTGGCTTTATTGCTTCTATTTTATTCTGTTTTGTTTGATTTTTACTATGTCTGAAGATATCTGCAGCTCTTTTGACAACAACAAAAGACATTATGGTAACTATTGTTGGTTTCATAAGGTTTTGAAGTCCTGTATCACTTATAATGGTTTATTTTTTATTGCTCTTTTTTATTTGCCTTGGTTTTTATCATTTTTCACATAAAATAAAATAAAAAGGAAAAGGGGAACCAGGAGTGGTGAGGGAGAAAGAAAGGAATAGAAAGTAAAAAATGAAAAAAAAAATAAGGATAAAGTAAAAAACTGAGCTTTGTGAATGACAGGGGAAGGTTGTTAGAAAGGAAGGGATAGGAATTGGGGAAAAAAAGAAGAACAAAGGTGTAACATGTTCAGGCACAAATTCCCAGCCAGCTGTTTCTACCTTAACCCTTAGATCATTCATCCGTTTATATTTTAGTTTAGTAAGTGGTGGAAGGTATGGGTCTAGATTCAGTCTTTTTTATGTGAATACTCAATTTTCTTAGCAACATTTGATATCTTTCCTCCAGTATGTTTTTGACTCCTTTCTCAATATTAGGTAGCTGAATGTACCGGAGATGATTTCTTTATCTTCAATTCTATTCCACTGACCCACATATCTTGTTTTCTCCTTGCCAGTACTTGCTATTTTTATCACCACATCTTTGTAATATAACTTGAAGAAAAAATGATACACTTGAGTTATTTGTAGGAAAATGGATGCATCTTGAGGACATAATTTTGCAAAATAAATAAGACATACAAGCTTAGATAGCATATGATTACTTATATGAGAAATCCAAAATATAAATGAAGAACAAAATAAAAGTCAGATAGTAGAAAACAGGGAGATAGATCTTTTCCAAAAGGGAAGAGACCAAGAGATGTAAGATGGGGAAAAGCAGAGAGGATAGGAATTAAAGAGAAGGACTAAGATGTGTTATGTACCCACAAGGAATTTAATTGCTATGTATTGCAAACATGTATTAATAAAAATTAGAAATTGAAAAGCAACGTCGGCATTTAAAGGTTTTGAATTTTATTTTGTTACAACTAAATGTGTTTTCTAAAACTGAACTCAACTTTTCTTAACCAATAGTACTTTCTGATAAAGAATCAAATGTGAGCATAACTATACTCTCCTGAAATTCCAAAGGAAAAGATTGACTTAGGTAATGTCCAAGTTTGATAAAGATCCAGCAATCATTCAGAATAATGATGGTAATGTGGGAAGTGATTCTATCGTATCTGAATGTTTACATGTTGACTAGAAATTTTGCAATTAATACCTGTGTAATCTGGCTTTGGATGACTAAAGACTTTTTTTCAGACATCCAGATGGTTTTCAGGCTGCCAATATGTGCTTAAAAATGGACACAAGTCTTAAATGATACTGAGAAGGAGATAATCTCTGTATATGTGCCCCATACATCACACACACACACACACACACACACACACACACACTATGCTTAGATTCTAACTTATTTGAGAAGAAAGTTTCATAAATTGTTCTACTAATTAAAAGATGTTTGACCTGTATGCTAAATCATTTGTCCTTACTCTTCCCACTCACCCCCATCCTTCTTTCATCGCAATCATAGTTTCCTTATCATCATCTCACTTTGAGATTTTCTTTTCAAAATAAACTAACTTTAGTGTTAAAAAATAATAACTTCAGAAACTTTCCAGAAAACTGGTCACAATTGATTCCTAGGTTCAACCAGTCTCCACACAATATTCATACTAGAAACCAACATCCAAGATGGCAGATCTCTGAATTAAGAATGAAGGATTATCATAAACATTATGCACTTCATATATGCTCTAATAAACTAAAAACTTAAAGTAAAATAAAGAATAGAGGATTACGGTGTATTTGTAGCTATGTATCACACAGGCAGCAAGCTGCATCTTTGAAGTCACTGGTTTCTGGTATCTAGTCTCTTCTCTTCTTCCACATCAAAAGAACATTTTGTAAAGAGCTAAATATAGATATCTTGGAATACTCCACTGCTTCATATTGTTGCCTTGGTTGTTTATTTATACAATAAAGTCTCCTCAGATTAGGTTATTCACTACTATAGCTTTAACTATTTTAAAGAAGCTAAATATTACTGAGTTTATGCCTCACTTAGATGATTTATGTGAACATCAGGAACACAAATATCTTAAATCTTACTGAGCAACTGTGCCCCAGATATCAACAAAAATATCAAATTCAATAACTTTACAATGAACCCTCAATATTCTTTTTTAACCTTTATCTCAAATCTGTTTTGCCTTTTGAAAGATTTCTCTCGCTATTAACAATATCCAGTCACTGATGCTAGAAGCTTAGGATTCATTCAATTTCAACTTTTATTTTTCCTTCTTACTATCCCCTATCACCACTTCCATTATTTGTTACATATTACCTATTCTATGTTCTAAATGGCTTATTTCTATAAATAATATAGTGCTTGTTTGCATTACTATCTGAGTTTAGGACTTTAGATCTTTCACATGTTCCAATCATCACCAGAGTCCATCATCCACAGACAGTTCTGCTTCAATGACCCTCATAAATGTTTGTTTTCCTTTATTTTTCTGTCATTATACATGAGTTACTCAAGGACAAAGGCAATGTCTTACTTAATGCTGTACTGCTAGTATTTTACATACTGTTTGGTACAGAGCAAGCCAAGTGAATAAATGAATGCTTTATAGATAAAAGAGCAGTGGAGGAATGCTGTGTACAAATTCATTCTTCCATGATGCTTAAGGTGCAGTGATAAATAAAACATAACTAGATTAGTTTCTGTCTTCGCAGAGTCAATTCACTAGCGTAGTTGGGTGGTTAATTTTTCTGTCTTTGTCTTTGTGCATTTTTTCCAAAACTTTGAATGCTTAGCAACTAGCATTGCAATAATGTGCTTAGATGACTGTTGCCTCCAGATGCATCTTCAAGTTCTGCAAGAGTAAGGATCAATAACCTGCCCTATTTGTATTTCTAGGGTGTATCCCAGTCTACTCATATAATAGAAACTCAGTGGATATTAAATGAAAAATGAAGTATGCAGCTCAACTGCTCTCCTCCTGTGGCTGAGTGGGACCATGGTCATTCATTATCAGTAACAATTTTCACTTCTACATAAATGCAAAAATTTAGTAGAGCTCAATTTCTAGAGATGTGCATAGATTCTTATTCACCTGTTCACGTTAGTATAGAAATATATATGTAATGCAATCCTTCAGAATATTATAAAACTTTTCCCATATTTAGCTGTCTAGATGCATGGTAAGTAGCACACAGCAAACAGTAGCTCCAGACTGATCTGTTCATCTTTTTAAGTCATATATCACAAATAGAACCTTTACAAATAGAATGAAGCTAGGTGTCACTTTTTATTTAGCTACATTAACCAGTTGGCATCACTGTTTTTATCTATGAATAGGAAAAATTTTCGCTTTGATATTACAATTACTTTCTGTCTTTCAAGCCAAAGGTTCAAAGAAGATATGCAATGAATGTGTTATCAATGAAAAGAATATTCAGAAGACTCCTCCACTGCAATTCGTGATTTGAGGTTTAGTTTCTTTTCAGGAGCACTAGGTAAAAGAAGTGACTAAAACAGAGCCTCTTTTTCCACAATTTCCTTTTTACCTGCTTTCTTTTTCCCTTACCCTCATATGCCTAACTCTCCAAACTAACACAACTTTAATTTCTATTTTGGGAGAACCACTAACAGATTGCAATACGAGTGAAGGCTTTTGTAAGTTGGAAGGACTCCTGAATTTTAGAATAGAAGTTTCTTTTGAGAACTACCTATGTGTAAATGACAACATGGAAAAATATCTCAGCATCTAATTTCCTGGTTAAGGAAAAAGTCTAATGTTTTCCACCAAGAAATAGCTCAGGATTGAGATGCAAAAGAGAAATAATTATGTTATTATGTGGAAAATAACATAGATTAGGCTATGACTGAGAAAATATGAAATTCAATTTCCCAACTCTATATAAGCACTAGCAGTCCTGCCTGTTTGCATGTATCACAGCTGGAGCTGAAATTTCCTCTGTAGAAGGCAATTTTTTCATTTCTGAATGGTTTGTGAAGTCTCACCAAACTTACTGAACTTTTGGTAGGTACTGACAGTAAAAGTCTCCGCTAGCAAGGTACTCAAGCTAGTGAAAGACTGGTCAGATCTGTGTTCCCAAAACCATTCATCTCTACTCACTAGTTTTATGCTATGTTTTAAGTGTTTTATTTCATGTTTGAAAAATTGCTATATTCTTTCCTGAGATATTTGATCAAAGTTCACCTCTTGACATTGAAAGAACAGTGGTATTTTGTCTTTATCAAAGGCTTTTCTGTTTATCTTAATCTTAGCATAAGTACAGCACACAGTCTGTAGATGGGGCAGGGGTGTTGCACTGTGGCAGTATGCCTCCTTTTGTGCATGAAGTCCTAGGTCCCATCTCCTTAGAGTAGGTGTGTGTGTGTGTGTGTGTGTGTGTGTGTGTGTGTGTGTGAGAGACAGAGAGAGACAGAGACAGAGACAGAGAGACAGAGACAGAGAGAGGCAGAGACAGAGACAGACAGACTGACAGACAGAAAGAGATACCGAGAGTAACAGACACAGACAGACAGAGAATATTAAAGATATTTTCCTGGCTAGAATATCTTTGGAAGACTCAAGAAAATGCATACTCTGATCAGGAAGCAAACTGGAAAACAGTTTCATTCCAGACAATAGCCAAAATTAGTCACCCAAAGGTTTTCTTAAGAATGTTAAAGTAAGAAACACGTAGTCCTATTTCAAATCATATACATACACACACTCTAAAATTGGTTCTGTGAGTCACAGGGAAAAACAAGTTATCATCTT
The DNA here is from genome assembly GCF_034190915.1 of Cavia porcellus. Lineage (NCBI taxonomy): Eukaryota > Metazoa > Chordata > Mammalia > Rodentia > Caviidae > Cavia > Cavia porcellus. The sequence continues at coordinate 72,706,695 of NW_026947486.1, forward strand.
GCTCTCAAGAATTTGTAGACAAGTGATGTTTTATCATTGTTAAAGTTTTATATTTTCTAACCTGCCTCTTCAATTTTATTCTGGACGAGACTTTTCACACAAGGCACTCTCACACTTTTTTTTTTCACTGAACACACTGAACTGGTTCTTTCCTTAGTTGTTTTACATTTTTTTATCTCTTTTATTAATAATCTGGAATGTTTTCATTCCCAGTGTTTCCCTAGTTGCGGCCCTTTTGCTATTACCAGCTCATGAGTGCCTGCCTTAAATATTTTACCTAAAGTACTTCTTCCCCATTATTCACTTGCTCAAATTTTGTTTTCCTAAAAACCCTAATTTCTGGGAAGATGGCAGAACAATAAATAGGGAAGGACCAACTGAATGGGGGAGTCAGAGCAGCCGTGGTTTCGTTTACTCTCAGAGCGCCAAGTGACTGGATAAGGCACAACCACGGGAGATATCCAGGATCAGAAAAGCAAAGATCAGGCCATCCAGAAACAATCAGAATGTTGCAGAGTGAGCAACTCAGGACTCAAGTCCTCTAAAAGAGGTCAGGATCAGCCTGAACTTCTGTAAAGCTGAAAGAAGCAGAATGAACACCCCACACTATTCATATGGTGTGCTAGCTGGAAATACCCAGCATGCCACTCTAAATCTACTGCAGTTTTTCAGAAGGATAACAGCATAAATCTGGACTGTGTATGCTTCATTTATCTATCAGCTACAGCAGAGAAACACATGGAATCAAACAAAAGCACAAAACTGCACACTCCAGAAGATAACCACAGACTTAAAAACACAGAGAAATTTTTGGTTCTCTCTACTGTTGACTTTCTTTTTGTTTTCTTTTCTCTCAATTATTTGTTTTTGTCTTTTCATACGTTTGGGCATTATTTTTAATTATTGTTTTCCTGGTCATTTTCCCTCCTGTCTTCCTCATAAGTTTTCCAAAGCAAACTTAAGGATAATTTTTCTTTGCTCTTCAGCCTTGTTACTAATTACTTTATCTTGTTTCATTTCTATATTTTTTCTTCTTATTCCTTGAAATTTTCCCTCAGGAGGGTAAAATAATTCTACTGAGGATATTTACTGTATATAATTTAAGATGTTATGTAGCTATAAATCTTATTAAAGGTTGACAAATTGGCAGTTATCACAATTTTCTAGAATGTACTAGATGCCATTATTATTACTAATTGTACTACTTTAGTCAATGTTATAGAATTGTGGTGAACAGTTGTTTTTCCTTCTTTAGCAATACAGAGATTGTCTGTGAGTCATAAACAATATCATACTCCCATACTAAAGAACTGGATTCTACAGAAAATTTTTAGAAACTTCCCATGCCTAATAAACTGAAAAGGCAAAATTTTAGGATACTCGATATCCAAAAGCTAACTACACCTATAACTTATCTCCAAAAAGTAGTCATTTTCTAAAGAGATATCAACAATGACATTAAAGTTAACTAACACAAGCAATTGGCAAGCATCACATAACAAACAAAGTTTAAAAAATAGAAAAGTAGAAAACATAGAAAAGAAATTCAATGCCAAACCTCCAAAACGGCAAACTCAAACCCAGGGGGAATTGAGGTAGAAGAAATCAAAAGCACCAAACTGAACATTCTCAAATGGAAGTGGAAGAAATAATCATTCAGATGAATTTTGTTCTAGGAAAAAATATCAGAACTACTTTGATAGATAACTAAATATATGATGAACATAACAAAAGATATGCTTAGTGATTCTAGAGTAGATACAGATAAAAATAGAGGAGCTTAGGAAAGTGATGGAAAGCATTAATGCACAACATAGGAAAGAACTGATTCAAGGAAAGTTTCAAACAAGATAATGGGGAAATTAAAAATTTATTGTATGTGTACTGAGTATAATAAATCAATGTGAGGACAAAATATCAGACAAAGAAGAGACTTTTCATGTTAGCAATCATCAAATAAAAGATTCTCAGAAATACCAAGGGATCGCAAAAAACAATCCAATCATTGCTAGTTGATGCAAAGCATAACAACAAAGATGGATCAGAATAAATCAAAAATTGAAATATAACACAAAGGACATAAAAAAGAGCCTGGTCACAGAAATAATGGCAGAAAACTTCCCAAGCATAGAAAAAGAATATGACATAAGCTAAGTGAGGCATATAGACTTCAACTAGCCATAATAAAAAATACACTAAGAAATATAATAGTCATAATTCCAGAAATTCACCAAAGTATTAGAAAGTATTAGAGAAAAGAAACAAATCCTCTCCAAAGGAAAGTTCATCAGAATCACAGCACACTTCTGAACACAAAATCTACAGTCAAGAATTGATTGGAGTTAAGTAATTTAAGCCCTAAGGAAAATAATTTCCAACCCCAACTGATGGACCCTGCCAAATTATCATTCAAAACTGATGAGAAAAGAAATAACATATTTCCATGATAAGGAACACCTGGAGAAATTCATAACTAACAAAGCAACACTGACAAAATTAGAAGGATACTCTAAAAAAGTCAACAATGTAAAGAATCCTAGGAGAATGATTCTACAAACAAGGCAAACATTTAAACAGAGGGGAAACAAAGGGACCCAACAGCAGGAAAATAAAATGACAAGGATAAATCAATGCAAATTGAGTATAATCCCTTAATGCAAATGGTCTCAATTTATCAATCAAAAGGAACAGACTGGCAGAATTCATCAAGAAACAAGATCCAACAATTGACACATAAATGAAGCATGTTTAACTCAAAAATAAATTCATAGCCAGAAAGTGAAAGGATGGAAAACAATACTTCATGGGACAAAAACAAGGATAGCTGTGCTATTTTCAGACAAATCAGATTTCTCATCAAGACTGTTCAAAAGAGACACAGAAGTCCACTATATACTTAAGGGAACAATCCAAGAAGAAATAATACCAATCAGAAGCCTATTGCATGAAATACAATGCATGCAACTATATAAAAGAAATGTAAACAGCCATAAAAATAAAGTAAGCACTAATACAATTATAATTGAGGACCACAATACTCCCCATCTGAAAAGACAGATCAATTAGACAAAAATATCTCCCAAATGAGTTAAAATCATCATTTCATGACAATATATTCACACACCCATGTTTACAGAAGCATCATTTGTAACAACATAATCTGGGAAACAACCTAGATGCCCATCAACAGATGGATGAATGAAGAAATTTTGGATTTTATATACAGTGGAGTACTACAGTGCCATAAAGATGGATAAACTTGAGATATTTTGGTTAATGCATGTACCTTAAAAAAACATATTTTTAAGTGAAATAAGTCACACACATGTATTTATGCATCACATTTTATCTCACGTGAGAAAATAGAAGTATAAATATGGATAAAATGGAGAATGGATATTGAAAAGTAGCATGAAAATATTCAAAAGGGAAAGATAACAAGGAAGGAGAAATGGGGAAGGAAAAGAAGGATAAAGAAAAAGAGAATAAAAGGAAAAATTGGAAACAAGGCTTCTGTAAATAAGGAGAAAGAGAAAGACTGAAGGGAGAGGAGGGAAATGAGAGAAATACAGTCAAGATATATCATGTACAGATACAAGTACCCTACATTTAATGTAATCATTATGTGCATCAAAAGTGAACAATTAAAGTTAATTTAAAAAGGAAAGAATAAAATCCTTCAAAATTTTCAAGAGTATACTCTTTCTCAAAATAATGCCTTAATTAAAAACACTGCACTTACCCTTTCCCACCCAGAAGCACCCACAATTTCCCTATGTTTAAGAAGATTTTCCGTAAGTAAAGTTCACAGGGCACTGTTGTCTTCAAATTGAAACTTGACCTCCTTCAGGTTGCTAACTATTCTAAAGCTAGTTCTGTATACTTGTTCCTTTGATAATTGTATGTAACATCTAATTTCAGGATACTAAGGAGCTGATAAATAAACCTCTCTCTACCTCTTCATCTTTCCCTTTGTCTCCTTCCCCTACTTATGTAAATGATTAGTCCATGGATAAAAAGTTTATTTTATAACAAGCCATAAACTCACTCACCTATAGAAACAAAATGATTGTTAAATAAATGAGTAATGTTGGTCTGGCATCGTAAAATCTGAAACCAAGCTTCTGTGACATAGAACAAAAGCAAGTGGAGAAAACTACAAAACGGGCTGCTACTTAGTTCCAGCTAATTGAAGATTGAATGATTTTTGTGAGAAGCTCACTAATTTCTAAAAGTTGGTCTTAATTAAATCTATACTATGAAACAACATATTTCACATTGTGAATTAAATGCATTTGATAACTATGATTAAGCTTCTAGAAGGTAGGAATCTAGGGCTACTTTCCCCCAAGACATATTTGTGAAATACATTAATGTATATGGTGTTTTTTCATATTTTACAAAGGACAGCCATCTCTCATGTGACACACATGCTTACTTCGCCAAACTCTTACATATTTCTGGAGATCATCTTGTTGAAAACTTGACAAAATGGGCAACAACGACCATTATGTCCTTGAATATTAGGAGAGCAAGGTGACTGACTACAAAAGATGGGGAAGTCTTAAGAATAACCTATGCCCAACAAACCCCTATCCCAACATATCAGACTTAGCAGTAGAGTATAGAAATAGTAGTGGCTTGGAGACTATGAAGCCAACTCTTACTACCATGCTTCTTGGAAAAGTTTATTCACTATCACTTAACTGACCTGTGTCCTCTTGCACTGTTTTTCTATAGTGACAGAAATATCTCAGATGAGCTACCACTGACAAAAGCTTCCAAGGGATTTTGCGTACTGAACAGATGAAAATATCTCCTTTTCCAGGATCAGATTATGGATAGATTTTAGAGAAGATGGGAATGGAACAAAAAACTCAGGTGTCTTAGTTACTTTTGTCTCATTGCTGATACAAAGCACCTGATGCCACAAATTAAGGAAGGAATGGTTTATTTAGTTCACAGTTTGTGGAGGTTTTTCAGTGGCATGCAGAAACACTGAAAACACACCTAGGATTTGGAAGTGGATTTATTTACATCGAGGGTCACTGATCATGATCATTCCCAAAATCGCAGGACCTGATCTCTGCTGGTCTAGGGCTTATATGGAATAAGCACTCAGGAAGTACAGAGGCAGAATGGCTTGCCAATTGGGGATTTTTTCTGAAAATTTGCATCATAGTGATCAGCTTTGTATCACAGTGATCAGGCATTTCTAAAAAACAAAAGTAACAGGAACTGAAATGGAAACTATTATCTAGGAAACTAGCAAACTGAAGTATATTAGATAGGGTGGGCATCTTCAGCTACAGTTTCAGTGCATATTCAGCTGGCTCCAAGGCAGGGAGACATGGCTGAGGGGCAACCTCTTATGGTGGTGGAAGATACCAATAACAACAAGAACGAAAGTGCAGGCAAGCCTCTTTCCTTCCCATATATTGTATGCAGGGCATCTGTTTGATGACGGGTGTAGCACTGACACCACCAATCGTAGCACTGGAAAATGAACCAGTCACAAGCAATACATTCAGTCACATCCAAAACACCCACCCTCATGACCACATAAGGCTTTGCGGGACACAAACCATAACATCATGGAAGAGAGTTATAGATGGAAAATTATCTATATTGTATGTCATGATGCTGTCTCATAAGGACCTTGCTAAAAGTCAAACACTCCAGATGACCCACCACAAACCAACTCTAAAGGCTTCTTAGACTTTTTACAGCCTGATCTGGTCAAGAGCAATGTCTGTAAACTCAAATTGATTACAAATTGCTAGTAATTTTGACTGTTCTGGGGAGGAATGGCCCTATTTCAAAGCACTGCCAACTTTTCTAATCATTTGTAGAAGCAATATTAAGTATTTTTCATGAAACTCCTAAAAAACTTTTGAAGGAAAAGTACTTTCTGTCACATGCTTAGGTTAACATGTAACTTGTATCATAAATGTACCTATATAGAAAGATTCTCTGGGGGCACATTGAAAATATTGAATTAGTAAATAAAACTATTATATTCTCCCCTCCTTTACTTAAAAATTATTGTGTTAAATATAAATATATTTAAATCATTAGTCAAAAGACATACAATAAATGAGAAAGCATCGCAAGTCCTATGCTATCTAACAAAGTTTCACCAAAAATTTAAAGGCATATATAAGCTATACACAAAGGGATAGAAAATGATATTTCATGCAAATGATAAACAAGAGACATCTAGGTTGTTATATTTATATCAGACAAAATATACTTTAAGTGAAAAAACCATCACAGGTACAAAGAATTTAACTGCATAGAAGTATCAATTCAACAAGAAACTATAACAATTACAAATATATGTTCACCCAAAATCAAACCAACAAATACATTAAAAAATCGAGTTATAAAAGGAGGAATGATCATAGTAGGACATTTTTGCATTTTACTTTCAATAATGGGTAGATTATCTAGATCAAAACTTAATAACAAAATAGTAAACATGAGCAATGCTAATGACCAAATGGACTTAACAGGTATATACAAAACTTCTTCAACCTCATCATGAAAAGGCACATTCCTTTCAAGTACACAGAGAATATTGTACAGGATTATCTGAAGTTTCTTGTAGGTAAGTGGATACAACTTGAAATCATGATAATGGATGAAATGGTTCAGACTCAAAAGTGTGAACATTGTGTTGTCTCCCTAGTTGTAAAAACTGAAGAGTTACTGAAATCCAAAATATACAAAAGATATTGCGAAAATGAGAAGGGAAGAAATGGTTAAAAAGGGAAATTGAGATGGGGTAAAAGAAAAAAGAAGGTAAAAGATTATATTTATATATATGATAGATATTTATACTACTAATATCTGTTAGCTCAACAAAAAGAATGGCTTGTGCTTTCATTGTTTGATCATTTTTTCATACATATGTTTGATAATCCAAGCAACTACTTTGAAAACAGTGATACACAACACATTAATTATTGCTAAACTCCTAGTATTCTGTTTTGAAATTCTGTACCTTAGTTTTTAATTCTCTTCTCATTGTAAAATAAAAAAATAAATCATTTTCAGGAAAATGTATGAAAGTGGAGCCCATCATATTAAACAAAATAAGCCAGATGTAGAAAGATAGATGCTGCATTTTTTTAACATGTAGAAGGGAGACACTTATTAGGCAACAGACAGTTAATGGGAGCATAATGGAGGGTAATGGCAGGATGCAAGTGATCAGAAGATACAGCCATATGGAAATACCACATTGAAACATAATGCTTTATAAAATTAGTAAGCACTAATTAAACTATATGGTCATGAACAGTTATAACAGTGAATAGGTGTTATTAAATGTCCAGTTGTCAGAAGTGTCTATCTGTGCCGCCGTAATTAAGCAGACAAGAGGCAGCAATGACCAGAACTCAGAAATAGACTGGCAATGATGTTCACAACATGGGAATGATCTGCAGCAACCACTTCTTGTCTATCAATATGAAGCCATGTGGACTGCACCCTTGCACCATGATGAGTAGAAAGGCGTATGAGATTGGAGCATTTACCTGAAATAGAACAAGTCATTCAAAAAGACAAATTAAACCTGGAGAGAACAGTACAGTAAATTCTTAAGCTGAATGTTTGTTTTTTACTAAATATATTTCCTGTGTTATCCAGATGAGTGGGGAATGTCGTAGGAAACATCAAGTCAGGAAAAATAAAGAATCCCTATTAAACCATTGCCATTTGAACTCCATTATAACCATTTTCATAAAGAAGATCCACTAAGGAATGTTAGAGAAATGGGACTTTTGAACAGAAGTAAATTAGCTATTCTAACATACGTATGACCTAATGTTATGTGCAATAAAAGATGCCCAGATAGCAGGTAGACATGTTTTTCTGAGTATGCCTAGGAGTGAGATTCCAGAAGAGACCGCCATTTGAATTTGTACACAGAGAAAAGATCACCATCATCACTGTGAGTGAGCATTACTAAATTAGTTGAGGATCTGAATCGAACAAAATATAGTGGAAAACTGAATCTGCTTTCTCTGTTTGAACTGGGACAACAATCTTTGGCACTCTAGATATTAAAGTTCCTGGTTCTTTAGATATCAGACTCAGGCTAAGACTTATTTCATTTGCTCCACTGGTTTTCATGCCTTTGGATTTGGACAGGAACTACACACCAGCTTTCCTAGACCTGCAGCTTACAGAAGATCATCAGAGTTCTCAGCCTCCATACTCACAGGATTCAGTTCCCTGTAAACACTCTCTTTCTACATATCTCTTTATAAAAGAGTGTTTGTTGCTGTCTCTGAAAAACCCTGACTAACACAATGTGAATCAATTACAAAGGTAAAACCTAAAATTATTTCAAAATAAGTTAATCAACCAATAATGGGATAAAAACAAATAATGAAAACTTATATATTTTAGGATTTGTCTTGTGGACTATAAATACGTAAACACAGAGACACACACATCCAGGTACCTTTCATGCCATATTTTACTTTTCTAATTTCAATATTCTAAAAATGCCTTTCAAATTCATGATTGACAAATGGAAAGACATTTGACAATTATTATATATGGATAGATTAGTGATTCAGTTTTATTACTGAAGACTAGTGATAGTCATTTGACGAAATTAGAACAGCACATCAGTTGAGGGGGAAGGGTTTTTTTCCCTCCCAAATTAAGTGAAACCAAATTTCTAAAGTTCTGGGCATCACATTCTCGACAGAATTTTAGGAACATTTTGTCCTACACTTTCACATAAATAGATGTTCTGTTTCTACCAAGGCATTCTTTATCTGTGTGGAAATTATAGCACATATAGAGAAACTATAGAGTCCTTAATAAGTGAAAAGTTCACAGAAGTTTAACAGTGATCACTTTGACTTACATGTAATTTGTTTCTCAAGAATGCTACTATTATGTTTGATTCAGGATGAAAGTTCTTTTACATATCATGAGAAAGATAGCTGTGAAAGGAGAAGAAAAAATAATCATAGTAGGTCACCCTGACTACAGGAATGTTCTAGGGCCGATAAATATTAAGAATTTATACATATGGAAGTTGAGACAGTAATGAAAATTTATTATTTTAATTTCTGCCTCTGCCTAAATTCCTCTTGAAAGATCTGGGGATTTAGCTCAGTGGTGCAAGCACCTCCCTGGCACGCCTAATACTGATTCCCAGTACCCTCCTCCAACCCCCCAAAAAATTCCTCTTAGGAAATCTTTTGCTCCACCAAGGAGAGGAATACTGCTGATTTTAGGTTGATTCATATTTTCAGAAAGATTTATTAACTTTTGGTTTAATTCTTCAATAGTTGGCATGAATACTATTAATATTATGTAGTTTGTAGCAATAACGTGTATTGTTATGGTCCTTTTCTGTATCCAAATTCCCTTAGATATATTGATTCATGCCACTCTCTTGGTCTCATTTATTCTGAAAGGAAAGCCTAAGGAAAGACTTTGTGTATTTCAGAGGTGATTTCATGTTGTAAGAGAAAGGGAGGAAGAAGTGAAATAGATACGGAAATAAAAGAAGTTTATATAGGATTTCTGTTGTTGTTGTTGCAACATTTTTTATTTAAATTCTAGCACAACTGAAAGAGGAAACCTTAAAGCTTCATAATGGTGGTTTATGTATCCAATTATAGTCCAGGTGGAATTTCGTGATTGTTATTGTTGTTATTTTGCATCACTTGCTTTCTTATTGTCCTTTTGCCTTAAAGGTATCAAACACCATACAAGCAGACTTAACCATTAAAGGAAAGAAGGGGTAAAGATTCTAGATAATATTTCAGTATTTAAACGTGATCAACCTATGATTTTGGAAAAGTTATCTAATTCCTCACACCACGTTATGGGCACAAATGGAAATGTAAAAGTCTTTCACTGTTTTGAAGCAAGTTCTCATTATGTAGGTCAAGATGACTTTGACCTCTTTGAAATCCTCCTGTCTCAGCCTCCCAAGTACTGAAATTATAGGAATTCCCCACCACACTCAATATGAAAATCTCTCCTCTTTTCTTTGGAATTTTATTAGTATATCTTAGTAGTACATAATGACTACATTCATTGCAGGGATTTACCCATGTGTATAATACATCCCAATTGAATTTTTGTCCTCTTCCCTCTACCTGCCTTTTATTGTCCCAGCATCAGATTCATTTATTTGTCCTAAAAGATTTTATCAATTTATTTATCATATATACAGATTTAAAACTAAACTAATAAGTCAGAAAACATATAAAAGAAATGTTTAAATCATACTAAGTCAAGGTACACTTTTAGATATATTGTCCACACTGAAATGCAATAACTGTTTTTCTCTTTTTTTCTATTATCTTTCTTTTTTTCCTATTTTATTTATATATTAAATTTTTAGGCCAGGGATAGAGCTCAGTGGTATAGTGCCTGCCTGACAAATGCAAGGTTCTGAATTCAACTCCTGGTAAAAAAAAAAAAACATTTTTTGTTTAAAATTTTTATTAAACAAAAACTATGATATATTTTAAGTTTGTGTGTCTGATTTACTCATTTATCATTATAGCTCAGTATTTATTGACTTTTCTACAAATGACGAAGTTCATCATTTTTATGGCACAGTAGTATTTCACTGTGTATAAATATATTTTCTTTATTCATTCCTCTGCTGATGGCCATATAGGCTTTTCCCAAGATTTAGATATTATAAATTGTGCTGCCATAAATATAAGTGTGCAGCCATCACTGTGGTATGGTGTCTTCATCATTTTGGAAAGATACACAGAGAAAGAATAAATGAATCAAATGTAATTTCTATTTTTAGTTTTCTGAGGAATCTCCATAATAACTTGAAACATTAGGATAATTTTGAGATAACTGTCTCTGTTGAGGATTGAGAAATTTTGAGGAGCTATCATCTCAGGGAAAATGTGAAAAGCATTTACCCATCAGCTCTAGATTCCATTTGTCAAGGGTGTTCTGAAAAACACACACTCTTTAAGGAGTCTTTGAAACCACAGTGTATGTAGCAAGAAATAGCAGTAAATAACAAATGCGAAACATTGTCAGGGTGCACATAGCAAAGTGGGTGAGACACTGCAAGGAAAGAATGCAGTATTTGCTATAGTAGAATATAAGATCTAGAGCATGGGTGTCTAATCTTTTGGCTTGTCTGAGCTATACTGAATGAAGAGAAATTGTCTTGGGTTGCATATAAAATGTATACTGTACTTATGTATATAAGTAATAATATTTTCTTTATTTTGTTACATTCTAACATATTTAACTGTTTTATGAAACAGCACAAGCCAAAGTTTAACAATTAAATAAGAAAATTATATGTATTCTTAATAACTATAATCACCAGTCTTCACTGGAACACATACCCACATGTAAATAGGTTGAAATATCATTACTGATAATTGCTGTATTTTAGGCACCAAGCCACAGAAGTGTGTGTAACATCTAATAACTATTGGTTTTAATTTGATTGACTGTGTGAGGTGGGTGCAGGTAGCAGAGTTAGCACTGCACTGTCCCCTACATGTTTCATTGTCACCTACAAGTCCATGATTAAGTCCATGATTAAGCACTGTATATGCAGGTCATGAAAAATATTGCTAAAATCACATAGTAATATCCAAAGTTTATGATCTGTGAGGCTGCATTGCTATCTCTCTAGGACTGCATGTTGCCCATGGGCCATCAGTCACATACCTAATCTAGATGAACTGAGGTCAAAAGAGATGTCCTATATATACCTTCATATTAACACTGTGACATAGGGCAGACATTATTACTAATATTATTTTAATAATATTATTTGAATAAATGTACAAACAACCTATTGTGCTATTGTTAGTAAATTATTTGACTACTCTTTGACTCATACGAAAAACAGGTATTTAATCCATTTACTCATTCCATGATGAAAATAACTAAGAGAACACCAGCAAAATTCTTTCAGCTTCCAGAGCAATGAAAGCATGTACATAAATGGTTGTTAATTGTGACTTATAATTCATTCAAAAAGATGTTTTTGTCATTTTGAAACATTTAATTTTCCCTCAAGCAAGTTGAAAAATATAGACTGATTTTATCTTTCATTCTTCATGCATATCTCCCGCTAAATTTAAAAGGAGTTTGGCTCTCTCTGTGTATGAATAATTATATAAGGTAATCATAAAATTCCATATTTTAGTACTTGTATAATGAACCTCAAAAGTCAATAATGAAGCACACATATTCATAGAAAATATTTCTGTCTAATTTTAGATTGATAATCTTCTGCTGCTTCTAGTTTTTGCATCAGGAAAAAATACTGGTATGATTATCTCTCAGAATTTATTGTTCTATACTCAGGAGCAAAGTGACTTCTTTTGACGGTAATGCCTTGGTGGTATTATTTGAGGGAAGTCATGATGAAACCTTACCTAGCTTCTGAGCCACTTGTGAATCCATGCTATTCCATGTCTATATCAGATTCTAATAAGATATTCCTTATTGGATATAGATGTCATGAAATTGCTAGGCTAATGAAGGCACATAGTCTAGACTCTTGCACACGTAAATAGGTTTGCATGATTCTATTTTCTCCTTGATGAATTTACTGGTTGTTGTGGTTGTTGTGGTTGCTATATAACACATGCTGTTGTGTCCAGGTCATCACAGTTAACTTCTTTAGAAGGCAGATAAAATATTGTGAAAATTATTTTATATTTATCTTGTTTTGTGGCATACAACCTCTAAAATATTTGGAATCTTTAAAGGTGTAGATGTCTTTTTCTATGCTAACAAGTTGGCCTTAGATTGTCCATCCCAGGTAGCTTCATGATGCCAATTGGTCACAGGAAAGACAAAAGCATGACTAATGCATTGAGACTTTCAGCCTGAGCCCCTATCTTTGGAGAGGGCAAAGAAGCTTCAGGATAATTCAATCACATGTGACAAATATTTAATTAATAGTGTCTTTGAAATGAAGACTCCGTATGTTATGGTTTATATCTAGATGTCCCCTCAAGGCCTCATGCATTTGTAAGTGAGGCTTTGGAGAGTTGATTGGATTATGGGAACACAGATTAGTCTACTGATAAGTTTATAGCTAAATGTGGTATTAGGAGGTGAAGCCCAGATGGAAGAGGTATATCCCTGAGGGTGTGGCCTGGGTGTATCTCTTTCCTAGTCTTTCCTTGATCTCTCTTTCTGCTTTCCACTGCCGTGAAATACCTATTTCTCCTGTCATGCTCTTCTGCCATGTTTCCTTGCTTTAGAAACAGCCAATTATGGACTGAAACCTACAAACTGTAAGCCAAAACAAATCTTTCCTTCCTTAAATTGTGTGTGCTGGGTAGTGTGTCTCAATGATGAGAAAGTAAAATGACATACAATGACGAAGTTTAGAGACCTTGTAGCTGACCACATGAAGGTACAAGCACTTGTAGTGAGAATACAAGATCCACATCTCTTTCCCCATACTTTTCTATGCGTCTCTTCATTCATATGCTAGGTAGCATCCTTTATAATAATGCAGGAAACACGTGTCTGTAAGTCCTATATGCCATCTTAGCAAATTAATCAAGCCCAATAGAAAGGAGAGAGGGGTTGTGGAAACACAGATTTACACTATTCAGGTAAAATGACCTGAAGCTTTTATTGACATCTAAAATGTGGGTAGAAGACAATATTAAGGGCTGAGACCTCAAACTGGGATTTGATGTTATTTCCAGGTAATAATGTTGACATGATTTGAATTAGAGAGCACCCCTAACTGGTACCCACTATAGAAGTAATTGTTTACTTGCTGGTTGACATTGTCTCCACATTTCTTAAGGTCACAAAAGTAATGTTTGTTGATTATTTTAGTGTTTGGAGCAGAGCCAAAACTGGGTTTATGTCCTTGTAAAGCTAGTCAAGGCCATACCGAGAGAGGACTCTCAGGGCTATATAAACTTATTTATATTTCTTTTTTCTTTTTTCATTTTTCCTCTTCCTCTTCAATGCTGGCACCTATGTAATAGCATGAATTTAAAGCACTTATATTCTTGAATCATGTTAAAATAATCATATGCAGTAGATAACAGTATATTTATTTCCCTGATGAGAAAACTTATGTTTAGATATAGTAAATTGCTGAGAAGTTACCCAGCTTGTCAGTGACTGAGTTGATATTCAAACCTAGGATTATCTGATTCCAAAATATTTAGTTACTCTATTTCGGCAGTGTTCTGTCTCTGGTAGAAAAAAACAACCTGGTCCCTTAGTTATGAGGATCAGCCTCAGTCTCTTTAAACTTACCTAATACAGATGAAAATATGCTCTGACTTCCACACCATGTTCCCTCCACACTATGATTATTGACGTATTGGCCCTGATATCGTCCTGAAACTTGATGCTTAACTCATCAATTCTGGATGTGTAGGTTTGTGGCCCAGAAAATTCAGTTTTTGTCTCTTAAAACCTTAACAATTCCTATATTTCTATTTGAGAAGTCGTCCCCACTCATTCATTTATTCAAAACGTTTTTATTGTAAAAAGAATATACTAGGCTCTAGAAACACACTGGCAAATTACATGGCTATTACTCCTTCATTTGTGGAGCTCTCAGTCTAAACAAAGAAACAGAAACATACACTTGTACACACATACGTACACACAATGAGGGAGTGATATAATTTCTAGTTGTCATAAGAATTATGAAGGAAATAACAGCATTTCATGCCAGTGAAAATGTAGTTGGTTCCAATATAGTTTGGATAAGTGTTCTCCAAAGGACATGTTAACAGGTTGGTCTGAAGCCAATGGAATTATTAGTAAGTGGCAAAACCTTTAATGATGAAACCTAGTGTAAGGAAATTAGGTCAGGCTGGCCCTTGGCATGCCCTGAAAGCTGGTATTTAGACACCAGGTCCTTCCTCACTCTATTTTCGTTTTGGTCATGAGGTGACTAGTTTCATTATATGCTTCTGCCATGCTCTGCTGCTTTGCTACAGAAAGAGAAAGGGAGAGACTATAAAGAGAAGTGATTATAGGGGACAAAAGAAACTAAGGACAGATCTTGACTTTGTATCTGCTCTGGAAAATTTGTTTTCATTTAATTGTGAGCCATGGAATGTCATTAGCTTGTGTGCTTGTTTTGTTTTTCTTAGTAGTGTCTTTTTTATTTATATTTGTAAAATTTTGACACAAGGACAATTAAGTGGTTCAGGTTCCCATACTCTATTTAAATTTGAGATCTTTCTGCCTCTGCCTCCCAGAGTGTTGCTACTATAGGTATTGTTAGTTTTAAATAGGGAAGTGATGTGATTTAATTCATAATATGTAAAATCATTCCAGCTGTTTTATTGAAAATTAATTAGAAGGAAGAGGAAAGGATGCTGGGAGATCAACAGAGAGTGTTTTTCAGTTTTCACATAAAGAATAATAATAACTTAAATTGGGGTGACAGGCCTGCAGGTAGTGCGAAATGTCCAGATCTAGTGAAGGCAGAAATGTAGAGAGGGGGAATCAAAGATAATTCTTAGATTTTAGTCTGAGCAAGTGGAGGAATGTGTTGTCTTTTATCATGATGATGTAGGCAAGGTGAAAAATAATACCAAGAGCTATCTTGGTCATGTTAAAACTGGGAGATCAATGAGACTTAAGTGGCAATTCAATAAATGAAGTTAGAATCCTGGGAGACATGAAAGATGGAGATATAAATTTAGAATCAGAATATAGATGATAAATAAAATCATAAAGGTGGATGAGAAAACTCATGGAATGTCCCCTTGTTTCTTGACCCCCTCTTACTCACAGTAGAATCTAAATTCTATTAGAGCAGGAATTCATATTTACTTGTTGTTTTGTAGTGTCTTTAATAGTGTCTTCATTGAAAATTCACTGTACATGTGGAATGAGTGATTTTAAGTGGAATGCATTTTAAATAGTTGCCTTTTAGTTTCTGTGGGAAATTAGTTTTAGCCCCCCCATACAAACATTCACTAGTAGATTCTCAATTTCCTTAATAAAATGGTACCATACTTGCATATAACTTGTGTACATCTTAACCTATACTTTATATAATGCCTGACTTACACACAAAGCTTAGTAAAATGTAAAGTTTTGCAAATAACTGCTATGCTGTATTGTTTATGGAATAAACACTGAATCAGCTGGGCATGGTGGTGCATTTCTATAATCCTAGCATTCGGGAGACTGAGGCAGGATGACTGCGTGAGTTCAAGGCCAGCCTGACCTACATACTAAAGTCCCATCTCAAGAAATCAAAGTACACAAACAAACAAAAAGACTAAGTCAGCAAATTGGGAGCCTATGGACACAGGTAGCCAACTAGATATCTTGGGTGCTCAACAATCATATTTGGACCCACTCTAACCTTCCATTCCTTCTTTCTTTATTCTTCCTTGTTTCTTTCATGAAGTCATAGTCACTCATAAATTCTGGCTGTCACATTTCCAATGAAATGTGTAATGAAATCCTTTGGCTGGTTGCATTTGCCTCTCCTAATATGTTCTTCTATCTTAGCTTCCATTACCTAACCTTATGACATCTTTATTTATGACTAACCTAAAATTTGTTCTATTACCACAAACTAGAGAGAATACCTAAAAGTGTGGATATGTATACATGTCCAGGTTAGTTGGCAAGGGTTGCACATATCACTCAAGACACAAAGAGAAATAAATGCACTAACACCAGTTTGGATCACATTCCTGGAGGTGAATACATCTCGTGGCTTGCATACAGACTAAGCTGTTTAAATCTGTTATAGAGCTTGCAACTCTATAAACATTACCAAGATCCTTTTAGTCCAATTGTGATGTAAAAATTTCCTCCAATACTTAAAAACAAATCCTCATACTTCCTCCAATTTGGGTGTAACCAAACATGATACCATACTAAATTGATGTTTTAAAGCAGAATTGTATTGATTCACACCAGTACTTAGCCATATGCCATTAGAAGACACCTTTCCTGCATTCTTTGCTTTTCTCAGAAATGCGCTGATTGATGTTCTTGTGTGGTATTGCTTGTTGCTTTAAAATGGATTTTATTTGAGCAAGCTACACAATGGGCACCGTAACACAAATGTTAATTTTCAAGATCAGTTTGACTCAATGTAAATCGACAGGGACTAAGTCACATTACATTAGACAAGAAAATAGAGAGGGAGGGATGTCCCTGGCTTAATTCACTAACTTCTTACATGGATTTGTATACTCTCACCACTTCCATGCTTATCAGGACACTACCAGAAATATGTTTCACTGGACTATTCACATTCATTAAAATCTCCAGTAGCTCCATATAACTTATTAGCTCCTAAATCTTCTTCAAAGACTTTCAGGTTCACCATCATCTAAGAGCAACTTTCTGTCTGGTAAATCTACCTCCTCCTAACATACTACACACACACACATCTTCTTGCATAGTCAGTTTGTTCCTCCTTTACTGACTTTCTTGCAACTTTCTACTAATACTTTGTTCATTTCCACTTTTATGCCTTTGATTACACTGTTGCTGCAACCTAGTACACTCTCCCCTCTTTCTTTATGTTGCATTTCTTTTAAGACTTAGCTTAAATCTGACTTCTATCGAATCTGGCTCATTGTGATACTTTTATCTTCATTGTTCCTTGCTTCTTTCATACGTTTTTCATGTATTAGTTTTGTTGTCCATATAAAACTCTGTCTTTTCCTTGTCACTATTCTAGAATGCTTATGGCCTGGGAAAATCATAGATATTAATGAACATTAGCTGAAGGAATCTTAGTTTTCAGTACTTCCCTAGAGGAGGTAATGAGAGACCCTAATATAATGAAAATACACTACTTTTATTTATTCTGTATATTGTTTCAGATTAAAATCATAGTGGAGAGGAAAGTTACTGCTGAATTTTAACGCATGGAAGTCACTGGTACAGACCATTCATTGATTCATTCAACATTTACTGAACACTTATTATGTGACCAGCAAGGCACTGATCATTCCTATGGGCAATTAGTCAAGGGAAATACTTGGCAGTTGGAGTTATTGAGGAATTCTACACAAGGATTTGAAAATGAAAGACAATGAGGAAGGCATTTATTGGAACCACCATGACTTATCATCTAGTATTTGATGCACTGGTATGCCATAGCTGCTCGCTTCTCTCTCAGAAATGGGGAGACAATGAGCAGAGTGCCCCTTCTCTAGTTGTCACTGCCTTCGTCTTCTACTGCTCTTTCTCTTTTCAAATGATGAGTTTTATTTTCTTGTACCTCTAAATCAGACCAAATATATTAGGACACTAATTTTATTGTTTCTCTTAGTAAGCACTAGGCTCCCCTGTGGGCATTGGCATTTCTGTGTCTGCTCACATAACCTGATGTCTACATAAAAATCTTTCTCCTGACCTTCCAATCCACTGGGAGACTGAGTTGGAATCAGCAAACTGCTTTTCCCATAACTCACTTTTGCAATATTGTACATCAAAGACCTAAAGCAAAATGTCCTGCTGCCAACACCACCAAGCAATACTGAATCATGTGGAGGCATTAACACTCCAGGCAGTTGGCTAAGAATAAAATAAGGTCAAAATAACTTGCACTATCCCCAGTGGACCTACCAGCCCCCACTTTGCCTCTGCCTATGATTGGCTGAAGAACCTAGGACACAATTGATCTCTTAACCTTGAAATTATGTTGACAACAGAAATAAACCTCCTGCTTGAGTCAGAGGCTCATCAAAGCAGAAGAAAGAGGTGTTCAATCATTCTACCACTTACTCATCTTCACTCAGAATTTCTAGTATGTTCTTCAAGGGGTCCATATCCTCCTCACTTCAGGTGAATGGTGTGTTTGTGTGAGTAGTGGAGGTCGGGAACAAGTCTGGAGAGGCAACGGGACTTGGTAGCAGGAAAAAGGCAAGGAAATCTGTACCTATGAATTAGAAATGTCATTGTTATGTTCAAACTTGTGGTCCCCACTTATACAGATATGGTTAGGCAGTCTACATGAATGACTATAGTCAAGAAATTCATGTGTACCTAATGAGTAGCAAAAAGAATTAAGGATGGGGCTCCTCTCTGAGCACAAGAAGTCTCATAACTACAAATGACCTCCTTCAGAGTTAAGCACAACTTTCCTAGAGATGAATGTAAATCAGGAGATGAAGGCATTTGTTCGTCCCTAGACCAAGTGTTACTTATTGAGCAATCTTAAATAGCTGAGAGCTCTAAAGATCTCAACTTACCACTTCCATAGTTTCCCTCAACCTCAGAAACAAACTTATCTCTCATCCAATATCCAATGGTGATTGCATAGGATGGTTTAAGATCTTGTTTCTACCTATCCAAATATCAGAAGATATTTTCTTTTTAGAACTAGAAGATTTCCTTATTACAGTACATGGGGTATAGGAGTATGTAAGACAGTCAGACTTTTAGAACTGCTGACTTAAAATGACCTTCAGTATAAAAGCCAGATTCCCTAGAGGCTACTATTCTTAGGTAATTGAAACTGTTTCCCTGTTTATTTATAACTCTCTATTTCTCCTACCATTATTCTTGGTCATGACCATACTAGTTTTTTAATGAGTTTCATTATTTTAGACACCCATACAAGTAGTACAATGCGTTGCTTGTGTCTCCACATTTGGCTTGCTTTACTTAGTTTAAAATTTAGTGAGAGACTAAAGAGCATATTAAATGTTTTTGCCACAGTAAAATAAAAATAAAACCAAACATTTAGGGAAAAAACAGAGTCAGGGAAAAAAAGCAGGGAGTATTTTGAAAAATCCACCAAACTTATTATGATCTTCACCTTGAACTTTGTATCCATATAATAGCAAATCACTCATTAATTTCCTAATTCACTGAAGAGACAAAAATGGCCCAGATAAGTGATATGACCTACAGAAGGTCACCAGTTGGAAGTTCTGCCAGAATCAGTCTGTCTTCTCAAGAGCTGACATACTCATCACTATTAGCTCACTTAAAGCTTTGATCATGAGCATCAGTGAATTAAAACAACTCTGACCCAGCATTGAGAACCAGGACTCAAGAACAGTCTCTCTCTCTCTACATGCATATTAATCTGCTCAGGTTGCCATAGCATACACAGACTGGAGAATTAAATAAAAGAAATTAATTTCTCAAAACCGTGGTGGCTGAAAGTCCAAGATCAATCTTTCAGTAGATTGGATTTCTCCTGAGGCTTCTCTCCTTGACTTGCAGATGACTGATTCACTCTCAGTGTCCTTATGTGGCTTTTATTCTGTGTGTGCACATACATCCCTGCACATATTTTTCTTTGTGTAAGGACATGAGTCATACTGGACAAGCGTCTCACCCTTATGGCCTCACTTAACATTAATTACCTCTTATTTTTAATGTGCTTGAAATATGACCTAGAACCCTGTACATGCTAGGTAAGTGGTCTATT
Source organism: Cavia porcellus (assembly GCF_034190915.1). NCBI lineage: Eukaryota > Metazoa > Chordata > Mammalia > Rodentia > Caviidae > Cavia > Cavia porcellus. The sequence continues at coordinate 72,727,099 of NW_026947486.1, forward strand.
ACTGAACTACGTTGTTTATTTTAACATGACCGATCTCTCTGAAGCCGTATTCCTAAAACACATTCACACATTCTAATGTACTAGGAGTTAGGATTTCAATATAACAATTTATGTGGGGGACACAATTCAGTTGATAATATGAAAACTATGACAATGAACACAAACAATGATAATCTTCATCCTACCCTGCATCAAAAAAAGCTGCGTTCCACTCTTCTTTCTGCAATCTGTGCCACAAAACTTTCCCGCATAGCTGTCTGGTGCTTCCAGTGAGTAACATGCCCTCTACCTCTCTCCCCCACCCCTATATCAACCTCAGTTCTTTTGCATAATACTGCAGCTATCTGAATCTTATGTATTTCCTTTTCTTAAAAGCAGGAACAGAATTTATCTGAAAATGTAAAAATGAAGAGTGAAGGATAAGTTGGCATTGTAGAGAATGCTTGTTCTGAGGAAAAGAGAGAGGAAAAAAAAGACAAATGTAACACCCTGTGGAATGCAGCGTAGGATATCACGAGGAAAGCCACGATAGCCTGTATGTCTTTTTATATGAGGATTGTGTGCTTCCCAGCAATCTCACTAGCTACTTAAAGGGAATGTCTTATTCTTTTTCTTGTTTCTGAGACAAAATACCTGACAGCAAAGTTAAAGGAGGAAAGATTTTTCTGGCAGACAGCTTTTAGAGTTCTCAGTCTATAATAATCAACTGGCTTCTAGGCAGGGCAGCATGACAGAGGGCATCTCAGAGGAGAAACAGTTCATGGGAGGGAGAAAGTAGCAAAGTAGTGAGGCAGCAGCAAGAAATGGCCATAAAAGCTTTATTCCTTTCTCTTGTATTTTACCCCGACTGCACAGCCTTAAGGGCAAGTAGCACTCGCATCCAAGCTGGAGCTCCCTTAATCCTACTCAGAACTATGCCAAACCAATCGGTGGACTAATTTAGTAATCAAACACCCTTGATCCCAGCATAACACACTCTAGATCCAGTCACCTCTGAAGAGCCCCAGCTAAGAATGCATGAGGCTTCAGGAGGACATCTAGACACAAGCCATAACAGGGAGAAACCAAATCATAAGAATAGACAGCAAATGTCTAGGTATAATATCCTTATACTGAAACCCTTTATATAAGGATTAATGACATAAAATGAGAGCAAATATCATGGCACTCCAGAAATGTTGACTCAGTGACTGTCTAGAGACAGAAACAGGATTGCTTCATTCTCCTTTCTGCTCCCCTTTTCAGTCTTTTTCAAAAGCCATGGAAAAGGTCTTGCTCTCTGCTTCTGTTAGACTGTTCTATTTTCTACTTTTACACTCTAAGCAGTGAGAAACTCAAATAAGAATAAATGGCATTTATCTCACTCTGAGAGCCTGAGGGTTTTTTTCTTGTGCTGTAGCTTTCACTCTCCCAACTAAACAGCTTGAGAAAGAAAGAAAAACGAAAAACAGAATAGAGATAAAAAGCAAGAAATGAAGTAAGGAAGAAGTAAAGGAAGGTTAGGGGTACAAAGAAAGAATGACTAAACACTCTGGAGATCACTGATGCCTTGTGTACTGGGAACAGAAAGACAGCTACATTTTGTGAAGCACCTATATACCCTTTCTATAGACAAAGTCCCTAATGGGAGTTATGAAAGGAGTGAGTCTTTTTCCACTCTCATCATCATGTTAAAAATGCAGTTTCATTATCTGACTCCAAGAAGGAGCGCAGCAAAGGCTTCATGGTTTATTTTTATTCCTGCTATCATCTCCCTGATCCCAGAGGGAACATAGACTTTCTTACTTAAGAACACACAACATGACTGTTAAAACTCACTGTGTACCTTAGGGACTGTTTCTGTCTGTTAGAGAAGGAAAGAGAAGGTAAACTGAATATCTTAGATCTATGGCCCTGATTTTCCTGCCAGGAAGCTGTTTAATAGTAGCTGTGAATGAATAAACAACTCAATGACCCTCCAAGTCCAACGAGCACGTTGAGCAATGTCTCCTAGCTCAGTAACCTTATTTGTCATCAGTTAACATTTGTGGAATATTTACTGGGCAAAAGATTGTGCATGATGTTTCTTGCACCTGAGAAAAATTTGATATTTACACATATGTGTTCTATTTATTTCACTTAAGAGTATGATGAACTTAATTATTAAAAAGATTGTGCATGAGGGACAGTAGACGTTTAAACACAGAGATAATACATTCTCTGATTTCAAGAGATCCATGTTCTTATGACAAGACACATTCAGTAATATATTACGATTTTATTGCTGATTAACAGATTACTACAAATTCTATCGCTTAAAATAGCACCCATGTATTGTTAGCTCATAATCATGTAGTTCAGAAGTACAAGATGAAGAGACTGAAATCTCTATTTAGGGTCTTACAAAGTTAAAATCAAATTGTCAACTGAGCTGCACTTTCATCTAAACTCTCTTCCAAGCTCTGAAGGTTAGTGGTGGAAGGAATCAGTTTCTTGGAATTACATGAATCAAGTCCCTATTTTCTTGATGGCTGTTGGCCAGGGGCCATTCTGCTCTCCCAGACCAGCTGCATTCTTTTTCACATACTGTTTTCCATATTCAAACTCATAATGACATTTCAGGTCTTTCTCATACTTTTTAAAAAATTATTATACATTTTGGTTCTTTCTTACACTTTAAATTGCTTAGACCAGAGATACCATGTGATATTTATACATGGTTGTCCAATGTGTTTTATGTATGAGCATGGTTTCAAGGTCCATATATTTACCTACAAATGTCTCAAGTGTATCCTTATTTATGGATGCATAGTAATCAATTGCATTACAAAAATCTAAATTTTTAAAAATCCATTTATTGGTTGATGAGCATTTAGGTTGTTTCCAAAATTTAGCTATTGCAAACATGGATATACTAGTATTGTTGTGGTGTGATGCTTTTAATTCTTTAGGGAAGACTCCAAGAAAGGGGATATTTGGGTCAAATGGGATCTCTAATCCTAGTTTTTGGAAGGAATATCCACAGTGTTTGCACTCGTCTGCATTTCCACCAACAGTGGAGAAGTGTTCCTTTCTTTTCACACAGTTGTCAGCATTTGTTATTGATTTCTTTAATAATAGCCATCCTTTATGGAGTGAAGTAGACTCCAAGCATTTTCATTTCACAAATTACCAGTGAAGTTGAAAACTTTTTTTTCACACCTTTCACAATTTCTACTCTTCAGTGTGTCTTCTTTTCAGATGTCCATTTTTTGATTGTATTTTTATATTTAGGGAATCTGATTTTTTCAATTTTTTGTGCTACATATTAGTCCTTCATCTGAAGAGCAATTGCCTAAAATATTTTCTCAATCTGTGGAATTTCTTTTCACTCTGTTTTGCTGTACAAGTACTTTTTAATATGATAAGATCCACATTGAGATTTTTTGTAGTATTTTTCATGCAATTGCAGTTTAGATTATCAAGCCTTTGCCTACACCTATGTTTTCAAGAATTCTTCCTATTTTATTTTCCAGAAGATGTAGAGTTTGTATTTTAGTGTTTAAATAATTGATTCATTTTGATTTTAGTTCAATGCATGGTGATATACATGGGTCTAATTTGGGTCTGTAGCACATGGAAGCCAGTTTTTCCAGCACCATTTATTAAAGAGTCTATCTTTCTTCCAGTGAATGCTTTTAGCCTCTTTGTCAAAGATAAGTTGACTGAATATGTTTGGATTTGTTTCTGCATCTTCTAATCTGTTCCACTGATCCTCAGGTCTGTTTTGTCTTATCTTGCTTTGTTTTGCTTTTGTGTTTGCCAGTACTATGGTATTGTTATTACAGTGGTTCTGCAATACAATTTCAAGTCAATGATTGTGATGCCTCCAATTTTGCCTTTGTTGCCCCAGACTGTTTTTGCTTTTCTAGCTTTCTCCTGATTTGAAATCAATTTTAGGAATGTTTTTGTAGTTCTGTGAGGGATGCTAATGATATTTTTATTGGGATTGTACTAAATCTGTATAACAATTTTGAAAGTGAGACCATTTTCACCATGTTAATTCTCCCTACCTAAAAACAAGGAATATCTTTCACTTTTTGATATCATCTTTGGTCTTTTTCAGAGCACTGTAGTTTTCAAAATAGAGATTTTTTTCACTTACTATGTTAGCGTGATTCATAAATATTTCATTCTTTTTTCCATGCTCTTGTGAAAGGTGTTGTTTCCCTACTTTATAGCAAGCTGTTGATTTTTGAGTGTTGACTTTGTATCCAGTTATGAGTCTGAATTTTGTTGTTAAATCTATAAGTCTTTTGGTGGAGTTTTTGTATCTTTTATGTAGAGTAGCATGTAATATGCAAATAATGATAATTTAACTTTTTCCTTTCATATTTTAATTCCTTTTATTTCTTTTTCTTACTTCCTCTTCTGCTTCCTTTTCCACCACTACCCAGACAAAGTTTTATGCATTTGTGTGATCAGATTTGGCTTACTGGAATAGTCTCTCTATGTAGAAGTCAACTGTACAATGCAATGTAATATAACCAAAAGAATGATATCACATTAGGAATTGGAATCTATCCAGCAGTAAGGGGAGCACTTTTAGAATTCTGCCTACCACAAGTAATAAAAGGAAATTTATATACTTGTGTGCAACACCACACACATTTTACTCATTCCTCATCACCATGCAGACTTCTAGACCTTGAAGTCCATAAATCAAAATATTCAGGAGCAATAGTCTAAAATGTCTGAAGCATCTCACATTTTTGTAATGATTCTGGAAATACAAAAGATCCCCCTATTCTCATCTTTTCAGAAACCAGTGTAGTACTTAAAGCACAAGAGTGAATACAACTGTGTTAGAGCACTACTTTGACCTCTGATTCCATAATTTTCTAAAAGACTAGAAATCATTTTTTGGTTGACATTTTACAAAAGTGTTCAGTAACATATATCTTTGAGTTGTTGATAAGAAAAACACTTTTGTCTTCTATATGCTCATGACTTTCTCATCCTTAAGGAAACAAATGAATTTCTGACTATGATTCTATTCGCCAGTTTAAATTATAACTTCAAAGAGAATATAGTATGTAAGAGTAAAGCCAGAAGAGTAGGATAGGATAGAGTCAGCATTACAGCTGAGAATGAAATTAGGTAGTGAGCTAATATCCATTGTGAAGACTTACAAAGTGAAAGGTATTTATTACTGTTTGGAACTATATAGGATGGAAAATAAATAAAATTCTGTTTGGATAGTACTATAAAACTTAAGATGTTGGCCCCGCTGCCAGCCCGGGTACTGTAGACCTCACAGCCCAGCTCACATCTGCTAATGAGAAAGGACAAAATGTTTCCTGTGCACTCTGTTGCTGGTCCACCTCCGAAACTTAGTACTGCTATTGATCTTTGGCTCCTACTCCTCATCCCAGAACTTTGGACTACAGTGAGTTAACCATGCTGGGTTGATGGGAGACTCAGTAACCCCTCACTCAAACAGAAGACCTCAGCAGGCTCCAGTCAGTGTGATGAGTTCAGGTGAATGGCCCTCCTCTTCATTGTGGGATCAATCAATCAGAAAAACATCAACCACACAGTAGGACCCTAAGATACACACTACTGATAGATGAGACAAGTGGAATTCAAAGGCCAAATATTTGCACAAAATGGAAAAATGACAAAATGAAAAAGCAAAATTCTACCTCAAACATCTAGTCCATCATGAGCAAGTACAGGTGATATTGAAATAGCGAACATTAAAAGTCATACACCAGAAATCTCTGAAAAGATAGCAAATAACATAAAGAAACAAATTCATGAAGCTATAGAAGAAATCAAATAAGAGATAGTTTCTCAAGAAAAGGCAGAAACAACAACCTTAGTAAAGGAGTTGCTCAGTGTAGCTAGAGAAGAAATATATAAAAACAAGTACAGGAGCATGGGAAACAGATTACAACCTTGAACGAACAATATAGAAAACAAGCAGAATCCATGAAACAAATTCAAAAAGACATACAAGAAACAATAAATTCTATTGAAATCTGGCAAGACTGTTTAAATGAAGCTGAGGATAAAATTTCAGACCTTGAGGACAGGATCACAGTTAGCTATCATGAAAGGATAGAACTTCTAAAATCAACAAAGCAGCATAAAATGACAATCCAGAGCTTAAAGATGATTCCAAGAGAAACAATATAATACTAATAGGCACAAATGCAGTTGCAGGAGTCAATGCGAATGACATCAGTAAGCTATTCACAGAAGTAACAGCAGAAAATTTCTCAAACATGGAGAGAAATCTGATATGCAGATAAGTGAGGTGTATAGAATGCCAAACAGTCACAACCAGTGTAAATATACACACAGACATATAATAGTTAAGATCCCAGACATACAACATAAAAACAGAATACTAAACGCTATTAGAGAAAAGACATAACTCATTTATCAAGGAAAGCCCAAACAATTATGGCAGAAATTTCAGCACAAACCCTCTAGTTAAGACTAGCTTGGAGTGAAGTATTTCAATCCCTAAAACAAAACAAATTTCAACCCAGACTGCTGTACTCAATAAAATTGTCTTTTAAATTTAATGGAGAAACAAGATACTTCCAAGAAAAAGAACAAATGAAGAAATTCATGTCCACCGAACCAACCCTAGAAAGAGTATTGAAATACATACTAGCCAGAGATAAAAATGACCACAATATCCAGAACAACAACATAAAGAAACTAACAGGCGGGGAAAGTAATTAAACAAGGGTGGGGGGGAGCAAAAAACAAACAACTAGAACATTACATGGCAAAGTTGAGCCAGTAAATATCAGTTACATCCATAAGTGTAAATGGCCTCTATTCACCTATGAAAAAAATAGGTTGACAGAATGGATCAAAAAACATGATCCCACAACACGCTGTATACAAGAAACACATCTGACTCAAAAGGAAACTCATAGATTAAAAGTGAAAGGATGGAAAAAAGTATTCTATGCAACAGGGACCCAGAAAAAAGCAGGGTAAATATTCGGTTTTCAGACAATGTGAACATCAAACCTAAAATGATTAAAAGAGGTAAAGGAGGTCACTATATACTCATTAGTGGAAAAATTCAAGAGGAAGAACTAACAATTATGAATATATATGCACCAAATACAGGAGCACCCAACTATATAAGTCAGATACTAATGGACATGATAAACCAAATACACAAGAACACAATTGTAATAGGAGACTTTAATAGCCCTCTGTCACAAAGAGATAGATCAACTAGACAAAAAGGTAACAAAGAAATGATATTAACTGGATCATACCTGTGAGCAAATGGACTTAATAGATGTTTTCAGAGTATTCCACTCAACCACATTAGAATATATATTCTACTTTGCTGAACATGGAACATTCTTGATTCTTAAGTAAACACAAAGGGATTGAAAATATCTCATGCATATCTGACAATAGTGGACTAAAATTGGAAATTAATGGCAAAAGAAATTGAAATATCTGCATAAATACATGTAAATTAAATAAGAACTTTCTGAACAACAGGTAGATTACAGGTGAAATTAAAGAAGAAATAAAGCAATGCCTATAATTCAATGAAAATGCAGAAACAACATACTGTATCCAGTGGGATGCAATAAAAGCAGTCATAAGAGGGATATATATATATATATGTATATATATATATATATATATATATAGCAATAAATAGTAACATCAATAAAACTGAAATAGCACAAATAAACCTATGCTACATTTCAAGATTCTAAAAAACAAAGAGCAAATCAAACCCAAAGCTCATAGAAGAGAGGAAATTGTAAAGATCAGAGCAGAAATTAATGCAATTTAAACTAAAAAAATACAAAGAATTAATGAATCAAAGAGCTGGTGTTTTGAGAGAATAAACAAAATCGACAAACCTCTAGCCAACCTTATCAAGAAAAAGAAAGAAAAAACTCAAATCTGTGCAAAATGGACTGAAAAGAGGGAAATTACTACAGATCACATGGGAATTCAAAAGATAATGAAGACCTACTTTGAAAATCTCTATTATATATGGTGGAAAACATAGAGGAAATGGACAGATTTCTAGAAACATATAAACTACCAAAGCTCAGCCAAGAAGATATAACAATTTTAAATAACTCAGTATCATCTAGTGAAACATGATTCAAAACTTACCAAAAAAGGGCCAGGGATATGGCTCAGTGGAACAGCACCTGCTTGGCAAGAGTGAAGTCATAAGTTCAATTCCTGGCACGGGAAAAAAAAAATAGAAGCTTACCAACAAAGAAAACCCCAGGTCCTGATGGACTGAGTTCTACAAAAAATTTGGAGAAGATTTGATGTCAATACTCCTTAAATTTTCATTGAAGACCTTCAATGAAATTGAAAGAGAAGCAATCCTTCCTGACTCATTCCTGGAGACATCACTGATACCAAAACCAGAGAAAGACCCACCTAAAAAATACAACTATAGGCCAATCTTACTAATGAACATCGATGCCAAGATTCTCAATAAAACACTGGCAAATAGAATGCAGCAAATCACTACCAAGTGGGATTTATTCCAGGAATGCACTGATGGTTTAACATACACAAATAAATGTATGTAATACACCATATCAGCAGAGCCAAAAACAAAAACCATGTGATCATCTCAATAGATGCAGAAAAAGCTCTTGATAAAGTCCAACCCTTTTTCATGTTAAAAGCCCTAGAGAAAGTTGGAATAGATGGTATTTAACTCAGTCTCATAAAGGCCATTTATGACAAATCAACAGCCAACATTATACTAAATGGGAAAAACCTGAAAGCTTTAACTCTAAAATCAGGAACAAGAAAGGATGTCCTCTATGGCCATTCGTATTTAATACTGTTCTGGAAAAAAGAAATAGACCTGAGAATCAATGGAACAGATTAGAAGATGAAAACACAACTACAAAGACACTTGGCCACCTTATATTTGACAAAGGGTCTAAACATGTTCACTGGAAGAAGAACAGCCTCTTTAATAATTGGTGTTGGAAAAATTGACTTTCCACATGCTGAAGACTGAAACTAGACCCATGCATATTGCCATGCACTAAAATAAAGTCAAAAGGGATAAAAATCTAAATATTAAGACAGAAGCAGTAAATCTACTGGAAGACAAGGTAGGTAGAAGTCTTGGATACCTAGGGTTAGGCAGACAATTCATGAAGAAACACAAATCACACAGGAAATATTTCAAAGCATCAACAACTTGGATCTCATATCATTAAAAAGTTTTTGCACTTCAAAAGAAAACCCACAGAGTGGGAAAGAATTTTAGCCAACAAGCCCTCAGACAAAGGAATTATATCCAGAACATATAAAGAACTGAAAAACATCAGGCCCCCCAAATTCAAAGACCCTTTCCAAAAATGGCATTGGACATGAACATACATTTTTCAGATGAAGATTCACAAATGGCAAGTAAATGCATGAAGAAATGTTCACCATCACTGGTCATTCAAGAAATGCATATTAGAACAGCATTGAGATTTCATCTTATTCCAGAAAGAATGGCTGCTATCAAGAAATCAACTGATAATAAATGTTGGTGAGACTGTGCGGAAAATGGAAAACTGCTGCATTACTGGTGGGAGTGTAGACTGGTGCAGCCACTATGGATTTTCCTCAACACTACGGAGATTCCTCAACAAACTAGGATTAGAAGTTCCTTTCAATCCAACTATTACCCTCCTGGGTATTTTCCCAGAAAAACTGAAAAGGTCATGTCACAGTGATATATGTGCACCCATGTTCATAGCAGCACAATTTGTAATAGCTAAATCTTGGGGAAAAAATGAAATGCCCATCAACTGCAGAGTAGATGAAAAAGGTGTAGTATTTTTATACAAAGGAATATCTCAGCTATAAAAAATAATCTTGATGCTTTTACAGGTAAATGGAGGCAACTTGAGACTATCATCATAAGTGAAATAAATAAGACTCACATTTGTAAATATCACATTGTCTTTCTAATGTAAAAAATAATAAAAACTAAAGGAGTAATAAGATACAAAATGTATAATAGATATTGGAAAAATGAAAGGGAAAAATGTTTTCTAAAGGATAGAAATATGTATGTTTAAGTGTATAAGATAGAGAATCATATTACTAATTTTTGTATCATTAAACAGAATGGTTTGTATTGTTGTTGAGTGTCTATTTGCTTTTTGTGCTTTAATTTTGTAAGTTGAACAACTATTTCTAAGATGACAATATGTAATTTATCAACTAGTGATTTCTTAATGCTATTTTTTAAAAATTCTATTATTTCTATCCTTTTTCTGTTTTCTTTAAATAAAAAAAAATCTTAAGATATTTGAGAATTCTAACCTTTCTTTGCAAAACCAAGTAGGAAAGGGTAAACTATACAGAAGGATGCCATTTATATCTCCACCTTATATTTGGGTTATACTTTATGTTTATTACAATGTATATTTATGTGGAATCCTTTGAGTTTACCTACCACATTGTAAAAAGAATGACAATGCACTACCTCTCAAAAAGAAAAACAAAGTTTTATCCAGATTTAATAATTGAAATTACCTAGTCCAGTGTCAAGAGTTTAAAGTGAAAAAAGGCTTCTAATGAATTAATTACTACACAACAGCTGACTCAGACCTAAAATGAATTAATAACTACACAACAGCTGACTCAGACCTAAAAGCACTGCATAGAGATATGTTTGGTGCTGACTGAGAGCAGAAGTGTGAAAGAGCTTAGATTTAGCTTGAGGAAGCACAGTGTTAGAGAGTCATAACAATGAGAAATGTCCTTTGTCCTAAACTGTGTGGTATGGAATTCAGAATTTTCTTGAGAATCCCGGAATGCTACTGTCAGAGTTTTGAATAAATAATGCGAGCGTATCTGACCTAGAAATGAGAGTTCAAGTATGCAAAGTTTAGACAAAAGGGATTCTGCATTCTTAGGTGTAAAGGAAGTGAGGCACAGTTGGGACATTTAGGGGTACAGAAGCATAAGGAAATTTTATGTTCTAATGAAAACTGGAAGAGCACAACTTATATTTCAATTGCTAGTAGACTGAATTCAACACAGTGATGATACACTTTTAATTTTCTTAACTCAAATTTACCTGAATATAAAAACTCTCTTTCAGGTTAGTAGTATAGTTTGTGCACTCCAAATCGGTTATTGTGATATTCTTTGGCAATTATTGGTGTATAATAAAAAAATCCTTTGGGAGCTTATTACAATAGCAATTTCTAGGATGCACCACAAACCTACTGAGTCAGAACCTCTATAAATACTATTGGAGAGAAGCACCACAGAAATTAAGAACAACAGTGATATTCTAAGAGCAGAGCTCTCAGAAAAGAATCAGCTAGAATAAGGGAGAGGAGAATTAGCTAGCAAAAAACACTATAAGACTGTCCTTTGGAGGCTACTTGGACCACTCATTTTCCTTGGCAGATATATTTTTTCTTTTCAGATATGAGGTAGCTCTGAAAGTCACAGGTAATTGGTGCCAGATCCAGTGTTACAATCTATATTCCCCTGACCTTATTGGCAGCATTCATTTCTACACCCTTGACCTTGTATACAATATTCTATGATATTATTGAAATGATAAGGATTGAGGTGACTAAAGGACAAAAACTCTTATTAAAATGATCACAAGCATTACATTAAATTTATCAAATAGTGACTGAAATCATTGGTGATTTATCGGGCTATGTAGTGAAAGGCAATTTAAATATCCATAAAAATATGAATATTGCTACAAATCTGTTAATTTTACAAAGAATAAATCATATCAAATTGATAAAGTAAAACTATTGTACAGAAAGGACAATCTAAGATGAAGATTTTGCAGACTGAGAGGTCGGTACATTTACCTGGGTCATATTTTGGTAAACAGTGGTATCACAATCTAGCCAGAATTGCATATTTTAAATGACTAAGAGCAAGATATAATCTCTGGAAGTGCATATTGTGGAATCATAATACTGTAAAATGTTAAAGACATTTTTAGGCGTTGAGGAAACAACAAGAGGAAAAGAATATTGCACCACAGGTTTGGCCACCATAATGGAAATAGTGCTAACTAAATAATCTCCATATTAAGTCACATTTCTGAAACACCCTTGAAGTTGTGTTGGGATTTTACAGCTAGATCTGACCAACAAAAATGATGTGTACCACTTTTTTTGGTACCTGGAATCAAACTCATGATCTCATGCTTGCCAAACAGGCACTTATGCTGCTGATCTAGACTACCGGCCCACTGTGCCATTCCTAAGTCCACGAGGTTAAGAATTGATGTCCCTCTCATTTGTCTCTTCTCTTCTTAGTCTTAAAAACTGTGTATAAAGATGATGATGCCACAAAATGGAGGAAGACTGGATGCCCAAGTCGCTACTTTGAGGGAGAATGCTACCAACATGCATTGGACTTGGTGAAAAATTTTCACTGTGTAGATTTGAGATACTGAACTTAAATTAGAGTTTTGTAACAGTTTACAGTTACTAAAATAAAAAAAAATTCTCCTAAAAATGTATAATTGTCTTTAGAATGATTCCTGTTTTCCTCCTATATGTCATTAAATGCATTTTAACTGTATGAAAAGTTTGACGATAAAATAGTATTAATTATTATTAATAATTATTAATAGTATTAATTATCCAGTTTGTTGGAGCATACATATTCCATAAAAACATACAGCAGTAGTTTAAATATTTTCTAGAATTTTCATCAAGAATATTGTGCATTGATAAAATGAATATATTCAGAAGGAAAATGTAAGTGTTCTAAATCAGGATTGTGTTGATTTCTTCTTTTATTAAAAATATAAAAAAAGAAGGAGATGAAAATAAAAGAGGACATAACAACATAATAACACAGGTCAAAACACAACAGTTTAAGCAACACAGTGTTTCACCACAAGATAACTCAACATAACAGTAGTTACCATAGTGTCTCTTGCCTTGAAATATTTGAGGATAACTTCGTATATTATAGCATCAAGCACAACATGACAGTGTAAAACCATTGAAGAGAATGAAAGTATTACAGGGTATTTGGAACCAACAGAAAATGAACAATAGTTTCTATATTATCTCCTTGTCTATAAAAAGTTTTGTTTAGACTATCATATAATAAAATCCAATAAGATACAACATGATTAACTGATAGAAGAACAAAAGCTTGATGGTACTTCAAAACAAGATGATATTAAATCAGCACTAGCTATTATATTGTCTTGTTTTATTCAAAATAGCTGTTCATACCATCACACACAATAAAATCAAACACCCCAGAATAAAACCATTCCAATTACTGAATGAAAACATTATAAGGTTTCAAAGCAGTATGATGGAGAATCATGTTTACCACATACTTTTATGTATTCTTACCATTTCTTATACTAGGGAAATTATTTGGTATTTAGATATGTGTGTTTGATTTTTTTCGCATATGAGTATGGTCTCAAGCTGCGCCCATTTATTTATAAATATCTCAATGTGATGATTGTTTATAGCTGAGTACTACTACATTGTATAAAAATAACACAACTTTTTTATTCATTTCTCAGTTGATGAACATTTAGGTTGTTTCCAAGATATAGGTATTACAAATTGTGCTGCTAATTTGTAATCACCAGATCTTAGAAACAACCCAAGTGTCCATCAACTGAGGAATGGATAAAAGTTATGGTATTTCTATACAATGGAATACTACTCAGCTATAAAGAAGGATCACATTGAGATATTTATCTATAAATGGATGCAGCTTGAAACCATATTCATAAGTGGAATAAATCAAACTTGCATCTGTGAACACCAAATAGTTTCCCTAGTGTAAGAAACAATTCAAATATATAAAGTATGTGGTAACCGTGATTCCCCATTATGTGGCCTTGAAGTCTTATAAAGTTTTCACTCATTAATTGGAATGGCTTTATTCTGGGCTGTTTGATATTATGGCCTGTGATGCAATGAACAGCTATGTTGAAGAAAACAAGACATCATAATAGCTAGTGCTGATTTAATACCATCTTTTTTTAAAGCCCCACCAAACTATGGCTCTTCTGTTTCCATTGGTTTTATCATGTTGTATCTTTCTGGAGTTTATTATATGTGATAGTATAAACAAAAATTGTTACAGGCAAAGAGATAATATAGAAACCATTGTTCATTTTCTGTTAGCTGGTTTGAAATACCCTTCAATGCTTTCATCCACTTGAATGGTTTTACACTGACTTGATATGTTTGAAGCTATAGTATATGAAGTTATATTCAAATATTTCAAGGAAAAAGACCCTATGTTAACTACTATTAAGTTAGGCTATTTGGTGGTGAAGCACTAGGTTGCTGAAACTGTCATGCTTTGACCTGCATTGTTATGTTGTAATGTCCTCTTTTATCTCAATCTCTCACTTATTCATTAAAAAATTATTTAGTTATTTTTTATGATTTTTAATTAAGGGGAAAAATAAAAAAAAATTTGCAGGATATATTATAGTAACTTTTTTGATTTCCTGTTAACTTGATTTGAAGTCCTGTAATACTCCCACTATCTTGTTTTGACTGATTAGACTCTGTTCCGCTCTATATGATAGTATCAAGTATCAGAGTATAGGCAACTAGTTTGAAGGCAGTAAGATTCACTATGATGCCCATTCTTGGTTTGACTATTATCTTCTTTGGAAGTCCTGTAATGTTTACAAGGTTTAGGTTTTATTGGTCTTGTTCTTTACCGTTTTGTTCAACTTTATAATACCTAATGAGATAGACATTCTTCTTAAGAAAGCAAGAGGCATTATGGTAACCATTGTTGATAACCTTGTACTCTGTTTTTACATCATGTGCTATGTCTAGCCTTGGTTTTGACTGACAGCTTTGTTTTATCATGTTTGATTTTATTCTCTTACAAAAAAATAAGTTCTATGGGAGCAATAATACCCAAAATGTGTAAATTTTGTTGTAATAAAGAGAAGGAAAAAAAGTGCCCTAAAGGATACAACAGCAAGTGTGTTTAGGTGTGTTAAATAGATGCCCATATTAATATTTTTGAGTGAATCACTGAACACAACTATTTGCAATCTCACTGTTTGAATGTTCACTTTGTATGCTTTGATCCTGTGACCTGAATCACCGTTTCTAAGATGATAAAGTATAATCTATTAACTGGTGATATCTTACTGTTTTGTTTGTAGTTCTGTATTACTTGTACCTTTACACTGTTTTATTTTGTTCCATTTTTTACTCTTTTTCCTTTTAAATAAAAAAAGATAAAGAAAAATTGTGCTTCTATAAACATGGGTACACATGTATCACTGTGGTATGATGCTTTCATTTCTTCTGGGAATATGCCTGGAAGTGGAATAACTGGAACAAATGGGACTTCCAATCCCAGCTTATTAAGACTGACCTCCAAAATGGCTGCACCAGTCTAAACTCCCCCCAACAGTGCAGGAGAGTTCCTTTTCCCCCACAGCCTCTCCAGCATTTCTTGTTGGTGGTTTTCTTGATCCTGACCATTCTTTCTGGAGTGAGATGAAATCTCAGTATGGTTTTAATGTGCATTTCTTTAATGAATAATGATGATGAACATTTTTTCATGTGTTTATTTGCCATTTGTATTTCTTCATCTGAGAATTGTGTATTTACCTCAGATGCCCATTTTTGGATTGGGTCTTTGAATTACAGGGTCTGATTTATTTTAATTCTTTATATATTTTAGACCGAAGTCCTTTGTCTGAGGGACGGATCACGAAGATTTTTTCCCAGTTTGTGGGTTTTCTTTTCACTATGCTGGACATTTCTTTAGATGTGCAGAATCTTTTAATAAGACATCATCCCAGTTATTGATTCTGGGAAGTACTTCCCGTGCATTTTGAGTCCTGTTCATGAATTCTCTACCTACCCCTATGTCTTCAAGGTTTTTACCCAATTTGTCTTCCAATAGATTTAGTGCATCTGTTTTCATATTCAGATCTTTGATTCATTTAGATTTTAATTTAGTATATGGTGATAGGCACGCATCTAGTTTTAGTTTTTGGGATATGAAGAGCCAGTTTTGCCAATACCATTTATGAAAGAGACTGTTGTTCTTCCAGTGAACATGTTTGGCCCTTTATCAAAGATAAGATGGTTTAGTGTGTTTGTAGTTGTGGTTGTATCTTCTAATCTATTCCATTGATCTTTGGCTCTGTTTTGGTTCCAGTACCATGTTGATTTTACTATGGTTGCTTTGTAGTATAACTTCAAGTCGGGGATTATGATACCTCCTGCCTTGCCTTTGCTGCTTAGAACTGTCCTTGGTATTCTAGGTCTCTTCTCGCTCCAGATGAATTTTAGGAGTGATTTCTCGAGTTCTATGAAGTATGTGGATGGTATTTTTATCGGGATTGCATTGAATCTGTATAAAAGTTTTGGGAGAATGGCCATTTTCACAATATTTATTCTTCCTATCAATGAGCAAGGGATGTCTTTCCATTTCCTGAGATCCTTTTCAATTTCTTTTTTCAGTGTATTGTAATTTTCCCTATATAGGTCTTTCACTTCTTTCGTGAGAATAATTCCTAAATATTTCATTTTTTGGGTTGCTAGTGTGAAGGATGTGGCTTCTCTTATTTCTCTCCCTGAGATTTTTTGTTAATATACAGAAATTCTATTCATTTTTGAGTATTGATTTTGTATCCAGCTACTTTGCTGAATTTATTTATTATATCTAGGAGTCTTTCAATGGAGTTTTGGGGGGTCTTCTATGTAGAGTATCATGTCATCCACAAATAATGATAATTTAACTTCTCTTCCTATCTTTACCCATTTTATTTCTGTCTCTCTTGTCTAATGAGTCTGGCTAGTATTTCCAATACTGTGTTGAATAGGAGCAGTGATACGGGACAATTGTGCCTGACTTTAAGGTAAAGGCTTTCAGTTTTTGACCTTTAGTATGATACTAGCTGTTGTTTTGTCATAGATGGCCTTTATCATATTTATGTAAAGGCCATCTATTCCAATTTTCTGTAAGGTTCTTATCATGAATGAATGTTGGAATTTATCAAAGGCTTTTTCTGCATCTATAGAAATGGTCATGTGATTCTTACTCTCAGCTTTATTGATATGGTGGATTACATTTATTGATTTACATATGTTGAACCATCCCTGCATGCCTGGGATGAATACCACTGGTCATGGTGTAATAATCTTCTTGATGATTTGCTGCATCCTATTTGCCAATATTTTATTGAGGATTTTTGCATCTGTGTTCATTAGGGAGATTGGTCTAGTTCTCTTTTTTAGTTGGGTCTTTCTAGGGTTTTGGTACTAGAGTAATATTTGCTTCCAGGAATGACTTAGGAAGTATTACTTCCCTTTCAATTTCATTGATGAGTTTGAGGAGTGTGAGCATTAAGTCTTTATAATTTTATATAATTTTGCAGTGAATCTGTCTGGGCCTCGGTTCTCCTTTGTAGGTAAGGACTTAATTACATTATCAATTTCATTAATAGACATTGGGTTATTCAGCAGTTTTACTTCTTCTTGAGCTAGCTTTGGTACTTCATATCGTTCTAGTAATTTGTCTATTTCTTCTGTGTTATCAAATCTACGAGAGTAGAGGTTTTCAAAATATTTGTTGATGATCTTCTGTATTTCTACAGAGTCTGTAGTGATTGATAGGATTATTTCCAAAAGATGAAAAGTATTTTACAAAAATAGGCCTTTATTCTGAAAACACAGAGAGAGATGACTGGCACCCCAGCTACTGAAGTCTGGCAATCTCTCTTATGGACACGTGGCGTGGGAATATAAGTAGCCTAAGCTTAGGGCAGTGCCCTAAGGCCATTAGAGATGCACAGGTATTTCATTGGCAGACGTTTGACGCCAGGGACAGATTCCAAATCCTTGGGGGTATAGGGTTACAGGGAAATCTCTAGGGGCAGGGGAGACAGGAGCTCCCTGATTCCTGCTGAGGCTTTTTCTGGCTACAGTGTCCGGTCTGGGCCAACAACCCTTTCAGTGACTTCACCTTTTTCATTCCTTGTTGAATGAATTTGAGCTTTTTCTTCCCTTTTTAAATAAGGTTGTCTAGGGGCTTATCAATTTTATTTTTTCTTTCAAAGAATCAACTCTTTGATTCATTGATTCTTTGGATTGTTTTCTTAGTCTCTATTGCATTAATTTCTGCTCTGATTTTTATAATTTCCTCCCTTCTTTTGGCTTTGGGTTTGACTTGTGCTTCTTTTTCTAGATGTGTGAAGCATAGTATCAAGTTATTTATTTGTATTCATTCTGTTTTCCTGATGTGGGAACTCAGTGCAATAAATCTTCCTCTGAGGACAGCTTTCATTGCATCCCACAGATTCTGGTAATTTGTATTTGTATTTTCATTTTCTTGTAGATACTGTTTAATTTCTTCTTTAATTTCCCCTGTGATGCAAGGATTACTCAAGAGTGTGTTTCCATGTGTTTGTGGGGTTTTTGCTGTGTCTTTTATCATTAATTTTTAATTTCATGGCTCTATGATACAATAACATGCATGGGATAATTTCAACTCTTTTGCATTTATTCAAATATGTTCTGTGGGCTAATATATGGTCTATTTTAGAGAATGTCCCATGTACTGCTGAGAAGATGTGTTTTCTGATTTTGCTGGATGGAACACTCTGTAAATGTCTATCAAGTCCATTTGTTCACATGTGTGATTCAGTTCTGTTATTTCTTTGCTGATTTTCTGTCTGGTTGATCCATCCCTTGGTGTCAATGGTGTGTTAAGGTCTCCTATAATTGTGCTACTGCTAATTGTTTTTTTTTTATTTGTTAATACTTGCTTTATATACCTGGGTGCTCTGGAATTTGGTGCATACATATTTAAGACAGTTATCTCTTCCTCTTGAAGTTTTC
The DNA here is from genome assembly GCF_034190915.1 of Cavia porcellus. Taxonomy (NCBI): domain Eukaryota; kingdom Metazoa; phylum Chordata; class Mammalia; order Rodentia; family Caviidae; genus Cavia; species Cavia porcellus. Next base: position 72,745,962 of record NW_026947486.1, read on the forward strand.
CCCTAACTGGTATGTAATGAACTTCTTTATCTCTTTTGATCATTATTGGTTTGAAGTTTATATTGTCTGCAAACAAAATAGCTACCCTCACTTTTTTTGGGTTCCTGTTGTATGAAGCATTGTTTTCCATCCTTTGGCTTTCAGTCTGAGTATCCCTTTGGGTTACATGTGTTGCTTATAGACAGCGTATGTTTGGATGTTGTTTATTGATCCATTCTGCCAGTCTGTTTCTTTTAATTGGAGCATTGAGACCATTTACATTAATGGTTATAAGTGTTATATGCTGGTTTATTATTGACATGTTATCTTTCTGCTATTGCATCTTTATCTTTCTGTTCTGTTTAGCTGTCTGCTTTGCTTAGTGGTTCTTTTCCTAAGTGTATCTAAACTGTCTTTCAGTATTCTTTGCAGGGTTGACTTGGTGATCATGAAGTTCTTCAGTTGTTCTTTGTCATGGAAGTATCTTATTTCTTCATTCATTTTGAAGGACAGTTTTTCAGTGTACATCACTCTAGGTTGGAAATCATTTTCTGTTAGGATCTGAAATTTACTCCATGCTCTTCTTGACTGTATTGTTTGTGCTGAGAAGTCTGCTGTGATTCTGATAGGTTTCCCTTCATAAGTCATTTGTCTTTTCTCTCTGATGGCTTTTAATAATCTATTCTTGTGTTGGATATCTGGGATGGATATTATTATATGTCTGGGTGTAGTTTTATTTTGGTTATGACTATTTGGAGTTCCATATGATTCACTGATCCTGATGTCAATTTCCATTCTCATGTTTGGGAAATTTTCAGCTATTGCTTCTCTAAATATGTTCATGACATCCTTTATGCTATCCCCTTCCTTTTCATTTATCCCTATCAATCGTGTGTTGTTTTTCTTTGTATCATCTTGCAGCTGTTGAATTGTTATTTCCTGATTCCTTGTTATTTTTAAAAGATCTTTCCTTTCCTGTTCACTAGCTGTAATCTTATATTCGAGGTGTGAAATTCTATCTTCACTTTCATTGAGGCAGTTTTTACAACTTTCAATGGAATTTTTGATTTCCTGTATATCTCTTTGCATATGCTTTATGTATTCTGTTTGTTTCTTTTATTGTTCATCCAGGGCTTCTACCTTTTTGTTTAGTTCCTCCAATTTTTTTACTGTGTTGTCTTTAGATATGTTCAGCATCTCTTTCATTTCTTTTATCATTTCTTTTTTTACCTGGGAGATTACTTCTAGTTTGAATTCCTTTAAAGCTTCCCAGAGTTGCTTCTTTATTTCAGTTACTATTATTTCAGTTATTTCAGGTGCATGGTATATATTTTCTTCTATGTGCATAGCTCCTAAGGTTTCTTGGGATGGGCTTGAGGTTTGAGATTGTATTTTGGTCTTTTGATTTTTCATTTTCCTATATTTCTGTGCTTCAAGTGTTGTTCCAAGGCTTCCTCTGGATGTGTTGGAAATCATCTCCTGTGCCTTTGGCTCCTGGGACTGAATAGAGGTTGCTGAGCCTGCTCCAGTTAGGCCCTCAGGCCCTCCAGTGCCACCTTCAGTTTTCCAGGTAGCTGAGCCGGCACCTAACCACTGTGGATGATAAAGCCCTCCCTGTGTGAAAACCAATGCCCTGGAACTCACTTCACCTGCTCTCAAATCCCATAATTGAAGAAGGTTACAGGGTGTAATATAATTGGTCCACAAAAACCCAAGGCTAGTCTAGTTTGCCTTGGCTCTGGATGGGTCCTTGAGCTCCAGAAAAGATGATCTTAAAGTCTCCCTGGGGATTAGGATGGCACATGGACTCACTCCAGCTGCCAGATGATGATTGTGTTGATTTCATAACTATAAATTAACTATTAAGTGAGGCATACACTTAACCAAATTTTACATTTAAAATAAATATTAAAATGGCTGTTCTTTTTAAAAAAATCTAACCAAGCATGGGCATTTTAATAAATTTTTGTAGATGCTTTTGCCTAATATACAATTATTCCTGAACAATCCACTTGGATCCTAAACCCAAGGCTAGGGAAAGCTGGAACTGCAATTCCACCTGTCCCATTCCTCAGTCCCTGAGTTTTCCAAAACACATGGCAAGAGAGGTAACAACCAACAGAATGAATTAACTGAAGAAAAAACCAACACTCATGAGGAAAGTCATGCTTCATGACTGAAGTGATATCCTTCCCCAAACTCGGGGTAAGACACAGCTTTCAGAGTTAGTCTTAGGGAGAGTGAAAGCTCTTGAAATCCCTTGGAAATTACAGGCTGAGACCAAGAAGATAACTGGTTCTATATTACGTTGTTGGAGGCTGGCTTGGTGGGAATAATTGTCCAAGTGGCTGATCCTGAAGAAGGTATATAAACATTGATATGACCCAACTCTGGCACTGCTACCAACATTTAGTGCTCTAAATCACTATAGATAAATATAAGGAGGCATTCTAATTTTTCACTAAAATTAGAGTCCTCTTTGTTTTGGTAAAGGCCCATTAATCAGAGTTTCATAGAGTTTGCCAGTATATAAATGACATTTGGTGATATTCTTGTGGCTAAAGTTACTATCATAGACAAGCAGTGGCCAGAAATTGGTTTTCTCTCTATGCCTGGGTTGTCATAAAGGATACTGTGGCTTGTTCCTGAAGAATTTACAAACCCCAGCATAACAGTCAAAAAAACAAACACAAAAAAGTAAAGCAACAAAATGACTCAAAAATGCCCAGTTCCCCCCAAATTGCTAAGTATGAACTACATAGAAGATAGGTTTGGAAGAGCAATCATAGAGGTTAAAAAAACTACAATGTGCTTGATGAGTTTTAAGAAGATTTAACTAGTAACATAATGACCATAATGAAACAAATAACAGTGAGTCTAGAGAAGACAATAATAAACACCTAGTGGAGATAAAGATAGAGATGCAAAAGATGAGTGTCCAGTACAAAAAAAGAATTGGAAAACAAATAAATGCCACACAAAATCCAGGAGACTGGAATATAGGTGAAAGTATGGATATCAAAAGCATCCAGTGCAAAGACATAGTGTTAGCCCTAGAGGACAGAGCCGAGATCAATGGTCAACTAATGATACCTTAAAAAAAAAAGAACATGAAAAATGGACCTACCAGATCTTAAATAACTCAAAATGATCTAACATAAGAGTAATTTGAGTTATTTAAAAATCAGAACACTGCACAAAGGATATAAAAACCTGTTTATACAAGTAACAACAGAAAAATTTCCAAACCTGAAAAAATAATTTGACATACAGATAAGTGAAGCATATAGAACCCAAATAGCCAGGATCAGAAAAAAGTCACTCCGTGCCACATAATAATTAAACTACCAAAAATAAAACACAAGAACACAATCTTAAAGGCTACTATAAAAGCAATGAATCACCTATGTATGAAAACCTATCAGAATTACAACAGATTTCTCAACACAAACCATAAAGGCAAGGAAAGCATGGAATGAACTGTTTAAAGCTCTTAACAAAAACAACTTCCAACCCAGACTATTATGCTCTGCAAAATTATTTTCCAAATACAAGTATAAATAAAATGCTTCTATGATAAAGAAAACTTAAAGAAATACATGATCACTAAACCAACACTTCAAAAAATTCTCAAATCTTCCTTCTAGAAGGAGACAGTGAAGCTAACAATGCCAAAGGATTCAATAAAATGAATGCTTCAGGTAGGAACAGTAATTAGATGGGAGAATAAAGTGAAACAACCACCAGAAACTAATAAAATGTTAAGGTATTAATCAATATCTATCAATTGAAACTATCAATATAAATGTATTTAACTTACCAGTCAGAAGACACAGATTAGTAGAACAGATCAAGAAACAAAATCCAGCAGTATGATGTGTACAAGAAACACACTTAATACAAAAAGTAATTCCTAGACTAAAAATCAAAGGATGGATAACAATATTGCTCCCAATAGGAGCCTCAAAGCAAGCAGGAGTACATATCCTCTTGTAAGACAAAGTAGATTTCAAGATAAAGCTGATGAAGTCACAAAGGGCATTATATATCACTTAAGAGAAGTGCTCAACAGGAAAGATAAAAGCTAAATTTATACACTAACCACAATCTACCTATCTTGATGAAACCAATTATAATGGACATAAAAGATCAGAAAAAATACAATAAAATTATAGTGAAGGATCTTACTATCCCTTTATCACAAATAGATCAACTAAACAAATGCATAAATCAACAAAGAAATATTAGATTTGAGCCAAGTCTTTGAACAAAGGGATTTAATAGATACATACTAAGTGTTTTTTGGATCATTGAACAAAACTGTTTGCACTCTCACTATTTGAAAGTCCACTTTAGGTGCTTCAGTTTTCTAACTTGAACAACTATTTCTAAGATGAGAATATGCAATCTATTAACTAGTGATTTCTTACTGTTTATTTTTTAAATTTTATGTTACTTGTACCCTTTTTCTGGTTTTTTTTCCTTTTTCTCCTTAAATTAAAAAAAAAAATAGATACATACAGAGTATTCCACCCAATGACAATGTAATAAACATTCTTTTCAACTGCACTTGGTACTTTCTTCAAAATAGACCACATATTAGGTAACAAAGCATGCCTAAGTAAACACAAAAAATAAAAATTTTACCATGCATATTAACAGATCACGATGGACTGGAACGAGAAACAAATAGCAAAAGAAATCACATAAACTGAGAAAATGTGAACATTAAAGAACACACTCTTGAATAATGAATGAATCACAAATAAAATTAATTAATAAATAAGAGTTCCTAGAATTAAATTTCAATGACAGTACAATGAACCAGAATTTATGGGACACACTTAAAGCAGTCCTATGAAGAAAGTTTATTGTAGTGAATGCCCACATCAGAAAAATGGATGAGTCCCTGCACCAAAAAAATAACATAATGATGCATCTCAAGGTTTTAGAAAAACTGGATTAATCCAAGCCCAGTGCTTGTATAAGAAAGGAATTTTTAAAAATAAAAGAAAAATTAATTTAGTAGAGACTAACAATATAAAGCATCAGTAAATTGAAGATCTATTTATATTGTTCTTTTTCCTTTTTTTTGAGACAGTCCAGACTAGCTTAGAACTGCATAGTCCAAGCTGGCTTCAAACAGAGGGCAACTTTCCTGTTTCAACCTTCCAGGTGCTGGGATTACAACTGTGCAACACTATATCTAGTAAGAGTTGGATTTTTGAAGGAATAAATAAACTAGGCAAATCCTTAGCTAAACTTACCAAAAGAAGAAAAAACATAAATTAATTCAATTAGAAATTTTAAAAGCTGAAATTAAAAATACACTTCCAGAATCCAGAAAATTATTACCAACTACTTCACAAGCACATATATCAAATACTTGGAGAACTCAGAAAACAATGAAAATATTATTATGTGTTTACCTGAAATACCAAAACCAAATCAAGAAGACCTAAAAAGATTGAAAAACCCAATAAGAGACAATGAGACTGAAACACTAACAACAACAATAACAACAACAAAAGCCCAGGACCTGGTAGATTCACAGTTGAATACAATAAGAGATCCAGGGAAGATCTAACACCAATACTCCTCAAACTTTTTAATGAAATTGAGTAGGAAGGAATACTTGCAAAATCATTATCAAAAGCTAACATTATCTTGATACCTAAGCCTGACAATAATCCAAACATAAAGGAAAACTATAGGCTAATTTCTAATGAACATGGATGCAAAAATCCTTACCATGGTACTGTCAAACAAAATTAACAAATCTTTAAAAAGATGCATCGTGATTAAGTAAGTTTCATTCTAGGGAAGCAAGGATGATACAATGTACACAAACAAATAAAGATAATTCATTACAAAAGAATCAAAATAACATGTTCATCTCAACAGGTCCTGAAAATATCTTGGGCAAAACCCAACATCCATTCATAAAAAATCATCTGAAGAAAATAGAACCTTAACTCACATAGGAAAAATATTATGCCCAACCTACTGCCAGTATCATATTAAATGGAGAAAAGCTGAAAGTCTCTCTAAAATCAGGATCAGCACAAAGATGACCACTGTCACGTATTTTCACTTCCAGCAGAGTCAGTGCTGTGTTTTAATACGTAGATCTTTGATCCATTTTGATTTCAGTTCAGTACATGGTGATAGACATAGGTCTAGTTTTAGTCTTTAGAGTATGGAAAGCCACTTTTTCCAGTACCAGTTTTTTGGTTTTTTTCGTCTTTTTCATTTTTATCGGTACCAGGGATGGAACTTACGACCACCTGCTTGCAAGGCAGGTGCTTATGCTGCTGAGCTAAATCCCCAGCCCCACCAGTACTAGTTTTTAAAGAGACTATCTGAGTCATGTGGGCCAGGAGGAAAACCAAGAAGCCAATTCTCTTCCATGAGCCAACAGCAGTTGTGGGCTTGGAGGAGAAGCAAAAAGCCAACAACCTCCTGTGAACCTGAGGCCGCCATGCAGACCAAGAGTAAAACCAAGAATCCAAACTCCTCCCGTGGGCCAGTCAGCACACAGTTTGGGAGACAAGTAGAGCCCCTCCTCCCTATAAGCAATTGACTGATTCACAGTAACACAAGCTTAGATGATCTTTACTGCAGTAAAACACCAGCTTAATGCTTGTACTTTTTGATGGACTTTGCAGGCCTAAAACTGATAGTCTGAACATCTATTTAGAGAAAGCAATATGAAGCACAACAACTATGGGCGATTTCCTTCTGTCTTGCTTTTGAAATCCAATACTGTTCTCACTGCTTTGTTTGGCACCATTTTGTTTTGTTTTATTACCTTTAAAATAAATAAGTAAATAAATAAGCTATCTTTCTTCTAATGAATATGTTTAGCACCTTTTAAAAACATAAGGTGACTGAGAGTGTTTGGAGTTGTGTCTGCATCTTCTACTATGTTTCACTGATCCTCAGTCTATTTATTTGTTTGTCAGTGCCATGCTGATTTTATCACAGCAGGTATGTATACTATAATTTAAGGACAGGCATTGTGAGGTCTCTTGCCTTGCTTTTGCTGCCGGGCATTACTGTCACTATTCCAGGCCTCTTCTTGTAACAAATGAATTTTAGGACTGTTTTCTGTAGTTCTGTGAGGTATGCTAATAGTATTTTGATTGAGATTGCATTAAACCTATACAACAATTTTGGGAGTATGGCAATTTTCACCATGTTGGTTCTGCTATCCATGAGCAAGCAATAATTTTTCCATTTTTTAATGTCCTCGTTGATCTCCTTTTCAGATTTTCAGAATTTTCAATACCTAGATCTTTCACTTCCTTTGTTAGATTGATTCATAAGTATTTAATTTTCTTGGATGGTATTGAGAATGATGTGTTTTCCCTGTTTTCTCTCTCAGTGAGCTTGTTATTTGGTTTTTGAGTGTTGAGTTTTATATTCAATTACACTCCTGAATTTTGTTATTAAATGTATAATTTTTGTGAAAATTTTGGGATCTGCTATGTAGAGTATCATGTCACCCACAAATAATGAAAATTTAATTTTTTTCTCCCCTATTCTTCTTGTTTTTAATTCTTTCTCTTGTCTAATTACTAAGGCTAATGTTTATAGAGCTATATTGAATAACTGTGATAATAATGAAATCCTTGACTTGTTCCTGATTTTAGAGTGAGAACTTTCAACTTTTAACCACTTATGATGTTGGCTATTGGTTTGTCATAGGAGGCGATTATCAGAATGAGATAAAGATCATCTAATCCAATTTTCTGTTGGGATTTTATCATGAAATGATGTTGGACTTGTCAAATGTTTTACATGTGATTTTTAGCTTTGGTTCTCCTAATATGGTGTATATATTTGTGTGTATGTCAAACCATCCCTGCATCCCTGGGGTAAATCCTACTTGATCACAGTGCATAATGTTCCTGATGATTTATTACATTCTGTTTTCCAGTGTTTTATTGATGATCTTTGCATCTATGTTCATCAGGGAGACTGGCCTGTAGTCTTATTTATTGGTAGGGTCCTTCTCTCATTTTGGTATCAGGAAAAATGTTTGATTCCGGTAATGATTTTGGAATTATTCCTTCTCTATCAATTTCATTAAAAAGTTTCACCATTAATGGCATTGGATCATCTCTAAATTTCTGGGCAGAATTCATCAGTGACTCTATCAAGACCTCTGCTTTTCCTTGTTGGTAAGTTTAAACTACATTTTCAGTTTCACTGACTGATACTGGGATCTTTTGCATTTTATATCTTCTTGATTCAGTTTTGGTAATTCATATCTGTCCATGAATCTGTCTTTTTCTTCTGTTTTTCATCTTATTAGAGTAAAGGTTTTTGAAGTAGGTATTCAATATCCTCTGGGTTTAGGCGAAGACTTTGTGATTTTCTCCTTTTCATTTCTGCTCGAATTTGAATGTCTTCTTTCCTCCTTGGTGAGGTTGGCTAGGACTCTATCAATTTTATTTAACTTTTTGAAGAACAGACTCTTAGATTCATTGATTTTTGAAGGGTTTCTTAAGTCTCAATTGTATTAATTACTGCACTTATCTGTATTTTTTCCTCTGTAAGATGAGTTTTGGGTTTGGTTTATTGTTCTTTTTTTAGAATTTTGAGGTTTAACATTATATTGTTTAGTTGAGGTTAATCTGTTGCCTGACACAAGAATTCATTGCTATAAGTTACTCTCATAGGACTGCTTTCATTGTGTTCCATAAATTAAGCTAGGTTGTATCAGCATTCTTATTTAATTATAAACATTATTTAATTTCTTCTTTAATTTCCTCAATGATCTATTGGTTGTCCATGACAATGTTGCTTACTTTCTATTTGTTTATGTAATTTTTATGGTATCTCTTTTCATTAGTTTCCAATTTTATTGCACTATAGTCAATTAATATGCATGAAAAATTTCAATTCATCTCATTTACTTAAGCATACTCTATGGACTAATATGTGGTCTATTTTGGAGAATGTCTCACATGCAACTGAGAAGAATGTGTATTCTGATGTTGTGTGGTAGAACACTCTCTAGACATCTATTAAGTCCTTTTTTCACAAGTTTGGTTTAATTTTGATATTTCCTTGTGGACTTTGTATCTAATTAAGCTATCTAGTTGTGAAAATGGAGTGTTAAGGTCCCCCATTACAATTGTGTTAGTGCTTGCTTGATTTGGTAACTCTGTTAATACATGTTTTAGGAAGTAGTTGTACATGTATTTGATGCATATATATTTATGATTGTTATCATTTCTTCTTTGAGTTTTCCCTTGAGGAGTACATAGTGACTTTGTCTTTTTGACCAGCCTTGACTTGAAGTTCACATTGTCTGCAAACTGAATAACTACTCTTGTTTTTTTTTTTTTTTTTTTTTACTTAGTTCCTGTGGCATGGAATATTGTAAATCCTATGACTTTCAGTCTATGAGTTTCGGTTCAGTGTGTTTCTTCAATGCAGTATATTCCTGAATCTTGCAACTTGATCCATTCTCCTAGTGTTTTTTGTTTGATTGATGAGTTGAGACATTTACACTGACAAATATAACCGATATCTATTGGTTTATCTTTTTCATGTTATTTTCCTATTGTTAGTTTCCTGTGTTTTTCCTCTGTTTAATTGCTTGTCATGCCAGGTGGCTTCTTTCTATTAGTGTTCGTGTACTAGTACTCTTCACATTCCCTTTATAACACATCCTTCAGTGCATTTCAAAGAGCTAGTTTAATTTATTTCTTTAGTTCTTCTTTTTCATGGAATTATCTTCTTTCTGCATAGATTTTGAAATATAATTTTGTAGGGCACGTCAGTCTAGTTTTGAGACTGTTTTCCTTTAGAGCTTGAAATGGCTCACTGTGAGCTCTCCTTGATTTGAAGGTTCATGTGAGAAGGCCTCTGTGATTCTGAAGGACTTTCTGTGTAGGTGATATATTTCTTCTCAGTAGTCTATTTTATATTCTTTCCCTGTGCTAAATTTCTAGAATCTTCATGATTATACACTTTGGTGTAGATTTATTTTGGTTCTGGCTCCCAGGAGCTGTCTATGCTTCACTTATTTGTGTGTCAAAATCTCTATCCATCTTTGGGAAATTTTCTGCCATTATTTTTCTGGGGAAGATTTTTTATGGTTTTTGCACTGTCTCCATATTTTTCACTGACTACAGACTTATGTTGTTCATCTTTGTTTAATATTATAGCTGTTGGATTGATTTTTCCTAGTCTCTTTCTAGTTTTAAGATATCTTTATTTTCATGGACACTAGCTAAAATCCTGTCTTCTAGATCTGATATTCTTCCCTCACTTTCATTCAATCTGTTGAATGTATTTTAATGGAATTTTAAAATTTATTTTAAAGAGAATAAAACAAAATAGAACAGAACAGAACAAAGCAGATCAGAAAAAAACAATGCAAGCAACACAGAATTTCAAGACAAGACAACAACAAATCAACAGTGGCTATCACAATGCCTCCTGTTCTTCTTGGAATAGTTGTCCATTTCTTCACACACATTGAATTCAAACAAAACAAATCAGTATAAAAGAGATTAAAACAAAAGAATGAAAGCATTCCCAACCTTCAAAACCAAACAACTGAAAAATCAATAATGGCTACCACCATAATGTCTCTTGTTTTCTTCAAAATAGCTGCCCATACTTTCATACATATTGAAATAAAATAATAGAAAACAGATTAAAACCAATGGAAAAAGAACAAAAGCATTATTTGTCTTCAAAACAAGATTTAAATGGAAATTTTAATCACCTGATTTCAGATAAACCCAGGTGCCTGTCCCAATCCCCTACACCACAAAAGATCAGCTATTGTGCAAAGTTCCAGGGACTCCACACCCAGATTGTTGGGAGGAACCCAGGATGTAGCAAAGGAAATCTCAGATCTCCAGCCCACACAGGACAAGTCTGGGAGATACAGTCATGGAAGAAAATGGAAGTCTCACATCTGAAATCTCCAAAAGGATAGCAACTGAAGTAAAAAAATAATTTCATGAGACTGTAAAGACAATCAGATCAAAAACAATATCTCTGGTATAAGAAACCACAAACATAATGAAAGAATTGCTCAACATGTCTAAAGAAGACATAGATTAAAAAAGTGGAGCATAGGAAAATGACAGAAACCTTGAATGAATAACATAGTAAGGCATTAAAACGCATGAAAGAGATTCAAAGTGATATCCAGGAAATTAAAAAGTCAATTGAAAGCTGGAAAACCCACTTGAAAGAGACTTTGAGAAGATAGAGTTTGAGACCTTGAAGACAGGATTGCAGTTAGCAATTGTGGAAGGAAATATCTCTTTAAAATGAAGAACAATGAAATAACAGTTCAATGGCTCCAAGATGATGCAAAGAAAAAGAATGTAATAATGATAGGTATAAGCAAAAAACTAGGGGAGTCAATACAAATGAAACAAAAGACTATTTTCAAAAGAAATAACAGAAAACTTCCCACATATGGAAAAGGGAGCTGGCTCAAGAGAAGAGAGGCGACTTCCAGGAGAACATGGTGGACAGATAGCAGCAGCTATGGAGGCTCTCTGAAAGACCCAGCTTAGAATTCAGGAATGGTGCAGAGAGAGGAATCCTAAGCAAGTGTAAATATGCCCTGCTGACGCAAGAACAAACTGGGCTGAGAGAAAACAACTGGGAATGCAATCCTGGTGCTATAACCGGAACAGAAAAGCCTCAGTGTGAAAGCTGGAGCCCGCGCCATTGGAAGCTGCGATTTGGGGTTTCCCGCCACCGCTGCTGCATCTACATGTGCTCAGCAGGGAGAGAGACGAGCAAAAGCTCTGAGAACGGGAATCAGTGAACAGAGTTGAAAGCAGGACGGGCGGGGAGCTGTACATTGACCTGCGGTGAGTGAGAGAAACTGAGACTCTTCCACAGTCTAGGAAACTCCAACAGAGGACATCCTGGGACCGGGCAGACTTGCGGTAACAGGGTGCTGCAGTGACTTCAGTCACGTATTCCCCCTCTCAAGCGGGATTGGTGAGCAGTGCCTAGGCTATGTGATGCTGCTGGCTGAGACCCAGTAAGCTAGCACAACCCAGGTCCCAGTGCCTGAAGGTAGATTGACCTGGAGGGGTGGGCCCCATATACGCTGCCTGGTCTGCAACTTCCTGGTGCGCTGCGGTGGGCAGGGACACCTAGCCAGCACAATTCAATCAGACTGTGGCTGACAGGGAAGGAAGCTGGGCCTCCTATATACGCTTGCATATATAAGGAACAAAAAATATTGAAAGAGGCCACAACAAGAAAGGATCCTCGGCCCCCAATCCTGAGAAAGAGGCAATAGCAGACACAGCATCAATACATATAAAGCACTATCTCCAGAGCCTCATAGACAAGTTAAGGAATGAAGTTATTAATGACCTGAAGCTAGACATAAGCAGAATAGTTGGAGAAATGCTAAGCACCACCCAAGAAAAAACAGATGGTGGAATGGAAGAACAGAAAAAAAGGGGAGAATTGTTTGATGGAGAAAATAGAGAAAGCATAGAATACGTGAAGCAGGTTCAAAGAGATTACCAGGAAACTAAAAACTCTATCGAAAACTGGCATAACAGCTTAAAAGAAACTAAGGACAGATTATCTGAACTGGAGGGCAGATTTGTAATATGGGAGAATGAAATGAAAAATTTCTTAAAAATAACAAAGAAACAAACAGCAATAATACAATGACTAGAAGATGATAAGAGGATCTATAACTTAAGAATTACGAACATAAAAGAAGAAGTAGGGCCCCAAACAAATGAACTACAAAAGCTACTCACAGAAATAATCCAGGAGAATTTTCCTAATTTAGCAAAAGGTAAAGATACTCAGTTGTATGAAGCATACTGGACCCCAGCCACCTACAACCCAAACAGAGCAACACCCAGGCATATAATAATTAAAATTCCAGAAATCCAATACAAGAACAGAATATTAAAAGCCATCAGAGACAAGAAACAGATCACTTACAAGGGAACACCCATCAGAATTACAGCAGATTTCTCAGCACAAACCATCAAATCACGAAGAACATGGGGGGAAATAATTCAAGCTTTGAAAAATAATGATCTCCAGCCAAGATCGATATAACCTGCACAACTATCCCTGGAAATTGATGGAAAAACAAGGTGCTTCCAGGATAAAGAGGAACTAGGGGAATATGCAACCACCAATTCAACTCTACAGAGAATACTACAGGATATTCTAAAAAAGAAAAATATGAAGAATCCAGAAATAGTAGCAGAGAGGCCACAATGAATGGAGCAGAAAACAAAATGAAGAAGACAAACTGACAACTAATGACAGAAAAAGAGCATACCAGAAATTAGGCAGAGAAGATTAGATGATAGGAACAGCTATTTTGGAGAAAATTATATCTTAATAGGTAATACTGATTTAGTATCATCTTGTTTTGAAGTCTCATCAAGCTTTTGTTCTTCTGTCTCCATTGGTCTAAACAGGTTGCATCTTATTGGATTTTATTATGTATGATAGTATAAACAAAAACTTTTATAGACAAGGAGATTATACAGAAACCATTGTTCATTTTCTGTTAGTTGGTTCTAAATACCCTGTAATACTGTCATTCTCTTAAATGGTTCTACATTGTTTTGATATATTTGATGCTATAGTATACGAAGTTATACTCAAAGATTTCAAGGAAAGAGAAAATATGGTAACTACTTTTATGTCGGGATTATCTTGTGGTGAAACACTATTTTGCTTAAATGGTTATGTTTTGATCTGTGCTGTTTTGCTGTTATGCCTTCTTTTATCTCAGTCTCCATTTTATTATTTACCTTTTTATTTTTATCCTTTTAATTAAGGGAAAAATATATTAAAAAATAGCAGGATATATTATAGTAACCCACTTTGACTTTCCATTATCTTGATTTAAAGCCCTGTATTGCTCTCACCATCTTGTTTTGACTGATGTCCCTCTATTCTGTTTTGCTTGATAGTACCAGGTTTGAAAGTTTAGGCAACAGCTGTGAAGATAGTGGGATTCATTATGATGCCCGTTCTGGTTTACTATTATCTACTTTGAAGACCTATAATGTCTCCAATGTTTTGGTTTTGCCAGTTTTGTTGTTTACTGCTTTGTTCAATTTTATTATAACTGATGATATAGGCAATTCTATTAGGGATAGTGGGAAGCATTATGGTAATCATTGTTCATCACCTTGTATTATGCTTTTACATTATCTATTATGTCCACCCTTTTGATTTGACTGACTCTGTTCTGTCACATTTGGTTCTACTCTCTTCCAAAAAAGTAATAAGAACTGTGGGAGCAACAAAACCCAAAATGTGTCATTGTCATTGTACAAAAGAGAGGAAAAGAAAGTGCTCTAAACGATATAACTGCATGTATATTTAAGTGTATAACATAGATAATGATATTACTGAGTTTTGTTGGATCATGAACAGAACTGTTTGCAGTCTCACTGTTGGAATGTTCACTTTATAAGCTTTAATTTTGTAACTTGAACAATTATTTCTAAGATGAAAATATGTAGTCCATTAACTAGTGATTTCCTCCTGTTTATTTTTTTGTGTAAATCTGTATAACTTGTACCCTTTCTCTGCTTTTTTCTTTTTCTCCTTAAATAAAATTTAAAAAAGAAAGAAGATTTAACTATGAAAAAAAGAGAAGAGAGGCATATAGAACTCCAACTAACCATAAAAAAATAAATCTACACATAGACATATAATAATCAAGATCCCAGAAAGTCACCACAAGAACAGAATATTAAAAGCTGTTAGAGAAAAGAAACAGATCAGCTATAAAGGAAAATGAATCATAATCATGGCAGAGTTATTAACACAAACCACCAAATTAAGAAGAGTTTGGTGTTAAGTGTTTCAAATTCTGAAATAAAACAGCTTTCGATTGATTGATATACCCTACAAATTGATTGATATACCCTGCAAATTTTGCAGATTGATATACTCTGCAAAACTATATTTCAAAATTAATGGCAAAATAAGGTACTTACATGATAAAAAAAAAAAAAAAACTGAAGGAATCCATGACCACCAAACTAACCCTACAGAGAGCACTGAAGGATATCCTAGATAGAGCTTAAAAATGGCCATGGTTACAAAAACAGCAATAGAGGAGGATCACCAAACAAGAGAGAAAATTGAATGAAAGGGAAAAGTGGAGGATACCATGGCAGACATGAACCAATGCATGTAATCATTAATGTACATGGCCTCAATTTAACAATTAAAAGAAACACAGAGAGAGGTGATCAAGAAACCAGATCCACCAATATACAGTTTCCCATTAACAGCAGAATAGATAGGAAAGATATGGTAATTTCACACAATGGAAAGCTACACAGATATAAAGTAGGATAATCTTGAGGCTCTTGTAGGTAAAGGGATACAACTGGAGATCATATACATAGATGGAACTATTTGAACTCATACAAATGAACACTGACTTATCTTCCTGGTATAAAAAACTGAAGGAGTCAGTGCTATCCAAAAGCACGGTAGATATTATGAAAGTGATAGGGGAAGAAACACTTAAAAAGGCAAAATGGTGACCCCTGTAAATTTTCTACTATTTAATTTTGAATTCTTGCATCATTTATGTAATTTTGTTAGGTTTGGATTTGTTATATATTGTTTTGTTAGATTTCAGTTTGTCTGATAGTATGGGCAGCTATTTTGAAAAACATGGAATGTATTAATTTGCCAATTGTTGATTTTCTATTATCTGGTTTGGTGGTGTGGACAGATATTTTGAACAAAAGAAGATTTTGTGGTAACCACTGTTGATTTCCTATCATCTTGTTTTCAAGTCCTATAATTCTTTAGTTATTTATTTCAAGTGTTTTTATTCTGTTTTTTTTTGTTTGATTTATTATGTATGATAGTTTGGACAGCTATTTTGAAGAAAATAAGAAACATGGTAGCCAATTTTGATTTCCTGTTATTTGGAATTCCTATAATGCTTTCATGATTTAGTTTTTATTGGCTCTGCTCTGTCCTATTTTGTTTGATTTTATTGTGTGTGATGGTATGGATACCTGTTTTGAAGAAAATGAGACACATTATGATAGCCAATGTTGATTCCCTGTTGTCTTGTTTTGAAGTCTTGTATTGCTTGCATTGTTTTTTTTTAAATTTTATTTAAAAGGAAAATGAGAAAAAACAAAACAAAACAAAGAAGTGTAAGGGTACAAGTAATACAGAACTACAAAAAAAGTAAGAAATCACCAGTTAACAGATTACACATTATCATCTTAGAGACAGTTGCAGAAGTCACAGTATCAAAGCATACAAAGTGAACATACAAAAAGTGAGACTGCAAACAGTTGTGTTCAATGATCCAACCAAAAACATTAATATGGTCATTTATTTAACACCCCTAAACACACTTGCAGTTGTATCCTTTAGAGCACTTACATTTTTACAACAAAATTTACACATTTTGGGTTTTATTACTCCTTAGTACTTATTACTTTCTTTGGAAGAGAATAAAGTCAAATATGGCAAAACAAAGCTGTCAGTCAAAACCAATGATAGACATAGCACATGATGTAAAAACAGAGTACAAGGTTATCAACAATGGTTACCATAATGCCTCTTGCTTCCTTAAAAAGAATTGTCTATCTCATTAGGTATTTTTTTTTGTCTTTTTCTTTTTAATCGGTACCAGGGATTGAACTAATGACCACCTGCTTGCAAGGCAGGTGCTTATGCCGCTGACCTAAATCTCCAGCCCCTATCTCATTAGGAATTATAAAGTGGAACAAAACAGTAAAGAACAAGACCAATAAAACATAAACCTTGTAAACATTACAGGACTTCCAAAGAAGATAATAGTCAAACCAAGAATGGTTTCTGTATTATCTCTTTGCCTATAACAATTTTTCTTCATACTATCACATATAATAAACTCCAGCAAGACACATCATGATAAAACCAATGGAGACAGAAGAGCCATAGTTTGGTGGGGCTTTAAAACAAGATGATAGTAAATCAGCACTAGCTATTATGATGACTTATTTTCTTCAAAATAGCTGTTCATTTCATCACAGGCAATACTATCAAGTAGCCCAGAATAAAGCCATTCCAATTAATGAGGGAAAGCTTTATAAGGCTTCAAGGCCACATAATGGGCAATCATGATTACCACATACTTTTATATATTTGAATCATTACTTACATTAAGGAAACTATTCGATATTCACACATGCGAGACTGATTTATTTCATTTATGAGTATGGTCTCAAGATGTACCCATTTATTGGTAAATATCTCAATGTGATCCTTCTTTATAGCTGAGTAATACTCCATTGTATAGAAATACCACAACTTTTTATCCATTCCTCAGTTGATGGGCACTTGGGTTGTTTCCAAGATTGGGCGATTACAAATTGCGCTGCTATAAACATAGGTGCACATATATCATTGTGGGATGATGCTTTCAGTTCTTCTGGGAATATGCCTAGAAGTGGAATAGCTAGAACAAATGGGACTTCCAATCCCAGCTTTTTGAGAAATCTCCAGACTGACCTCCACAAAGATTATACCAGTCTACACTCCCACCAACAGTGTAGGAAAGTTCCTTTTTCCCCACAGCCTCTCCAGCATTTGTTGTTGTTGGTTTTCTTGATCCTTGCCATTCTTTCAAGAGTGAGATGGAATCTCCGTGTGGTTTTAATTTGTATTTCTCTAATGACCAATGATGGTGAACATTTTTTTCATGTATTTATTTGCCATTTGTATTTCTTCATCTGAGAAGTGTGTATTCATCTCAGATGCCCATTTTTGGATTGGATCTTTGAATTTTGGGGGTCTGAGTTTTTTTTAATTCTTTATATGTTTTAGACAAAAGTCCCTTGTTTGAGGGGGAGTTCACTAAGATCTTTTCCCAGTTTGTGGGTTTTCTTTTCACTATGCTGGAGATTTCTTTTGACATGCAGAAACTTTTTAATAAGAGGTGATCCCAGTTATTGATTCTGGGAAGTATTTCCCATGCAGTTTGAGTCCTCTTCATGAATTCTCTACCTACCCCCATGTCCTCAAGGATTCTACCCAATTTGTCTTCCAATAGATATAGTATTTCTGTTTTAATATTAAGCTCTGTGATACATTTAGATTTTAATTTAGTACATGGTGATAGGCATGGGTCTAGCTTTAGTTTTCGGCAAATGGAGAGCCAGTGTTTCCAACACTATTTATTAAAGAGACTGTCGTTCTTCCAGTGAACCTGCTTGGTTCCTTTATCAAAGATGAGGTGGTTGAGTGTGCTTGTAGTTGTGGTTGTTTCTTCTAATCTATTCCATTGGTCTCAGCTCTGTTTTGATTCCAGTACCATGTTGATTTTACTACTGTTGCTTTGTAGTATAACTTCAAGTCAGGGATTGTGCTACCTCCTGCCTTGCCTTTGCTGCTTAGAATTGCCTTTGCTTTTCTAGGTCTCTTCTGGTTCCAGATGAATTTTAGGAGTGATTGCTCTGGATTTATAAGGTATGTTGATGGTATTTTTATTGGGGTTGCATTGAATCTGTATAACAGTTTTGGGAGAATGGCCATTTTCACAATGTTTATTCTTCCTATCCATGAGCAAGTGATGTCTTTCCATTTTCTGAAATCATCTTTGATTTCTTCTTTCAGTCTATTATACTTTTCCCTGTATATGTCTTTTACTTCTTTCATAAGAGTAATTACTAAATATTTTATTTTTTGCTTACTAGTGTGAAGAGTATGGTTTCTCTTATTTCCATCTCTGTGATTTCATTGTTAGTGTATAGGAATGCTACTGATTTCTGAGTATTGATTTTGTATCCAGCTACATTACTGAATTTATTTATTATATCTAAGAGTCTTTCAATGGAGTTTAGGGGGTCTTCTATGTAGAGTATCATGTAGTCTGCAAACAATGATAATTTAATTTCTTCTTTTCCTGTCTTTAACCCTTTTATTTCTCTCTCTTGTCTAATTGCTCTGGCTAGTACTTACAGTACTACATTAAATAGGAGTGGTGATAAAGTACAACCTTGTTTTGTGCCTGATTTTAAAGAAAAGGCTTTTGATTTTTGGCCATTTAGTATGATGCTGGCTGTTGGTTTGCCATAAATGGGCTTTATTATATTGAGTTAAAGACCATCTATTCCAATTTTCTGTAAAGTTCTTAACATGAATGAATGCTGGACCTTATCGAAGGCTTTTTCTGCATCTATAGGAATGATCATGAGATTCTTACTTTTGGCTTTATTGATATGGTGGATTACATTTGAACCATCCCTGCATGCCTGGGATGAATCCCATTTGATCATAGTGTTTAATCTTCTTGATGATTTGCTGCATCCTATTTGACAATATTTTATTGAGGATTTTTACATCTGTGTTCATTAGGGAGATTGGTCTATAGTTCTCGTTTTTAGTTGGATCTTTCTCAGGTTTTGGTAGTAGAGTAATATTTGCTTCCAGGAATGAATTAGAAAGGATTGCTTCCCTTTCAATTTCATTGAATAGTTTGAGGAGTGTTAGCATTAAGTCTTCTTTATATTTCTTGTAGAATTCTGCATTGAGTCCATCTGGGCCTGGGCTCTTCTTTGTAGGTAAGGACTTAATTACATTTTCAATTTCATTAATAGAGATTGGGTTATTCAGCAGTTTTACACCCTCTTGATCTAGCTTTGGTACTTCATATGTTTCTAGGAATCCATCTATTTCTTCTGTGTTATCAAACCTTTGAGAGTAGAGGTTTTTCAAAATAGGTGTTGATGATCTTCTGTATTTCTGTAGAGTCTGTAGTGATTTCACCTTTTTCATTTCTTATTGCATGAATTTGAGCTTTTTCTTCCCTTTTTAAAATAAGGTTGGCTAGGGGTTTGTCTATTTTATTTATTCTTTCAAGGAACCAACTCTTAGATTTGTTGATTCTTTGAATTGTTTTCTTAGTCTCTATTGCGTTGGTTTCTGCTCTGATTTTTATAATTTCCTGCCTTCTTTTGGCTTTGGGCTTAACTTGCTCTTCTTTTTCTTGCTGTTTGAGGTGTACCATCAGGTTATTTATTTGTATTCATTCTGTTTTCCTGATATCGAGACTCAGTGCAATCAATTTTCCTCTGAGGACAGTTTTCATTGCATCCCACAGATTCTGGCAAATTGTATCTGTATTTTCATTTTCTTGTAGGTGTTGTTTAATTTCCTCTGTGACCCACTGATTACTCACTAGTGTGTTACTCAGTTTCCATGTGTTTGTGGGTTTTTGCAGTATCTTTTATCATTAATTTCTAATTTCAAAGTGCTATGATCTGATAACATGCAAGGGATGATTTCAATTCTTTTGCATTTGTTTAAATATTTTCTGTGAGCTAATATATGGTCTATTTTAGAGAATGACCCATGTACTGCTGAGAATAAAGTGCATTCTGATGTTGTTGGGTGGAACATTCTGTATATGTCTATCAAGTTCATTTGTTTACAGGTGTGATTCAGTTCTGTTATTTCTTTGCTTGTTTTCTGTTTGGTTGATCTGTCACTTGGTGTCAATGGTGTTTTAATGTCTCCTGTTACAATTGTGTTACTGATAATTTGAGTTTTCATTTTTGTTAATAGTTGTTTTATATAACTGGCTGCTCTGGAGTTTGGTGCATATATATTTATGATATTTATCTCTTCCTCTTGCAGTTTTCTCCTAACAAGTATGTAGTCACCTTTTTGTCCTTTATGATCATTGTTGGTTTAAAGTTCACACTGTCTGCAAACAGAATGGCTATTCCTGATTTTATTTTATTTTTTTTTTTTGGATTCCTGTTGCATGAAGTAATGTTTTACGTCCTTTGACTTTCAGTCTGTGAGTATCCTCCTGGGTTAGATGTGTTTCCTGTAAACAGCTAATGGTTGGATTTTGTTTCTTTATCCATTCTGCTAGTCTGGTTCTTTTGATTGGTGCATTGAGAACCATTTACATTAATGGTTATAACTGTTATTTGCTGGTTTATTGTTGACATGTTATCTCTCTGCTGTTGCATCTTTATCTTTGTGTTCTGTTTAATTATCTGCTTTGCTTAGTGGTTTTTTGCTTTGTGTATCTAAACTGTCTCTCAATATTTTTTGAAGGGCTGGCTTGGTATTCATGTAGTTCTTCACCTGTTCTTTGTCATGGAAGTATTGTATTTCACCATCGATTTTGAATGATAGTTTTTCAGGATACATCAGTCTTGTTTGGAAATCATTTTGCTTTAGGTTCTGTAATACTCCACTCCATGCTCTTCTTGACTTTATTGTTTGTGCTGAGAAGTCTGCTGTGATTCTGATAGGTTTTCCTTCATAAATGACCTGTCTTTTCTCTCTGACCACTTTTAGTAATGTATTCTTGTGTTGGATTTCTGTGATGGTGATTATTATATGTCTGGGTATAGTTTTATTTTGGTTATGATTATTTGGAGTTCTATAGGCTTCACTGAACCTGATGTCAGTTTCTAATCTCGTGCTTGGGAAATTTTCAGCTAATTCTTCTCTAAGTATCCTCGTGACATCCTTTATGTTGTCCCCTTTCTTTTTGATTTATCTCTATCAATCTTATGTTGTTTTACTTTGCATCATCTTGCAGTTGTTGAATTGTTATTTCCTGATTCCCTGTTATTTTTAAAAGATCTTTCCTCTCCTGTTCACTAGCTGCAATCCTGTCTTCAAGGTCTGAAATTCTATCTTCACTTTCATTGAGGTGGTTTTTACAGCTTTCAGTGGAGTTTTTTTTTATTTCCTGTATATCTCTGTGCATCTGCTTTATGTATTCTGTTTGTTTCTTATATTGCTCATATAAAGATTCTATCTTTTTGTTTAGTTCTTCCAATTTTTTAACTGTGTTTTCTTTAGATATATTCAGAATCTCTTTCATTTCTTTTATCATTTCTTCTTTTACCTGGAAGATTATTTCTAGTTTGAATTCCTTTAAAGTTCCCTGGAATTGCTTGTTTATTTCAGTAGCTATTATGTCTGATATTTGAGGCATATGGCATATAGTTTCTTCTATATACATCGCTCCTAGTGTTTCTTGAGATGGGCTGGAGATTTAAGGTTGTAATTTGGTCTTTCATTCTGTCATTTTCCTATATTTCTGTGTTTTAAGTGTTGTTTGAAAGCTTCCTCAGGGTCTGCTGGAAATCCACTCCTATATTTCTGTGTTTCAAGTGTTATTCGAAAGCTTCCTCAGGATCTGCTAGAAATCCACTCCTATGTTTGCAGCTCCTGGGACTCTGGCACCCAGTTCCCCCAGGACACTGAGCCTCTGGAACCAGTGGTTGTCTTCTGCCTGTTTAGAACTCCATAGTTCCATATAAGCTGGCTCCAAGACACTGTGCGCCTGCCTGCTTGACTGAAACTCCACAGTTCGAGGCAGCCGGAATGGGGAGGTGGAATAGGTGCCTGGGACCCGCCTAGCCACTTAGCTGCACCAGGAAGGCTTGAGGGTCTCGAACAGTCTGGGCTTGGAGCAGAGTACACTGGGCACTTACTGCAGGCAGCGGGGCCTCTGGAACAGGTGATGCTCACCTGCTTGCTGAGAAATCCACAGTCCTCCAGACACATGGGAGGCAGATGCAGGCACCCCAGTTCTGCCCAGCCCTTACTCTGCACCCAAACAGTGCAAGAGTCCCAAATTGGCTGGGTTCCGGGGATAGTGTGCACCTGCCTGCTTGCTGGAAACTCCGCAGTTCTCCAAGTGCAGCCGGAATGGGGAGGCGGATGTAGGCACCTCAGACCCACGTAGCCACTTCACTGCACCTGGAAGCCTGGGGGGTCCCAAACAGTCTAGGCTTGGGGCAGAGTGCACTGGGCACTTGCCACAGGTCTTGGGGCCTCTGGAACTGGTGATGCTCACCTGCTTGCTGATAAGTCCACAGTCCTCCAGACACACGGGGAGGTGGATGTAGGTGCCCCAGATCCGCCCAGCCCTTACTCTGCTTGCATTGTTTTGTTCTGATTTGCTTTATTCTATTTGGTTTGTTTTATTCTCTTTAAAATAAACATACAAAGAAAACAAGACAAAATAAAACCTAACAAAGCAATATTGAACAAAACAACCCAGCCAGTTAAAAAGAGGAAAACCTATCAAGCAAACAGAGAGAAATAAAAGTAGTAAAATTCCACTGGCATCTACAGTTCTTTGGTAGGTCCAAGTTGGATCCCAGAAATGTGTTGTGTGCACCTAGGCAAGTTTGCCATGTGATTTGTGCTGTGTGTGGTATGATTTTGGTCTCTAGATCGGGGATTGGGACTGGTCTTTTGTTGCTAGAATTCTCCCAGAGTGGTTTCATAAAAAAGAAATGGTGCCCTCCTGCTCCACCCACTGCTATTCTGTGTGTGTGTGAAGAATTACAGTGCTACACACCCCAATCACCTTACTTACCAAATTCTAGTTTGTATTTTTGGTGTTACTTTAGACTTTTCCACTCTACTGGTCCCACCTGTCCAATATGCCTACCCCGCCATAGCTTTATTGGATCACTGATCCCATCTGGGATGGACTGTGTGCCCCCACTTGGGCCTTTCTGGATTATTTGTTCCACCTGCGCCAAAATGTTCATCCCCTCCTGGGACTTTGGTGAGTCACAGGTCCCATTTTGGTATACTCTTGTACTCTAACTACTATTAAGATAATGATAATGTAATAACTCCTGTATTCTCTTATTACTTTTTATGAATTTTTTCTTTATTTTTCATAAAATAAAAAAATCGTTTCCAAGTTCATTTAGGCAATGTCTCTAAAGTAAATTCTGAACTAAATAATGTAGCCTCTTATAACTCAGAGAGGTCAAGGTAGCATCTCATGGGCCAGGAAAAAGTCTTGCCAATAGAACGTAGATGGTGGGTTTGAATTTGTTTTCTCTTTGCAAGCCCACAACTATGGTGATGGATGATATGTCACCTAAAACTGAAATAATTCTCAGAACATGGAACACTTAGGAACTGTACTAGAAAGCACTTCTCACAGACTTCTAATTTCTCACTTATATTGAGGGAGCAGAAACTAGAGAGTTAGCTTCTGCGACAACAGAGTGAAGACTACAAGTAATTCTCAAGATAGCCACACTTAAGAAAAAGGGTCGGGGGAAGCCCATTATTACCTTAGAATTCATTTCTTTGCCTGTACCTTTCCAAGTATGTGCCCCAAGCCATAATGTTTTCCACCAGGTGAAGAATAGAGACAATAAATAGCACATACAACTAATCACATTTAACTCTGGAAAAAATGTTATCAGTGATGTTTATAGGAGATAACTGGGATGGACAAGGCATAAATTGAAAGAGTAACTGCATAATAGTGACATTGGAGATGAAAATAACAAACTGGTACAGAAGTTCTTATTTTAATAAAGTGACCTTCCACATATTCTTAACTTTTACTAAATAGGCAACTATTTCTTTGGTAATAGCAGTGGTAGCAGTAGTAGTAGTAGTAGTAGTAGTAGTATTAACAGTATATACTTAATATTTACTAAGCTAAAATTATGTATCGAGACCTGTGCTTAGTTCTTAAGATTACATTGTTTAATAGTCATGTTCTTCCTATGAGGTAGATATTACTGTATACAGTCTAAAGATCAGGAAACTTAAACACAGAGAAGTTAAATAACTTGTTAAGGATTGCACAGCCAAGAACAAAGGAACCTACAAATTAAGTGCTCTATAAATTATTATGCTTAGTTCAACAGAAAATCTTCTTGTCTAAAACAGAGAAATAAAAGAATTATGACTGTTGTGACTGGTGCCTTCAGATCAGGTTCAGCAAGAGTCATGCTCTTCAGTCTACTTTCCATTAACCTACTGTATAATCCTGCAAGACCAGTAAGTATAGTCCATAGTTACAGATGATTAAGCAGCCTCATGCTTTTAGCATGTGTTTATTGAGTGCTTTTGTATGCTAAAAAATGTACTGGTTGGTTAGACCACACCAGTTAACAAATTAGGTACTTACTTCATCTTCTTAGAATTTACATTTTATTGGGAGGGAAAGGGAATAGTAAATACATATGGACTGTGAAGAAAAATAAAATACAATGAAGAAGGATAAAGATTCTTTCTTCCATCTCTCAAAAACTAAGCACTGTCCTAGATTTATTGTTTATTAGATAGATCGATAGATTATAGATACAGATTATTGATTGATAGATGATAGACAGATAAACAGGTGATATGCTGCATCCTTCAGTGTTTGCTGTTTATCAATTATAGTATTCTACAACAAGCATTAATTTCATGTTACCTGTGTGTATGTAAACAGAGACATCATTTCTCCACATGTTTTCATTTGAGACTGAGACTAAAACGTCAACCTCAGGGGACATGCACTTTTTATTACGGAAGTCAGAATCTTCCAGAAGTACAAAATTAAGATATGATACCATTTAAAGTCTTGGCATGAATCTCTCGTACTATCAGTTCTCATATTATCTATCTATCATGCTATTTCATTGTGCAAAGCAATCCTATGTGCAAGTCATCAATGAACTGGGAAATATTATTTCTTCAATAGAGTTTGTAGGAGGAGGCATGACTATTTTCTGAATAAAATCTAATCTACAACAAATATATCATGCCACTTTGCATGTTTTTAATTTTTGTGTAAAGACATACACAGAAGTAATTCTTCATGTTGCAACACTCACTCAGTGTGATTTTTATATGAAGTCACATATGCAGATCCAGCTCATTCACTTTAACTTCCATGGAATAGTACATCAAATCAGTTTTTTTATTCATATACTTATAGATATTATATTTTATAGCCCAGGTGTCAGAGACCAACACTGATCGTCAGTATTATATATTTCCTTCTATCGTGTTGTACTAGAGTTCCCACAGCATATTCATGGAGGTTAAATGGCCAGATGTGGGTATATACCTACATATTCAAGTTTACTAGATGTTAACACATTCTCCAAGACATACCAATTTACATTCTAACCAAGAGTGATAATACGACTTCCGGGAGAACATGGCGGATAGATAACAGCAACTACCGGAGGCTCTCTGAAAGGCTCGGCTCAGAAATCAGGAATGATGCGGACTAAGGAGACATGAGCCGGTAGAGATATGCTCTGCTGACTCAGGAACGAACTGGGCTGAGAGAAACGAACTTGGAATGCAGTCCTGGTGCTAAAATAGGAACAGAAAAGTCTCAGTGTAGAGGCTGGACCCTGCGCCATTGGAAACCGCGGTTTGGATTTCCCGACACTCGGCGGCTGGCTGTCTCCACAGTGGCTCAGCAAGGAGAGACGCGCAGAAGCCCTGGGAACGGGAGTCTGCGAATGGAGTCGAAAACAGGACGGACAAGGAGGCGTACACTGACTGGTGGCGAGGTGAATGAGAGAAACTGACATTCCACCACAGTTTGACTCCAGCGGAGGACTTTCTGGGCTCGGGCAGTCCTGTAGGAGCAGGGCGCAGTGGCGACTCCAGCAACACATTCCCCTCTCGGACAGGATTGGTGAAAAGTGCCTGGCCTGCGTGACGCTGCGGGCGGACTTGGTAGGCTGGCCTAACCCAGATCCCAGAGCCTGACGGTGGCCCGGAGGGGTGACTCCCGCGTAGGCTGCCTAGTCCGTAACTCCCTGGTGTGCAGCGGTGGGCGGGAACACCTAGCCAGCGCAATTTGATCAGGCTGTGGCTGACAGGCAGGGAAGCTGGGCCTCCTATGTAAGCTTGCATTTTATAAGGAACGGAAAAAATGGGGAAGGGAAGCAACAAGAAAGGCTCCTCGGCCCCCAATTCTGAGAAACAGGCAATAGCGGACACTGCACCAATAGACATTAAGTGCCATATAGAGAGCCTCATAGACCAATTCAGGAATGAAGTTATCAATGACCTGAAGCTAGAAGTATGCGGAATAGTTAGAGAAATGCTAAGCACCACCCAGGAAAAAACAGATGGTGGAATGGAAGAACAGAAAAAGAGGGGAGAATTGTTTGATGGAGAAAACAGAGAAAGCATAGAGTACGTGAAGCAGGTTCAAAGGGACTATCAAGAAATTAAGAAGCCTATCCAAGACTGGCATAACAGCTTGAAAGAAACTAAGGACAGACTATCTGAGCTGGAGGGCAGACTTGTAATATGGGAGAATGAAATGAAAAACTTCTTAAAAATAACAAAGAAACAAACAGCAATAATACAAAGACAAGAAGATGATAAGAGGAGCCATAACTTAAGGATTAAGAACATAAAAGAAGTAGGGACACAAACAAGTGAACTACAAAAGCTACTCACAGAAATAATCCAGGAGAATTTTCCTAATTTAGCAAAAGGTAAAGATACTCAGATGTATGAGGCATACAGGACCCCAGCTACCTACAACCCTAACAGAGAAACAAGCAGGCATATAATAATAAAAATTCCAGAAATTCAATACAAGAACAGAATATTAAAAGCTGTAAGAGACAAGAAACAGACCACTTACAAGGGAACACCCATCAGAATTACAGCAGATTTCTCTGCACAAACCATCAAATCACGAAGAGCATGGGGGGAAATAATTCAAGCTTTGAAAGATAATAATCTCCAGCCAAGATTGAGATATCCTGCACAACTGTCCCTGGAAATTGATGGAAAAACAAGGTGCTTTCAGGATAAAGAGGAACTGGGGGAATTTGCAACCACCAATTATCAACTCTACAGAAAGTATTGCAGGATATTCTAAAAAAAGAAAAATACAAAGAACCCAGAAATGGTGGCGGGGAGGCCACAATGAATGGAGCAGAGAACAAAATGAAGAAAACAAACTGACAGCTACTGACAGAAAAAGAGCTCAACAGAAATGAGACAGAGAAGATTGGATGATAGGAACAGCTATTTTAGAGAAAATAACATCTTAATAGGTAATACTGATTTAGTATCATCTTGTTTTGAAGTCTCATCTAGCTTTTGTTCTTCTGTCTCCAATGGTCTAAACAGGTTGTATCTTATTGGATTTTATTATGTACGATAGTATAAGCAAAAACCTTTTAAAGACAAGGAGATTATACAGAAACCATTGTTCATTTTCTGTTAGTCGATTCTAAATACTCTGTAATGCTGTCATTCTCTTAAATGGTTTTACATTGTTTTGATATACTTAATGCTACAGTATATGAAGTTGTACTCAAGGACTTCAAGGAAAGAGTCAATATGGTAACTACTTTTAGGTCAGAATTATCTGGTGGTGAAGCACTATTCTGCTTAAATGGTTATGTTTTGATCTGCGCTGTTTTGCTGTTATGCCCTCTTTTATCTCAATCTCCACTCCATTATTTACTTTTTTTATTTTTATCCATTTAATTAAAGGGAAAAAATAGCAGGATATAATATAGTAACCCACTTTGACTTTCTATTATCTTGATTTGAAGCCCTGTATTACTATCACCATCTTGTTTTTGACTGATGTTCCCCTATTCTGTTTTGATGGATAGTATCAGGTTCGAAAGTTTAGGCATCAGCTGAGAAAATAATGAGATTCATTATAATGCCCATTCTCATTGACTTTTATCTACTTTTTGAAGACCTACAATATCTCCAATGTTTTGGTTTTGTCGGTTTTGTTCTTTACTATTTTGTTCAATTGTATTATAACTAATGATATAGGCAATTCTATTAGAGATAGCGGGAGGCATTATGGTAACCATTGATGATCACCTTGTATTATGTTTTTATATTATCTATTATGTCCACCCTTTTGACTTGACCGATTCTGTCCTGTTATGTCTCATTTGGTTTTACTCTCTTCCAAAAAAGCAATAAAACCGTGGGAGCAATGAAACCCAAAATGTGTAATAGTCATTGTACAAAAGAGAGGAAAAGAAAGTGCTCTAAACTATATAACTGCATGGATATTTAAGTGTATAAGATAGAAAATGATATCACAGAGTTTTATTGGATCATTGAACAGAACTGTTTGCAGTATCATTGTTGGAATGTCCACTCTACAAGCTTTAATTTTGTGACTTGAACAATTATTTTTAAGATGGCAATATGTAATCCATTAACTAGTGATTTCCTACTGTTCATTTTTTTCTTCTGTAAATCTGTATAACTTGTACCCTTTCACTTTTTTTTTCTTTTCTCCTTAAATTAAAAAAAAAAGAGTGATAATAGTCCTTTCTTATCAACACTTGCTCTAGTTGCACTTTTTTTAGTGCTGGAGATTGATCCTCTGACATGCTAGGAATGCTCTTTATTACTAAGCTACATCCACAGTCTTCCTATATCTATCTATCTATCTCTCTCTCTATCTATCTGTCTATCTATCTATCTATCTATTTGCAAAAGTCTTGTTATTTTGCCCAAGCTGGACTTCAGCCTATGATTCTACTACCTTAGCCTTCCAGGTAACTGGAATTATAGACTGCATCACCACATCCAGCTCACTTTTATATTTTTATGAAACCGAAGCATACAAAATTGCATTGCTTTATTGAATTTCTATTGTTTTAATTTATATTTTCCTTAAGTTCCAGGCAATTGAGCATAATATCAGATTTTTGCTTCAGTAAATTAATCATATTCTTTGCCTATTTGACATAATTAAATTGTTAATATATTCCTGTTGATTTATAGTTCTTTGTATATTCAAAATATTAATCTTTTGTTACAAATATCCTCCTTATAAATTCATACACAAATATCTTCTCCCAGTCTGAAATAAACCATTTCATTTTCTTTATAATAGTGTTCATTGAAGAGTTTATTAAATGTTTTATTAGTACATGTTTTCAGTGTATAATGATTATGTTCCTCATGGGAAGTTGATACATGTACATAACACATATTAATTCTTTTTTCAACCCTTTCTCCTCCTCTTCCTTAAGCTACTCTGTTCATCTCCTGGTCTCTTTCCTTTTTGCCAAAGATCTATCTCCTTTTATTTTGCTCTTCATATTTTGGATTTCTCACATAATAAAATCCATGTGATGTTTAAGATTGTGTGCCTGATGTAATTCACGTAATATTATGGTGTAAAAGTGCATTCATTATCAGAACAATGACTCAAGTTTATCATTCCTTATGGCAGCTTAGTACTCCATTGTGTAAATATCACATTTATTTATCCATTCTTCTATTGATTGACATGTAGACTGCTTCCAAGATTTGTCTATTATTAGTTGTGATGTTATTAACATGAATATGTGTATATCATTGTAATACAATGTCTTTAATTCTTTGAGGAAGAAACCTAGAAGGAGAATAGCTGGTTCCAGAGAAATTTCTATTTTTAATTTTTTGAGGAATCTCTCTACCTATTTCCATATTAGTTGTACTAGTGTATATTCTTACAGCCTAACCAGTATTTGTTATTGTTTGATTTCTTAATATCTCTGGCCGTTGCAGAACTTCAAATTAGAAAACCTCAGGTTCCATCACACTCTACATCTTTTAAAACAGAAAACATGCATCACTGCTTGGGTGAAAGTGCTGCTCATCCCAGAATGCAGCCTCACCCCAGAATCCAGACTGCCATCAACTACAGTATTACCTATTCACAAATTGGTAGAAAACAAGCATTTTGAAGGGCTCATCTGTCAAATACAAATAATCCAGTTTGGAAGTGGCATCTGTCACTGCTGCTAACAATCTACTCGCCACAACTAATTACTTTATGCCTCCTAAAAGAAAGGTGTCAGAAAAGCTATCAAACATTTTCAGTGAACAGAAGAATTAAGATTTTAATATAGTAAAACATAATATTCTTTTGACCTACAGATTGTACCTTTTGTGTTTTTTCTAGAAAACCTTTTCTACCCTAAAGCTGTAAGTATATTCTGTGATATCATCTTTTAAAAGTTTTAATTTTTCACAACTTGGTCATTAATCCATCTGGGACTGATTTTTTTTTTGAGTGATGTATATTAAGGATACAATTTTATTTTACTTTCTAATGCATAGTTTAATTCCAGTACCATGTTTTTCACCTACACGTCCTTCACAGCCATATACTGCTATTTCTGTTATACATCTCATTTCTTTTTACTTTTGTGTGTTTGTTGGTTCTTTATTCTGTTCTACTTCTCTATTTGTTTATCTATGTGGCAGTATCATACTTAATCTAGTTTTAAAGTGTATTGACATCTGAATGCCAATGTGAAGATTAGCAAGTGAAGTTCCACTAACAAGAGAGATTATTTATTGAAACTGTTGAATTTTCAAATTTATTTGGAAAGAACTAACAAGCTTTGAGGTATCAAGATTTTCCACTCATGAAACCTATTTATTGTTCTTCTTTGCTTTTTCTCATGTCATCAATAGTGTTCAACAATATTCTTTTCATCTTTTATAAGATTTACCCTTATATAGCTTATGTTTCTCATTGCCATTGGTCTGTAGAATTATTTTCTTGCTTTTTCTTCTGGTTTAAATTAAAATGTTTCCAAAATTGTATTGTTTGGTACAATAATTGCTGAAGGCTTGACGTATAACCTTTTTCAGGGTAGGACAAATTGTTAAATAATTAATGCCATAGGGTGGTAGTAGTAGA
This sequence comes from Cavia porcellus, assembly GCF_034190915.1. Classification (NCBI taxonomy): domain Eukaryota; kingdom Metazoa; phylum Chordata; class Mammalia; order Rodentia; family Caviidae; genus Cavia; species Cavia porcellus. Next base: position 72,777,418 of record NW_026947486.1, read on the forward strand.
GATAAGAGAATGGGCAGACAAGGAATATATCTTGAAAGCACAACTAATAGGACCTGCACAAGGATTGGAGGTACAAGCCAAGGGAGTGAAAGGAATCAGAAATTGCTTACAATCTTTTGGAAGAAGTAACTAGTTGAAGGAGCGAGGGAGAAAAAGTAATAACTTTGCTTGGCATAGGTTAAATTTGAGCAACCTGACTGCATTTAAACTATATCCTCATCAGCATGTATATGAGATTTCTCAGGGGAGATTCTGTATGTCCAGAGGAGTAATATGCCCTGGAAAATTTCAACATTAAAAGATTGAGGGGATCTTGATATGTAGCTCCATGATGGAGTGTGACGTTAGCATGCCCAATGTCCTGTGTTGGATACTCAACACCACTACCCCCAACAGTAAGAAGGGGTTAGTCAGAGGCAGAAGAAACAGACAAATGGGCAGAAATTCAGGTAAATGTAGTGACATTTTCTTGACTAAAGTGAGAATAATTGTAAGGAATAAATTTAAGAAGTAAGATTGGGATCTCGGTTTTTAATATACGTAATATTTCAAGCCCACTAGACATACAAATAAAGAATGGAGTAAGTAATTAGACATGAGTCTGGAGTTCAAAGAAGTTTGCTCTGGAGATACTGAGAGCTATTAGTATTTGTTTTCTGGTTCTTGGTTGTAGTTGTAGATTAAACTACATGGTGCTAGATGTGGTGATCCTCACCTGTTGTCCCATTTACTCAGGAGGCTGATGACAGAAGATGGCCTGAAACCAGAAGTACAAAGCCAATCAGGGATGAATGATGATAGGGTGGAAAGGGAAAGAAAAGGAGAACAAAAATGATTAAAATGTGATATGCATTTGTATCAATTCCCTAAGATAAACAAGTCATCTTATGATACCATCTTTAAATGAATAAATTTGTTTTGAAAACTGCATGTTGACTTAAAAAATGTATATATGTCCAGAACCTATTCTAGATCATTTAAATTAGAACTTTGAAAGTAGGCATTGATCTTAGCTTAATTTTAATACAAGTTGATCCTGATTTGCAATCAGGTTAGAAAACCATTGGTATACATTAGTATTTCTCAAAGTTTAATGTAAATTAATCACTATGGGGGGTGTTGCTTAAATGCAGATTTCTATTCAGTATACCTGTAGTAGAACCCAAAATTTTCCCCTGCACCCTGACTGGTACTGAAGTCATAACAGTGCCTCTGTCTCAGCCTCCAGAGTGCTAGGATTCAGGTCTACACATTCATGCCAGGCTCTAAGAGTCTCAATTAATAATGCTTTCTCTTATGAGGCTGTTTGAGATCATAATCTGAGCTTTGAGCTATAAATGTATAGAAAAATATTGAAACCATAACATGGGATGAATTCCTTAAGACAGTAGGCATAAACAGAAAAAGTGCAAGAGTAAATAATAATTTTCTTCATCATTGGTTGAGAATGTGGTACAAGCACAGATAAAGCAAGTTATTCAATTTAACCAGTATTAAAACTTTTTTGGACAAATATATGGCCAGATGAATGAGAAGCAAAAGAGTGGAACATTTATGGACAGGCAATTACAAATAGAAGTCATGAAATATAGATTGGAAAGTGAGATGAGATCAAAGAGTTGGTATTTTTTTTTTTTTTGGTTCTAGGGATTGAACTCAAGATTTTGCACTTGCCAGGTAGGCATTTGTGCTGCTGAGCTAGACCCCTGTCATAAGACTGTGGATTATAAACAATATAATCCATTACAGGAAGTATTGAAAAAGAATGGGACATTTGAAGTCAAGTGTTTCATGATGGTGTGTTTATTTGTGATATCAAAAGTAAGCAAAGCAGAAGAAATCATAGGCAGTTAAAAAGTCAATAACCAAATAATTTAGAGTCCAAGAAGTTGAAATAAAGGCTCACATTGATGTTGAAGTTTCCAAAAGGATATGAATGGAGAAGACAGTGATCCAAGGTGACTGAAAGACAAGCAAATGATAGCAACAAGTGAATAGAGGGATTTTATAGACTAGTGGTGCCCAGAGAGTCTAAATCAGTTGAACAAAAATGTCTAAAACCTCCTCAGATTTAATGTGAACCAGAGTTAAAAACCCTGTGTTAGAACAAGATTGGTAAACTATCAAAATTAAAAGGAATGTGGTCACTAGAAGGCTAGTGTACATCAGCAGGCAGTAGATGTTGTAGAAAATACAGTAAACTCAGAGATGCTGAGTAACTTGCCCAAGGACACATAGCTAAGAAATGTTTGAGCTAGGGTTCAAACCTTGATGTGTCTCCAAAGACTGGTCTGCCACCACTTTGCCAGGCTGCCTAGGAGGACAGTATTTTAGTTTATAAGGATACAAAGAAATATCTTCTTAAGAAAACCACAGGCCCCAGATGCAATTCTAATAGACCACAGAGGCAGAAAGCACTGTCATCTGGAGTGATTCTGATATTTGCCTCCAAATTACCATTTTGATTTCTCTTAAACTTTTTTCCTCATCTGAAGGTGCCACCACCTCTTCAGCAAACACTACATGAAAGGGAGCCTGTTTCAGGGTGGTGCTCACATGGGGGCATGCTGGCTACAATGTCTCCCAATGTCTTGGGAGAGTGGTACTTCTACCAAGTATTACTCTCCAGGGCCTCCTTTCTGGAAAGGGAGGAAACAGGATACAGTGCTGCAGTCAAAATCAAGCACTTTTTTTTCTCCCTTCTCTCCCTTCCTAATATAAGCGGCTCCCACAATGAAAATTAAAATAATTTGTGTGCACACGTAACAGTTGTTTGTTTGCTGTTAGCTTGTAGGACTCAGTGGGGGTTTGATGCATTTAGAAAGCAGTTCAACCCTGAGAGATCCTAATCTCATAAGTAGAAAAAAAGAAAATTGAAGCCGAAAACTCATTTTCCTACACCCAAGAAAAAGGTCGGTAATAAGCATTCTTCAACTCCAGCTCCCCCCAGCTCAAAAAATGATCTTAAACCAAGCATGCAAGGTGGAAAGTATTCCTTGTAAGGATTCTACCTCCTGTCTACTAAGACAGTTTTATTGGACCCAGTGGGAAATTGATTACAAATTCTAGAAATAGCACACCTTTCCCCTTAAGCCATGAAGTAAGATGCTTTCCATTTTTATACAATGTGTTCATTACTAGTTTTTTCATACTTCCATTTTTCCTCATTACCAGGCTGCCTTGGGACCAAAAGCAATCCCAGAATTTTCGTATGTTGGTGTTTCTATATAGAGTGAATGCTAGAGTCTGAAGAAAGTGTGTTATGGGAATGTGGGTCCCCACACACAAACTGCAGGGAAATACAAGGGCCATCTATTAGGCACTTGGTCTCCACTGTAACAACTTGAGGAGGTGGATTTTTTAAGAGATAAAACCTAATATAAGTTGATGTAGATCAACTGAGGATCCTACCCTTGGAAAGGACTAATGGAGTTCTGCACCCTCTTGTAGTTCTGCTGAGAACGAGTTGCTATGAACACCTCAGCCTGACACTTGAGTCTGTGGCTTCTACTGATACGCAATGTTACCATTGCCACAACCAAGATGTGATACTGCTGAGCAGGCCCTCAACAGAATTTAATGAATGCAAGCACCATACCTTTGAACCTTCAGAACTGTGAACTAAATGAATCTCTTTCCTTCACAATTCGTCTGACTCAAGCATTTCATTATATTATCAAAAAGCTGACTAGTACATCAATCATATATCATTCTGAAAGGACTGAACTCTTCCTTTTAGTGCATTTTATTTGACAGTGTGCAAAGTCTCTACTTCTCAGAAGTTTTCCTTGTTGCCTCATCCTACCAAGATTTACTGCCACCCAATATTGCAAAATCCAGAATTTTCTTTCCCAAGGGCCAGAGCCTTTCCATTTTGGTCTGGGGCACATATTCCACCATCACAGGATTCCACTATCTGAAAATCACCAGTAGCTGTTAGTCAATGAAGCACCTATTCCTCTTGGATCAAAGGTTAAGGAGTGCCATTAGAGTGAGCCTGTGCTCCAGACAGACATGACCGACTTAGACCTTGTCATCCAGGTGTAGAAATTTTAACCTATAAAGACATGCAAATTGGACAGTCACTATCCATCCAGTGTTGTTTTAGGAAAAGTGCCATGCTAAATGGGCTCTCCTAAATATTCAGTCTACTCTGACTTAGGCCAGGTGAATGGTCTCCTACCTCTCACTGCCTCCCCAAGATGGAAGTGGTTCCAAGGTTAAAAGGACCCATGGTTAGGCATTCAGTCTGCACATAAGTGGGGAAAGCATGACAGACAGCTAGCTATGGGAAAAACAAAGATCTCCGAGTTTCTCTTTCCCCCATGCACAATAGTAACCCAAAAAGGCAAATGCAGCTTTCAAAAGTCTACTCCAGACCATAGGGGAAAAATTGGATCCGTCAGATATTTACACCAAAACAAGGCTTAGGAGAGAAGAAACCATATACCGGCAGGGAGAAATTTAAATTCAAATTGAATATAGTACTCAGTACTCTCTGAATTTAAGCCCCCAGAGGCCTTGTTTCTTCCCTGAAAATGAATACTTTTCAAATATTATCTCTTTTCTTCAGGAAAAAAAAAACAGTCGAACTAACTTCTCTCAACAACTAATTCCTAAAAGAATATAGTTGTTTTAAATTTTTCTTTCAAAGTAATCCCTTCCTTCTTAGATTATAATATTTGCACAGTTTGTTTAGGTATTTGGGCCAAGGAGCGCAGCAAAGCACATACTTTCAAGAGAATCACAAGACAATGACAGCATTAGGGCTAAGGACACTGAGTTATTTTTGTTTCACCCCCAAAACTCTCAAGCTTCATGTTTTGCCCTCTCCTGCCATGGCCTAACATCAATGGACTGTAGTGAAAGACTTCTATGTTAGCTGATTTCTGATTGGATCTGGGCACTGGAAAAATATTAGAGAATAGGAAGAAAGTGAGATGTATATTTTATTCTGATGTCCCCTTATATACTATATTTATATTGTATTTTGCTACCTAAACCCACCACTCTTTATCAGACAGCCAATCCCACACAGCTAGAGTTCCTTCTGGGTTCCAATAACACTGTTAATTCTTCTCACTACATCAGTCTTAGGTGTGATGATGGCTCCTCACTATTAAGTCTTTCCCTATTTAACTTGACATTTAGGTTCCCTTAACCTTATTCACACTACCAAAAGGGTTCTTCCATTAAGCTCATGTCAATTAAGCTCGCTGAATGTACCATCTGTTGCTTGCTATGACTTTGATGTACACACTCATTTCCATAAATACTATCCTGAAGAATTCCCCCAAAATTTCCTAACCCAAGGAAAAAAAAAAAAAAAAAAAAGAGATCGCTCAATCAAATCTAGTTTTCTGAAGAAAGTGATCTGCTTTTTCCTAAACGTATTACATATTCTCCATACGCTGTTTTCCTAAATTAAGGCTACATTACTGAGTCGAGGCAATAAAAATGAGGTTTGATCCAGTTCCATTTTTATTTCAGTTGTTCTGAGTCATCTTTTTTAGGGAAATAGAATTCTACAATTCCAATTACATTCCTTCCCTCTTACTGAGGTATGTTCAACTTGCTTTACCTTAGAAGCTTAATCCACATCCTTGAAGGAGATAACATATGACATGAATTTAATCACCAGGTTTTTTAATCTATTCTTCTTCTTGTATTCCCCACTTTGCTAATAGGAACCACCCACATACCAGAGTGGTCATCCCAAAATTGTCTATTTCTGTTACCTACACTTGTCAATTAAACATTAAATTCTATAGGACTTACCCCATATATGTATGTTGAGAGATATTCTTGGGACCAGAAATGTCTCTAATTTCATGGTTTTTTTTGGATTTTGGAATATTTCATAGAATTTACAAATTGAGCATTCTAAATCCAAAATTATAGAATCCCAAATACTCTGAAACATTTTGAGCACCAAAACAACCCTTAAATAGCTTTGGATTTTGTAGCATTTCAGATTTCAGATTTTCAGATTAGGAATGCTCAAACTGTATCCTCTTTCCAATCTATCTATCTCTCCAGTACCACAGTCACTAACTCAGTTCAGGACTTGATCTTTTCCACGTAGATAATGAAGATCTCTGGTTTTTCTCTATTCTCTTTCATTCTTGTTACTATAATCAAATTTATCTTAGGGAAAATATAACAGATATGTTTATGGCCCTTCCCTTTCAATGGCCTTTCTTTAGTATAAAGCCAATTTTTTTTTACCTTGTCTAGAATAACCACGGCGTCCCTTGTTTTTTTTTCATCTTGTATTGCCTCCTTTTTTTATACCTGTCTCTCTCTGTGCCTCTGCTTAAACTTCCCCTTGCCTACTGTACTATTTACCTTTGCTGACTATTGCTCCCTGTTCATCTCTCAGACCCATTCTAGTACCTTTTCTGGAAAAGTTTTCCATGAAACAGATCATTCCATAAATTTTATATGGCTTTTCTGAGATCTTTAGCATCTTTTATTTATTTTCTTAACACATAAGCAATATGGCCATTATTTATCTATTTGACAATACCTTATTATTGCCTTATTACAGTTATTAATAATATTTCATTAATGATCTTATTACAATTAAAATCTGTGTCCATATTCTTTAACACTAATACTTAACACAGAATACAACACATAGTAAGACACTGGAAGAAATGGATAGTTAATAAGGGGCTAAATGAATGAATGAAATATGAATGCAATGGAATATATGCTTGAACTCACTTATGTACCTAAGGTCAATATAAGAATCCTGACTCTAATGAATAGCACATCATTCATGAAGCCAGTTTTTTCCTTTTATCTTCTAGATAAGGCTGTATCCAAATCATTCAGGAAAAAATAAGGATAGAACATGAATTAGCTTTTTGAGTAACAGGCCCAAAATTGTAGATATGGTTCAATAAGATCTAACCTGAATTAACTGAGGGAAAGAGTCAATAATTTTGACCCAAGGAGACACCATATTCTACACCATATATTGGGCTTGAGTACAGACGGGATAAAGGTCAGTCTTAGGTGACATCAGGGCTGTGCTCTTTCATGTCTAGCTTAATTTAATTGGAGGAAAGATCATTTAATGAGTAGTCATTGAAACAGGTAGAGAAACTTGTATTAACACCACCAGGGGTAACTGATTACAGGGGCAACATTGCCACTAAAAATTTCCAAGTTAAATTTAATGAACTCTGATAGAAATCTCAATAAGGATGAAGTAGAAACTTTTTTTTTCATCATCACTATGAATTCGTATTCATTGAGTACTCAACAAATGTTAGTCTCCTTTTAGGAAATCTGATGAACACCATTTCTATATCAATAAGGGATTAGGAATTATTTGCTACTATATTTTGATGGTAGTTACTCAACTAGAACAGAAAATGAATACCTATGAATATCCTAAATTATAATACAGAAGTGGCCTCACACTATATGCAAGCAACCATGATTAACATTTTCCCTGCTGGGAGTTATCCTCTTGCCAAGCTTCCTCACAATCGTGAAGGAAGAAAGCTAAGAGAAGGTGTGGTCCTAAGAAAGACACAAATTATTTGAGTGAGCACGTCCAGAGATGTTTGGGGATGGGGATGGCAATAAATACTAAAGGGAGTGGTAGGATCCAGCCCTGCCCATCTCATGGCCCATGCCTGCATACTCATTCTGACTTGGCCTTTAAGCTTTAAGGTAAGAGGAAGACAGGAACTGAAGAACTCCAAAGAGATGCTTGGTTATGCAGTTACCTTTCAAGTCAGAATCTGCTCCTAATTTTATATAAGGGATCACATTTAGACTTGGGCATCCTTGGGTACTCACTAGTTGGTTAAGTATTTGACAGAATCACTGTGAGCTGAAATAAACCTTTCCTCCTTCAACTTGTGGGTGCCAGCTATTTTGTCTCAGCAGTGAAAAAAAATGTTCCAGGTGAATTTTTTTAAATATCCACTGACCCACTGGTTTATAGGAAAGTGAAAGTAATTGACAGATGAGCTAAAAGCATAAAGATACTATGCTGCACTACTGGCTGGTGGGCACCACCTGGCCTAGTCTTGTCTTAGTACCTCTTTTCAAGTTCCCTTTCCTTCCCTTTCCCACCCTCTCCAATCAATCTTCATTCAAAGCTCAAGGTTTGAGGCAGTGGTCAAGCTCCATGGCGTAAGAATTGGTGTTCTTCATGATGCTCTCCACTAACATGACAGGCTTGGGGTTTCTTCCAGCAAAGCAAGAGAGCCAAGTACAGATCAACATAGCTGCAGCTGCTCCACCTCCAGCACAGTAATAGGCCCAGCCAAGCTGACATGTACCTGCGGAAACAGGGACACAGATAATGAGGATTGGAATGTCACACATTTCTTTTCATAGCAAACTGTAGAAATGATCCCTGCAAGTATAGTTTTCACATTTTTAAGATATTCATATTTAAGATATAGTTAGGGGATGAATATGAGGTAGTGAATGCAACTGGATTTCCCATTTCCTCCATTGCAACTGCTGGTCTCTGTTTTAGCAAGAGTCTATAAGACTTTATTTTTCTGTTAAAACAGAACCTGAGGGTAATGTGGTTGGTAATAGTGTGGTAGTGCTACTGACAATAATAACAACTTGATTATGTGTCAAACATTATCTTAAACTCTTCACACATTGATCATCACAGTAACTACATGAGATAAGGATTTTTATTGTCTTTGTTTTACTAAAGATGAGGCAACTGATGCACATGCAACAAAAAAAAAATGGTAGAATTAAGATAATAAGTCTTGGTGCATGGTAACTCTACAGCTCCACACTTTTAACCAAAGTGATTTTCTTACTTACTTTGTCTAACTGCTGTGACAAAATAACCAACACCCACAAGTTAAAGGAGGAAAGGTTTATTTAACCTCAGACCTTGTAGAAGTTTCAGTCTATAGTCATCTGGCTCCAAGGCAGAGTGACATGACAGAGAAACATCACAGAGCAGAAACAGTTCACGGCATGAGAAGTAGAAGGTAGTAGCAGAAAACAGTGAGCCTGTTTTTCCCTTTTATTCCATCCAGGCTACAAGCCTTTTGGGTGGTGTCACCCACATTCAAGGTGGGGTTTCTCTGTCCAGTGAATGCATTCATCCACACCCAGAACTACATTAATTCCAATCAGTGAATCAACTGAGTACCAGATACCCTTAATTCTAGTATCACATACCCTAGATCCAGCAAGTTCCAAAAATCCCCATCTATAAGTACATGAGTTTTGGAGGATATATCTAGATAAAAGTCATAACAGTTGCAAACAATTGAACATAGGCTGCTTTCAATGAGCCATATCCTGCATCATCAGATCAAACTCACTCCGAATTAATACATGCATCTGTCCCAACTTATTGACTCAACACTCAGGAAGTTTAAATTAGAACAAAAGCCAAGATTCTAAAGGGATAATTTTAGTTTCAAGTGTGATAGGAAATATTATCTACTCTAACATATCTATTCCTTCACGTGCTATTTTACCAGAAGTGGATACCTTTGTTTGGAGTATTTGTGAATTTTAAGCATTCTTTCAAAAAATGTTAATGCCCAGAGAAAGAAAAGTCATTATTTTATGAGGTATCAAAATCAATAACTGCTAAAATAACATGCATAAACAAACAGGACTTCAGAAATTGTGGTAGGTGACCAATTACACAAAATTGCAGAAAAATTCTGAGAAAATCAAGCAGCAACTTTCACCTTGCTCACAGCTTTGCAGAAGGCTAGTCCATACTATACTCAAGTGTGGATATTAATACTGATATTTTTGACAATTTATTATTTAAAAGCTAAATCCAAATAAATAGACCATTGTTTCTGTATGTATGGTACCCAATGAAATTTAAATTTCCTAATTTTAATTGACTAGTTAATGAGTCATAGAGAGTCTAAGATGGCCTCAAGTTAGACTCTGTTGCTTTTACATTCATGTGTATCTAATTGATCTCAGATTTCTCCCTTGTCTTTCCACTACTAAGACATCACCCATACTGTCTCTCCTGCTTGAAGCCCCCTCTCTTCTATTCACCAATTCATATCTTCCACAGAATATTATTCAGAACTTGACACCTGCCAGAAACATCCTTCAATTCTTTGCAGTGGACTTGTCACCTCAACTAAACAGCTATGTAGGAATTCATCTGTGCACTGCATGCACAGGTGTATGTGTTGGACAAAAAATTGTGAGGAAGATTTGCATTTCACATATTTCTTTTTTTTTTAATTTTATTTAAGGAGAAAAGAAAAAAAAAGCAGGGAAAGGGTACAAGTTATACAGATTTACAGAAAAAAAATGAACAGTAGGAAATCACTAGTTAATGGATTACATATTGTCATCTTAGAAATAATTGTTCAAGTCACAAAATTAAAGCTTGTAAAGTGGACATTCCATCAATGATACTGCAAACAGTTCTGTTCATTGATCCAATAAAACTCTGTGATATCATTTTCTATCTTATACACTTAAATATACACGCAGTTATATAGTTTGGAGCACTTTCTTTTCCTCTCTTTTGTACCATGACTATTACACATTTTGGGTTTCATTGCTCCCACGGTTCTTATTACTTTTTTGGAAGAGAGTAAAACCAAATGTGACATAACAGAACAGAATCGGTCAAGTCAAAAGGGTGGACATAATAGATAATGTAAAAACATAATACAAGGTGATCAACAATGGTTACCATAATGCCTCCCGCTATCTCTAATAGAATTGCCTATATCGTTAGTTATAATACAATTGAACAAAACAGTAAAGAATAAAACCAACAAAACCAAAACATTGGAGACATTGTAGGTCTTCAAAAGTAGATAAAAGTCAACAAGAATGGGCGTCATAATGAATCTCATTATCTTCACAGCTGATGCCTAAACTTTCGAACCTGATACTATCCAGCAAAACAGAATAGGGGAACATCAGTTAAAAACCAGATGGTGAGAGTAATACAGGGCTTTAAATCAAGGTAATGAAAAGTCAAAGTGGGTTACTATAATATATCCTGCTATTTTTTTCCTTTAATTAAAAGGATAAAGATAAAAAAGTAAATAATGGAGTGGAGATTGAGATAAAAGAGGGCATAACAACGAAACAGCGCAGATCAAAACATAACCATTTAAGCAGAATAGTGTTTCACCACCAGATAATCCTAACCTAAAAGTAGGTTTCACATATTTCTTATCTGCCATTTCCACCTTTCAGATTGTTGGCTCAACAGCATAGGTATATTTGTTTGTTTTCTCTGTCGTGTTTCATATGCTATATCCACAACTTCAACATACATGATATAGTCTAACAGTATTTTGAAGCTGGATATTATTGCATTTTCAACTTTTTACATACCAAAATCCAGGTTAAATTTTGAATTAAATATGAAAAACTAGTTAAAATTAGTATTCTATTTGTTTCTAGACTGTGCCATGGCCTTTTTCACTGTAAGCACTATACACATTCTCTTCCCTCTGCCTGAAATGCTCATTGCATATTCTTGTGTGTATATATACTTTCCACCACTCTCTCTGTTTAGTCAAATTTCAGTGATTCTTAAGAGTTCATCTTAATCATTAATTCCTCCATGAAAACTTCCCTGACCCTCCTAAGCCAAAACCCCTCATTAGTACCATGTATCTGTGTAGTTCCATATGTCTGGACTTCTGTACTGGAAGGGATCACTCTTTCATCTCTTCCCATAACAAGTGTCAACTGTTAGTCTTTTTGAGGAGACAGCACTTTACCAAAATAATTGAATAGTCATGTATTATCCCTATGATGCTATAGTCCCCTCTAAAATCATAGTAAAATCCAGACTACAACAGTTATGAAAACAATTTAAACTTCAAGGAGACAGGGAATACTTTTAAATATTTTAAGGTAAGCCCTCTTTGCAAAAGAAATTCAAGTATTTGTACAGTGGTCTAGAAATGAAAAAATTTGGTAGACTCTTGGAAGAATATTCAGAAAAATACCAAATTGAAGTTACAAATGAAACAAAACCTTATTTTTTTCAGTACTGAGGATTGAGCCAAGAAACTTCCTAAAACATTGAGTTCCTTCCTTCCTTCCTGCTTTCCTTCCTTCCTTCCTTTCTTTCTCAGACACTTTGTCACTCAGGGTGGGTTTAAACTTCCAGTTCTCCTGCTTGTCCTCCCAGAGGGCTAGAATTACAGGTTTGTTCGACTAGTATCCCCCTTCTTATCACATTTACTAACACACACACACACACACACACACACACACACACACACACACACATATTCACGCACATCATTTTCTCACTAAAAGTAGGTTTCACAAAATGCTTTGGGGATTCGTAGAGTGAAAACTCTTAAGACTGGCAAACTTTCACCTTCTACCACCTTTAAGAGGAAGGCTGCTGCAGTGGTTATGTTTAGATGCTCAAATAAAACTCATAAAACACCCACCAAGCCCAATGCAAGACCCCCATGCCATACTTTGGGTGTGCACTCTAATCAGATGCCTGGGTCCTGGGAATTCCTAGCTCTACCCAGCTCAGTGCAAAGCCCAGGCTCCATACTTTGCAGTGTGCTCTAGCTAGCCTTGCAGGTCCCAGAGGATCCATGCTCTGTCCAACTCAGTTTCCCAGCATAATTCATTGGGGGAGTGCCCCGGCCAACCATGTGAGACCTGGAGGTTCTGAGCTCCTCCCAGCCTAGTGCAAAGCCCTGGCACCATACTTTGGCAGTGTGCCCCAGCTAGCCAAGCTGGTTCCAGAGGAGCCAAGTCCTGTCCAGCCCAGTGCAGGCTGGTTCCAGAAGAACTGAGTGCTGTCCAGCCCAGTGCAATGCCCTGGGAGTGTGCTTAAGCTGGTGTCAGGGTCCCAGAGGAGCTTAGTCCCAATCAGCCCATTGTAAGCCCCCAGTGCTATACTTTGGGAGTACACCCTCGCCAGCCCCAAAAGTCCCATGGATACCAAACCCTGCTCACCTCAGCTGATATCCCTGGCACTGTCCACTAGGGGTGCACCTTGACTAGCTGTATGGGTTCTGAAGGCTTTGAGCTCTTCCCAACCCAACATAAAACCCCAGTGCCATCTTTGCTGGTGCATCCTCAGTAGCCACATAGGTCTGAGAGGTTCTAAGCTCCTTCCATCCCAGCTAAAGGCTCTGGCACTATAATTTGTGGGTACATTTCATCTAGGCATGTGGGGCCTGGAGGATCAGAGATCTGCCTAATCCAGTGCCACATCCTGACACCATCCATCAACAGAATACTCTGGACAACCTCATAGGACTTGGAGAAGCTGAGCGCCACCCAGCCCAGCACAGTGCCCAGGAACCATCTGTGGAGTACCACATGGAAAAGTACGGGTTCGAGAAAGTCCCTATTTAAGAAAACCTCTGCTATCAGGGAAAGCCCAGTGAGCCCCAGGGAATAAGCCCCATCCATCATTTTCATGTCACCCCAGGAACCTCAGCACAAAGGAAACCAGGTTCCTGGCCCATACCTTTAAACCATGGGATAGTCAGCATGGAAGAGGCTTGGACTTAATAAACTCATCTAGAGAAACCTAGAAAAATGACAAAACAAAAGATAAAAATGCACTCTCAGACCTCAAACCCACTGAGAACAAGCCCAAGAGACACTGACATGGAAGGAACTGGAAGTTGAACAACTGAAGTAATAGCAACTGAAATGATAACTAAAGTAAAGAAACAAACCCATGCGGCTATAGAGAAATTAGATGAGAAATAATCTCTTAAGTAAAGAAAAAGAAATAACAGATATTATGAAATAAATGTTAGCATATCTACAGAAGACATAGATAGACAACAGAGCTCCTGAGGTCTGGCCATGGAGGGATTCAGGCAGCTCATTCACCTGCCCTCTTGGTAAGCCCCTGCAGTGTGGGCCTGGAGCAGAACCATTACCTGTGAGCCTACTGCCACGTGGGCTGAAAATCAAGCACCCTTCCCCCGCCTGCCCCCTCCCCCCATAGCTACTGGGGATATATGTTTAAGCATCTCTTGGGAGGATGACCATGTGCAGTATAGCAAATATGGGAGATTTCCTTCTATGTTCTGTTCTAAGGCATAGGTTGCTTTCACTGTTTTGTTATGTTTCTTTTGCTCTATTCAGTATTCTCAATTGGTTTTATAATGTTTTATTTTTGGTTTGATTTTACTATACCTAATTGACTGGACAACTATTGTGAAGTTAAGGAGATATACCATAATACATATTACTACTATCCCAGTATCCTACTGTGAAATCCTGTACCAATTTCACTGCATTGTCTCGATTGGCTTTGTTCTGTCTTGTGCTGTTGCATTTTTACTACATTCAAAATAAAAAAAAGAAGATATAGATAAAAAATAGAGGAATATAAGAAAATTATGGAAACTTTGAATGAGCAATAAGTGAAAGAAGTAGAATGCATGAAATAGATTCAAAGAGATATTCAGGAAATTAAAAATTCCATTGAAAGCTGGCAAAACTGCTTGAATGCAGCTGAGGATAGACTTCCAGAACTTGAAGACAGGATAGAAGCTAAGAATGATGAAAGGAAAGATCTCCTAACAATAACAAAGGGCTGAAAAACAATTCAATAGCAGCAAGAAGATACAAACAGAAACAATATAAGAGTAATAGTGCCAACAAAAAGGAGACAATCAATAACATAAAAAGGTTATTTGCAGAAATAATAGCAGAAAATTTTCCAAGCATGGAAAAATAATCTGACATTCAGATAAGTGAGGATATAAAACTCCAAAGACCCATAACTAAAATAAATCTACATCAAGAGATCCCAGAAATTTGGCAGAAGAAGGACACTAAAAGCTACGTAAGAAAAGAAACAGATCACCTGTGAAGGAAAGACCATCAGAATCACAGCAGACTTCTCAACACAAATCACCAAATCAAGAACAGATTAGAGTGCAGTATTTCAAGTCAGCAGAAAAAACAACTTCCAATGCTGATTGATGTATCCTGCTAAAATGCCTTTCAAATTTGATGAAAAAATAAGATTCTGTCCTGTCAAAGAACTAAAGAAATTCATGACCACCAAAATGACACTACCAAGAATACTGACAGATAGTCTAGAAAGAGATAAAAATGACCACAATTCCAAGACCAACAACAGAAAGAAATTATGAAACAGGGCAAGGGGTTAGAGAGAACCGACAAGATGAAGATGACATAACAAGGATAAGCCAATATATATCAGTTATAACCGTCAATGTAAATGTTCTAATTCACCAAACAGACAGACTGGCAGAGCAGATTCAAAAACCAAATGCAACAATATTATGTATACAAGAAACACATTTAACTCAAAAGAAAATTCATAGACTGAAAGTCAAAGAATGGAAAGCAATATTCCATGTGACAGAAACCCAGAAAAAATCAGGGGGTAGCTATTCTGTTTGCAGATAATGTGGACTTCAAACCAAGAATGATCAAAAGAAATAAAGAATGTCACTACATACTTGTCAGGGGAAAACTTCAAGAGGAAAAGACAATTATCATAAATATCTGCACTTAATACAGAGCAGAAAACTATATCAGACAAATGTGAAAAGGCATTGAAAAGTCAAATAAGCCATAGAACAACTATAACAGAGTCCTCAACACTCCATTGTCAAAAAGCAATAGATCAATTAGACGAAGAATCAACAAAAAAATAATAGAACTGAACCAAACTTGTGAACACATGGACTTAGCAGTTGTACACAGAGTTCCACACAACAACATCAAAAGACACATTCTTCTCAGCTGTACATGGGCTATTCTCTAAAATAGACCATATACTAGCCCACACAACATGCTCAGTCAGTTACAAAGCAATTAAAATTATCCCATGCATATTGTGTGACCATATCACAGTAAAATTGGAAATTAATGACAAAAGAAATCACAAAAACTCCATAAACACATGGAAATTAAATAAAAATCTCCTAAACAATCAATGAATAACAGAAGAAATTATACAATATCTACAATAGAATGAAAATACAAATATAACATATTGGAACCTGTGGGACATAATCAAAGCAGCCCTCAAAGGGAAATTCATAGTGGTGAATTCTTCCATCAGGAAAATGGAATGAACACAAATAAACAATCTAATGCTGCACCTCAAAATTCTTGAAAAAGAGCAAATCAAGCAGAGAGCACAAAGGGAAAAATTATAATATTAGAGTAAAATTAATGCAATTGAGACTAAGAAAACAACACAAGAATTGATGAATTGAAGAGTTGGTTATTTAAAAGAATAAATAAAATGATAAACTCTTAGCTATCCTTATCAAAAAGACAAAAGACAAAACTCAAATCCATGCAATAAGTTATTAAAAGGGTGAAATCACTAAAAATCCAGTGGAAATTCAGATCATCAATACCTATTTTGAAAATCTATACTCTCATAGGATGAGAAACAGAAAAAATGAACAGATTCCTGGAAACATGAATTATCAAAAGTGGATCAGAAGATATAAAAATCCTGAATAACCCAATATCATTTAATGAAATTGAAAATGTAATTAAAAATCTACCATAAAAAAAAAAAAAAAAACCTCAGGTCCTGATGGATTCACAGCTGAATTGTATAAGAAATTTATAGAAGATTTAACACAAATAATAGTGAAACTCTTTAAGGAAATTGAAATGGAAGCAATTCTCCCTAACTCATTCATGGCGCCAAGTATTACTCTGATACCAAAATCAGAGTAAGACCCAACCTAAAAAGAGAACTATAGGCCAGTCTCCCTAATGAACATAGATACAAAAACTCACAATAAAATAATAGTAAGCAGAATGAAGAAACTCAAGAATATTGCACACTAAGAAATGCAGAAATGTTTTAACATAGGCAAATCAATGTAATACATCACATTAACAAAACCAAGGACAAAAATTATTAGGAATGTTTGCAAATCAATGATTGTAATACATCACATTAACAGAACCAAAGACATGATTATCTCAATAGACACAGATAAAGCTTGTGATAAAATCTAACATATATTCATGGTAAAAACCCTAGAGAAAATCAGAATAGATGTTCTTTATCTCAATTTGATAAAATCCATTTATGAGAAACCAACAGCCAACATTGTACTAAATGGATAAAAATTGGAAATTTTCACTCTAAAATCAAAAATGAAATAAGGATGTCTTACTAGAAACACATCCATGGGGCTGGGGATTTAGCTCAGTGGCATAAGCGCCTGCCTTGCAAGCAGGCAGTCGTGAGTTCGATCCCTGGTACCGATAAAAACAAAAAAGACAAAAAAAAAAAAAAAAGAAAGAAACATCCAGGTCATCAGCAGTGTGAAAAGAAAACCTATGGATTTGGAAAGATTTTTGCCAACTCTCACTCTGACAAAGGATTTCTATCTAGAAAGTAAAAATAAGAAAGAGAGAGAGAGAGAGAGAGAGAGAGAGAGAGAGAGAGAGAGAGAGAGAGAGAGAGAAGAAAGAAAGAAAGAAAGAAAGAAAGAAAGAAAGAAAGAAAGAAAGAGAAAAGAATTAGGTCCCTCAAATTCAAAGACCCAATCCAAAAATAGGCATCTGAATTGAATGTATACTTCTCAGCTGAAGAAATACTAATAGCAAACAAATATATGAAAACATATTCAGCATCACTGGTCACTTGAGAGATGCAAATTCAACAACACTGAGATACCATCTCATTTCAGAAAAAAAAGTCATACTCAAGAAATCCAACAACAAAAAATGCTGGAGTGGCTGTGCGGAAGAAGGAACCCTTCTCCATTGTTGGTAGGAATATAGACTGCTACAATCACTGTGGAAATCAGTGCAGAGATTCCTCAAAAAACTAGGGCTATCAGTTCCATTCAATCCAGCTATTCTCCCTCCGGGTATTTTTTCAGAAGAACTGAAAACATCATACCACAACAAATTATGTGCACTCATGTTTATAGTTGCACAATTTGTAATAGTTAAGTCTTGGAAACAACCCAAATGCCTATCAACTGAGAAATGGATAAAAAAGATGTGGTAGTTTTATACAATGGAGTACTACTTGTTTATAATGAGGGGTAAGCTCAAGGCTTTTATAGCTAAATGAATGCAACTAGAGACTATACTCGTAAGTTAAATAAATCAGACAAACACCATATTGTCTGGCTAGTGTAAGAAACTGAAAGTAAGACCGGAAAGTTAAAGTAGATAGAGGAAAAGGGAAAAAAACTGCTCAAAGGAAAATCCCATTGTTTGATCCATTTTGCATGCCTTCATCTTGGAACCTAAACAATTACTTTGAAGATAATGATATGCAATATAACAACCATTGTTAAATTCCTATTACTCTGTTTTGAAATCTTGTATTACTATTAGGGTTTTTTTTTGTTGTTGTTGCTGTTGTTGTCAGTTGGCTTTTGTTGTTGTTGTTTGATTTGGTTGTTTACTTTGTTGCTTTTTAATTTTCTGTGCTTTTTTTCTCTTTAAAAAAACACACAAAGCAGTTTTAGATAGGGCTTTTTGGAGGTGGCTGAATCTAGAGTGTGTGATTGATTTATGGTTTAATGCCAGGATTCTATGTTTAAGGATATGTGACTACTAGATCAGTCCACTGATTGGATTGGCACCATCCTAATCCTGGTAGACTGTATACAATATAAGGGGTAGAAAGAAGCTTGTCTCCCTCCCTACCATGTTGATTTTGCTCTCTTTCTATGCCATGAACTGTTGTTGTATGTGCCACCATGCCCTGGAGCCAGCCGATTATAAACTGAAACTTCTACTGGCTGTGAGCTAAATAAACCATTCCCCCTTTTACTTTGGATATCAAGTATTTTATCTCAGTCATGAGAGAAAAGCAACTAAGATGGCTCCAGACTTTATTACACCAAATTTACAGACTGGGATGTGAGGCTTAGAAATAATCCTACAAACTCTCTCAGAGGCAGATAGCTTAAGGCAGGAACTCACACCAAAACTCTTTTTAGTGGGGGAAGGGATGAGATTGAGACAGGGTCTTGTTATATGGTTTGGGATGGTCTTAAGCTCACAGCATCACACAGGCTGGCCTTGAATGTGGGATGATCCTCCTGCCTCAACTTCATAAATTCTGGGATTACAGGTGTGCACTATCACATCTGGCCAGACCAAAACTCTTTCACTTCCACTCTGGTGCTCTTCCCCTCCCACACCGGTTTTCTCAAATCCCCCTGAAACATTTTTCTCCTAACAGGACCCTTGACGCATAAACTTTTCTAAGGGGCTCCTAAATCAATTTGTCTTAGAGTCACCGAAGCCTCTTCTCTAGTCTCTCAACCAAGTTTGCTCCCAAATTTCAGACAAGGCAGAAGTCAGCTCTGAGGTGAGTTTACAGTCCAGCCAGTTCTTGCTCCTCAGCACATTCATAATCTAATCTACATAAGGCATCAGAACTCTTATTCTGTTTCTTCTGAGGTCTGTCAGGTCATTCTTCACTTCAGTAGAGGTATATTTCTGTTAGGTATATATGCCCTGATATCAAGGAAAGACTTGTTTCTCTAAAAGAAAGGAATAATTGAGCAGTAGCATACCATTATCTCTAAAGTTCTAGGCAGGAAGAAAGCTCACAGAGTGGGTAGTTCCACAGTAAAGAGGTAAGAAATGCCTCTGTAAGCCTCACTGCAGTCAGAGCCAAGTACCACTGGGCTAAGAGCCAACAGCAAAGTATCCCATTGCCATCTCACATGCATCCTGAATTTCCTTTCACAGACACTTCTGTCAGGCCACTGAATAGCATCTATGCTCCAGGCTGCTGCCATACAGGAAGGGAAAGAGAAACAGAGGAAATATACCCTTTATTTACACCTTCCCACAGCTCTATGTGTTATTTGCTTGACAAAAGAGAGACATTAACATTAGCATTACAAAAAGGGAGAAAAAAAAGCAAAGCAGAGCTTTAAGAACTATTTACTTTGAGAACCACCTTGAGGACTCAGTTACACCACAGAAAGCTTGGGCACTAGTCTGATGGTCTATAGAGGATTTTTTTTATGAAAAGATGGAAAAATAGGGAACAGTACCAACAAGCTGCCATTTTTTTTCCTCTAATGACTTTTTGTGAAGTCCCACAGATCATCACCAATCTACAAATCTTATTCCTAGTAGTACAACTGATCGTTACAGTCTTCTGACAAATACTTAACTGAGTACTTACTATGTGGCAGGCACTTTGAATACACAATTTCATTTGATTCTTACAGCTGCCATAATTATTTCTATTTAGATTGGAGGGAAATGATTTTCCACTTATGATAGATTGGAAATATGTAGACGCTAACTATAAAGAGTAAATACAGCCAAATGTGGTGGCGCATACCTGTAATCACAGTACTTGAGAGGCTGACGCATGAAGATTGCCACAAGTTCAAGGTCAGCCTGAACTATATAGTGTTAAGGAAAGAGAGAGAGAGAGAGAGAGAGAGAGAGAGAGAGAGAGAGAGAGAGAAAAGAAACAAGGAAAAAAGGATGGAAGGAAGGAAAAAGGAAAGGCAAATCACTTGGCCAAGTGTCAAATTTGAGACTTGAAGTTGTGGTCTCTTTTAAAATTCAATAGTCAAAACTCAAATCTCAGTGCAACTCATTTCAATTAAGCTGGGAGAACAAAGCGAAGGGTAAAAATTAGTATACACTGTTTTATGGGAAAGTAGATCCTTTCATCCAACCATATTACCTTTATTGGCTTCATTTCCCTTTTCTTTAAGTGGAAGAAAGATTAAGTAGAAAGACATTTCAAAAAGACAATTTCAATTCAAGTTTCCATTATATTATGAATATAAGTACTTTAAATGACATGAATAAAACACTATAATCATATTCAAGGGAAAAGAAATTATTTGTAACTGGAAAAAATGAGGCTCAGTTAGGGCCTTGTGGAGAAGAGAGAATTTCACTTTGGCTTTGGTAATGGGAGGTGGACAATTCAGGTAAATGGAGTGGTCATTGTAACCAAAATTACATGAACCATGAGCAAGAAGACAGATGACATGTTTCAGAAGCAGTATATTGTTCAGAGCTGGTTCAGAAAAGCAATGGTTGACAAATTACTAAACATATCTTCTTAAGGAGAGGACATGAATCATCTCATCTTTCTCACAAACAGTGGGAAACCAAAGTGTTTCTGATGAAGAGACAATTTGATGGAATGAGGAATCCCTTGATACTATTGACATTTTAGACTAGAAAGGTCTCTGCTGTGGGGAATATGCAGGGCAGCGGATGTCCTATGCATTGTAGCACCCAGCTTTTCCCTACTAGGTGTTCACAATAACTTATCCCTCTCCTTCTTTGAATTTGAAACTCAAAAATGGATTAGAGATATAGCGAGCTCCATGGAAAAGCTCATGACATGTGCAAGACCTTGGATTCAGTTCCCAGTACTGCACAAATGTGTGTGTGTATGCATGTGTGTTTGCGTGCATACGCAAAAGAAAGAGGTATGGGGTGAGTGTTCCTTCCCACTGAGGAGTGGCTCTGCTAGACCATAGATTGGGAACACTAACTGAAAGCTCTGTGTAAAAGATTGAAAGTATGCAGAGGTTACAGATAGTGAGTGTTAACCAGAAGGCAAGGACAGGACTGCAAATTCAACAATAATACACAGCATAAGTTCCCTATAATAAAGAATGATCTGTTTTAAAATATTAGTATTGTTGAGACTGAGCAACCCTCATTTAGGCAAAACTAGGTATTTACAGTTTAAATTCTCTTGGAGATGAATTCGACCTATTTATGACTACCCAAACTGAATGGCAGGTCCTCAGTTAAGAATGGTCATGCATGATTTTTGACCTAGGAAGCAGCTCAAGACTGAAGGTTGGTCAGCTTGATCTTTCAGGTATGCTAGCCTGGAAAAGCTGGGGAAGTCTGAGGAGAGATGCTACAAGGTATCTGAAAAGAAAGCACTGAATTTTTGGAAGTGAGGCGACTATAGGCTGTGAAAAAATCTTTTAACCCTGCTGGGTATAAATTATCTGACATTTAAGGTAAAGAAAATAAGTACCTGCCTAAAAGATAGGACACTAGGAAAACATATAGTTCTGGAAATCCCTTGAAAAACAGCCAACTCACAGTTATATTGCTTGTGAGTTGAATGCACAGCTTCCAGTCCACCAAGACAGATTTGTTCAAAGACCTGTGTCCTCAGAAAATACTACAGTGAGCTAACATCGCACCTAGATGTTGTTTGTAATTCATGCATGAGTGTCTGTGAGGAAAAAGATTGTGTGGCAGCACAGGAGGAGAGAAGAGTTTCTAACTGCAAATTAGCTTTATGCAAAGTTTCTGGATGAGCCTTAAGATAAGCCTGTTTCTTTTTGTGTGCTTCTATATCATTTCTAACACCCTATCTGTGAGTCACTCTATTTCAGCCATGAATTTGCTGTGACAAGATCCCTCATAAAAGTTATTAAATCATCACTCAGCAGTTGGTCTGACATTTAATTCAAGACGTGTTGCTTTTATTCCAAGTTGCAAATCAAACTGGTTTGTAGTTTGACTCTGTTTCCTTTCATTCAGCATTAAGTTAGGTTATTACAGCTTTATTGTTTCAAGAAAAATTGCTACTGCCTGCCACTTACACTTACCACCATCCTTAGAACTCTGATCTTATGCCCTTTAGTTGTACAGTGTCTAATCAGTTGTAAATAGGATGGGGAAGGCTAGCATTAGTGCCTGCATTAGAGATAAGAGTCAGAGTATGGCAGAAAGGTTTTGAGGGGCATGTTCAGAATCTCAGTATAGAAACCAAATGTGGTCACTGGGCCTTGTGGCACATGCCTGTAATCCCAGCATTGGGAGGCTGAGGCAGTAGGATTGTCAGGAGTTTCATGGCATCCTAAGCTACATAATGAGTTAAAGACCAGCCTGAACTACATAGTGAGACCCTGTTTCAAAGAAAGAAGAAAGAAGGAAAGAACAAGAAAGGAAATAAACAAAAATTGCTAGAGAACTAAGGCAAAGGAGTCTTCCTTAGAGAAAGAGAGAAGCAATGTTGCAAAGGGAAGTCATACACTAAGAGTGATCTAAGTCTAGAATCATTTTATGGTATCCCAAGCCCTTAAAAAGTTGGAAGAAGAGATAGGAAAGCAGAGATATAGTGAGCAAGCTATGATAACTAATGCCTCCCAAACTGATTGAGATGAGATGAAATATAATGAAACTGTCCCACACATAGGAGTTTGATTTGACACAAGTGTTATCAATAGTGAAGTTCTGGGTGCTATTACTTTCAGAAAAATACTTGTGACCTAAGTTCTGTGGTAAGAAGCTCTGAATTTTGTGTGGCAAGAAGCTGTTTGAAGAATGTAAATAGTTCCAAAGTGTAGATAAGAGACAGTATTTCTCTAAAAAGATGAGATGCAAGTTCTAGGACTTCTTGGAATCAGAAGATTGGAGAAATGTTGCAGGTACAATGCAAAGAGAACAATATTGACATTTATTGTTCTTCTAATATATTTAAATAACTAGAAAGTATGAGAGATAGTGCTCTGGGCAAAATAAGGCAAGGGGTGATCCTAAGAGTGGAGGAGGAACTACAGTGAGAACCTGGTCATTGTCCTCCCAACTCAAGCATGCCCCCATTGCAAGGGCACATAACAGATATACAGTAACCCAGAGTAGCCTTCAGAGCCTTCAACATACCAGGGAAGGATGTCCATAGTGGTCCTGAGACACCCATAAATCCTTTAGAATTAAATGGAGGGAGTACAAAGAGTGGAAAGAACAGAAGGAGATTACAAAATAGAAAATGGAGTGACAGAAGCAAATTACAACACTAAGATCATGGTACCTTGGGACTATGGAGTGAGGAGTATTGAACTCTTTACCAGACATCCTCCTAAAGAGCATTTTATTTTTTTCCAAAGCAGATTCAGCTTAAGAAAGTCAACTGTTCTTCCCATTACAGAAGTACAATCGAAGTTCATAAAATTAGGTTACAAACCGTCTCCCAGACTGCTATTTGGTGCATATGGTTGGTGGAGGGTGTTGCTATTTGCTGATATGGAATATTTTTGCCATGGGGATCTGAATTTTATGTCCACAGGAGCAGTAGGAGTTTGGGCAAAACTGGCGGTCCCATCTGTTAAGAGATGATTTTAGACTTTAGTCATTAGGGCTTCCCTAGGTAGCAACACAAAAACATTTCAACACAGCCAAGCTAAATGAGCATAGAAATTTCTCTACTAGATTCCAGTAAATACAGATGAATAATCTTCAAAGATAAAGCAAAGCCAATGAATTCAAGAACAATTGCCAAAATCCTACTACCTCGACCTTGACCTCCAGTAAAATGACAGCCAACACTATAAGAACAGCTCTCTACACACACAAGGCTGGGTGTAAGTGTCACCAGCAGCCCAGATTGGAGGCCCAGAATATAGTGAATATTCCAGATGCCTGCCAGACTCTCTTGGGAAAAAACAAGAGAGAGAAAAACTCTCTGAAAGCTTCAGTTATTCAGGCGAACATATCACAGATAGTCATCACTGTTTGACCTAGTCTCATCTACAAGGGAGGCAGAACATTCTGGTTTTCTAACTTCATCTTGGTCCAACCCAATGTTCTGAGGGGTAAGAGAAGGCCAGGGTACTTAAATTCAGAGTTTCATGCAGTCAAGCACTGAGGATGACAAAGATGCCCTGATCTATTTTTTCTCTTTCATATGAACCTTTGCTGGTTTTTGTGTTCTCTCTTTCACAGTAGTCTACTCTCATGCTGTAGAGGGTACTTTTTCCTACTTTATTTGGCCCAGTCTTGCTTTAAAGAGCATGTTTCTCACTCTGCAAAGCACGTTTTTTTCTAACCCTTTTCAACTGTTGGTTACAGAGTGGACTAGTACAAACACTGTGGAAATCAGTGTGGAGATTCCTCAAAAAATTAGGATTAGAAGTCCCATTCAACCCAGGTATTCCCCTTCTGTGTATCTTCCCAGAAGGATTGAAAAACATCACACCACAGTGACATATGTGCAACCATAAGGTCCAAAATATGCAATAGTCATTGTGAAATGGGAGGAAACTGTTAAATTAAAAAGAAAAAACTAAGATAGGCGAAAAGAGAAAGGATAGAAGGGAAAAGAAAAAAATGCAAGTTAGTTATACCTTTAGTGTCACTTAGTTCACTGAATAGGAAAGGTTGTGTTAATATTGATTGAAGAAATTTTTATGCCCATATTTTGTACTTGAGTGATTAAAGATAATGATGTGTAATTTATCAACAATTGTTACTTTTTTATTATTTTGTTGTGAAAATTTGTTTTACTTTTTCTCCTTAATATTAGCAAATAAAATAAAAATAAATAAATAAATAAATAAATAATTCCTCTGAACTGATATAAACTCCTAAATTATATTTTGAGATTAAATAAACTAGTTGTATCTTCAAGTCTATATCTTTTGCTAACTTATATTATGACATTTTTGTTTTATGAGATACTGTATGGGTAGGTTATGTGCGTATTTTTGTGTTCTGGTTGAAACATCACAATTAACCTAAATAGTTTCCAAGAGATTCCCAAAAAGACCTTGTAAAAACATACCCTTTGACAAAAGCTGTTCAAAGAAAGACATGTGAATGTAAATATTAAAGGACTAAAAATAAAAAGAGTTGAAAATAGAAAATAGGAAAAAAATAAATAAATACAAAACTTCTCAAAAGTCCCTTTGTCAAGCAAACTGAGTCCTTCCACTGAAATATGTGCTTCTGAGATCACCTCATGTTTGTCACCTTGTATTTCTTTTTCACTTTATTTCTTGTTTAATCACCTTACTTTAATCATTCTGCTTATCTTTTTCTTTCAAGGGGAAAATTGTGTCTCAGGCCAATTTAAATTATGTTTCTCGGTCTTTCTCCACATTGAGCCTATGTATTCCTAACAAAAATTCCATGTCACCCTGTGTTGGTCTTCATACAGTCCATTAACTATACCAGCAGCCATCTTTCAAAGATAGAGCAAAACACAGCTAATGAAATACTGGATCTCTTTGATGCAGCAGAGGTTCTCTAGAGCACTTGGCTTCTAAGAAATTGGCCCCTCTCCTCTAACATCTGCTTAATAGCCGTCTGCTTACATCCACTTGAACTTTCTCAGCATTAAGCCAATAACTGAAATAGTAATAGCTAACATCAATCAAGTGCCTCTACATGCCAGGTGCTGGAGTGAGCTCTAAACAAGTTGTTCTCAACAAACCAGATAAGTGAAAGGGAGGCGGAGATAGAAGTAGGACAAGTAAACAGACTATTAGTGTGACAAGTATTATGATAATGAGTGCAACTAGGATATAGATGAGGGGCGCCAAATCCAGTGTAAAGGAGGCAAAGAAGGTTTTAAAGAAGAATTAGATGTTAGGCAAGGAAAGGGAGAAGAAT
This sequence comes from Cavia porcellus, assembly GCF_034190915.1. Taxonomy (NCBI): domain Eukaryota; kingdom Metazoa; phylum Chordata; class Mammalia; order Rodentia; family Caviidae; genus Cavia; species Cavia porcellus. The sequence goes on from NW_026947486.1 coordinate 72,803,770, forward strand.
AGTCTTGGAAAAGGGAGTAACATCTGCAAAGTTTTTGAGGAACATGGTATTTTCAGGGTTGGGCAAGAGAAATAGATTAAGAATGATGGCTATGGTCCCTATAGGCCTTGCTATAGAGTCTAGACTTGATCCTGAAGGCACTGGGGAACTACTGCTAGAAAAAAAATGCCATCAGATTTCATTCTAGAAATATCACTTTGGCTACAGAAAGGGAGGTAAACCAAGGGGGTAGAGGGTAGTATCTTTAGAAATAAGGGGAGAGAGACAACCAGGAACTGTGTTCAGTAATCCAAATGAGAATTTTTATTAAGGGGAAAAGGATAAATTTGAAAATTCTCCTTGTGTGCTTTAATATTACAAAAGTATTTAGTGCTTTTGATGATAGCATAAATTTGAACTGATGTCATTATGGTTTTGTGTTAAATAGATATGTCTCAGTAAACTATATGCTCCTTGAACACAATCCCTTGATGTCTTTGCATTTTTATAGGGTCTTATGCAGTATTTTGTACATAGCAAATATCTAGAATGTGCTAATTAAGCAGATATTAGCTGTATTTTGCATAATCCTCAAATACTTAAGAATGCTTGAAGGCCAGATCCAGCAAACTGACCTAATTTCAGGATTCAGGAGTGAGAGATGCCTCATTACAGCCATTGTTTTAGCCCCATAACATCAGTGCCAGTTTTGACCATTAGCTATTTCCATCCATGCTCCATCAGCCAACAGATATACACTGTAAGGTCATATCCTGGATCTGACATCCCAGAATAATAACAAATGCCACAAATAATGCCATCCAGTATAAGTATGCTCATATTTAATTCACATGATACTTTTTTATCCAACATCTCATTTAATCATCTTTCATCTGTTTTATGTCTTCATCAATTCCCATCCAGATTCATTTATTCTACAAGAAGGAATTGAAATATATGACCAAGATCCCTACCTAGAGGTTATGGACACTGGACTCAGGCCTTGTGTTAGCCTGAGAAGTCAGCGTAGTACTGGGAGAATTCTGGTATGAGAATTACAGTGACTGTGTTTGAAAACCATGTTCTGTCACAAACTGAAGCTCTAGGCAAAACATTCAATTAGGTACAATGAAAATGATACCACTCACTTCATGGAGTGACTGAAAGGGGCAAACAACATGACACATATAAAGCACTTAGCACAGAACCTAGAATAATTAATAATTCTACTTATTTTTCTCAGATAAATATTCTGCCCTAATCACAGAAATGTCTGGAAGAGTTATAATATATTGATTCAAAGGTTTTGCTCCAGATCTACAAGACTAATATTTCTGAGGAAAGTGCCCAGATGATTTTTATTTACAGTCTGGCAGTAAACCTCTTGAACTGGACTATATCATTAGCTCACAATGGTCTACTGTTTACTGAAAAATGGGAGGGAATTATCATTTATTAAGCATATATTCAACATAGATGCGATATTCAGAGCTTTCAATTGTGAGACGAATATGTATCTTTCTCATCCTTTCTCACAGTTCACCTGGATGAGGCTTGGTGACAATGGTTTAGAAAAATCATATGGCACATAACAGACAAATTCTAACCATGCCATGGAATTTCCTGTAAATTTGAAACTTTCCCTAATTTTCCTCTTTGTTGCTGCCTTTCAAACTCATTTCACTTTATTAATTAAAATTCTGGTTAAGTCTAACCTCTAATAATAATAATAATAGCAATCATAATATCAGTAACTGTTATTGTTTATTGGAGGCAGGCCATGCATGAAATGTGTTAAGTATATCACTTTGCTTCATCCATGGGTACTACAGTATTACCTTCCTTATTTACAATAAATCATTATTAATCAAAGGCTTAACATACAGTATCACTCTATAATAGATAGCGGAAGATTAATACACAATGAAGATGAAGGAGGAAAAGGAACCCAGTAATGGGGTTTACTGAAGAAACTGCAAGGAAATTATGATTCAGATTTTTTTAGTAGGAGGGTCAGAAACAAAACTGAGAAAACAGCAGTGGTAAACAGAAAAAAATTACCTGACTTTACTGCCATCGTGTGGTCATCTGCTATGTAGACAATTGGCTAACGTTATCAAGCCTACTAGACTTTGAGCAGGGCACTGGAAAAAAAGGAAAGCAGAGCACCTGCCCTTGAAGCATTTGCAATAACTTTCCCTTTCTCCAGAGTCACCAAGTTGGAAGTTATCACCTATCACAGGGATCAGCTATTTCAGGCGTGAACACCTTGTTCCCTGTGGACTGTTTCAGGAAACAGAGAAATGCTTGCAAACATTTATGTCTATTCAAAATTAAAATAGTTTCATGTCCCATGGGGTGCACACTACTCATTATGTTGAGTAGTGCAAAAAGCTGCCAGATTGCCTTTCTAATCCTTTACGCCTTTCATGTGTAAAGCATTGCTTTCATAAACACTTTTAAGGTGCATTTTCATTTTATAGCCAAAACAATTTCTGAAGGTTATGGAGAAATAAGGTTAAAGCGGTGAAATAAATTTTCTGTGGTCACAGAGCCATCCTAAAATTTGTTCACTCCATTCAATAAAGCATTTATACAGTGTCAAGAGTACATGAGGCACTAAGCATATCCTGTTAAATTAAGTTGCTCCGTGACTCACTGATCGCTTCCTGTCTCCTCCAGCTTATCCCAGCTTCTCCTAACAGATGGAGACTCCTCTCTGTGAGGGTCTAAGCAAAGAACTAAATTTTAAATTTTTATCTATTTTACAAATTTTTATTAGTATATGCTCACAATTAATGAGTATATTCATTATGGTGAGTTGGTACATGTATGTAACACATCTTGATTCTTTTTACATATTCTTCCCTTTCCCTCACTCTTCTTTCTCTCCATCTCTTGGGCCCTTTCCCTTTTATAAAAGAAATAAATTTAAGCAAAATCTGAGCCAGTAATTTTCTAGGACTGCTAACAGAATGTTCTGGCTGATGCTGCTGTTAAAGGTGAGTGACTTTGGACAATCCCTCTGGCCAACTCCTGATGCTCCACCGGGTGAGTCCTCTTTCGTGAATAAAGATGCCTTAAGTAAACTGATTTTTATTTTTGACATATTTGATGAGTCTAACATTTTGTTATAGGCAACTGGGTTAGTTACAAACATTATAGGCAGTCAGACAGGGCTAGGCCCTTGAAGGAGCCAGTACAGAAGAACAGATACCTTTCAACCTTGGAGGCGACAGACACCTCTGCTGATGGCCAGATATCAAAACAAAAGGCAAAACAAATGCAACCACACCCTAAGTATAAACATTAGCAATTGATATTCTAAATAGGTATCCCTATCACTTTGAGGAAGCCAGAAGCCACTAATTCAACCCTCTACAGGCAAAGGCCCTATGTCTGCTTGCTTACATGATATACTTTCCTATTGGATCTCAATTTAATCAATCTTTTCTGAGCAATTACACTTGTAATCTTATTGTTTGACCCTAGTTCTGTCCCACCTCATGCTCACCTGCTTTGCGAGTTGCCATTTTTCTCCATTTTGGACCCATCTCACCTTGTGGTTTTGATCTAAAAAAGACAAAGTCTTTTCAATTGGGACCCTTTCTGTGTCTCTCTTAGACAAAAGCTTTCTTTCTCTCAATAAATATATTCTGCTCCTAAACTCCACTGTTCCTAAAATTCATTCTTTAACTTTAGAGAACACAAATTCTTACCAGACATGTGGTAGTTTCATTCCCCTATATATAGGGGAGTTTCATTCCCCTATATCAACATGACATTTTGGTATATGTAAAGTGAAATGATTACTACAGTCAAACAATTTAACAGATCATTCTTCTACAAACAGCTCTCCTTCTGTGTGTATGTGTACTTGAAATCTACTTTTCTGATTTTTAAGAGCAAAATGGATAAATATGAAAGCAGATTGAAGCACTCACCATAAAGAGTAAGTAGGTCACAACTAAGAGCTAGCAGATACTTGGCACTTCTTGTTACTCGTACATCTACTTAAATGCTTTCTATGTAAAAATATGGGAACCAAGATTCAGAGTGGGAAAGTGATGTGCCCAAGCAAACTAAGAAAATTAAAACACAGATGTCTTCATATCCCAGGCAGATCTGTTACTGCTACATTTTGCTGTCTGTGGACATAAGAATGGGTTAAGTCTCCCCATTGTGTTCTGCTGAACACAAGAAGAGTCTATTCATAAAGAACTAAACTAACAAAAAAGGTAACAGGAAATGCCTAGAAACTGCATCCTTAAAGGTCAGGCCACAAGTCACCATAAAATGCTTTGAACTGGCAAGAATGAGAGGAAATGATGAGAAACAAAGGAAATGAGCCTCACAAAGAGGAAACACAGGGACCATATTTATGGCTTTTGTGAATTCTTGATTGTAGTCCTTCACTAAGAAATCACACCACAGACATCCCTCTAAAGAAGCTCTGAGGAACCGAACTGACCATATTCCAAAAACAAGTTATGTTAACACAATCTATTGTGCTTTGTATCTCAATTATCCTATGGGAGAAAATATTATTAGCCATGTCCATTAAGGGAGACACAGAGAGGCTATGTGGTGTGCCCACATTTGTGAACCTAGTAGGTGGCAGGGATCAAATTTGAACCATGAATCTGTCCTTTGTCTTTCTTTTTTTAATTTGTTATTTTATTATATTTTATTTTATTTTTTCTTTGTCTTTCATATAGATGGGCTCCTTGCTGTAATAGGTCCTTTTTTCCCCTGAAAACTAAAGTACTAGGAACATTTTAATTTAGAAAAAGTGAATCAGTGTGATGATAAGGAAACACCAAATTTCAACTACTGACTAGTTACTATACGCCAAACACTATCCTAAGTGTATTTCATGCATAATCATTTGCATCTTTACAATAACCGGTAGGAAGTGGCTTTGAGCTCACAAATGCTAAATAATTTGCCTCAGGCCATAGCCCTAAGGATATAGTTATACTAAAGTCCATTATTACCACAAGACCATCTATACCTCCAGCTCTTCCTGGGAGGAGCACTTCTAAGGTTCTTCTGTTTTCCCTAGCTCCCACTACTTTTGATGCCAATTAGAGGCTTGGTGAAGGATGGCTGGAAGATGCAGTTAAACACAGAAATTTAGCATTGGATGTCTCAGGAATTCAGTTGTGTGGGAGTGTTATGGTAGATCTAAAATGGGCTCCAAAACCTCATGGGTTTGGAAGGTGATTTGATTATGGGCACAATATAGCTGCATTGTAGTAGGGAGGCAGGATCTGGCATCTTCTATGCCTTCCTGCCATAAAGCCACCTAACTATGGACTGAATTGAGAGCCAAAATAAGTCTTCCTTAAACTTTGGGTGTCAGTTATTGCACCTCAATGATGGAAAAGTGACTACGACTGGGCTCAAAACCATGAAATCTTCATTTGAGAACTACAGGCCATTTAACAACCAACAAAGCTACTTTCTCAGTTAAGTAATCCCTTTACATCATAAAATTAAAATGTAAGAAAAACATTGTACTTGACTTTTCCTTTTTTTGGTAAATAGGCAGTTTGCTTAACAAATAGCTATGACATGAGCATTATTGATCAGCATCTACAGTGTATGTAAGAATTAGGAAGATAGTTTTAGATCATTAGTTGTGGGGAACTGAGAAAATCATTTGTCCTAACTGGGATCAGTAGCTATAACTAAATCCACTGATTAATCTGTAAGGTTCCTCCCACTATAAATTTCATTGGAAGTCTATGGTTATTTTTTATGACTTTCTGTTTAAAACATTTGATTAGTTTCTCCTGTAGGTGAACAGAGTCAGAGTCAATTTCTTAAACTGTTTATTTGAAGATTCTAGTGAATGAGACTCAGTTGAGTGATTTGAGAGCAGGCATCAGGGCTGTACTAGAGACAACAGGGGAGATAGAAGAGAGACAGGGATACAGAACAAGAAATCTAAGCAATAAGACAGGCAGTGGAAAGAAACCAGACTTTTGGGAGGCAACAGATTTAGAATTTCTTTTGCAATTATGTTTTTGTTTTCAGGACTGTGTCTTCCTCAACCTCCCTCCATACCCCTGAAACACACACAGTCTCCTTCTATTAAGAAAGATGAAGGAAATAAGAGGTGTGTAAGAACTAAGCACTCCACAATATCAGAGTACGGTCTCAGATAGATTATACATGATCTTAGAACATATATAACGAAGAAAAATACCTGTTTATCTTTACGATGTGATCAAGTAAAGCAGGAAAATTAAAATTTCCTTTATTCATGTAATTCAGGTAATAAATTACCTTTATTTGTGTAAGTTTAGTCTAGAAACAATTTTAAATTCCCCATATATATCCACTCCCCTGGAAACTTCTTCCACAATGCTATCAGCCTACCAACTAATCTTATTTATTTTTAACTCTCATTATAATAAAATGTTGAAGGTGAGAATGAGAAACAGAATACAAAATTGAGTACTTCTATGATGTTTCAGACATTCATTTGTGGAAATAGTAAAACTGCACCATAAGAAAAAAAAATGCTCTGGTTGCTCAAGACATTCCTTCAACAGTGGGAAAACAACAGTCAATGTAGCACATGCAGGTGATAAACTAGGAGATGGGATCCAGTTACTCTTCTACCTTTAATTTGCTGTCTGGCATTATATAAGTCATCTTACGTCTCCATGACTCATGAGTTCCTTACTATAATGATAGCATATTACCATTAGCTATACATGAATTTTTGAAGAACAGATTAAATTATACTCATGAGAACATGTTTTAAATATGGCTCATTGATAGATGGTATGGGTCTGTCTTAGTTACTTCTTACTCATTGCTGAGACAAAATACCTGAAGCCCAAGTTGGGAAAGGAAAGGTTTATTTCTTACAGTTTTTGGAGGTTTCAGTCTACACTCAGTTGGCTCCAAGACAGGCGGCTGGACCGCTGTTCATGGCAGCTGCAAACGGCAAGCTCAAACCAGCAAAGAGAAAGATACACCTTCTTCCTGCCATCACATCACATCCTGGCTCCACCCCTATGTGGGTGGAGCACTGACATCATCAATCCAAGCACTATACAATGAACCATCACATGTGAACAATGCAAACTCATGAGGCCTGGGGGACACAAACATAAACCATGACAGGGTCTTAGCCAAAACTTAAGCACTGTTGATAATACCATGGTTTCATGAGCTTGTGTAGAAACAACTATGTCCCATTAGAAGTATTTAATCCCATTAAATTCTCAATGGGACCCCCCTGTCTATCAACCATTTCATATGAGGGAATTCCCTAGGATTCTGTAGATTTAAGAGGATTTCAAAGCCTTACCAAATTTAAAATATGAGCATTACAAAATCAGTTGAGTTTTTGCTGATGACTATTACTTGGATTTCTTTATAATATAATGAAATAAAACTTCATTGCACTTTCATTTGCTCAAAAGTTTTTTGTATTACTTTTTCTGTACTACAGGAGTATTCCCATTTGAATCCAAGCATTTGACCATCTAAGAAGTCTCTCTTCAGCCTGCCTGTTCCTCAAAGTTCTGCTTAATTTCTCTGCCCTCTTTCACAGTAAGACATTTTCTTTGTAGTGCTAACAATCAAACCCAGGCCTTTGTGCATGTTAGGCAAATGTTCTAGCACTGAGGTACATTCTTGGCTTGACCACCAGACATTTTGAAAGAATTGTATATACACACTATGTTCATTTTGCTTATTTCATAATATCTCTATACCTAGTCTCTAATACCTAGTCTCTCAAAAAGGTTCACCTTTGGCCAACTCCAGTGGTCACTTGTCTGTTATTTAGTAATTCACAATGGCAGTAAACACAATTGACTATACCCTCTTTGACATACTCTTTTCTGTTAGTTCCAATGATCTCACACTCTTGGTTTTTTTATGTTTTTCAGCAAATTTTTTCTGAATCCGTTTGGTGTTTGCCCCTACAAAGGATCACAACATTTGAGAGTGTAGAACCTCAGCTGTATGTAGTGAGGCACACTGGCAATTTCAGGATTTAGAAGACTGAGACAGGAGAATTGCTGTGAGTTCAAGGCTCATCTGGACTTCATAGTAAGTTCAAAGAAGCTCTGAACAACATAATCAGAACTTGTCTCAAAACATTACAAAGTAAAAATAAAATAAAATGCAAGCATAAAACCTTCAGTTTTCCCACCCAATATGATAGTCACTGGTTGCACTGGGACTATTACTATAAATTAATAAAACTAAATTGGATTAAGAAAAATGGATATTTATTTAATAAAATTAATAATTAATAATTTAATTTCTCAGCCCCACCAACCACATTACTACTGCATAATAATGTGTGACCTGCAACACATTGGAGAACAAGACACAAAACAATTGCATCCTTGCAATATCTTCTGTTGATAGTGCTGTTTAACATTAGTCTTCTAGTATTAGAGTCACAGCTCTGCCACTCCATCAGTTGATTGGTCATAGGCAAGTTACTTAAGTTTTCTTGACCTTGATTTTCCTATCTTTGAAATGAAGCTACTGGACCCATAGCCAGCTCAATCTGGGAGGCAGCACTCAGTCATGTCCCCACATACACACCAGCCACCATCTGGAATGCTTCTCACCAGTAGCCACTGTGGGCTGGGAAGAGCAGCAGCAGGCTTCTCCTAAGCAAATCCAGTGGCCACAATCAGACACTCATAACCAGCATTGGCCAGGAGAACCAACAGTCATGCTTTGAAGAAACTGTAGCCAATATGGGAAGTGCCTAGGACCCCACTACCTGGAAGAACCCAGGAAAAGGTCACGATAAAGATGCAAAAGACAATCTCTGGCCTCCAATCCACGAAGAGTAAGTCCAGGAGATATAAACACAGAAACCATTGGGAGTCACACACTTGAAATTTCTTAGGTGATGAAAACTGAAGTAAACAAACAGCTTTAAGTCTACAAAAGAAATTAGAACAGAAATACTATCTCAAGTAAATGAAGAAATGAAAAGCATAAGAAAAGAACTGCTGAGCATCTCTAAAGAAGACACAGATTAAAAACTAGAGGAGCATGGGAAAATGAAGGAAATCTTGAATGAACAATACAAGAAAGATTTAGAATGCATGAAACAGATTCAAAGATATATCCAGGAAATTAAAATCTCCATTGAAAGCTGGCCAAAATGCTTGAAAAAAACTGAACATAAACTTTCAGACCTTGAAGACAGGTAGTGACACTACCATACTTCCATGACAAAGAACAACTGAGGGGATTCATGACCACCAACCCAATGCTACAAAGAATACTGAAGGACATTCTAGAGAGAAATAAAAATGACCACAGTTCCAGGAACAACAGCAGAAAGGGACTGTCAGGTGAGGCAAGCAATTCAATGGAAGAGAAAGGTAGTCAGTCAACATCAGAAAAACAGCAATACAGAGATGAACTAGTGCATGTTGGTCATAACCATTAATGTAGATGGCATCGAATCACCAATAAAAAGTAAAAAGCAAAATAGATCACGAGACGGGATTCATCAATATCCTTTATACAACAAACACATTTAACTCAAAAAGAAATTCATAGATTGAAAGTCAAAGAAGAGAAAATAATGCTTATGTGACAGGGAACAAGAAAAACATAGGTGTAGCTTGCCCATCAACTGCAGAATGGATATGGCATTTTAATACAGTGGAAAGCTACTTAGCTATAAAGAAAGATAACTTTGAGATTCTTGTAAATAAATGGATGCAAGTTTAGATCATGCTCATGGATGAAATGATTCAGAGTCACATGGGTGAATATCATGTTGTCTCCCTAGTATAAAAATTTAAGGAGTTAGAGAGATCCAAAATGCACAATAGATATTGTGAAAGTGAAAGTGGAGGAAATGTCTAGAAAGCAGTGGTTATTGTTAATTTATTATCTTGTTTTGAATCTCCACATTGTTTTCATTGTGCTGTTTTGTTTGGTTTTGCTTGATTTTATTATATTTGATGGCATGGACAGCTATTTCAAAAATAACAAAATATATTATGGTAGCCATTATTATCTTGCTTTGAAGATCTGTATTACTTTCATTGATTTGTTTTGATTGATTTTATTCTATTTTGTTTTGCTTAACTTTATTATGTCTGATAGTATAGGCAGGTACTTTGAAGATAACAAGAGTCATTATGGCAGCCATGGTTGATTTTCTATTATCTTGTTTTGAAGTCCCGTATTGTTTTCATTGTTTTTATTGGCTTTATTCTGTTCTGTTTGTTCGATTTTATTATGTCTGATGGTCTGGGCAGTTACTTTGAAAACACCAAGAGGCATTATGTTAACCATTGTTGATTTCCTTTTATCTGTTTTGAAGTCCTGTATCATGTTCATTGTTTTGTTTTGATTGACTCTATTCTGTTTTATTTAATTTGATTTTATTCTTTTCAAAATAAAAAAAGAAAGAAAGCTACCATAATTTGGATATAGTTTGCTTTACAAAAATGTTCATGTGCTAGAAGTGTGATCCCTAGTTTGGCAGTGTTGAGGTGGTAGACCCTTCAAGAAGTGATACCTTGTAACAGGTAATCAGTTCATGAAGTCTCTATCTGTCTCAATGAATGCTTTAATGCTGTCTCACCAGACTGGGTCAGTTCTTTCAAGAGTGGATTAGTTTTCAAGAGAGCGGTTTGTTATAAATGAACAACGCTGGCCTCTTGATGCTCAATTAAATAAACAAACCAAATTAGTACTTCAAAGGTAATCAAATAGATGCTGTGACACAAGATATGGTGATTGGAGATATTTGAGGTTGTGATATTTAAAGTAGAGGACAATAGGGGGCTAGCCAAAACCTAATAACACCCAAGAAGCATTTTGTTCAGATATTCTTATCTGTATAAAAATCTACATGAAGCCAACTATGACAAGTGGTATAAAGAAAGATATAGCCTCATGAAAACTTATACCAAAGGATTTGTGGTTTCAGTATAAGGATCATAAGGGTCTTATTCTTATCTTAGGATACTTACAGCAAAGAAAACCAACCTCATAGAATCATTTTAAGAGTTGAATATGATGATTATATAAAGTACAAAGCACAATCACCATATTAAATGTATACAACACTTGTAGCCTATAAATTCAAAGTAAGTTATCTGTGTTGGAGAGACAAGGAGGTATAATTGGGGCAGAGTGTGCGAAGAGATTCAGTCATATTGGTAAGGTTTTATTTCTTAGTCTGTGGTTAAAATCCTAGCTCAGTCACTCTATCAGCAGAGTGACTTTAACTCAATAAATGACAGGAATGGGTGTTCATTGCATTATTCCTCATCTTTTTAAAAATATTAAGTTTATTAAGCAATAATTTTTAAAGTAATTAACATGATACCTGTCCTTGTTACTTTTCTTGTTGCTGAGACACAATGTCCAAATCCTACAAATTGGCTCCTGGAAAAAAAAAAAGATGGCAGATAGATAACAGCAGGCTACAGAGGCTCCCATGAGATAGTCAACTTAGATTCCAAAAATAATATAGTGTAGGGAGTCCCAAACAGAAGGAGATAGATCTTCCTGACCGAAGAACAAACTAAGCTGAGAGAAACCAATTAAATATACAGTCCTGGTGCTACTATTGGAACAGCTAAAGTCTCGGTGCTTCCACTGAAGCACTTGAAATCACACAGCTGAGACTTACCAAGTGACCCGAAAGCCCGCTGCCACTTCAACTCATAGGAGACACATTCACACTGAGGAGAGTTGAGCTGGCAGGGAGCCTGCATGCACCTGTGGTGAGTGACGGGAATAAAACCCTTCCATAGAAAAAGGAGCTCCAACAAATGACATTCTGGGACCGGGCAGACGGGAGAACAAGGAGCTGCAGTGACTTCAGTCAGCTGCTTTCTTCTCAAGCAGGATTGGTGGGGAGTGCTTGACCTGGGTCACACCCCAGACTGAGACCCAATAGGCTAGCCCAAACCAAGTTCCTATGCCTGGCTGCTACTCTAATGAAATGAAGCCCTCAGAAGGTTGACTGACCTGGAGGGGAGGGCCCAGCATAGGCTGCCCAGGTCTGTACCTCTGTAGTACACTGCAGTGTGTGGGATCACCTAGTCAGCGTGCTTCAGACGAACTGTAACCAACAAAGAAAGAATCTGGGGTCTCCTATGTACACCTGTATGGAAGGAGCAAAAACTATGAGAAGAGAAAGCAACAAGAAAGGGTCCCTAGCCCCCAACCCTGAGAACACTGATCCAGGAACGGTAAATGCAAAGGAGATTGAGGATGGCAAACTGGCAATATCAGACATGGCACCAGTGGACATAAAGCAATATCTTTAGGACCTCATAGATGAGGTAAAAAGGGAAATACTTAACCAAGTAAAGCAAGATATAAATAGAATAATAAAAGAAATGCTAAGCATCTCTCAAGAAAAATCAAATGAAAGAATAGAGAAACATAAAAAAAAGGGGGGGAGAATTATTTGATGAAGAAAATAGATAAAACATAGAATACATGAAGCAGGTTCAAAGAGATTACCAGAAAATTAAAAACTCCATTGAAAGTTGGCAAAACTGCTTGAAAGAAATTAAGGATAGATTATCCAAACTGGAGGAGAGGTTTGCAATGTGGGATCATGAAAGGAAAAATTTCTTAAAAATAACAAGAAGGGATGGGGATTTAGCTTAGCGGCATAAGCGCCAGTCATGGAGGCATGTGGTCGTGACTTCGATTCCCAGTACCGAAAAAACAAACAAACAAACAAAAAAAAAAAAAAACAAAAACAAAAAAAAACAAGAAAACAAGCAGTAAAAATACAAAGGCTATAAGATGACAAGAGGATCTATAACTTAAGAATAAAACATGTGAATGAAGAAGCAGGAGTACAAACAAAGGAAATACAGAGGCTATTCACAGAAATAATTAAGGAAAACTTCCCAAACATAGAAAAAGGAAATGATTTTCAGATGTATGAGGCATACAGATCTCCAGCCACCTACAACAATAATATAATAATAAAGATCCCAGAAATCCAATATAAGAACAGAATATTAAAAGCTGTCAGAGTCAAGAAACAGATTATTTACAAGGGAAAGCTCATCAGGATTATGTCATACTTCTCAGCACAAACCATCAAATTGAGAATAGCATGGAGCGAAGTATTCCAAGCCCTGAAAGAAAACAACCTCCAGCCCAGATTGATGTACCCTGAAAAATTGTCCCTAGAAAGTAATGGAGAAACAAGATGCTTCTAAGATAAAGAAGAACTGGGAGAATTCCCAACCACCAATCCAACTCTACAGAGGATACTACAGGACATTCTAAAGAGAGAGAAAAGCACCAGGATTTCAGGAACAGTGAAAGAGAGGCCCCAATCAATGGAGCAAAATGTGAAATAAAGAAGACAGACAACTACTGACAGAAAAAGGGCACAACAGAAATGAGGCAGAGAAGGTTGGATATAATTTCTAATATAGATGGCCAGATACACTAAATTAAGGGAAAAAAGAGAGAATCGCAGGCAGAGTGGATCAAGAGACAGGGTCCACTGAGATGCTCTTTATAGGAAATATAATTAACCTGAAGAAAGAAAATCAAATATGAGAAAACAGAACTCAATGTGATAGCGAACCAGAGAGTAATAGGGGCTACTGGACCAGTATTTATGTATTGGTTTGAATGACAGGCTTTAATAGGTAAAGGAATACAACTAGAAATCAAGCCCAAGAGTGGAAAAGTTCAGAGACACTTAGGTAAATAGCAGGTTGCTCCACCCAATATAAAACGGAGGGTGTTGGGGAGACCCCAAAATGCATAGTACACCCTGGGGGAGCAAAAGGGGAAGAATAGTCTTTAAAAAGAAAACAGAAGATATTGCTAATAGTGTATCAGGAATTAAAACCCTTATTACTCACACAACCCTGCTTAGATAGAAGTTATTCTGTCCCAGTTTGACTACAAGCACTAGATCTGAGGGCACAGCTATCCCAAAAATATCAGGATATAGCACAGTAATCATCTTTAATTTCCTGTTAACTTAATCTGGATCCCTGTATAACTTATACTGTTATATCATGACTGATCTTAGTTAAATATGATTTGTTTGATTGCTGTTTGTTATTAACAGATTTTATTCAAAACTTTTAAGGTTGATAGTATAGACAACTATACTGAAAATGACAATGATTCACTATGATACCCATTCTAGTTTGATTACTACCTGTTTTTGTAGTTCTAAACTATCTACAAAGTTGTATTTCTATTAATACTGTTATGTACTGATATATTCAATTATACTTTATCTGATGATATAGCCAATTCTATTGATAATAAGAGAAAACACAGTAACCATGGTAGAACTCCTTGTACAGTAGTTTTATGTCTTTTTAGTTTTAGGTGTCTATAGGAATATGTTTTGTTCTGTCCTGCTTTGTTCTGTTTCTCCCTCTAATAAAGAAAGGATAAAAGACATGTTAATACTCATGATTGCGTAAAACCTATAAACTGTTTGTGAGAACTGATCTTATGACACATGATGAAATGAACAAATATTTTGAAGGAAAAAAAGGCACTACAGTACCCAGTGCTGATTCCGGAGTGTCATGATGTGAAATCCAGCAATATTATTATTCTTTGTTCAGAGTTATTTTAGTCTGCTTTGGTTTGTTTAATCTCAACATAAATGCAGATGTGGATAAATGTGTGTATGTTTAAGTGTATAGGAATGATAACCATATTACTAAGTTTTTATTAGATAGTTGAACAGAACTATTTGCAGTCTCCCTGCTTGAATTCCCATATGTATGTTCCACTTTTGTATCTTGAACTATTATTTGTAAGAGGACAATATGTAAACATCAACTAGTGATTTATTACTGTTCATTTTTCCTCTGAAAATATGTACTGTTTCAACCTGTTTTCTGTTTTGTTTTGTCTTGCTTTAAATAAAATTTTAAAAAACCAAATCCTACAAATTAAAGAATGTGAGGTTTGTTTTGACTCACACTTTAATCTGTAGTTGACTGGCTCCAAGATAACACAGCATGGCGCATGAGGCATGGCAGATGAATAACTACTTATCTCCTAGTGTCAAAGAAACAGAAAAAGAAAGGTTGAGCCAGGAAGGATCATACCCCTAGCAACCTGTCTCTTTTTATCAGATCTTACCCTATAACATGTCAACTATAATGCCCCCATAATATAATCGTCTGACCATCCTGCCTGCAATCACATGATGTACATGATAACATGCCTGTACGTGCTAATGGATGGAACCACTTATTATTGCATAATAATCATGGCACCTACATAGTGGTTAGGAACTAAACCACAGAGTCATCTGGACCTGGATTTGAATCCTGATTTTACCAATGCCAGTACCTGTGTTCATGAGCAAGGGACTCATAACCACCTTCTCAAAACCTTTTTATTCAGTTATTTTCTCTCTGCCTGTTTTCAATGGTTAAGTGACATAATATATAGACTATAGAAAATGTTCAAATCATCTTCATTACTGTTAACATTGTTTTATTCTCCTCCAGCCATGTTCAGAAAAAAAAAAAAAACTAAATTAACAACCAGTCTTAGTGTTTCTCCTTGGGAAAATGAAGAAAGAGTGCATATACTCAAAACTAGGCCCTCAAAGACAAGCAGCAAAGGGTTCTTTGATATCAAATCCGTCTCCAAGTGTGGGATGAGGTTCTAGGAAGCACTCTGACTACAAGCTAAGGCATGACGATTTAGATTTCCAAGACATGAACTGAGCATGGTGGTGCATGCCTATAATCCCAGCACCCAGGAGGCTAAGGCAAGAGGATCATTGCAATTTTGAAACCAGTCTCGGCTACAGAGTGAGTTAAAGGGCAGTCTGAACTGCATAGTGAGACCCTATCTTAAAAAAAAAATTAAAAAATAAATTTCCAATACACTATATTCAGGGTTCCCAGGCTTCAAAATTAAAGCAGATGTAAAAGAAATGGTTGACAGATTAAATATGTTGAAGGACTATATGTAAACTGGACACTATTACTCTTAAAGTTGTTTTAAGAGAAGGATGCAGCTCAGTGGCTGAGTACTTTCCTGGCATGTTTGAGACCTTGGAATTTATGCCCAGCATCAAAAAAAGGAAGTTGCTTCAGTTAAATATATTTTTTTAAATACAAAATGAAAATCAAGTGATGCTTAATCCTCCTCATAACTTTGAACTATAGATTAAACCAAGATATCACTGTGAAAGAAAATAATGATGATCCCTCAAACTGAAATAATGATAAAGTAACAGAAAAACACACACTGTTAGTTATAGAATAACTTAGAAGAGATTCTTTGGAAGGCATTTAATTCATTAGTAACTTTTGAAAGAATTAAAAAATATGCTAGATATGTTAATAATTCCTACTCATAGGGATGTGTCCATACATACTTTGCACCTTATAGCACATTTATAATGTTGATCACTGAAATAGGTTTTGGAAAACACAAACAATATAAGCAACCTAAATATGCATAAATAATAGAATATCGATTAAAATATACAATGCAGTCATTTGGCAACTATTCTGTACCTACTACTTGGTAACATTTAAGCAGTCACTAGGAAGGTAGTAGTAAACAGATAAAAATCCTTGCCCCAGTGGAGTGAATACTATCCCTCAAAAGGAAAAATACACCGTACCTAAATTGGAGGAAGAATATATATATATATATATATATATATATATATATATATATATCCAAGAGATGTAGGTAAGTAAAAATCGCAAAGAGAAGAACAGTCTAGCGAGGTAGAGAGCTAGCTAGCTAGATTCCAGTTGAAAACACATTTTTTTTTGAGACCAGGGACCGACCTCATACTTGTCAAGCAGGTGCTGATGATGCTGAACTAAATCCTTGGCCCAGAAACATATACTTTTATAGCTATTAAAAATTCTGGAGAATATAAAAGAAGCAATGATCACTTTGGAGCATTAGGATTCAGGTTAGGAAGAAGACTTATTTTGTATTTTAATCCTTAATGTATGTATTATTTTTATAATATATATGAATTGCGTTTGATGAAAAATAACGGATATATATATATATATATATATAGTTATATGTTCTTAACGATTTTTTTTGTTACTCAGTGCTACCTAATAAAATCCCCTTGAGCAGCTTAAAACAACAACCATTTTATTGTATCTCCTTATTCCATGTGTCATCATTTAGCTAGATATTTCTAATCAACAAGGCATTGCACTAACTAGAGTCATTTAATGGCTAGTTCTAAAGGTCTAGAACAGCTTTACTCACATGTCTGGTGCCTTGGGAAGAATGCCTGAAAGGCTAAACTCAGTTGAGGCTCTCCCTGTCTCCAAGTGTCTCTAAAGTTTTTCTATAGTCTGTCTCTCTATCAGAGTAGTCAGATATTTTCTAAAATGACTCAAAGCTCCAAGAAACAAAGATAGAAGCTGCAAGTCCCACAGTGAGTAGGCCTAGAACAAGCTTGATGTCACTTCTGCCATATATTATTTCACTTTTATGAAGAAGTGAATTATAGTATTGTCTAATATAGCTTGGGCATCCCTGAAATCTGAACAACTGAGTGCCCCCAAATCCAAAACTTTTAGAGCTCTCCTATAACACCACAAATGACATTTCCATACCTGACAAGTTACAGTCAAAAAACACAAGCAAACTAAAAATATTATATAAAATTACTTTCAGGCTATATGTAAAAGTTGCATACTAAGCATAATTTTTTTTGTTTGTTTTTAGGCTTGGGTCACAACCCTAATGTTCCAAACTATCTCTCTCTGTCTCTTTGTCTGTCTGTCTCTCTATTCTGTCTTCTATCTATCTATCTATTCCAAAATACTTCTGGCTAAAGCATTTTGGACAAAGAAATCTCTTTTTGACCTCTTAGTTAGATCTATTTATGTAGATTAAAATCATTATAAGCCAGCTCAGATTTGGAATGCAGAGATTGGAGATAGAATTAGTCTTTGTTTGGGAAAAGAGTCTATGAAATTGTGGCTATCTTTAATCTAAGGAAAACACCAAGACAATTGGATTAATGAAAGATATATCTTTAATCATTTAAATCAGAACTAGAAAACAGGACTAGAAATCTGCATGTGTTTTTCAGGATACGTGGGATGGAAAACCTAGGAAAAGAGGTGAGGTGTCACCTTTTGTACTGGAAACTGTAGAGGCCTGTCAGATCATCAGAGTAAGCAACAAATTTTACTCCAACAGATCGACAATGCCTGTGTCTCTTCTCCTGCCTACACACTTCGTCTGTTTCAAGCAACTTAGGTAAAAATCTTTGTTCCTGTGGTGGATACTATGTGTTCTTTGGCTCTGTGCATCTGTCTTTCCAAACTAAAGGGCACCTCATAGACTATGGAGTCTACAACTGAGTCCAAATAAATGCTATCTATGGAAAGCCTATCCCCAAGCACATTACTCTGATATGTTTCAAAGAAGGCCACCATTTACTGTCTGTCAAATATTGTGCCAGGTACCTTAATATAACTTTTCTTATACTATTCCAACAAAGACACTCCAACAGATATTACTACTACCCACATTTCACTGAGAAGGTGCATGACATACAACAAAAGAACTTTGTCTATAGAATTATTTACATGGAAAACCCATGCTAGGAACTGAGATCTTTGACTTTAAAGTCCATGATTTTTTAATGTGCAATGCTAACTCCTAAGGAAAAAGCAACAAAAGCCCATATACTGGACACCCATGATACTTTTCTGCTAGATCATTCACCCATCCATACGAAACCTAACATGTGCCAAGGATGTGTTCATACTGACAGAATACAGAACATTGGCCAAGTGTCTGAGAAAAAAGTCATATTTGTAACCTCAGAGTCCCTAACTTATGTCATTCTTAAGTATAGCATTACCTATACAACATAAAAGAATCTTAAATTCTATGACATGCTCCTGCTTCTGGCATCTCCATTTAGCAGAAAATTGTTAATACAGTTAGAACTATGAAGTATGTTTGGGCGGTTGGTCAGAAAAAGATCAAAGAGGGCCCAGGTTTGTATTTCTTTCAGCATTTATCATAATGTCCTTATGTGTGCATAAAAGGTGGACATGGAAAAAATGAAAGACATCTAATGGAGATGGAAGAATTTAATGTAGCCAAATAATGGTAACTGTGGGCTTTGATTCAGTAGGATTCAGTAATCCTTTCATTTCTAGTGATTCACAGAACAATACAGAATCCAGTGCATTAAAAAGAAGGGAACTATGACCCTCAGGAAGACATATGACACAAGACAGAATCATAACTAAAGGAGGAGAATGTAATGAAGAGAGAAATTATCACAAAATTTTTTAAAAGAAGAAAAATAATTTTGTGGTAAATATGATTAAAGGCATCAATACTTAATGGTAAAAACTGGATATTTTATCCAAAGAACAGGAATAAGACTAAAATTTATGCTCTCTCAAGTTATATTCAATATTGTCCTGCAAGTTCTAGCCTGAGAAATTAGTTAAAGAAAAAAATCTATCTAGATTGGAAAGGAAAAATAAAAAAAATATGTCTTTTCTTGTAGTATCTCAGAAAATTTTCAGAAATCCACTAAAAGTTATTAAAATTATTAATTAATGTTTCAGGAAAACAGGTCAGTATAGAAAAAGCATTTGTATTTCTATATACTAACAATTAGAAATCTAAAATTAAAATTTTAAAAAATTCTGTCAATCAGCTTGATTTAATTACTCTACAATATACACATGGTTTACAACATCACATTTTATCCCACAAATAAATGTATAGAGTATACCAAAAAATATATGCACACTTCAGGAAAAGAAATACTGTATAAATATTTTAATACTAAATGTATTGAAACCATGAAAATCTTATTTGGACGAAATAGTCAGTTTACTGGGGGATCAATATCTGGTGTATATTAAAATATTTATACAAGTTTTTCTTTTTCTGAAGTATGCATACATTTTGTGGGGAAATATACATATAGTTATTATTTTTCAGTTAAAATGAATTTTATAATAAAAGACTTTGGAACAAATTTAACCGAACAGTAAGAAATTTCTACCCTGAAAATTACTAAATATCACTGAGATTTAAACATAACCTAACTAAAATGCAAATCACCCCATGTTCATAGATTACAAAACAATACTAGAGTAGTAATGTTTTCTAAACTAATATATAGATTGAACACAACCCCTACTCAAAACGTATCAGAAGGCTTTTGTAGAGGCATTGACAAGCTAACCCTAAAGTTCAGATGAAAATGCAAAGTACCAGGAATAGCCCAATAGTTTTGCGAAGAAGGACTCACTATACTAGTCAACAGTGTGGTATTGGCATAGGAATAAACATACAAATCAAGGGAATAGTCCACATCATAAACCAACACTTTATGAGCAGTTTATTTTCAACAAGGGTACCAAGATCACTGGATGAGGGGAAAGCAATAGGCTTTTCAATAAATGATATGATAACAACTGGATATTCACATGTAAAATAATGAATTTGAACTTCTATATATACCATATAAAAACTAATTCAAAATGGTACAGACTCAAATTATACGTACTAAAATCTATAAAGTTCTTTGAATAAAATGCATAGGTAAAGCTCTTAATTTTTAGATTTTTCAATATATTCTGAGCTGTGACATCAAAAGCAATAAACAAAAACAAGTAATTGGAACCTTGTTAATATACCATCAGAATTAAACAGATTCATACTTCAGAGAGTGTCATCAAGAAAGTGAAATGATAACCCACAGATTGATGAAAAAACATTGCAAATCATATATTTTGAAAAGGGTCTAGTGTCTAGAGTATATTAAAACCTTTAACAACTCAACAAAAAGACAAATAACAATTAAAAGGGGATATAGAATTTGAATACACATTTCTCAAAAGAAGAAATATAAATAGCCAATAAATTCATGAAAAGATATTCAACATTATCAGTCACTAGGAAACTGAAAATGAAAAATCACAATGAGATATGACTTCACACTCATGAGAACGGCTATAATAAAAAATGGAAAATACATTTTGCTGAAGATGTTAGGACATTATAACACATATGCATAGCTAATAGGAATTTAAAGTGGCATAGTCACTTTGCAAAAAAGCCTGCAGTTTCTCAAAAGGCTTCATGATGAAGCCATCATTTGACCCACAATTTCACCCCTAAAAATAAACTCCAAAATGAAAATGTACGCTGACAGAAAAATATGAACAAAAATATTCATAACAGCATATTCATAATAATCAAAATGTGAGAGGAAAACCTGTATTCGTCAACTGATAAATGTATGACTGCAATATATCTAATGCCATAGAATCTTATTCAGCTATGAAAATTAATAAAATACAGACACATAGTACAGCGTGGATAATCTTAAAAACATTGTAGTAATTGAAAAAGGATTTTCAAAAGATTTGCTATATGATTTAGAATATGAAACATTCAGAATGGTAGTTGCCGAGGACTAAAAGCAGAAGGAATGTTGACTATGAATGAATAAGGAGTTTCTTTTTGTGCTGATGAAAATGTTTTTGGAATTGTAGAGTGGAGATGACTACACAACCTTGTGAATATACCAAAAAGCACTGCTCAAACACTTACAGAGGGTGAATGAATTTTATGGTATATGAACTCTAATTAATAAAAGTATTATTTTTAAATGTAGAGTTATAAATATAACAACTAAGTAGAAACATATATTTTAAACTTTCTCAGATCCACCTAGCAAAACCAATGGCTTTCTTTGTCTCATCACTTCCTCCAAGTATTTCTTCATTCCTTCCCTTGTGGCGGGATTGTTACATTTACCAGTTATCTGTGTCCTGAATCAGAACACTGGAAATTCCACGGTTCATACTTGTGACATTTTCTATATTGCAATGCCCACATATTGTGTTTTTACAGAGAGAAACTCCTTCCTTCAAACATTGGTCAACTGAGACTCAGGAAACTCTATGGCCACAGAAAGAGAGGGAAGTATTGGAGCTAAAACTGGATAGGTGTTCTCACTGCTTCCAAATCTTTTCCTACAACTGTGAATACTCAACGAAACTTAGATATTTCCTCTCTTACCATCTTCCATAATAGGATAATAGGTTGGGGAAATATTTTGAAGTTTTTCAATCATAGTCTATTATACTATCAACTCATAATCATAATCCTAAACTATACTAAGTGAGAGCTGGCAGAGAATGATCTAGTCAAGACTCATACCTATCATCTCTTCTAATAATAATAACTTTTACCAGTAGGAACAATTTTTAACACTTAATCCAATGTCCCTTGCTTCAAATAAACTAAATTTCTAGTTATAGCCTCATTGGAAATTGAAAACGGAAATTGTTGACTTATATTTGGAAAATAGTGCCTAGCTGAAACACTAATAGTAGCTAAGACTTTGTACTGGTTGATACGTTGTGTCAGCTTGAGAACTGAGAAAGTTAGAAGTGACTCAGCAGGGGCCCAGGGTCCTCACTTCGGAAACATCCTGAGCATGTTAAAGAGGAGGGAATGGGTATGGTATAGGTGGACAGTCTACATACAATATAAGAGGAAGAGAGGCTTGCTATCCCCTCTCATTTTGCTCTTGCTGTCGTTGCTGTCTTCTGCTACCTTGAATTGTTGCCCCTGTGCCATGTCACCCTGCTGTGGAGCCAGTTTTACAACCTGTAAAGGAGCCACCTTTACAAACTGAGCAAAATAACATGTCCTTCCTTAATTTTGGGTGTAGGGGATTCTATTTCAGCAACTTCAGCAATGATAAAAAAGTTATCAAGGCAGATTTACTCAGAAGACAGCATACCACTCACTAGTCTCCAAATATTTCAAATTCCTCAATATACAAAGTTGCTGCAAGCCAGTCAAAGAACTCTAGGCCACAGTGCATAAGTCACATGGAAAGAGAGTTAAAGGAGAATTTACAGCCAATCCCCTTGAATTACGAAAGATGGGTAAACTGACCAAGCCACCACCTATGGTAAACTAACAGCATGAGAGATTCAGGTAAATACTACTAAGAAACAGAGACTCCAAGAAGTAGAGCACTGAAAAACACATTACCCATATGCCATTACTTCTATCCTGTTCAGGACACCTTACCTAATTGAAATTGATTTGAGACATTCCCACATGTTTGCATTATCTCCGGGCTATTCCATCCTAAGGGATATAAGGCACAGCCTGAGCTTATCAGGAGTCCTGCAAAGAAAACCACAGAAACAGGTAGAAAACATATAATAAGATATTTTGTCACCCCAATATCCAACCTGGACTACATCAGCTTAAATGTTACTTCCTCCACTCAGCTCTTACACTTTCCCTTTTATTCTAAATTTCTACAGTATTGCCAAAAATCACTTTTTGCTATGCCACAGTTAGTAAAGTATAGTAGATAGTGGAAAGGGCAATTCATTAAAAACAAGAGTAGTTTTGGGAGTTGAGATTAGACCATATACATTTTACCATGTCTGAACCTTCATAGCTCTCTCTCTCTCTCTCTCTCTCTCTCTCTCTCTCTCTCATTTTACTCACAACCTTGGGCTTGCCAGGCAGCTGCTTGTGTCATTGAGTTATATCACTGGCCTTAAAACCATATATATCTTATAGTCGAAATATTTTGACAATTCATAAGACTAAATTCTTTCTCCAACACCTTTTAACTTGGTCTCGTTTATGGAGACTACCAAAGTAAGGACCAATACACTTTCCTAAAATCCAGCTTTTTCTAAGTGTCATGCAGATAGGTCACTACAAGCTGAAAATAGGCTTGAGTATTTGTAACTTGGGGTTAGTTGCCACACTGAGATAGACATAAAACACATGCTAAGTGGACTTCTCCAGGTAAATAGAACAATATTCCCCTTTCTTCAAAATATTTTTTCAGTTTCAAACCAAGCATCACTCCTTTCTTTGGCTTTTAATACATTCTACTGTGCCTCTTGTCTTTATTTCCTTTTTGTTTAATTAATTTAGCCACTAGGGGGAAACTCTGTATGACTCAAATGGTAATTTTACTCTTGCAAACACAGATACAAATCTGGGACAACTGACCAATATTGTTTTCCAAGGACAACTACTTCCCCCATACTTTTTTCTTGTGGGATAAATGTTCACAATATATACCCAATAATCTTATCTTGCCTTTAGCTATAGCAAATTCGACCAAGCACTGGCATCTATCCAAAGTGCAAAAAAATTCATTGACTGGTCAGTATGGTTGACATTGTACATGGACATGAACACACAGGCTAGACATGATTCTTCTGAAAATTTTAGTCAAGGCATAGAAATGCTGAGATGCATTAGTAGATAGTACAGAAACTGGAAATTTAAAAAAAGAAGAAAAAAAAGGCCAAGAGGTAGGCTGAAGTCTGTGTTAAGCTAAAACCAATTTCAATCCTAAATTATTACTGAATATCAAATAGCCATAAGCTAAGCAAACTGACTGACAGAGCAAAAGACAACACAAAAATGATAACAGGAAGAGGACAAAAGAAAGTAAAAGAAAAACTCCTTACTATTCATGAAAGAGCTAAAGAAAAGCCAGTTCCTCTTGATGGATTACCATTGCAATTTCTTTTTTTTGGGGGGGGGTGGATACTGGGGATTGAACTCATGACCTCACACTTGCCAGGCAGACGCTTATGCTGCTGAGCTAAATTCCCAGGCCTAAATTTTGGTGCTGCTGAGGATTGAACCCAGGGCCTTATGCATGCAAATCAAGAGCTTTGCCACTGAGCCACATCCCCAGTGCAATTTTCTAATATCATAACAAATTACATTTTCATTGTGAAAATCAAGTGAATCTCAGATATTTGTGACAAAGAGAGCTTAATTGAAAGAAGAAATTAAATAGTATCTGTAGTTAAACAACAATGCTGATATAATATAGCAGAACTTATGGGATACAATAGAAGCAGCCCTAAGAGAAAAAATTATAGCAGTGAATTCTCACATCAGGAAAACAGAATGAACTCAAATAAAGAGCTTAATGTTGAACCTCGAACTTCTAGAAAAAGAAGAACAGACAGTCCTCCTATCTCTCAAGAGCTATTCTTACTCCCTGTTCCTTTTTCTTCAATACATTTTCCTACTCTTAACCTCCACTATTCCTTAGAATTCATTTTCTGTCTTCAGGAAACACAAACTCAACATATCTGACATCTAACATTTCCTCTTTATCAGTGACAGGTCTGGTGAATAAGATGAATGAGGAAAAACTTTATGTCTTTCTGAGCCTGATTTTTCATTGGTTGACACTCAGAAGCAGCATTTGTTACATAGTAAATGCTGAACTTGTGAATATTTGAGTTGTGAAATTTCATAGATACATTACATTTGGAGAGGCAAACAAACTTCAAAAGTAGATGTGCAGTTACACTGTACTCTATCACTGTTTTAGGGTAGCTTTAAAGATAAAAAATAGTTTTTTTAGAGTACTTACTCTAGGTTCTTATGTACAACAAGGAAATATATGCCAAATGTACACCTCATAGTATGTAGTAAGTAGCTACATTTTATGAATATTACAAGACAGTAGCAGCAAGAAAAGGCCAAAAGTTAAAGCAAAAATAGAGGACTTGATAACTCAAGCTTTCAGTATTAAAGGGACTGACACCTCTGATCCTAGGTGTCTCCCATTACCTCTCTCACTGATGATGCCTCTCTCATCTGCTACTACTGGCATTAAGACCTCTTACATTTAAGACTGGATAATCACTAGGTGATTTGTATTTATGGTTGAAGGGAAAGAACAGGAGTGGCTCATACAATTTCTTTTCTGTAGTATTGTGGAAACATGAATAATTATTAGAATGGTTTGGTGGAGAGAAAGGAGTGACTCACTCAGCTCCTTTGTTTCTAATGGTACTATATGTGTTTGTTTTTTTATGTTTCATATTGTATATTTATGTTAAAAGTATATAAGATGCACTTTGTCAGACTTAAAAATGAATATGACTTCTGAATGTTTAAGAATGGGATTCATTCATAAGTCAGGGACTTACTCAATTTTAATCACATCAAGCAAAAACATTCAAAAAAGACTTCCAGGATTACTTCAGAAAGTGGGAAGGACAACAAGATAAATGTGTTTGAAGCAAAGGGAAAGATTTTAATTGGGGGAGATCAATGCCAATATGTGTTTACTTGTAATAAATTTTTAAATTAAAAAAGTTTCAATCATATCTTGTAAATAGTCAAGTGATGTTTTTGGAAATATTAACAAAGGAGGGTTAGAAAAATGTAAATTTCACTAATGATAAACAAAACAAATCACAAAAATTCAAATTTTGTACATAAATCTTTGGGGAAAAATAGAAAATGAAGAAGAAGTCAAGCCTAAAGCTCATATCAGGGAGGAAATTATGAAGATCAGAGCAGAAATCAATACAACAGAGAAAATACAATGAATCAATAAAACAAAAAACTGGTTCTTTGAAAGCTTCAATAAAATTGATAAACCCTCATCCAATCTTATCAAATAAAAGCAAGACTCAAATTTATGCAGTTAGGAATGAAAAGGATGAAATCAAAATTAATCCTGTGGAAATTCAGAGGTTCATGAATATCTACTTTGAGAAACTTTAATAAGGTGGAAAACACAGAAGAAATGGACAGATTCTTAGACTCTTATTATTTCTCAAAGCTGAATTAAGGACATGTAAAAATTCTAAATCCAATATTTGTCAATGAAATTGCAGGAAAATTTAAAAATCTACCATCAAAGCAAAGGATCTACAAGATCCTGATGGATTAACTAATATATTCTACAAGAAATTTAAAGATCTAATAAGATCACTCCTCAAACTCTATAATGAAAAGGAAGCAATACTCTCAAAGTCATTATTGAATGCAAGTATTACCCTGATACCAAAACCAGAGAATGACCCAAGCAAAAATACAACTACGGGTCAATTACCCTAATGGACATAAATGCAAAAATCCCAAATAAGAGACTGGCAAACAAAATGCAGCATATCATCAAGAATATTGCACAACATGACCAAGTAGGATTCATTTTAGGGATGGAGGGATGGTTCAACATACACATGTCAAAAAATGCAGCACACCATTTAACACAGTCAAGGACAAAATTCACAAGATCATCTCCATAGATGCAGAAAAAGCATTTTACAAAGTCTAACACCCATTCATGATAAGTACCCTACAGAAAATTGTAGTAAATTGGCTTTATCTCAACATGATAATAGCCACCTAGGACAAATCAATAGCCAACATCATACTAAATAGTTAAAAATTGTAAGCTTTCATTCTAATATCAGAAACAAGATAAGAATTCCACTATCACCACTCTTATTCAATATAGATCTTGAAACACTAGCAGAGTAATCAGACAAGAGAAAGAAGTAAAAGCAATAGGAGAGGGGAAGAAGTTAAATTATCATTATTTGTGGATGACATGATACTTTACAAAGAGGACCCAAAAAATTCTACCAAAAGCCCTATCAATTAAATAACCAAATAGCTAGATACAAAGTCAACACTCAAAGATCAATAGCATTCCTGTATACAAACCAATAGCCAAAATAATGGTAAATGACCAAGAACTGAAAGCTTTCACTCAAAAATCAGGGATAAGACAATGATGTCCACTATCATCACTCCTATTTAATAGTTCTGAAAACACTATCCAAAGCAATTGGACAAGAGAAAAATATAAAAGTAATATTCATAGGAAAGAACAAAAGTATATTATCATTCTTTACACATATGATACTATGCAAAGAAGACCTCAAAAACCCCACCAAATCCTTCTAGATTTAATAACCAAATTCAGTTGCATAGCTGGCTACAAAGTCAAAATTCAGAAATCAATATCATTCATGCACATGAATAAGAAGTCACTCAGAGAGACATTAAGGAAACACCTTTCATAAGAGTGTTAAAAATGAAACACTTAGGAACTGATCTAACAAAGGAAGTAAAAAACACCTATATTGAAAACTACAGTACTCTGAAGAAGGAAATTGAGGAGGCTATTAGAAAATGCAAAGATGTCCCTAGCTCTTAGGTAGGAAGAATTAACATAGCAAAAATGGCCATACTCCCAAAATTGTTTTGAAATTTTAATGTAATCCCAATCAAGATGTCATTAGTATACCACACAGAAATAAGAAAACATTCCTAAAATTCATTTGGAATCAGAAGATGCCTTAGAATAGCAAAAGCAATTCTAGGCCCCAAAGCAAAATAAGATATATCACAAACTTTTACTTTAAATTATACTACTATACTGTGATTTAAAAAAATAGCATTGCACTAACAAAATACAAACCTGAAGATCAATGGAACAGATTAAATATGCAGAAACAACTCCAGGCATACTCAGTCACCTTATCTTTGACAAAGATGCCAAGCACATTCACTGGAATAAGCATAACCTCTTTAATAAATGGTGCTGGCAAAACTGACTTTCCACACACTGAAGACTCAACTAGACTTGTGTATGTTATCATACACTAAACCACAAACAAAATGAATTAAATTTATAAATATTGAAACAGAAACATTAGATCCAATTGCAGAGAGAATAGGTAGAACACTTGAACACATAGAGGTCTAAGCAAGCACTTTATCAACAAAATCCCAGTCACATGGAAAGTCTTACAATCAATAATTGTGATTTCATCCTATTAAAAAGGTTTTTCACAGGAAAAGAAACCACCAACAGAGTGAAAATTCTTCTCACAGAGTGGAAAAAAAATTTAGCCAGTTGTTCCTCAGATGAACAACATATAATATCTGGAATATACAAAGAATTAAAAAAAATCAGACCGATCAAATTTAAAGACTCAGTCTAAAAATGGACATCTGAGATGAATACACATTTCTCATATGAAGAAGTACAAAGAGCAAATAAATATATAAAAATGTTCAATATCAATTGTTTTTGAGCAATACAAATTTAAAAACACTGAGATTTCATATCACTCCAGAGAGAATTATCAAGAAATTATTTTTATATTATTATATTATATATTGTATTATATAAATATAATATATCATATTATTATATAATATAATATATTATATATATTTTTTATCCTGAAGTTGCCCAATAATAAATGCTGGTGGGGTTGTAGGGAAAAGGCAGCCCTTCTGCACTGTTGGTGGAAGTAGACTGGTGCAACAGTTGTGGAAATCATCATGGAAATTCCTCAAACACTAAAACCAGAGGTTCCATTTGACCCAGCTATTCTCCTCAGTATCTTCCCAAGATAATTAAAACCATTCTACCACGTCAAAATGTGCACATTGTTTTTTATAACAGCATGGCTTATAATAACTTATTCCTGAAAACGTCCAAAATGCCCATCAACCAATGAATGAATAAAATGATGTGTTTTTTATACAATGGAGCACTACTCAGCCACAGTGATACACTTGAAAAATTTGTTTAAGTAATGAATGTAACTTGAGACCATAATCTTAAGGGATATAAATTCAACACACATGCATAAATATCACATTGTCTCTCAGGTATGAGTATCTAAAAGTATAAATAAGAACCAAAATGTATAATAGACATTGTGAAATAGGAAGCAAATATGCAGATGGGAAGTGGCACAAAGGAAAACTGAGGGTGAAGAGAAGAAAAGGAAAAGAAAAAAAAAGAGAAATGATGGTAAAATGGAAACAAAGATTTGTAAAGAAGGAGAAGAGAGGTTGAAGGTAAAGGAGAGGATATTGGAGACCAGACTGTACAGAGTTAAGTGGCTGAACGCAGGGACCTCTGGCTGTGTTGGAAAAAGTATCTACATAGTGCTCTGAAGTCAAGATAACCATAGCTGAGGCAACCAAGGACACGAGCTGCTGATACTCCCAATTCCAGAGCAATAAACCTTAGAGCTAAGACAGTTAGTTATCTTAATTGGTGAAGTTTACTATTGGGTAAGTCTTTGAACTGACTCTCAAGGTCTTCCTCAGTTCCTGTGTTTGCCTCAGTATTCCCTCCCTTTATTTGAAAACCAAATAAATATGGGCAGCCAGAAGAAGTTCTGCGTTCTGAATCTTGAGTTCCATTAAACAGTTTTGACCTTTCTGGAGTCCTAAAACTTATGCCACTTGTTTCTTTTATTTAAGTCATTCACCACCCACCCATTTAGGAGACTGGGGCTAGGCCACTACTCCATAGGTTAAAAAAGAGGAATCAAGATATATCATGTACAGGTGCAAATTCCCTATGCTGAATGTATTATTATGTATATCTAAATTGCACCTGTAAGCTTAATTTAAAAACTCCAATTCTGCCACATAGAGGTTGTGTAATTTCAGGCAAATTACTTGATCTTTCTGTGTCTCAGTTTATTTTAAAAATAGAAATAATAATTGTACTCTTACACAGCTGTTCCAACACTTGAAGAGATTAACACACATAAAATGATTGGTACATAGAACACACTCAACACGGATATATTATTATTCCATAGTTGAGTCTCTTTGTGGCTTTTCTTCCAGTTTCTTCCTATTTTGCCTATGCTAATTTCATTCTCATTTCTTTGTCTTCACACTAGCTTAAAAGTCAAAAACTGAGCAGGACTCAATTCAAAATCTGCCTTCCTGAAGTTGTTATCTTGCAATTTTGTAGAAATACCTGGCCAGAAACCAGGAATGAGATGTATGAAGTATCCCAGTGTACAAAATTCTATTCCCTACCCAAATTGACCTTTCAACCCACCTGCTCTCATCCTGCCTTTTACACAGGTGAGCAAATTAGTTTGTAAACATATTTCATGGACAAATTTGACTTGCAACTGACAGCTGATTCTATTATATTTGGCCATATCTGGAAAAAGATGACCTGGAAGACATATTAAAAATAGAAATAAAGTCAGAGAATAATTCATTCTCAATTATATTTGTGCCCAGCAGGGTTTTTTTTAAAATCAGTTTGCGGTTGTGAAGATGTGCTTCAAAAGCAACATGGTAGTCACTTGACAATATTAAGCCCTTCCACCTTCTGAAAGAGTGGGAGACATTAAAAATGGAATTCTGTGCAATTCTTTACTGCTTCTTTTCTGCAATGATTTCCTTTTCAAGATTCTTGGGTTTCAGATCCAGATAATTCATTCAGTAACTCCAGCCCAGGAATACTTGTTTTACTACATCACTACCTTGTGATGTAGATGTATCTGTTCTTGGTACCAACACACAGGAATAACACCACCAAAAATGTTAAGAACAGAACCTCTGGTTTCACAAAAAGCTGGTTTAAATCGCAACCCTTTCACATATGAGCTATAATTCTGGCCCATAATTTTCTTACGTGTTATTGCTAATTCCCAGCTTTACTGTTCCTCCACCCACAAATAAACTGTTGCAGAAGTCTGTCCCAAGTGTATGTGTTTAGCTGGTTACTCACCTAGTCTCATCTGCCTTTTGGAAGGGAAAGAAAGCCCTGTAGAATTTGTTACTATTGTTTTTATTGTACATAGGCAGGTGTCCAATGGGCTGACATTTTGTTTCCTTTCCTCAACAGCTCCACTCCATAAAAATTCCATGTCACAAAATGTACCAAACATAGTTGATGCAATTTGAATTCACTGGACTGACTTACAAGAGACCTGGAGTTGTATATTACACAACTTCAGACCTTGTGGTAACCTCAAAACCTGTAAAAACCCTAAAGTTCAAAATCTTAGAAGCTGAAGCCCCCACTTTCAGCTGCATCTCAACTGACCTTAACCTTGCTCTCATCCCAGAATTACTAGTTTCTTAACAGCTGTACAACCCCCTGCAAATTGCACATTCTTCAGCTGGTTCCTGACCTTTAGCTCTGAACAGTACTAGCCTCACTGTGTATTACCAACCTCCTTCATCTCTCCGCTACATTTATGAGTATAAAAGTTGAGTGACCAACGATTTTATTATTTTCCAGCCCCCATCCCTTGTCTTTGCATAGCTACAAATCTTCCTTCCAAATATGGTTACTAGGTAGCTTGAATTTTGGCAGAATTTATTGCCCTGAGCAGAAGCATAATATAGATACATTTGCTATTAATTTGAGCATTTTATTACTCTTACAGCAACTTCAACTCAAACATAATTTAGAAAATTTGTAACTCTTCTCCCTAACAATATCTTAGTCTTACCTCTGCAGGGAACTCTCTCACCAACCTCTCCCATTCATTTGGCCTTCTGTTTTCCCTCACAGTTAGATAGTCAATATATGCTAGAAATCTTCAAAGTAGACACTTAGAGATTTCACAGAGAAGCTACACTGAAACTAGCTTTGAGAAACAAGTAAATATTTGTAGTCAGAAATGTAATAAAAGAGAATGCCAGAAAAAATAACACCAGGAGTAAAGCCAAGAGGAGTTTCTTGTATTTTAATATGTACTAGCATCATGCTGGAAAATAAGACAAGTAGCTACATTTGATAAAATAATTACCTGTGTGGAGGAAGCCAGAGAATGTGCTCAGGGTATGAAGAAGGATTCAGCTGTATGGGTAATATTATACTTTGAAACAGAGTAGTGTATACTTCTGTAATATTTCACAATATATTTTCAAAAGTGAGTCAGCCAGATAGGTTACATAAAATTCAGTTCAGCAGATCCCTGGACCTGGCCTAGGTCAAAGCACTGAAGAATCTGATTCAACATCGCAGATAGTTTAATGCAAATGACGGACCACTTCACAAAACATTTTGATAGCATTCTTTTATGAAGGAAAAAAACAAAACTCAGGAGCACAGTGCATAAACCGTAGGACTGGATGTCAGAGGCTCTGAGCAATACTCTCTGTTGTGCTACAATTTATCACATGAATCCTCCACTAGAAGTTTAATTACATTGTGTATCATTTCCCACACAGAAATATGACTTTTATAAATCTTGGTCAACAGAGAAGGGATAAATGACATGATAACTAGGAAATTCTGAAAATTTCAGGAAATGCACAGCTTCTAAAGAAGATTTTTTAAACTGATATACAATAACTGAGTACAAAGTTAGAGTCAGATACATGGAATAATTTCTGGCATTGGATTGCACACTAGTGTCATCAGAGTTAGTAATTATAATAACTATAAGTATTATACACTGTAAATAGTTAGAAGAGTAGGTTTTGAATGTTCTTACCACAAGGAAATGAGTAATATTTGAGGTGATATATATGCTCATTACCTTGATTTGATCATTACATAAAATATGCATGTTTTAAAAGATACCAATGTTTTAAAACATGGTACATTTCCTGAAATTAAATTCTCAGTGATCCATCTTTTGTGGTAATTTTCATTCACGTTGAAGTACATAGTATTAGGAACTTACATAAAAAATAATTGGTACATGTCTGAGTATGTTAAGTGTCAACCCCTTAATAAAATGAAATATCCAGGATAGTGGTTCTCCTTCGAGTTGATAGGGAACACAACATACAGATCATTATTGCAGAAATTTTTCATAACGTGCATGCTTCCACCTGTTGCAGTGTACGTCACAATGGAAAGGGACATGGGAGAGTTGGATAATTCACACGGTTTTAAACTTTCCAGGTGATTCTAATACATTCTCTACTCTAGAAAGATTCTTGGCCTCATTCAAGTAACCTGACCTAGGATCTTACACTATTTTTCCTGGCATGAAATTCCTTGCATTTACTCTTCACCTATGTCTTCTTTTTTTAGCTCTTACTAAGATAGAAGATAATTCACAAGCATCTTGCATATGTACACACAGGGGAATGTGAATAATAGTGATGTTCTCAGGGATCCAGGGCCAGCTGGTTGAAAATCTCAGCATCCCCAGAATTAAAATAATGTCTTGACCAGATGTTTCCTTCCCTGGTTAGAGCAGGGTGCAAAGGTCTCAGTGAAAGGCTCTCTGGACCATATGCTTCTCTAGTGGGATCAGCTGCAGGTGCAGCAAATGGGACCCAAGGGCCCCATCAGGTCACCTTGCTGAATATGACTCAGGCCAGGAGCTCTTTATTTCTTCCTGTCTCTCTCACTTCCCACAGCTCATCTCTGTGGGCAGCTGCCAGACCAGGAAACAAGAGTCAGGCAGGGGGAGGAGGCAATTCTTAATGGATACTCCATCTCTTCAGTGGTTTGGGATCTGGCAGAGGCAATCCAGACCTGAAACAAATTGTCTCCTCCTATGATGTATTTCAGTTAATGGACTAGCTGGCCAGAAGCAGTCAGGCCTGGAGCAACAAAATCAATTCCTCTCAGTTGAGCAAGCTTAAACTTAACTCCCACAGCTCTTTTGTATATGTCTTTTAATCCATAAAGTTTCAAGTGCTGCCCAGGTTTGGCTTCCTGCCATAGACAAAGCTCACATCTGAGGGTCGGACCCAAGGTCTTCAAAGAACCATAAGTAATGGTCATGTGCCAAAGAACTCTTAGAAAACATGTTAAATCTAAGTAGTCTTCACCATTTCTTTGTATCTGATATGCCCTTGACAGACACCCATCTCTAAAAAGGAGGCAGAAATGGCTATTAATTAGCTGGTATTGCAAATAAAGAAGATATGTAAGTCTATCAATGTATGTCAGTATAATTCCCTTGCCTGAAGATAAACCTGATAGCATACTCATTGTCTTGGCAATTTCCAGGACTACTGTAAAGTGGCATTTCATTCTTAAACTTGAAATACACTCACCTAAATGGAAACACTGTGACCATTTCCCTATGATCAAGAGTCTTAGATAATATAAAAAGGTAGAATCACTTGAGACTAAATTGTTATTGTCTGACTTCCTTCTAGATAATACCTGCTATTCAGCCAAATGTTTGTCCCACTCAGCCTGGGAATATCCAGCTCCTTATTATCTTCCCACATCCTGCTTCAACAATTTTCACTGAATTTTTACACTGAAGAGGTAAGATAAACTAAAATGTATCTGATGGAGAACTATACATGTTATATACAAGTCTTAAGCACAAAAAAGAGCAAAAATTGAATGTAGAAACTTGTTTTACTGCTTGGAGTTTGACAAATCCTGTTGTTATTAGCCTCCTGCTTCCTGCCATTTAGGCCCTCCCCACTTTCTTCTAGAAATACTAGAAATGCAAGTCAGGTTAAATTGTCACTCTTCTATCTGAAGAAAAGAGAGCTCACAGGGATAACACCTCTGCATGGAACAGATGTGAATGAACCAAAGTCTCACATGTCCAGTGTATCCGAACATACCCTAGATATGGTTTTAATAATGCATTCATTCCTTCTATAGTTACCAAATATCTGTCCTGTGCCAATCACTCGCCTGGACATTGGGGCTATAAGTATAAATTGTAAGGACCATCACTGTCTCCTATCAGTTAAGTGCTGCTTTCTGAAGCAATATATCCACAGAAATATTTAATTATCTATAATATATCCAAGAATATAGATGAATGGTGAATTGAAGTATAATTTGTGATACTTCATTAGTGCTTTTCTGTCACTGGGACAAAACACCTAACACCTAGAAATTAAAGGATAAGAGGATTGTTTTGTCACAGGGCTCCAGTTTATGCTCAGTTGGCACCAAGATAGAAAAGTCATGGTGGTGACATAGCAGAGGAAAGCTGCTCAACTGATGGAAGACAGGCAGCAGAGAGAGAGACAGAGAGACAGACAGAGAGAGAGAGAGAGAGAGAGAGAGAGAGAGAGAGAGAGAGAGAGAGATGAAGATCCAGGAACAAGAATAAACCATTTCAGGTCACACCATATTGACCTGCATCCTCTGACCAGACCCCACCTCTGAACTCAAATCTTTTGGTAAACATTTTAGATCTAACATTAACTTTCATCACTAAATTTTAAAAGACTTATATCCATTTAATTATGAAAAATATATCTAATCTAAGTGTTTCCTGAGTCCTAGAAGTTTCAGTGTTGCTTGAAAAGTCCAACTCCAAAGGTTTCTCTGTGATTCAAGATAAGCTCTTAGCTGTGTACTCCTGTAAAGTAAAAAACAAAGTTAAATTCTTCCAACGTACATTGGATCAGTGTAAGAATTCCCATTCCAAAAGCAGTGAGACTAAATCAAAATTGAAATCCAGTGGGGCTTACATTATACTTGTAGTTCCATGTCCAGCACATGGGGCAGGTAAGATAAGAGGTTCAAAATATTTGTGCAGTGCTATTCCTGTGGCTCTGAAGGTTGACACCCAGATGTTCTCTCTCTTTGAGTGGCTTGGGTCACTATCAATGGCTTCCCTTGGCAGATAGTCATGTTACTGGCCTTTCCAAATTTTGGGAGCCTCTACCCCACTTTTGACTTCACTATCACAACTTCACACATTACCCTCCTAGGGACACACTGCTTGCCCATCCAGGCCATCCTGTGAAATCTGGGTGGATGCCTCTATAACCCCACAACTATTTCATTCTGCATACCCAAAAAATTAGCACCACATAGATAATACAACAATCTGCCTTCAACTTAAGCAGCTCTTGGGCCCCCCTTAAACCATAGCTGCAAAAATCTTTGAGTATCTGAATGACTGAACTCAGAGAAATATTTCCTAAATGAACAGGGTAACCAAGACATTCATCTGAAAGCAAAGTCTTTCAAAATATTTTATCCTTTTCCATTCTTGAACTTTCAATGCATGGAATTTAGCCAGTTTTTGAGATACTTTCAAGCCATCTTTCTTACTGCCTTGATGCAAAGTATTCTGCTTCTTTTTAATGATAATCTTTTCCGCAAACCCACTGTCCTTTGCTCCAGCTTTACATGTCCTTCCTTTCAAGGCAAACTTCTCATCATTGGCTTTGCCTTTTGTTCTTGATTATCACTGGAAATCTAACAGCAGCCAGCAATATTCATTCCAATACCTGAACACTGGACTGTCTTGAAATACCTATGGCAGATTCATTAGTCCACTGCCCTTAATATCAGTCTGCTGTAAAGTCACAGGATATGGGCAAAATACAGACAAATTTTCTGCCAGTATATAACATACATGTCCTCTAGTGCAGCAAACAATGGAGTCCTGGTTCACAACAGAATCCTCCTGAGCCTTGCCTTTACTGTCAGCCTTCCATTCAGTACTCTAATCTTCTATTCAGTACTCTGATCAGACTCTGTGTTCTGATGAGACTCACCTTCCATGAAACTTGGCTTACAACAATTTATGGCTTCTTTAGCAATCATCTCCAAATCTTTACAGACTACATCTACACAGTTCCACAGGTTTCTGCACCACATGACCAGGTACAATAATAGCAACAGTCCCACTCCAAGTGCCAATTTTTGGTGGTATTCATTACTATTTCTTGGGAAAAAATATCTGGCATCCACAAATTAATAATACACAGAAGAACATGGTACGTTACATAAGTGGAGAAGAAGACCACAATATCTTAGTCCATGGTTTCTTGGCGCTATTGGCATTTGGGGCTGGATACTTTTGTGTTGTTGAATTGGAAGAGTGTCTTCTTAAGAATTATGCATGTTTAGTAATATCCTTCATTTTATCTCAGTGGATGTCATTAGCACCCACCCCAAGTTTTGAAAACTGAAAATGTCTCCACACACAGCCAAATGTCCTCTGAGGGGAAAAGAGACTCAAAATCAGTCTGTGTGAGAATCACTGTCTACATTCATCCTTACCACTTCACCTACCTCAATACAATTATTGGAAAGAAAAGAAAAAGTTCTGATCTGAACTACTGTTAGAGCGAAACTATTGTTAAGGGAAATGAAATCAAAAAATCATTCATATCTTTCACTCATCACAACCACAGAAAATGGTGAAAGATATAGAAGTGAAATCCAAGTTTCTCAACTCTAGTCACCCACAGTGTGATGCCAATGGAAATAATAAAGTTAGCGGATGGAATAAGTATGCTAAAACTTGGTAATAACAGCAAACTTAATCAGTAAGTTCTACCAGTAGTTTTTCCCAGTTCCTCAACTAGGTGTACAAAATAACACAAATGTTCACAATCACATTTCCTTGTGTGCCTAAGTACACTTTATTTCTTCTCAGTTAGTACAAATTAACTGCTCCTATTGCCTTCCTGAAAACTACCATTTTTATATTAAGCACTTTCCTAATTCATACACAGACTGTTGGCATCCAGGGTTGGATGAATAAAAATTAAGGGGAGCCTAAATAAGAGACACAGGAAAGCAAGGTAGATCGGGACCACAGAAAATTGGAGGAAACTTACTTAATGGCTGTTAGGCAGAGGTACCCTTTATATGTGGATCAAGTCTGTTTGGTAATTATCACTTACTATTAAAAATGGATTTCTTTGGTGAGTATTATTAGTAATTTTCACCTGTGTATACGTGTTTATCAGATCACCATCCTCTGGGATAATTACTAGAGATCAGGTCTCTTAGGGATCAAGTTCATATTGGAGCAGTAATACTAGAGGAGAAACTGTTGTTATTAGTAAGCAGAATTGGATAATACTCTTTATAATTGCTTCATGTTGAAAACTGTTTTATTTCAGTGAATTTAATTGTGTATCAAACTGTGGGCTCTGTAATGAAGTGGTGTTTATAATTCTTAAATGATACATAATACAAAATACAATTATAATATGCACCAAAAATTTAAATGAGAAATTTATACAGAAAAATACACATCACTGGGACTTAGAGTGATGAGCAGCAGAGAAAGAGCCTCTCTGAGATTTGGAGGCCACGTGCTAGAATAAAGCTATGTGAGGAAGAGAAGAAGGAGGCAGGTAGGT
The DNA here is from genome assembly GCF_034190915.1 of Cavia porcellus. Taxonomy (NCBI): domain Eukaryota; kingdom Metazoa; phylum Chordata; class Mammalia; order Rodentia; family Caviidae; genus Cavia; species Cavia porcellus. Next base: position 72,842,404 of record NW_026947486.1, read on the forward strand.
TCTAGATCTGGTACCCAGCAAGGACTGAAGTGAAAATTAGAGCCCACAGAGAGAGGAAAGAGAGACACCTCAAAAAAAGAACAGGGAAGTGGCAAATATGCTTTTTCTCTGAGCCCTAGCTCATAATGTGGGAGGGGAAACTGAAAACTGCAGATGCACAGTGACTACTAGTGGCCCCAGAGGTCTGTCTGGAGAAATGCACCAGTGGAATGGAGCACTGACACTGAAGACTATAGAGACTGGTAAGTTTTTTCTTATTCAAATATCCTCCAGGAAAGGAAAACTGGCCAGTTGGCATTTTGAAAATGGGCCAACTGAAGTCAGAACTCAGAGCAACTGTGACTTGGTTCTGTCTGTGGCTTTCACTGTCAGGGTAAGGCACAGCTAGAATCAAGGGCTCAGGAGGTCAGAAAATGAAGTTCAAGCCAGTAGGGAGCTGTGTTCAACCCAGTAGGAGGCACACAGAGTGTTGCAGACTGAACAACTTGGACCCAGCCTCATAGCCAGGAACCAGAAGCAGTTTGAACTTCAGTGGAACCAAGGGAAGAGGCTTTGCTGGGATTATCCATCACCCATTGTAATTCCACTACTGGCTTGCACCATTCCCACTGTTTACTAGTGACGCAAAGAAAAATTGTGAAGTGGACATTTGCTCCCTTATTTTCTTCCTTTCTTTGTTTTTCTTTTTTTTCTGATTGTTTTCGTTTTCATAAGAATGTGAACATTGTTTCTATCTTATGTCTTCTTGTTTTGTTCTACTCTTGTTTCCGATTTCTCATTCTTTCTTTGACTTTGAAAACTGAAAATGTCTCTGATTCCTCATTGTAATCTCCTCCTGTTATCTTCCCCAGTTCCCCCAAATTTGTGTAATCTTCCTTTGTCTTACACCCTGCTTCTAACCCCTTTCTCTTTTTATATTTCTCTATTTTTACCCTAACCTTTTTAAAATTTTCTCTACTGAAGGTAAAATCATCATACTGAGGGTATATTTATTGCATACAATTTTCTGGCTTATTTTAGGTTTATTTATACAACAACAAATATTGTTCATATGGGTAAACATGGCAAATTAATAGTTATATCAGTTTGTAATTTTCTAAGCCATGTTTGATGTTATTGATATTACTGATTTCACTACTTTTGCAAATGATGCAATTGTTCTATGTAACTATCCTTCCTGGTGTGCCAAGAGTGAGACTGCTCAGGTGTCATAAACAATCATATAGGCCGCTGCCAAAGAACCAGGACCTAGGCAAAATATGGAACAACTTCTCACCCCCAATAAACTTTATTTTAGGGGTAAATCTTGCAACAGACTCAAAACCCAAAAGTCATCTACACCTGGAAGATAATTCTGAGTAATCATTTCCTAAAGGTACTAAATATTAGCAATAAAGCTACTTACCTTAAGTGATATACAAGCACCAAGTCCAGAATTAAACTAAAACTAAAAATAAAATATCAGAGGTTTAAGAAAAATTCAAATCCAAGCTTCCAGATTACCAAAGGTAAACACAGAGTTAGGAGGTACAACAGTTTGAAGGCCATCCATCAGGATTTTTTGAAGTAGCAACAGCAGAAGTAACAATGTAGTTCAAGAGGGTTCAGAAAATATCAAATCAGAAATAATCTTTCAGATAACTACAGAAATGGTGACCATAGTGAAAGACATGCTTAGTGGATCTAGAGTACATACAGATAAAAAATAGAGGGGCTTAGAAAAAGAATACCAATCATGAATGCTGGATTTAGGAAAGAAACTAATTCAAGAAACAGATTCAAGCAGACATCCAAGAGAATGCAAATTCCTTTGAAAGTATATCCAGTAGAATAAAAAACTGAGAAAAGAATATCATATCTAGAAGACAGGATTGCAATTAGTGATCACAAAAACAAGATTTCTTAAGAATAGAAAGGGATCATGAAAAATCAATCCAACAACTGCTATATGATGCAAAGAATGACATAAGATTAATTGGAATCAGTGAAAAAGCAAGATTAAAAACAGTAATGGAAGAAAATTTACCACATGTGGAAGAGAAATTTCACATACAGATAAGTGAAAAATATATAATTCCATTTAACCATGATCAAAAAAATCTACCCAAGTCAGGTGTGGTGGCACATGCCTGTAATCCCTGTACTCGGGAGGCTGAGGCAAGAAGATCACTGTAAGTATGAAACAAGCCTGGGTTACAAAGTGAGCTCAGGACAAGTCTTAACTTCAGAGTGAGGTCCTGTATTTTTTTTGAATTTTTTTTTATTTTAAAGAGATTAAGGCAAAAGAGGACGTAACAAAGCAGATCAGAACAATGTAAGCAACACAGAATTTCACCACGTGTCAACCGGTAATTAACAGTAACTACCAAAATGTCTCTTTCTTTGAAACAATTGAGCATAACTTCAGATACAATTAGTATCAAACATAACAAAATATTATAAAACCATTCAAGAGAATGAAAATATTACAGGGCATTCAGAACCAAATAACAGAAAACAAACAATGACTACCATATTACCTCATTTTCCATAGAAAATTTGTTTATAATATCACACATAATAAAATCAAATAAGATACAATAAGATAGAACCAATGGAAACAGAAGAACAAAAGCATGATAGGACTTCAGAATAAGATGATATTAAATCAGCACTGGTTGTTATAATGTCTTGTTTTCTTCAAAATAGCTGTTCATACCATCACAAATAATAAACTCAAACAAACCAGGATAAAACCATTCCAACTAGTGAATGAAAACATTATAAGGTTTCAAAGCAATATAATGGAGAATCATGATTACCATAAACACTTATGTACTCCTACCATTTCATACACTATGGAGTATTTATACATGTGAGTTTGATTTATTTCACTTATGAGTATGGTCTTAAGTTGTGTCTATTTATTTATAAATATCTAAACGTGATCATTATTTATAGCTGTGTAGTACTGCATTGTATAAAAATACCACAACTTTTTATCCATTCCTCAGTTGATGGACACTTGGGTTGTTTCCAAGATCGGGCGATTACAAATTGTGCTGCTCTAAACATAGGTGCACATATATCATTGTGTTATGATGCTTTCAGTTCTTCTGGGAATATGCCTAGAAGTGGAATAGCTGGAACAAATGGAACTTCCAATTTCATATTTTTGAGAAATGTCCAGACTGACCTCCACAATGGTTGCACCAGTCTACACTCCCACCAACAGTACGGTAGAGTTCTTTTTTCCCCACAGCCTCACCAGCATTTGTTGTTGGTAGTTTTCTGGATCCTGGCCATTCCTTCTGGAGTAAGATAGAATGTCAGTGTGGTTTTAATTTGCATTTCTCTAATGACCAATGATGATGAACATTTTTTCGTATATTTATTTGCCATTTGTATTTCTTCATCTGAGAACTGTGTATTCATCTCAGATGTCCATTTTTGGATTGAGTTTTCGAATTTCTGGGGTCTGATTTTTTAATTCTTTATATGTTTTAGACAAAAGTACTTTGTCTGAAGGACAGTTCACTAAGATTTTTCCCCAGTTTTTGGGTTTTCTTTTCACTATGCTGGAGATTTCTTTTGACATGCTAAAACTTTTTAATAAGACGTGATCCCAGTTATTGATTCTGGGAAGTATTTCCCTTACGGTTTCATTCCTGTTCATGAATTCTCTACCTAACCCTATGTCTTCAAGATTTTTACCTAATTTGTCTTCCAATAGATTTAGTGTTTCTGTTTTAATATTCAGATCTTTGACCCATTTAGATTTTAGTTTAGTACATGTTGATAGGCATGGGTCTAATTTTAGTTTTTGGCATATGGAGAGCCAATTTTTCCAGCACCATTTATTAAAGGCACTATCATTCTTCCAGTGAACCTGCTTGGCTCCTTTATCAAAGATAAGGTGGTTGAGTGTGTTGGTAATTGTGGCTGTTTCTCTTAATCTATTCCACTGATCTTTAGATCTATTTTTATTCCAGTATCATGCTGATTTTATTACAGTAGCTTTGTCATATGACTTCAAGTCAGGGATTGTGATGCCTCTTGACTTGCCTTTGCTGCTTAGAATTGCCTTTGCTATTCTAGGTCTCTTCTGGTACCAGATAAATTTTAGGAGTGATTTCTCCAGATCTATGAGGTATATTGATGGTATTTTCATTGGGATTGCATTGAATCTGTATAACAGTTTTGGGAGAATGGCCATTTTCACAATATTTATTATTCCTATCCATGAACAAGGGATGTCTTTTCATTTTCTGAGATCCTCTTCAATTTCTTTTTTCAGGGTATTGCAATTTCCCCTGTATAGATCTTGCTTCTTTTGTGAGATTAATTCCTAAGTATTTCATTTGTTTGGATGCTACTGTGAAGGGTGTGGCTTCTCTTATTTCGCTCTCAGTGATTTTGTTGTTAGTGTATATAAATGCTATTGATTTTTGAGTATTGATTTTTGTATCCAGCTACATTGTTGTATTTGTTTATTATATCTAGGAGTCTTTCAATGGAGTTTTGGGGGTCTTCTATGTAGAGTATCATGTCATCTGCAGATAATGGAAATTTAACTTCCTCTTTGCCTGCCTTTACCCCTTTTATTTCTCTCTCTTGTCTAATTGCTCTGGCTAGTATTTCCATTATCTTGTGCCTGATTTTAAGGTAAAGGCCTTCAGGTTTTGGCCATTTCATATGATGCTGACTGTTGGCCTTTATCATATTTAGGTAAATACTGTGTATTCCAATTTTCTGTAAGATTCTTAGCATGAATGAGTGTTGGACCTTATCAAAAGCTTTAATGCATCTATGAAATGATCATGTGATTCTCACTTTTGGCTCTGTTGATATGATGGATTACATTTATTGATTTACATATGTTGAACCATCCCTGCATGCCAAGGATGAATCCCACTTGATCGTGGTGCATAATCTTCTTGAATTTCTGCATCCTATTTGTCAATATTTCATTGAGATTTTTTTCATCTCTGTTCATTAGGGAGATTGGCCTATAATTCTCTTTTTTATTTGGGTCTTTATCAGATTTTGGTACTAGAATAATATTTGCTTCCAGGAATGACTTAAGAAGGATTACTTCCCTTCTGATTTCATTGAACAGTTTTCAGAGTGTCGGCTTTAAGTCTTCTTTATATTTCTTGTAGAATTCCGCAGTAAATCCATCTGTGAGGCCCCTTCTAAAAAAAAAAAAAACAAAAGAAAATCTACCTCAAAGATTAAATAGTCCAGTTTCCAGAAATTCCATAGGAAGAGAATATTAAATGCTGTCAGAGAAAATAAAGAAATCAGCTGTAAAGAAAAGCCAATCAGATTCACAGCAGACTCCTCAACACAAATGCATAAGTCAAGAAAAGCATGGAATAAAGTATTTCAAGATGAAAAGAAAACCACCAATTCACTTTGAGGTACTCTGTAAAACTATCTTTCAAAATTTTTGAAGAAAAAAGACACTTCCATGACAATTAACAGCTGAAAAAATTATGACCAGCAAATTAGCACTCTAAAATACTCAGAAGGATATTCTAGAAAGAGATAATAAAAAATACAACTCCAAGAACTCTAACAGAATGAATCCACCAAGCAAGGTATGTACTTAAAAATATGGCAAAAACAGGGAACCAACAACACAAAAATAGCATGACAAGGATAAGTCAATCCATATTAGTCATAACCATCATTGGAGATGGTCTCAATTAAACAATTTAAAGAAATACACTGGGAAAATTGATCAAGAATCTAGATCCAACAATATGCTGCATAAAAGAAACATGTTTAAATCAAAGAAAATTTCTCAGACTGAATATCAAAAAGTGAAAAACAATACTGCATGTGACAAAAACATGAAAAAAAAGTGATAACTATTCAATTGGCAGACAAAGTGGGTTTCAATTCATGACTGAATAAAAGACATGAAGAAAGTCATACTATATCCTAATTAGGGGAACAATCCAAGAGGAAGAAATGACAATCATATATATATATATATATATATATATATATATATATGTATATATATATATATCCCATATACCAGTTTACTTGTTTATATAAACAAATATTAACAATATAAAAAATCAAATAATCAGTGATATGATTGTAGTGGGAAACTCAGTACCTCACTGTAACAGACAGACAGATCAGCTAGACAAAAACTCACAAAAGAAATATAACTGAAGCAAATTTTTGAACTAATGGACTTAGTACATAACTAAACAGTGTTCCTCCCTATGGCATCAGAATACACTGTATTCTCAGCTGAACACAAGACATTATCCAAAACAGACCATAAACTAGCTCAGAGAACATGCTTAACTAAATGCAGAGGAACTGAAATTCTTCCATGCATATTATCAGACCATAGTGAGAAGAAATTGGAAAGCAATGACAAAAGAAACCACAAAAACTTCATAAACACACAGAAATTGAATAACACCTTTCTGAATAGCCAGTAGGTATGTGACAGATGTAATTAAAAAAGAAATTAGACAGTCTCTACTATTAAACAACAATACCATTACGATATAGCAGTAGATATAGGATAAAAAATGCATTCCTACAAGGAAAGTACATAGCGGTGCAGTCCCATATCAAAAGCAAAGCGAGCACAAATAAATAAGCTAATGTTGAATCTCAAGCTTTTAGATAAAAAAAGAGTAAGTCAGACCCAAAGCTCAAATGAGGGAAGAAATTATAAAGATTAGAGCAATGGTGATGAAGAAAACAATACAAAAACCAATATATCAAGTAGTTGCTTTTTTTCACAGATTAAACAAAACTGGCAACCCAAAATTGATAAGAAACATTATCAAAAAAGGAATGAAAAGACTCAAATTCATGCAATGAAAAGGGTAAAATCACAACAGATCCTGAAGAAATTCAGATCATTAGTACTAACTTTAGAACCTGTATCCTAATAAGATAGAAAAAAAATATAAAAGGACAGATTCCTAGATACATATGAATTACAAAAGCTGAATCAAGGAGATATAAAAATTATAAATAACACAATATCAGTCAATGAAGATGTAACTAAAAACCTACCAACAAACAAAAGCACAGGTCCTGACAGATTCACTGCTAAATTCTACTAAAAATTCAGAGACTATCTAATACCACTACTCCTCAAATTCTTTAATGAAATTAAATGGGAAACAGTACTCTAAAAGTCATTGCTGGATGCAAGAATTACCCTGATATCAAAACTAGACAAGTATCCAATTAAAAAACCTAAACTATAAGTTAATCTCTCTAAAGAATATAGTTGAGAAAACCTCAATAAGATACAGCAAAACAGAATGCAGCAAAACAATTAAGAAGATTATACAACATGACCAAGTAGGATTCATCTCAGAGAAGCAGTAATGGTTCAACATACACATATCAAAAAATATAATACACTATATTAACAAAGTCAAGGGAAAAAAACACATGATCATTTCTATAGATGCGGGAAAAGCACTTTACAAAGTCTAACACCCATTCATGATAAAAATCCTACAGAAAATTGGAGTAGATAGTCATTATCTCAAGATTATAATATGCACCTAGGACAAACCAATATTATATTAAATAGTCAAAAATATAAGCTTTTAGTCTAAAATCCAAAACAAGACAAGGGTTCCACTATCATCACTCTTATTCAATATAGTTCTAGAAATATGAACTAGAGTAATTAGACAAGAGAAAAAAATTAAAAAGAACAGGATGGTAAGGAAGAAATTAAATTATCATTATTTGTGGATGACATGATACTCTACATAGCAGATCTCAAAAACTATCAAAGAACTTATCAATTTAATAATCAAATTCAGTGGTGTAGCTGGATACAAAGTCAACACTCAAAAATCAGTGGGCTTCGTGTACACAACAAACTCCCTAAGAGAGAAATTAGAATCGCAATAATTATCACAAGAGATTTTTTAAAAATGAAATACTTATGAATCAGTCTAACAAAGTAAAAAACCTTTACACTGAAAACTACATTACTCTGAAATAGAGATCAGAAAATGGATAGATAACACTTTGTTCTTAGGTACAAAGAACCAATGTAGTGAAAATAGCCATACTTCCAAATTATCATTACAGAGTTAATGGATTCTTAATCAAAACACCAATGGCATACCTCACAGAATTAGAGGAAAAAATCTTAAAATGTATTTGGAAGCAGAAGAGTCCTAGAATAGCAAAAGCAATTCTGGACAACAAAGGCAAGCCAGGGCATCATAGTTCCTGAAATAAAATTGTACTACAGAGCTACAGTGATAAAAATACCATGGTGCTAACAATATAAGAGATCCATGGATCACTGGTACAGGTGAGACAATGTCAGAAACAACTCCAAACACACTCAGCCATATTATTTAAATAATCACTATATTTTTCATAAATAGTCATATTTATACATATTTATAGAATATTGATAATTCAGTGCATGTATATGGTATACAATCATCAAATCAGTGTACTTACTATTTTATCATCTTAAGCTTTTATATTTCTTTATATTGGGGTCTCATACTCTTCTATTTTTTATAATATATATAACCAATTTTATTAACTCTAGCTACCTACTCTGTTGTTGAGTACTAGAACTTATTCTTCCAATCTGTGTTTTGTTACTTATATCCAACCTCCTTATATATCACCGGCCTCTAGTGACCACTATTCTATTGTCTTCTGCTTTGACATCAATTTCTGCATAATATGTTTAAATGGGCACCCTGCAGGTGACAAAAATAAAGGCCAAGCAATAGATATCAATTCTACCTTTCAGTCAATTTTTCTATGAATGAACCCTGATGTAGGTTGCACTTTGGATAGTGCTAAACTAGGTAAATACAAAAATTCATAGTCTTAGAACTGGGCAAGATAGAGGAGAGTGACAGTGTAGATCTCTACCCAAGGCCTCATTTGCCACATTCTCTGCCCCCAAAGTCCCCAGCCTACTCAATTTCAGAGTCACGGTCTTACCTCCCACAAACTGTGCTGCTCCCATGCAACGTCCCATCATTCTGGAGATGAGTTCCTCCATGCAGCAGCCTAGGACAGCAGCCAGTGCTACCAGAAGTAGGAGTGCACAGCCAGCACCTGTCACCACTGTGCACATCTGCCAGGCCAGGCTTGGGATGGCAGTGAAGCTGGAATAACGACCACATTCTTCCACCATGATCAGACTGTTCCCTTCTCCTCGCACTGGGTAGTTGCATCTCCGGAATGTGCTGAATGACACTGGTTTCCCCAGCTGGGATCCAAAGAGCCAATAAGGCAAGAAGTAACTGGTAGAACTGGCCACAGCAGTAACAAGGGACAGGAAGGCCCAGAGGGTCCCCACCAAGGTCAGGCTGCTCCTCATGGTCTCTAGTTTCTCTGCAAGGATGGGGAGATGGGTCAGAGCACCAAATCAAAAAGTTACAATGTAGGCTCCAAGGGTCTATTTTTCATCTAGTTGGCCAGATTTGAGGCTCATTTTAACACCACTTTGCCCTTTCTCTGGATAAAATCATTGTCTTGAAGAGCATTGGTGTCCTATAGGATTCTGCTTCTCAGTTTCCTTTCCTTCTGCCTGGATCAAAGTTCCATGTCATTAGGCTGCAGTGGAAAAACCACAGAACTGAATTAGTGACTGATCTGCCAACTCACAGGTAGTCTGATCAACCAGTTTATAACTCTTAACATATAGCATGGAGCCATGGGAAGATTAAATTAGACTGTGCAAGAGTCCCTAGGGATTCCAGGTGACTGACCTTGAAGGTTTAGAGGCCTGGAAGGAAGTAATATGTCAAGAGTGTCAGGAACAAAGTTGTTTTCAGAGTGAAAGAGGAAGTAAAATTCACAGGCTTACCCCAAAGAAGAGATAAGAAGACAGGCAAGATCTCTGTGGAGTTACTGGACATGCCCTTTTCACTTAGGATCTCCAGCTTGGGCAACTTAGTGAATTAGTGAGACCTTGTTGCAGTGTGAAAAACAATCTTAGAAAGGGTTCAGTGAGAAGGGTCTGGGTTCAGTTTATAGTTACAGGAGAAAGGGAGAGGTAAAAAGGGAATAAAAGGTGCCTAATTTGTACCATATACCTATTGCTACAAGAGCACTGTTTATTCACCCATAATTGAAATGGAAGACAGCCTTCCAATTGTAGCAGTTAAATCTAAACTGACTACTAAGAAAACTTTCCTTGTCCTTTGGTGACTATAGTTAAGCAAGTTTGTCCTCTCTGTGAAATAAATCAGAATCAGGCACTCACTGCCTTGATCTAGGAATATATAGCTGTAAGGACCCTTGAAGTTTACTTTTGGAATAAGTAATATCAGATTCAACATTCTGAGAGACTTTCTAGATTTAATCTTCTTGGCCCAGCTCACAAATGGTTTTCACAGAGTACTTTATCAAAAACCAACCACCTTCTACCCCAATCCACTTAGCTGCCATTGCTTTCTGGCAAATTTCTCTATTAGGATGGTTAGAAACCCACTGTAGTCTGAGGTCAGCACCATGAATGTCTCCAGCAGGCAGATGGTGAAGCATATTGCAGAAACTTCTCTGATTCATTACCACTGCTTAACATTATAGGTAATAATGTGTAGGGGAGGTAGGACAGAGGAGTCTCAAAGCAGAGGGAGTACAGGAACTAGCTAGATGTAGCCAACACATTGCCTATTTAGGACACTGTCAGGAGCAAGCAGCAGTTATATTTAGGGTTAGAGCCATAAGCCATTTCTCAGGCACCATCAAATAGTGCCTGGCACAGAGTAGTCATTACAATTCATGTTTTCTTAATGAAACCTTTTCCATAGAATCATCCCATTTTCACTGTCAGGAACCTTTAATGAATCATCTAATCCAACCTTCTTATTTTACATATGGAGTTTGACTCAATAATAGAGGAAGTGATTTTCCTCAGTCACAGAAAACAGCAACACCTGAAAAAGAAACCTGCAGAGAACTAGGCCAACTCTTTGCTACTACAATCCTAACTCTACCCATCGCTTTACAATGGGAACATGGAGAGGAAGTGCTTTACCCAAGGGTAAACAGCTAGCGAGGTACACGGCCAAACCAGACGTCAGTTATTTGATTCTTAGTATAATATTCTTTTTTCACTCTACTGCAATTCCTCTCTTGATACATTTATGTTTTATGCTGTGTGTTTTGTGCAAGAAAGGTGCAGAGGTCATAAATTGCAGGAGAAACTCTGGAAAAGTTCTCTGAGAGTTCTCAGAAACTCTGAGAAGAAAGTGCCCTTAGCCGGTCCCCTGGAAATGAGGCTTTGTGTTTGTGGATGGGGGAAATGAGACAGAGGGGGTGGGGAGAAATATGATGAGGGATTGTAGGCCAACAGGGGGAGAAGTGGAACTACTTTTGAGTAATTGCAGTCAGAAAGCAGATATGCTTGGCCACAATGAGGTAATGCTTCAGCTTGTCATATTGGAGTTTGTAAGATTATGAAAAGCATATGCAGCCTTCTGTTATGGACTCATTTCCTGATGAAGAAAACCAGACTAGAGGAAAAGAGAGAAAAAAGTTGATAAACAGCTATTGACTACATCAACACAATCCTTTCTGAATCCATTTTTTTCATATGTTCTGCCTAAGGGCCTTCTTAGGCTGTTAAGAAACGTATTACTCCTCAATTTACAAATGAGCAGACCGGGATCCAATAAGCCAAGTGACTTGCCCAAAAGTACACAGTGATTCAATGACAGATCCATCATTTACAACTCTTTGGCCTGTAGGCTTCTCCCAGAGAATTACCCCAGTAGAATTACATCACCGCCTCTACAATATTACAATTAAATTTTCCATGGCTTCCCCTCCAGAATTTCAAAAAAATATTTAACAAGTAAAGAAATAGAGGGAAAGACATGCTAGGTAGGAGGAAGGCCAATTTCTCCAGAAACACGGTATAAACAAGAAGAACAAGAGTATTAACTACTTCAAGTACAACACATCATAGTCTGAACTAACTCCATATGTCCTACATGGTTGTCATCATCCTGAGATCAAAACTTCCAATATGACAACCAGTAGATGGACACAGAGTATAAGAAAGAGGAAGGGATTATATTTATGAGTGGTAACTAAATAGAAATAGGGAGAAGAATTTGGACATAAAGTTCACTTCATTTGTGACACATAAAGTATGAAACTATAATGCTACCACTCACTCTTATTGTAATTTCATTTTAGAAGCAACATTTGAAGCCAGGCAGTTGGAAGGCAGAATCACAAAATTTACTTTAACTGTATTTAATTATAGAATAAATCAGTGTCTTTCTGAATTTATATTATTTTCAACTTTATAAAACCTCATTATTCCTTTTCAAATTATGTCTAGGGTAAACAACCATACTGTTTTTCCTGGAACTAAAGAGTTTTCTGGGATGTAGGACATTCAGTAATGAAACCAGAAAGGTCCCAAATATCCTGTGAAGGAAGGATCACGTTACGTAGAACGAGAAGTTTTTCACCAGCACTATCCATTAACAGGATATCTGCTGCTGCTAAAATCACTGCTGCTAAAAAAAATTCTCTCATATTTTCTCTCCAGAACTCAAAGTTAAACGTGACCATGAAATTCAATACTGGAGAGGTGTAGCCTATGCGCATTGAACATAAATCATTATGTATCATAGAGTTGATCTTTTGAGATCAAGGAATAGATTTCAGAGATTCAATAATGCATTATTTCTCAAGCACAGAACAAGTTCCAAAGTAGTTTCTCCTTTGGAAACAAGGCAAGAGATTAAGGTGTGGACCATCCGGCTGGGCAAGAGGATGTGACCTGTCAATCACAGAGATTCAAAGTTATATCCCCAATTTTTACATCTGGAACCAATAAAAAACTGCTACCTTCAGTTCTTCTAGTAACAATTCAAGCAGGTTTTTGCTAAGACATCCTAGATCTGATGGAGTTAGCCTGTGCAGTGAGAGATGCAAAAGACAGTTGTCATTGAGTTCTTGACCACTGTGCTCACTTTTTCATAGTGATCCATTGTTCTCTTGCAGAGTACACTTCTTTTCCTAATTAGTTGGCCTTCTTTCACACTGCAAAGAATGTTCTTTTTCCTCCGTTAATAAATGTAAAACTTCACTACCTTTTGCATTTTTTAATTATTTGTTCAGTATAAGAAGAACCTAGAAAGAATCTCTAGATGGAGACCTCATAAACCCCAGATCTTGGTAACAGATAAATATGGAAGCAGCAGAACATGTAGAGTCTGTGAAACACACTACTATTCCCACATCCTGGACAGGGAAGAGCCTTCTAGCAAAATGATTTTAGTTTCACCACCTGTGATAGAGTAATTCCCCTTGCGATAACCCTCCAGTGCAATCCAAGTTCAATCCCAGGAAATGGCTAAATCACTTTATATTCATGTCAATAAAAACTACAAACAATGTTGTACTTTATCCTATCCTAATTGCTTGTGCATGCTTCTTGTGTATAATAGAATTGCCTTTCTACCTGAAATATCTAGCCTTAGAGTCACACTAGACTTCCAGAATGACCCATAGTACTCCTGCAGAGTAGCCCAGTAACCAGGTATTGATAGAGAGGTAGAATGAAAAAGTAAGAACAAGATAAAAAAGACACAAGAAAAATTACAATTTTTAAAGTGAAAACTACAGCTTTAGCACACAAGCTTAGCTTTTGTTTGTTTCAGTTTCCTCTCTTTGTCTCTGTCTCTGTCTCCATCTCTGTCTCTCTCTCTGTCTCTCTCTCTCTCTCTGTCTCTCTCTTTCTCTCTTGCCAAAACACAGTAAATCTGAACAATTCTTTTTCAGCCATAAATGGATTAAGATATTCACTTTTTACTTGCAAGGGCTCCTCTTTTATTAAAGGCATCTTCTTTCACTTGCGAATAGATCATCTTTTTCACCTACAAATTAGGGTTTCACCTATAAATGGATCATTATCTTACTTTGGACAGGCCATCCTCTTCCAACCACTAGACAAAAGTAAGACTATAAATTATCACATTCTACGTATTTCCACAACACAAAATTTCCCAGTTACAAACTACACTGTGTCTCACTTTTTGGAGCATCTGCACTCCATTCTTGAGTGTGTCCTAAAATCACTGCCCAATAAATCTTCTTGTGCCTCTTACTGATATATTCTGAAGATTTTTGTCTGCAGTGGAAGTCAGAAATCCTGAAAACCTGTTCTACAAAAGTGTGATTTAAGTTCCTTTCTTCAGCCCCAGAGATCTTCTCAGACCTAGCCAGATGACAATATGATTGTATTTGAATCACTCTTTTGTGGTTTTACATTGTCTTTTATCCCTCATTTTCCCTGCTAAATGACTTACGTGCCTGTTTCTGAGAGTAGTTGTATGAGATGCACTAGTTGCAGCCAGAAAATTATAATAACTAGAAGGAAGCATGAAGTCTGATCTGCATTTACTATCCTCACCAAAGCTTAATGTATGCTCGTCTTCAGAGATATTATGGACATTTTTTTTTGCTGTGGTATGATTTTTTTTATTTAAAGAGTAAAACAAAAGAAAACAAAACATTAAAAGGCTACAAGTAATACAGAATTTCAAGAGAAAAAATATACAGTAAGAATTCACCAGTTAATAGATTACATATTCTCATCTCAGAAACAGTTGTCCAGGTTACAAAATTAAAGCATACAAAGTGGACATTAATAGAATGAGATTGCAGACAATTCTGTTCAATGATCCAACAAAAACTCAGTAATGCGGTTTTCTATCCTACACACTTAAATATACTTGCAGTTATATCCTTTAGATCACTTTCTTTCCTCTCTTTTTTACGCTGACAATCACACATTTTGGTTTCCATTACTCCCACAGTTCTTAAAACTTTTTCTTTGAAGAGGAAAAAAAAAAGAAAACAGAGAAAAAAAAAAAAAAAAAACAATGTGACAAAGCAAAACAGTCAGTTAGAACAGAAGGATGGACATAGTATATAATGCAAAAGAGATTACTAGGTGATCAACAATGGTTACCATTATGCCTCTTGGTATCCTAAAAAGAGTTACCTATATCAGCTGGTACAAAAGAATTGAACAAAACAGTACAGAACAAGACCAATAAAACCCACATTGGGGACCTTACAGGACTTCCAAAAAAGATAATAGTCAAACCATAATGGGCATCATAGAATATCTGGTTGCCTTCAAAGTGGTTGCCTATACCCTCAAATTTGATACTATTAAACAAAACAGAATATAATAAAATCAGTCATTACAAGATGTGGAGAACAATACAGGGGTTCAAATCAGGTTAATAGGAAAACAAAAAGAGTTACTATAATATATCCCGATATTTTTAACTTAGTTTTCCCTTAATTAAAAGATACTAAGAAATAAATTAATTTTAAAAAAAAAGAAAAAAGGGGGGAGATTGAGATAAAAAGAACATATCAATAGAACAACACCAGTCAGAACCGAACAATTTAAGCATCATTGTGTTTCACCACCACATAGCCTGACATTAATAGTAGTTACCATAGTGTCTCTTTCCTTGAAATATTTGAGCCTAACTTCATATACTATAGCACCAAACTTATCAAGACAGTGTGAAACCATTCAAGAGAATGAAAGTATTGCAGGGTATTTAGAACCAGCTAACAGAAACCGAACATCGGATTCTATATTATCTCTTTGCCTATCAAAAATTTTGCTTCCACTATTGCATACATTAAAATATAATAAGACACAACCTGTTAAAATCAATGGAAACAGACAAACAACAACTTGATGGGGCTTCAAAACAGGATGATATTAAATTGGAATGGTTTTAATCTGGGTTGTTTTATTTTATTGTCTGTGATACTACAAATAGCTATTTTGAAGAAAATAAGGCAGCGTAATAGCTAGTGCTGATTTAATATTCTGGACATTTTAATGCAACCTCATGACTAGAGGTTAACTTGACATGTAAAAAAGCAATTTAAGCCACAAATGTCAAACAGTTCTATCTACTACATTTAAAAATATCTAGATTAGAAATAAACAGCAAAATAAATGACAGATAAAAAGATAGGGTGGTAGTATTTTTACAAAAGGGGTCAAGAGACAGAAGGAAGGAGTATCAGGAGAATGGAAGAGGATAAAAAAGAACTAAGATGTGTTATGCACATGTACTTACTCCCCACAAGAAATGTATGCATTATATATACTGAAAACAAAATAATAAAAGTGAAAATTAAAGGAAGTGAATCTAAGGAAAGGGAGTCTACTACTTTTTACAGTACATTAACAACTCTCACTGTTGATCAATCACGTGTCACATCCCTTCATAAATCTTTTCTGCTGCAACATAAGGCCAGTTCCTTTTGTTGGGACCTCAGAGAGAATGGAGAACATCTGGCCACTGTAGCTGACATAAGAACCGCTTTTCAACTTAGACTACTAGTAAGTTACTTTTAACATTTTTCTCTACAAAATGAGTTCTCTGTCTCTCCCTGTGAGGTCTCATTACCAAGCCTTTAATCATTTTTTTCCTTTATTTTCCTCTCATATGTACATACTCATATGTGGGTACGTAGCATCAATATAACTGGAAACACTGTTCTTATATTTTTCTTAGAAAAAAATAAAACACTTCCTTCCTCTACCTCATCATTCCAACAATTCTCAAAAAAACAACACAATTCCTGCTGTTCCCACTGGAGCTTGTTGTGCAGTTTTTGAGTTAAGGAAAGCATTCGTGCAGTAACAGTACCAGCTACAGATAAAAGAGACAGTAAGTTAAATGTAAGAACAAAAAAGTGGTCATAAAGTGAATCCCTGAATTATAGCTGTTGAGGGAAACATGGCTGCAAAAACGCTTGTTTAGGGGTTGGTCTGTGAGAAGAAGCTTTATTGGCAGTGGTGTTAGGAAAGGAATGTGAACAGGCCTTTCTTTTCATGCCCCAACCGTGCATTGCCCCCATCTCAAAGCTGTTACACATTCATCTCACTCACTGTTCAGATTTCTCTAGGAAATGAGCAAGATATATAGACATACAAAGCTGATCCAAAAATACAGTGTGTGTTTAAAGTTTTAACAGTCGATTACAGTAAAAGACACACTGCCTGTAATATCCTCATGTACTCTCCCTTGCTTTGAACACATTTATCCCATCATTTTTACCACTTTATTAAATATTTTGGGATGTCCTCTTTGGTGAGAACCTCTACAAGGTGTCATAAAACTGAAAGCTGCTTCAAGTGCTCTCTGACAGAAAGGCAGAGTTGTCAAAATGCTATAGTGTGTCCTCATTAGCTGTATTCACTGGATCTAGTGCCATATAATTTCTGCCTCTTTTAAAATGTCAAAAAACCATAAAAGGTAAATATTTTGAAACTATTCTGTACATCAAGGCAGCCACAGCAGTGCAAGCAAAGATACTGATGAAAGAAGACTTTCAGAACTCTTTCAGAGAGTGGCAAGAATGACGGAGGAAATGAGTGGGAAGTGTGTAGTGGCAGGGAGGGTATTTTGAGGACAGATTAATGGCAATGTGTCGTTTATTATAATAAAAATTTTTATAAACATTCACTGTGGTGTTTTTTTACTCACACCTCTTATGTTTCTAAAGGCAAATAGGTGACCACTAAAGGGAAATGCATTTGATCAATGTCTCTTTTATCAAGCTCTCTATATAGGCAACTTAACCAATGAAGATTTTTCTATTTCAGGCATAGCCTCACAAAAATCTACTATCATGTACCAAATATTTCTCTCCACATTTTCTGCCAGCTGAGCCCATTAGAAATGTTCCTTCTCTGTGTGTTTCCACCATGGGAGTTGCTCAAGTCCCCCCTGTGCCTGAAATCATTTCATGATATAATCACTGACAAGGATTTATTTTTCATCTGTTTCTTGGTGATTCTAATAAGACCTCACTTTGACCTCAGTTTTTAAGCTTGCCAAAATTCCCTCTCTGTCATTTCCCTCCTTCTTTCTTTGTGTCTGTGCTAGAAAGATTAGAAAAACTAGTTGTGTTGGGTTAGTTAGCTTATTTATTTATTTATTTATTTATTCATTTACTTGCATCTTATCATCTTGAGATAGAGTCACTCACAAGCAAGTAACTTACAAAAAGGCAGGAAGCCAAAGAGTACCGGCTAGCAATCAAAAATCTAGGAATTTATTTCTAAATAATAGAGTTGGGCTTTTAGAGACAGAGGGCTTATATAAAGAAACTCCACATCAGGTCCTATGCTACTCCTTTTCTCCTAATATTGGGAAGATGATAACTGAATGCTTTCCTCAAATTTCATATGAGCTTCTCTCTTTTCACAAATGTTGCTCACTGAATTATCATTTGTCTTATGCTTTGTCAACTAGAAATCTTCAGCTCAATTTTCACCCTGGTTTGACAGGGAAAATTGGTTATCACCTTCAGTGATCAATTGGTTATCTAGGAGTCTTACCTCATACCTTTATTTGGTTAGAAACTACTTCTTCTGGCTTCTCTGGTAAAACATGAGTAAGCCTTATCAATGATAGAACAAGTGGTAAAGTACTCTCTCGTACATTTAGAAGATGGTTCCAATCCTGCAGTTGTGCCCTTTACCTTATGGATTCAGGCGGGAATAATGCTCCACTATAGCTATCCACTGAGTGGACCTGGCCAGCGTGGGAAGTGGGAGAAAATGGCACAGGTGAATTTGAAGCAACTCCTGCAGTATATATATATCCAGAGGAGGAGAAACTTGTACGAACCTCAAAGGAGGCAGGAGGTACCGTGGCTTATTAACTTTCTCAAAATAAAGGTTCTAAGCCTACAGGCCTTTTCAAAACACAGTATGTTTTCCAACCTCATCCTAGCAGATTCACTGAATTTGAATACATGACAATTTGCATTTAAAAATTAGCTTCAATTGGCTCTGAAAGGAACTTATGATTTAGGTGTACTATTTCAGTGGAAAAGAGTCCAGATTTAAGAATCAGATCTGAGACAGCCTCCAGAGATCTTATAAGTAATATGAAGTTGAATAAAATTATTTAAACCTCTGCATTTCATTTTTATTTATAAAATAGAAATGATGAAGCATAAAGTTCCAGTGAAATTTCATGTGATATACATAATGCTAGGGTAGATATAAATTCTTCCCCTTTTTAGTGTCCCCTCATAAATAACAGACAAGACTTGAAGCCATCCAAGAAGTGGATCATCACTCCTCTCCACTCACACCTCACAACCACTCTATGGGTGATTTTTCCTCACTCAATGGCTTCTTTCTGCTTTTAGTTTCTGACCACAAAGTGAAACCACTTGACAGTGTGCTTTGCAAGAAGAGATCTATAGTTAAACTATTTTAGGTTCTTCTGGGAATCATCTTGCTTGGCACATAGTAGGAATTCAAAACTATTTACTGAATGAATGCTTTGTTTTTATTTCCAGTCCTACTTTCCTCAACCCCTTATCCCCCATTTTATCACCATGACCCAAATTTAGGCAAGTCTAACAGGTCACTCACCACATCAGGAAACATATCCACTTTTACTTGTATAGACAAGTCAGAACAGAATAATCTCCCCTGTCACTGCAGAGACATGTGCTTCCTCTCCTCAAGTTACCAATTCCCCTGGGGAATCCAGCTAGCACTTAACCCTTAGGTCCTTAAGCCTTGTCAATACGAAATAGAAATCCAACCCAAATTCCTCTCAACTTCTGTGCAAACAGCAGACTATTAAATAAAAATATACCAGGCTTCCCTTGGGAAGAAAACAGCTTCTCTGAGCTCTGAGATGAAAGGACAGGAAGCCTTAGAAAGGAAGGGGGAAGGAGAGTTGAGCATAGGAGAGCAGAGCAGTTTCTTACTCGGCTGTTTCAATTACATTTGGCCCAAATTGCATATTTACCTTCTGAGTATGAAGGCTGACTGACTTATTCCCTCTCCAGGCTCAGATCGGAGAAAAAACTTCTCCTCCCAGCTTGTCAGGCAGAAATGGAAATCCCAGCTGCTCTTTGCAAGGATGCCTGAAAACCTTACTTTACCTTTAGAAGACAGGGGCGGAGTCCAGTATAATGGGAATTAACTCCAACCACGCTGGATGCTTCAAACTCAGCTTTGGACATGCAGGCACTTGAAGTAGAAACTAGCTTAACAAGTAGTTTCCACCTCTAATTTCATAGTTGCTAAATGAAATGGGGGGGGGGGGCACAGGCACCCTTGGCTTGAATTGCATATTTGCCTCATTTCCTTACCTGCTGCCAGAATCCCCACTCAGGAACAAGTTCTCCCTCTTTCTTCCAAAACAGTACATTGTCTCCACCAGAGATTAAAATAGCAGACCGACATGGCTGGAAACAACTGACAAGACACACACCTGAGTAGAGTAAGGCACTGTTCATATATAGTATACAGCTGAATGAAGAGAAATATGCCATTCTTCATAGAAATAAATTAATATTGCCAGACACATAGTAAGTGTGTGAGAGACACAGCTGAAAATTTTGACATACTGAAGAAAGAAATTGCAGGTTTTCTTTCCACTGCCACTTAAAAACAGTCTCCCTTAAAATTTTTCTAAGAAAGGAAACTGGAGTAAGAAACTAAATTAAAGAATAATGGGACATATTATAGTAACATTTTGTTGTTCTACTAACCTGACTTGAACCCCAGTATTGTTCTCCCCATCTTGTTCTGTCTGATTATTATATATTCTATTTTGTTTGATAGTATCAAGTTTGAGGGTATAGGCAATCACTTTGAAAGCAATAAGATATATTATGATGCCCAACATGGATTGACTATCATTCTTTTTTGAAGTCCTGTAAGGTCCTCAGTGTAGATTTTATTGGTTTTGTTCCGTATTGTTTTGATCAATTCTATTATACCTGATGATATAGACAACTCAATTTGAAAATAACAAGAGGCACAATGGTAACCACTTTTGATCACCTGGTATTCTATTTTTGCATCATGTGCTATGCCCACACTTCTGTTCTAACTGACTCTGTTTTGCTTAGTTACATTTGTTTTTATTCTCTTCAAAAAAGTAATAAGAACCATGAGAGTAATAAAACCCTAAAAGTCTAATTGTTACTGTAAAAAAGAGGAAAGTAAGGTGGACTAATGGATATAACCGCAGGTATGTTCGAGAGTGTAGGACAGAAAACCATACAACTAAGGTTTTGTTGGATCATTGAACGGAACTGTCTTCAATTCCACTGTATGACTGTTCACTTTATATGCTTTAATTTAGTGATATGGACAACTGTTTCTGGGAAGATAATGTGTAGCCTGTTAACTGGTGATTTTGTACTGTATATATTTTTTTCTAGAAACACTATTATTTGTACCCTTTTACTGCATTGTTTTTTTATGTCCTTTTTTTTCCTTCTTCTCTCTTTAAATAAAAAAAAGAAACTGATTTCCATTGTCTAATGGGAACATTGCTCTTCTGGCTCCAAGGTAGATCACTGGTTTAAGAAAATATTGATCCATTTAAGAAACTATTGAAGATGGGCATGGTGGCACTTTTGTGTAATCCTAGCACTGGGAGACTGAGGCATGAGGATTGCTACAATTTGGAGGCTAACTTGGACTGCACAGTGAGCCAAGAGACCCTGTATAGAAAACAAAACAAAACAGAAGAAAAAGGAGGAGGAAGAGGAGGAGGAGGAAGAAGAGGAGAAGGAGAAGGAGGAGGAGGAGGAGGAGGAGGAGGAGGAGGAGGAGGAGAAGAAGAAGAAGAAGAAGAAGAAGAAGAAGAAGAAGAAGAAGAAGAAGAAGAAGAAGAAGAAGAAGAAGAAGGAAAGAAACAAACCGGTGAAGTCATGTTTAAGTCATTTGAAGTCCTTTTAAGGACCAAATGTAACACTGTAACAGTACTATCAAAAATGTCTAATTTACCCAAAGCATCAGTTTTCTGCTTGGGAAAAGATCTGAGAGGTTTGAAGATGAATGAACCTTTAACTGATGCGTTTCTACAAACTGAAGTCGTCTTTCCCCATTTCCAGAATTTTCTGGATACAGTATTCACTTCAACAGATTTATCACCTTCTATGTTGATATTATTTTTTTTGTATATGAGTCTCATTTTCCCTTCAAAATTTTGTGTAAGCTAGGAATTTGCCTCAACAAATCAATATGAGTTCAAAGGAGGAACAGTAACTAAGGTAATCTGACATAGAATATTTAACTGATCTAAAATATCTATGTTTCTGTAATGGCCCAATTATCTTCACACAATAGTACAAATGTTGCCAGGCCCATTTTCTAGCATTCTGTTTCAGTAACTCAAAATAGAAAAGTGAATGATTTAGCAATTTAATATGCTCATTGTATCTTAATTATCAAAGTTCTTAAAGTTTGTCCTTCCTATTATGGATTATAAGCATGCATCTTGCTTTTATCACTAATAAAGCCTTGTTTTTATGCATGTATTTGTATATCAAGTTTATTATTTTCAGCAGTTTTTAACCATTTTTTTCTTCCCCGATGCACTGCTACGCCACATTCCCACAATAATAGCTTACTGAGGCAGTTCCTGGCAAAGGAACAGATGACTTCTTGGGTGGAATGTCAGACTTTTGGGAGTGTATGCTCCCTATATAATTTTAACCATCTCATGATTGTTGTCCCCTTAGGAATCAGTGATTTCAGATATAGGGCTAAATAAAGAGAAAGCAAGTCAAAATTGCCATATAGTTAGTATCTGTCTGAGATATAACTAAAAACTTCTTCATATGAAAAATAGTTGATTCTACTCTAAGCACTGAGGCTTTTGCTTAGTGGCTACACTTGTCAACTTCAGAACTTGACATTTATTTGGAATGAATTTTTATGTCCTCCTTTTCAATCTCTTCTTACTAGTCCTCCAGTTACATTAAGTAGAATAATATGAACATTTAAGTATATACTTAATAATAGTATGATTTATTGTGCAAAGATTTATTTCCTGTTTTTAATTTTACAGTTGGTTATTTTCTCAGAAAAAAAATTGCTTTCATCCTGTGGTTCTTGATATTTTAACAGTTAAAAGTAATCTTCAGTCATGTAGATTATGTGGGAAAAATTGAGAAGGGAAAACTTTTTATATTTAGAAGATAGAATGATATATAGTATTTCTAATAATGCTAAAATAACTATGAAGCATGTAAATTCTGCTTTTGATTCATCTGGAATAAGAGACTGCAGAGACAAGATATGTGTGACAAGTTATCCTAATATATGTTCACATTCTCAATCCTACTTTGTCAAATATTACTCTCCACAGTAGCATTTCCCAAAGAAGATTAACAATCCAACCACATTTTACAGTCTAGACAAATATCAGTAAGCAAGAGCTTGTACAAATTGGAGAGTGGAAATCGGCAAACAGAGTTGAGAGCGGGACGGGCTGGGAGCCCTGCATCGACCTGCAGTGAGTGAGGGAAACGGAGACTCTTCTATGGACTAGGAGGCTCCAACAGAGGACATTCTGGGACCGGACCGACTAGCCTGAACAGGATGCTGCAGTGACTTCAGTCACATATTCCCCTCTCAAGCGGGATTAGTGGGGAGTGCCTGGCCTTGGTGACGCTGCGGACTAAAACCCAGTAGGCTAGCCCAAACCACGTTCCAGCATCTGGTGGTGCACCCTAGCAGTGAAGCCTTCAGTAGTTTGACTGACCTGGAGGGGCGGGCCCAGCAGAGGCTGCCCAGGTCTGTGTCTCCCTAGTACACTGCAGTAAGTGGTAACACTGAGCCAGCAGATTCAAACAAACTGTAACCGACACAGAAAAAAAAAAATCAACAACAACAACAACAACAAAAAAAAAAAACTGGGCCTCCTGTTTACACTTATTTGGAAGAAACAAAAAATACGGGAAGAGGGAGCAACAAGAAAGGGTCTGCGGCCCCCAATCCTGAGAACACTGATCCAGGAAAGGTAAATACAAAGGAGAATGAGGACAGAAAACATGCAGTGTCAGGCACGGCATCAATAGACCTAAAGCAATATCTCCGGAGCCTCATAGATGAGTTCAAAAGTGAAGTATTTAATGAATTACAGCAAGATATAAGTAGAATAGTTAGAGAAATGCTAAGCACTACCCAAGAAAAAAACAGACGGTGGAATGGGAGAACAGAAAAAAAGGGGAGAATTGTTTGATGAGAAAATAGAGAAAACATAGAATATGTGAAGCAGATTCAAAGAGATTAGCAGAAAACTAAAAACTATATTGAAAGTTGGCATAACAGCTTGAAAGAAACTAAAGATAGATTATCTGAACTGGAGGACAGATTTGTAAAGTGGGAGCATGAAATGAAAAACTTCTTAACAAAGAAACAAACAGCAATAACACAAAGGCTAGAAGATGATAAGAGGATCTATAACTTAAGAATTAAGAACATAAAAGAAGAGGTAGCGACACAAACAAATGAACTACAAAAGCTATTTGCAGAAATATCCAGGAGAATTTCCCTAATTTAGCAAAAGGTAAAGATACTCAGATGTATGAGGCATACAGGGCCCCAGCCACCTACAACCCAAACAGAGCTTCACCCAGGAATATAATAATCAAAATTCCAGAAATCCAATATAAGAATAGAATATTAAAAGCCGTCAGAGACAAGAAACAGATCACTTACAAGGGAACACCCATCAGAATTACAGCAGACTTCTCAGCATAAACTATCAAATCACGAAGATCATGGGGGGAAATAATTCAAGCTTTGAAAGATAATAACCTCCAGCCAAGATTGAGATATCCTGCACAACTGTGCCTAGAAATTGATGGAAAAACAAGGTGCTTCCAAGATAAAGAGGAACTAGGGGAATTTGCAACCACCAGTTCAACTCTACAGAGAATACTGCAGGATATTCTAAAAATGAAAAATACCAAGATTCCAGAAACAGTGGCAGAGAGGCCACAATGAATGGAGCAGAAAGCGAAATGAAGAACACAAACTGACAACTAATGACAGAAAAAGAGCATACCAGAAATTGGGCAGAGAAGGTTAGATGGTAGGAACAGCTATTTTGGAGAAAACAAGACATCATAATAGCTAGTGCTGATTTAATATCATCTTGTTTTGAAGTTCCATCAAGTTTTTGTTCTTCTGTGTCCATAGGTCTTAACATGTTGTATCTTATTGGATTTTATTATATGTGATAATATAAACAAAAACTTTTATAGACAAGGAGGTTATACAGAAACATTGTTCATTTTCTGTTAGTTGATTCTAAATACCCTGTAATAATGTCACTCCCTTGAATGGTTTTACATTGTTTTGATATGTTTGATGCTACAGTATATGAAGTTATACTCAAAGATTTCAAGGAAAGAGACAATATGGTAACTACATTTATGTCGGGATTATCTTGTGGTGAAACACTATTTTGCTTAAATGGTTATGTTTTGACCTGCACTATTTTGCTGTTATGCCCTTCTTTATCTCAATCTCCATTTTATTATTTACTTTTTTATTTTTATCCTTTTAATTAATGGAAAAATAAATAAAAATAGCAGGATATATTATAGTAACCCACTATGATTTCCTATTAACTTAATTTGAAAACCTGTATTGCTCTCACCACCTTGTTTTGACTGATTTTCCTCTACTCTGTTTTGCTTGATAATACCAAGTTCGAAAGTATAGGCAACAGCTGTGAAGATAATAAGATTCATTATGACACCCATTCTGTTTGACTATTATCTTCTTTTGAAGACCTGTAATGTCTCCAGTGTTTTGGCTTTATTGGTTTTGTCCTTTACTGTTTTGTTCAATTTTAATGTAACTGATGATATAGGCAATTCTTTTTAAGATAGCAAAAGGCATTATGGTAACCATTGTTGATCACCTTGTATTATGTTTTTACATTATATATTATGTTCATCCTTTTGATTTGACTGACTCTGTTCTGTTATGTCACATTTGATTTTACTCTCTTCAAAAAATGTAATAAGAACTGTGGGAGTAATAAAACCCAAAATGTGTAATTGTCATTGTACAAAAGAGAGGAAAAGAAAGTGTTCTAAATGATATAACTGCATGTAAGTGTATTAGATAGATAACAATATTATTGAGTTTTGTTGGATCATTGAACAGAACTGTTTGCAGTCTCACTGTTTGAATGTCCACTTTATATGCTTTAATTTTGTAACTTGAACAAATATTTCTAAGATGACAATATGTACTCCATTAACTAGTGACTTCCTACTGCTTATTTTTTTCTGAAATTCTGTATACCTTGTACCCTTTTTCTACTTTTTTTCTTAAATAAAATTTAAAAAAGAGAAAAAAAAAAGCTTGTACAAATCAAATCCAGTAGGCTTGTTTTGTAAAGTTTTATTGGCATATAGGCATATTTTATTCATTTATATATTTTCTATAGCTGTGTCCATGCTATGACTGTAGAGATGGATACTAGTAATAAATATGTCACACAAAACCTAAAATATTCATTACCTGGCTCTTTATAGAAAAGATGTTGACCCCTGGTTTGTATTCACACCAATAGAAGATAGTAGAGACATTATATTAGTTGTTAAGAAGATAAAGTTAAAAAGAGGAAAAAAGTGAAATGCGAATGCCATTTGCTTTCAGGTTTGCTAATGTGCCAGGAAACCCTAATTATTTCTTTAAAACATGCTACCTGTGGGTCAACAAGTTTGTGTTCAATATAAGCAATCTATTCCAGTCTTGTGAAAACATATTTCCCTGTTAAGTATCCTTTCAAGCTATGTTCATGTTGTTTTCCAATATATTTTATGTTAATTTTTCTTGTCAGTGCTGCGTTTTTTTTTTTTTTTTTTTTTTTTTTTTTTTTGGTCTTTTTCGTTTTTATCGGTACCAGGGATAGAACTCCTGACTGCCTGCTTGCAAGGCAGGTGCTTATACAACTGACCTAAATCCCCATCCCCAGAGCTGCTTATTTTACATGGGCAACTTCCCTGTTTTTTGATAACATTTGTTATTACTATAGATATATATTGTAGTCTTCAAAGAATGGCACATTTATTTTTAAAGTCATTTCTACAGTACAATTATCTTTGAACTTAGGGAATTTTGACTATTAGTGCTGGCAAATTTAAACTATGTAGACTCCATGAAATGTTACCAATGTGGGCTAAATATAGAAGATACCCCTTGCCTATGCTATAGTTTTATTCTGGACTGAAAATCTAGAGATAAACTTTAGCCTTTCTTCATTGAATAAAATCAAAACTGACAGCTCTCTTCTTGAGTTTCCTTGTTGACCTCAGAAGATGAACTGGTGGTGTTAACCAGTGATACAGTATACTGATAAGTGTTTAATAACTGACTTCAGTTATTAAAGATAGGAGGGAAGATGCAAAAGAGTTCTGATTTATGGCACATGCTGATTTGCATAGTATAAATACTTTCATCATAGCCAGTTTCACTTTACCAAGTGGATGTCAATGAAAGTGACCCTGGGAAGAAATATTCATAGTTGACTCTCAAAAGCTAGTATAAACTAACTGCACATACCATTGGAACTCAAATTCAAAAAATTACTTCCATCTTGCTCTGTGTAGATTTATAAGAATTATAAAATATTAATCAAAATGGGATAGCTGTCATTGTTATTTAATATATTACACATAAGCTTCTCCCTCATTATATTTTAGCTGACTGTGAATCATTTCAAATATGTTCTTCTGGGTACCAACTTTTAAACTTTTATAGTGAAATTTTTTGTTAATTAGAAGTAAACCAAAAATAAATAGTTTATAGATTTTGTTGTTTGCTTTAACAGCTTTGGAAGAGAGTATTTATTATATTTGTAACAGGTAAAAAATAAACCAGAAATTCTTTATTAAAATTTATTATACCAATTTTTGATCTAAACTGTACAGAGTAAATTAAAATAAATTTCATTATATTAACTTACGTTGACTATCTCTGTGTAGTATATCTTATTGAAAGATAAAATATCTTTTAAAATTTTAGAGAAATTTTCCATTGAGGTATTAAATAAAACACTTTTTAACTTGCTATATACCAGTATGGGAATCTTTCACCCATGCTGATTCTTGCTTTTCTTGAAAAAGGCAACTAGTCAACTGTTAACACTGCCATAGTTCAAATATATCCTATCCATAATTCAAGTTTTACCATTGTGGTAGTAAGAGGTGAACATTTTAAGAGTGAATTAAGCCATGAAGTTTTCTCCCCATGTAAATAGGCTTAAAGCCCTTTGAATCTGTGTTTCTTCTGCCTTTAGCCATGTAAAGACTTGTGTTTCTCTCCTCTGTAGGATGCAGCAACAAGTCACCATCTCGGAAACAGAGACTAACCCTTGTAAAACAACCAAAAATTCCCAATACCTTGATCTTGGACTTTTTAGCTTCCAGAACTGTGAGAAAATATTTTTTTTTCTTCACATAAATTATTTAGTCTTGAGGATTTTGTTATTGCAGTACAAATACACCAGAGATACACTAATCCTCAACGTACTGAGACAGTTTAATAAGCTCTAGAAACCCAGAGTGAATAACATAGATAGAGACCCTGACCTTGTGATGTTTAAATTCTATTAAGGTATTTGAATAGGACTAAACAAGAAAATAAATGCTGTGATAACTGGCAAACTAAAAAAATGTTATATGATAGGACAATAGTGATGAGAAAGAGCTACCCTTAATGGTATAACCAATGAAGGATTCTCTTATGTGACATGGAGCTAAAAACCCAAAGGAGGACAAGTAGGGAAGAGACCGGTGAAGGTAAGAGTGCATATTCAGTGGCTCGGAGGCGAGAGAAAACTTGACCTGTTGAGAAATTGGAAAACCAGTGAGGCTGGAGCCTGGTGAAACAGAGAGTGCTATCAGCTAAAACCGGAGAACTAGAAAGAAGCAAAACAGGTACATATTTGTAAAATTTCCTTTGGATTTCAGAGCCAGTCTATGGGAAAACCTGCTGTGAGCTCAGTGTCACACACACACACACACACACACACACACACTCACATGCACACACACACTAATATACTTGTGTACGAGCACATACATACACACAAATTTGTAACTAAGTAAATGTGGCAAAATGGAGTAGAGCTCAGGGTGCTGACACAACTTGTCCCCAGCCTCTAGACATTTAAGACTACACAACCTCAGACATGAAATGAGGAGCAGCTGAAGGAAAGAGTGTCCATCAACTTGTATCTTTTACTTAGATTTTCCTAGGAATTTTCCTAGTGCTCACATATTTGATTAATATTGAATCAAGGAAAAGGGAACACTGACATAGTCAGTGTCTCTATGTTTGCTAGTCTTTGACATTGCAACAGCTTTCAAATCTGTGCCAGTTCAGAGAAAAGGGAAACCACTGATATGTTTAGTATTATCTAACTTAAAACTGGAAGACATGTTCTTGTAAAATATAGAAATTTTTAATTTGGCATTTCCATTCTCTTGTTTTTTTTTTTCCAAAATGAACTTCCCTCAGTAATCATTTTGTATATACAACCTTCAAACTTCACTTTGCATTTTCTTTTTGGTTCCTCCATTTAAAGTACCCCAATACTGAACAGGTTTTCAGATTAGTTTGCTAAGGAACAGGAAATATACTCACTCATGTTCCAGTTGCTTAAGATTTGAGTAGAATTCTATTTCCAGAGAAGTGTCCTAAATCATTGTCTAGAAAGTTGAAAGAACAACTAGTAATATTTTCGCTGTCATCCTTCCATATTGCTCCTCTTTCATCACAAAGCCATCAATGTCTTTTGGTGCATTTATAACACTACCCCTATCATTTCAGGAAGCCAAAGCACACAAATGACTGACCATTGATAGTATAAATGATTTCCCTAACCACCCCATTTCATTTCGTAGAGAACAGTCTAACTTGGGTTTCATAATATTCTGTGCATCAAAAGAAATAGTATTCTAGAACCAAGAAATTTTTCTTGATTCTAACCCTAAAGCACGTAACAGAACTTTTTCAGTTGGGCAACTTTACTCACACAGACTGGTTTTGTAGTTAGCCATGTTGCTACAAAAATCTGGGCAGCCATATCATACATAGAAAAACATTAAAAAATCTGGAAGTATGAGTCTGTCTTCCTTTTTATTTCTAGCTTAGAGCCTAAACAAAAGATGAGGATCACAAGATAACCGTAGAATGCTCAGAAAATGAGATGTAAAGCTCAAGAAATATGCGACAGATTTTTCCTTGGCAATAATCTGATAGGGCCTATGACTAGCTAGTGAACACAGTGCATAATGTCAGATGCTTGCCCCCAAAATGCCATGAAGCAACAGCTGTTTGAAGCAAAGATCACACATTAATAAAGCCCTGTTCAAGGAATTCCATCTTTGTTCTCCAGGTAAGTATTTGGGTGTGAGTTTAATATCACTCCCGTGTGCATTTAGGCAAATTGTCTAGTGACCTATAGTATAAACTATGTTTTCTTGGCAACAGTGAATAAAACAATTGACAGAAAAAACACATTGTTTTACCTCTTCCTCAGTAGTTCTTTTTTTTTTTTTTTTCCAGGAGTAGTTTAGGCAGATCAGTGATTCTGAATTATTTTACATCTAGATCTTCCCAGGAACTTGTCACCAAGAATATTTGCCAAGAATTGTAGGCAAATACTGCCTACTCTTTGCCAATAGGACTTGCCTTTTAATCAGTACATTCCTTAAATTCGAACAGCGAAGTTGATCCCTAAAATAATCCTTTGTAACTTAAGTTTCAGAGCAGAAAACTGAGTCTTAGAATCATTCCCAAAGCCACAGACCTCTTAGGTCTACCAAATGAATTCAAAACAGAATTTAGAGACAGAAGATACAGTGGAAGAAACTGAAGGTGAGAGCCAAAAGTAGTTTGAGGGAAAAGAATAAATATGGTATTAATCTCAAATTTCTGCTCTTAGAAAATAAGTGCATAGGGATAGCCTTCTTTGAAGTGAGAATAAATGCATATAGACCGTCCCTGTCCTCCAACCCCTTCTCTTTGATAAGGGTCTGTGAAGATCAGTAAACAAGGAAGTTCAGTAGGTTCAAAGTATCTCTGAAAGATCTCAGTAGGGATGTATAGTAAGCATATTGTTCTAAGAGTGAAGTTCTTAGGGGAAAGTTCTAGACTTCAAGTTCATGTATAGTGTCATATATATAACAGTAAGAATAGATCATATGACAGAAGTATTTATTGAGTGCCAAGGACAGGAACAACCCTGAGAAACACTTAAGGGATGGATAAAGAAACAAAGACTTGTGAAGGACAAAAAGATTGCCCAGGCCTCTTACCATTTCTGTTTACCACACCCCACAGGCTCTTGAAGACAAAAACTGACTCAGGAAGGATGTGGGGATGTGAAGGTAGTGAATCGATGGGGGCAGAGTGTTTAAAAATCTTTGCATCTTAAGTGCTTTATCGACCAACCATTGTCCGGAGGTAACCAAGGATGAGTTGTGAGAAACCAATTTCACTCAGAAATAGAATTGTATTTCCAGCTTGTTTAACAAAGTCTTTTTCATTTTTAATGAGTTCTAAAGGGGCACTGGGTTGCTGACACTTGCTGTGCTTGACAAAGAGCCATAAACTCTGACACCACTTGATGTTTTTTCTGGAATTTTGAAGGATGGTATGGAGGTTAGAATCAATTTAAGTATCCTTGGATGTGACCTTAGTAGCTCCAATGTGTGGGTCTCTTCCATCATTGTCTTGCACTCTTGTGGGACACCACAAGCTAAATTAATGCCGTGCAAATTGCTTTTCAAATCAAAGGCTCCCTGTTTAACCCTTAACCATCACTTTAACCTTTCCTGAATCTTAATTCCATATCTAAAAAAAGAAATTTAGAGAATGAAAAAGAAAATCTTTGTATACTGTGGGAATAGATCATTCATTAAGTTGCAAAATGATTTGGAGAACATTATCATTAATATTACTAATAATTTGAGGACTACAATACTTATTCCATGATAATTTTTGACTAGCGACTATGTGGCAGGTACTGAAGATACAATGGTAAAGGGGTATATAAGGCCTTTGGTCTCACAAAGTTCACAATCTGGTAGGAAAGTGAGCTGATAGAACAAGAGAAAAATTAATGAAAGAAGTGCTAGCTTCTTAAACAGGGTAAAATTTGGCCTTAAGAGAAGACATTGGGTAGGAATAGACAACTTTAGATTAGATGGGTATATAGGAGAGACTCTAAAGTGATACTTGACATGGGATCTAAAATATCAGGAGGCAGCCATACGAAGGCTTAGCTGAGAAAAATTGCAGACAAGCATAACAGAAAATCCAGTATTCTCAACTTATCCAATGATTGGAGTGCATAAGGAATCAAAAATAAGATAGAACAAACTGGATATCTTCATGCAAAAAAAGGAGGATTGACCCCTACCCCATGTCACATCATATACAAAAATTGATTCAAAATACAACAAAACCTGGTGGGGCAGACTGTGGCCCTTCCAGGGGGAAAACCAGCAGCAGCTCCTGAGATCCACGCCATGTTGGAACTTAGGACACTGGGAAGCCAACCAGCACTTCCCTTCCCTGGTAAGCGGTGGCTGTGTGGCAGACTGCAGCCCTTCCAAGGGGAGAACCAGCAGCAGCTCCTGAGATTCGCGCCATGTGGAACTTAGGACGCTGTGAAAACAAACAACCAGCTTGCCTCCCTGCTAAGCAATAGTGAACCTACTGATGCATGGCCTAGAGTCACACATCCCACTTCCCATACTCCCCTTCTCTTGCCCCCCCCCACACCATTAGCAAATGGGAACCAGAAATCTGAGCATCTCCTGGGAGGCTGACTATAGCAAATAAGGGGGATTTCCTTCTACCATCTCTTTGAAGGCAAATATTTTTATTACTGTATTGTTCTATTCTGATTAATGATACTGCTCTATTCAATATTCTGTTTTTATAAGTTCTATAATGTTCTGTATTTCATCTCATTTTGATATATGTGATTGAAAGAACAACTATTATAAAGATAATGAAATATACTGTGATACCTATTACTGTTATCCTGGTAACCTACTGTGAAATTCTGTACCAACTTCACTGTACAATCTTAGTTGGCTTTATTCTGTCTTGTTCTGTTGTATTTTACCATGTTCAAAATAATATTTAAAAAAATACAACAAAACCCACCTAAATGAGCTAAAATCATGGAACTCATAACACTCACAGATCTAAATTTCTGTGGCCTTGTAGGTAATATGTTTTAAATATGACACCAAATGCACAAGCAATAGCAATAAAAAGATAACCTGGACTTCATCAAAATAAAAAAAAAACTTTTTGCATAAAAGAACATTATCAAGAAAATCAAAACACAACCCACATAATGTAGAAATTAATTAAGGGAAAAACTTAAAAAATTAGGATATATAGTAGTAACTCTTTTTGATCTCCTATTAACTTGTTTTGAAGTCCTGTAATACTCCCAAGATCTTGTTTTGACTGATTAGACTCTGTTCCATTCTGTGCGACAGTAGCAAGTTTGAAGGTATAGGCAACTAATTTGAAGGCAATAAGATTCACAAAGATGCCCATTCTGGTTTGACTATTGTCTCCTTTGGAAGTCCTGCAATGTTCACAATGCCTAAGTTTTATTGGTCTTGCTCTCCACTGTTTTGTCCAACTTTATAATATCTAATGAGATAGACAATTCCTTTTAAGGAAACAAGAGACAATGTTGATAACCATTGTTGATGACCTTGTACTCTGTTCTACATCATGTGCTATGTCTATCCTTGGTTTGGACTTACAGCTTTGTTTTGCCATATTTGACTTTATTATCTCCCCCCCAAGAGAGTAATGAGAACTGAGGAGTAATAAAATCCAAAATGTGTAAATTTTGTTATAAAAAAGAGAGGGAGGGAAAAAAAAAAAGAGCTCTAACGGATATAACAACAAGTGTGTTTAGGGATGTTAAATAGCTGACTATATTAATGTTTTTGGATCATTGAACACAGCTGTTTGCAGTCTCTCCGTTTGAATGTCTACTTTGTATTCTTTGATACTGTGATTTGAGCAACTATTTCCAAGATGATATTATGTAATCTATTAACAGGTGATTTCTTACTGTTATGTTTATTTTTTTTTTTTTGTAGTTCTGTATTATGTGTAACCTTACACTGCTTTGTCTTGTTTTGTGTTTTTCTCTTTTTCCTCTTAAATAAAAAAAAAAAAAAAAAAAAAGAAAGTAAACATCTGATAAAACCAACTGTAAGAAAGTAAATTGCTTTTAGACATTTAAAAAAAAAAAAAAAAAAAAAAAAAAAAAAAAAAGAAATATTTGCAAATCATATATCTGATAAGAACCTCCCAGGATCTAGATTATTTAAACAAAAGAAATCCAATGTTTAAATTGGCAAAACACCTGAGTAGTTGTAGTAAAAGGGGCAAAGCTACAAGATGCGTAAAAGACCAATAAATGCATGTAAAAATGTTCAAAATTTTTATCATTTGAAAACCAAGATACTACTTTATACTCAGTAGGATACCAATAATAGTAATAATAATAGAAAGAATGTAATAAATAATCTGATACCCTTGCATATTACTCTAAGTGATGCAATGTGTGACTGCTCTGGAAAAAAAGTGTGACAGTTTCTTGAAATTTAAAAATACGTTTACCACTAAACTAGCAATCCTAATTTATAGGCTCATACCTCCAACATTCAAAAACAGGTATTCATATAAAAACTTGCACAAGAATGTTCGTAGCAGTTATTTTCATAGTAGCCAAAAGATAAAAACAATCTAAATGTTCATCAACCAATGAATAAATGAAATGGTATAGTATTCAATCATAAGATAGAATGAAGGCCTACTACATGTTACAACATGAAAGAACCTTGAAAACAGTATGGCAAATGAAATAAGTCACACACAAAAGGCCACATATTGTAATATACCCTTTGTAAAAATCATCTAAAATAGTCAAATCTTGAAGATAGACTAGTGGTTCTCAGGCTTGGGGAAAGAGGAGAAAGCAGGAGAGGAAAATTACTTTATACCAACCCTTATAAATTCTAATTGGACTTGATTTCTATAGTAAGTTACTCTTTGTAAGCCTAGATTCTATAGATTAATAAGAGAAAAGCAAATAGAAATTTACTGACAAATATTCATATACACTGGAAATATTAAGGAAAGGAATAATTCTCAAAGATGTAACATTGAATTTCAGCTAGTGTAACATATTCAACAGTAAATTTTTAAAGAAGTGATGAAACAAATAAAAGCTATTTTAAAGTCTCTAAGCCTGGTAAAATGGGGGAAAAGAAGATAGAGGGCAGATAAAGGTTACTTACCAATTCTTGTTAATTCAGAAGTAACGGAACAGTCCCCAAAATAGACAATCATCCATTGTTCCCCCAGTGCTGCGCCTGTAGCATATCCCACCTACCTTCTCACTGCCTCTTGTTTGGTGCTGCTGAAGAAAAATTTTGCCCATCCCAAACCAGGGGCTGCTGAGTGTCCCAAGTCCTAATATCAAGTTTGAGGCCAACCTAAAGCTAGCACTGTGAACCTTGGGCCTTCATGGAACCTTAGGAGAATAGCATTCTTAGGCAATTTCTATCTCTACCTTTCCTTTAACCTTCCCTCTTCCTCACTATTATCCTATCAACTATGTTTATTTTTCTCTTATGTGTTTTTAATGCATACTGATTGCATATGGCAAGGGAGATAGATAGATCTCCCTTCTACTCCACTGATCCCACACTGCCTTCTCCCTGCCTATTCAGATCCCCTTCACATCTCTGCAAAATCAATCTTCTTATTTGTTAATAGGATTCTTTATTTTGTTCTTTAACCCTTTTATATTTTTGTTCTCTTATATTAGAGAAATCATGATATTCAACTTTTGTGACTGATATTTCTTTTAACAACAGACTTAAGATCCACCTATTTTTCTTCAACTACTTTAACTTTATCCTTCTTTATGGCTAAGTAATACTCCATCACATACATGCATTTATCTGTTAAGGGGATAGAGACCACTTTCATGATTGATCTATTATGAATTGTGCTACTATAAGCATGTGTATGCATGTATCATCACAGTATGGTGATGCTAACTCTGAAAGGAAGATATCCAGAAGAGGTAGAGCTGGGTTACAGGGAGGCTTAGTATCTTTTTAGTTTTTAAGACATTGCCATACTGATTTTCATAGTACTTCTACTAGTTTTCATGCCCATTAACAATGTAGAAAGGGGTCCTTTTTCTTAACAACTTTGCCAGCAATTGTTGTTTCTTGAGTCCTTGATAATAGATATTCTTACTAGAGTTAGATAGGATTTCACTGTTGGTTTGATCTGCATTCCTCTAATGATCAAAAATGATCAATGTTCATTTATTTGTTTACCATTTGTTTTTTTTTTTTCTTCTGAGATTGTTTTATTTCACTTTCAATATTTTGATTAGGTCTTCTATTTTTTGTGCTGTTGTTTTTGTATTTTATATATTCTAGATAATAATCTTCTGGTTGAGGATTAGCTGATAAAATTTCTTCCCACCTTGTAGATATTCTCTTCACTGTGTTGCTTGTTCTTTTTGCTGTGCAGAAGGTTTTTATTTCAATATGATACCATTGTTTATTATTGGTACTATTTCTTCTGCATTTAGGTTTCTGTTCTGGAAGTCTTTCCATGTGCCTGTGTCTTCATGAGTTTTACTGTTTTACATTTCTTTCAGCCTTTGATCCATTTTAATTTGATGTAATACATTGTTCTGTTTATATAGTACATTACATTTATTGATTTACATATATAGAACCACTCTTGTATGGCGAAGATGAAATCAAACTGGTTGTTATGTATAAAATTTTCAGTGACCCGTTACACAATGAAACCTCAGATTGTAACTTGTTCTGAGAGTGTTCTGCAAGATAAGCAAACATTTCTACAAAATTATAATTTGAATCTGGGTGTGGTAGTGGACACCTGCATTTCAGCACTCAGGAGGCTGAAACA
This sequence comes from Cavia porcellus, assembly GCF_034190915.1. Lineage (NCBI taxonomy): Eukaryota > Metazoa > Chordata > Mammalia > Rodentia > Caviidae > Cavia > Cavia porcellus. Next base: position 72,879,266 of record NW_026947486.1, read on the forward strand.
GTAGGATTGCTACATGTTCAAGGCTACCTTGGAATACATAGTGAGTTTGAAAGAGTTGCTGGCCCAGACCGGACACTTTAACCAGGAGAAGCCTCAGCCAAGTTAAGGAGCTCCTGCCTCCCCCGCCCCTTAGAGATTTACCTGTATCCCTATACCCCCAAACCTAAGAACCTGCCTCTGGCGCTAAATGTGTGCCAATGGGCTACCTGTGGATCCCTAATGCCCCTTGGGGTCCACCCCAGACAGAGGCTACTTATGGGCCTCACTCCACGTGTGTGTGTGTGTGTGTGTGTGTGTGTGTGTATGTGTGTATGTGTGTATGTGTGTGTGTGTGTGTGTGTGTGTGTGTGTATGTATGTGTGTGAGTGTGTGTTCCAAAGAGAGACCGCCGGCCCCGGGGTGGAGATGTTGTGCCCCGGGTGGCTGGGGGGGGTCTCTCCCCGCATTCCCAAAATAAAGGTTACTTATATTTTATACTTCTTATCTTTGCAGCCACCGCTGCCCACTCCTTTCACGGCTGTCCACTCCACTCCACTCCTTTCCCACTCCTTCTCCTTCCTTCCCCTCTTCCCATCCCCCTCTTCTCAGACCTAACAAGTTCAAGACCATTCTAAACTACACAGTGAGAACCTGTGTCACAAAAATTAAAAAAAAAACATTTAATTTCATGATGAGAGATGTTCTGCAGTACAAGTGGTATGTGATGCTGATCTTCACATGATCACAACTGAGCCAATGTGCTCTCTCTGTCTCTGTCTCTGTCTCTGTCTCTCTCTCTCTGTTTCTCTCTCTGTTTCTCTCTCTGTTTCTCTCTCTCTCTCTCTCTCTCTCTCTCTCTCTCTCTCTCTCTCTCTCTCTGTGTGTGTGTGTGTGTGTGTGTATGTGTGTATGTCTTTCTGCAAGATTGTGACACTATAGGTGATTATCATTCAACAGCAAGAGATTGTGGAGGAGATCTTATGTAAACAGGTGAAAGAATAAAATGTGGTGGAATTCCTCACTTCAAATGAGATAAGGGAGATGTGTAAAAATGTGGGAAACAGTTTAAAATTTTACATCCGAATAAGACTTTAGCAGTGCAAGCAATGAATCTGTTTAACAACAATGCAAGGTCATATTTCCATGAGAGCTTCAAAATGAGGCAAAAGCAAGTATACTTAGGTAGGTTCCTCGTTAAAGGTGCATGTAAAGAAAAATATTCCATTGGGCCAATAGGTGGCAATTATGTTAGTGACAGCAAAATTCCTCATACACAGTAATCATCTTTTCTCTTGTCTCCCTCATCAGCCACAAAGGTTTTCATGACTTAAGTGCAGATTAATTTGTTATATTCACTTTGTATGAATATTTTTGGATTGTGAAATGAATCATCTGAGTTTCTGTTATTTCTTAGGTGGAAGTTTTCTTGCATATAAAAGTGTTTGGATTACAAGCATTTTCAGCAATGAATTATGCTTAGAAATGAAGGTCTTACTGTATTCTGTTTTCAAGGTATGTTATAGAGCATTTTTGCATCTGTGTTCATTAAAAAATTGGTCAGTAGTTATCTTTTATTGCCTAGTTTTGGCATCTAGTTTTAGTAGCTTTCCTAGCTTCAATAAATAACTTTAGCAGTGTTTCTTCACTTTCAATCTTGTGGAAGATTTTGAGAAGTATTGCAATGATTTTTTTCCTGAATTTCTGGCAAAACTCAACAGTGAGTCTATCAGTCCTTGGCTTTTTGTAATTATTTTTCTTACTGTCTCAACTCATTGGATGCTATTAGATTCTTCAGGGTTTTTATATCTTCACGGCTCAGTTTTGGTAAATCATATGTGTCTAAGAATCTACCTAATTCCTCTAGATTCTCCAATTTTTTGGAATACAAATTTTCAAAATAATTACTTATGATTGTCTGAATTTAGGTGAGATCCATTGTGATTTCTCCTTTTTCAATTCTAATTACATAGATACGTATGTTTTCTTTCCTTATTTAGTTATATTGGTTAAGGATTTGTCTCTTTCATTTATTCTTTCAAAAACTTTCTCTCAGTTCATTGATTCTTTGTATCATTTTTACTTTCTATTTCCTTAATTTTTGTTCTGATGTTTATAATTTTTTTCCTTGTATGAGTTTTGGATTTGAATTTTTCTTGTTTATTTAGTACATTGAGATAAATCTTTAGTTTATTTCTTTGGGATCACTCTGTTCTTATAATCTAGGCACTCACAGCTATAAACTTCCCTCTTAGGTATGCTTTCATTGTGTCTCATATGTTTTGGAAAGCTAAACCACCATATCACTAAGAACTTTGGAAATTTCTTTGATCCAATAATTATACAACAGTGTATTGTTTATTCTCTACATTTGCATAATTTCTTTTACCATTGATTTCTAGCTTCATTGCTCTGTGATACTATAATAAACATGAGATGATGTTAGTTCCTTTGTTTTTGTTTAGCATGTTTTATGGCCTACTGTTAAGCTTTGTGTCTAGATATCACTCAAAGCCTCATGTGGTCATAGATGGGCCTTTTCAGAAATACCAGGATTTAAAGTGTGTGATGCCTGGATTAAGGATGTTTGATTACTAAATTAGTCCATTGATTAATTTGGCATAGTTCTGGATAGGATTAATTGTGCCCACCCTAAGTGTGACTGCAACCCATCTTAGTAGCAGGTATCCTAGATACAATATAAAGGGACAGAAAATATCTCTCCCTTGTTGCTTGCTGCTTGCTACCTGCTATCTTCCACCTGCCTCTGTGATGTACTTCTGCCATACTACCTGCCTTGGAGCCAGTCACCTATGAACTGTAACCTCTACAAACTGTGAGCTAAATAAACTGATCCTCCTTTAAATTTTGTTATTAGGTATTTTGTCTCAGCAATGAGAAAAGTAACTAAGATGTCAAGTATGTAGTGAATTTTGAAGAAAGTTTTGTGTACTGCTAAGAAAAGAGTGTATGCTATTGTTGGGTGGAACAGTGTATAGATACCTATCAATTCTATTTACTCAAAAGTGTGGCTCTATTGTGATATTTGTTTACTTTTTTATCTAGTTGACCTTCTTGTGATGCTGAGATATTAAGTTTCCCTTCTTTGACTCTGTTGATGTTTATCTGATCTTTTATGTCCAATAGTATTTATTTTATGAAATTCTATGTTCTGGTATTTGGCATATATGTATATATGATTGTTATCCTTTCTTGTTGAATTGTTCCCTTTACCAATATGTAATTATTGTAATTCAAAAATTGTATATTGTAACCCAAATATTGTAATCCATTTTCCAGTTCTCCTTGCAATCCAGAAAGTTGTATTTGTAATCCCATTGAAATGTAATTGGAATTCCAGGAAGTTAATCCCAAATCTGCCATATCCAATGCAACCCACAGTGAGAGTAAAGACACTAAGACATATTCATAGTTATGTGCAGCCACGTGGTCCAAAGTCCTATCCAAGTGAGGATATATGGACAAAGGTCTTGATCCAGGGCCTTTCCCAGAATTTATTATCTTATAAAGAAGGAAGAGTTTCAAGAATGAATGACAGTGAGGGTGGTTGCTTAAGTTTCTGATTTGTAAACTTTTGTCTTCTGGGGAGTCATAGCTTCTTTTTACCAGTTTCATACCCAGTTGACATTCCTGGAGCTAGCTGGCTCTGCCATCTCACTGTGCTCAATCTTTTACAGCAACAGTGATGCAAGGAACAGGAAACTATCAAGTTGGCTGCAATGATCACAAATCAGTACCTCAACCAGCCTTATTTGCATTGCCTACAGTCAATTGAAGGGAGAAGGGAATACTATAGCCAGCTCTGTATATATCAGTGCATGGAAACAAGACTCACTTTAACTAATGATGAAGCAACTGTTCTGCATTAAAGGGGAATCACTCAAATTATCTCCTACAGTGTGACCTTCTTTGTTGCTTTTAATCAGTTTTGGTTTGAAGTTCACTCCTTTTGAAAGTAGAAAAGCTCATTTTTCTTGCTTCAGGGACTGTATTTCATTAAACATTATTCTCTATCATTTGACTTTCAATTTAGGAGTTTCTTCATAAATTAAGTATGACTCTTTTATGCCATAGGCAGTTGATTTTCTTCTTTGATCCAATTTATTGACCTGGGTTTTCAAACTGGAGAATTAAGACAATTTATATTAATAGGTATTACTGAAAGGTATTGAAAATTTTCTTGCCGGGCGTGGTGGCTCACTCCTGTAATCCCAGCACTTGGGAGGCTGAGGCAGGAAGATTGTTGGGAATTTGAAACTAGCCTGGGCTCACAAAGTGAGCTCAAGGACAGCTTGAACTGCACAGCAAGACCCTGTCTCAAAAAGACAAAAAAAGAAAGAATTTTCTTTTATTGCATTTTTTTTCTGTTACTGATTTTTCTCTCTTGCTTAACTGCTCACTCCGCTTTGTGTATTCATTCCCTTAGGCACTTAGACATTCTTGGCCTCAAATCCTTGTCTATAATTTCCTCAACACTTTTCTGTAGTTCTAATTTGATGGTCATAAATTTCTTAAAGTACTTTTTATCCTTATTTCTCCACCAATTCTGAAAGATACCTTTACAGGATATATTAATCTGAGTTGGAATTTATTTTCTTTTAGGGCTTGAAAAACACTCCTTGTCTTTGAAATTTCTGTTGAAAGCTCTGCAATTATAGTAGATAGCCTTTCTAAGCTATTTGATGTTTTTATGTAATAGCTCTCAAAATTATGTCTTTGGGTTGGACTTCTGCAATTTTATTTATGATGTGCCATAGAGATATTCCTTGATGACTGTGGCTATTTGGTGTTCTACATGCCTCACTTACCTACAAGTTGGACTCTTTTCATATGCAGTAAAACCTTGGTTTGTATGATTCATTCCAGAAACATGCTTGTAATCCAAACCACTTGCATGTCAAAGTAAATTGCATCAGAAAAAATAATGAAAACTGAGATGACATTTCACAAGACAAAAATATTTATATAAAATAGTTATAATACTGTAATATACCAAATAATAAAGAAAATACAAAATACAATGATAAACAAATTAACCTGCACTTACCTTTGAAAATATTTGTGGCTGGTATGAGGGAGACCAAAGAAAGGAGAGTTTTGTATAGTATAAATTTTACTATCACTATCAGCCTCACTGCCATGCATTGGGGAAATGTAATCATTTTCTTTTCCTGCAACTTTAACAGAGAATCTATCCAATAACACTTGGTTTTGTTCCTTTTGAGGCTTTCATGGAAATGTGACATTCCATTGTCATTAAGCAGACACTGCTACAGCCTTATTTATGTGGTGCTTTATGACAAAATTTTGTACTGTTTCCCACATTTTTATACATTTTTCCCATCTCATTAGGTTTCCGCCTCTACAGATAAGAGCTCTTTTACAACCTCTTGCTATTGAGAAATGATAACCCAAAATCCTGCAAAGAGAGAGGCTCAGCTGTTATCATGTGATATTCAGCATCATTTACTACTCATATTGTAGGACATCACTCATTAGTGAAATTAAAAGTTCTTAGAAATTGTTACTTATCTTGTAAAACAAATTACTTACAATTCAAAATTTTATTATATTTAGAAATTTTAATGCTATAATTTCTGTATTAGAGATTATCTTATCTTCTATTTTGAATTTTATTTAAAACCTATTATTCTTAGGTCAGTTTTCTGAGTCATATAGCAACTATCTAATCCAGTTTCCATGATCTTTTGTTGTTTTTAAGGTATCTCTTGAATATGTAGACTCCAGCATCAACACAATTTTCTAATTCTGATACTCTTTCCTCATATCGGTCATTTCTGTTGACACTACTGTAATAGGTTATAAATAGATACCAATGAGTCAATGATTTGACTCACTGACAAAATCAGTGGGGAATGTTGTACACCAGCAAGAAGAGCTTCGTTATATTTGTATTATACCAAAATACCTGTAACGTGACCCTAAATGTTCTGTATACATTTCTCTTCTCTCTTCTCCCTCTGGGTGACCTAATTGATATGTTAACCATTGCTGCCTTCTACAGATAACAGATGTGGTGCTAAAATAAGGTAACAAAGGTTGTTAATTGCTGCTAGACTCCTCTGTTCTCTGTTGAGGAAAAAGGTCTGCCTCATTAGCCGAGTTCCTGATCCACGCCCATGACCCCCTTACTTTGTAAATTGTGATATGTACTTAAAGGTGGCAAGTATAGAGGACACACACAGCTTTTTCAATCTTCAACTGCACAGTGTCACTGGGCCCAGGATAAAATAAATCCACATTTTTTTAAAAAATATGTTTTTGTCTCATATTTTGAACTCGAGTTAGGGGGCTCATTCATGGATTACAAGATTTGGGGTTTTTGCGGCCTCTCTTTACTAAAAATGATCATCATGTCTTGTATGATCTTGGTTAGTTTGCCCATTTTTTATTTGTGTATTCTTTAATATCATAGATCATTTTTTCAATTAAAGTTTTCATCAGTTTAATTGTATCATCTTTGAGCTCATACAACATCTTAGTCATCTTCTTTGTTTATTTTTCTTTTTATCCTTTCACACATTTAAACTATTTGAGTTTTTATTTTCCCTCAGTAAACATCCATTGAATTAGTTTTAGGAAACATTATAAATTTTGAAGCATCTTTTTGCTTTGTTTTCTTATGTTTTATTGTGTGTATGTGTTTGTGTATGTGTCTGTATGCATACATTGAGGTTTGAGGATTAATTAACGTAAGACTTATCAATATGGAGATCTCTTTAGTTAGTGTTTGCTTCTCTTTGAAGTAATCTTGACCTTGGATGAGTTTTTGTATTTATATATGCCTTCAACCTATTCATCTTAACAAGATCAGACTGATGTAGGATAGAAGAAATAAAAGATGGAAAGGAGACAAGGAAACGATCATTTAAAAAATTTAATTTTAGGAAGTCTGCAACATCTAGGAACCATATGAAGTTACCCAATGCAATACATATCAACATTCCTTTGGTTACATTTAAACTGTTTCTCTACCAGACCCATCACACTTAATATTTCTTAAGAATACTAAAATTCCATAAATTAGCTTAGCTGAGAAAGTAAGGAGTAGGAGACTGATCCTAAAATAAAGGATAAGGTTGAGCAAACTCAAGCCATGGTCAAATTACCTGTTTGAAAAAATACCCAGTTAGATATGATGTTGGTACTCACTTGTAATCACAAAATTTAGGAGACTGAGGCAGGAAGATTTGCATGCTTTTAAGGCCAGCTTGGCTACATAGTGACTTCAAGATGAGACCTTGTCTCAAAAACAAAAGTGCATCCTTACCCATAGAAAGGACTAATACCCTACCTTTTCCTGGACTTTTCCATCCCTTTAAGAGAGGTATAAGAGTTCTCAGTTCCAAATTGTAATGAATATCATTATTCTCCAAGTGCCTGAACTTCACCATTGAGTCTGCTCTAAATCTCTGTCTAATAAATCTTTCTCTTGCTTTTTTCTTATGTATCCTAAAAATTCTTTTGCTGCAATAGTATTAACACAGCTAAATTAAGTAAAAATATTAGAGGCAGTCAGACAGGGATAGATCCTCAAATGAGACACTGCAGAAGATAAGAATATATCATAACTGTGACTTGTGGCATATCTGAAAAAGACTGAAATCACAGTGGCAAGATTTACATACTTCCCTAAGAAATGAAAGTTTGAGATTATTGTTACCACTTTTTGGAGATTTGTTATATAAATAAACCATTATTTCATTAGGAGTGGGCCATCCTTCCCTGCCCACTTAGATTAAGATTACTTAGACTAAAGCTACTAAAACTAAAGACAAGACTAAAGCTATAGATTATCAAACATGGCTAATGATGCCATTAATATGCTCTTGCCACTACTGGGTCAATATTAGCAAAAAAGCTACACTGGTAATCTATTGGTCAATTATAGTTTTGACTCATGTTGTACTCACCTTGTGGTTTTGCTCTATGAAACTGTCTCAGAGAAGTGGACTCATTAGCAACCCATTTGAGACCCCTCCTGTCTCTCGGGACTTATTCCTATTCAACAGTACTATTCCCCAGTAAAGTTTCCTACTCTTAACCTCCATTTTCTTTAGAATTCATTCTTCCACTTCAGGGAACACAAACATAGCATATCTGAAATATAGCAGATTGAGTTACATTTTTCTCCTATATCAATAGGAATCAGTGAACCTGCAAACTTATTCTACAAAATAAAAGTAGAATATGTCCTTTTTTCACTCCTAGAAATCATGTGACTCAGCCTGATGACACTGTATCTTTGCAAGCCAGAGAAAAGAAGTAAAAGCAAGCAGAGATAACAGCCTTAGAGTGTTGACTTAATCACACGGTTTTTAAAGCTTTGTCTTACTTCTTTCTCCCTGTCTCAAATTCTTTAATTTTTTTGATATTGTTATTGAAGAGGCAAGAAACTGGAGAATGGAGGAACCTAATATGTCCCACCATGTGGGAAGTGGGGAGAGGAAGGGTGTGGTCTCTGTTTTAGAGGACCACCACCCTGGGAGAAAGGCACCAGTTCAGCCCATCTCAGCTGTCTGTCACAACCTTTCTGGGTTTAGGGAAGCTTGTCAAGTCCACTAATAAGCACTTTGTCCTGAGTTTCTTGGGGTTACTTCTCTAAATCTAGTTTGTTTACTCCATCCATCTTATTCGGTCCTGGTATTCTTTAATAATTTTGACCTCAAGTTTATCTCCTTATCTAAATTAATATATTATCTGTAGCTGCTAAGTGACATCTCCAGATCTTTCAAACTCTCTGTGAGTTACTTGTGTGTATCAGTGTTCCCTAGATATAAAGAACTTTGGAGTAAACTTTTGAGTAAAACCAAATTCTTGCATAGAACTCATTTTCTTCCTTTCCTGCTCTGTTGATAAAGGTTGAAATAGCCATATGAGCAACAGATGCCTGAAAAACTAGTAGGGACCTCTTCACTAGTCAGTAACAGAAAACAACAGAGCTACCAATTGGAAGTGGTTCTGACTCTGAGATAACAATAGAGCTGCCCTCCTGCAAAGTTCTGGTTCTGGAAAATGGAGAGACTGCACATACAGCATAAACCCAGCACTAGGCAGGCTGTGAATGTGGCCTGATCTCAGTTTGAGGACACAACATGGATAATGTAACCCTGGTGTTGGGTGTGTTGCATAGATGGCTTAGTTCAGTTTGGGTACCTCACTGCCACATATACCAGGACTCCAGTTTGGGCAGGCTGCATACATGGCCTGACCCCTGTTTGGGCGCTCCTGCCAATACACATGGAAAAGCCTGAGAATGAAGCAGAAAACTGAGGCTACCTAAACTCAGTGAGGAATTCTGCCTTTTCACTCCTTTTGACTCCCCCCCTCCCATCTCTTTCCAGAGTACACAACAAAGTCTTTCCTTCTTTCCTTTCTTTTTTTCTTTCCTCCCTTCCTTTCAATTTTCCTTTCATTAATTTTTTTGAGACAGAATCACACTATATAGTTGAGGCTGGCCTTGAACTCACTAGGTAAACTAGCCTGGGCTTGAACTTCAATGACTGTCCTGCCTCAGCCTTCTGAGTGATGGAATTAAAGATATACATCATCACATCCAGCATGGAAGAGCTTAAAAGTAGGTTGTAAATCTTACAGGCTTATGAGTAACTCAATATGTGTCTCCAAAATACTGACTTCAGGTTATACTTTATGAACTTGAGCCAGTTGAGTGTAGAACATAATAAAAGGATGATTTTTCTTGAAAGGTAAATTAAATGCTAAAATGTTATGACCTCAAAGCCATTCTCTCTTTCTCTTTTCTCATTATTATTGGTTATAAGTCTATAGTGTTAACAAGAAAGCAAGAGAAAAGGGAAAGTAGTATATCAAAAAGAAAGAGTAAAAAAGAGATAACAACACACAAGAGAAAGGAGATACATTTTTGTTAATATTTTTATATTTGGAATAGAGGACTGCAGGTCTCTTCCCATATTTTCTTATTACAGAGAATGATGGCACAGAAAATCATCCCAAATCACACCCATGAGTTCCCTGGTTTCCCTCCCAATTTGAGTTTGGATTTCTTTTCAATATTATCTATTCTTTGGGACTTCTGACCATGTCGCAGGAAACTTTGACCACAGGGGATTATTGTGTTTCTACCTTTAGCCCTACCTAGAAATATACGATTTTCTTCTTCCTTTCCCTACTCATACTTACTTACTACAAAGGCTCGCTTGCTTATTATTTTTAAATTTTCCTCAAAGTTCTGCCTGTTAAGAGACCCTCTAAATGTGTCAGCTTTTTCAGGCAGTTAGAAAAGTGCCAGTAATTTTCCAGAATTTAATTATTTCATTTTGAAAATTGATGACTGTGAATACAGTGAAGGCCACAGCAGGTTGACTGACCTGGAGTGGATGGGCCAGCATACACTGACCCTGTTTGCAATTAACTAGCAGACTGCAGTGCGAAGGGCCACCTAGCCAGCATGCTTCAGAAGAATTGTAATCAACAAACAAAGAAAGAAACTGGGGCCTCCTGGAAGAAAAAAAAGATGAGAAGAGGAAGCAACAACAAAAAAAAGTCCTCAGGTCCCAACCCTGAGAACTTTAACCCAGGACAGGTAAATACAAAGTAGAATGAGGACAGCAAACAAACAGTATCAGAAATAGCACCAGTGGACATAAACAGATATCTTCATGACCTCATAGATGAATTCAAAAGGGAAATATTTAGCAAAGTAAAGCAAGATATAAGAAGATTAATAAAAGAGATGCTAAGCACCCCTTCAAAAAGACACAGAGGGAAGAAGGGAGGAACTCAAATGATGGAGAGAACTATTTGATGAAGAATATAAAGAAAATACAGAATAATGAAGCCGATTCAAAGAGATTACCAAGAAATTAAAAATTCTATGGAAAGATGGCAAATCTGCTTGAAAGAAACTAAGGATAGATTATCCAAACTGGAGGACAGGTTTGCAATGTGGGATTATGAAAGGAAAATCTTTTTAAAAATTACAAGGAAACAAGCAGGAACAATACAAAGACTAGAAGATGACAAGATGATCTATAACTTGAGAATAAAGAATGTGAATGAAGAAGCAGGGGTACAAACAAAGGTACTACAAAGGCTATTCACAGAAATGGCTAAGGCAAACTTCCCAAACATAGGAACAGGAAATGATATTCAGATGTATGAGGCATACAGAAATCCAGCCACCTAGAGCTACACCTAGGCAGGCATATAATAATCAAGATCCCAGAAATTCAATATAAGAACAGAATATTAAAAGATGTTAGAGACAAGAAACAGACCACCTATAAAGGAAGGCCCATCAGAATAATGGCAGACTTCTAGACACAAAAAATCAAGTCAAGAAGAGCCTGGAGCAAAATATTCCAAGACTTGAAAGAAAATAATCTCCAGCCCTTAATGATATACTCTGCTAAACTGTCTCTAGAAATTAATGGAGAAACAAGATACTTCCAAGGCAAAGAGGAACTTGGGAAATTCGTGACCACCAATCCAACTCTACAGAGGATACTGCAGGGTATTCTAGAGAGAGAGAAAAGTACTAGGATTCCAGGAACAGTGGCAGAAAGGCCTCAATGAATGGAGCAGAAAACAGAATAAAGAAGACAAGCAGGCAAGAGATGGGGGGAAAAGCACAATAGAAATGAGGCAGAGAAGGTTGGTTAAAATTTTTAATATAGATGACCTTGATACACTAAATTTAAAAAAAAAAAAGAACCACACATATAGTAGAACAAGAGGTAGGGTCCACCGAGATGCTATTTGTAAGAAATATAGTTAACATGAAAAAGAGTACATGGACTGAAAATCAAATATCAGAAAACAATGCTCTATATTATAGAGAAGCAGAGAGTAATAGGGGCAACTAGACCAGTATCTGTAGATAGGTTGGAAAGTCAGGCTTTAATAGGTAAAGGAATACAATTAGCGATCAAGTCCAGGAGAGAGAAGGTTCAGAATCACTTAGGTAAATAGCAGGTCCTCCCCACCCCAATTTAAAACCAATGGTCTTGGTGAGACCCAAAAATCTACAGTGTACCCTGGGAAAGAGAAAGGGGAGGGAGAGTCTTAAAAAGGATGGCAGAAGATATTGTTAATAGTGTATTAGGATTTAAAACTCAAATTACTCGCACCACTCTGATTAGATAGATTTTATTCTGTCCCAGTTTGTCTACTTGCATTAGATTTGAGAGCACAGACAGCTATCCCAAAAACATCAGGATATAGCGCAGTAATCATCTTTAATTTCCTATTAACTTAATATGGAGCCCTGTATGACTTATACTCTTTCATTATGACTGATCTTAGCTAAATCTGGTTTGTTTGATTGCTGTTTGGTATTGACAGATTTTATTCAAAACTGATATGATTGATAGCATCAAGTATGATAGTATAGGCAACTACACTGAAGACGATAACACTCACTATGACACACATTCTGGTTTGATAACTGCCTGTTTTTGAAGTTTTATACTATATACAAAGTTGTGTTTTTATTAATACTGCTGTGTACTGATATACTAAATTATACTATGTCTGATGATATAGCCAATTCTATTGAAGACAACAAGAGACAACACAGTAACTATGGTAGAACTCCTTGTACAATGGTCTTATATGTCTTGTTCATTTCATGTGTTTATAGGAATATGTTTTGTTTTGTCTTGCTTTATTTTGCTTCTCCCTCTAATATAGAAAAGATAGAAATACATGTTAAGACTCATGCATGTGTAGAATCTATAAACATCTTATGAGAACTGACCTTATGATACATGATGAAATGAACAGATATTTTGAAGTAAAAGAGACACTAAAATACTTAGTGCTGATCCTGGAGTGTCATAATGTGAAACCAAGAAATATTATTATTCTCTGTTCAGAGTGATATTAACCTGCTTGGATTTGTTCAATCTCAACATAATTGAAGATATGAATAAGTGCATATATATTGAAGTGTATAGGATTGATAACCGTGTTTCTAAGTTTTTGTTGGATAGTTGAACAGAATTGGTTGCAGTCTCTCTGTTTGAATCCCCACTTTACATGCTCCACTTTAGTATCTTGAATAACTATTTGTAAGAGAAAAATCTGTAATCATCAGCTAGTGTTTTCTTACTGTTTATTTGTTTTCTTTGAAAGTAGGTATTATTTATACCCATTTTTTGTTTTGTTTAGTCTTTTTTATTAAAAAGATAGAAAAAAAAGAAAATTGAGCACTGTAAGATTCTTTCCCTTACATCCATAATCTTGTGTATTTTGTGCTTTCATTTTCATTTTGTTGAGATTATTTCTAATTTTCCTTTTAATCTCTTTGATCCATTGATTATTTGAATGTATATTTCTGTATACATTCTGCATAATTTCTGCATATTTAAGGATTTTCCAGTTTTCTTTTTGCTATTGATTTCTAGGTTTATTACCTTGTGATCAGAAAAGAAATTTAGTGTTATTTTAATTTTTTTCAATTTGTTAAGATTTTTTTTGGAGTCTGACATATGATCTATCCGTGAAAAAGTTCTATGTACACTTGAGAAGTATGGGTATTCTGTCATTGTGTGAAGAGACCTGTATATGTCTGTTAGTTCCTTTTGGTCTATAGTGTTGATCAACTCCTTTGTTCTTTGTTATTTTTCTGTGAGATTGTTCCATCCAGTCTTGAAAACGGGGTATTTAAGTGTCATACTCATTTTATGCTGCCTTATGTGTCTCTATTTAATTCTTTCAAAAGTTGCTTCATATACTTCCTTCTTTTTTTTATTTGATACCAGGGATTGAACTCATGACCTTACGTTTGCCAGGCAGGTGCTTTTACACTGAGCTAAATCCCTGACCCATAAATTTACTTCTAAAGAGTTTGTTATGAAATATTTATACTTGCTTTATCTTCTTGGTGAACTAATACTTTTATATTACATGCCTTTCTTTGTGTTTCAAACAGTTTTTAATTAAACTCTATTTTGTCTGATATTGGTAAAATTCCTCTTCTCTCTCTTTGTTACCATTTGCTTCAGAGCTCTTATTTGTGTCCTCTTTCTGTACACTACAATCTTCTCTTCTGGTCTTTTAATTTTTCTGCCTTGTGGAATGACAAAGGCAGATTTAGGTTCTTTCTAAAAGCTAGGCATGTAATATTAAGATATGTAGTATTTCATCTCTAAATCCAGTAAACTAGTTAGGAAGACCTAAGGTCATTCAGGAGTGAAGCTGACCTCCTTACAGCAGGAAATCTGTAGAATATCAGAGGGTGTTGTTTATGCATTCATGAGCCACTTAAAACGTTTCACCATTTCTCTCCCCTATTACACCTGGAACAAATGAGATGGCACTTCAACTATTTGAAGCATTTTCCAAGAGTCTCTGATATTGCTTGTCATTGAAATGTAGCAAGGCTTAGAGGACTATTGACCCTTTCAGGTTTCTTCTTCTCATCTTATGGCATTTGTGTCCTGTGACTTAAAATTCAGTTGGCTGCAGTTAAGGCTAGTGGGAAGTGCTGGAAGTCTCTCTAGTGGGCCAGAAAAAAAAAAAAAAACAAAACAAAGACAGGGTTGTACAATTTTCCGAAAGTCAAGTCATTTGAACTAAAATAACACTCTGTCACCACGATGAACCTAGTTGCCCATATCTAAGTACCTGGGTTCCAAAGTTTTCCTTAGATTTCTATCAAAGCCCTTCTTGATAACCTCTGGGAACACTGTCCATAGAGGATATCTCTCACAAATCAGGGAATTAGCAATATGCCTAGCTTCTGACATGAAATCTCTTTTTATGACACACAATCCCACTTTTACATTTTCATACCATAAAACTGTAGTTTTCATAGACCCTTACTCTCTAAAGAGCAGCATGTTCCAACAGATGCAAATATTATGATGCCCACAGCTGGCTTTATGCCTGAAGGTCTTTGATAGAAATGTGTAATAAGAGAATTTTATGAAAGTCGAGAGATAAACGACAGCAAGTAATCATGTTGAATTCTGTTGATTAATGAGCTAATTATGCTGAAGGTCATCTGGACAGAGACTGGCTAGAGTTCATCAAAATGCAGGTCATTATCCAAAGCAGCAGCTGCTCCTTCATAGGCTCCATTTTATCCTGGAATAAGATGAGAAACATATTTTTTGCAGTCACAGATGGAATATACCTTTAACTGCAACTGGCGTGGTTTTCTTCATGTTTCTTAGATGATCAGTGAATCCTTGATGCATATAATCTGATTCTCTTTCTATGGAACTGCTTAATGCTCAGTTTTCAAGTGCTCTCATTCTTTATTCCAATATTTTTAAAACTTGGTCTTTCAGTATATGACTGAATAAACAAAGTGCAAGATTTATTGATTCACTTGGATAGAAGCCTCTTGTTTCCTGCTTGATATTTCTTACTATCATTTGCTCCAGAGGTGAAGGTTCTTAATATTTCTCCTAAGAGAAAAGAAATATTTTATTTAAAATATTCTATGATAGGATTGGACATGGTGGCACACACCTCTAGTCTCATCATTCGGAAGACTGAGGCAGGAGGATCACCATGGGTTTGAGGCCAGACTGGGCTACATAGTCAGTTCAAGACCAGCATAGACTATGTAGCAAGACCCTGTCTCAAAAAAACACAAATAAATTTAAGAAATAAAATATTTTTATGGAAAATAAACTTTTTGAGTGTCCCACAAGAGATTTAAAGAACAAACATCATCAAGAATTTAAAGTGTTAGATAGATTTTGACAAGGAACACTCAGTTCTAGCATATTTTTAGTGATGAGCAGAAATTTTATTGTTCAATTGCTTTCTTTCCAGTCCTTTGTTAAAGAAAGAAAGCTATTGTTATCTTTTAATAAAAACAACCACTCAGCTTTGCTAATGCAAGCATTCAGGACAAACCAGAAAGGTTAAGATACTTCCTCACTGACAGTTTCTTGTTCTGTGCCTACTATTGAACCTGGCATAAATCTAGCCAGTGGACTTTATATTAGAGGTATGCCTTTCCCAAGAGGCTTTCTATCTTCACTTTTGAAAGCTTCTTGGCTGACTTCACTGAATGTCTTTTACCACCTCCATATGCAGGAGTTAGTATTCTTGAGAGCCTCCAAATATTTCACTATGAGAAATCCTAAAGTTATTCAGTTTTCTAGAATTAATTGTCTTGGCATACATAAAGAGTGCTGGCCCTCATATGTATTCCCTGGAATGCACACTTTTGCTGCCATTATTATGTTGTGAAAATGTTTTTCAGCTTGGCATGGTAGCACACACTTGTAATTCCAATAACCTGGAAGGCTGAGGCTAGAAGATTGAAAATTCAAATAAATGTAGGCAACATAGTGAAACTCTATCTCAAAGTAAAACATCAAAAGGGTTGAGGATATAACTCAGTGGAAAAATACTTAATTAAACACCCAGTACCAAAAAGACAGGAGGAAAGGAAAAGGAAAGCAGACAGGGTAGAGGAAAAGAGGAAGGAAGAAGAAAAATGTCTGTTTCCTTCTTTTAAGAGTTTTAGACACCTTCCTAGTTGCTGAACACAAGGAGTTTCCTGAAGCGCAATAGAAGCTTTGCAACTCTCGCCCATACTTTGCCCCATATATCTCTTCCATTTGAATGTTTATATGTATCTTTTGTAATAGCCTTTGCAATAAGTTTTATGACATATGTAGTTTTCCTGTATTTTGTGAGCTTCTCTCCTAAATTCATCTAACCCAAGGAGAGAAACTTCAATTTGTAGTCAAAAGACTAAATGGCAAACTACTACTTGCACTACTGTCTGAAGTGTGAGGGAAAGTGTTGTAGGTCTAAGCCTTCAATTAGTGGTTTCAGTCACTGTCTCAAGTAGATATTGCCAGAATTGAGATAAATTGTAGAATACTCAGTTTGTATACACTGAAAAATTGGCTAATATATGGAGAATCATGCATCAAACCCAGGAATGTTCTGTGATATACCAAGTGACTGTGTAAGAGTAGGAAACATACTTTGTACTTTCTTTTGCTGCACTAGTGAGACAGCCAGAAGAGACATGCCATAGACACACTGGGGGAATCCCACCATTGGTTCTCTTCCCCCCTCTGACTGGGGAACATAGATAACAGATACACAGACAATTGATTTGCTTTGATGCACACAAATTAAGACTGACTTACCTGACAAAGTCTAGTAGAGGACTGTGAAGAGAACTAATATCCAAATTGGGAAAAGAAGAAAATTCTCAGGTGAATGAATGTGAGGAGGCAACAAAGAGGGCACAATAGTGACAAATCATTCTAGGAAACTCATGTGCTTCCTCTCTGCTTGTTGTGGGTGATATAATGGTCCTGCATAATGCCCTGTTCTGAGTCCTCCTTAATCATTTGAACCATAAATACAAAGCATTGGCACTACACCAAAACGAAGACTAATGGGTTTCATGTGTTATCATCCCTATAAATGATACCTGCTACTTTCTAAAGCCTTTAAGAATTTTAAAGTTAATTTTATTTTTGGATTGACACATAATGAATGTTCACATGTATAGGGTACAATGCAATATTTTGATGCATGTGTACATGATCACATTAGTACACCTATCACCTAAATTTTTATGATTTCTTGTGGTGAGTACAAAGTCTCCTCTTCTAGTTATTCTGAGACATATAGTTCATTGTTTTCACTAAGTTCACTACACTGTGCCAGAGAACACCAATTTTCTTTCTTGCCGTTGGCAATTTAGGTAGAAGAGATTGAGATGTTGAAGGTGAGCAGGGTGAACTGAATACTAGTTCCCTAGGTCTGGCCAAACAAACCTAGATCTAGGGACCTTTTACCCCTTGGGTTTGTCTATTGCTAGCGTACTATTCTGACCTTTGCCTCCCATGAACAAAAGCTGAAAATGACCTCAGCCTTCAAAAATTAATATCGTCAAGTGAAGGAATCAGTGATCAACAGTTCTGGAAGTGCTAATCTTATCTTTCTTCACTTGAATTTTTGTTTGTTTTATTTTTAGGTGAGGGAAAATAGTTCATACCTTTTAATGAAAAAGTGTCTTGCAGTTAGCTTGAGAAAATCATGGACACATTACTGCAGTACAATTTATAACAGCAAGAGATAGAACTAGCATAGGTGCCTGTTGAGTGACAAATGGCTAGAGAATATATGGTATATGTACAGTGATGGATTTCTCTCCATGTGCACTTTAATGAGTGATCATGGTGATGGTCCAAAATGGCAAAAGTGCCAAAAACAACTTAACTGACTTACTTCTTCTCCCTTCAGCCCAAAATAAACTTCCTGCTCCTGGTCCCATATGCCAGAGTAATCTCCAATCCACTAATGATATGACATCTCCACCGTACCACAAACTTCTCCCCTAGCCAGACTTGATAAAAGCATCTGCACTTCTTTATTTCCCCTAGAGAGTGCCTGCATCCTCTTCTGCAGCACTCATGTGCCTGCAATAAATACCTCTTTTCTTTCTTTGTCTCTTACTTGTGCCAAAAAATCTTATCGTCTACAATGCAGTATTGTTACACCAGAAAGAAAAATGAAATCCTGTCATTTATAGGAAAATGGTTGAACCTGGATATCACCATGCTGAGCAAATAAGTCGAACTCAGAAAGAAAAATATTGTTTGTCCTCCCTGATATCTGGTATCTAAAGAAAATGACAAAAAAGTAAAGAGGTGGTATGAGACAAGAAAAAAAAAAGGAGGGAAGAAAGAGGATATGAGATTCAAGCAAAGATGGAGGGTAGATAACAGCTGGCTACAGAGGCTCATTGAGATAGTCAACTTAGAATTCAACATAATACAGTGTTGGGAGCCACAAGCAGAGACTCATCCCAAGAAGAAACTAAGGTGAGAATAACCAATCAAACACACAGTCCCAGTGCTATTATTGGAACAGCTAAAAGTTCAATGCTCTTGCTGCAGAAGGTGACTTCTTGAGCTGCTTCAACTCACTGGAGGTACAGTCACACTGAAGTCAGAGGTCGGCCAGCCAAACAGACAGCTGAGCTGTCAGGGAGCCTCCATTGACCTGTCGTGAGTGAGCGGAGTGGAGCTATTACACAGAAAGGAGGGCTCCGGCAGATGACATTCTGGGACCAAGCAGGACTGGCAAGTACAAGGGGCAGCAGTGACTTCAGTCAGTTGTTCCCTTCCCGAACAAGAATGGAGGAGTGAGCTAGGCCTGGGTCAGATGACCTGGCTGAGACCCAATATATTATCAGAAATTAACTCCCCAAGCAGCGGCACACACTAATGCAGTGAAGGCTTCAGAAGTTTAATTGACCTGGAAGAGAGGCTGCACACAGTAATACAGTACAGGCCTCAGCAGCTTGACTGACGCAGAGGGGAGGGGCCAGCATATGTTGCCCCTGTTTGCAACACACTAGCACACTGCAGTGGGAAGGGTCACCTAGCCAGCATACTTCAGAAAAATTGTAACCAACAAACAAGGAAAGAAAAACGGGCTTCCTGGAAGAATCAAAAAAGATGGGAAGAGGAAGCAACAACAAAAAGTCCCCAGATCACAAACCATGAGAACACTGACCCAGGACAGGTAAATACAAATGAGAATGAGGACAGCAAACATGCAATATCAGACACGGCACTGGTGGACATAAAGAAATATCTTCGGGACCTCATTGATGAGTTAAAAGGGAAATATTTAGCCAAGTAAAGTAAGATATAAGAAGATTAATAAAAGAGATGCTGCAAGAAGACACAGACGGAAGAAGGGAGGAACTCAAGCAAAGGAGAGAACTATCTGATGAAGAAGAATATAAAGAAAATACAGAATACATTAAGCAGATTCAAAGAGATTACCAGGAAATTAAAAATTCTATGGAAAGATGGCAAATCTGCTTGAAAGAAACTAAGGATAGATTATCCAAACTGGAGGACAGGTTTGCAATGTGGGATTATGAAAGGAAAATCTTTTTAAAAATTACAAGGAAACAAGCAGGAACAATACAAAGGCTACAAGATGACAAGATAATATATAATTTGAGAATAAAGATATGAATGAAGAAGCAGGGGTACAAACAAAGGAACTACAAAGGCTATCTACAGAAATAGTTAAGGCAAACTTCCCAAACATAGGAAAAGGAAATGATATTCTGATATATGAGGCATACAGAACTCCAGCCACCTACAACCATAACAGAGCAACACCCAGGTAGGCATATAATAATCAAGATCCCAGAAATTCAATGTAAGAACAGAATATTAAAAGATGTTAGAGACAAGAAACAGATCACCTATAAAGGAAGGCCCATCAGAATAATGGCAGAATTCTAGACACAAACCTTCAAGTCAAGAAGAGCCTGGAGCAAAATATTCCAAGACCTAAAAGAAAATAATCTCCAGCCCATATTGATATACCCTGGGGTATATCAATATATACCATATATTGATCAATATATTTAATCTCCAGCCCATATTGATATACCCTGGGGTATATCAATATGGGCTGGAGATTATTTTCTTCTAGAAATTAATGGAGAAACAAGATGCTTCCAAGGCAAAGAGGAACTTGAGAAATTCGTGACCACCAATCCAACTCTACAGAGAATACTGCAGGGCATTCTAGAGAGAGAGAAAACTACTAGGATTCCAGGAACAGTGGCAGAAAGGCCTCAATGAATGGAGCAGAAAACAGAATGAGGAAGATAAGCAGACAAGTGATGGCAAAAATAGAGCGTAATAGAAATGAGGCAGAGAAGATTGATTATAATCTCTAATCTAGATGGTTTTGATACACTAAATTAAAAAAAAGGAACCACACATAGAGTAGATCAGGAGATATGGTCCACTGAGATGCTATTTATAGGAAATATAATTTACATGAAAAAGAGTACATGGATTGAACATCAAATATCAGAAAAAAATGCTCTATGCAACAGAGAAGCATAGAGTAATAGGGGCAACTAGACCAGTGTTTGTGGATAGTTTGGGAAGTCAGGCTTTAACAGGTAAAGGAATACAATTAGAGATCAAGTCCAGGAGAAAGTTCGTTCAGAACCACTTAGGTAAATAGCAGGTTGCCCCCTCCCCGCACCAATTTAAAACCAAGGGTCTTGGTGAGACCCAAAATTCCGTAGTGTACCCTGGGGAAGGGAAAGGGGAGAGAGAGTCTTAAAAAAGATGGCAGAAGATATTGTTAATAGTGTATTAGGATTTAAAACTCACATTACTCACACCGCTCTGCTTAGATAGATTTTATTCTGTCCCAGTTTGTCTACTTGCATTAGATTTGAGGACACAGACAACTATCCCAAAAACATCAGGATATAGCACAGTATTCATCTTTAATTTCTTATTATCTTAATCTGGAGCAGTGTATAACTTATACTGTTTTATCATGATTGATCTTGGTTAAATCTGGTTTGTTTGATTGCTGTTTGATATTGACAGATTTGATTTAAAACTGATACGATTGATAGTTATCAAGTCTCAGAGTGTAGACAACTATACTGAAGACGATAAGACTCACTATGACGCACATTCTAGTTTGATAACTGCCTGTTTTTGAAGTTTTATACTACATACAATGTTGTATTTTTATTAATACTGTTGTTACTGATATATTCAATTATAATATATCAGATGATATAGCCAATTCTATTGAAGATACAAGACACAATACAGGAACTATGGTAGAACCCCTTGTACAATGGTCTTATATGTCTTGTTCATTTCATGTTTTTATAGGAATATGTTTTGTTTTGCCTTGCTTTGTTTTGTTTCTCTCTCTAATATAGAAAGGATAGAAATACATGTTAAGACTCCTGCATGTGTAGAATCTATAAACATCTTATGAGAACTGACCTTATGATACATGATGAAATGAACAGATATTTTGAAGAAAAAGAGACACTGAAATACTCAGTGCTGATCCTGGAGTGTCATAATGTGAAGCCCAGAAATATTATTATTCTCTATTCAGAGCGATATTAGCCTGTTTGGATTTGTTCAATCTCAACATGGTTGAAGAAGTGGATAACTGCATGTATGTTTAAGTGTATAGGATTGATAACCATATTTCTAAGTTTTTGTTGGATAGTTGAACAGAACTGGTTGCAGTCTCGCTGTTTGAATCCCTGCTTTATATGCTCTACTTTAGTGTCTTGAATAACTATTTGTATGAGGACAATTTGTAATGATCAACTAGTGATTTCTTACTGTCAGTGTATTTTCTTTAATAGTATGTATTATTTTCTACCTGTTTTCTGTTCCTTTAGTCTTTCTTTAAATGAAATTTTTTAAAAAGCTATAGTACCCAGTGCTGATCCTGGAGGGTCATAATGTGAAATCCAGCAATACTATTATTCTTTGTTCAGAATGATTTTAGCCTGCTTTACTTTGTTTAATCTCAACATAAATGAAGATATGGATAACTGCATGTCTGTTTAAGTGTATAGGATTGACAACCATATTATAAGTTTTTGTTGAATAGTTGAACAGAACTGTTTGCAGTCTCACTGTTTGAATTCCCTCTTTATATTATATTTGTATCTTGAGGAACTATTTGTAAAAAGACAGTATGTAAATGTAAGCTAGTGATTTCTTACTGTTTATTTTTTCTCTGAACTTATGTATTATTTATACCCATTTTCTGTTTTGTTTAGTCTTTCTTTAAATAAAATTTAAAAACAAATATAATTTGAGGTCAGGTATGAGGAATGGATATGATCAAAATATTTTTATATACATTAAAGAACCTCCCAAATGTGAACGGGGGATAAGGTGAATGCAAGCTTGTACATAAGGTGGTGAAAATGATTAAAATATGTTATCTGAATATACAAATCTGCCAACCTGAAGCCAATTAATCTTTGTAAACAATATACATTAATAAGGAAAGATGTGAAAGGAGAATACATGGGGCATATTGTATCTTTCCCTTTTAAAGTCAAAACTCACTGTTGTACTAACCTTGGTTCTAGTCAGTAGACATTGCCTTCCCAGAAGGCCCTGCATATTGGTTTTGTGATTCACTAGAAACCAATTTCTGGACTAGTCTTTCTTGGACCACACCTACTGCTACAGGAGTCAGTGTCTCTGACAAATTCACCAGGTCTCCTTCCTTGAGTCACTTTAGTCATAAATTCTGTTACACATCCTGAAGCCACAAGAATATGTGATAGTTCTCAAGCCTTGTCCATCAAAGGGTTATTTATTTCTGATCTTCACTTTTGGAAATTGCTTTTCTCCTATTTACATAAAAGCCCTTTATATCTTGTTGTCAACCAAGGTTAGAAAAGAAAAAGAAAAGTATAATTTGGTGGATTATCACATCAACTTGCAGAGTCTCACTTGAATGGCTTAAAGTATTGTAAAATTAAAAATAATCTCCTGTCCACAGAAAACTGAACTTTTTTCCAATAGCCTTTGTTTACTGGTTTATTTCCTGCCTCTTCCTATCTGTTTGCTTCATACTTTCAGCCTTGCCCTAAAAGAATACACATATACATCCCCATATATATTTTATCCTCAAATAATTTGTAAAACTTTCATATGCATGTAAGTATACAAAATTGTAAGAACCATGTATGTCAATATTTTGGGTACTTTTTGTGTGTGATAGAAGTATATGGGTATGCAAGGGGTTAGTGCCTTTTTTCGGAGTAGTTCATTTTGTTATTATTGCCTGTTTAGAAATGTCCTTCCTGAAACCTCCATTTTCCTTGATTTCAAAATAGCAGCACATGCTCTCCTTATAGGTTCCAAAAAACTGACCTTCTTCTGTCTTAGGCCTTTGCAGTGTCATGATTTTAATTTAAATATTTCCTAAATGTGGAGGCCCACTGGGATGGTTCCCCTTGAAAGAATAACATTTATCTCCATTTTGGCTGACCCTTGCCCTACTTCCATGTATTAATATGTACAGAGCTGGCTAGAAAAATCCTCTACTCCCTTAACTGGCTTTAAGCAATGCAAATGGGTCTAACCAATGTGCTGATGTGTATGTAGCCTTTGAAGTTATGGAACAGGTCAGAGATGTCCCATCCTAGGCCAAGAGAGGCTCACCTGGGATCGAGCCTCAAGAAAGAGACCATGATATCCCAAGGCAGAAAAGTCAGATATCAAGTCTAAGGCAACTGACCAAAAACACAAGATACCTCCTCAAACTGTGTTATGCAAATTCCTCCAAACTTAGAGGCTACCTGGTAATAGAATCCAGGTACTCTTTCTGCATACCTCTCTCTGCATATTGCAGAGGTGATATTGTGCTCCTACCTGGCCCAGCTCACAACACTCATGTTCTTCCTGCCATTCTCACAGTCATTCATCCCTGAGCCACTCTCTCCTGTTTATGAATTAATAAATCCCTAGGTTCAGCCCTGAGTCGTGGCCTTTGTTCCAGTTAGCCATTGCTCCTACCGGATTTAAGATCCCTCTCCCTGACTTCCCACAACTGCAGATATGTCTATATATATTCTTACCATAGGTTGCACTGGAAGTGTTAGAATGGAATTTATTTACTAGAATTCTGCTAACTGTTCCATGGAATTATAAATATAAACTCCAGACCAAGATGAGTTCCAGGCAGGCACTTTATACCTAAAAACATTTAATAAGTAAAAACTTGTCTTCAAGAAAAAGATTTCCATGAAATACAGGTATAAGTGACTGGTAAATTTGAAAATGATCTTTGTTCATGTCTTCGAATGTGCTTATTTTCTCTTTTTGGATGAAAGTTTACTACTTTTTGTTTCTTACATATTCACAGATACCCTCAAGCAGAAAGACATGTTCATCTTCCGGGTCAGGTAGTCATTATCTTCGCAAACAAGTGAGGAAGTGATAAGTTGCAGTAGCCTTCTCACCTGTTTTATTTTCTTCCTTCCGTGGTAAAAGAAAGGATTTTCTATCTTTTAAAAATATATGACTGCCAGGCATGGTGGGGCACACCTGTAATTCCAGCATTTGGGAGGCTGTGGCAGGAGGATCACTGCAAATTCAACACTAGCCTGAACTACACAATGAGTTCAAGGCTAGCCTTTACTACAAAGCAAGACCATGTCTCTAAAAAATCATGTATCATTTTGCAATTAACTGTAAAAACCATGAAACATCCATTTTCAGGTGGGATTTTCCTCACCAATGACTCCAAATGCTGTGGTCTGAAGTATTTTATTCTGAAAACACTGCCTTCTTGAAACATAATTGATAAGAATGAAAATCTCTGAGTTCTTTTTTTTTTACCTTAGTCTTACCTTTGCAGGAGGCTGTTTGTATTTCAGGTTCCTATTCACAAAAAAATGACCTTTTTGCCTTTAGCTTTCCTTTTCAGCCTCACCTATCACTACAGCATTCTACCCCCTTGACAAGCAGCACCACTGAGCCTCCAGAAGCAATGTGAGCCATACATTTCCTATAATACATCTTAGATCTACACATAAGACTGGTAGCCTTAAGTTACTGTCCATCAAAGCAATAATTTTCTGTAATCCTTTTATATTTACTTTTTGTTATTAAGCTTTAATAATTTTCTCTAGTTTTCTTTTTTTATGTTTACAATAGCCCCTAAATTTTGTGGTTACTCATGTGAATCTTGAGAATTGTGGAGATTTTCACCAATACCTACCTGTCTCATGGTATTTGAATAGAAGCTATTTTAGAGTTTTAAATTTATTCTTGCTTTCTTATGTTTCATCAATAGCCTGTTAGATTTTGTGATCTGGCAAGGTTATGTGCTGTGCATTCTGAAAACCCAGAGGTATATTCACCAGCTTTTGTCTGTTTGGCCTTTTTAAAATTGCTGTGCACTCTTCCCTTGGTCAGAACAATTGAATTTCCTCTGAATTTATTTTGTGTTTTAGAGACAGGATCACACTATGCAGTTTAGGCTGATCTTGAAATCACTGTGTAGCCCAGGCTTGTCTCAAACTTGCAATGATCCTCCTGCCTCAGCCTCCCAAGTGCTGGGCTTCCAGATGTGCAGCAACACATCTGACTTCTTTCTCTGAATTTTAATTCAGGCATGTCCTCCTCTGAACAGCGTTCACATTCCTAAGCTTGGACTTATGAGGCACCTACCATAAAACTATGTTCTCAGTAAGCATTCTATGAAGTCCATTGCATAGAGGTACAAATGGTTGAAAATGTTCACTGTACAAGCCAACGATTTCATTTATCTTAAGCCTGTTTCAGTGACAGGGAAAAAAGGTTTCTTCTGATAAAGGATAACATGTCTTGGTTAGTACAAGCATGGCACATATCTATGATTTAAAGCATTTTCATCTACCTTACAGGAATCACATACCTATTATCTTTTATTCTTTAATACTCATGCTTAAGCCCCTGGCTACTATGAAGCTACTTTCGTTCTCTGCAGATTTGATACTCTCAACATTTTATACAAATGAAATAATACAATATGTGGCCCTTTTTCTTGACTCTTAGCATTTAATGCAATCTTTCCAATGTTTCTATATTGTAATATATCTCAGAAATTGATTACTTTTATAGCCAAATCAAATTCCATTGCATGGAAATTCCACATTTTGTTTACTTGTCAGTTAGTGGATATGTAGATTGTTTCTTCTCTTGGACTACTGTTGATAATGCTGATAGGAATGTTTGTGCATAAGTTTATATGAACATATGTTTTAATTTCTCATATGATCATTTGGTAACTCTATATTTAATATTCTAAAGAACTATAAGACTATTTACCACAGTGATTACACCATTTTTTTTCATATCAACATCAATTTGTAGGCATTCCAGCTTCTCATCCTCATCAACACATTGTTTTTCATGTTTTTCAGTCATTCTAGTAGATATGAAGTGGTATCTCATGATTTTTTTGCTTTGCATTGCTTTAATAATTAATGGTTTGGAGCATTTTTATTCATGTACTAGTCAATTCTGTATCTTTTATGAAGAAATACTTATTAAAATCTTTTGCCTGTTTTTAAATTTTTTCACTTGTCTTTTTATTGTTGAGTTGTTAAAGTTCTTTATATATTCTGGATACTACACCCTTAACAAATATATAGTTTGCAAATATTTTCCCCTATTGTATATGCTGTCTTTTCAATTTCTTGATGGTGTTAAAGCATAAGACTTTCAATTTTGATGAAATGTCATTCACCTTTTTTTGTCATTGTGTTTTTGGTGCCATACCTAAGAAATCATTACCTAATTCAAAATTACAAAGATTAGCAACTAAGCATTCCTCTAAGAGTCATACTTTTAAAACTTACATTTAGGTCTTTGTCAATTTTGACTTAATGTTTTGTATTTCCTGTGAGGTGAGGTGAGGTGAGGAATCCAAACTCATTCTTTTGCATGTTAATACCCAGTTGTCACAGCACCTTATGTTGGAAATATTAGACTTCCTCTCTTGGAAGGTTTTTTTGCCATGCTAAATTTCAGCTAACCATAGAATGAAACTAGACCCCCACCTACTATCAATTGCAAAAACAACTCAAAATGTATTAAAGACTTGAATGTGACTATAAAACTACTAGACAAAAACATATGGAAAATACTTCACCACATTGGAATAGACAAGGAAATTTTATTTCTGTTTTTTGGGGGGCTTGGGGTTTGCAATACAGAAAAAGCACAAGAAACAAAAGCAAAAATAGACAAGTGATAGTTCATGAAATGTAAAATCTTCTTCCCTGAAAAGGAAACAATCACAAGGGTGAAGAGACAGTCTACAGAACTGGAGAATGTATTTGCGAAGTATATGACTGACAAGGATTAACATCTAGAATATATCATGAACTCAATATCAAAAGAACTAATAACCCTATTGTCTTGGATATTTTCCTGATTGCTGAGACAAAACACCCAACACTCAAATTCAAAGGAGGAAGGGTTGATCTTAGCTCACAGTTTGTACAGGTTCAGTTCATAGTAGGCTGGCTCCAAAGCAGTATTGCATGGCATGGACATTGCAGAAGAAAAATAGCTCATAGTGGGCAGAAGGAAGCAAAGCAGTAAAGTTGTGAAGAAGAAACAAAGTAGAAAACAATGCGAGCAGCCTTCTATCCCTTCTATTCTATCCATGCTTCCTAACTTTAAAGTGGGTAGCACTCAGACCCTAGGTGTGGCATCCTTAATCCTAGCATTGTATCATTAATCCCAGAATTTCACACCCTATTAGGTCCAGCCATCTCTACAAATCTCCACCTATGGCCACATGAAGTTTGTTGGGGGCATCTAGATACAAGTTATAACACCTGTTAAAAGTGGGCAATAGATCCAAATAGACATTTCTAAGGAGAAGACATACAAATGGCCAATAGGTATGTGGAAATAAAGCTCAGTATCTCTAGGAAAATGAAAACTAAAACAATAATGAAATATCGCCTTATTATAATAATAATAACCATTGTAAAGAAGACAAAAGGTAACAAGTGCTGGCATGTCTAGAAAAGAGAAGCATTGTACCCTGAAAATGCAAATTAGGATAATCTATTATGTAAAATTAACAGTGGTAATCAGTTCTCTATGTGTATGTATACTATAACATGGTATCATACAACTTAAATATACACAATTTTATAATAATAAAATAAAAATAAAAGACAGGCTTCCCAACTTGATCTTTCCTAACAGAAAACATCCGTAGCAGCACTCTGCTTGCTACTTAGTGGTAAAATATAAAGACTTGCCTCTGGAGTTCTAATGTGTTAATCAGGGACTCATCATTTAGACTGTCATTATAGGCTTATCCTGAAAATCAGGATGTACCTGATTTCCTACATGTTCATTAAAAGTCCTTCGATGTATATGGTACCTATAAAATTATCTTCAAATTATGAAAAGAATCTAAGTCACCTACAGAAATTATTATAGGTTGTGTTGGCTAGAATAATGTAGAAAAATTTACCATGCTCATGAACATCTAATTTAACAAGAATTTATTGACTATATCATGAAGTCACAGAGACTAAAGGACCACTGATCAATCTGGTGTCATTTTGAGATTTCTATAGTTAAATGGTTCCTCCCCAAGATATCTCAGGTGAGTTCTGTAACAAGTTTGGATTTCTACAAGATTACAGATTGTTCAGACTGAAAACAATTTATTATCAAGGATGTGTCTTTTCTTTGAGTACTATGACTATTAGCATCTATGTGGTTAATTGAAGACAGACTTGCTGGTTATCTTAGCTGAACAGTACTCACAGGCCTCTTTTGAGACTCAGGGAGCTTGCTCTTTTTGGCCTTGTTCCAGAAAATGAAAATGCTGTGCAAAAGAAAATTGAGAATCTCCATCTTGGATAACCATGTAATTGCAGATGGTGCTGGAGTGAAAGAAAACCTACCATAGATGAGAAAGAGAAATAATTGTAATGGTCACCCAATGGAGAAAATACATTTCTTCAAAGTGTCTTTTTTTCTCTGAGTGGCATTTCAAATATGCCGTCTCTTAAAATTTCAGAAATTTTCAGTATTGTTACATATACACAAACTCCAGCCTGCGTCTTACTTGAAATTCTCTTTTTACTCATCAGACCTGTTCCACACATTATAAACATTTCAAATTTCATATTTCTGATAAAAATTTGTGTTCCAGGGCATCCCACTAATAGTGGACTCTTTATAGGAACATAGCTGTTTAATATGCAGTACAGTGTATCCCAGAGTAGTAACCATCTACTCCCAAAGCAGTCTGTAGGCTTGCATTCTCCATCCTGCTACTCTCTTACCCTTCGTTATCCCTAGCTAAACCTCAGTGTATTTTTATCTCTGGGCTCCAAGAGTTATTGCTTTCTCCTCTGGCTTTCTGTCCTAACAATTGATTTATTTGCACTAACAAGTGACTACATCAATGAGAGAAATGCAACAATACATTCTTGCCTTCTTATACAATAACTCAAGTGTGCCTTCATCTTATCCCCTAGCACCCCCAGTGGGGGTGGGCCACAGTTGTCTGTATCTCATGTCACATTGAATCCACCTATATTAGAGCATGCCCCCTCTAGTCTTAGAAGACAAATATTTCTAAAACAGCAAGGCAGAGTTAGGAATATACATACACTTTTACAATATCTAGAGGAAAGATGAATATTTAATAGTGAAAAATTACTGAGTTTTAAATGGAACTTTTTGCCCACAATTTTAGTTAAAATCCCAAAGCTGAAGATAAAGTGAACTACCTCAACACACATTCCACAGACACATACACACGCAAACACACACACACACACACACACACACACACACACACACACTTGAAAAAGCATCAAGCAGCTCCTAGATATCTACTATAATGTTTGTAAACTTCTATGAACTTCACCGAACCGCATCCCAGGGAGCTTCATGGAGGAAGTATGTTGGATTAAATAATTGAAAGCTCTAAGTGAGTCTGATAGTGAGTTTGAGTGTGATCTTGAGGCTTTTCCCCCCACATTCTGTACATTGCCCTGCTTTGAGTGGCAGAGAAAACAAATAAAGTAGAAATAGATAGGTAATAAAGAAAAATCCCTACTCTCTGATTCTTAAAAATGGGGATAATGACACCTCATGACTCCAGAAAACAAAATGACCAAGAAGTGACTGACATATGACCATGCTAAACTTCATAAAATATGCCAACATTTCAGATTTGGAAAAGAACAAATAGAATGTCCCAAGCAGGCACTGAACTGCCACTCTCAACTGGTCCTGTGATTCACTCAATATGGAGAATAACAACAAGAAATTGGCAATTTGCACGAACTGATAAGAGCCAGAGAGCTCCATATTTTTCACATCTCAGTGCTTTAATCATGTATAAAACCTCATTGAAGGAGAAAAAATTATTCATACTGATTATCAGTTTGGGGTAGACTTATGAAAGTAAAAATATACATGGTGATACATACCTGTAATCCCAGAACTAGAAGCTGAGACAAGAGGATGCCTTGCAGACAAGGCCAGCCTGGACTACATAGGAAATTTGAGGCTAGCTTGGAAAATGAAGTGACACCATGTGTTAAAACAAAGCAAAACAAAAACTTTAAAAAACAAATTAACAGATAAGCAAAAGAGAGTGGAGGGGTGGAAAAGGGAAGAGAGAGAGAGAAGGAGAGAGAGAGAGAGAGAGAGAGAGAGAGAGAGAGAGAGAGCGCCAGAGAGAGCCAGAGAAGAATTTTTTTGGTTGTTCAAGACAGGGTCTCATTTTGTAGTTCAGTCTAGCCTTAAACTCACTGTATATCCCAGGCTGATCTCAAACTCAGAGAAATCCTCCTGACTCAGTCTCCCCAATGTTAAGATTACAGGCATGAGCCACTGTAACACTCAAAGTAAAAAAAATTTTATAGGGGAAATGATAAAGGGAACATAGCAAGGGTTTTAGGCCCAGTTTGAGAATATCAGGGGCCTTGGTGGGTCTCAGAAGAGTATATTAATAGGATTTAAGGAACTTTCTGGGAAAGAATTATGCAGAAACACTCAAGGCAAACTGATTTGATTCAACGCAAATAGAACAGTGTTTGGGGACATAGCAGAGACAAACTTAGTATGGTATACATCACATAATATTTTAAGCCAGACCTCAGAGACTTATCTGAATCCTTTGGCAAAGAGGTTGCAATAAACACAATAAATCTCCCTAATACACTAAGAGCCAAAATATAAGCAGCACTGATGTCAATAGCTTTGATAGTAATATGATACACTGCTTTTGATGCAAGATTAAGGCTGTAAGTACAAGTATGTTGTAGCACTGTCACAAGGAAAGATTCAACATCTGTGATGTTCTGTGGCTCCCAAAAGAGCTGCACATTAGTTTTCCTGCTGCAAGCACCAGCATCCTGAAATCATTCATTGAGAAATGCAACAAGAAATATCTTCAAATACATAGAGACAGAAATTTGCTGAAATCTTTTAGAAAGAAAATGTTGAGAGGGTAAAATAGTCAGGAGCTCACATTAAGAACATATTTGGCTATTCCCAATGCTTGCCATCTGTATTTCAGCATCCTAGTGAAGGCAAGCAAGGAGTTGGGTCAAGCATAGCAATTTGGCTACTGAACAGAGAATCACCAAGAAGATCCATAAAGAAGAATAGATTTTGTAGTAGCAGAAAAAGTAAAGAAGGGATGCTGGTTAGAAAGGAGAGTCTAAAGTTGACTGAAGAATTCTTTCAAATTTATGAATGCATTTTGTCATATGTCTAGTTCCCCATTTTGCTATTCAAAATGAGACCATATGGAGATTAAATTTGGGGAGGTTAATCACCACTGTCTTAATTCTACATTACCCTTTTCTTAATAGGAACACATGGGAAGTAGTAAAGAAAGATAATCAGTAGCAAAATGACAGATTTGAAAATTGGCATAGGGACACTTTTACCACTCCCAATCAGGAAAGTGGAGACTAATTAAATTACATGCTCAGTTAATATTATGATTTTGTTGATTATTACCTTAAGCCAAGTGTTAATGTAGAAAATATTGGAGAACCATTTAAGAAAGATAGTCTTTGTTTGTGGGTTAAGTAGATAATACCATAAGTTCCACAGACCAAAAATTTAGCAGAAATGATGTCTTTGAAACATCTTAAACCTTTCAATATTTCCAGCATAACTGACAAAAGAGTTTTCAATTAAAGGGCCTTCATTGATTTATGACATACATGGTCATTTTTTCAAACCAAAATTGGCACAGATGATCTACCAAGACTCTCTTTCCTAATTTATTAACTATAAACTTTCTTATGAATGGATAATAATTATTCCATATTTATTCATATACTTCATTTCCATCACTTATTACTTTTTATTAAAACTTAGAATTATTTAAAACCATTCCAGGAATATCAGAGTACATTTGTTTATTTGTACAATTAATGTGTTGACAATCATTTCAGCTATTTGATTTTATTAATAATGCATAGAAATAAATTATTCATTTCCTGTTAACACTTTTCAGAAGCTATTCAGAATTCTTTTTCATAGTTCTTAAACACTAAAAGCAAAAAATTCTTGAAATAAAATTTAAAGGTACCTATTAAAAGAGGAAATTGTCCTAGCCAAAGCAAGCTATGCAAAGACAGTCTGTAGTAAAATTACCGAACCTGAAGGTTAAAAATTCAATAAGAGGTCAAAAATGACTTACAAAAGAATAGAAAACTAGTTTATCATCAGATTTCAGTAATAAATCTTTATCAGAAAATAATAAAGCATATAAATGTTACTCAAGAAAAGAAAATGTGAGCCAAAGCTTTTATGCCCAGCTTTACTTTCAAATAAAAAAGTTAGAAATTAATCAATTTATTTATTTATGTCAGAGTTCAGAAAGTATTATTCCCCCAAGTTCTCCCTTATTTTAGAAAAAAAGCTTCTAACAGCCAAACCATCTAGACAGACATTACCAACCTAAGACTGATGGCACTGATCATTAATAGCAACTGACATTTTAGAAAAAAGAGGCAATTGAACATTGTGTGCCATCATATAGAACACATCACCACCTATGAAGCTAATGGAAAAAAAATCAATGCAAAGCTCATCCGGCCTACAGGAAGCAAGAACCAGTTTACAGAAAGTGCAGGACAGAACATTTTAAATGGCAACGGGAGGTGGCATAAAAGCAAAATTAAGAGAGCAGAAAAATCTTTGAGGACAAAACATGTCATTTCAATACATAAGTTACAGGAAAATGAAGCTAGAAGAAAAATCTATATTAAAAAGAGAAATGGTGACATAGAACATAACTAGATTACTGCTTTGAATGAACATATCAGTAATAAAATGATGAAGAAAATTAAAGAATGATTACTGTAAAAGCAAAAACTATGATTACTTTTGAAATGATTGGAACTTGTGATTAGCATAGGTGGATGACAAAATTCGATTTACTTAAAACTTAGCTGTGCTTACCAGTGTGTTTGTTTCATTTTAAACAGTTTCCTAAATCTATTAAAATTTGCAACAAAACAACTCTTTAAATACTGTATGCTGTTTCACTTTTGTTGACTTTTCATTTACAGCATTTATTCATCACTATTCAGCTTAAATGTACATGATTTCACAGTCTACACATAGGTGGACAGGTCTAGAATGGTCTAGTTCTTTAGGAAAGAAAGGGAAATTCAGGGAATATTCAGAATCCTACAGGAAAAATAGAAGAAAAGAAGGAGAAAGAGAAGAAAAGGAGAGAGAAGTGGAGAGGGAAGAGAGAAATAAATTAAGCAATATTCTAAAATATTTTCTATTGTTTCTGTTCATTAGGCTTATAATCACTGCCACTATTTGTACTATAGATGAAGTTTCTTCTTACTTTTAACAAAGTAAATAATACAAAATGTTTTTTAAAATGGTATGCATACTCTACTTCAATGGAGTGTAGCCAATCAAAGTGGTGTCCTGCTCCTCACTCTTGCTACTTTAGACTGACTTTTTGGGAAAAGGATGGGCATGGAGAGTAGGAAAGATCAGAAAGGAAGGCATCTAGGTCCTGTGTTTGCATCAACAGTAATAGCAAGCTCTCAGCTCTGGTCTTCACTGAAATAGGCCTGAAACTGCTATACAAGCAATATCCTTCCAGTGACTTCTCAAATTATACTCTAGGAGGGCTCTTTCCTGTGTATTTAGCCCACTGTGCTATAGCACAGGGTCTCTTAAAATAAAAACTCACATGGTTTTTCCTGAAGAAGAGAGAGAGAGAGAGAGAGAGAGAGAGAGAGAGAGAGAGAGGAAGGAAGGAAAGAAGAAAGAAAGAAAGAAAGAAAGAAAGAAAGAAAGAAAGAAAGAAAGAAAGAAAGAAAAAGAGAAGCTAAGCATGGTGGCTCCCATCTACAATCCCAGTGCTCAGAAGGCTGAGGCAGGAGATCACTCTAAGTTCAAGGGCGGCCTGGCCTAC
Source organism: Cavia porcellus (assembly GCF_034190915.1). Lineage (NCBI taxonomy): Eukaryota > Metazoa > Chordata > Mammalia > Rodentia > Caviidae > Cavia > Cavia porcellus. The sequence continues at coordinate 72,914,048 of NW_026947486.1, forward strand.
CTAGTGAGTTCAAGGCCCGCACGAAATGCATAGTGTCTTAAAAACATAAAAAGAAGCAAGAAAGAAAGGAAGAAAGGAAGAAAGGAAGAAAGGAAGGAAGGAAGGAAGAAAGAAAGAGAGAAAGAAAGAAAGTAACTTAGCCAAAATACAGCCACCTAACACTATTACATACAGAAGACTAAAAGCAAGCAAAAGGTCTACCTAGAAAACTCCTAAAATCTTCCTAAATTTTGTGTCCAACTTTATAGGACTTCATATACCAGTTATCTCCAATGCCTAGCATATCAAAGTCATTAAAATCAATAATCTTGTCTGGAAATTCTATAATACCTCACTAATCTTTAAATTTATGGTATCAAAGTGCACTTTAAAGTTCAATCCACAGGAATAACGTAAAAAGAATTGACTTCAAAGTAGTATTTGGGCTAGCCCTATCTATACTTAAAATAAGATCATTTAAAACTTTGAATCTACTTCTTCAGAGGGTAAGAGTGATATCAACATTCTCTTTAACCTATGTGTCTCTGAATCTTTAACAAATTGATTTGGAATAGCACTCTTTCTCTGTCATTAGAACATAAGTTTTAAATACTCTTTATAACAAATTAACTGTAGTAAAAAATGCTCTAAAAGGAACAAGTATAAGATATATCAACTATTTAAGGAATACTAATAAACATTAGCTAAATATACAATGACTTAATATTTCAAGGAGCTGAAATTGCTGATATTATTTTCCTAAGATCTTTGTGTAGATACAATGAGGTATTGTTCTCTGAAGTACTGGAAAAGCTTGGACTTGCTATAAAGTAAAATGCTCCACTTGAGAAGTATGCTTAAAAAAACCAGTGTGCTAAACCAGAATTCAGTATTTTATGAATTCCAAGGCCAGAAATTTTACTGATCTTATGAAAGCACCTCTGGACATAATAATGTTTATATTCAAAATATTATTAATATCATAATTTCTAGAAAAGCATTAAGTGCAAAAATACTCCTAGTAGGAAAAAAAAATCTCTGGGTTGAGAAGGCATACTAACAGTTACTTGGCTTTACTATTCCAAACTCATCCTCCCTCTACTATGTGAAAAGCTTAGAGCACAAAATGACTGTGCCCATTTTAAATTCTCTCCTTTAATGCATTGCAACTGCCATCTCATGGGCAAGAATGCCTCTGAACAGTGAAGCACAATTGTTAATTGCCACTAGCTATTCACCAAGATCATTGGAATAAAGTACTCTTGCTTTTTGATGTTTTGCCATCTGGAGAAAGCCTCTAGCTATCAATTCAATTTCATACTTTCTGTTACTGCTCCAAATGCAGAAAAGAATGGAGGATTCCAGAGCTCACTGACATTCTTTTCCGAAGACCAGCAGTACATTCTTCAGGGTCTTCACCTTCACATTATTAAGCTTTCAGATCATGGTTGGCTGGCCACTATTTGTGTACATGTACATTCACTTCAACACCAGGTACATAATTCCTGACTACTGTCCTTTCATGGGTTGCCCACTTTGCTTTCGAGGAGCTTCTTCATCATAGTCTGGATTCCTAGGCTGTATTTGCCCATTTTCCTTTCCACTAAGAAAGCCGATTTTCTTTCTACTATAGTTAGAATTTCTTACACACGGGCAGGTTTTATATCTGTGTGATACTGTAGCTGTAGTTGCTTGGCCACTTTAGCTGCCCATTTCTTTTCCACTAAGACTCATAATAACTGGTTGTTGTCACTATTCTAGAGTTACCTGGCTTCCCTGAGAGAAGGCTTTCACCATTTCTGTCTATTGTAGCTTACTTCCACCTGTTCCCAGTATTTTTCTTCATATTAGGAAAGTCTTTTATACCCCTACCTGTTTTTCCTCACCAAAATTCCACTTTAGGACAAAAACCAATGCTCAGTCACATCCACATAGTCTTTTTAAATAACCTATCGTTTATAACGCAGCTTTCCTGACCTTGCATTTGGTGCTGACTTTGTCCTGCCTCTTTCTTCACATAAGCATTTACTTATCTAAAATAGGTTACACAGACTAGTCTAGGAGTAAACATTTTTATAATTATTTGGCTATTAGACTTTTCTTTCTCTCATCTTCCAAATTAACAGTTATACTGATCAGCCTCCATAACTAAATTTTCCTGAGTTTTATATCTGTAGAATTAATTTTGATATTGATATTTATCCCCTCTTGCTTCTGATCAATATTTACTGCTAACAATTAGACAACACAAATATTTAGTCCAGGAGCAGACATAATTTCATGTAATTTTAGAAGTGGCTTTTTCGCCTCCCTATTTTTAGATAACATATTACCTATATAGACTAGTTTACCAGTTAATTCGTCCAGAATACAAGATCACTGGGATTAATTTTGGTACTCTCCCATTCCTTCAAATAAGTGTTTATTGCTGTAAATCAGACAAGTAACAAAATTTGTTGGCTATATTTTGGCACTTAGTTTTCATCTTCTCTCGTAAGCAATTACTTACATCAGCCGTACCACATGACTGTCTCCTCTAACACGAAATACCAAATTTTTGTTATCTTTGCCTAATCTCCGTCCCAATCTAGTTCTTTTCTAGCTGCCTTTCTTCCCCTTCACCGTTCCATTTCTATCCCATTACCCATAAGAACTGGAGATTCTTTGACTTAACATCTGCAAATTCCTTGATTATCCAGTTTAAAGAACGTCTGAGGCATACATATTCTAACCTTTAAGTACACAGTCCATATTTTAAAATATAAAGAGAGAAAAAGAAGCAGAAAGAGAACAAGTAATATAAAGAAGCTGCTCCCATAATGTGATTGTCAATGAGAAAGAACTGAAAACCATCAACTTTAATATAGGGAAAAATCTAAAAAAGAGATCAGTGTACCATCTATCTTTAACTTGAGACTTGTGACCATGTATAATAATCAGTCTTTTACTTGCCTCAGTCTGTCTGTGCTATTATTACAAAATATATAGGACTGGGTAATTTCTAAGGAAGAGAAAAATATTGCCCTTATTTCTAAAGGGTAGCAAGTCTAAGATCAAGTACTGGCAGATTTGTTTTCTAGCGAGGGCTGCTATTTCTAGGATGGTGCCTTGTTGCCACATCCTCCAAAGAGGAGGATTACTGTGTCCTCACATTCCAAAAGCAGAAGGGTAAGAAATCTGAATGCTTTGAGAAGTCTCTTGGTCAAGAGCCTTAATCTCAATCATAAGAGGAAGAACTTTTGTGATCTAATCACCTGTTAAATGTTCTATCTCTTAATTTCATCACATAATCCTTTAGGTGTCAATTCTGAATTTTGGAGGATACATATACAAACCACAGCACTCACCATCTAGAAACAGTTTATGTTAGGCTCTGCTTTTGTTACATAGTTCTTTTCTAGAAATTTCTATCCATATCCCTTTGACTGCATAGAAAACCATGGGCAACTATTATTCAACCAAATGCATCTTACCCTGTGCATCACTGTTAGCTTTTTCTGCTATGGTACACTTAATGTTAAATGAATTCCTGGGGAGGATAATACTCCTTCAAGAAATCACGCTCTGAGTCTACTTCTGTTTTTTTCCCCATAACCACTTCTGTTCAGGTTTTCCTTGTCCTGTAAACCAACTGGTCTGATTTCTCTGTCAGAATCCTGAGTCTTGACGTTATGCTCTGGGGAACCCACTTAGGAATTGTAACAACAGCAACAGAGGGCTAGATTTGAGTTAAACAGCTCTCACAGCTATTGTCCAATTGGGGTAGTTCCCTCAAGACACATACATGACTGGATGTGCAGGTTCGGGTGATTGAGCCATGGTTGCATCTCTTTTCAAGGGAGCTTCTAAGAAGAGGAAGCCCTAAATTTTAAAGTCAAGTGACTCTTGATTTTTCTTCATGTCTCTATTAGTCCAGCTCAAGAACTCTTCCAGAAATATGCATATCGTGATGAATTGCCTTCTCCTCTTTCAAGAAAATACTCTCATTTCCATTTTAAATAGTGATGATATTTTCATTAACTAAAAAGTGGGGCACATGTTCTCATATAAGGATTTGCAGCCAGAGATTTTGGAGTTGAGGCTACTTTTGGGGAACCCAGGGCTTTGATTCCTAGGCAATGGGTCTAAACTAGGATTTTAGAAGAATGTGAAACTTAGATCTCCAAAATGAACACAACTTAGCCAACTACATTTTATTAGATGTTTTTATGGTCATTGTCATGCACTATCAGGTAAAACTTTCATCTGATCATCTCTTTCATCAAGAGAATGACAGAAATCATTGTGGCTCCAAAATACTGACTTTTCCTTAAATGTGAGTGTGTGTAACAGCTGGACATTAAGGGGCTCTTATGACTAAGTAGTGTGAAAAATAAATGAAAATGTTCAGAGTGATTACTTATAAGATATACAAATTTTTTCATCCACATCAATGCCAATCAATACTTCCAAGGGGTGGAGATTTAGCTTAGTGGCATAAGTGGGCGCCTTACAGGCACGCAGTAGTGAGTTCGATCCCTGGTACCAAAAAAAAAATATTTCCAAACAATGTACAGACAGGATGATGGTAACAGAGACAAAAGCTATGAACTAGCAATTGAGAAGCCTAGACATCAACATTCACTTATTGTACCACTTTAAACCAATATAAGAAAGCAGGTTATCTAAAATCTTTTCTAGTTCAACAAAGGATCAGAGCCTAAACTGTTGCAATTTTTGGAATTCTAAGACAGAATCATAGCAATAATTTGGAGCTAAATATTCCTTCTTGACTCTGTTGACTCTTTTCATGTCAAGGGGTATCTAGAAATATATTATAGGCATCTCAAATTTGAAACTTCTATTTTTCTCCAAAGAAAGATGCTGTGATCTATCTACCCTATAATCTACTCAAATATAAGTGTCTGTTTTACTTAATAGAATACAGAATGAGGTTCAGGATTTTTCTTTTTCATGTGTAACCAAATATATGATTAGAAAATATTCATCTAGCTCTCCAGGAGAGAAGCAGTCTTGAATTGTAGCACTTGGAGTTTTTCATAGTAAAAATCTCATACCATGGTTGATTTTAACCCACCCAAATGATGTTACTGAATGTCAAGCTAGGAAGAGATGTACAGAATTAACTCTCAGGTGATGTGAGCCAGTTCCCAATCTCTAGTCAAAAAATATAATTCTACCAAATGATGAGAGAAAGTTAAAAGGATAATGAACAACAGTTTCCAATTATGAAAGGCTATCATAAAATGTGATGTTTGTTCATTCCTTGCTTTGATAGTATACAAAACAAGTGAGATAGTCTATTGTAGGATTATAAGCAATTGGTATAGTGTAGGAGACAATTTGAGTGACAATCCTTGAATGTAGAACAATTCCTGCAACATTAGTTAAATTGAGTCTTATTTCCATATACTGATATGTACAGAGCTGGCAATGCTACTCCCTTCTCCCTTTAATTGGCTCTGTTATGCTGAGGTATTGGTATGTAATCCGAGAGGCCAACCTGATAATTTCTTGTTTCCTTCTGCATAGAGCTCTATGTAAAAGACTGAAGAGTATCCAGGAAGAGTAGCAGGACATCAGAGCCATTCAGTTCTAGGAATGTTGGCTGCATACAAGTCACAAAGTAAGAGGCTATGACTGACTACCCAGGGCACAAAAGCTTACATACCAGAAATTGAAGCAACAGCCTCTTAAGTTCATTCATAGGCTATCCCAGTCAAATTATACAGAATGGTCTTTCTGCATATCTCCTTGCATATTATAAAGATGCTTTTCTCCTCACATGGTTAGTCAGCTCAAGTTATTCATGTAGTTCCTGCCATCTTCCCTGTCACTCACCCTCAAGCCATTCCGTTTTACAAAGATAATCAATTCTAGGAGAGGCCTTGGAATAATGCCCTTGTCCAGATATCCTCACTTGGATGAGGTTTAGGACCCCTTGGCTGCCCTTAACTTTGAATATGTCTTGGTGTCTTTACTCTCACTATGGGTTGCATTGGAGATGGTAGATTGGAATTAACATGCCAAGATTCCAATAGCATTTCAATAGGATTACAATATAACTTTCCAGATTATGAAGCAAACTGGAAAAAGAATTACAGAGTCGGGCGTGGTGGCTCATGCCTGTAATCCCAGCACTCAGGAGGCTGAGGCAGGAGGATTGTTGTGAGTTCAAGGCCAGCTTGGGCTACAAAGTGAGCTCAAGGCCAGCCTGAACTGCATAACGAGACCCTGTCTCAAAAAGACAAAAAAAGAAAAAGAATTACAATATTTTAAATACAATAGATAGTATTTGGATTGTAATATTCAATATTAGGTTTACAATAGTAAAGAACACAGAACTTAAATCCTGATATCTTGGATCCAAATCCTGTTTTAATCATTACTAAGTAAGTCACTTAAATGTTTGGATCTTTAGGATCCTCATGTAGAATAACTTAATATCTAGTTCTTAGAGCATTTTAAGACAGTGTCTAGCATATTCAATAAAAAACTCATCAATACTATCATAATCATCATCATCATCTGCAGACTTGGTATAACAATCAGGCTACTTTCCTCACAGCAGTTTTAAAAACTAAAATAGTGTGTGTAAAAATGATTTGTAATATATAAACGTCATTCTAATCTGAGATACTATTTTGCTGATCACTTGCTGAGTTCAGAGATATAAGAAAACTCAAGGAGTTGCTAGAGAAAATTTATGCTAGCATCCTCTAGAAAGCTTGAAAAATAAGACAGTTTCACTCAATATGAAGAGTACTGTCATAGTGACAATCAATGGGGAGATTTTTAAACTTTAGAGATCAGCCCATTTGTCAACTGCAGAGGGAGAGAGCCAGGCTTTACCAATAGGTGATCCGTGCCTAGAAACCAATGCCATGTACAGGCCACTGCCAGAGTGGGGACAGCCAGACTCAAGCTTCTGTCCATGAATCAGGGCCATTCTCAGACTGTGAGGGGAGAGAACCAAGCCTCACCAAGGAGGTGATCCCCGCCTGGATACCTGTGCCATGCATGGGCTGCTTCCAGAATGGGAAAAGCCACACCCAAGCCTCTCTCTGTGAGTCGGTGCCAGTTGCAACTGCAGAGGGAGAGAACAAGGCCTCACCAGGAGGTGATCCTTACTTAGAAACCAGTGCTATGCGTGGGCGGCTGCCAGAGTGGGATAGCCAGACCCACACCTCTCTTGGTGAATCAGTACCATTCGTGGACTGCAGAGGAAGAGAACAAGGCCTCACTAGAAAGCGATCCCCACCTGGAAAATATATCATTTTCATTATTTTGTTGGGTTGTGTTTTATTGTTTGGTTCTGTTTATGTTAAATCTGATGGCATGAGCAGCTATTTAAATGATAGCAAGACATAAATCATGGTAGCCATTTTGGATTTACTGTTGGCTTGTTTTGAAGTACTTTATTGCACTCATTGTTTTGTTTTTATGGTTTCTATTGTATTCCATTCTGTGCAGTTTTTGCTATGTCCGAAGGTACCTACAGCTCTTTTGAAGACAAGAAACATTATGGTAACTATTGTTGATTTCATAAGGTTTTGAAGTCCTGTATCACTTATGCAAGTTTATTTTGATTGGTTTTATTCTGTCTTATTTTCCTTGGTTTTATCCCCTTTAAAACAAAATAAATAAATAAATAAATAAATAAAATAAACTTTAGAGACCATATAATAAACTGCCCATTTTATAGATGTGAAAATCATTGCTGATGAGAAGATAATGAGATTCATTATAACGCCCATTCTCGTTGACTTTTATCTACTTTTGAAGACCTACAATGTCTTCAATGTTTTGGTTTTGTCGGTTTTGTTTTTTACTGTTTTGTTCAATTGTATTACAACTAATGATATAGGCAATTCTATTAGAGATAGCAGGAGGCATTATGGTAACCATTGTTGATCACCTTGTATTATGTTTTTATATTATCTATTATGTCCACCCTTTTGACTTGACCGATTCTGTTCTGTTATGTCACATTTGGTTTTACTCTCTTCCAAAAAAGCAATAAGAACCGTGGGAGCAATGAAACCCAAAATGTGTAATAGTCATTGTACAAAAGAGAGGAAAAGAAAGTGCTCTAAACTATATAACTGCATATATATTTAAGTGTATAAGATAGAAAATGATATCACAGAGTTTTATTGGATCATTGAACAGAACTGTTTGCAGTATCATTGTTGGAATGTCCACTCTACAAGCTTTAATTTTGTGACTTGAACAATTATTTCTAAGATGGCAATATGTAATCCATTAACTAGTGATTTCCTACTGCGCATTTTTTTCTTCTGTAAATCTGTATAACTTGTACCCCTTCACTGTTTTTTTCCTTTTCTCCTTAAATAAAAAAAAAAAAAAAGAAAAGAAAATCATTGCTGAAAGTTCAAGTAACTTAATTCAGAAATTAGCAACAGTTTAAGGACTAATTTCTACATCATTTAACTCCTGGTATTCTTTCCAATGGTCCATCCATATTGGAATCTACATTCACTTGAAAGTTTTGCCATCTTGTCAGAGACTCCAAGCCAGCCTAAATTTACTAGCCCATGCGCCAGGCCAACTGACCTTCCTTTGAGAAAGTTTTACATTCTTGGCTTTGTCCAGTAGGCAAATTAATATGCATAATTTTGACTCAAGGTAGACTTGATAACAATTAATATGAATAGGAACTTGTTTACCAGCACACAGTTGTAGTTGAACTACAAGAATAGATTAAGTCATCTGGAGGGCCTGTGAATATATGTCAGACTGAGAAGACCAGAAACCTCAAAGAAGCTCGAGAAAGCATCCACACTTAAGAAGAGAGTCAAAATGAGAAATATTCAAAATAATTAAGATAAGAGCAGGGGTAGGAGTGGTGTCTCAGGAGCTAAGAAAGGAGAAATATGAAAGAAAGGAGTAGGCAACTATAACAACTATTATAGAGAGGTCCCACTCATTAGTAAGCCTGTCAGCTCTATTAGTATGCAAATCCATGATTAATTGACTGATGCATCTTGGAGATAACAAAGATAAGATTTTTAATACAAAGAAAATCAAAAGAGTAGACTTTATATTTAAATTGCCCCTGTTAAACCTTTCATTTTAGGAAAATGCTCCCTCTTGTGTCCAAATGGAGATTTTCTTAAGAACTGGCAAAAAGGCTTTCAGAAGAGCCTCTACTGTACCATTTGGTTTTTGCCAAAAAATGTGGATTAATTATGTAATCAAACATAGACATCATATTAAAAACAAACCAAGATGGTGCTTTTCTCTAGACTTGGGGATGCTATAAAAAAGTTATCATGTAAACACAAAAAATTCCACTAAGTATATTAGACCTTAGCAAAAGACAGTTCATTAAGATTGAATAACTGCCAGGACAAATGATACATTTAAAAGTCAACTCAGGAGCTGGGTGTGGTGCCATGCTTGTAATCCCAGTATTCAGGAGGCTAATGCAAGGAGGATCACCATGAGTTTGTGGCTACCTGGGTTACCTAGTGTGTCCAACGACAACCTGAAATATGTAGAAAGATCCTGTCTTTAAAAAATCAACTCAAGTTATTGTGATTTACTCAAAACTGTGAAAAATATCATTCTCTGTCCTTAAGGTTTTGTGTCCTCAGTAAAAGGATAAAACAAAAAAGAGTCCTCCTAAGGGACTCAGAAAGTTTGCAGTTGAGACACAGGAAGTAGAGTTAACAGAGCAAGGTGCCAGAGTCAGAAGTCCTATAACCTGGTCTGTTCCAACTGTTGAAGATCTGGAGACTTTGGAAGTATAGCTATTCTGTTTGCAGATAATGAGTACTTCAAGTAAAGAATGGTCAAAACAGACAAAGAAAGTCACTAGATACTTGTCAGAGGAAAATTTCAAGAGGAAGACATAATAATCATAAATATTTATGCACCAAATATGGGATCACCCAACTATGTTAAACAAACATTAATAAAGATGAAAAATGAAATAGTCAATAACACAATTATTAGAGAGAATTTAATACCTCATTGACATAATGACACATATCAAATACACAAAAAAATCAGCAAAGAAATAACAGAGCTGAATCAAATTGTGAACAAATGGACTTAGTGGATGTGTACAGAGTCTTACACCCAACAACATTAAAATAGATATTCTTCCCAAATGCACATGAACTGCTCTCTAAAATAGAACATACACTAACCCATAGAATGTGCTTAAGTAAATGAAAAGGAAATGAAATTGTTCCATGCATATTATTTGGCCATGGTGCACTGAAATTGAGAATTAATGAAAAACAAAAACATAAAAGCTCCATAAAGGCATGCAATTAAATAGCACCCTACTGAACAAACAATGCATCACAGAGGAATTTAAAGGAGAAATTAAACAATATATACGATCAATTAAAAATGCAAATCCAGCTTACTAGAACCTGTGTAAGGCATTGAAAACAGTCCTCAAAGGGAAATTTATAATGCTCAATTCTCACATCAGGAAAACAAAATAAGCACAGATAAACAACATAATGCCTCACCTCAAACTTCTAGAAAAGGAAGAATAAGTCAAACCCAAAGTCCAAAGAAGAGAGGAAGTTATAAAGATCAGAGCAGAAGATAACACAGTTGAGATTAAGGAAACAACACAAAGAATTATTGAATTGAAAAATTTGTTCTTTAAAAAAAATTGATAAACCTCTAGTTAACATTATCCAAAAAAGGAAAGCAATAACTCAAATTCATGCAATAAGGAATGAAAAGGATAAAATCACTAAAGATCCTGTAGAAATTCAGAAAATCATCAATACCTACTCTGAAAACATTTACTCTCCTAGGATCAAAAACACAGAAGAAATGGACATATTCCTAGAAACATATGAGCTGCTAAATCTGGATCATGAAGATATAAACTTCTATAACCCAATATCAGTTAATGAAATTGAAAATATACTTAAAAACTTACCCAAAAAAAGCTCAGGTCTTGATGGATTCGCAGCAGAATTCTACAAGAAATTTAGAGATGATTTAGTAACAGTATTTCTCAAACTCTTTAATGAAATTGAAAGGGAAGCAATTCTCGCTAATATGTTTTGGAAGGCAAACATTATCCTGATACCAAAACCGGAAAGAAAGATCCAGCCATAAAAGAAAATTATGGGTCAATCTCTCTAATGAACATAGATGCAAAAATACTCAAGAAAATATTAACAAACAGAACATAGCAAATTATCAAGAAGCTTATACACCACAACCAACTGAGATTCCTTCCAAGAATACAGGGCTGGTTCCACATATGTAAATCAATAAATGTGATACACCATATTAACAGAGCAAAAAACAAAAGTCACATGATCATCTTAATAGATGCAGAAAAGTCTTTTGATAAAGTCCAACACTCATTCATGGTAAAGACCCTAGAGAAAATAGGAATAGATGAACTTTACCTCAATTTGATAAAAGTTACCTATCACAAACCAACACCTAACATCATACTAAATTGTCAAAAACTGAAAGGTTTCATTCTGAAATCAGGAACAAGACAAGGCTGTTCACTATCATCATTCCTATTCAATATAGTTCTAGAAACATTAACCAGAATAAGTAAACAAGAGGGAGAAATAAAAGAAATTAAAAGATAAAAGAAAAAATTTAAATTATCATTATTTGCAGATGACATGATACTCTACATACAAGACCCAAAAACTCTACTAACAGGATTCTAGGCCTAATAAGCAAATTCAGCAGAGTAATTTGGTGCAAAGTCGATGCTTAAAACTCAATGGCATTCCTGTGCACAAACAACAAACTCACTGAGAGAGAAATTAGTGAAACTACACCCTTCCCAACATCATCAAATAAATGAAATATTTAGGAGTCAATCTAAGAAAGAAAGTGAAAGATTTATACATTGAAATTTACAGTATAGTCTGAAAAAAGAAACTGAAGAGAAATTCAGATAATGAAAAGATATCACTTGCTCATGGATGGGAAGAACTAACATTGTGAAACTGGCCATAATCCTAAAACTTCTATACAAATTAAACGCAATCTCAACCAAAATACCATTAGTATACCTCATAGATCGTGTAAAAACAACCCTAAAATTCATATGGAACTTTAAGTGACATAAAACAACAAAAACAAGCCTAGGCAACAAAGGTAAGGCGGGAGAATTGCAATCCCAGGCTTGAAGTTGTACTTTAAAGCTGCTATAATAAAATCAACATGGTACTGGCAAAAATACAGACCTGATGATCATTGGAACAAAACAGAAAATACAAACACAACTACAGAAGCAGAAGGATCACTGTAAATTTGGGTCTGAACTACATAAAGAGATCCTGTGTCACAGAGAGAGAAAGAGAGAAGGGAAGGAGGGAGGAGAGAAGAGAAGAGAAAAGAAGGGAAGGAAAAAGAAGAGAAGAGAAGAGAAGAGAAGAGAAGAGAAGAGAAGAGAAGAGAAGAGAAGAGAAGAGAAGAGAAAAGAGAGAAGAGAGAGAGAAGAGAATGAAAAGATAAAGAACAGAAAAGAAAAAAAAGAGTGAATTTGGCATTATGGGTCAGACATTGTGCTAGATCCTGTAATGAGAATCTAGTGTGATATAATTTCAAAGCCTGCCCTGTATCCATTATATCATATATTTTCTTGACAATACAGGAAAGAATGGAAATGCTGTGGCTCAAAGAAAGACCACCTTCTTAATGCATTCCTGACTGAAGAAAAAAGAAAAGCCATATGATGCAGTTGTGAAACCTGAGGAAAATTGTTTAAGGATTTTTCTTTTTTCCCCTTTCTTTTCTTTTTTCTATCTTCTTCCCTTTCTTCTCTTCTCCTCTCCTGTGTTTTCCTCTCCTCTTCTCCTTTTCAGCTTCTCCTTTTTTCTCTATCTTTACTTCAACTTTGTTCTATTATTTCTTTTCATTATATTTACTTCAAATTTCTTCTGATTCTGTTTTACCAGAATATAAAAGAATAATTTTTCCTTTCCTCATCTCCTAGAGCAGAGATCACCAGGAGATGATGTGTTTGGTGCAGTAGCGATAGCCTCACAAAGGGATAAGATCATCCTAACTAATCAAATAAAGTATTACTTTGGATATAGGAAAAGTTGTGGAACAGAAAAGTACAGCAGCCATATAAGAGGAAGCAGTGAGGAGTAGGTAATTGAACACTAGTCTGGATTTTGTTTTTAACTCTACCAAAAGTGTACTTTAAAAAAGGCATTTAAACAACAAAATACCCTATCTTCTACCCATGAAAATAAATCAAGGATAACAATTTGATTGGACTATTACCTCTTATTACTGAGAAGAAAACAACTTTGTGGAGTTTAGTATCATCTAAATATTAATCATTTCAAGTAGAAAGTACATACACAAGCACACATGCATAAACCAGTGTGTGTAGTGGCCGTGCATGTTTTCTTTTTCTGTTTTTGTGTTTGTCTTTTTCCTGTTGTCTTTGCTCTTACTTTGTCTTTTTCCCCTCCTCTTCCTTTCTTTTCCTTCGTTTCTTTTTCTGTATTTCTCTTTATCAGTCTCTGTGAACGTTAATTCTGATGTCAACTTCATTAAATTAAGAAATACCTAGCAGTGTAGTGAAGCATGTTCTTGGAAGTATCTGGAAGGCTCATAATGATGTGGTCTTATATAGGAAGCCCTTCCAAACTTCATCTCGGTTCAGTCAGTTTATATTTGTAATCTCATGAAAAAGCTATTAGATTTCCAATAAGCTAATTGCATTCTACCACTTCCAGTGCAACTCACAGAAGAATAAAGACACTAAGACATATTTATAGTTATGGGGAGCCCAGGGGGTCCTAAGTCAAGCCAGGATGAAAGTTTACCAGAACAAAACCTGGATCCAAGGCTTAATCCAGATTTTATTCATTTATGAAGAAGAGAGTGGCTCCAGGATGACTGTGAGCATGGTGGGCAGTACATGAGTGTTGTGAGCCAGGCTAGGTAGGAGGCCTAATATCACCTCTGCGATATGCAGAGAGAAGGGTGTGCACAAAGAACAATCTGCAAAACAAAATTTGAGCTAGTATATAATGTTTTGGGGTTGGGACCTCAGCTCTCATGTGTAATCTTTTATGCCCTGGGAAGTCATAGCCTCTTTCTCAAGGCTCAATCCTATCTGACAGCATGGAGACTAGCTTTCCATCCTGCCCAGCTCACATCTGATTTTTGTGAGTCATAGGATGGGGGAAAGGTGACTGTCACCTTGCTTCAAAGATTACACATCAGCACCTTGGCCAGACCCACTTATCTCGCGTAAAGTTAATTGAAGGGATAAGGAAATGGCCTACCCAGCTCTGTACATATCAGTACATGGAGATAAGGCCAGATTTAGTCAAAATTGAGATAATTGCTCTTCTTTCAAGGAGAGTCATCCAGGTGGTTCTCCACAATTCTGCGTACTTATATATTGGCCTGCATCCTTTTCTTTCTGACATTGTTCTCTGCTCTGCTCCTAGGCTGCTATGAGTTATGTGTCTTTGCTCCACCATGCCCTTCTGCCATGATATTCATGCCTTAGAAACAGCCAACTATGCAATGAAATTATGAGTCAAATTAAAGCTTACCTCCTTTAAATTGTGAGTGTCTGACTAAAATACTCCCCCACAAAGTAATCCACTCAGAGAGTGTCTCCAGACACTTACAATGAAATTGACAGGAAGCAGAGAGGTTTTGTTCTCCCCTATAAAACCTTGCATGGAGATCACAATCCAGCATTCACCAGGGAGTTTGCTAACTTTCTTTCTCCCATAGGAGGTAGATGGTGTAAACAGTCAGGCTTGTCTGCTGAATGAAGGCCAAGTGTTGGAGAAATGACTGAGTGCTACTCCTGTACTGTCAAATAGAGTTTGCTTTGAGAGCCAAACCCACTAAAACAGGGTCTGGAAGCTATCAAAGAAGAAATCTGATACATGTATGTTTTTACCCACAGTCATCCATCACCAGGGATTTTTGCATCTGAGGCATGTTGCAGAGACTCAAGCAAGCTGCTATATATCAACCGTAATCAGTTTTTAACAGGCTGCAGTAATCTGAAGGGAAACAGTCACTGGAATCTACATTTGGTATTTTTTTTTCTAATTTGCCTTTGGTGTCAAAAATTTAAAAATTAAAACAAAACCTAAAAGACAAGACAAACTGGGAAACTGCAATTTTAGAAAAATCTAACTTATTTGTTTATGTGTCTGTGGCTACAGGATAGGATGTGCATATTTATGTAATAACAGTTCAGATAATGCCAATGGAATTATGTTCTCCACCTCCTGTGGCCTAAAAACTGTGCATATATATGGTTAGACAGACAGAGAGAGAGAGAGAGAGAGAGAGAGAGATTTTTAAAGATAAAAATTTCTGCACATTAAGGAAAAGAAAAATAATGTAGTGTTTTTACAACAGATGGTATTACCCTTGTATGGGGACTCTAGAAGATGTTGTATATAACAGAAAATCCCCTACACTTCCAGCCCTTAGAGAAGAAACTGAAAGTATATGTGTTGCAATTTCAGTGACCAAGGTTACCCAATGATCAAGATTACCTAAACAGCAGCAGTTCACTGTACTAGTAATTGTCTACATGCTAATGGCCACCACCTTGAGCACTTCTTATAATTGTAGAGACCAAACGTGACTTGTATTAATCTGTTTCTGTCTCTCTCTCTCTCTTTCTCTCTCTCTGTCTCTCTCTCTGTCTCTCTCTCTCTGTCTCTCTCTCTGTCTCTCTCTCTCTGTCTCTCTCTCTCTGTCTCTCCCTCTCTCTCTCTCTCTCTCTCTCTCTCTCTCTCTCTCTCTTTCTCTCTCTCTCACGTCTTCATATATATGAAAAAAGAAACTTTTCCTGGATGGGATAGACTGAATTCATATGTTGAAGACCTAACCTCCAGTGTGATGGTATTTGGCATTTGGAGGTGGGGATTTAGGAAAAGTACTTAAGTTTAGATAAAGTTATAAATGTGGAATCCTCATGACATTTTAATGTTTTTAAAATAAGAGATATGAGAGATGTGATCTTTGTTTCACCCATGTGAAAACACTGCAGGAAAGTGTCAGTCTGCAATCACAAAGAAAGGCTTCAGCAAGAACTCAACTGGTCATGCTCACTTTCGCAAGCACATACATTAAAATTGGATTTCAAGGGGCTGGGGATTTAGCTCAGCGGCATAAGCGCCTGCCTTGCAAGCAGGCAGTCGTGATTTCGATCCCTGGTACCGAAAAAGACAAAAAAAAAAAAAAAATTGGATTTCAACTGGCAAACACCTTGATCTTGGACTTCCCAGCATCCAGAACTTAAGAAAAAATATTTGTTGTTCAAGCTACCCAGTTTATGCTATTTTTTATAGAAACCCAAATTAACAAAGGCACTGAGTCAAAAGGAGTATAATACTCCAAAAACATTTTAGATGAATGAGAAGAAGAAAATAAATACGACTTTTTTCTCAAACAAAATTCCAAGGAATGAACTCAGAAATCTTTTTAAAAATACTTTAATATAACAAAGTAACTTACAACAATGCTTTTAAAAAGATACTATACTAGAAGTTGGAAGATATACAGGCCTGAAATTTAATAGAAGTTGAGCATCTGTAATCTGATATTCAAGCAATCCTGTGCAAACTTTTTTCAGTGTTGACATGATGCCAAAAGTAGAAAATTCAAGGTGCAACCTCATGTGCTATAGATTTCAGTCGAAACACAGGCACATTAAAAATATTGTACGAAGTTACCTTTATTATATGTAAATAAGGTATATATAAAAGATAAATGAATTCTATGTTTAAATTTGAGTACTATTACTATGACTGTTACTTTGTACATGTAGATGATCCAAAATATGAAAAATCCAAATTTTGCAACACATTTCAGTTCAGGGATATTCAATCCGTATCCTCAATCATGTAGGCCGCAGAATTACTTTAGAAAGTTTAAAAGGGGAAATGTAAGGCTGCTATGCTTGAGTTTTTCATTCAATCCCATAATTTCTAAAGGCTGTCATCGAGGGAATGCATCCACCTTTCCTGGGTTATTCATCCCTTTTAGTTTTTATGTTTGGTCCCTCTCTGTTCTCACTAACCAACTCCAGGTTACCTCATCCTGTCTGATGATTCTTATTTACATCTATATGTTGATACCTTCTAAGTCTAAATTTCCCAGTTTACACTACCCTAAAGACTCACATGTCAAAACATGTCAATAGATATCTCCACTTGGACATACCACAACTATCTGGAACTCAAGGCGCCCCAAACTAAATTTAACACATTTTCTCCCAGAATCTGTTCTCCATTCTGTATCTTGGTTGGCAAAACCAAGATCCACTTATTAAGGCCCAAAGTTTGAGAATCATTTTCAATTTCTTTTCCTTCATTCACCATATCAGATCAGTTCAATTAATCACCAAATCCCACAACTTCTGTTTCCCAGTCACTCATCTCCTTTCTCTCCCTTACCTTGACTTAATCCAAACAATCATCATCTCTAATGAACAGGTGCAATAATTCACCAGCTTTCCCTCTTCCCATCTTGCCTTTTGTAATCCCAGCCCTTCAGTCTCCTTCTACACTGCTACCAGTTTCACAGACACATTTATGTATCAGGAAGCTCCATTAATTACCTTTTTTGGTACTGGGGATTGAACTCACAACCTCACACTTGCCAGTCAGGCACTTAAGCTACTGAGCTAAACCCCAACCCCTTATTTAAACTTTTAAATGACTCTTCTCCATTCACTAGAATAGCTAAATTTTTTTGTATGGCATTCAGAAGCTCTGTACAGTTTCTCTACCTTTCTCTCTAGCCCTCTTACCACTCTCCTGGCCCTAATCTTTGATGAAATTTCCGGCCCAACCCTAAGGAAGTACTTGCAGCACCTCCCTATTCCATACTATTGTACACCTCTATGTTTTGTTTATATTATTCCTATTACTGGAATGACAACCCTATTGCTATACTTTCGTTGCCTACATACCTGTCTTTACCTCCCAAGACTTAGTTCCAGGGGTATGCTTATGCATAGCCTTCCCTGTCCCTCACCCTTAAAACAATGTTCATTCTCTGTTCCTGCAGCATCCTGTTATATACTTTCCACAAAATACATCAAGCAGTAGCTGTTTATTTACATTTATATTTGGGTCTTTCTTCTGCACTGCATTGTGAGCACTTTGTGGAGGAGAATCAAGATTTCATTTCACACCCTAAGCAGGCATACATTGCAAAGATAATTAATTTCTGAAGAAGAAATAGAAGTGTTTAATTTCTGAACTATCCAATTAAATTAATCATTGTTTTCTCACTGCTATTATGTTAGTATAGGCTTTTATTATCAATCACCTGAACTTTGCCCCATACACAGCCAAAACACAGAGTTTTTGATTATTCCCTAAAAGCTAATGTTCAAAGTCCTAAATGTGCACACAACCTGAATATGGCTAACTTTCAGGCTTAGTTCCTGCTAATATTGTACACCAGTAATGCTCAAATACCATACATTTGGCTTTTTTTTTTTTGAGATGTAGTCTTATAATTCATGCATGCACCACCACACCTGGCTCTCTTAACCTCCTGAAAAACATTCATTTACCTTTCAGGATCCACCTTAAATGCGTCTTTCTATATGATGCCTTCCCCAAATTTTACCAGACCAAATTAGAATGTCCATCTTTGTACTCCTATTGAACTTGTCAGTTATAGTATTGTCTCATCTAATTATATTCATATCCTGCTCTTAACCTCAGTTTCTTTGATGGAAAATAAAATATGATGATTTCTACTCTATAAGATAGCTGTAAGGAGTAAAGGGGACAATGCATGTAAAATATGTAGAACCCAAGCCTGCCATGTGATTAGAACTAAATAAACAGTAACTAACATGAGATAATCTTTCAATACACCCCAGCTGCTTTACTTGTACCATTTCATTTCATTGTGCTCATATGATAAATACATCTACTGCCTTCATTTTCTAATTGAGAACATGATGACTTGGCTGGAATGACTTATTCTAGGTCACACAGTTGGTTAGTGGAAGATCTGGTTGAACCCATGTATCTTAGTGACAGGGCATAACACTTCATTTGCATGGATTCAGTGTAGTGTTTGGCACATGAAATATTCATTTTACATTTGAGCAATTTTTTTACAATTTTTAGAAGATATTTTCAACACACAGTTGGCTAAATCTACAAGTGTAGATCCTGCAGATTATAGATAGGGAAGCCACACATACCCCTCTCTGTATATTCTTTTCTGTTTGTACTTACAGTCTCTACTTCTATGAAGATTATTCGTAGAACTGGTAAAGATTAAAGGATATATATTGATGGTGCACATTCAGAGCAATTACACTTTTTTAAGTTTATTTGAGGTAGTTTAATTAATTTGACTTTCCCAAACCAAACAGCACTACAACTGAGTGTCCCAAGATAATATAGTAAGTGTTGCATAAAAGATGAATTAGAGGTTTCCATTGCTCAGTTTCAATTGCTAGGTTGCAGAAATCTTAGTTTCACTATCCTTTTCAGATACCTACTAACTTGGGAGAAGATGAAAATACTTAGCTGATGAGAAATCCCAGTTAGAAAGGTAAGTGAGTGAAACCAAGGAAATAAGGAGTGGGGGTGGGGGAATGGGACAGAAGCCAGGAAGGAGAAAATCATTCCTACCTTGGAGTCAAGGCAAGGTTTGTAGTTTCCACTAATAAACCCAAAAGCTCAAAGCAGGAAGAAAGAGGTGAGGTACAATTTAAAAAGCAATCAGTTCCCTGACATTTTATTTATTTTTACCTGGGGAAAAGGGATATGGGGAGGGGGTTTTAGCTCCCAGGCTGACCCAGCTGCTGCAGCTGCTATAAAGGAAATGCTTGTATGGAGGAGGGAAAGAAAGGAGCCTGGATGGGGGCGGCAACTTGTTCCTTGCCCTTAACAGAGGCCCAGGGATTCCAAAGAAAAGAATCTGAGACTCTGTGAAGCTCAAGAGACAATATATTTCCAACCATAACAGAAAAGGGAGCTGCTCTCCAAGGACACAAAATCTATCCTAGTCCTCACCTGGAGATCTAGAGGAGCTCTCCGTGACCTATTGCTTTGACCATTAGATAAAAGCAATGGAGTCGCAACCAGGATCAACAAAGAAGAGAAAGACAAAAGCAGAAACTTTCAATAAAATATGCAAAATTAATGGGAAAAAAAGCCCACTACACTTTCCTGTATTTTTTTCTAGCTTTTACAGTACATAGTTTTAGTTCTCCTCCAGGAAGAAAGACAGGAGGGGAGTTGGGGGAAATAGTTCAAAACTTGCAGTTGAAACAAGCAACATTTCACCATCAGTTGTTCTGAACTTGTTAGATGTGAAGAAAACTACCCTCCTCATATTCCATTGAAGGACCTTGATATTTCAGTACAATACAGACTATTAATCTGTTAAGATAATTAACTTTATAAGGATTTATAAAAATAAATAAATGAAACTGAAAAAATTGAGAATTACATTAATTCTGCCTGACACTAATTAACATCTTAACTAGCCCTCTTTTTTCTCAGACTCCTTTCTATAGAAATCTTCTAAGTAGATTCTAATACCATATTCAAAATAAATCTCCAGCTAGATTTGGTGGTACATGCCTGTAATTCCAGCACTCAGGAAACTGAGGCAGGAGGATCATTCTGAGTTCAAGGTCAACCTGGGCTATATAAATGAATCTGAACTGGGTAGTGAGACTCTGTCTCAAAAAAATATTCCCCCCAAAAAGAAAAACTTAAAGATTTATGAAGATCTTTCTACCTACCAAAGGTGTTGAAATACCGAAATTGAACAATTAATAAAGGAAACTGAATCTAAAATGTCTTAAACTGATCAGAAAGTACTTCTGCTAAAAGTCAGAGAAATGGACAAGATTGGTTCTTAAACTTTCTTCCATCACATCTACTCATACAAAGCTGGCTCAGGAGAGTCTTCAGAGACATGGGATCCCTGCATTTGGTAGTACTGGAAGGGACTTGTAAATGCACCTAGACCAATCGTGTCCTCTTGAAAATGAAGAAACTTGTATGTGTGGTATTATATTTAATGCTGCAACCTTCATGCATCTAAGCCATATCTCCTCCCTCTCAAGAGCTCCATCCACTATCTGAGAACAAGTGTAGGCTCCTAAGATCCAGGACACATGAGAGAAGGAGTATACACTGAAGTATAGTGAAAGGGTGTCTTCCAGCCTTACCTCTCTCTAGCAATATAACTATGGCTGAATCATATCCCAGTCAATAAATAAGACAAATCATAGTTGCACAGTTTACTCACACATTTAGTCTGAAAGAATATGAATATAAAGTCCATTAGTTGATTCCATAGGACACATCTTAACTGTACATTGTAATATCAAAAAAGGAAAAAATTCTGAGAAATCAAAAATTGTATTGTAACAAAATTATACTACTCTTTTTAGCTGGAATGCTACATTAATTTTGACAGAGAAATTAGATTTCAGCTTCATCTGTACTAAATATGAGTAGGGCCTATTCCCTTCCTAAATCTTGCATGTACAAAGAGGGAGCTGCTGAGAGAATACAATGAACCAATTTCATCACTAGACAGGAACTGACCAGCTAGAAAGTTACCCTGACAATTAAAAATATGTACAGCTCTCTTTTATGGTGATGGCTTAGCAAGTAAATATGAAGAGGGGAAAGAGAAGTGTGAGACAAACTTAGATAAAGGAAAGGAGAAGGCAGGAGGCAGAACTGAGGTAAAGTTGAGAAAGAAGACAAGGAGTTGAAGAAATGCAATCCAAGATCTTGGGCTTTAATACATCCAGCAAATGTTTGACCCTAGAGGAAAGGGTATGTAAATTTTTAATTTTTTCTGCGACAAGGATAAAATAAGCATTTGACTCACTTGAAGACAGCCTGTGAGTCTTTACTCATCAATGCATACCTTAGTATAAACAACAAAGGGTTTGTTTGTTTCTTTGTTTGTTTCCCTGTGAACTAATTCTGTATCCCCATTTCCTAAGGTTTGGGCCCCTCAAAAACAAAAAACAAACAAACAAAAAAAAACCTACTGGAAGTGCTAGGTATTAGGAGTAAAGAAGGGGAGAGTAATTCAGAACAGAGGTAAATTGCATGGAAATAGATCTTCTGGCTTCCACAGTGATTCACTCACTGGTCACCAACGCCAGCCCAGGATGGTAGTTGTGAACATAGGCACTAAACGTGGGCAATCCTTGCCTTGAATTCTGATTCTGTCATTTGCTAGGGATGTGACCTTGAATTGCTTGCTTCCTTTCTCCTTGTCTCATTTTTCTCACTGGTGATGTAAACACAGTAAAATCTTCCATGACTTAATGTCATTGTGAGGCTTAAATGAGCCAAAGCAAAGGAAAGGTTTGTCATAGGGCCCGACACATGGTAGTGGACAATAAATATTCAACATTGCTGTAATAATTGGTACAAGAAAGGGCATTCCCTGAAGCATATTTTGCAGAAATGCCATGTCTCATTCAGACTAATTGCTAGAATCAGAATGCCTGTACCTTCTTCAATTTTTCAAACATATTCTTAAAATACTGGGAAAAAATTCTCTTATCAATCTCATTTACCCCCTACTGCCCTTTTCATCTCTCTCACGCTCTCTGTCTCTCTCCTTACTCCCCTCTTCCTTTCTATCATCAAAGAAGCACCCTATGCTCTACATAGATAAAAAGATGTGTCAGCACACAGGCCCTCTCCACTTGAAGCTGGGTAGATTTAGCCAAAGAGGATGACAATGTTGCCTTTGTTTCCCAAATACTAGAATCTCTCACAAATCTTTCAGTGGACATTCCAGCGCCTCTTTGGCCCACTCCTAGCTACTTCAGCCTTGGCTCCCAGGACTCCAACAGTGCCACCTTTAAGGCCTCTCTCACAATTCTGACACCTGCATCCTAGCTTCTATAGAAATCCTTTCCCTCTTCTCAATGTATGTGATGTTGAGAAAATTGTGAGATGAATAGGAAAGGCATAATAATAATACTAATGGGACTTTAGACATGCAAATGTGTGTCCTAAGCAGGGATGAACTGAACAAAGTAGATGTGAGGGGTAGGGATGGACAAGTGCCATCAGAGCCCCAGATGTGCAATGCTAGGAAAAGAGACTCTGAAAATGATGAAAAGAAACACAAGGTTATTTAGAAAAATGGGACATGGAAAAATTCAGTGAGAGGTGTATAAATGGAGGGACAGCATGAGAAAGTAGGAGACGGAAGTCTAAGTGATTGTAGGAAGTACACATAGTTATTAAAAGCTGGGGGGTAGGAGAGGAGGAGGGCTCGTGTGGGAACTACTAGGGTCTGGGGACTCAGAGCTGAGGGTCTAAGAGCACTGGGAGAAGAGATATAGGCGATGTGTCTGAACTAGTGTGCCAAATAGACACAGAAGAGTTTCAACTTTAAACCAGAAATTCCATCTAGGAATGGGGCCAGGATGATCTGTTCTCCCACTGATAAACTAAGCTGTACTGTCAACTTATACTTTCCTCATGTGTTACCTTTGGACCATAAATTTCTTGTCATTATAATAATATGTTTCAAACAGTTTGCTGAATATCCTAGCAAAGAGGACCATAAAAGACCTAAAGAACACAGAAAGGCCTCTGGTCTTGCAACTAGCCAACAACCCACACTCTTAAGAAAACACTATGTGCTGTAAATGGTCAGAGTATTTGGCCACTAGAAATGAAGTGAAAGTTTTTCGCAAATATTTTCAAGAAAATTTGTAAGTGAATGGATAGACATTACCATAAATTTTGTTAGTACATTTGGTGCCTGCTCTTACATGCTTTACTAGAAAATAAAGGAATTTTTTAGCACAGAATTTTGTTTACATTCTCTGTATGATTTAAATAAATATTTCAGGAGATTTTACAAAGAGTTCTATGACTGCCAGTGTTATATCACTAGAACATATCAAGAAGCTTTGAAATTAAGGGTTGAGATTATTATTATTTATGATTTTCTCACTTGTATTTTTGCTCCATACTTCACACAGTAGCAAAAATTTTCATTCACAGGTCAATCTCATCACATCATTTCTCAGCTTTAACTTTATTAATGGTTTCCCATTGACCTTAGACTCTTTTTTGATACTGGGAATCGAACTCATGACCTCAGGCTTGCCGGGTTGTGGCTTATGCCACTGAGCTAAATCCTTGGCCCTTAGATTCTTGATTATGGCACACAAGTTCTACATGTGCTGACTCTTTGCTACCTGTCAAACTACCTCCTATTCCATTTCTCACAAAGTTTCAGCTACACTAACTTCTCTGTTCCTAAATATGTCAAGCTGAATCCATCTCAGGACACTTGTTCATCTTGCTGTTCCTTCTACCGCAAGACCCTTCCTACATGTGGTAGGCAGAATGTAGCCCACCATTCTTTGCCCCTGGTGTCACACCTGTTGTCATGCTACATCACATGATAAAATGAGTAGTGAAAATGTAATTAAGGTTTCTTGTAAACTGACTTTAAAATTGAAAGATTGTCCTGGATTATTTATGTAGTCCCAGGGAAGTTACATGAATCCTTACGAGAAAATACATGTGGAAGCAAAATAAAACAGAGATGTGAAGCATAAGAAACTCTCTAAGCACTGCTGCTGGCCTAAAGATGGAAGGGGCCACATAGAAAATGAGAAGAGGAAATGTGCTAGGAAGTTAGTTATTCTCCAGTGACTCTAATAAGGATTGTACCCAAAACTGTACCTTGATTATTGCACTGGACACTCTAACAGACGGCCTCCTGTGAGTCACACTGTACCTGAACTGCTGCCCATGGAAACTGTGAGATAATAAATCAGCCTTGGTCCAATTTTTGGTCCCAAGTTCACAGCAATCTCTTATGACAGTAACAGAAAGTTAATATACCATCTTTCCTACTTAACGATTATCATCTTTTAGATCTTATTTTAAAGGTCACCATGTGTCTTGTTTACTTTTCTCTCACTGCTGATGCAAAATACTTGTCATCTCAAGTTAAAGGGGGAAAGATTTATTTAGCTCACTGTTTGTGGAGGCTTCAGTCCATAATCAGATGACTCTAAGGTACAGGGGCAT
The DNA here is from genome assembly GCF_034190915.1 of Cavia porcellus. Taxonomy (NCBI): domain Eukaryota; kingdom Metazoa; phylum Chordata; class Mammalia; order Rodentia; family Caviidae; genus Cavia; species Cavia porcellus. Next base: position 72,939,097 of record NW_026947486.1, read on the forward strand.
GGCAGAGGGGCAATCATTCATGATGGCAGAAGGCAGCAAATGTAACAAGAGCAAAAAGGCAAAAAAGCCTCTTTCTGCCCCTTTTATCCGATCCAGACTGCTGAGATTAGGATGATGGCAATCCAATTAGTGGACTGATCCAACACTCACTCACCCTTAATCCCAGCATTGTGCTAGAATCAGTCACACACGCTAGATTCATCTACCTCCATAAAAGGGACATCTAAAACTGTATGAGGCTTTGGGGGAACATCTAGGCACCATGTCCAAGATTTCTACTTTGACCATCCAGCTCAAATGAGTGTTCTTTCCCATACCACCACTATTTTCCTTCCCACCCCCTATTGCCTGCTTCTCTCATGAGTGTCATAATCATTTTATTTATTTGATTTTTTTCACCATTTTTGTCTTTTTCACACTAATGTGTCATATTTGCTTTGTCCTCTGTCTTAGCCTCAGTGTCAGTAGAGTGGATTACAATATTATGGTTTTTATCTACATGTCCTCCAAAAGCCTCGTGTGCTCATAGGATAGTATTCTTGGAGGTAGCTGGATTATGGGTGCAGTAACTTCATTAGTTCACTGATCATTTTAGCATGGTTTTGAACATGTGGGGCTAGTACCAACCAATAGGCTTATAGCCTGAATGGAATAAAAGGAAAAGAAAGAATCATTGCTACTATTTCCTGCTTTGCTGCTTTTTTTCTGGCCTGCCATGTCATGAACTGTTTCTCCTCTGCCATACCCCTCAACAATGTCACCATGCCTTGGCTCCAACTTACTATGAACTGAAATCTCTACAAACTGTGAAACTTGTAGATGTTGGGTATTTTGTCCAAGCAATGAGAAAGTAACAAAGGTACACATATAATATGTACTTAATTTTTTTAAAAAAGTATTGAATGTATTCATGAGTGCATGAATACTGCCTGAATGAGTAACATTCACACAATCAATACAACCCACTAGGGTATTAGATGACTTGCCTAGGGTACTGTAGCTTGTCCCTGTTCTCTTACTCTCTGACATCGTTCCTCTGCTCTGCTAGAATGTAAGTAAGCAGCAGCATTGTTTGCAAACAAAAGCATTCATGAACCAAAGTATTATTGTATTTTCTTCATTTTATAGGTGGTGCCTAGAGTGATTAAGCACATTGTTCAAATTAACCAAGAAAGTACGTGGTTGTATCCACCAGCTTTCTCATTACTGAGCCACAGTGCCTGAAACTTGCAACTTTAAAAAGTTTATTTGGTTCACAGTTTCAAAGGATTTAGTCTATCAATTGCAATCTAAAAAGCAGGAACATGTGGAAGAAGGGCATGGTGGAACAAATCTGTCATTTCAAGGCAGCTGAGAAGAAGAGCAGAGGAGCAATGCCAGAAGGATGGGAATAGGGATCAGCTATAGTATCCTAGGCAAGTCCTCTAGTGCTCTTGCTGGCTTCAAAATGAGCAGCTTTTTTAAAATTTGGTTTCTATTATTTAAAAAAAAACCACAAAAACAAATACAATAAACCAGCATCAGAATGACAGAATTGTATAGTTTGCATATTTAAGAATATATTTTGGAGAAATAAAATGTAAATGAACTAAAGAAGTGTTAAGTTTCTGCCCTTCTTAAAATTATCTAGATTTTTCTTTCTGTACAGCAGCATCTTTTAGAGCTTTTTCTGCAACACAAGTGATGTTAGACGTACCATAATCCTAAAAGAATGTCCTGCAGATAGAACAGTACAGCTAATCTTTTCCAGTTCGCATATTTTGTACAATATTTTTAAAACACAGACATCTTTGAGGGGATTTAGATGTGCATCCACAAACTGTCCTTAGCTGTGATGTGTTTTTATGTGATTATCTGATTTGCAGCATGCCGTGAAGTTGGCTGAGCAATCCAGCCCAGGCTGGCAACAGACCACACCAGCCTCACATGCCCAGTGATGCTTTGACAGAGTGACAGGAGAGCTATGGAGAACTCTGCTCATTTTTACATCCATCAATAAAGTAGCTTTATGAAAAAAAAAATATATATATATATATAAAATGCCCTATGTTACACCCTCACGACCAGAGACACCCAGAATTGTGCTTCACTAATCCTCTAGGTGGCTCCCAAGCCAACCAAGCTGACAATCTTAAGGATCACAGTGGTAGAGCTAAAATTCAAAGCCAGGAGATTCTATAAGTCCCTTCCTTCTTCATGCAGTATAGGCTTCCAAGTATTAACACAACTTACTACAGGACAGTTTGTTGTGTTAAGAGTTCTACAGTGGACAAAATATCACATGTGGATGAAAATATGCACACAATTTCAGATAATTTATACAGCTTACCACTAAACCTCAGGTCAGCTTCAAGTATGCTATGTGTATCAAAGGGTGTTCACACCTTAACAGATTGGATAGAAGAATGAGATGAGCTTCAGATGTCCTCCCAGTTCTTCTGATTATTAGATATATGTTCTTAAAGGTGGAAAAATGCTTTACAGATTTAAAGACATAAAGTTCAAGTAGTAAGATGATAGATGTGGAGGAAGCCAGTAGTTTAGAGACTAGGTTCTGTCTAATACCCCAATGATTGAAAATCATGTAAGTTCTCTGCTCATAAAACCAGCCCTGGCTGCAGTAGTTCTTGTGGTACCTAATCGTTCAAGTATTTGTGAAGTTGCCAGGGATTTGAGAATAGCATGAAGTAAAAGACCAGTTAATAAAAGCTCCCCACAGAACTATGAAGTCTCTAGTCCCCAGATCCTGTGGCTCTCAGTGGGAGTTTTCCTTTCACTAAAGCCCTCACATCAACCCTGGCTCTGAGTTTTCCAATCCCTCTTGGAGCACTATTTTGTCAGATCCACATATTTACGTTCTCTCTCAGCTTTGTCTAACACTTCACATTCCTTCCAAATAAACAACAGGATTGTGGCATAAAAGGAGCCAGGAAGGAAGTTCAAGATAAGACCTGAAGGCCTGATTTATGACGCTGAGTTTCTGAAAATGCTCATCTTCTTCAGTGGCTGGACAATGGCTGGCTGACTCTTCTGTTCTGGCTTTCCTACCACCACTTCAGGACCTGCTGGGATTCTTCTAAGTATCTCAGCCTTGGAATGCCACTTTCCCTTTCATTTATTTCCTATCTCTTTCCTCATGGTGAGTCATTATTAACAGCCACAGACCCAGGGCTCAGCCTCCTTAGTACAGCTGAAACTGTGCTGAGAGAGACAACAAGGAGAACATAAGCTCACAGACAAGCCTGCTCTTTTTCCACAGAGGAACCTGTGTTTTCCTCAGAGTCTATATGCTTTTCTGAATAATTTCCCCTGCTTTACAAATGGCCTCTTTGCTCCAAAAATCCTTCCCTGGGATTGTACCTTCCAGTTGGCAAGCAGTTAAGAGTGCAGGCTTTCATGATATACTGTTTATATTTAGGACTAGCTCTTCTACAATCTGTTAGCTAATGGTACAGCTTGTGGCCAGTTACCCAACTTTTCTGTGCCTCTGTCTTGATCTGTAGAATGGGTATACTAACAACAGCATGAGCTCTTAGGATATAAGAATTCAACAGCTTAATAAGTAAAGCACTGAGAACATAGTCTGGTTTATGGTGAGAACTCAACAAATACTAATCACATTTATTTATTTATTTATTATTTATTTAGTAAGTTAGTTAGTTTTTGTCAATCCTGGGGTTTGATCCCAGTGCCTCTGCAGTGACCTCCATTTCTTGCCTTTTTAAATTTCTTTTTTTTTTTTTAATTTTGAGATAAGATTTCACTAAGTTGCTAAGTTTCTCAGACTGGGTTTGAATTTGCTATCCTCCTGCCTCAACCTCCTGAATAGCTGGAATTATAGATGTGAACCACCATGCCATGCTTAATTATTACCCCTTACATATTCTGGGAAGAGATATATCATTTTGTGTAACAAAAGCAAGACATCTTCCTGGTGCTTTTGATGTTGTTGCTGTATACTAAACAGAGCAGACTTTAATGACCCTTACTTGGAGCTATGTAACGTCCCACCAGAATGAGAATACCAGATATGACTTACTGAGCTATATGTTTCAGGTACTTCCCTAAACACTTTACATGTATTATTTTATTTAATACATGCTAGAGACCTGAGAGGTAGATGCAGTTGTCTTCCTCATCAAAGTACAGAAAGATTAAGTAATATGGAATTTAAGCGAGCTTTGTGCAGAATACTAATCATAGTTTGGGACAGTGATGCAATATAGAAGAGATAGAACTCTAATTTAATTTTGATTACAATTAGAGTAAGTAGAGGGAATGAAAAGAAGGAATTACACATGCAGGAAGCCATAGAGACAAAAAATAGAAATGAGCCTGTTGTGTGCAGAATAAGAAGAATATTTCTGATTGCTCTGGAAGCTGCATAATGGAGAAAGGTAGGAAGTCACATTATCCTTTCTCTTTTGCTGACTAAACAGTTGTGCCTTGGTACTAAAGCAGCACTGCTGAGGTATTGAGATCCAGAAATGACAATCTTTTGCTGCTTTGACATAGACCATGTACTACAGATGATCCTGTTTTTAAATCTTCCTGGAAAACCACCCCTTCAAAAAAACTGGTTCCAAGGGCTCATGGAAATACGTTCCAAGGACACAATCTCCCATTTCCGGGTATACTACCACTTTGTGACTCCCTTTGTGTATCCCACTGAGATCTCACAAAGTGTACAGGTTGGAACAGGAGGGTAGGCCTTGTTGCACTCTAAGCTAAACTTGGTTCATTCCTTATTTTAGGTCCTAAAACAATTCAAGTTCACTCCAAAACTCTTACTTATTTTTCTCATTTACCGAGACAAATACATGGTAAAAAAAGGAAAAGTTTAATTTATCTCACAGTTTGTAGAGATGTTGGTCCATAGTCAACTGTTTCCAAGGCAAGGTAGCATGACGAAGCACCACAGAAAAGAAACAGTTCATGGCATGGAAAACAGGAGACAGCAGCAAGCCTGTCTTCTTTCTGTACCTTTATATTCCATCCAGGCCACAAATCTCTTGATTTGTGCCACCACACCTATCATCCACACCAAGAACTATTCGAAACCAATCAGTTATTACATACCTTGAATCCCAGTATCTTTCACCTTAATCCAGTATCACACACCCATGATCCAGTCACCTCCCAAAAGCCACACCACCCTATGAGTGCATGGGGCTTTGAGTACAACCAGGTACAACCATAACATGAAACTTACCATCCTCCATACATGACCTCTCTTAACTCTTCTGTTTCACTGTTGACTTGTATTTCACTCAGAAAGGAGAACCCTTTAAAGGAAAAAACCTTTGGTAGCGTATAGAGCCAGGAAAGAGGAGTAAAGAGAATTGGATTTCCAAGGAAGGAGATATAGCTGAAGCAATCTTTCCAGCTCAGAAAGGGTTAATGGCAACACAGTGTTTTATATTGCAAGCAAAATATCAATACAAAGAACATATTTCCTTCCTTGCCTCCCTCCCTCCCTTCCTTCCTTCCTTCCACCTTCAAAAACGAAGACATTGCAAATAAAAGAGATAGTGCTGAAGTCCCAATCACCTCGGGACCACCTCCACTTGACACATTCTCTTGAAGTGATGAATCACATCCTGACAAGAATCAGAGGCCAGACAGAATATGAGAATTTTGTCTTCCCCATGAGGCTGAAATGCATGCCCAGATGTTGCCATGGTAATTCATCAGTACCCAGGCTCCAATCTAGACCAGGGAGCACAGTGCTTTACTAGTGATCACTTTGTTCCATATGCCTTTATATTTTGTTTCACCTTTTCTGGATGTTAATAGCATGCTAGAGAATTAATCGGATCACCAGCTAGTCTGAGAAATGAAAATATCATCAGCAAACATAGAGACAGATAGATGAGAGTAAAATTGGCCTATAAGGCATAAGACTAGATTTTAATTGAAGATATGTATGAGTGATATAGAAGAAATATTACTCCCAGCCTGCTAGGTGTCAGATGTGCTGAGTTTCTGGCCCCTGAAATCACAGAATGTTCACTGACTTCCTTAAGAGTCCAGTCCCTTTCTGTCTGTATACTGATTTTTAACTAATTTAGCTACCTATAATACCAGAAAATTATGTAATTTAGCAACTTGGTAATTTGCTTCAGCTCTACTGACCTTATGTTCCCTTTCTAGCACATGAAGGAGGTAGACTATTGAATTCCAAAGGGTTTTCTCTCCTCAAAATTATTCTGAACATATATTTAACATTCACTGAAATGTCATTAGTAATCATTTCTAGGTTTGGGGGCTGAGATTTTTTTTTAAAACAGACCATTTAATGAAAGGCCTGTGAAGAGACCAGAAAAAAGGAAATACAGATTCCCTTTGATTCACTGTAGTGTTGTATCCAGGTAAATACATTCCAAATTTAAAATATTGTTAAATTAAGTTAGCTTATTCCTACTAGCCTAGTGAGCATCACAGCTTAGCAACACAGTGCCGTGTAATTAAAATATAATTTAAAGTTTTTTTTGCATTTAAAAAAATTGTTCTAATGAGAATAAAAACTAACAAAACAGTGAAAGTGGTAAGGTATGAGCAGCATGTGAGCCAGGAAGACAACCAGTCAGCGTCTCCCATGAGCCTATCAGAGTGCAGCTGAGACTCAAGCATCCCATCCTCCCCATTAGCAACTGGGGACCAGAGGTTTGCGCATTTCGTGAGAGGATGACCTTATGCAATGTAGCAAATGTTGGGGATTTCCTTCTATCTTCTCTTTGAAGGCAGAGTATTGTTTTCACTGTTTTGCTTTGCTCTGATTAATTGTTTTGATCTTTTCAATAATGATTTAATGGGTTTTATAATGTTCTGTGTTTGATTTGATTTTGCTATACCTGATTGAATGAACAACTATTGTGAGGATAGCAACATATACTATGGTGCCTGTTGCTGTTATCCCGATGTCCTACTGTAAAATTCTGTACCAGTTTTACTGAATTGTCTCTACTGGCTTTATTCTGTTGTATTTTAGTACCTTCAAAATAATAAAAAAACAAAAATGATAGGAAATCAACAATGGCTACCATAGTATATCTTGTTATCATCGCAATAGTTGTCCATACCATCAGACATAGTAAAATCAAATAGAACAAACAGAATAAAACCAATCAAAACAGAACATTAAATAAAACAAAACAGTAAATTGGAACAAAACTAAACAGTGAGAACAATATTTGAATTCAAAAACAAGACACAAGGAAATCCCCTATATTTTGCTATATTGCATACTGTTACCCTCTTAGTAGATGCTCAGATTACTGGCCTTAGGTCTACAAAGTCAGTTAAACAGTACAAGCATTTAGTTGCTTTTGTACCTCAGGTGCTATCAACTCAGCCTGTTCTCTGTACAAACTAGCCAGTTGCTTAAGGAGTAGGGGTGGGACTTCTTGATTCTTAGCCTGCGTGCCTGGCTTCTCTCTTCCTGGGCCCCAATGGTTTGTGTGACTGATAGGAAGGGCGAACTGGCTTCTTTCTTCTTGGTCCACCATTATATTTTAATAACTTTGATTTTAGGATACATCCTAAAATTGAAACAGTGTCATAGCTTGACATACTATTTTTTTCTTTGAGGTGTTTTATCTTATTTTAAAGAAGGTAAAATAAAACAGAAAAAGCAGATCAGAAGAAAACAATGTAAGTGACATAGACTTCAAAGCAAGACAACAGGAAATCGACAGTATCATAAATAATGTCTACCATGTCTCTTCTTTTCTTCTAAATAGTTGTCTATATCTTCACACACAATGAATTCATACTAAACAAAATGGTATAAAATAATCAGAATACAGTAATGGGAAGCATTATAGGCTTTCAAAACCAGACAGTAGGAAAATCAACAATGGGTACCATAATGCCTCTTGTTCTCTTCAAAATAGCTGTCCATATCTTTATGTACATTGAAATTAAATAATATAAAACACACTCAACCCACTCTGAACAATGAATACAAGCTTGATTCTCTTCCTGATCACATGGCTGACAATAGAGCATTACACCACTTATTACTAGACTAGGAAAAGATCAAAAGTCAAGCTTCAAGGTCTAGCTTCTATAGAATGAATACTGCTTTCACACTGTCAAAAAATTACAAAGCCAATCGCATCATAAATCTGTATATACGTAAATAGGTTGGGGATGGGTGGGAGAGAAACAGTAACTTCACACCTCCCAGTTTGCTAGTAGCTATATTCCGGGAGAAAATACTCAGAGACCAATATAAGTGGTCTTATACCCTTCTTTTTACTTCTTTTTACTTCCTTTTTACTTCCTTTTACTCTTCTGCCCTTTGTATTTTCTGGGTAGACGGTATCTGTGCCCTCATAATACCTTCAAAATATCCAGACTACAGTCATTCATCATGTTTCTTGCATTTATATGGATCTATTCCTCATGTGAACTTTCTGTCATCTCTACAAACCAAATTTTACATACATGTGAAGTCAAGTTCAATTCCCTTCACCCACATGGAAGTTCTCTGGACATCTCTCAGGTTACAGGGATTTCTTATGCTTCTTAATGTCAGTAGTTATTGAGAAGTGCCATTTGTTTGTTTGTTTGTTGTTGTTTTTCGATAGGGTCTTGCCTTGTGGTCCAGGCTGGTTTTGAACTCACTATGTAGTGCAGGCTGAACTTGAACTCATGGCAATTCTTCTGCCTCAGTCTGCTGCCCCAGAATGCCGGGATTATAGATGTGTGCCACTATGCCTGACACAATGTGTCTTTTTAATCTTTAACATCGGCTACTTTCATAAGTCTTTTTCATAAATATTTTGTTTTTCTTGTTTTAAATGTACTTTCTTACCAGGCATGGTGACACATACCTGTAATCCCAACACTCAAGAGGCTGAGGCAGAAGTGATACAGGGGAACGAAATTCATGACTTACTGTATGTCCGGTATGAGTTCATGTTCTCTAAAATAAAAGAATGAATTTTAGGAACAATGGAGGCTAAGAGCCAAAATATTTATTGAGAAAAAGAAAGGTTCTCTGAGAGAGAGACAAAAAGGGCCCCGAGTGGTTTGCCAAAGGTTCTGTGTTTTCTAGGGATTTTTATAGAGTAAAAACAATGAAGTGAGACCGGTTTAAAGTGGGGGAAAACTGGGAACTCGCAAGGCAGATGGATATGAGGTGGGAACAGAACTGAAATCAACCATTCAGGGTAATTGTTCAGGTAAAATTGATTGAATCAGGGACAAATTGGGAACTGAGTCACATAGCAAGGGAGCATTCTTATAGTCAGTGACTCTTCCTATAGGAGTTTGGGGTGGTGACTACTGACTTTTCAAGTTGATCCATACCTAATCCCTAATGTTTATACTTAGGGTGTGGTTGCATTTGTTTTGCCTTCTGTCCTGAGATCTGGCCACAGCAAGAGGTGTGTGTCTCCTCCAAGGTCACAAGACATCTGATCCTCTGTGCCAGCTTCCTGAAGAACCTATCTCTGATTGCATATAATATTTCTAATTAGCTCAGCTGCCTGTAACAGAAGAATCATCACAAGTTCAAGGCCAGCCTTGACTACATAGTGACTTCCAGGCCACCTGAACTAAATAGCAAAACCTTGTCTCAAAAAACAAAAAGTAAATTAAATAATAAACTTTCTTTTTAAAGTTTAATCTCTTTATATTGATCCTAAATATAGATAGATACAAAGAAAAAGTTAATATGGGCCATAGTCTTAGACCTCCAAATTTGTTGATTTTCTTATATAAAAGTAATTTGTGGAAAATGAGGATTGAGATGTTGCCCAAAAGATATAATTTTATTTAGGTAACAGACATGAGTTCAAGAGATCTATTTATGGCATGGTAGCTATTATTAATAACAAAATATTGTATTTTTGAATATTGCCTTAATTATACTTTAAGTGTTTCCACCATACAAAATATGTATGTGAATTGATGTATAGGACTTCTTTCCTGAACCTCATCACAGTCCAGTGAAATTTATATTTGCAATCCCAGGGAAAAGTTATTGGAATTCTTGAAAATTAATTCCAATTTACCACTTCCAGTGCAATCCACAGCAAGAATAAAAACATTAAGTTTTATTTGTAGTTGTGGGAATCCAACGGGGTCCTAAATCCAGTTAGAAGGATGGTTAACCAGAACAAAGACCTCAACCCAGGGCCAAATCCAGGTTTTATTAATTCATTAAGAAGGGAGTGGCTCCAGGAGGATTGACTGTGAGAATGGCAAGAGGTATGTGAGTGCTATGAGTTGGGCTAGGTGGGAGGCCTGAAATCACCTCTGTGTTGTACAGAGAGAGATATGCAGAAAGAGCAATCTGAATTGGGTGTGGTGGTGCATCCCTGTAATCCCAGCATTCAGGAGGTTGAGGCAAGGAAGATCCTTGTGAGTTTGAGACAAGTCTGGGCTACAAAGTGAGCTGAAGACCAGCCTGAACTGCATAATAAGACCCTGTCTCAAAAAGACAAAAAAAGAAGAAAAAGAAAGAAAGGGAGAGAGAGAGAGAGAGAGAGAGAGAGAGAGAGAGAGAGAGAGAGAGAGAGAGAGAGAGAGAGAGAAAGAAAGAAAGAAAGAAAGAAAGAAAGAAAGAAAGAAAGAAAGAAAGAAAGAAAGAAAGAAAAATATTTGCTTATCTGCATATCACAGATTAGGGCAGTATCTAGTGTTTTGGGGCAGGTTCTTCAGTTTTAATGTGTAATCTTCATGCCCTGAGATATCATAGATTCTTTCTCAAGCCTCAGGCATAAACAACAGCATGGCAGTCACTCAGCCTAGCTGACAGCATGCTAGTTGGGAGCTATAGGCAGGGCATCACTGACTTGCATTTCTTTGAAATGCAAGTGCATTTTTTTGCACTGCTTAAAACCAATTGAAGGGATAAAGAACTATGCTCATAATGAATGCATATTTCAAAGCATCATGATGTTGTACAACATCAGTGCATACAATTTTTATGTCTATTAAATTTTAAAAAATAAATAGAATATAAATGTGCACATAAAGATACAAAATTCATGCTAGGGAAAGATACAGAATGAAAAGCAAAAACCTCTCTCCACCATCAACAGTCCTTTCCCCAAAGATCACTATAACACATTTTCCATGGTGTCATTATGATAAAAGAAGAAAACAACATTCACCCACATACATATTTATCTAAACTATGCATAATCCCTTATCCCAAGCCTTTGAGGTAAGAAGAATGTTGGCAACCAACATATGCAGAATTTTAACATAGTGATACAGTACTTAGGACATTTAGTATGTCACTTCCCTGGTAAGACTGAGACAACAAAGACATAAATTATACCTATTTAGTACTAATCAAACACATTACAATTTATGGAGCAAAATGTATGTAATTTCACACTATGTGGGATAACAGAAGATTACAAATAGCTGCACATAAGTTAATATAACTTTTGTACCCAGTAAGTATGTGACAGATTTTGAAAAACAAAATTCTATTTTAAGAGCTTTTAGAATGAAGAAAATACAGATAAGGTATTATATTTGCATTTATATTTTCTGTGTATTTCTCATATACACACATACACATATGAATATATTAACTCATATTTTTGTAGAAGGTACTACGCACACTGTCCTAACCTTGCTTTTCTTGCCTCTAAGTAATAGAATTTGGTAAACTTTTATGTATTTGAGTTTTTAAAAATAGACTGTAAGCTATTTGTATCTTTAAAGTATTTGCATCCCCTCAGAGCTTTTCCATATAGTAGATACCGGTAAATGTTGCTGAGGGAATAAAAATAATAAAAATAATGAAATAATAAAGACAAGTCTAAAAATAAAGATAACTAACTGAGTGTGGTGGATCATACCTATAATTAATCCCAGCATTCAGGAGACTGAGACAGGAGGATTGCTAAGAGTTCAAGGCCAGCCTGACCTACATAGTGAGTTCAAGGCTAGTTTGGAATATATAGAGAGACTTTATCTGAAAACCATTAAATAAATAAACAAATAAAAAGATAATGGCCACACAGGGAATGTAATCATTATGTACTGATAAAAATTTAAATAAAAAATGAAGATAATGAAAACCCTTTGAAGGTCCTTATACAGATCTTAAATATTAGACAAAAAACAGACAAAAATATTTGGCAAGATCTTAAAAATATCATGCCTTTGACCCTACAGTTGCACTCCTAGTTATATTTTCTTTTTGTTTGTTTTTTCTGAATTTTTTTTTATTAGCTATATTTTCATCTGATAAGTTTGGATTGTCTTACAAGGTCCCAGGATGTATTGTTATCCTGAATATGTGCACTGTTCTATACTCACTTTCTAAACTCGATCCCAAGTCATACCATGCCTTTCATCATTCCTCAGAAATCTTCTCTCTCCCTTTCCTGCTACACACACACACACACACACACACCTGTGCACCCCTACTCTTCAGTCTTTCTAATTTACATCAGTCAGTTGGCTACTTGATCATTTTAACAGTGTTTTCTTTACTGAAGTTGGCCTCCTAAGACTTGGTTGTTCAAGGCTGGGATTTAGCTCAGTGGCATAAGAGCCTGCCTTGAAAGCGCATGGTTGTGAGTTCAATTCCTGATACCAATAAAAAAAAAAAAGGAAGACTTGGTTGTCTTCTATCTCAGGTGCTTGCTCACTTAAACTCTCTAAGATCTAGGGAATAGTCATGCCGTTTACCGGAAAAAAAAAAAAAAAGAACCAATAAAGTGAACTAGTGTCTGCTGATTTGGGTCACTGTTTGGCATCACCTTTCTTGTACCTGACTTGCTTCAGATGAGTGTCCTTTTTCTGAGTTTTTCTTCTCTTTTTGTGTTTTTTTTTTTTTTGGTAACAAATTTATTAAGCTATAGTACATGTCCCATATAATTGATCATTTGGAAGCACACAGCTCAATGATTTTATGTTGTACTATACAATTAGGGTGGTACAACCATTACCACAATCAATTTTAGAAAATTTTCATTATCCTCAAAAGAAATCGTTCCAATCTTCCTAGTTCCTTTACCCCTACTTTTGGGAATTCCCTAAAAATTGGAAACTATTTATAGTGCCAATCCCTTTTACCATCACACTTATATCTGTTCAAAACAATGTCCTCAAGCCAAGAATACATATCGATATTTCTCTGGCTGTTATGCAGAGTCACACATCTAAAGTGGGGGAAGACAGTTTTCGAGCTACTTGCTACCTATCATGTTAAACATGCTGATTCTCTAAACCATGATTGGCAAACTATAGCCCATGGATCAATTTGCTCAAGAGCCTCTTTTTATTCAGCCTGTGACTTAACAATTATTTCCATGTTTTAATGCTTAAAAATTGAAATAAGAAAAACATCTGATGATAATGAAAATTATGCAAAATTCAAATTGTAGAGTTTGTAAATAAAGTTTTGCTGCAATATAGCCACAATGACTTGATTATAAATTTGTCTGGCACTGCCTTCACACTGCAATGGCAGAGTTCAGTGGTTGTGATTACACTTCATGTTCTGCAATCCTTTAAAAATAGTCACAATCTCTCCCTTTGCAGAAAAGCTTGCCAATCTCTACTCTAGTCCATACCCATCTATCAGTTGTTACTGTTATTTCCAAGTTTGATACTTGGTAAATGTTAGATTACCAACATAAATAAGATAAGCCTCCTGGTCATAGAAAGGGTGTGATAAACAAAGGACACTATCTACAAGTGACAACTGGGATTTGGCCCAGGTTTGCCAAATCATCTAAAGTGTTAAAAGAAGACAGAAATCCAAATTCATATGTGAACTCCCTGATTTTTATATGTAGGCAAGCACTGATGATGTCAAATAAATCAGTTACTGGTTTAAAATTTGTGTTTGAAGGCTCTGAGCATGCAAGAAGCCAGTGTGGATTGTAAGTCTAAGCCATGTGTTTTACCATTCTTGCAAACCTATAGTGTCAGTTCCTTTTTCATTGCTGAGAAAAAATACTCAATACCCAAAGTTAAAGGAGTAAAGTTTTATTTAGCTCACAGTTTGTAGAGGTTTCAGTCCATAATTGTCTGGCTCCAAGGCAAGGTAGTTTAGCAGACAGACAACACAGGGGAGAAATAGATTACAGCAGGCAGAAGGAAGCAAAACAAAAAGGGTCAACTACAGTTCTTTTGGTACCTTATAACTTATCCAGGCTAGTTGACACTCACATCCTTAACCCTATTGCGCTTGCTCCTAACATTGCACCATGAATCAATCACATCACATACTCTAGATCCAACCACCTCTGAAAAACACCCACCGATTGATTTGACTGCACAAAGCTTTGTGGCGGATATCTAGACCCAAACTATAATGTATGGTAACAGCAAAAAAAACAAGGTAGCTGAATAAAATACATCCTTGTGAATGTCACAAGTTCTTGGGGATGAGGCTCAGAAATGAAAATGAAAAGTTCACCACTTCCTTCTGCCTCTTTGTCTTACATGACTTCCTTTGGAGCCTTTCACAATGGTGACCAGTCACATCATGAAACTGTCTATACTCTCAATTATTTTCTCCTCCTTCTCTGGCTGTCCAATTAGCCTGTTTTACTATTTAATTTTCCAGATCATCTTCTGCTTTCTTGCATTTTCTCTCTTCCACTGAACCAGAGTTTCTTTTGCTCCTATTAATGATATTTCAGAGAATTTGTCCTTAGTTATATTGTTCTTGCAGCATCCTCCAGCTTCTTGCCAGAGAGTGATACATTTCAGAAAGAGCTAAAAGGTATACTTAGGTCTTCGGCCTGAACTTTAAGTTCCAGCTTTCCTAGAAAGATATGGCATTGTGTTTTCAAATTTTCTGCTAAAATGATACTTTATTCTCCATTTGTTTGCTTATCTTTCTAAACTTTTCCATGGAAAACCCCATGAGGTTAAAGACTAGTTAGTGGGGCAGGATTTGAGCATTCCTAGATCCTATAGACAAATACTATCCAAATACCAGCAACATGTCAGCTTATTTACTGACAGGGACCTTGTCTCTTCATTCTCTTCTTTCCTCTTAGCTGTTGCATGCCAGACTCCACAAATAAACTCCCTTTCTTTTGTCTATCCCTTAAATGCTACTATGACTTGATGACTTTTCATTGTCTCTTTTCTCACTGCATTCTGTGCTCTTCTTGTGCAATCTCAACCAGTCCTGCAGCCTGCAAGACAACAGACATATGATAAATCCAAAATCTTTATCTCCACTTTAGATCCTTCTCTCACTTGCCTTAAGTCCATGTATGTATTTGCCTACTTAACGTCTCAGTTTTGATGTCTCAAATGAATCTGAAACTCAACATGTCCCAAACTAAACTGATTATGTCTATTCTTCCACTTTAACTTTCTCTTCCTAGATTATTCTGTCTACCCCTTCCTGTAACAACAATCACTCACCACATTCTATAAATGTTACTTCCTAATTATTTCTGAAATCGTTCTCTTGTCTCCATTTCCCACTGCTAATACTTGTCCTACTTCAAGCACTCATTATTACGCATGGGAAAGAAAACTTCTATTATAACACAACCTGCTTCAAATCTGATTTGTTTCAATCCATCTGCCAATCTGTTACCACAGTAATTTTTCTAAAATACAAATATTACCATGTATTTTTCCTTTATAAACCTATAATAACTTTCCAAAAGGTCACATTCAAATTTCTGTGTGTGGCAAGTAATATTTTCTGACATAGCCTCTGCCTATCTACCCAGCTTCAGCTCAGCTACTCTTCTTTCCATTATATTCTGTCCCATTCATCTTGAACATCTTTCATCCTCTAAATCCATGTGCACTATTTCCTTGAGGTCTTTACATTTCTACACATGTATTTGGTCCACCCTTAATGCAAATTTGTTTTAATAACACCTGTGCTAGGCTGCTACTTCTTATTAGCGTTCTTAAGGCAGAGATTTCACTAGTTTCCTGTAACTCTTCCTCTAGTTTCCAGAATATGGTTGGATGGATGGATGCATACATGCATGCATGGATGCGTGTGTGTATGAATCGGTTAATGAGTCTGAAAAGAAATATGAATAAATAATAAGTACTAAAAATTAGGTCAAAGTTCTGTGACTAGTATAATATCTGCCAGTAGATCCATTTTTTTTTATTAAAGTAACATGTAGAACTACTTCCTGCTCCTTTGGGAGCATACTAAATATTTAATAAATGACATTTAAATATCAAATCGCAGATGCTATATTCTATCTCATGTAACTAATCATGCTACCTCATATTTCATTTGAAAATGATCACAACAGATTGTTTATTTTGCCTAAGATATCAAGATTAGCATGACTCCGTAGCCTTTCTGCAAAATTTGGCAGTCAATGGGTTTAGAAATATTTTATCTGAGGAAAGTTAAGGTGACCTGTTGTGCTGTTCTAAGTACCTCTTAATTATGGAGGTTCTTGAAGACAAGCAAGGTTTTTAATCTTGACTGTGTATCAGAATGATGCGGAGAGTTTATTGAATACAATTTAAAGTCACCAGATTGTATATCAGATTAACTCAATTGTATTGTGAGACCAAAGGCCTACAAATATGTGTTTTTTGATATGACCCAAATAGAGTGCCTTAAAGATGCACAGTGTTGGCCAGCAGATGTCACTGAATCCTTCCTAGCTTAAACCACCCAGTTGTCCCATTGTCCTAAACTTTACAGGCTTACTTGAAAACAGTGCCTATGCAAAGGGCTCTGACCATATCCAAGAGCAGTGTCGGCAAATCTATAACACATGTGCTGCAGCAGGCATGCAGAGCCCCTTTTGTAGCCCCATGAACCAAGTTGCCCCAGCAGCCAAGCATCAGATAACAGTTGTTTTTTTTCCTAAACTAAAATCCTCAATATTCAGGTTTAATGGCAGTGTTGGAACTTTTCAATAAATAAGTGGGTTTTGGGTTGCAGTTCGAGCACTTGGTCTCTAAAAGGTTCACCATCAATGTCCTAGAGGCTTTTGTACCTCAGGTCATATGGACTTTGAGAAATAACAAGGGTCCTATCATACACAGCATCTGGAAACCAAATGCTTTCCCAGGCAGATTGGTGAGGTAAAGGTAACAGGCTATTTGGCCGGAATGGGAAGAATTCCCCAAGCCTAAGGGCTCTTTTTTTTCTGTCCGTATGCATAGATTTTAAGGCATTACAGTCTGAAGGAGCTCCTCTTCCACTGGATGCCTGGAAATAAATCTGCTCAGTGGAGCACAGAATCAAAAACCATAACAGCAATACTTTTGTTTTGTTTGAGAGAGGGTCATGCTACGTGTAGCTCAGACTGATCTTGAACTCACTATGTTGTCTAAACTGATCTGGAACTCACTGTGATCCTCCTGCCTCACCCTCTCAAGTGCTAGCATTACAAGCATGTGCACACCCAGCAGCAATATTTTTAAAGCAAAGAAATCTAAACATATATATTTTCTGAGACAAAGTCTCACTATGTAGTTCAGGCTGGCCTTGAACTCACTATGTAGCCCAGGTTAGCTTCAAACTTGCAGCAATCTTCTTGCCTCAGCCTCATGAGTGCTGGAGCTACTATGCCCAGCCAAGATATTTGATATTTAAACTGACTTCAATTTTTAGCTTTATTTCTAGTTCTAGGGAAACAAGGAAAAACAAACATACAAAAAGAAGGTACAAAAATAATCCTATCTGTTACAGAAGGCCTCCACAAAATTGGACCACTAAAACAAAATAGACTGTTCCTTCCTTCAGTGCTCAGTTTCTCCTAGTTTACCTATTCAGCCTTAGCACATAATGATTCAACAATTTACTATAAAATATGGCGTTAGTTTAAGACATAAATGATCTGCTAGAAAACAGTTGTAGATTCCACCAAACCAACACCAAATTTCAGTAATCCTTGTCTGCAACTACAGGCAGCATTCATTCATATACTGCATTCATTCTTCCCATGTTTAGGGGCCTCAAATCAGGGCTGGGTTTATGTTCCTTTTGATTTCAGCCATTTTTGGGCAAGCATAACAAATACCACAAACTGGGGAGACTTAAGCCATAGATATTAACTTTCTCACAGTTCTAGAGCCTAGAAAGTACAAAATCAAAATTTAGCAGGCAAGGTCAGATTTTTCACTATATCCTTATATAGTCTTCCTTTAGTTTGTGCTTGGGGAAAAAAATAAGGAGCAAGTACTTTCTTAATGAACATTTAACTGCCCTATCTCCAAATACAATCACAATGAGAGCCAGAGCTTCAGTATATGAATTTGGAGAGACATGACTCAATTCATAGCAGAAAATGTTAAGGAGTTCATTATAGACTGGTTACTGAAAGGTTTGGCCCAGACAGGACACTGTAGCCAGGAAAGCCACAACCGGAAGCAGGAAGCCCCATCTTGCCCTGCCCCTAGGAAGTTACCTGTGACGCCATCTTCCCGCCCCTGGGAATTTACATATGGCGCCAAACCTAGGACCAATGGGCTACCTGTGTATCCCTAATGCCCGCCTTAGGTTCCACCCCAAACCAAGGCTATTTACAGGCCCCCACGCCGCGTGTCCGCCGGAGAGATCGCCGGACGCCAGCGGTGGGGTGCCGGTCATCTCTCTCCGTGTTCTCAGAATAAAGGCCACTTTATATTTTATATTTCTCATCTTTTGTTAATATTTTTCATCTTTTGGAAATAACTCTATCATTTGGTGCCGTGACTCGGATCGGCAGGCAACTGACTCTTGGGCCACATACCCAAAGTCTTCTCGCCGATAACCAGATAACATCCTGGATTAATCCTGAGCTTTTTCCTCTCCCGAGACGTTCCTGTCGCCAGCCGCCTGCACTCCGCATCGGCCAGACTGATTTCAGGTGAGCACTCCCCGGGGAACTTTTCGCACTGGGCAGCCCCAGTGGAATGTTCTCCCCGTCTGCGTGGGTCTGTGCATTTTCAAGTCCTTAGGACCGCCCAGGGCAGGGTTCTTTCTGGGCAAACCTGCGCCCACAAAATCTCTCACGTTCTTTGGGTTCGGATAGCCCAAAGCAGAGATTTTTGGGACCGCCCACACTGAAAGAATGCCTCACTTCCCTTAAAGCCTTGCGCTTTCACGGGCAAAACTGTTACTGACCCCACGTAGACTCCATTCGTAAATCTCTCAGTGACGACTGGAGTTTACGGTTTGGAACCCCGTAGCCGCCGCGTGGTACCACAAATAAGTGACGACTTTTTTCTGGACCTCCGGTTTTTTTCTTGCCTGAATCAGTCATGGGGAACGTATTTTCTAACTCCCAAAAGACGCCTTTAAAATGCCTAATTTCCAATTTACGTACTCTAAAACTTAAAGGTACCATAAAAACTAAACAACTAACTTTTTACTGCCAGGAGGTCTGGCCAACCTACCCGCTTATCGGCAAGCCTTGGCCTCAGCAAGGAACATTTGACCCCTGCATTCTCAGGAACTTGTATGATTTTTGTCAAGCTGGCAACAAGTTATTAGAACTCCCTTATGTCCAAGCCTTTCTTATTCTGAGAACACGCCCATCTCTCATTAAGTCTTGTGCTCCAGCTGAGATACTTTTAGCTAAGTCTACTGCGCCGCAAACTTTTCCGTCCTGCTCTCCGTTGTTTTCCCAGCCTCCGCCTGCCTACCACCAAACTCGTTCCCTGCCGTTGTCTCCCGCCGGACTGCTCTCTCCTCCCCCTATGCCTGATTCTCTCAGCAGCTCTAATCCCTCTCCATTGCAGATACCTCCCACTGTACGATCGTCTCCCTCTCCGCCTTCCAGGACCCATAACTCTCCCAGCAGCTCTAATCCCTCTGTGTCGCAGTTACCTCCCGATGTTCCATCCTCTCCCCCGCCTTCTCCTGGGACCCATAACTCTCCCAGCGGCTCTGAACCCTCTGTTAGTGCTTCCTCTCAGTCTCTGACTTCTCCTGAGAATTCTGTATCCCCTACAGCATTCTCACCGCCCGCCCACCATACTAGGTCTTGGTTGCTATGTCCTTCCAGCAGGTCGCGTGATTGTTCCAGCTTGCGCGGGGAACAGTCGCCATGTTGCAACCCTCTGCCACATGGCATGGCGCCACCATGTTCCGGAGGGCCACATGGCGACAGGGTGCCGCCATGTTTCGGGCCACGTGACAGGGCGCCGCCATGTTTTGGGTCACGTGACAGGGCGCCGCCATGTTTCCAGGACCCTTACTGTCAACAGGCGTCTCCTTGTGGCTCCTCTTGTGAACTACAACAGCCGCCCTGTTGCAGTGCACATGACGCTTCATTGTGCTGCCGACAGCAGTCCTCTAGCTGCAAGGCACACAGTGAGATGCCATCTGCTCGTGTTTCCCAGGGTGACCGGCAGCAACTCTGTAGCCGCTCTACAGATGATTGCTCACATGCGCCTACCAGAAGGATGGCTGCTCAATGGCCCTCTGCTCCGGAATCTCCTCAGGCTCTGCTACCGCTTCGGGAGCCAGCTGGCCCCAAGGAGCTTGTTAACATCCATGTGCCTTTTTCCCTTTCTGATCTATCTCAGATTACCCTTAAATTAGGTAGCCTCTCTGTTGACCCACAGAATTATATCAGGCAATTTAAATTTATTACTAATTGTTATGATTTACATTTTAAGGACGTTTATAATGACTCTGGGCCTATAGCTGTGCCAGAGCAGGACAAGCATACTAACTATAACAAACTTTTAAAACAGGTCCAGGAGGCTAATCAAAACCCAGCTGTGTTCCTAAATTGGCTTTCTAATCCTCGAGCCCTGCGAGCAGTTCCAGCTTCACGCGCTGTGTCGGGCCGCCTCCCAGCCCCTCCCCCATGCGCCGTCCCAGCCCCTCCCTCCCCCATGCGCCGTCATCGCCGCCGCTGTCACCTTACACGTTTCCGGGGGCAGTCCGAGCCCGCCCCTGCGCGCTACATCCCAGCGCTTGCCCCACCTACTGGGCGTGCTCTGCCGGAGCGCCGCAAAACAGCAGCTCAGCGGCTCTGCTCAGGCATGCTTTTTTTTTACAATTTGGCTCCGCTCAAAAGATGCTTTTTTATTACAGTTCTCAAACCATTTAATCAAGGTTATTGGCCACCTGATAATTTTACCAGCCTTGTTTATCAATCAAAGCCTTCACCAATCTCCTGTTTAACAACTAAGGTTATAAATTCCTTTTTGCTGGGAACCACTAGCTCTATTTCAAGACAAGGGTTTTCTTCAAAGTTTTATTTTATTTGTCTTGGTTCATACTACTGCAAATAACAACTTTAAAAGTAAATGTGTTCAGAATTTGACAGTATTAGATCAGTTTTGATTGATTTATTCATAAGATTGCTAAACCTTTACTGCAAAATGTTTCCATTAAAGCCTTGTTTGGCAGACTAAAGCTTTGTTAATTCTACGTGTCACCCTATAAAAAGCAATGTGCCATCCAGATAAAGCCTGCTCTTTAATCCAAAATGCCAATATTAAATTCCTGCATACTTACTTAATTGTACTGTAGTCCAAATCCCAAACAAAAAGGCAAAACTTGACCTTCAAACCTTATAGAGATCTTAATATGTTTTTTCATATTTTTAACACTTGTGACACTTGGAGTTCTGAGACAGGTAAACCTATACAAGGTGGAGCTGCCTGCCCCCTCCATGGACCACGCTCAAATGCAGCAGAAGATACTGGGCAAGAAAATGCCCCATCCTGGCGTTCTTTGAGACCTTACTCTAGGGCTACTGGACTGTCCTAGCCACCAGAGAGTGGGTAAGTCATCCTAGCCCTCACAGAAAATGTTGACACTGCTAGATTCGTCACGGACAGAAAATTGCTGCTGAAGACTGAGGAAGTTCAGGGCAACAACAGCCCCCTTTAAGGTGTCTGTCTCGGATTCCAAGTCGCACTAAAGTCTCAGGTAAGACATTCTCTTTATTTGTGGACATAGAGGCCATATATACAGAGTTCTTCCTGAGTATTCAGGCTGCTATATTAAGTCATCAATCTCTATGACAGGGTATTGATGGTCAACCTATGCCATTTACATTACAAACAGGGCCTATTTTGTGCAGGTCCCAGTCCTAAATCTTAAAATGCCTTTTATACAGGCTGACATAGACACACTGACGCCTCAACAGCTTCCACCTGTTGTCATTGGTGGACCTCTCCTCAGTGATATAGACCACCCCTCTTCCTTTCTTATTCACCAATTTCTCAGGTACCCTGGTCAAGACTGACAGATACATTTTTGTCTTCTCACTTGGTTTATACTTTTTCAGGATACATAAAAGCCTTTCTCATACTTACTAAAGTTCTGTTACAGCAAATCATTCCAAGGACTACAACCAGGTTGCAGTGACCCATGCCTAAATCAAAGTTGCTGGACTTCCATCCTAGTTTCACATCGCTCAGGCTAAGAGGTGCCCTCCCAGACCTAAATCTGATCATTCTGAGTGGTCATCTCATCTTCTGTCGCCTACCTGTCTCTGTCTCACAAAGGCTTCGCAGCCACAGTTAACAGGCTAAGTCGTGTTTTGTTATCCACTCTGGTTCCTAATTTCTTACATTCTATTAATGATCATTTTTACAGCAGGACTCTTTAACAGTATTGCCTACAGACTCCAACATCATGCATACCAGAGACAAGCCTCACCAACCTACCGTCTTAACTTTTATGCTTTCAGATGGGGGAGTAATCACCTCTCATAACTCCACTCCTCCTAACCCCATGTTTAATTTTCAGAATTCTGCCTCACCGTGGAAATGTTTCTACCTCAACATGGTCCTGATAGAATGATATGTCTAAATCAAAGGCACGTTTCCTTCTACTTCACCTGGGTCCTTAAATATGACAGTGCCATGTCTCCTCATAACATCTTGTCTCTTTGTTTTTCCAGTCTGACATACGTGCATTCACCAGTGAAGCTGTCCTGGCCAAAACACCTGGCACCAGCGTCTACCTGGGCATCAACCTTCATCCTGTCGACTCCCCTAGGCTCCAGTACAGCGCCCTTTGCCAGCAGGAAGTAGTTAAAGAGAGAAATCTTCGCCCCTTTTCATAATAATAACCATAAGACGGGATATGAAAGGTTTGGCCCAGACAGGACACTGTAGCCAGGAAAGCCACAACCGGAAGCAGGAAGCCCCATCTTGCCCTGCCCCTAGGAAGTTACCTGTGACGCCATCTTCCCGCCCCTGGGAATTTACATATGGCGCCAAACCTAGGACCAATGGGCTACCTGTGTATCCCTAATGCCCGCCTTAGGTTCCACCCCAAACCGAGGCTATTTACAGGCCCCCACGCCGCGTGTCCGCCGGAGAGATCGCCGGACGCCAGCGGTGGGGTGCCGGTCATCTCTCTCCGTGTTCTCAGAATAAAGGCCACTTTATATTTTATATTTCTCATCTTTTGTTAATATTTTTCATCTTTTGGAAATAACTCTATCAGTTACCATCTTCTCTGAATCTGTTGCAAAAGAATACCCACATATTCAGCAAGTTACATGAAGCAGGTTCTGTATTTACAGATAGACAGCAAGAGATAACAGAAGTGAAGAATCTATTGTGTCAGTCCTCTGAGGCTCAGAAGGTTGCCTGGAGCAAATGGAAAATTGACCTCTCCCACTTGATCCATAGATGAGGGATTTCAGAAGGCAGCCTAACCTGAGTGTTTCCCCTTAGGGCTACTGGAATCACTGGGCTAAAGTGCTGAAGGATATCTTGTTTCTAGGGGAAAGTGAAAGAATTTTCTGACCATTTCCCACTCAACCTCTTTTTTTGGGGTGGGGGTATGGGGATCCATCTGGCGCTAATGCCTCTGAGCTAAATCCCTGGCTCCCCAACTCCACCTCTTATCCAAGGCTTTTACATTCCTAGAACATTTTATAGATATTCATTAGAAATATAAGCAAGAAAGTAGGAAAGAAGGTGAGTCCAATATCATCCATAACATGGTCCTGCCAGAAGGCATTGTAGAAACACTAAAAACAGAAACATAGCCAATGAGCAACATTTATAAAGGTCTACCAAGAAGGAAAAGCAGCCATCAGATCATGGGAGTCAACTGCCAACATACCGTCTATGCTGCACAAACCTTACCCCCCCACTTACTATCTCCAATGGCTAGTAAAGGGTGTTTTCTTCAATCCACATTTCAATAAGCACCACACCAGCATACTTCCACTTTCTAGGGCTCAATTATCTTCCTCCAGGGTGAAGGAGAAATTTGATTAATTGAATATTAGCTATGCATCATAAAATCAAAAACATGATATACTTCTACAGTGATGATAATTACATACATAGAGCATGGTTTACTTTTAACTAAGTATATTCTAGTATATTACCTCATTTGATCATCAAAGAAAACCAGGAGTCATTATTCCCATTTGACAGATGAGGAAGAGATACAAATGTGCTGTGTGTTATTTGTTTTGGTTTGGTTTGGTTTGGTTCAGTTTTTCTGAGACAGGGTCTTACTCTGTAGTTCAGGTTGGCCCAGAACTCACCACACTCCCTATGCCTCAGCCTCCTGAGTGCTGGGATCACAGGCATGTGCAACCTTGCCCTACATGTGTGCCTTAGTTTGTAAAACAAGATATGGATTCCTAAACCAAGTTTCTGGTTGAATAGCCCAGGCCTCTGGTAAGAAACACAGTGAAAGAGAGGAAGCTACAGCAGGAGCAAACATTATCTTGGAGAGGAGGAGCCACAAAGGAGAGGAGAGGTTTCAGATAAAGAAAATATGCAGCATGTTAGTAGCTCAAGATCCCTGAGGTGATGGGGAGGTGAGGTCCAGAGCAAAGGTGGGAATGGGGGAGGTTGATATTGGTCTAGAAGAAGGATAGCTTATCCTCAGAAACTGGAGAAAAAGGTGAGTTGAGTGATCTATATTTAAGTGTGCCACTGAAAAGAGTTAGAAGTTGATTTTCTCTTGAGGCTGATTCTGAGCTAGTTAACCCCAGCAGAATGACAGCAACTGTTTTCAACTGCTTTTTGGTTGTATCTTACCTTGTGTTACATATTTAAAATATGAACCTCAGATTCCCACTGAAAGTTGTTTTCATACTGCAATGGGAGTTGAATGCTATCAGTGAGGGAGAAGGGTAATATTTGCAGATTGTGTGAAAAGAACACCATGAGGACAATGCAGTCATGTATCACCCAACCACCATGAGCCCATGTTCTGAAGAATGTATCAATATGTAATTTTATCATTGTACAAAGTTTTTACATAAACTACACAGCGATGTAGTCACAAGGCAATATAATCATACAGGACTACATTGAGGGGGTACTGGGGATCAAATGCACGACCGCATGCTTGCAAGGCAGGTGCTTATGCTGCTGAGCAAAATCCCCAGTCCTGAACAACAGATTTGTATGTACAGTTCACACTTGATCCATTTTTATGTGCCACATAACTGTGTTTTCTAGTAGGTAACAGGAAACTAGTCAAGGGCAGCTATAGAAATTCTAGCTGAAATTGAGGCCTATGAAAGTGTAGTGACACCAATCTATTTATCTTTCTCCAGCACTTACAACAGCTCAATTACTGAAATATGAAATTCAGTCTGTTGGATTAATCACTCACTCATTTATCCCAAATTATTTACCAAGAATTGATTTTATCTGGAGTTATTCTGGGCTTTAGAGATGAAATAATGGGGGAAATATGGTAATTTACCATATCAATATGGCTGCATAAATATTTTCCCTTTCATTTCCTGGAAGTCAGGTAACAACATGGGAAATGGAAAAAAACACCCACAAGCTCCATATAACTATTAAGAGTGATATGATTAATAGCCTGAGACACTTGTAGCTGGCAAATGTGTCTGAGATATAGGAGGAAAGAATGGGAGGAAATGAATAAAAGAAATAGTAAGAGTATATAGAAAAAGCCGCACAGAACTAAGAAAGCCTCACCAGAAATATACTTTCTGGAGGTGAGTAGTACATTGGAGACAAAAATGCTATATCCTAGTTTGTAACAACAGATCAAGAGACTGGGATGAGCAAGGCCAGGACAGATTTCTCTCGACTCTAGAAAAGGCCTGGAGAGGTAGGACTAGACAAACACTAACACAGAAGATTTGCATTTTCAATAAGCAATCTCTTATCTGCAGAGCACAGAGATCATTGTTGTGTTATGTAAAATTTATGAGTATATATGTTTTATGTTAAATAAATCTTTAAAAAGGCATTGATTTGAACTGAGCTCATCCATGCAGATGCAACACATCAAATCAAAATCGTATCACTGATGTGAAAATTCTACACCAACAAACCAACTATAAGCTGTTTTATCTGGCCTGAGAAATAAGGAGAATATATTACCAATTTGGGGGTGCTGGAGTCTTCTTCTGGAGGTGGTTTTAGGTTGTTTCTGTCCTGAGTAAAAATGGGTTAAAATAAACCCAAATTTTAGCAAAGTTTATATATTTATTTAATTTATTAAAAGTAATTTTCTAGTGTATTTTAGATATGCAATGATCACATAATGGCATAATGTAATGTGACATATTGATCACATTCATTGTAAGGGATTTGTATCTATACGTAATATATCTTGATGCTTCTTTTTTCCCCAATCCCCCTCTCTCCCTTCAACCTCTAATTCCCTTCTTATTTACAAAGCTTTTTATATTTTTCCTTCTATTCTCTTTCTTTTACTTTCCTTCCTTTCTTCCTCCCCTCTTCTTTCTCCTTCCCATTTTTTCCCTATTTCCCAATACCTGTTACACATTTTCATCCTTATTTACCCTTTCGGTTTCACACACCAGAAAAACAATGTGATATTTAAACGTGTCTCTGATTTATTTCACTTAAAATTATGGTCTCAAGGAACATCCATTTACCTTCAAACTTATCCTTATTTATTTTAGAGTAATTGTATTAAAAATACACATCATCTTTATACATTTAGCTGGAGATGGGCATTTGGTCTGTTTCCAAGATTTAGCTGTTATAAATTGTGTTGTTCTAAACATGGATGTACATATATTGCTATGGTATCATGCTATTAATTCTTTCAAGAAGATACCAAGAGGAGAAAACTAGGTCATATGGGACCTCTAGTTTTAGTATTTTAAGGAATCTCCCACTAATATTCAGAGTGGTTTTACCATTCTACACTCCTACCAACAGTGGAGAAGTGTTCCTTTTCCCTCAAGCCCCACCAGTATTTATTATTGATTTCTTGACAATAGCCATTCTTTCTATAAAAAGATGGAATCTTAGTGTTGTTTTCATTCGCATCTCTCAAATGATCAGTGATCTTGAACATTTTTAATATATTTCTTTGCTGTTTCTACTTCTTTGCCTGAGAACCCTCTATTCACTTCAGATGCCCAATTTTTCATTGGGTCTTTGAATTTAGGAGAGTTTATTTTATTTTTTTGAGATTTTATGTATTCTAGATAGTAGTCTTTTGTTTGAGGAATAACTAGCAAAAATTTTTCCCACTCTGAGTTGTCTCTTCACTCTGTTGGTGGTTTGTTTTGCTGTGTAAGTTTTTTTTTAATAAAATGAGATCAGTTGTTGATTCTTTATATTTCCTGTGCAATCAGAGTTTTGTTAATATTTTACTGTACCTAATTCTTTAAGAATTCCACCTATTCTTTCTTCCAGATTAAGTGTTTTTGTTTTAATATTTAGATCTTTGATTCATTTTGATTTTAGTTGAATGTTTGGTGAGAGATATGGGCATAGGGTTAATTTGCAGCACATGAAAAACCAGTTTTACTAGAACCATTTATTAAAGAGGTTATATTTCTTCCAATGAAAGTGTTTGGCCCCTTTGTCAAACATTAAGAGTCTGACTGATTTGAGTTGTTTGTGCATTTTACATTTCGTTCCATTTGTCCTTGTTTCGGTTTTTTGTCACTACCATGCTAGTTTACAACAATAACTTTATACTATAATTTCCAGTTGAGGATTGCGATGCCCCCTGCATCACTCTTGTTGCCCAGAATAACTTTTGCTATTCTAGGTCTCTTCTCATTCCAAATGAATTTTAGAATTATTTTCTCTTTTTTAAAAATTTTATTTAAAAGGAAAAAGAGAAACAATAAAACAAGACAGTATAAGGGTATAAGTAATACAGAACTACAAAAAAAACAGTAAGAAATCACCAATTAATAGATTACACATTATCATTTTAGAGATAGTTGCTCAAGTCACAGGATCAAAGCATACAAAGTGAACATTCAAACAGTGAGACTGCAAACAGTTGTGTTCAATGATCCAACCAAAAACATTAATATGGTCATCTATCTTAACACACCTAAACACACTTGCAGTTGTATCCTCTAGAGCACTGTTTTTCCTCTCTTTTTTACAACAAAATTTACACATTTTGGATTTTATTACTCCCATAGTTCTTACTAATTTTTTGGAAGTGAATAAAACCAAATATGACAAAACAAAGCTGTCAGTCAAAACAAAGGATAGACATAGCACATGATGTAAAAACACAGTACAAGGTTATCAACAATGGTTACCATAATGCCTCTTGCTTCCTTAAAAAGAATTGCCTATCTCATTAGGTATTATAAAGTTGAACAAAACAGTACAGAATAAGACCAATAAAACCTAAACATTGTAAACATTACAGGACTTCAAAAGAAGATACCAGTCAAACCAGAATGGGCATCATAGTGAATCTTATTGCCTTCAAAGTAGTTGCCTATACCCTCAAACTTGATACTATCAAACAATGGAACAGAGTTTAATCAGTGAAAACAATATAGTGGGAGTAATACAGGAATTCATATCAAGTTAATAGACAATTAAAAAGTTACTATAATACATCCTGTTATTTTTTTTATTTTTCCCCTTAATTAAAAAAATAACTAAATAATTTTTTCAATGAATAAGGGAAAGATTGAGATAAAAGAGGACATAACAATATAACAATACAGGTCAAAGCATGACTGTTTCAGCGACCTAGTGCTTTACAACCAAATAACCTGACTTAATAGTAGTTACCATAGTGTCTCTTTCCTTGAAATATTTGAATATAACTTTGTATACTATAGCATCAAGCATATCAAGACAGTGTAACACCATTCAAGTGCATGAAAGTATTGTAGGGTATTTAGAACCAGCTAACAGAAAATGAACAATGGTTTGTGTATTATCTCTTTGCCTATAACAATTTTTGTTTATACTATCACATATAATAAAATCCAGCAAGATACAACATGATAAAAGCAATGGAGACAGAAGAGCCATAGTTTGGTGGGGCTTCAAAACAAGATGATATTAAATCAGCACTACCTATTATGATGTCTTATTTTCTTCAAAATAGCTGTTCTTTTCATCACAGGCAATAATATCAAGCAGCCCAGAATAAAGCCATTCCAATTAACAAGTGAAAAATTTATAAGGCTGCATCGCTACATAATTGGGAATCGTGATTACCACATACTTTTATATATTTGAACCATTTCTTACACCAGGGAAACTATTCAGTATTCACACATGCGACTTTGATTCATTTCACTTATGAGTATGGTCTCAAGCTGTGCCCATTTATTTATAAATATCTCAATGTGATCCTTCTTTATAGATGAGTAGTACTCCATTGTATAAAAATGCCACAACTTTTTTATCCATTCCTCAGTTGATGACACTTGGGTTGTTTCCAAGATCTGGCGATTACAAATTGTGCTACTATAAACATAGGTGCGCATATATCACTGTGGTATGATGCTTTCAGTTCTTCTGGGAATATGCCTAAAAGTGGAATAGCTAGAACAAATGGGACTTCCGATCCCAGCTTTTTAGAAATCTCCAGACTGACCTCCACAAAGGCTGTACCAGTCTACGCTCCCAACAGCAGTGGAGGAAGGTTTCTTTTTCCCCACAGCCTCTCCAACATTTGTTGTTGATGGTTTTCTTGATCCTGGCCGTTCTTTCAGGAGAGAGATGGAATCTCTGTGCAGTTTTAATTTGCATTTCTCTAATGAGTAGTCATGATGAACATTTTTTCATGTATTTATTTGCATTTGTATTTCTTCATCTGAGAGTGTGTATTCATCTCAGATCCCCATTTTTGGATTGGATCTTTGAATTTTGGGGGTCTGAGTTTTTTTAATTCTTAATATGTTTTAGACAAAAGTCCTTTGTCTGAGGGGGAGTTCACTAAGATCTTTGCCCAGTTTGTGGGTTTTCTTTTCACTATGCTGGAGATTTTTTTTTGATATGCAGAAATTTTTAGTAAGATGTGGTCCTAGTTACTGATTCTGGGAAGTATTTCCCATGTGATTTGAGTCCTGTTTATGAATTCTCTACCTACCCCTATGGCTTCAAAGTTTCTACCCAACTTGTCTTCCAATAGATTTAGTGCTTCTGTTTTAATATTCAGATATTTGATCCATTTAGATTTTAATTAAATACATGGTGATAGGCATGGGTCTAGTTTTAGTTTTCGGCAAATGGAGAGCCAGTTTTTCCAACACCATTTATTAAAGAGACTGTCGTTCTTCCAGTGAACCTGCTTGGCTCCTTTATCAATGATAAGGTGGCTGAGTGTGTTTGTAGTTGTGGTTGTATCTTCTAATCTATTTCATTGATCTTCACTCTGTTTTGATTCCAGTACCATGTTGATTTTACTACTGTCACTTTGTAGTATAACTGCAAGTCAGGGATTGTGATGCCTCCTTGCCTTGCCTTTGCTGCTTAGAATTGCCTTTGCTATTCTAGGTCTCTTCTGATTCCAGATGAATTTTAGGAGTGATTTCTCTAGATCTATATGGTATTTTGATGAAATTTTTATTGGGATTGCATTGAATCTGTATAACAGTTTTGAGAAAATGGCCATTTTCACAATGTTTATTCTTCCTATCCATGAGCAAGGGATGTCTTTCCGTTTTCTGAGATCATCTTCAATTTCTTTTTTCAGTGTATTATAATTTTCCCTGTATAGGTCTTTCACTTCTTTCATAAGAGTAATTCCTAAATATTTCATTTTTTTTGGTTGCTAGTGTGAGGAGTATGCAAATAAATTTGAATACTCTTGTTATTATACAAATAAATATTTGTTCTCTTTTCTCTTTGTGGGACCTCAGTGCAATAAATTTTCCTCTGACGACGGCTTTCACTGCATCCCACAGATTCCGGTAAGTTGTATCTGTATTTTCATTTTCTTGTAGGTATTGTTTAATTTCTTCTTTAATTTCCTCTGTGACCCACTGATTACTCAAGAGTGTGTTATTCAGTTTCCATGTGTTTGTGGGATTTTTGCAGTATCTTTTATCATTAATTTCTAATTTCAAAGTGCTATGATCCAATAACATGCAAGCGATGATTTCAACTCTTTTGCACTTATTTAAATATGTTCTGTGAGCTAATATATGGCCTATTTTAGAGAATGACCCACGTACTGCTGAGAAGAATGTGTATTCTGATGTTGTCGGGTGGAACATTCTGTATATGTCTATTAAGTCGATTTGTTCACGGGTGTGATTCAGTTCTGTTATTTCTTTGCTCATTTTCTGTCTGGTTGATCTGTCCCTTGGTGTCAATGGTGTGTTAAGGTCTCCTGTAACAATTGTGTTACTGATAATTTTATTTTTCATTTCTGTTAATACTTGTTTTATATAACTGGGTGCTCTGGAATTTGATGCATATATATTTAAGATAGTTGTCTCTTCCTCTTGGAGTTTTCCCCTGAGTATGTAATGACCTTGTTTGTCCTTTCTGATTATTGTTGGTTTAAAGTTCACATTGTCTGCAAACAGAATAGCTACTCCTGCTTTTTTTGGGGTATTGTTATGTGAAGTATTTTTGGGGTATTGTTATGTGAAGTATTGTTTTCTATCCTTTGACTTTCAGTCTGTGAATATCCTTCTGGGTTAGATGGGTTTCCTGTAAACAGCATATGGTTGGTTTTTGTTTCTTGATCCATTCTGCCAGTCTGTATCTTTTAATTGGTGCATTGATACCATTTACATTAATGGTTATAACAGTTATATGTTGGTTTATTGTTGACATGTTATCTTTCTGCTGTTGCATTTTTTCTTTCTGTTCTGTTTAATTATCTGCTTTGCTTAGTGACTTTTTTCCTTTGTGTATCTAAACTATCTCTCAATATTTTTTGCAGGGCTGGCTTGGTGTTCATGAAGTTCTTCAGCTGTTCTTTGTCATGGAAGTATCTTATTTCACCATCAATTTTGAATGATAATTTTTCAGGATACCTCAGTCTAGGTTGGAAATCATTTTCCTTTAGGGTCTGGAATACTTCACTCCATGCTCTTTTTGACTTTATTGTTTGTGCTGAGAAGTCTGCTGTAATTCTGATAGGTTTTCCTTTATAAGTGATCTGTCTTTTCTCTCTGACAGCTTTTAATAATCTATTCTTGTGTTGGATTTCTGGGATGGTGATTGTTATATGTCTGAGTGTAATTTTATTTTGGTTATGACTATTTGTAGTTCTATATGCTTCACTGAACCTGATGTCAGTTTCTGATCTCATGCTTGGGAAATTTTCAGCTATTACTTCTCTAAATATCCTCTTGACATCATTTATGTTGTTCCCTTCTTTTTCATTAATCCCTATCAATGTTATGTTGTTTTTCTTTGCATCATCTTGCAGCTGTTGAATTGTTATTTTCTGATTCCTTGTTATTTTTAAAAGATGTTTCCTTTCCTGTTCACTAGCTGCAATCCTGTCTTCATGGTCTGAAATTCTATCTTCACTTTCATTGAGTCAGTTTTTATAGCTTTCAGTGGAGTTTTTGATTTCTTGGATATCTGTGTGCATCTGCTTTATGTATTCTGTTTGTTTCTTATATTGCTCATCTAGGGATTCTATCTTTTTGTTTAGTTCCTCCAATTTTTTAACTATGTTTTCTTTAGATATATTCAGCATCTCTTTCATTTCTTTTATCATTTCTTCTTTTACCTGGAAGATTATTTCTAGTTTGAATTCCTTTAAAGCTCCCTGGAATTGCTTGTTTATTTCAGTAGCTATTATGTCTGATATTTGAGGTGTATGGCATATATTTTCTTCTATATACATCGCTCCTAAGGTTTCTTGGGATGGGCAGTAATTTGAGGTTGTAATTTGGTCTTTCGTTTTGTCATTTTCCTTTATTTCTGTGTTTCAAGTGTTATTCAAAAGCTTCCTCAGAGTCTGTTGGAAATCTACTTCTATGTTCACAGCTCCTGGGACTCTCGCACCCAGTTCCACCAGGCCACTGGTCCTCTGGAACCCATGGGGCTTGCCTGCCTGCTTAGAACTACACAGTCCCAGACAGGCTGGGCTTTGGGGACAGTGTGCGCCTGCCTGCTCGCTTGGAACTCCACAATTCTCAGAGTTCAGCCAGAATGGGGAGGCGGATGTAGGCGCCTCTGACCTGCCTAGGTACTTCACTTCACCCAGAAAGCTCGAGGGTCCTGAACAAGCTGGGGAGAGTATGCGGGGCACTTAGTCAAGGATGTGGGGTGTCTGGAACTGGTGATGCTCACCTGCTTGCTTAGAAATCCACAGTCCTCCACACACGTGGGGAGGCAAATGCAGGCACCCCAGACCGGCCCGGCCATTCCACTTAGATTTCTTGAAAAATTTTTGTCCTCTTCTTTAATTTGCTGGTTATATCATATTTTTCCATTGTGATGTTTGAGGGTGTCCGAGGATCCTTTGCAGCTCTCAGTAATGAATCACAAAAACTAGAGGTGCACTCAACTCCAGAATCTCTAGAATGATTTTCTCAATCTGTGAAGTATTCTGTTGGCATTTTGATCAGAACTGCATTAAATATGCATAACAACTATAGAAGGATGGCAATTTTTGCTGTGATAGCTCTTTTTTAGAGGAAAAAAAGCAAAACAAAAAATGTGTAGAAATAATACAGAATTTAAAAATACAGTAAGATATCACAGAATGATAAATTACATATTGTTATCTTAGAAGTAGTTGCTCTAGTCACAAAGTCAAAGCATGCAAAGTGAAAAATCAAACAATGACAGTACAAAGTATTCTGTTTGATGAACTAGCAAAAACTTAGCAGTATGGTTTTCCATCTTGCACTCTTAAACATACATACAGTTATATTCTTTAGAACACTTTCTTTCCCTTTCATTTCATAATATCTATTATACATTTTGGATCTCATTACTCCTTTAGTTTTTTATTATTATTTTCATACTAGAGAGATGATGTGATATTTACAAATATTAGTCTGATTTATCTCACTTATGAGGATAGTCTCAAGTTGCCTCCATTTACTTATAAAAGTCTCAAGACTATCTTTTTTATAGCTGAGCAATATTCCATTGTATAAAATTACCACATCCTTTTCATCCATTCTGTGGTTGACACACATTTTGATTGTTTTTAAGATTTAGCTATTACACATTTTGCTGCTTACTATAAACATGGGTGCACATATGGGCACATATATCATTGTAATAGTTCTTATGCAAGAACAAGGGACATTTTTCCTTTTTTGACATTGTCTTTGGTCTTCTTTTCAGGATAAGGCAGTTTTCAATGTTAAGGTCTTTTACTTCCTTCTTAGATTAATTCCTAGGATTTTTGTTTTGCTTGATGCTACTATGAAAGATATTATTTCCCTAATTTCTCTCTCCATGATTTTGTTATTTGTGTACAGAACGTCATTGAGTTTTGATAGTGAGAGTTAATTTTGTATCCAGTTACACTACTGAATTTAGTTATTAAATCTAGAAGTCTTTTGGTAGAATTTTTGAAGTCTATGTACAGTATCATATCATCTGAAAATAATGATGAAAATCTTCCTTTCCTATCCTTATTTTTTTTCTTTTTCTTACCTAATTGTTCTGCTTAATGTTTCTATAACTATACTGAATAGGAGTGATGACAAAGGTATCTTTGTCTTGTTTCTGATTTTAGAGTCAAAACCTCCAGTTTTTCTTTTTTTTTTTTTTTATTGGTACTGGGGATCCAACTCACAATAGTGTGTTTGCAAGACAGGCACTTATGCCACTGAGCTAAATCCTCAGCCCAAGCCTTTAGTTTTTGATGATTTACTATGATACTGGTTATTGGGTTGTCATAGATGGCTTTTATCAGTTTGAGATAAAGATCATCTATTCCTATTTTCATAGAGTGTTGCAGTATGCCAAATGCTTTCTTTGCATCTATTGAGATTATTATATGGCTTTTGTCCCTGGATCTGTTAATGTGGTCTATTACATTTTTTATTTTCATGTATTGAATCATCCTTGCATCCCTGGGATAAATCCTTCTTTGTCATGGTGTATAATCTTCTTGATGATTTTCTGCATTCTCTTTACTAGTATCTTATTGAAGATATTGTATCTCTGTTCATTAGGGAGGTTGACCTGTAGTTTTCTTTTTTGGTTAGATGATTTTTGTATCAGGGTAATGCTTGCTTCCAGGAATGTGTGTGGGTGTATTGCTTCCCTTTCAATTAAAAGAATTTGAATTAGTTGGAATGGTTTTATCCTGGGTTGTTTGATTTTATTATTTGTGATAATATGAACAGTTATTTTGAAGAAAACAAGACATTAAAATAGCTCGTGCTGATTTAATATCTTGTTTTGAAGTCCTACCATACTTTTGTTCTTCTGTTTCCATTGGTTGTATCATGTTGTATCTTATTGGATTTTATTATATGTGGTAGTATAAACAAAATTTTTATGGACAATGAGAAAATATAATAACCATTTTTCATTTTCTGTTATTTGGTCCTGAATGCCCTGTAATACTTTCATTTTTTTAATGGTTTTATACTATTGTGCTATTTTTGATACTATTGTGTATGAGGGTATGCTCAACTAATACAAGGAAAGAGACCTTATGGTATCTACTGTTACATGGGGTTGTCTTATGGTGAAATACTGTGTTGCTTAAATTGTTCTGTTCTGATCTGCTTTGTTATGTCCTCTTTTATCTTAATCTCATTAAAATTAAAAAAATTTTAAAAAAGAATTTGAGAAGTAGTGACATTAGATCTTTCCTAAATTTCTTGTAGACTTCAGCAGTGCATTAATCAGGATCTGGGCTTTTCTTTATTCGTAGTTTTTTTTTTTTTTTTTTAATTACACTGTCAATTTAATTTATTGATATTAGTTTATTTAGAATTTTTATATATTCTTAATTCAGCTTGATAGTCTATGTGTATCAAGGAATCTGTCCATTTTTTATTTTTCCCATCATATTATAGTAAAGTTTCTTGAAGTATGTATTGATAAGATTCTGAATTTCTACTGGAAAAAATCTGCCATAGTGATTTCAATCTTTTCTTTCATAATTGCATGGATTTAAATCTTATCTTTCCTTTTTGGATAAAGTTGGCTAGGGTTTTGTCTATTTTAACTTTTCAAAGAACTAACTCTTCAATTCATTTTCCTTATATTGTTTTCTCAACTGCATTAATTTCTGCTCTAATCCTTATAATTTACTCCCTAGTTCAAGCTCTGGAACTGATTTGTGCTTCTTCTGAAATCTTAAGGTTCAACATTATGTTGTTTGTTTGAATTTACTGTTTTTCTGATGCAGGAATTCAATGTTATAAGTTTCCCTTGTAGGATTTCTTTCAATCCATCTATTAGTTCTAATCTTTTATCATTTAATTGGAGAAACTATCTAGTTTTCCCTTTAATTTCATGTGTGACCCTTTTGGTTGTTCAGAAGGGTGTATTTAATGTCCACGTTTTTATTTAGTTTTTTTTTTTTTTTGGTTTCTTTTGCCATTGATTTCCAATTTCATTGCACTGTGATCTGATAATATGCATGGAATGATTTCAATTCCTTTGTATTTACTAAAGCATGTTGTATGATCTAGTATGTGGCCTATTTTGGAGAAAGTATGGGGTGTAGCTGAGAAGACTGTATTCTGATGCTGTGACATAGAACACTGTATATATCTATTAAGTTCATTTGTTCAAAGTTTAGTTCAGTTTTGATATTTCTTTGTTGATTTTTTTGTCTACTTAATCTTTGTGTTTCTAATAGTGGCATATTAATGTACCCCAATACAATTGTCTTGACTACTTTTTAGGTTTGTTAATATTTGTTTTATATAACTGGGTATCTTGGTATCTATATTTATAATTGTTTTCACTTTCTCTTGAATTGTTTGTTTAACAAGTATATAGCAACTTTCTTTGTCTTGCTTGATCTTTAAATCCACTTTGTCTACAAATAGCATAGCTACTTCTGCTTTTTTCTGGGCTCCTGTCCCATGGAGTATTTTTTTTCCTTCCTTTGATTTTAGGTATATTCTTTTTACATTAACTGTGCTTCTTGTATTCAATATATTATCAAATCTTTTTTGGTCCATTCTGCCAGTCTATTTCTTTTAATTGATGAATTAAGGCCATTTACATTGATGCTTATGATTAATATGTATTAACTTGTCATGTTAGTTTTGTGTTGTCAGTTCCCTTTCCTTCCCCTCCACTCAATTGTTTGACTTGCCTAGTGGATTCATTCTATTGGCGTTCATGGATTTATAGTCTTCATTATCTCTTTCTAGAATATCCTTCTGAATTTTTTTGGTGTTCTATTTTGGTGATCATGAATTTCTTCATGTGTTCTTTATCATATAAGGAACATATTTCTTCATGAATTTTGAAATGTGGTTTTGCGGTTTATATCAATTTGGATTGAAAGTTGTTTTCATTTAGGTCTTGAAATAATTCACTCCAAGCTCCCCTTGAATTAAAGGCTTGGTTGTAGAGTTGTCTGTGACTCATATGGGCTTTCTTTTGTCAGTGATTTTTTTTTTTCTGTTACAGCTTTCATTATTCTGTTCTTGTGTTGAATTTCTGGAATACTGACTATTGCATGCCTTGATTTAGTTTTTTTGATCAAGACTAATTGGAGTTGTATGTGCATCATATCTCTGAATGTTTAATTCTTTTTCCATTCTTGAGAAATTTTCTGCCATTACTTCTATGAATAAGTTTTTATGTCGTTTGCTATCTTCTGATTTTTCATTGATTTTTTAACCAATTTTGTATTATTATTCTTTGCATGATCTAGAAGCTCTTTGATTGATTTTTCATGGTCCCTTGCTATTTTTAAGAAGTCTTTCTTTTCATGTTTACTAACCACAAACTTGTTTTTTTTTAGTTCTGATAGTCTGCCCTCACATTGTTTGACTCTTCTGTGTATGCTTTCAATAGAAATTTTAATCTTCTGGACATCTGTTTGAATCTTTTCATGGAATCCACTTCTCTCCTACTTTGAGCATTCATCATTTCTATCATTTTCCTGAGCACCTATATTTTTATCTGTATCTACTCTTGATTCACTAACAATGTCCTTTATTATTATCATCATCTCTAGTCATATGAAAAATTATTTCTAATTAATTTTTTTCTAAAGTTGCATTCATCTGCTTTGTTACTTCCACTGTTAATGTTTCATAGATTTCAGGTGAGTGGCTTTTGACTCATTTCACCTCATTGCCCTCCGGATTTCCTTGGGTGAGCTGGAGGTCTGCTATTGCATGTTGTTTCCATGTCTTTTCATTGTCTATTTTTTAACATTTATTTTATATATTGATGCGTGTACACTGGTTTATATGTGTGT
The DNA here is from genome assembly GCF_034190915.1 of Cavia porcellus. Classification (NCBI taxonomy): domain Eukaryota; kingdom Metazoa; phylum Chordata; class Mammalia; order Rodentia; family Caviidae; genus Cavia; species Cavia porcellus. The sequence goes on from NW_026947486.1 coordinate 72,977,552, forward strand.
GTGTGTTACTAGTTTCAAGGATGCTTTAAAAGGTGAATACTTTTCAGAGATTTCTTCTAGTTGTAGCTGGATTTTGGCTTCTGAGACTGTCACAAGACCATTCTTCAATTTATTATGGATCAGAAGTTGCTGTCTCTTTGATCTACCTCATGATTCTTTGGTACTAAACTACAGTATTATTGCACAGACAATATCAGTCTTAGCATATGTTATGGTTGGTGTCTAGATGATTGTAACCCAAGGTCTCATATGGTCATGGGAGGGGATTTTTCAGAATTGGCTAGATGTAGAGAGAAAAAGTGTAGTGTTTATGGGTTCTCATGTGTTGTTGTTTGGAGATGTTCTTTTTTCTGGAGAAGCTAGCTTCCCTGATATGAACTCTGCCATTATCATTGGAGGAGCTTGAGACCTTGTCACTGAGAGTGGCTGTGGTTCACTTTGGGGGAGATCTGGTTCTTATGTTGAGCATCACTTCCTGGCTCTGGAAGGGAAGATGTGTGCTGTTTAATCTCCAGGAGAAGCTTGTCATGCTGTCTTATTGATATGAACTCAGCTGTTTTTCTCATCAGAGGAGCTTGGGACATCATTGTCACTGAGGATGGCCATAGTGCTTTTCAGGGGAGCCCTGGTCCTTATTTTGAGCATTACTTCTTGACTCTACTAGCTTCCATCACTGACCTTTGGACCTTCTCAGTTTAGATCCATAAAACAAACTTTCATGAGTCATTGTCGTGGACTCTAGTCCTCCAGTTGAACTCACGGGAAGCATTGTCATGTACTCTAAGTCTTGAACTCAACTCATGCAGGATATTGCTGTGGGATCCAGACCCTTGGTTGGATTTTCAAGGTCTTTAATGTTGTGGACAGATTTCCTGCACTTTCTTGTATTTAATTCTGGGTGACTATCATTAAATAACATTATAAATTGTGTCCTATATGTAATTGTTCTCCTTGCAACCCCTGACTGCAACAAGGTGTGTCCCAGAACTATGCCTTATCCAGACACTGGCAGCCCTAAAATGAAGCCAACCCAAGCCTGCCGCAAATCTCAAGTTCAGCTGATCCCAACCCTAAATGGCATCCAGTCCATCACACTCTCCTGGGGATGTCTGAAATAGAGTCATTCACCAGCTGCCATAGCCCACAACAACCACTTCTCCACTGCACTGGTATGTTTTTCTATGGAGGCTTCCAGGGCCACCTCCATCACTGCACCTCTGTTGGCTTGGGCCTCCTCTCACAACATGAGACAGAAGTCAGGGAGAGGTTTCAGTTTACTATTTCCCTTTTCCGCCTTGAGGTCCATCACTTCAGTCTCCCCATAGACTCCAATTCACCCTTCAGAACTTTCCTGGGTTTCAGGGATCCACCTCCCTCCTTCTTCTCTTCCCCAAGGATCTATACGCAAACTTCTGGACTCCCAATCTCAGACAGGCTGACATGCCACCACTCACCACTCCACCATCTTCATGGAATTCTTGGTAGCAAAGTTTTATTAATGATAAGAAAAGAAACTAGCTCTGCAGAGTGAATCTGGGCCAAGTAAAAGTAGGAAAAGTAGTTCACCCTGCAACATTAATATAGGTCACCACACAAGAGAGATCACACGGGGAAAAACTCAGTGTGAACTGTGTTTTTTTGTGTTATTCACTCTTCAGACTAATATCAGGTATAGATCATCCTCTCAAAAATCTCCTTGTGTTTCCATGAAAAGTCCATATGAAGGGCTTTGGGGACTATTCTGCATCTGTGTTTTGGGATCTTCTCATGCCTCTTTTCCTTCTTTCCCACCAGTCTTAGCCATGCCATGCCTTCCTATCACATTTTCCACTGAAAGACACATCTATATAATTCTTTATGAGACGCTAAAGAAATGGATATTTCTATCTTCTATAGTTTCTTCTGGCTGGAAGGAGTTGTAGACTCTACTTATTGGGGATTATGAGCTCTCCAACTGCCTTGAAGTGCTGTGGCAAAGTATCACAGAAGAGAAATATGAGGTCAAAAATGCATTCTAAACTGTAGGTAAGACACAAGGTGCCTGAAGGATCTATTCATTTCTGGGCCAGTAATTGGCCCTCTGGCTGTTCTTTTCTGACTTATATTTGCAAAGTGTGACCAAGACTGGGAAAGAAAGAAAAGAAATAAATTTCAAGCAGGCTTGTACATCTCCTCCAGCTAGAAGAAAAAGACAGAGGCTGTGCATCCTCCACTACCACACACATAGGGGTGCACATAGCAGAAAGATGTTCCTGACATCATGGAAAAAAATCCTTGGGTCTCCCTAGGGGAGAAAGACAGAGAAAGATGAAAAAACACTTTATGGCATTTTAGAGAGAAACCAAACCAAACCAAAGCAAACCAAACCAAACAAAACCAAACAAAACTGTACCCCAAAGGCCTTACCTGTTCTCCCAACAAGCCAACTGTATTATTGGATTTTGGGGCACTGCAGTCTCCCCGAGGTGGTTTTCCAGATTCCTTCTGTCCTGGGCAAAGAATTCATTAAAGTGCTAATGATGGCAAAGTTTTATTAAAGATAGAAAAAGAAAACATCTCTGCAGAGCTAGTTTGGGACCAAGTAAAAGTAAAAAAAAAAGAGGTATATATAATAGCATGAGTGTGGGCCCCCATGCAGGAGATCACTGGCAAAATCTCAGTGTAGACTCTCTTTTTTGGATCACTCACGTAGGCTGACATCAGTTCTGGGCCATCCTATTGAAAACCTGCTTAACTTCTTACAGAACGTCCACATACGGGGTTTTTGGAACTGTTCTGCACACGTGTTCTAAGATCTTTTTCTTCTTTTCCCCTTTTCCCAGCCAGTTTTAACCATGATGTACATTCTTTTTTCAAAATGTAGATAGTAGCTGAATCTTCCAAGAGGTCAGTTTAAGTTAGCATAGGGAAATTCACTGTACTTTAATCTTTACATGGAAAGTAACTTTTGGAATAACTAACCAATTTTTTTGTTTGTTTTTATGTCTCTATACACCTACTACTCATGTTGTAGAGTGGAGTTCTCTGAACTTCTGTTCTGATGGTTGTCTAATTTTGATTTCTGTTTTTCAGACAACTTTTAAATTTATTTTATCCCAAGGTTTTGTGAGATAGTGAAGCATGAAATGCTATCCTGGCTCATTTTACTACATTCTACACATAGCCAGGCCAAGATCTTTCAAATGATTCAAAATTGAGTAATTAAAAATAAACTAGCACAGTACTGATAAAAGTATACCATTTTTAAGATTTTTAAGAGTACAATAAAAACATCACAAATATTTTGCCCCTGAGTAAATGAAAATCACATCCAAACATTCTTCCAGAAAAAAATTATAAAAATGAGGTTATCAATTACTTTTTACTTGTATATGTGTACAGTACATAATGTTTACATTCATGTTAGACAGTAGGCACATGTATTTAACATGTTTTGATTTTTTTACTCCCCATCTCCTCCCCACCCTCTTTCCTCCCTTCATCTTTAGATTCCTTTCCTCCTTTTCTTTTTTATTTTTTTTTAGTTCATGTTTTTGACACATAATAATTACATTAATTGTGAGTAGTTGGTTCAGGTGAATGGTACATCTTAATTATTTTTACATTTCTCCCTTCTGCATATCTTGGTCCCCTTCTCATTTGTAAAAGATCTATCTCCTTGTTTCCTTTTATCTGGTTTTATTTTTATTTTTCCCTTTATTTATACAAAAATGAAGTAATACCTTAAATGAAAAGCATAAAGCACAGATTAATAAACCATGGAAGAGAGATGATACAACAGAATAAGATGAAATTTGAACTGATAAAATACATAAAAATTGTCAGATTCTGAGTACTTCCCCACACTGTAGTGGGTGTTGAAAGCCCAGGGCCTTTACACTGAGCTAGGTACCTAAATCTTTTATTTTGACATGCAGTCCTGATAAGTTGCTGAGTTGCACAGCCTGGATCAAACTTACAATCCTATCTCAGAATGCCAGAATGGTGGTATAACAGGCATGTAGAATACATTTGGGGTTTATTTCAAGATGGAATACATAATATTTAATTTTCTGGTGGATTAGATGTAGTGTAAAAATTGTATTGGCCCAGTTCAATGTCTTGATATGGTCCTTAGGAATACATTTATATGGTTGTGTTTTTCTGTAAAATTTGCAAAAACAGGAACGTTTAACTTATTGGTTAAAATTGAGCAAGATGGCTGTGACTATTAATTCTATGTGCCATCTTGGATAAACCATGTACTCACTTGTTTGGTCTAATGCCTACTCAATTGTTATGAAAATATTTTTAGATGTGGTTAATATTTAAGTCAGTAGACTTGGTATTAAGATTACAATGTAAGTAGGTTTCATATGATCAATTAAAGGAGTCCAAAGACTGGATTCCAAAAGTAAAAACAATTCTGCTTCAAGATTACAACATTTATTCTTACCTGAATTGGTAGCCTGTGGGTCTACTCTGCAGATATCTGACTTGCCAGGAACATAATCACAATAAAAGTCAGTTTAATCTCTCTCTCTTTATCCCTCTCTGTCTCCATTTCTGACTATCCAATTTGAGTTCTCCATTATAATTTCTCTGTTGTTGAGATCCAACAAGGGGAAATCAAGTTGGATATATATATTTAATTTTAGTGAGATATTCATGTGTTTCATGTAGTTTTCTGCCAGTCTTGGCCATATATTACTTATTACTAAACCATCTCAGTAAAAGAATGACTCTAGAAATACCCCTACTGCTTGCTCAGCTGACTTTTTCCAACATGGTAATAATAAGGTGCAAAGTCAAAGAGCTCTTATCACCATATGAATCTGTCATATGGTACTTGACACTCCATGTGGTACTGGATGAGAAATTATATTTGAAATCTATCAATTAAGAAGCTATTTTGTAGCCAGATGTAGTAGTGAAACTTGTAATCCTAGAACTCTGAGAGGCTGAGACAGGAGGAACAGAAGTTTGAGCCCAGCCTTAGTGACTTAGTGAGACCCTGTCTCAAAATAAAAAATAAAACAGGGCTGGGGAGCAACTCAGTGAGATGGCCTTAAGCTTAATTGCCAGCATTTACAGAAAAGTGTGAAGAATGTTCAGGTGTCATTAAAGCCCAGTTATAAAAGTTCTCTTTGTTAGTAATATACTCAACAATACAATGTATACAACAACTCATTGTGTTTTATTTATATTTGCCTTGATTACTTCCCTTTTACTTTGTCTTGTTTGCGCCACTTGTTATGTATGGATAAATGCAAATTAATACACACTTATGGTTTAAAAGGTATGTTAACTGTCCTATTTTCTCCATTTTTCTCAGATTTTTCCTTAACATTTATTCGTTTGAATCAGTTTTCTTTGAAAAAGGATATTCATAGTAAGAGAAGGCAGTCAGTATGGTGCAGAGGAGTAAATGAAGTGTCAATTCTAGACAGAACTATTAGGAAGAAATTGAGGTTTGATGAATAGACTTACAGGTCTATAAAATATTTTCAGTATATTGAGATTTTAAAATGTCTTTTATTTGTATCCCATAGACAATTTTATATACATTTAAAAATATGTATGGCCTCAGCAGCAGTATTTAGTCTCCTGGAATCATGAAGTGATTCATGGAGAGCCAGACAAGATGTTAGAAATCATAATCCAGTGACTTCATATTACAGAAGTCACTGGAGCTATATGATCTGACCAAAATCACAAATGTGGTTGTGCTGAATTGATAACTGGTGGTCAACTTGTAATACCAGCTGAACTGAATCAGTGTGGTGTGGAGTGTGAATAGCCCACTTTAGGATTGTTTCAAAAATAAAAGTGAAAACTGGAAAAGAAGAGTTTTGTGTTGCTGGCTCTCCTTTTACCATTGCCAATGGTAAAGCTCCTGGAGGAGCTTGTCAAGCTTCTTTCCTGATAAGAACTTGGTGTTCTCATTGTCAGAGGAGGTAGGGACAGTGTTGTTGCTGAAAATGGCTGCGGTTCTCTTTGGGGGAGCTCTGGTCTTTACTTTGAGCATTGCTTCCTGGCTCCAGAGGGGAAAATGGTGGGCTGTTTAATCTCCAGGAGAAGCTTGTCATGCTGGATTCCTGAAATGAACTTGGCTGTTATTGGAGGAGCTTGGGACCTTGTTGTCACTCAGCATGGTTGTGGCAATTTTGAGGGAAGCCCTGGTCCTTACTTTGAGTGTTGCTTCAGGGCTCCAGTGCAGAACCCTCAGATGACACAGATCCTTCATCTTGCTGGCACAGAATTTCTAGCTTCCACTATTGAACTTTGGGCCTTCTCAGCACAGATTCATGAAACAGATTTGCATGAGTTATTGTGGTCTCTCGGCCTTAAGTTGGACTTGTAGAGAGCATTGTCATGGACTCCAGGTCTTCCACTGGACCCGTTCAGGACATTGCCACGGGATCCAGGCCCTCAACTATAAAATAATACTATAAATTATATGTCTTATATGTAATTGTTGTGAGATCCAGGCTCTCAGCTGTATTCCTTGTATGTTAATATGTGGACAGATTTCCATGATAAAATAATACTGTAAGTTATTTTTCCTGTCTGTAACTGTTTCCCTTGCAATTCTAAACTACAATAGTGGTTGTGGTTGTTCACAATGACTATAAGCTGTGAAAAGCAATAATAAAAGAACCAACAACATGCCCTGTTTGGTCAAAGCAGTAAATCCAACTATGTACAGTCATATTTCAAGAGAATAATCAGCCACTTTGCTGTAAGTATTGAGGATGAATGAAGAAAGTAAAGTGGTAGCCAGATGTGGTGGTATATAACTGTAACACTGGCACTTAGAAGGCTGAGACAGGAGGACTGAAGATTGTTGGAGGGCAAAATAGGATAAATAGTAAGTTCAAAGCCAGTATAAATTACAGGAGGTCCTATCTCAAGAGAAACAAACAGAAGAAAAAGAAAGAAAGAAAGAAAGAAAGAAAGAAAGAAAGAAAGAAAGAGAAAGAAAGAAAGAAAGAAAGAAAGAAAAGAAAAAATTGTTTCCTACTAAATTAAAGATAAATATGATAGTTAATACTTAGGATTTACTCATTTGACCATAGGCAGTTAGGAGACTATTATGTTTCAGGTGAACGTAGGATGGGAAAGGAAGCAAGATAAATACCAGCAAATAACTGGCAAGTGTTTCTACTGATATGTAGTCTCTTGAGGTACTAAATAAAATCCTCTTGGACAACTTGTTGAAATCTAAATTCCTGAGTTTTAGAGGATAACTCAGGATTCCTGAGTTATACAGGATAAGCATCTCGAGGGCCAAGGTCACGGAGTATGCATTAAAAACAGTAAACAACTAAGGCAATCCTAAGATGGATGACTTAGAGAAGACTTCAAGAAATGCTTTCTATTCCACTCATGTGGAATCTTAAAAATTCAACCTCATGAAATCTGAGAGCAGAATGATGGTTATCAGAGTTTGAGAAAAGGAGGAGAGGGAAGGATGAAGAGAGGTTGATCAATAGATACTAACATACAGCCAGAAGCTGGAAGCTCTGGTGTGCTATTGCATAGTAGGTAACAGTGATGTATGTTATATCTCATAAAGGAAAGAATACTGAATGTTTTCACTGTTGGGGTCTGTACCTAGACCCGCAATCCCCCAAATGGGTACACAGTGAAGGCTCAAAGGAATGAGACACACGGCATGGCCTTTAGGCTGCAAGAGGAGTGAGATCCTAGGTAGAGCTTGTAACTCTTCTGGCTGGCTAACTGGTGCTGGGCAGCCCATATTTAATCCGAATAAGCAAGGAGTTGAGTGGACAATGGAGGAAACCTGAACAGGATGTTGGGAGGGGTTTAAGGACCTCTCAGAGCAACAGAGGATGCTAATTAAGGAAAACTATTCCCAGAAAGTCTCCAGGTGGCCTCAGCTGTGGCCTATCTTGCCACCTCATGTGTCTCCTCATTCTCAGTTCAGTCATTCCTCGGTGACGCCACAGCCCTGCACATGTATTTACCTTCAATGCTCTCCAACATTTCACTATGAAAAATTATAGATAACTGAGGAGATAGAACATGTTTATTCAGATTTCATGTTACACAATATATACATATAAATACCACATTGTATATTAATAGATACGCATATTTTTATGTATGCTAAAATAAATTTTAAAAGATTTAAAATACATTTCTCTAGATTAATATTAGAACATATAACTATTACAAAAACATGTACATTTAATGCTGTGTTGTGTTCTTTAAGCAAAACAAAATACTTAGAACAAACATGAGAATGATTCTAATGGAATGAGACTAAATATCTGTGATCTAGATCCAAACCCATCAGTTATAAAGCTTTTGTGTATATGTTTGAACTCTTGTGGCCCTCTTTTACTTACATTGCAGAGGGAAGCTTTTGAAAAATTTCAACCAGGGGAATGATGTTATGTAAATTATATTTGTCACTCACTGAGTAGAGACTGGAGTAAGAGTGAAACAAGAATAGGAAGGGAAGATCAGTAAACAGGCTTTAGACAGTCCAAACTGGTGGCTTAGAAGAGGTTGTTGGGAATAGAGTTGAAAAGAAGAAAATGGGGACTGGGGATTTAGCTCAGCGGCATAAGCACCTGCCTTGCAAGCGCGTGGTCGTGAGTTCAATCCCCCGTACCAATTAAAAAAAAAAAAAAAGAAAAGAAGAAAATAGGTTGGTTTTGAATTTATGTTTGTGTGATAGAAATGGATTGGATATAGACTATGAGAGGTGGTGTCAAGGATGACTCAAGAGTTTCTGATTTGTGATAAATGGTTAAGGTTATAAGTACTATAAATGTATTTGAGGATTTAGGTGATAGAACATGAAGCCCAGACCAGGCAGGTAAGAGGAAAAATCCTGGATAGTGGTGGTATGAGGGGACCTGACGAGTAAATACATTCAGACTAGGTGAACTTAGTAGACGGGACAGTTAGTGGCACACTGGAATACATGATGTCCACAGTGAAGTGTTGCTGAATGATGCCCAGCTCTGGCTTGGACATAAGCACAGTGGTCTGAAGAGAATGGATGCGAGGGTCAAGGGAAGTGAAGAAGGCAATAAGCTGACATCCCAGGATACTAGTTGGGTCATATCAGGGTGAAGTCATAACTGTGGTCTACGGTTCAAAATCATCAGTGCACTGAGGATTGTGTCCAAATCAGTAGATAAAGATAAATAATGATCAGTTGGATGACAGAAACATTAAGTGAACTAGAGCTTGTTGTGTGAGTGAGGAAAAAATAATTTAGAACCTACACTGGCAAGTCTTTAAGGAAAACATCCTGTTTTTCAATATGTGGATTGTAGGAGAATAAACCATCCTGTTTTCTGAGACCATAGGTTTTTTACTTAAGGCAAACTTTGAGTCTCAAAGAAATACATTCAGTGACAAAGCACGAACACGCTATCACTTTTTGTTTATTGGATTATATAGTATGGTTTCAGATATAGCACTTCCCATATTTTTCAGTATTAAATATTTCATATTTATGCATACTGAAGTATGTATAGGTAAAATGCTATGATGTCTGGGACATGCTTCAAGATAATCAAAGGTAGATGGGTAGCAGCCATTAAATGAAGCCTAATTGGTTATTCATTGACAATTGTGCAGGATCAATAATGGGTCCTTAGAGGCACCTTAGCTATTCAGTTTATAATTGTTGGAATTTTTCATAATAAATTGTTAAATAAACCACCTCTTTATGAACTCAGCCCATTGGTTTGGCTGATATCTTTTTATATTCTAACTTTGTCATGTTCTCTTACCCTCGCTTTCTGAGGTCCACAGGGACAGGTACTGATCGCTGTTTTACTGGTAAACTCCTATCTTGTTAAGGAATTTGTCCACCGGTAAACATATGCTTAGTGGCATATAGACATAGGACTATAATTCCAGACTCTGGTGCCTTCTACACTACTACTTTCAAAACCAGAGTTTGTAAGTTGCCATTAGGTTATTAAAATACACAGCAATTTTCTAGGGCCTTCAGTCTGACTACAGGTCTGACAAAGTGAGATTGTCTTTGCACATGTATTCCTTCTATGTGAAATGCTCTTCTGCAGCACCTTGTACTCTAGGTAAACATCCACATACGTCCTTCAAAGTTCATGTTAGTTAGTCCTTCTCTACTGCCTTGTCCCATCCCTCTCTGCATTAGTGCTGTATCTTTTTCAAACTTCTGCCATTTCATACATCACAATGAATTGTATTCTTTTAAAGAGACTATGAACCATATTTTAAAAAAATGCATTCTAGTCATTTTTCCAAAATGGCAACATCTAGTAAGTAGTTACCCAGCAACATGCATGCCTAAATCCATTGGTAGAGGTGACTGGCAAATGAAAAGCCATGGGGAGCAAAACAGACATGGCCAACTTGGTCTATTCATACATCTGAGGAGTTATCTGTGATATAGTATGAAATCTTAATTTTGGAGAACATGCTTTTCTTCTTGGAAAATATTGTTATCAGACTTTTCATTGAAATATCAATTTACAAAATGTTCCAAGACCAAAACATTTGCCTTTTCTTTCCTTCAATAAAAGCCTTCCTGCACAGGAAGATGCAGGTGGAGAAGGTGGGAAGCAGGAGTGTTTTTCATCCAGCTATGTAATTCACATAAGCTTATATGGATCACTGAACCCAGTAGGGAAAGCCCACAGGAAGGGAAATGAAGAGGCAGACACTGGATTAAGTGTTGTCATTCTGGATAATATTTAGAAATGTTTCTACAAGGCAATGTTATACATTTTGAAAGAACACTTGCTTTTTTTCCCCATGAGTTAGTGCTCATTAAGAACAAGAGACAAGATATTTCTGAAAGGGATGTGTTTCAAAGCTTTGTAAGAACATATGGTTCACTTTATATTATCTTATGTGTCCTCTCTCCCCAAAAAAGATTTTTTCCATAGGGTTTTCAAATAACTTAGAATATGGAAAATAAAGTTCAGGATAAATCAAACTTACAGTTGAATTAACTGTATGCCCCTACCGTATCCCTTTTGCAACACCTATCAAGCTAATCATCCTGAGAATATGTGTCATTTCAAAATTCTTTGAAATATTTTCCTTATTACACCAGTTTGAAACTTATGGTAAACAGGAGGCACACAAAACTTAGCATAAAGGCGACCTTAACATTTTCAGTGAAAAGCTAATTTATTTTTAAGTTTTGATTTGCATTTAATGCTTGAGACCATACTCATAAGCGAAATAAATCAAACTCACATGTACAAATACTGAAGTTTCCCTAGGGTAAGAAATGGTAAGAATACATAAAAGTATGTGGTAATCATAATTCCCCATTATATTGTTTTGAAGCCTTATGTTTTCATTCAATAATTCGAATGGTTTTATTCAGGGGTGTTTGATTTTATTGTCTGTGATGGTATGAACAGTTTAAAGAAAACAAGACATTATAATAGCTAGTGTTGATTTAATATCAGCTCGTTTTGAAGCCCCATCAAGCTTTTGTTTTTCTGTCTCCATCGGTTTTATCATGTTGTATGTTACTAGATTTTATTATATGTGATAGTATAAACAAAATATTTTATAGTCAAGAAGATAATATAGAAACCGTTGTTCGTTTTCTGTTAGTTGGTTCTAAATACCCTGCAATACTTTTACCATCTTGAATGGTTTTACACTGTCTTGTTATGTTTGATAGTATACGAAGGCCTACTCAAATATTTCAAGGAAAGAGATACTATGGTAACTACTGTTATGTTGGGTTATCCTGTGGTGAAACACTATGTTGCTTAAATTTGTCTGTTTTGACCTGTGTTGTTATGTCCTCTTTCATCTCAATCTTCACTATATATATATATATATTTTAATAAAAAATAATAAGCTCCCTCAACTAAAACTTAAAAATTGGCATAATAACAAAGACACAAAAGGAATATCAAGGAGTCTTCCAAAATGCTAACCAAAGGATGAATTCTCTATCTTGAGGGGCCATGGTTTTACTTTTTGGAACCTGGATATGAAAAGATGCAAATTAGAGAATGTGGCCTGTGGTGTTATTAATATTCTATAATTTATAGTCACACTGTATACTTTCAAAGGAAATGCTATTGCATAATGCCTTTGAAAGGCAATTTCATTGAGCACTGAATTGAAAGTAATCTTCTGTATAACACAAATAAAGTCTCTATAGGGTAAATACAAAAGCACATTCCACACACGACTGCATTTTAAAATAGTTAACTTTATTGTCAGTGAAAAGATAGGCACAAATAGATTTAAACCGGCTTAACTTTATTGGAACTAGTTCCACTGATTACAGAATGAGATCATAATCATTATGGGACCATATATATCTTAAACTACAGGGAATTTTTTTCTCTAGCCATCTGCCCACCCCAGCTATCCATTTTACAAACATTAATCACAAGAAATGCCAGAAGGAGGTCTGATAGCTGCACATAACCCATCATTGTCACAAGATGAAAATAAACAAACTCCTGACACTTGGCCTACTGATGATAGATGACACTGAAAGATACATTTCCAAGGATCTTGGTGGGCTGAAATTGGTGACAATTAGCCCACAGCTAATTTGAAAACATTGTCAGTAAAATTATATACACTGAAAGTAACATATCCCATATGTAAATGGGCATTTGAAATAACACAATATTGTATGGCTAACAGACATGAAATTAGTGCTAAAGCATACACTTGAAGCTGCTGCCCTATTTAAGCTCTTCACTAAAAGTAGTTTGTATGATCAGCTTATTCACTTTCTAATTTATGCCTACCTAACAGTATAACAAAAAGAGAACATGACATGTCTTTTGCTATGTTTCTTATGGAAGATGATGTCAAATATTTCAGATTCCTGTTGTCCCATCACCCTAAAGCTCAGAAGCAGCATTGAAGTTAAATCCTTCATTAAGACAATCAAGATACATATTTTAAAAAGAAAGCTCAAGCTACTTTTATTTCCAAAACTTTAATAGAGGGATTTTATATCAAGTAAAGGTCATGCTAAATAAATTCTCCTATACATGGGACATTGGGGTACAACTGAATTAGAAGGTCCCCATAGACCACCAGGCAGTACAAGTTAAGACAACAAGGTTATCCTCCCGTCCTGAGGTGCCAATAAAATGCATAGATAAATGAGAGTTCTGGAAGATACCCGAAGTGTTACAACCATACAGTTGCAGAAAGATGACTGACTTGAGGTTTCTCCCATAAGTCTAAATGTTTGAAATACTTAGTAAAGATTTTCTAAAAGGTGGAATCTGTCTTCCCTACAGTAGGACACACTGGCATGGTCTCCTTTCATCTCTTAGATGTAAAATGTTAATTTAGCAAATTACCTAGGACTAAAAACTGAGCAGAGACAAATTGCCACTGGTATGAAAGGGCAGAGAAATTCTGGAAAGTGCAAAATACTATTTACGGAAGTATTTCTTCCTTTCCATAAAACTCAAAAGCCTAAATAGATGGCTGCCACACAGTGTGGAATGTATATTTGTCACCTTACAGAATGTGATTACAATCGTAGCTCTCAGAGCCAGCAAAATATTCTGGCAATGAATTCTGCCAATGAAATTTTATTTTTATTTACTTGCTCATATAAAAGTGACCTCTCCTGAAATTTGGTGTTTGGGTCTTTTTCTCCTTATGACTAAAAGTAGTATGAATGAATATTAACACAACTGCATTTGGAGTTTCTACTTGGCATTCACTTTATAACTGAAGATTAATCACTTCATTATTGAAAGTGTGAAAAGACTGGCTGACAACTGCATTGCTTTCCCTCTTGCTTCTTCCCCAAAACCAACACTATGAAAAAATATTGGTAAATACACTATTTATATACTCACGGGAGAAGCCTATAAGGAAACCTGAGGCACCCAGTCTCAGAGAGAGAAAAGTAAAGTTGATTTCTTAGGTGAATATTTCATATGATTCAGGGTTGAAATAGGATCGAGAAAGGGAAAACCTTGTACAAGGCACTGCAACATAGACAAAATAGAAATTCACAACCCTGGAAAAACTATTCAAGCCAGGGATAATTTTAAGTACATGTAATCTGGACCATGAAGATGCCTTTTCTTAAAACAGGCTCTTTCCTATGTATAAAAGAGTTCCCCTCCCAAAGCATGATAATTGGCAGAATAAACATATGTGCTATGTGATCTTGAGAAAGCGACTGACCCTCTCAAAGTCTGAGATTCTTCATCACTAAAGTTAGAGGAGATAGGATTATATTGCCAAAGTTCCTTCCTGCCACTATGGCTCATGACATAATGTATCTTCTATTAATGTGGTTTCTAACTAACACATTCCTAAACCTCTAATCCCTCCCCCTTACCTAATAATCCTTCTCCCTTTACCCTTGCTAAACACCTGGAAATTGATGTTAATGACACTATCTGTAGATTTGTCACTTAAATGAAGGGCAGAGAGGTGACACAGGGCAAGGACCTGTGGCAACTTGCATCCCTCTGGGACACCTTGAAGGCAGCCCTATGGCAAGTCTTTATGGCTGCAGCTTCCTTTGGTCTCTACCCACATGCATATTATCACTGCTTCCCAAAGGGATCCCGAGATGGAATCACTGGTGATGAAAAGAGGTAGTTAAGGAGCCCGCTACAATCAATCACTCCTGACTGCAGCACAGTACTTTGGACTTCTGATGCTACTCCCTCGGAGGTGATAGTCACATATGCCTTTTAAGACGAGAAAATTAAATCAAAGGAGTTATTTTAAAGTAGTCACCAGAAATTCAAAGCATTCAACCTGTCAGCAAAAATGCTTCCTTGTTTTGCAAATTACTGGCCATTGGAGACTGGTGATGCAGCCTGTGAATGTATGTCTCGAAGAAATAAACATTAAGCTGACTGGTTTTAGGAAAGGCAAGTAAGCTGTGTTCATGGCTACACCCAACTACAGAAGTCTGCATGTGGCAGCTCATGCAACTCTCAAACAAAGCCTATGATGTCTATAATTATTCAAGAGAAAGGAAGTTATGCATCACTCAGTTAATTTACTTTTCTAGCATCTGAAAGCAATATATTAATCCCAAATGCATAAATTATTCTAGAGTACATATGTGAATGTATGAGCCTCCAGGAGGGAAGCAAAAGAATCCACTTCCAAAGCACCACTAATATGAAGACAAGCGTAGTCTACTGGGGTGTGGGTAGCTGGGCCACTGGGAGGGAAAATTAGCTCCAGCACCCTTCCATATCCCAATACTCCCTATCTTTCCTTCAGCTTACACAGCTCTTAAACTATTTCTTTACCTGTGCCCACGGTGAGAGCTTCCTGTGGTTGCTGTCTAGATAGTAACTAGACAAAGAGAACACATGCTTAATCTCTTTCTGGTTTCCCACTTCTAAACTACATGTTACACATTGTATTCGACACATATTGTGCTCTTTCATAAAAATGATCTCAAGTATAAAAACTGAAATGAATTTAAGAACATTGCAAATATCAATGTATATCTATTTGTTAACTGTCCCAGTATTTGTATAAATTCCAACAATAAACTTCAGAGCACATTCTGATTAACCTATCTTTTGGAGGTATTCTCTATGTATACCACATTAGACTGGAGTTCATATGATATTATTTAAGTATTATATTGTTCCAATAAAAAGTCCCTTTAAAAAACATCCCCTCCCCCAAACCCTTGCCTTCACTCTCAAAATAAGAATAAACAAAAGGGGGCACATGAGTAAAACTCTTCTTGCTGATAAACTGCAGGCTCTCAATTGGGCCATTTAGATGAGATATTCCACCATCTCTGCATCAGGCTCTTGTCCCAGGATCTGAATAGCAGTTTTTCTTTCCAGAGTACTGGAGTGCAAAACAGAACCATCTGAATGGAAACAAGAGGTTAAAAAAACACTTAAGGACAAGATAAAAACCCATCATTCTTCAAACACAGTATTAGAACCCTTATGAATCCAAAGGTAGGTGAGACTTGTCTGCAACACTCCTTCCCACCCTGCATTGTTTTACTGGAAGAACAGTCTCCTGTGCCTGTTCCTATCTCAGCAAATAAAAAGAAGTCATTTACAGACTCCTCTCTTCTCTGAAAAAATCCTTTTGGAACATGAAAACTCAGTCCAAATGAACAATTTTATCTAAATATTAGGCACTGACAAACAAGTCTGGTTTTTTAATATTTCTTTCCCCCCTCCCCTTAGTAGTGGGACTGATTCTCAGGACACTCTACCACTGAGTTACGACCCCAGACATTTTTATTTTGTACTTTTTATCTTAAGGCAGAGTCTCACCAAGTTGCCCAGGCTGGCATCAAATTTACAATTTTGTGGCTCTGACCTCTTGAGTAGCTAGGATTACAGGGCATGGACCATAGTAGCCCAGCAAACCAATCTGCATTTCAGGGCAGACTCCAAAGCTGTCTGCTGCAGAGAATGATTATTACCTGTGTTGTCTGGATTGCAGGTCAAACTTGGTACAGACAAATGATATGTTCCAGAACCAGTGGTAGCTGGAGTTGCAGGAGCCTCAACCTGAGCCAGAGCTGGAGCTGCAGTTAGAGCTGGATTAGGAGCTACAGCTGAAGCTGGAGTAGGAGCTACAGCTGGTGCCGAAGTTGGTGCCTGAGTCTGAGCCTGAGCAGAAATCTGAGCCACTCCTGGAACTGGAACCGGAGCTGAAGCTAGAATTGGAGCTGGAGCAGCTGGAGCAACCTGAATAGCAGCAGCAGCAGCAGCAGGAGCAGGAGCAACAGCAGCAGATGCAGCAGCTGGAATCTGAGCAGCAGCAGCTGGAGAAACAGCAGCAGCAATAGCAGTAGCAGTTGCTGGAGATGGGGCAGCAGCAACAGCAGCTGGAGCAGCAGCAACAGCAACTGGAGCAGCAGCTACCATAGTGATGGTGTTGGTGGCTGCACTGGCAGTGTTGGTGGTGGCGGTGACAGTGATGGGAGCAGCAGTGGCAGTAGCAGTAACCGCAGCAGGAATCGAGATGGGAGCAACAGCTGCAGTTTTGTTGGGCTCCGTTCCACGTTCAGTTTGAGTGCTGCAGTCTCGGCTGCCCGTCTTGGAGTGAGCTGAAAGCAGGGGAGTCGATGGAGGCACAGGCGACGGGGTGGATGAGAGAGACTCTACACGGTAGTCTCCACCCAGGAGAATACCTACAAGTGAAGGAGGAAAAGGCAGAAACCAATAGGTAATTCCAATCTAGACATCTGACTGGCTATTATCCCTTGTAGAAATTCAGGAGTAATTTGAATGGCTCTCAATTCTTCATTTTTATCTCCACTTAACCAAATATCAGAGACTTCCCATCAAGGCTAAAGTTGCTTTGAATATGGAAGATCCCTTCTGGTCCTCATTATGCAAATCCTAGAAGTATGCACTAAATTTTTAAGTGCCCTCACTATCTGTTTTATTTATTTATTTATTTTTTTAGTGATGAGGGAGTTCTACTGGATTGTCAGAATTTTTCTATTTGCTTCCAGATATAACCAACAGCAAACATCACCAGAGAGCTACAGAGCATCAGGTGTGGTCAAAGAAGTCTGTGGACACATGATTATGTTAATAATTGTGGAATCAGAACCTCTGATATGGCCATGGTTCCGCTAGATGGTTATTCCAACAAAAGGACATGAAAAAGATGAAGAAATGTATTAAAAAGAATAAAAGAACTAACATAAAACTATATACACATATATATAGCATGCTACCTCAGACTCTAAAAATTTGCCTCATATTATCTACAATGATCCTTGAGGTTTTGGTTAAAGGAGACAAAATGGACAAGAATGGCATAAAAGAGTACATTCTGCTCTAATATCATAATAATCTGGTAACAAAACCTTGCCACTGGCTCCATTTAGCTTAATGAAAACTCTGGGTCCTCCTATTGTAAAGAAAGAAAGAACAAAAATGCTGGAACTTTGAATGTTTGAATACCATGAAGGCTTATATGGGCTTTGGACAAAGGTCCTACATGGCAAAGGCCAAATCTGAGAAAATTGTTTTGAAATTTATGTTCCTTTCTGCCTAAATAGAACTCAGGATTCTTATTTTTTCAAGCTTTGTCCTCAGTGTTCTCACCATGCAACCTCACAGGGTGGAAGAGCACGTGGATGTGCAGCTAATCCCTTGGAAGGACAAAAACCTAATCTGATACACCTTTCTCTCTGGAATCTGGACCACTGCCCCCTTTCTTTGCTGTTTGGAACACTTTATATGCGTCATTATGATCTTCTCTTTGCTGCCATTACCTAGGCTCCCCTTCCAGCTCTTGTCATCTCTCTTTTCTTCCATGATGGGCACACCAGTCAGGGTGGAGGAG
The DNA here is from genome assembly GCF_034190915.1 of Cavia porcellus. NCBI lineage: Eukaryota > Metazoa > Chordata > Mammalia > Rodentia > Caviidae > Cavia > Cavia porcellus. Next base: position 72,995,846 of record NW_026947486.1, read on the forward strand.
TGAGAGAGCAAGCCTGAGCTGGCATTGGAAATGGACATCAGAGACTTTGCTGGCCGCATGGATGACAACTGCTCTGTCTTACTCGGTTCCTTCCGGGAGCGTTGCTGGAGGACTTTGATCATGGCATCCTTCTCAATAATCTGAGCATGGAGGGTCTTGATCCTAGGAGTCAAAGAAAAAGAGCAAACAAAAACTTTCATGCTATCCCTGTGTTCTGGCATCACAGTTTATATGGATTTGAGCACCCTTTATCTTTTCAACTAAGCAGTGGTTTGAGCTGAAGACAATGAATTTTGTTTCAGGTTTTTAAAAACATTCTTCTGTCCACCCAAAAGGATACATCAGAGATTCCAGGAGATGCTGCTTTCAGCTTACAAGGTCAAAGTAAAGCCTTAGATAAAAGAAAGGCTGTATATGAGAGAAACAACCTCTGAATGATCCACCACATTTAAGCAGTAAGTCTGTGTCAATTTCCCTACCTTCCAATGCCAATGGATGGAAGTTTACCATGTTACAGAGTTAACAGATAATTCTAAAAGTATATACCATGGTAAAAATGTTACCAGTGCAGCTCAGATAGATGATACATGGGTAGCAGATAAGAAGGCCTGTGAACAGAAACTCTATTTGGAATTTCACAGCGGAAATGATTGAGATAACATATCTCAAACACTAAGTAATAGGCTAGTGGGAATGAAGGTAGTGGGAGAATGCTGCATGGTTTGGTTTCCTAGTTCGGCATAAAGATGCTGGTTCTTCCCTATTGACCTATCTGGCCTCTATACCAACTTCTCAGATCCATCGGCATCCAGATCAAAGTTTTACCTGCCCTCCATGTCCAGACAACGCTTGTTGGCCATCAAGATTTCTTCCTCCTCTTTCTGAATGCGAGCTTCCAGAGCTGTGTCATAGCTTGTGTTCAGAGAGTGGCTGATGACTGTTGTATCCCTAGGGAGGGTGACAGCAGTGATAAGGATGGACTGACAACAAAATCAATTAATCCTTCTAAATCAAAGGAGGCTTTCTGGAAAGCTGTAAGTGGAAATCGATCTTGCTAGGGATGGTTGGTTTTTGGGTGACTTACTGGTAAGAACTTCCAAAATAGGAAGGTTCAGCCTTTAGAGGTTATTGGCATAAATATAGCTATAAAAGGATTCTTTGGATGTGAATAACTGGACAGACATCCTATTCAAGCTTTCTGGCAGATAGTCCCTTTGAATTTCTATATTATGCCTAAGCAATAGGAATATGTATATATTTAATTTATTATCATGACAGTTATTAAGGGAAAAGGTTAGATTTTGAAAGAAATCAGAGGGTGTGCTAAGTACTTTATTGTGACAGACTGATATCAGTAACTACACATGAGCACACGAAACACAAAAGTCACATGAGCAGCTAAAGTCAGGTTAGCATGTGAACTGGAAAAGGGCCTCTGACTCAGTGCCACTATATTCTTTATCTGACCTACATCAGAAACATTCTAGCACCAATCAGTGAGTCTATGCTAACTACTGTAAGTGATTATTCTCTTTACAGAGACCCAACTGTATAAGGGGCCACCATCTCCTATCTAAAAGTGTCTTAGGAAAAAAAAAAGTGTCTCATGCTACTAGCTCAAAGACACAATTAATAATGGAAAAGGTGTGTGTGCAGAAACAGAAAGTTGGGACAGACAGAGAGGACAAGAGAGAGACAGGTATTGAGATTAAGGAGAATGCTGATGAAATTACATAAGTCATCCAGAAAAATCATACAATAGGCTGTGAGCAATGAATTGACACTGTTTCACTGCACTTCCTATGAGAAAGAGATGCTGTTGGAGAACCCCAGGCATAGTTGTACTAGCAGACAACTATGTTCTCTCAGCTTCAAGGTTGTAACCAATGCCAATGGCAGTGAAGTGCTGAAGGAACACAACGGTGGAAAGCTGACATTAAGGATGGGGGAATTTTGCTGAGCTTCTGCAAAACCACTGCTCTCCCACATACTAGAACTTTATATGCATGGCCAAAACCATTTGTTGGAACAGAGAAACAACAAGTGCAAGGATGGGGAGGGATACAAGTGTGTCTTGTCATTTGCTAAATTTTATTAATTTTGTCAAAATATTTTTAACACATAAGAATTCTATACCTACTCTCTTGAAATTCACTTGTTTGTAGTCCTGCTGGATACTCCAAGAGGAAAGAACACTTCATGGAGCTTAAAAGCAGGCTCTGACTACTAACAACACTGGGTCAAGTCCCAGTTTCTAAGTACTCTTTTACTAAACAAGCTTTATAAGCTCTAAAACTCAGTATCTTAGTCTCTAAGTCTTTGTCTCCTCATATGCAAAATGATAATTACAGTTGTATCTTCATTTCAACAAAGAAAAAACCCAAATGTGTACATGTAGAAACATAGAGCATCAGGCACAATACAAGCACTCAACAACGATATTTGTTATTAAGTGATAGGCACATAGAGAGGAAATATTATTGCAGAGATTATGATTTAAAAGAATGCCAGCCCTAAGTATAATCCTGGAAGTGGTTCCCGCACTGCAGAGTACCAATGTGAATTAATGGTTGAGGCTTTAAAGTCAGGCCTCTTGAAAAGTGCATGGTGTCTATGGACACTGAGGAATGGAACGTACGGTTTATCACTGGGGGAACTGGTGCTGGCCTACTGCCACTTTCATTGCATAAAAGCCCATTTTGGGTACACAGAGCCCTGCCAGCTAATTGATATGGACACTGTGAACTCCTCAGAAATGGAGTCTGTGAATGTGGGGCACTTAATGAATTCCTACAGGGCTGCCAGGACTGCCTTCATCATCCATCTTCCTTCTAGAAGAGTAGAGTTACTAAGCTAATGGTTTAGGAGCAAGCAAACACAGTATTTGATAGGACAATGTCTAATAGCCTCAGACTATCCTTAAGAGCACCAGGAGAGATACTGGCTACAGTCTGAAAACAGCCTGAAAACTCTGAATTGCATATCCCTGAATGTGATATTCACCCATTTCAATTTCTTAAGGAAACAATTTCTTCAATAATTCTCAGTCATTTTGTCTCTCCTGCCTTTTTCATATTGTTTTTCCAATCATATTACACGAATTTTTCTCTAGAATGTCACCATGACCTGCTAATTAAAATATCTATTGGCCATTTAAAATTTGATTTCATCATTTCTCTGGGCAGCACCCTTATACTTACTTGGTACATGAACTCTACCATACGGGGAGCACTGTGTTTCAAATTACTGGGCGTAGGCAGAGGAGTGAGATGTGGAAAGATTAATCCACACTGAAGGAGAGTTTTGAGGGAAAACAAAAAGTAAATACCATTGTAGGAAAGAGTTTGGACTAATATTCCAATAGATACTGAAAAAATTTTTGAAACAGACAGTTTCATGTAGTTCAGGCTGCCCTTGAACTCACTGTGGAGCCCAGGCTGGCCTCAGATGCACAGCACTCCTCCTGCATCAGCCCCTGCAGTGCTAGGATCCTAAGCATGTGCCACTATGCCCAGTTAGAACTTTTCAAGGGAAGTGAAATGATCTGCACTGAGCTTTGGTACTTTAGCATTATCTTTTGCTGCACTGGTTGGAGTGTTTAAGGAGAGAGGCACTGGAATCAGACAGACCAGTAGAGGAGTCGACTGTAATAATCCCAGCAAGAGATAATGAAAACATGAACCAGTGAAGTGGCAAGGGAAGTGGAAACAGGCTGTTAAGAGGTACAACTGATAAAACTTAGGAACGATTTCAATGCAAGTGGTAGGGAAAGGAAGGAAGGAATGGGACCTTTATTATATCAAATTCAAATGGCTAAGGAAGATGGCATAGCATGTGCTGTCATGGGAAAACATGGAGATGAGGTTTGGAAAATGCTATGATGGTTTTTGTTTTAGGTAGATTGGAGTGAAAGTGTCTTCAACCAACAAGTTGTTGGAGCTTCTAACTTTAATCTTAGAGATGTTAGAATTACTAATACAGAGTTACTGTCATCCTTATTATTACAGAAGCTACAACAGATAATCAGATAAATAAGAATGTAAAAGGAGAAGAAAGCAGAGGATGAAAACTGAGAAATGCCAACAAGGAAGGAATATACAGCCATGTGTGATGCATATGAATTTCTACCACCATCTCTCCTTTTCTTGATTTCCTCCTATCCCAGATTTACTTCAGTCAAAACAGAAATAACACACCATAGGTTCAAACAAAAGCAACAAGCTGAATTGAGTCAGTAAATACAAAGTTATAAACTACATGGTTGACTGGGTATGTTATCCTATAATTCTTTTGGTGTTCTTCCAAACTAAATTCACTGTTTCTAAACTGAAACTCAAAATCTGAATTACTAAATTGGGTCTCCCGTGATTGAACAGAGACTCTTACTTGGTAGTGATTTCCCTTCATTTATATTAAGCATCTAGAGAAGACTCTCTAGGGACACAATAACATGCAGCTGCAATGCAGACAATGTTATCACATTATTTATAATATTTCTAAGTTACTAAATAGTGAGCCTCAAATAGCATCTTATTAAACAGCTAATTATCTCTATTTTGCTATCTTTGAGGCCCACCATGTTTTAGAGGCAGCAGAGTATACCAAATAAGTTGACAAAAATGTACATTTAAATCCTGTTTCGTATGCCTTTTAGTAGTCATGTGTGATCTTGGGTAAATTATTTAACTCCTCTGTGGTCAGTTTTCACCTTTGTAATATCTCAAATTGTTGTGAAGATAAATAGTAAGTATTAAGTGCTAAAAGCATCTTGAATAGCAAACACTATCTGTTTTTGATAAACTTTCCATTATCCCTTTAAACAAAATAAATATTTTTTACAAAATAAATATTTTAAATACCAAATACCCATCTGAAATAAGCAAAAATTACCTGATTTACAGATTTACTGATTTCTTATTCTGCCTCTTTCTCTCATTGTACCCCCTTAACTTTTCACCAATTTCTAAGAAAATAACTGACCAATATTATACAGTTGATGCATCTGATATCTAGGTACATCTCAGGGTGAAAGGCAATGTCAGCATCTTTCATTTGAATGAAATGCACATTCTTAAATCCTTTAAGGCCAAACCTAGCTCTTTACACACTGATCCTACCTGAAATCACTGGATCAACAGTTTTCTGAAATCAATGAGTCAATGGCTTTCTATTTGACAAAAGGTGCTCCAAAGAATCTAGATGGTTAAGGAGGTATAAACAGGCTACCTTATATGCCCTCTCACTCAAGGAAAGAAACTTGTCTTTTCTTATGCTAAAAATCTGTGTTTTATTATTAACAATGGCCCTAAATTGGAAATAACCCAAATATCCACTATCAGGTGAGTAACCACACTATTAAGTAATAAAAAGAAATAAACTATTAATATACCCATGAGCTTTAGTGAAGCTCAGAATCATTATGCTGAAGCAAGAAGTCAAATAGAAAGGGTAAGCTCAACATGAGTCATGACATTCAAGTAAAAACACAATTTTATAACAAAAACCAGATCAGTCACTGCCTAGAGAGGAAGGGATTAAGTTCACGGAACACAGGGCCACTTTAGAATGTGTTCTCTGTATTGACTTCACAGGTAGGTACAATGCTATATTCAATTACCAACACTTATCAAACTACAATTAAAAGAAGAAGTTTTTTAAAGTGTAACTAATAGTGTACTTGAATTAAAAAAAAAAAAACATTTTGTTCTTTACAATTAACACTGATATCACCCAAGAAAGATGTCCTAATAGTGAAACCTGTCATTTACCTGTGAGCCATTAGGTCTGGAATATATTAAGTTTCAGGTATTACCAGAATACATAGAAATCAAGCAAGCCATCAAAATGTAACAACTAATCTAGGGATTTATGCAACATACTTCAAAAAATTGTTTCTCTCTTTTACTACTTCTCTCTCCTTCCTTTTTTACTCATGTTCTTCCTTACTAAAATAAATTTTGAGCACTTTTCATATGCAGCCAAAAGCCTAGGCACTTAAAATTATTCTGAAAGAAAAGAAAACATAAAGATTTTACCTCCAAAAAGGGACAAAATGCAGAACCCAGGTTAACACCTACATTTACCATTGGGAGAAGAAAGTATCAAAGGGAAAAGGAATGAGAATAGAAATTGGAAAGAAAAGTAGAAGATTCTATAGATTCTGAAATGAACTTTTCTGAATATTAGCTCTCAAATCTATGATTTTATAAAGAAAAAGAAAAAAGTGAAGCAAACACCATGGCAAAGCAAAAGAGGTACTAATTATCTTTGGAAATATAATATAATCCTAGAAATGGAAGGGGTTGAAGAACCACCTATTCTAATTCTTCCATTTTATAGGAATTAGAATCCTATCTCAGCCTCTTCTGTGGGCTGGATTAATAGCATACAAAAAAGGCACAGTGTCTATATCTAGAACACATGCTATAGAATTACTAGAAGATGTCCCTACTAGATTGGATCTGGTTATGTTTTATCATTTTAAATAATAAGCATGAATATTTTGCTGAAAACACTGATCAAACAAAAGAATTTTACCTGGCTATTTAAGGGAATTCATTGTAAATTAAACTTAACTTATGAGAGGAAACAGATTCTGAACATCCATCTGGAAGAGGGTTTCCCTAATTATCAGTGGTTTGTATAGATAAAGGAAAGAAAGAAAGAAGGAAGAAAGAAAGGAAGGGAGGAAAGAAGGAAAGAAGGGAAAGAGGGGGAAGGGAGGAGGAAAGAAGGAAGAAATAGTTTCTTCATGTAAGAATTTAGTGAGTGACAAACCTCTCCCTAGCTGTCTTGCATTTTGATCTTGAGTCTATCATGATTCTAAGTAAAACACACCGGACACAGAAGGTTAAATATCCCATGGCTTATATGAGAAGCCCAAGGTATAAATAATTTAATGAACAAAATGAAAGATAGACAGTAGAAAGTGAGGTACCTATGTGAAGATGGGAAGGGACTAAGAGAGGGAGAAGGAGGAAACTAAGAGGAGTAGAAGGGATCAAGATGTGGTAAGTATTGTACCAATTCCTCACTGTGAATGTATTATATGCGACAGACATATATCAATAACAAAGCCAAAGGGGGAAATTTAAAAAAAAAAGAAATGAGCACTACTAACCCCTGCTTTCTAATTCAAATTTTTGGTCACACTGCACACCCTTTCTATGCTTCTGCCTGGGCTGTATCTTTCTAAGCTTCTTACCTTGCATTTCCTGACTTCCCAATAATAGTGTTGCCACCTTAGGCTTTCAGGAATAATCTCTGAACAAGTGCTAGGCCCAAGTGTTTCCTTGGTAACAGCTAGCAGGTAAAATGACGCTTCATTTGGATTGGAATCTGCCTATAAACCTGGTGACCATTTTCTGGTAAAGCTTAGGTTTCTGTGTTCTCTAGTCCCACACTGGCATGTAATGAACAGTGCCATAAAGTTTCACCATAAAGCTCTCAAAAAACACAGCCATAAAGATTCACCCTACAATGATCTGAAAATCAAGTCAAAAGCAGTTTTTTTTTTGTTTTTGTTTTTTTTTTTTTTCATTTCAAGCTACAAGCACTCACAAGTAGTGAAGATACAGGGGCTATCTGGAGACATGCTGATCACATTAAAACAATGTCCGATGTCTTCTTGGAAAATCAAGAGTGGGTTTATAAAGCTCCAATTCAGCTCTTGTTTTTTCCAGTGCAAGGGAACTGGACCCAAGAGTACTTTACCATGTAGACTACTTTGCCCTTTTTATTTTATTTTATTTTTTTTTTTGAAACAGGGTCTCAGTTACCAAATTGCCCACATTGTGATCATCCCATTTTAGACTCCCAAGTAGCTGAGATTATAAGGGTGCATCACAATAGCTAGATACCAGCTCAACTCTTAAACACTGGATCTGATATGGCACTAGGATTCAAATTAAATTTATCCACTGCATCTTCCACACACATATCCCAGCCAAAGTCTAGGGAGCATGTCTAGGCTCTACTAGTTTACCATGTTTGGGATTATGTTAAAAACATTGATTTTTAATAACTTTCTGGATAGAAACCTATCTGGGTGCAATATACTAATAGTCCAACTTTGACAGCCAACTCCAGACCAACATTCTTTCTGTTATCATCACAATCCAAGTCATCACCTCATTATTCTTGCATGCTTCTTTCTTTCTAGCAGATGGTTACGAACAATGGTGAAACAAACATTAAAAGCAACTGTTTTGTCCAAAGGCCAATAATTAACTTTTATAATATGTAAAGAGGAACAAATAAGAAACAAAAAATAAAATATATTGGGCCAGAGATATAGCTCAGCAGCACAGTGCTTACCTGGAAAGCATGAGATTATAGTTTGATTTCCAGTACACAATAAATAAATAAATTAAATAAACAATAAAAATAATTTTAAAAATCTTCCCACCACTTTCTCTCTTGTACCAGATGGAATGAGGCTGCTTACACTTGATGAGCTCAGGTACACAGAAAATATGACCTTCAAATATAGAGCTTCTCAATGGATAGATTCATATTCAGCACATACTTTGACATGAGCCAGAGCTATCAAATGGCAGCAGACACTCCTTAGTGAAATTTAGTTTCTGTCATTTCTCTGAAGGAGCTTGCACTCTAAGCTATGAAGGGTAAACAACATGCATATGGTGCTCAAATAATATGCAGCTCTGGAGAAAGAAGTATCCAAATATTTAGCAAATTTTCAATCATTCTGGCTACCAAAGCAAGCTCAACTAGAAGTCCAGTAAGTTCACAAAGCAACTTAAATTTTTTAATTCGTGATCATCTATTCCCATAACCACTCAGTTCCTGCATAAGCTAGATGAATAATGAATGATGAACAGGAGACAAGGGGATGGATCTCTTGCAAATAGATAGGGGCCTAAGAGACCAAGAGCCAGGAGTAACAGAAAGTAGAAAAATGAAATGCCATAAACACACGCTAGGATTAATAATATCAACATGAATGAAAAAAGAAAAAGGGGAATTAAAGGAGAGGGAAAGAGAGACAAAGGAAAAGGGATTAAAAAAAGAAACAAGTTGTATTACATATATGTACCTATTCCCATGATGATTGTAAGTTGCATGTACTGCAAACATGTACTAATAAAAAATAAGGAAGCCATGTTTATGCATAAACATTTATGTAGGAAATCCAATAAAGCAAATGAAACATTGGAAAAATCTATGAATCAGTTACACTTCTGTACTCCCCTCTTTCCCAGTCAGCTACTTACCTCTGAGCAGCCACAGTTGCAGCAGCATCCAGAGCAAAATGTCTCATCACATTCTCTTCCAAATACTTCTGCTCCCACTTTGTCATATCAGCTTCCAGGGCCAGAATCCTCTCTTCCTTTTCTCGAAGGAGCTCCATCAGCCCAGCCGCATTGTATTCTGATATGTTGGTGGGTTGAGAGTTCCCCTGGCGCTGTTGGGTGAGTTACAAAGTCCTCTCAGTTTAATGAATCACCAATAGTATCTGAGCCCTATTTAAAGAATTCTGATTTTACAGGATAGTAATAAGTTATATCAGGTTGGACTCCTTGTTTTTTTTTTGTTTGTTTTGTTTTTTGTTTTTTGTTTTTTGGCAGTACTGGGGTTCAAACTCAGTCTCATGAATACTAGGCAAGTGCTTTACTCTGGAGCTACATCCTAAACTCTGGCTTCTGATTCAAAAAGAAACAAAGAAATGATAATATCTTCCTGAAGCCACAGGACTTAGAATTGAGTATGAGATTGCCTTTGTCAGAAAAAGAATTTGTCACATAAAATTGTCATGTTACTCAGAAAGTGGATCAATGGGGTAAAAACTGCTATACTTATGAAAAGGGAAGTTTAACAGTCTAGAACTTAGTACCTAACTTGTATAATCTTTAGTAAGCCATGCACTGAGCACTGATATTTCTGAGCATTGATATTTCTCTGAACCCTAGAAGAGGTTGAGTCACACGATTTCTAAAGACCATTTCGAATTCTACAATGTTGCTGAGATAACCCAGTGTTAAAGTACTTGCCTAACATGGGAGAAGCCCCTAGGTTCGTTCTCCAGCACTACAAATGATACAATTTTTAAATATCTAAGAGTCTATTTATATAGCTGCTTAATTACCTTTTTTCAAGATTATAAGTCTTTTTTAATTGTAAAATAATGATAAAAAATTTTGTAGTCCCGGATCATGATAGGACATACATACAGTGACAAAAACACTTAAAAACCTTCTTTAAAGTGTTTCTAAAAAAACCTGAAAGAGTAATAAGATCCAAAATGTACAGTAGATACTGTGATAATTAAAGATAAAGTATTCAAAAGGAAAAAACTACTGGGATAGGGAAAAGGAGAAAAGGAAGAAAGGAAAATATTATATGTGCTTTATTTCTTATATGGCCTTATAAAATTATAATCATCAAGGGTTTTGGTGGGATAGAAAACTAAGGAAGTATTCTTTGTATTTACAATGGGAAAAGCAGTCCGGCATAAAATAAGGCAGTGCAAAAAAGTGCAAAGATGATCATACATTCATTTTGTGCCCATGCCCAAAAAACCAACCAAATGAATAAGCAAGAGTCATCGTCCCTGTCTTCCTCCTTTTCTCTCCCTCCTTAGCTTCTTCCCCTCCCTCCCTTTAATTTCTCCATACCTGCTGGATTCTGAGAGACTCCAGTTCCCTCTCCAATCTTGTCCGGAGACGGTGCTCTAGTTGCTCCCGTTTTTCACATGCTGCCTGGAGCTGTACAAGGGCCTGCTGCATCTTCTCCACCTTATCTACATATACCTGCTTCTTTTTCAACTAGAAACCCAGGTTGGGAAATTTGCAGATGGAAAGAAAGAAAGCAACAGAGTCATTTACACAAAACTCAATCCAGTCTTAAGTTTAGAAATCATCTTGTCCTATGTTGCCTTCTATTTCTCATACTCAGAATGTGAAGAAAGTAATTAAGAAATGACTACTCTTCGATCTTTGCCCTGCACCTTCAGAATTGTGTCTTCCCTAGTTATATCCTGTTCAGAGCAATGTTTTAGAGAGCAAGCTTTTCAGATTACCCCTTATGGATATCTTCACCTCTGTTTTTCACTGTAAATTTGAATATTTGTGGGGGTATATCTATTTTAGTTTTCACAGTACAAAAGTGCTATAGAGAGGGGGAAGAGGCTTTTCAGAGAGAAAGATTTAATTTGGTATGAAAAGGAAGCCTATCCCTTCTTGGATAGCTGTCTTCTTTACAGTAGGGAGAGAAAAAGTAGGCAACTGATGCAGGTACAAGGAGGCCAAAATTGTCTTTTTGAAGTCTGTCCCTGGTAATTACCCAACATAATCCATCATTGCTTGCCTGGGAAGTTTCTTCTCATCTCAAAAGAAAGCTGCCATGCAATGGTTCAGATCATTGCTCCATTTTTTTTTTTACAAGATTACCGGCTATGTGTGATTTGTGTTTTACAAACCCAAATTCATGATTTTGCATTACATGTGATTTTGCACTACAGTCTCCCAACTCTATTCTGTGACTATCAAAGATTCATATAGTCTCGAATTAAAGAACTATGTCTAAGACAAGTGAGTTCAACATGATTCTCCCTCTTTGCAAGTCTGTAAGCCTTAATCCAAAGCAATCATGAAAACAGGTTAGGGTTAAGAATGTCAATTCTAGGCCAGAGGGGTTTAGCTGAGTGGTACAAATGCCTGCCTGGCAAGTGAGAAGTTGTGAATTTGATCCCCAGTAAACCCTCCCCCGCAAAGAATGTGAGTTCTTTGTATCCATATACAAGCCAAATATTAGTCCCATGGCAATGAAGGTATGAAGAGGCTCTCTAAAGAAGATACTCATATTCTCAATACCCAAGAATACAAGGGAAAAGGCAACTTTCCCACCTTGTCAGCAAAAGAACAGATTTTGCTTCTCACAATGACAGCCCCTTAGTGCTAAAAAATCAACCTGTAAACTCTTTCTAAAGCAGAAATTCTTCCAAGTTGGGCACATCTGTCACTTTCATTCCCACAGAAGCTAAGGTTAAGGAGACTATCAATGTTAGATTAAAATTGAAACTATTACCAATAAACTGGTTTAGGTGAAACTCTGGAATTCAACTCTGACTTTTCAACAAATCTCAAGCCTTTGAGCTACCTAGACAAGCAACTGCACTATAAGAAGTTACCCATGTTAACATCGTTGGCCACATCCTTTTAGCTGGGGCCGAGCCAAAAAGATCAATGTGACACTCTCATTGCAGAAACATGTAACTCCTTCACAACAGTGAGTCCAAATCACTTCTTCCTAGAACTTTCAGTGAGATGGCACTGGTACATACAGGTAGGGAAACATTCCTTGTCTTAGAGCTGCACTCATTCCCCTAAAAATCTTGCTAAACTTTGTCCAGGTGGAAGGAAATCTGTCTTATATTTTCCCATCAGGTCTGGAGTATATTTTGGCTAGGTGATGGGAAAAAAAAAAAACTTAAATTTCTTTTCTACACTTGACATTTTACTTCATTTCATTCCAGACCTCATTCAGTCTAGCCTTCTGAACTAGTTGAAGCAAATTCTAAGCCTAGCGTTTCTACCCATTAGATTTTTTTTTCCAAGGATGTAGCAAACAAAAACTCATCATATGCTTTCTCTCAATAAGCTGAAATCTTTTTTCCTGGGATATGTTACCATTGATTAACAACAATAACTAGGGCAACCAAAATTTAAAGGTCATGGATGCCTCTGCCTTTCCATTTTGCTACACTTTGAACAACCAGAGAGTAGGAAACATTCTCTATCTTTCACCTTTGGGGTTCTATAATCCTCATGAGCTATTTAAAATGGAATGCATTTATTCATGAATCACACTGAAAAGCCTAAAGGAGCAGTGCAATGTTAATGCGGAGAATGTTAACTATAATTACAAAGGCTTACAGCAGTTATACTTAAAGGCAATTAAACTTAGCATGAGTTCTTGCCTTCATGATGAAGTAATGCGATCTATGCTTAGAAAATTCAAAATAAGCCAGCCAGGGCCAAGTGTATTTGTTCATATCCTGCTGTCTTTCTTGAAAAAGGAAATCTAGGTATTTCAGCAAAAGTATTTCTAGTAAGAGAAATCACTAAGCCAACTTCTTGGAAGAAAAAAAGACCCAGGAAATTCTCAGAATTGGCTGAAAATAGGCACGCAGGTTAGTTAAATTCCACAAAGCAGGACAGAAAAATCCTATTACAGTTCCTACTGGGATAATTTTTCCCGAAGGTACCAGCATAACAATAATAATGTCTATTTCCTTTAAAAGTAAAAAGAGTATAGCTCACCCATAAACACTACGATTATCTAGTAAATGTTTCATGCCTAGATCTCAAGTTAATACAGGAAAGGAAAACTCATGGATACAATCAATACAAAACATTGCAGATGCAACCAACAAAGCTTGCCATCTTTTAAGTTACAGACTCTTTTCTAGGTCTCACATACACATAGACAAGAACAAATATCTATATGGCTTAATACTGCTAGTATCTTTCATCTTATTCTTCACTTTTACCTTTATCATGATGAATATTTTTTCTTCTCTCCTTCTCCTTTACAAATTTTTCTTTGTTACTAAGTTTTCAAATATTAGATCAGTAACTGGCACTGCCCAACTTCTTCCAATGCTATCAGCAATGTTAGTGCTTCCTTCTTATGTAAAGGGAAAGGCCACATAGTAAAATTATTAGTTATAAGTTCTGGCTTCTGATTGGTTGAGTCCAAATCCTGGCTTTGCCATTCACTAGCTACAAAGCTCAAGGCAAGTTACTTAAATCTATCAGAGCTCCTTTTTAAATTTCTTCCTCGAGCTTTTTACTCATTCCTGGAGATAATGAAAATGTGTCATACCTCTATCAGGATCAAATGAGATAACACATGAAGTGCTTAATAGAGTATCTGATACAAAAAGTACTCAGGGATTGCTTTCTGCTCTCTGTCTCTGTCTCTCTCTCTCTGTCTCTCTGTCTCTCTCTCTCTCTCTCTCTCTCTCTCTCTCTCTCTCTCTCTCTCTCTTCCTCTCTCCCTCCCTCCCTAATTTTGTTTTATTTGACAACACAATGAAAGGTAAATAAACAAGATTAAAATCAGGAGACTGGGGTTCTAGGCCTATCTCTAGGCCTATCTCTACTGTTAATGGTAATCTGGCTCTTTGTTCTCAGGCTTAGAGTTTTCATTTAAAAAAAAAGAATGGGGGAAAGGGTTTTCAGGAGGTAGCAAACCAAAATTGTCAGCATGTTGTTGATGGCTGCCTTTTAGCTACAATACCATAGTTGTGTAGTTGTACCTGCAACAGAAACTGCAAGGCTTACAAAATTCAATTTCCTGTCGGGTCTTTTACAGGAAAAATGTTTGCTAACCTCTGGAAAGTTTTTCAAATTATATTCCAGAGTCCTAGTATTTTGTGCAGGTGGGTGTTTAATGGCCTAACAGGGTGAATTGTTTTAACCAGATTCTCTATTGTGTAACATTTTATATTATTAGGGTTCTACATAAACCTTCACTTAACTTCATTGTCATACCACATGTGGTGTGTTTGTATGTGAGTATATGTGTGTGTGTTTATATTCACTCTTTTTGTGTTGTCTGTATTCTCTAAAGATTGGGTCTCCTGCCTTATCTCTGCATAATCTGTTAATAAATGATGCATTGATATGATTAAATCCTTCAAGATTCAAAAATATACTTTGGTGTTTCACCCTTCACTGCCTTTGGACATAATATTCTCTTAGGAATGCTTGCCCCATGAGGTTTTTAGAAGTTAAAATGGTAACCACTGGGCTAGACATAGTCTACGATGACCTCCAAAGATGGTTGAACTTTCAAATCTTCTGTGATTCTAGGAGATTCCATTTTACCTTCAACACTGACCAACATGTATAGAGGCTGAGGAGGTTCTTAGAATTCTATTCAAGTATGTTCTTGGAAGTAAAAAAAGAAGTATTATTTTAGTGTGTGTATATATGTAAGTAAATAGACCGTAATATATATAAACTCTCCAAAAGATTCTAGACTATTTACTTTTCTGTGTCTTCAATGTTCATGGAGCTGAAGATTCATTTGAAAATTTCTCAAAGTCACAGAAGTAGCTCAGATCTTCACATGGAAAATGAGTTTTCAGAAAAACAGATTAATCACTGTGAGTTTCTAATTGAGACCCAAGGCCAGCCCCTAGAAGAATCCAAGTAAAAAAATCCAGCATTTCAACCAGTCGCTTCCTGAATATTACATAAACTGAGCCAACTATTCCATTTATTTAAGGTCTTTATTTTTTAACCAACTGTCAATTTTCAAAAACTTGCTGAAAACTTTCTTCCCTTACATTCTTCATGTTCTCTCAATGTGGTTCTTTAAACCATCTTTCCTCTTTATCTTGATTTTTAGAACCACTTTCTCCCCCACCCCGCACCATACCTCAAAGTCCCAATATATGATAGTTCATTTTTTTTTTTTGTCTATATACCAGTGGTTCTCAGCTTGGGGTGATTCACACTCAGCGGACATTTAGAAATGTGTGGAGACATTTTTAGTTGTCACAGTTAGGAGTGGGTTGCATCTGGTGAACAGACATATCATGCAACTATATATCCCATAATGTATAGGGCAGCCCCTGCCTTTCACCAGCATCAAAGATTTATCCAGGCCCAAATATCAACAATTTCAAGATTCAGAGGGCTGGGGATTTAGCTCAGCGGCATAAGCACCTGCAACAGTCGTCAGTTCGATCCCCGGTACCGGAAAAAAATAAAATAAAAAAAGAAACCAAACATTTTAAGCACCTGCCTTGCAAGTGCGTGGTCGTGAGTTCAATCCCTGGTACGGGTAAAAAAAAAAAAAAAAGAAGATTCAGAAACCAGCTCAATATTTAAGACTACTGGATGTCTTCTTCATACCACACTCCAGGGCCAGGGATTTAGCTCAGTGGTTCAAGTGCTTGCTTGGTAAGTGCAAGGTTGTGAGTTCGATGCCCCCCACCAAAAAAAAAAAAAAAGAACTTAGCATTCATACCACACTCTACTGTAGGACTAGCATCCTTTAAACTACTTAAGAGCAGAGCATTACCATTTTTCTTAGTAGATGTCTCAGGTTTTAGCACTCATTCATTGTTTGCTATTTCCTTGATGACAGTATTAAACGACTGTCACATACAAGAATGAAAGTGAGTATTCTATAGTTTTACTACAACACTGAAAATATAAAAGCACTAAATTAACACTTTCTTAAATGTATTTACCTTGCTTGACCAAGTCAAAGTAAGGGTTTCAAATCATTCCTTTTAAATGAGAATCACAAAATAAGGAAAAAGAACACCAGAAAGGCAATCTATTAAAGGGTAAGGCAAATACTCAAGTTCAATCAATCATATATTTACATTGCATTTCAGTAATAATTTGAACCTATTCCCAAGCATCTGGCAGATCCTTTAATGCCCTTCTGAGTCAGGAAAATCTGATCATTGCAAATGAATATCACGTGAGGGTATTTCTTTCCTCCTTCCAAAAACTGTGGGTGTCTTTCAAACTTACTTTTTAAAGGATACTTATATACAAAATTACTTCTACTCCTAAATCTGACCATTTGTTTCAGCCATTTGCAAAGAAATGTCTTAATCATTAATCATCCCACCTTTGTCACTAGCAAAGAACAGAATGAGATATCTTGCGTTTTTACTAGATATATCACCAACTTTATTGACTAATCTATCTGCACTTAAATTCTTTAATCTATTTTAACATAATGCTTTCAGAGTTCCTGGGGAAATACAATGATACAAATTTAAATATTATTAAACATAGAAAAGTTGAGGGGCAAACTATTAATATTAGTTGGTTGATCAACAATGTATACAAACACTCCATCTGCTAAAGAATATTGAAGCCAATAATACAGAACAACAAAGTTCAGTGCCTTAATTACATCTGATTTGCCTCTTCACTTCTATTGTTCACATCTGGAAACATTTACTGTTTTTACAAGTTTCACAACTGAAGTATAGTTTATTTTCTGTTTCATATAAATAGGTCTATGTTGCTCCAGAAGGCTTTGACGATTTGGGTTTAATCTGACTTAGACACTTACTCAGGAACCCCTAGCTCCAAGTAAGAGTTCAAACTGAAGCAATTTGGTAATAGTACCTTTAGCATTAGCAAGCTGCCTATGATCATGGCCAAGAAGCAATGGTTCACTTGTGGATATTAAAAAAACTGAAGAGTAAAACGCCACCCCTAAAACCTTAGGAATGGAGCTCATTTTGTAAAGATGATTAAAGAAAAATTTACAATTCTTCCATCTTGGGAACTCAAACAGCAAAAAGTCTAGGAAAATATGAAAAAAATGAACTCATAGAAATCTTTAGTTGAGTTGTTGCTTTTTATAGCAATATCTGCTGTAAAGAAAATACACTGCCTTAAATATGAGAAACGGCAGCTTTCAATAAAATGCCCTTCAAACAAATCGATAATTCACTAGAAGAGCAATCAGTAAAATGCCTGAATCCTATCAATATTCTAAATGCACACAGTTCATTCTCTAATCTATCTAAATTGATAATCTATCATGACTGTAAATTTTAATCCTATTGTTTGAAGACTATTTTTGGAACATTAGAAATATAAATGTCTATGCCTAGGACATGGTCCTCCAATATTGAGAAGGAGATTTGTTATGATACTTGGTGGTATGGCAGCAGAAAATTACAGATCTTTAAAACTAAGCAAAAAGTAGCAAGGGATCTAGAAAGCAGAAATACTTCTTTTTTTAAGAGGAATAGTAGAAATGGAGTAAAACAGGATGAAGTTAGTTTTCGAGACTTGGGTGTGGGAGTAATAGAATTCTGGAAAATATTCTAGGTATAGCAACAAGAGTTATTGATGTGATGTCTAAAATGATCACTACATATTACAGTTCAGAAACAGTTAACAATTGGGGCTCTTCATGAATCTCCATGGCTTTTGCTCTAGACTAAAGCCAAAGAACAAGACATACTGAGTCTTTCTGTCAGCACTCCCACATTCTGCTCTGTCCCTTCTTGTGAACTCTGCTCAATAAGCAGCCCACCCGCAGCATCTTCACTCTTTGATCTCCTCAAGGCCTTTTTCCCACCATCCCTGAAACAGTTTCTCAAGTGGTGGCTTCAACTCTGGATTCTCATAAGATAGCAGCCAGCCAGAAGCCTGGGCTGCCTTGAGCCCTCTGAGAGGATATGCCAGGCATTTGTGGAAATTCTCCAGTGAGGTTAAATTGGTAGGGGGTGGGGAGGATCTCTTTGATGAAAGAATACCATGGTGGCTGTAGAACACAGAGCTCTTTTGATTTGGAGTTTAATGAGCCTCCACTTCAATAGGACCTACGTGTCCCGAAAGATAAGGGCAAGAATGGAAAGGCACCGTTTATTTCTTCATTTGGCTGCCTGTTACACAGGCTGTAGACTGATGTCAAGGACTGGATGACAGTGACTCGCAAAGGAATTTATTGCATCCTAAGCCAGATACCTCCATGAGCATCATTTACTTCTTCATTTGGCTGCCTGTTACACAGGCTGTAGACTGACGTCAAGGACTGGATGACACTGACTTGCAAAGGAATCTATTGCTTCCTAAGCCAGATACCCTCCTGAGCATCAGCAAAGCAGGGCCCATTTGAAAGCATATGCATTGAACTTGAAAGAGGATGAAAACAGTAATCTCAGGAGAATGTTCTCTGTGTGTCTAAAGCAGTGTTTCTGTATGGAGTTTAGAGCATAGTGATTGTAAAGAACCCCAGGCAAGAGACTTAATGGGATTAAGAAGATGGAATGAATTTCAGAGAATGCATCTATTCTTTCCTTGATCATCTTGATTTAATGAAAATTAGTTAGCCAAGTAACCCCGAAATTAGAAAGCTGAGAAAACACTTCCCATAAAAGGTCTATTTTGAGAAGGTACTTTCTAAGTATGATTTATAAGGTAGAATAAGAGGTTTTCACCAGAACTTTTAGAGCCTGAAAAAAAAGTTCGTGGTTGATTAGTGAACCATAAGTAATTATGCATTTACATGAAACACAGGTAGGTCATCTAGCATAATCTCTCTCTTCACATGGCCTTCATTAAGTTGGGCATGGTAGTGCCTATAATTTTTAGTACTCATGAAACTGAAGCAGGAGTATTGCAAGTTTGAGCCAGCCTGGACTACATAGCAAATATGAAGGAACCCTGAGCTACAGAGCAAGATCCTATCTCAAAACAAAGCTAAAAACATCAAACAAAAAACATGACCTTCCCTAAACCATCTCCACTGCCATTATTGAGTTAGAAATATTTACTGATTTTCTAAAGGAACCACAGTGAAGATCATTTACAGATCTGTTCCAAAGCTACCAATGTTGAACTTAGAAATTTTACCTCAGAATGACTGAAGCCTAGTGTAGATTGTATCACGGAAGAACAGTAAAACTTCACTTAGAAATTCCTGTTTGAGGATGAAAGAAAGGGAAATTTTCCTTTGATTGGTATTGGGGAGAGAGATCAAACACTACCCAGGAGCAAACCAGCTCTGCCCATTTTCCAAAACAAGGCCAAAAAAAGTACCAGCATATTTTTTCCTTAGAGATGATCTTGCGAGCCTTTGTATATGATGGAAGTAATCTAACTTCAGAGTCTAGAAAATATTACATGGTCTCTAAGATTACACTGGGTTAGAGACAGGGTTGTAAGCTTGCTCTACTAGTCAAAGGTTCCATTTCCTTTAGTGATAGCAAAAATTAAGAATTTCCCAACAATCTGACTCCATATGAAAGTACAACTTGTATGAAGACTAGAAATTAAGAATAATGAGTTTGAGATATCTATCTACTAGACACAACTCATTTTAATCTCAGTCAATATTTAGAATTTCCTTAGATAGTGAAGCTACATATTTTCGGGCAAGTGTCTGAAAAACTACTAAAAATCTCTGGAAAAAAACACCCAGCAAAACCTTAGAAGCTTAAAGCCAGGAATATTGTTCAGGCAATTGCTTCAGCAAGTGCTGTTCAGTAGGAACTACATGTGCACATCTTCCTATACATATGTTATTTCCATGATTAACAAGCAGTTACCACTGTGTACTTAGATGTCACAAACAAAGAAAGGTAAATTTGGGGCTGGGGATTTAGCTCAGTGGCATAAGTGCTTGCCTTGCAAGTGCGTGGTCATGAGTTCGATCCCCAATACTGATTAAAAAAAAAAAAGGTAATTTCTAGTAGGAGTGGCACCTTTCCGAGAGAGGAAGCAGAGCTGTCAATGTAACCCAATCTCAAAGTAGTAAGGAGAAGCTACCTGTAGTCTTTTGAGAGGCCTAAAGCGCAAAACAATGCAAAAGAGGTAAAGGAGGGAAAGGATGTGAGAGTTAGGGAAGTAATGGTTTCGAAGTCACAGCAAGATAGAAGGAGTTAAATTCTGGTATTACTTTACACAGAAGATGAGTATAATTAGTGATACTGCATCACATAATTCAAAATAGAAGAGAGGATTTCTGAATGCTCTCATCACAATAAAATGACACATTTGAGATGAATGGATAACCTAATAATAATGATTCAATCAATATGTAATGTATAAATGTATCAAAAAATCACACTGTACCCCATAAATATATACAAGTACTTGCTGTTGAAAAAAATTTTTAAAAAGTGCTCTAGTTGCTAAATCTGAACAAGCACCCACATTTTCTTTTTGGGACCTGAACCAAGCGATGATTCAGATTGGGAGACAGGCAGTAGCGTCTAGGGAAAGAACAGTCATAAGAAAGCAGTTTTATTCCTGGCTCTACCAAAGAATTCCTGTGACCACCAACAAGCTACTACTTCTCAATTCACCCTTCTTTAAAAGAATACAGTCCTATACTGGAGTGTTATTCACTGTGGAATTTCCTTGCAAAGAAAGAAGCAAGAAAGAAAAGGAATGTATTCTCAAGTATGCCAAAAGGTAAGGGCTGTGTTAGACCTAGATATCTGGTGAATATAAATATTCTTCATTTTCCATGAAGCAATTTAGCATATTTATGAAATAAATAAGGGATAAAGCAAGACATTAACCTGATTTTATGAAACCTAAACTTTTTTTTGAAACAGGGTCTCCATATGTAGCCCAGGCTGGCCTCAAACTCATGGCACTCCTCCTGCTTCAGCCTCCTAAGTGCTAAGATTACAGGCATGTTCCTGGCATGAAACTTAAATTTAACAGTTAAGCAAGTCACGCTAAAGGATACCAGGAATTAGGTGATATTAGGGCCTGGTAAAATATGAAACCACAACCCAACTCCAACAAATCTTTTGATACCCAAAACGTAAAGCAGAAGAAATCTGTAAATCAGAAGATACCCAGAAAATATAACTATTCTTACTGTGGGACTGGAAGCAGGCAATGAATAAAGGTGGGAAAGATATGGTCACTAACATTTTAATTTTGTCTCAGATTTCTAAAATTTTCAACTTGTAAGTAGGGTATAACTTTTCCTTAAAAATCATTCAGATTATCACAAAGAATTTAGTGAGATACAAAAAAATTAACCAAATCACATTTTAGCATCACCATTTGGCTGGAATACAACTATTTGTGGAACTGTAAAGCATCTTAAGAGTTAGCTGTATCCCTGCAAAATGACAATTGACATCCAAGATTAATTAATGATAATCTAGCAGCAGAATTCCATTTTATCTAAACATAGTTTATTTTTACACTCCAGTGGCATGTACATGGAGACTATTCAGATACATATTAACCATATGTTTCATAGATTGGGAGCCTTTGCATTATCAAAGGAAGGCTCATCCTTGTATACATGACCGTCAAAATAATTCACATCACATAACTATATTCAAAACACTAGTCATCAAACCACAGTACCTACCATGACCATTATCTAGACATAAACTGCAAACTATCTGTGGGTATTTTGCTATGTTAGACCTCTCAAGACTACTTCTATTCTCAAACTATTCTGCCAAGTCCAACAACAAAAGAAACTGATCATCAAAATGCACTATTACCTAAAAGGGGCTGACTTCCCGCTAAGTGTAAAAAGACAACAGTCATTCAAATTTCAAGATCATTGAGTGACTTTAAAATCTGGAATCATTTTCTAATTCTTCCGAAATAAAGTTTTAAATCCTTGTAAGAACTAGTATCTCTCTCTCTCTTTCTCTCTATCTAGTAAGGCAGGGGCTAGGTATACATGAAGAACTTGGAGTATAAGAGTGTAGATTATTATACAAATGAGCACATGCAAATTGCCTCTTGGCTTTAGTGATAGCCTATTCTAGAGCAAAAGGAAGGAATTTATAGAGAAAAGAAATCAATGTCTACTCGCATTAGCACAGCTGTAACTAGAATCAGAATACAGTACCACCCACCTCAAATATTATGCCAAGTGCCAGTTCACTACAAAGGGAAGCCTACTGGCCTTGTTTACCAGGCTCTCCTACACCGCAGTTCACATACAGGAACCCATATGTGTTCACTGTAGGAAACTATACCTCTTCTTCCAGCTTCACCACCTTGGCCTGTGCATTGCTCAGGGCCTGGTCTCGGATTTCAATGTGTCGTCTTTGGTCCTCATTGGTAGAACGGGCAGTGGCCAGCTCTGCTTCCAGCTTCTCCTTCTCTCGTTGGCTTTCTTTATCTATGAAGACACAAGATATCAATATTACTTTCCGGGAGCTTGCTTAAAACCTTATGTGAGCAAAGCTGATAAATCAGATCCATTACTTAACAGCCCACGGTTCTAGTACACAGCTAAAAGGACCATGACACCCAAGTACTAGACTCTACCACTTTCTCTACTACTAGCTTACTATGTAAACTCTGAAAAGCTATTAAAAACTTAATAGTTATTGCACAGAAGCAATAAGTCATAGATGTAAAAAGCATCACAAAAAGCATAAAGTATTACACAAAAAGTATACCACACAGAAACACACACACACACACACACACACACACACACACACACACACACCAGAAGAGGAAGTAAACTTGTCTCAATTTTATTCCTTCAAAATTTACTAGTTTTGGCAAAAGAGTACTTAAATCCAGCAAATTTTTCCCATTGTTTCCCTACAACAATATATTAAATAGACCTTAAATGATATTTTATTAAATAGATAAAACCTCATATTCCACCCTTGCACATTAACATTATATTCTGGGATCAAATCTATTCAACAACATGAACTTTCTAGAAAAAGCCTAACAACACTATCCTTAACTTAACCCAATCTGTCCCCAAATCTGCTTCTTTTAAGAATTCCATGTCATAAAGAGTGAGATAAAACTGGAAGGCAAGTTATGCTCTTTGGTATTCTGTCTTTTGCAGGAGAGACTGAGTATGGAGAAACTGTTGGAAAGAACCGGGTAGAGTTAAAGGGAAAATACCAAGATCGTAGTAACACAGGCAACTATTAGATTTGAAAAAAAAATCCAGTATTTAATATTCTTCTTTTCTGCTTATTTCATAGAATAAGCTTAATATAAATCAGGCATGGTGGTGCACACCTCTCATCCCAGAATTTGGGAGGCTGAGGCAGGAGAACTGCTGTGAAGTTGAGGCCAACATGGACTATATAGTAGGTTTAAGGCCAACCTGTATTACATAATACCCTGTCTCAAAAAAGAGGCTTAATGTAGTCTGAAAGTTTAGATTTTCAATAAAAGTAATCCAATATGTTTGTGTGCTTAAAATGTACACATGTATTCATTACACACCTGCATATATACAGATACCTCTGTATGTATACAATATGTATATGTATGTGTATATATGTATGTATGTATGTATGTATGTATGATTTCAAAATGGAAGAGCTTATTGGGCAGGCAATGGTCTTTCTGGCTTGGAATTTATAGAGAGCTCAGTTAAGCAGCACCTATATCATGAGGACTTGGGCATAAATGGTAGAGGACGAAAACACAAGGATGAAACAGAGGTCAAATCTACAGTTCCTAGAAGAATAAAGGAATACTGTCACAAATTAGTATCTAAATAAATTCATACAGATTTATAAGCCATTTCTAAACAGCCTTTATACTTTGACATACTCTTATTGTAATCTGCCTTCTTACAGTGGCTATATCTTGTTTCAGTAACCAGAGATGATCAGAACATTGAATATTACACTTGAAATGATTCCACTGAGCCTCAATGATATGATTCTCAATGATCATTAAACATTTCATGCCTCGGTCTTGGGATTACAAGTGTGTTTTTCACATTAGCCCTCCAAAGAACCCATCCTATTAGTTCAATTTTTAGTCATGTATAGTGAAGAGATTCAGAGTAATATACATAAAAGCTGAAATACATAATTCATGGAGAAAATTAAAATAATACTGATCAAGTTCTTTGCAAAATTTTACTCAGATAAAATTGAACATCTGAGCTGGGCATAGTAGTACACACCTGTAATCCCAGCTGTCAGGAAGCTAAGGAGGCTGATGCTAGTTCAAGGCCAGCCTGGGCTACACAGTGGGTTCAAAGCCAACCTGAGCTATAGCAAGACCCTCTATCAAAAAAAACCTTAAATACCTGTTTGCAATAGTATTTTTTCTAATATATAATCTGCCAAAATTTTTACAAAGAGATGAGATGGTTTTTATCTTGGAAATGAAAAGATGTTTCAATAAATATCAGTCCTGAATCTGTTCTAAGTAACTTAAATGGGGCCATGATTCTAGCCTCTGTCCTTCATTACTTTAACTCTGAGCAAACCAATACATCAAATTTCCATACCTTGATTTCCCTTTAAATATAGAAAAAGAGAACATCTAATTTCTCTTGTGCCCTCTAAAAACTTAGAAGTTAACACTTCATCCTAAACAAAAATTAAAACACCGAAGAAACTGAAAAATTAATGACTCTACTTGATCCATAAAAGAAGTGAGATTAAGAGCAAATCTCTCTCCTCTAAACTGGAAACATAGGCATCAGAGATTTAGCTCAGTAGTAGATGCTTGCCAAGAAAGCATGAGGTTCTGGATTCAGTCCTCAGCATCAGATTTCTTTAAAGCAACAAAACAAATCTGCACAGACAGAACAGTAAGCCAGTTGTGGTGGTACATGCATGTAATTCCGGCACTTGGGAGGCTGAAACAGGAGAATCACTGCAAGTTCAAGTCTAGCATGAGCTAGTTAGTGAGAGCCTGTCTCAAAAAACAAACAAACAAAAGAGAGAACAGTATATATAAACAATCACAAATTACCAATTTAAAGACCCATGAGTGGGAGTAGTAAATAGCACCAAATTATCTGCTCTGAGATTCAGAATCCATAGTGGAATATAACAACTTGGAGGGGGAAAAAAGGAGGTAGGTATGTTCCCTGGAGCCAAGAAGGATATGAAAGAATTGAAGCCCACAGGGAATATGGGGACAGACCTCAATGCAGAAAAATGAGGTGGTAAACATCATTCTCTCCTAGGTTAGTGCACGAGAAAGGATGCTCCAAATATAGGCACAGTGAAGTAGGATGAGTCCAGAGGCCTCCACAGAGAAATGCACCAGTAAAGTAAGAGTAATAGATGCTGTGAGCTACAACAGCTGATGAACGACACCACTCCAAACACTCTGGAGAGAGTGCTTGGCCAGATACCACTTAGGGAGAGACCAACTGAAATCAGGACTTAGAACAGCTATGAGTTGGCTTCCTCTCAGAGTTTCCAGGGACTAGCTGAGATACAACCAGGTCTCCATGGGAGACATCCAAGGAGCCCCCACCAGGCAAGGAACAGACATCCAGAGTGTTGAAGGCTAAACAGTTTTGAGCCCCTAATTTCACAACCATGAGCAAGATCAGCAAGAACTTCTGCATAGTTGGAAGGACCAAATCAGCACCCTGCACTAATCCTACTATAGGCTTGCTGGGGTCATCCAGCACAGATTTGGCCTTTCTCTCTCTCGTCTGCCAGTGATAGCAAAAACATACCTGGAATTGGACACTACCATAAAAATGTAGAACTGAGAATATTAACAGGCTTCATTGAAGTCACAGAGAAAAATTTTTTTCTCTTTACTTTATTTCCCTTGGTTATTTACTTTTATTTATTCATGAGTGTGAATATTGTTTTTAGATGTTTTTGTTTTGTTTGGTACTTGTTTTTTTCTTTTTTTTCCTTCTTCCCTTCTTTATTAGTTTCCTAAAGCTTGAATAATCTTTCCTTTCCTTCAGCCTCACTTCTAATCTTTTTTTTTATTTTCTTATTATTTATGATGATCACATTTAAATTTTCTCCCCTGAGGTAAAAACACTCTACTAGGTATTTATAAAACTTTCTGAATGGTTGTACATTTTGTTATACAATTATAAATCTTGTACCTATGGTTAAAGTTGGCAAATTAAAAGTTGTCCCAGTTTGTGATTTTCTAGACTATGATTGATGCTATTGTGATTGCTGATTGTACAACTTTAGCCAAAGTGAGAGTTATTGTAATGACATTTTCTTTCTCATAAGCCAATACTGACATTGTTGGGAAATAACAAAAATATACCACAGTCCAAATCAAATTATTGAGTGTTAGGCACATAGGCAGTAACTGCTCATCCTGAAAAAAACTGAAGAGGCAGGATCCTGGGAAAGACACAAAAGTCAAAATCCAACTACATAAAGAAGACATCTCTGTAAAGTAGTCATTTTGATGGAGATCTCAATACTGGCAACAAAGCTACATACCATAAATAATTTATGAGCATGAATGCAGAGAAGAAATTTCAAAAAATATAAAATGAAAAGACATGGAATCAGTATGCAACCCCAGACCTCCAGCTTGCCCAAGGTAAATTTAGGGGACACTGAGGTGAAATAAATTAAAAGTTGCCCAGTTGCACTTTCTAAAATGGTAGCAGCAGAAGGAACAAAGCAGACAAATGAGGCTGGAGAAAAACAATCAGGTATAATCTTATACATAATTAAAGTGATGATGATCATAAAAGTTATGATTAGTGAATCTAAAAGATAGAGATAAAAAAGAGGAGTTAGCAATTAAAACAATGAATGTCCAACATAGGAAAGAACTGGATTCCATGAAACAAATTCAAACAGACTTCCAAGAGATTAAAGATTCTATTGAGTATACACAACAGAATCAACAAATGTGAGGAGAGAATATCAGACATAGAGGACTGGTTTAGTTACCATCAAATGAAAAACTTCTTTAAAAATACCAAGGAACCATGAAAAATGAACAGAATAGCTGCTAGGTAATGCAAAGAATAACATAAGTTTGATTGGAATTGATGAAAAAAATCAGAAGGCAGCACAACAACATAAAAAAGCTGTTCACAGATGTCATGGTAGAAAATTTCCCAAGCATGGAAAAGGAATTTGATATACAGAGAAATGAGGCATACAAAACTTCAATAGGCATGATCAGAAAAAAGTGTACCAAAGCGTGTAACAGTCAAGAGTCTAGAAATTCAACACAACAAAAGAATATTAAAAGTTGTTACAGTGTTTCATAGCTGGGCATGGTGGCACTGGTCAGTAATAACAGCACTCTGGAGGCTAAGGCAGGAGGATCCCTGTGAGTGCAAGGTCAGCCTAGGCTACAAAGTAAGCTCAAGGCTGGCCTGAACTACATGGTGTGACCCTGTCTCAAAAAAGGTAATACATAAATAAATAAATGTATCCAAAATATGTTGGAGAAAAGAAACAAATTACAAATAAAGGAAATCCCACCAGAATCACAGAAGATGTCTCAACATAAACCTGTAAGTCAAGAAGCACTTGGAGTGTTTCAAGCCCTAAATGAAAGCAACCTCCAGCCCACATTGATGTAGCCCACAAAACTATTTTTCAAAGTTCATGGAGAAATAAGATCCTTCCATGATGAAGAACACCTGAAGAAATTAATGACCACAAACTAGCACTCCAAAAATTTCTTAAGGATATTCTATAAGAACACAACAATTCCATGAATCCTAATGGAATGAATGCCCTAGGCAAGTCAAAGAATAAACAGAAGAGAAAGATAGGAAACAAACAAAAGGAAAATAATATGACAATGACAAGCCAATGCATATCAGTTATCACAATTGATGTCAATGGTCTCAATTCAATAATCAAAAGAAACCAATTTGGCAGAATACATCAAGGAAAAGCTACAATATCTTGCACACAAGAAATACATTTAACTGAAAAACAAATCCATACACTGAACGTCTAAGAATTGAAAACCGTACTCCATGTGACAGGACTCTATAAAGAAAATACCAGTAACTATTCTACTTAGAGGCACAGTAGATTAAAAAAAACTAATCATAAGAGGACAATGAATAAGGTAGACTTTGATAAAAAAAACAGACGATCATAGGAAAATGATACAAACCATGAATATCTAACATAAGAAAGAAATGGAATCCATGAAACAGTTTCAAACAGATACTCAGGAAATTTAAAAATCAATCAAAAGTTTACAAAAGTGACTGAAGAAAATGAAGATAGAATATCAGACTCAGAAGACAGGATTACATTTAGCAATCACAAAAAGGAACATCCATTAAATGTAGGAAGGGACAATAAAAAAGCAGTCAAACCGTTGCAAGGTGATACAAAAAAGAACAACATAAGGTTAATCAGAGTCAATAAAACAGGAGGAGTCAGCACAAACGACATAAAAAACCTGCTCACAGAAGTAATGGCACAAGTTTCCAAGCATGGAAAAATAATTAAAATAAAGATAAATGAGGCATGCAGCACTCCGATTATTCATGACTTAAATAAATCTACACCAAAGCATATAATAAGTAAGATTCCAGAGATTTACCACAAGAACAAAATATTAAAAATTGTTAGATAAAAAAGTTTCCTATAAAGGAAAACCCATCAGAATCACAGCAGACTTCACAACACAAACCCTTAATTCAAGGAGAATATGGAGCAAACTATTTCAAGTCCTCAAAGAAAATAACTTCCATCCCAGATAGATGTACCCTGAAAAACTATCTTTCAAAATTAATGGAAAAACAAGATACTGCCATGACAAATAACTAATGAGCAAATTCATGACCACAAAGCCAGCCCTCCAAAATGCTCTGAAGGGTATTTTAGAAACAGATAAGAAGATGACAATCCAAAAATGCCAATAGAAAGAATCCAATAGTCAAGACAGACAATTAAACAAAGGGAAAGACAGGGAGTAAACAACAGAAAAAATGACAAAAATAAATCAATACATACCAGTCATAACTCTAAATGTAAAGGTCTCAATTCATGATTCAAAAGAAACAGACAAGGAAAATGGATCAATAATTATGATCAAACAATTTTCTGGATCAAAGAAACTTTTACTCAAAAAGAAAAGCACATGACTGAAAAAGTCAAAGAACAAAAATCAATACTTTATGCAACAGAACCCTAGAAAAAAGCAGGGGTAGCTAGTCTATTTGTAGACAAAGTGAACTTTAAGCCAAGTCTGATCAAAAGAGACAGAGAAGTTCACTACATACTTATGAAGGGAAAACTCCAACATGAAGTGGTAACAACCATGAACACATGTGCACCAAATACAGGTGCAAAAAATTATATAAAAGAAATATTAATGGACATGAAAAACCAAATAAGCAGCAATGCAATTATAATGGGGACCTTTATACCCAATGTCACAAATGGATTAACCATATAAAAACTTCAACAAGGAAATATCAGAGTTGAACCAAACCTGTGAACAAATAAACTCAGTAGATGTCTACAGTTTTCCAACCCACAACATCAGAATACACATTCTTTTCAGCTGCACGTGGGTTGATCTCCAAAACAGACCACACACTAGCCTTATAGAAACTGCTGAAGTAAAGGCAAAGGAATTGAAATTATCCTATGAATATTATTGGAACAAAGTATAATGTAATTGGAATCAATAGCAAAAGAAACAAAAAACAACTCCATAAATACAAGGAAATTAAATAACACCCTGATGAACATAAAAATGGTCAGATATGAAATTAGAGAAGAAATTAAATACTATCTACAATGAAATGATGATGCTGATAAAACATAATGGAACTTATGGGGTAAAAAACAAAAGCAGTCCTAAAAGGTAAATTTATAGCAATGAATTTTCCTATCAAGAAAACAAAATGAGCCCAAATAAGTAATCTGATGTACAAACTCAAAATTCTACAAAAAGAACAGTCAAGCCCAAAACTCATGCAAGGGAGGAAATTATAAAGATCAAAGTAGAAATTAACATTATTCACACTAAGAAAACAGTACCAAAATAATCAATAAATCAAAGAGTTGGTTCTTTGAAAGATCAAATAAAGCTTAAAAATACTTAGCTAACCTTATCAAAAAAGGAAATAAGAGGCTCAGATTCATGCAATTAGGAAAAAAAGGGTGAAATCACAATGGATCCTGCACAGAAATCCAAAGGGTCATCAATAGCTACTTCAAGAACCTTTATGCTAATGAGATGGAAAACATCGAAGAAATGGACAGATACCTGAATACATATGAATTAGCAAAGTTGACTCAAGAAGATAAAAATTCTAAATAACCCACTATCAGTCAATGATACTGAAAATGCAATTAAAAACTTACCAATAAAGAAAAGCCTAGGTCCTGATAGATTCACTGCTGATTCTACAGATTTACAGAAGGTCTGATGCCATAACTCTTCAAAGTCCTTAATGAAATTGAAAGGGAAGCAATATTCCCAAATTCATTCCTGGAATCAAGTATTACTTTGATACCAAAACAACACAAAGATCCAAACAATACTGAAAACCTCAGGCCAATCTCTCTAATGAACATAAATGCAAAATTTCTCAATAAGATACTGGCAAACAAAATGCAGCAAATCATCAAGATTATGTACCATGACCAAGTAGGATTCATCCCAGGTATGCAGCGATGGTTCAACACATGCAAATCAGTAAATGTTATAGCTCATATCAGCAGAACTAAAGACAAAAAACTCATATGATCTCAATAGACACAGAAAAAGCATTTGACAAACACCAGCACCCATTCATTATCAAAACCCTACAGAAAAATTGGAATAGATGGTCTTTATGTCAATCTGATAAAAGCCATCTATGCCAAACCAAAAGCCAAAATCATACTAAATGGACAAAAATTGAAAGCTTTTTCTGTAAAAGGAACAAGACAATATTTATAAATACCACATTGTGTCTCTAGTGTGAAAAGTAGTAAGAAATGTAGGAGTAATAAAACCCAAAATATGTAATAGCTATTGTAAAGAAGAGAGGGAAAGAAAGTGTTCTAAAGGATATAACTGCATGTATGTTTAAGTGTATAGGATTGATAACCATATTACTAAGTTTTTGTTGGATAGTTGAACATAACTGTTTGCAGTTTCACTTTGTAACTTGAACAACCATTTGTAAGAGGACAGTCTGTAATTATCTAGTGATTTCTTACTGTTTTTTTTGAAATTATGTATTATTTTCACCCTTTTTCTGTTTTGCTTTTTATTCTTAATTTAAAAAATTTAAAAAAGAATGTCCACTTTCACCATTCCTATTCCATATATTTCTGGAAACATTAGCCAGAGCAATTATACAAGCAAAAGAAAATGGAGAAAAGAAGTTAAATTGTCATTATTTGCAGATTACATGGATTTTTTTACATAGAAAATCTCAAAACTCCGCCAAAAGATTTCTAAGTTTAATAACCAAATCCAGTTGCACTGTTGGATACAAAGGCAAAACTCAAAAATCAAAAGTGCAGCCAGGCATGCTTCCACACACCTGTAATCCTAGCACACAGGAGGGTAAGGCAGGAAGATGATTGTGAGTTCTAGGTCAGCCTGGGCTACATAGCAACTTCAGGGCCAACATAGACCACACAATGTGTCTGTCTGAAAGCAAAACAAAAAATCAAAAGCACTCCGTTATAAAAACAACAAACTCACAGAGAAAGAAATTAGAAAAACAACACCTTTCACAATAACACTGAGAAAAATTAGAGTTAAGAATCAATCTAACACAAGAGATAAAAGATCTCTACAGTACTCTAAAATAGGAGATCAAAGAGAATGTCAGAAAATGAAAAGGTATCCCTTGCTCTTGGGTAGGAAGAACCAACATGGTGAATATGGTCATACTTCCAAAATTGGTACACAGACTGAATGCAAACCAAATCAAAATACCATTAACATACCTCACAGAACTAGACAAAATAATCCTAAAATTCATTTAGAATCAGAAAACACAAATAAAAAATAATAGCAAAAACAATTCTAGGCAACAGAGTCGAGACAGGAGGCATAACAATTTCTGACTTGAAATTATATTACAGAGCCACTGTAATATAACAGCATAGAGTTTGGCAAAAAAAAAATCTGAGGATCAATGAAATAGATCAGAAGATGCAGAAACAAATCAACCACCTTATCTTTGACAAAAGACGTTCAATGGAAAAAAGATAGCCTCTTTAATAAATGGTGCTAGAAAAACTGGCTTTCCATATGCTGAAACTAAAACTAGACAATGGTTATCACCATGAACTAAACTAAAATCAAAATAGATCAAAGATCTAAATATTGGGCTGGGGATTTAGATCAGCGGCATAAGCACCTGCCTTGCGAGCGAACAGTCGTGAGTTTGATCCTTGATACCAAACAAAAAAATTCTAAATATTAAAAAAGAAATGCAAAATCTGATAGAAACATTTAAGACATAGATATAGGTAAAGACTTTATGAACAAAAGCATGACCCCATGGGAAACATTACAACGAATCAACAAATTGGATCTCATCTTATTTAAATGCTTTTGCATTGCAAAAGAAACCAACAACAGTGTGAAAAGGCAACACACACACAGACTGGGAAAACATTTTAACCAGTTGTTCCTCATACAAAGTACTGATTTCTAGAACACATAAATAACTGAAAAAAATCAGACCCCCCAAATTAAAGATCCTATCCAAAAATGGATATCTCAAATGAACAGACACTTCTTTGATGAAGAGATAGAAACAACAGATAAATTTATGAAAGAAATGTTAACATCACCGACCATTTGAGAGATGCAAATTAAAACAACACTGAGATTCCATCTCACTTCAGAAAAAATGGCTATTATCAATAAATCAACCAATAACAAGGAAATCAGTGTAAACATTAAACAAAAAACTAAAAGTAGAGGTTCCATTTAACCCAGGTATTCTCCTTCTTGGTATTTTCCTTAAAAATTTAAAAGCATCATACACAGTAATACATGCATACCCATGTTTATAGCAGCACAGTTTGTAAGAACTAAATTGTGGAAACAACCCAGATGCTCATCAACAGATGAATAAAAAAAAGAATATGTGGGTTTTTTTATACAATGGAGCACTATTCTTCAATAAAGAAGTGTAAACTTGAGAAATTTTTAGGTAAATGGATGCACCTAGAGAGAAATAATTTTAAGTGAAATAAATCAGACACATGTTTAAATAGGATATTGTTTCTCTTGTGTTAGAAATTGAAAGCATAAATAAGGACCAAAACGGAAGTTAGATATTTGGAAGTAGGAAGAAAATGTTTGAATGGGAGAGGGAACAACAGAGGGAGGCAGGAAGAAAAAAAGGGAAAAAAGAACAGCACAACAAAAATGGAAACAAAACTTTTGTAACTAAGGAGGAGATGAAGGGTTTTTGAAGGGAAAGGAGGGGAAAAAAAGAAGAATCAATATATTATGTATAGGCACAAAGTCCCTATGATGAATGATCATTCTGTTTTTCAACAGAGTACCAATAAAATTAATTTAAAAAAAATAAACCCATGAGCAAAACTTTCAGTAGAACTGCTAATAGGGTAGGAAATTCTAAACTGTGATAACTCCAAAAGTACCTCAGTCATAAGGAAATTTCCATGCTTTTATGAGTTTTATCTACAGGAGCGAGAGCAATTTTACATAGCTAAGATCAGAGAGAAAAATCTTCTTTTGTTATTAGCAGGACAGGGAAAGTAAACATTGTAATATATGCCAGTGCTCTCTGTTCTTAACAAGGTTTACCTTCCAGAGAAATCAGCTAATTAGAATCTAACCTACTGGATTTTTTTTCTGGATCATAATTAGTGTAGGGGAAGGGATATATTCAGCACTAGCTTGGTCATGCTTTCCATGTTAGAGAAGGAAATGCTCACTTCTCACCTTCTCTGCCAATTCTATATCACCTTAAAGTGGGAAGAAAACTTAGAGGTACTTGCAAAAGCCATAGTTCACAGGTCCACTGATAATATGACTACAGAATATTTCCCTCCCCCCACACACCTTACCTCCACATCAGAGAGGAGTGCTATCATGTCAGATGTTCAACAACAATAACAACAAACAATGACAGGACATGCTAAAAGGTAAAACACACAGTTTGAAAAGACAGAGACTACCATTGGAATCAGATTCAGAATGCTGGAATTATTACACGATGGATTTAAAACAACTATAACTTATATGCTAAAGGTTTTAATGAAGAAGTAGACAGCCATCAAAAATAGATGAGTAGTATAAAAAGATGGAAATTCTAGAAAAGAATAAAATCTGCTAGATATTAAAACATAGATAACAATACCATCTTATTTAACCACATATTACTTATTAAGAATCAGATGAGATAATAAATTCATGTAAATAACAAACTTTACAAAACATAATGAAACACTAAAGGAACTTATCTCATAAAGAAGATGATGGTCATCATTACTATGATTAATGACCAGAGGGAATCTGTTCCTTCAAAATATGCCTTTTATTGAGATGTGACATATTCTTTTTTTTGGCGGTATCGGGGACTGAACTCATGATCTCATGGCTTGCCAGGCAGGCACTTATGTTGCTGCGCTAACCCCTGGCAACATATTCTTTTACTAGTTTTTAGAATGAGAATATTGAGACTCAAAATACCTACAAACTTAGCAATCTTGTATTTCTTAATCTAGGTTTCATTATAGCTACTGGGAACCATGACTTGTGGAGTGAGGTCACTTGCCTTCCTAGTTAGGCAGACCTTACACCACAAGCTCAAACATGCAGCTCTGGCTTGGATTTGTAAGTCAAACAGCTTAATTCTTGAGATTTTGGACTTTAAGGTTGTAGGAGATACTCCCATAATATATGAACTTTGGAAAAAAAGGTTTTTGCAAACTGTCAAAAGATAATGGTTCGCCAAACAAACAAAAAAACCCTCAACTTTCGTATCTCTCTTTTTAGATCAATCGGGATGAGTCCTTGGATAGGCAAGATCGATGCCTCCTTGTCAGCCTGAAGAAGTCATAAGTAGACAGACCTTGGATGCCCAGTATCTCCTAAAAATAAGTCATCAACTGGGCATAGTGTTGCATGCTTCCAATCTCAGCCTTCTGGGAGGCTGAAGTGTGAAGAATCACAAATTTGAGTCCATCCTAAGGTACTCAGGATCATAGCAAAAGCTTATTAAAAGTAATAAAGATGGTTGAGGGGGTAGCTAGCTCAGCTCATAGGTCCTGGGTTCAAATAAAAACAAAATAAGGAATCAAAGTCTCAAGGGGACAAGAAATGAGGTAGGATAGAAAAAATACAGATAGAAAGGAGACAAGGAAAGTCACAATTTTAAAATCTTGCTATTTTAAGAAAACCTGCAGCTTCAGGATACAAACTTATATGAGGTTACAATGCCTTTTTCCCTTCTGGGAAACACACTCCAAAAATGTGTGTTAAAAATACTTATAAGCTCCTGGGCATGGTGGCACACACCTGTAATCCCAGCACTCAGGAGGCTGAGGCAGGAGGATCACAATGAGTTCAAGGCCAGCCCAGGCTATATCGTGAGTTCAGGGTCAGCTTGAACTACATACACAGCAAGACCAAGCCTCAAATGAATGAGTCGTCGGTCTCTAATGAATAAGTGAATGAATGAATGAATGAATGAATGAATGAGCCTATAAACTGAACACATGCTTTTCCTACCAGTCTTCCATCTTCAAGGAAGCAGCACTACTAAGTAGGTAGCATATCTCTAAATATCAAACACATACAAGTAATTCACATTTTAACCTAGTGCACCAAACAGGTGGCCAGTTAGACAGTAAAAATACACATCTTAGATTTCTCTCTTTTTTTTTAGTACTGAGAATTGAACTCATGACTTTATGCTTGCCAGGCACTTGTGTTGCTGAGCTAAATCCCCAGCCCAAGATTTCCCATCTTGAGAACACCCCAAAACCAGAGAAAAACTCCCAGTCCCAGGCCATAATGCACCTGTCTCTTCAGATCCTGTACTCTGTTCTGAGTGTGTAATTCTTTAATTCTGTCTAATAAACCCTTCATCTGTGTCTCACTGATGCATCCTGCAATTCTTTTCTGTGTGTGAATCTGTGAACCTACATCCTATTCCATGGATGGGAAAGATTATATTGCCAACTCTTCTTAGAGGAACATTCTTGGACCCTGAACATTTGTTAAACACTTATCTATTACTTTACTAATTCAGTCTTCAGAATAGTCATTTCAGGCAGTTATTACTTCCTACTTTATTTTGCATAGGAGGAAACAGACTTGGAAATCAGGACTAACTTGCAAGAAGTTGCACAAATGGTGAATAAAAAGTAGAGTCCATTGTTAAGCTCAACATATTCTATACTCTTTCTAATACACCTGTCTGCATTCTGGATTGAGTTGATTTTGGTCTTTGACCTAGCTGGAGCACACTCCCCATGGAAGCTTTCCAGAAGGGCTTTCTTTCCTCCTACCACAGTTCCAACCAATCAGGGCCCTGTTATTTTGTGAAGCAAAAAATGGGGGTAGGGTTTGTCAAGAGTCATGTTCTTTTCCATATCGAGTTCTAGAGCTATTTGATTGCCATTAATATTGCTGTTAATGTAGTTTGATCTAGTAAATTACATTTTATAAACCAATGGCAGAGCTCTGAGAACACTCCAAATACCTTTCTATACAGAGAAAAGTACAAACTAACAGGTCTGGGGAATGAATCCATGTTTTGTTCTGGGAGGCTGACACCCTCTTTCTGCCACCAAGCAAGCTTCTAGGGTAACTGAGACACCAGAAAAGCAACTTTACAAATCACCCTAGGCACTGATGACACCAGAAAAACAACATTCCTTGCTCTAAGATTATTGACAAAGAATCAAGAGGCTTTGGGAGGTAAAAGAGAAGCAAAAATTAAGTTCTGAAACCAGAGCACAACAGAGCAATCCAGGCAGTGAGGAGAATATTATACATCAGGATCTAACAACCTTATAAAAGCTGACTGGATTCTGCATGGAATAACTTGAAAGAGTCATTGGGAGGCCCAGTGAACATGGAAGAGACTGACAAGTCTCCACCAATCATGAAAGTGGGAACCACAAAGAAGAGGCCGGGAGTAGTGGATACCCAATCCAGACATATGCAGAAATAAAGATAGTTCATCTGGTCCCCTGCTAACTAATTCTCTGTGTGGACTCAATCTACTCTAAAAATTTTATTGCTACTTTTATGTTAGAAATCGACATTGTCTCGCTCATAGAGTCTATTAGGGACAAATAAAAAAGAAGATTAATTCATTGTCACTATCCTAGGAATATCTCAACAGAGGAAACACAATTTTGAGGAAGACAGCTCTGCCCTGTCCCCCACCCTCATTAGTATAAACCATAACAGTGCCTCCTCTGCCTAAATACCCTTGCCATCTCCCAGTATGGAATGAAATTATAAAATACTAGGTGTTTAACTACAGAAGCCCCACATGCAGGTTAGTTATTCCAAACATTACTAATCATTAATCATTATTAATCATTACTAATCCTGTGGGTTCATCCCCCATCTCTATCAGACCCAGCACATGAAAACTCCTAAGAAAATCTATTTTACATAAAAGACCCTATGTTCACTAAGGTTACTTCTTCAGCTAACTATGCCAATAGCAGAGATTTCAAGGAAGTTCTCTAGTTGAATACAGAGGGAGTCATTTAATGACACTAGATGTTGTGATAAACGGCTTTCTTGGTTCAAATGAAAAACAAACACTTCCAATTTAATGCTTGCATAAGAAAGAAGCCCTATATAGCATTCACTCTGTTGTTGTTGTTCTAGAAAGCTACAGAGCACTTGAGAACATGTTCATATGCCCCACTCCCATCCACATTCATGCTTGTTCATGAAGCTTTCAGACTTACTTTTTGCAAAGAGCTGAGAGATGGTCTTCCTGGTATCCTCCGAACCTTCATATTCCTTCTCCGCAAGCTGCTTATTGGCAGTCTCTAGACGCTCTGTGGAATTTGGAGACAATCAACTGAGCCCTAAAAATACACTTCCAGGCACATACTGCTTGCTCTCTAATACTGATTTTCAGCAAAAGAAGCCTGCATCTTCTTATTAAACAGGAATGGGTGACAAAAACACAGGTTTGCAAATGGGAATTCCAAAGAAATACTAGACCATGGCAGGGAAGAAGAAGGTAGCCACCTAACACTTTCACTCTTCACTGACAAAGTCTAAGTGGAGAATTCTAAATGTCAATTTACCCTTAAATTTATAAAGCTGTAAACCATCAATCAGGAAAAAGGATATCATACTTATTATGAAGTCATTAAAACCATGTGGTGTCAAAGCTAGAAACATCTAGTTGAGCTCCAATTTTACAGATAACTAAAATCCATAGATAGAAAATAACATCCCTAAGATCAATTTGAATGTGTGGATAGTTTAAAGGAGAAACATTTTGGGGCTGGGGATTTAGCTCAGGAGCATAAGCGCCTGCCTTGCAAGCAGGCAGTCATGAGTTCGATCCCCGGTAACGATAAAAAAGAAAAAGACAAAAAAAAAGGAGAAACATTTTTCAGCATCTTCAATATGATCAGGTGAAAGTAAAAATGAAAGAGGAAGTAAGCCCTAGAAATAATAGAGAGTATTACTATTTTAGGCTCCCACAATCCAAAAGACATGCTTCTAACAGATGTATAAAGGAAAAAAAGTCTACATCAGTTGTGATGGTGAGTGGGAATCCCAGGAAAGATTCTGTCTCATAAACTGACTAAACGGTTAGTCAGGGATGATCCCCAACTTAGATTAAGCCTGAGACCACATACAATTCTCATCACACACACACACACACACACACACACACACACACACACACACGCTCACACAAAAATAGCTGGGGATAGGCCCTAAAATTTACTGACTACACCAATGATCTTCCTCAGCTCTCTCCCTGTCACCACTTTGCAGCTGCCTGAGAAATACAAAGGTAAGTCAATTAGTCCCCTCACCTCTCAGATCCCTGTTGAAGTCATGCATCCTCCGAATCTCACCCTCCAGCTTGTTCCTCATGGCTTTTTCCAGGGCCTCTCTTTTGGAGGATGACTTTACTAGGTTCTCATATGCTTCTGAGACTCGCTGGATTTCTGTCTCCACCTTAATATAAAAAGGAAATATGGCGGTCATGGGAGAAGATTGAAGGAGATGATCCAAAAAGATACACAAAACCTCAGTGATAGCCTCTTCCAGGGTTCACCCACCAAGCAACCCTAAAACATCAGAAAAGAAGTTTCAACTAAGACTTCCCAAGTTCAACTGTAGCTCAGTAAGTAACTCATGGTTTCATGAGATTTCTGTATAGATACATACACTTATACAATTTCTTCCTTCAGAGTTGGCAGTAAGACAAAATATCATCCAAAAAGAAAATATACTTCATAAATAGGATTATAAATATCTTAATTTCTGAAAAAAGTCCTTAGCTTTGAAAACATTAATAATAATACATACAGTACATAGATAACTTTATTTTGGAGCATCCAAAAGTTTTTCACATGCATATCTCAATTTGTCCTGATACCTGCCTAGGCAAGGATACCCCATTCTCAAGAGCGAGTCAGCAGCAGAGCAATCCTTAAAAACCTGAAGCTTCAGCCTCATGTAATACAGTTCAATGCAACTCAACAAACATTTGAAGTGCCAAACAGTTTTAAGAGCTGGTTAAAACACAATGGGGTGTTTACATATGAATGAGAACACTCATCAACATCAAGGAGCTTTCAATCTAGTCAAATTAAAGCATACAGAGCAAGATACATCTTTAAGTAAAGAAAGAGTAATGCTAAAAAGTGCAGAGAAGGAAACTGCTATTCTTAGTTGGAGGAGGGGGCAAAGAACAATTTCAGGGAGGAGGTGGCATTCAGACTCAGATCTTAAAAGCTGGATCAGATTTCAATGGTCAGATTTGAGAGGAAAGGTATTCTATTCTGAGTGAGCAAATGCATTCCCAGAATGACCAGTAGTCTCATTTGGCTGGACATCATGGGGTACACAAGGAATTTGGAGATATACAGCTACAAAGATAGATTGGAGTCAAATCATAAAAGGGTTTTAAAATCATAAAAGGGTTTTTCACAGTCAGTGAAAAACCAGTACAGATTTTTTAACAGAAATTCATGATTAGAGTTGCAAATCTTCTAAAATGGAAAAAGGAAAAAACACCAAAGACAAAAGGATCTTGGCCCAAATCAACCAGAATCAGGAAGAAAACAAGAAATTGGATCCAGAGTCTTTCTGTAAAGACCAGTATAGCTTTATCACACATGTAATAACCACAGAGATTATTTGCATATAATTTGTATAATACAAATAAACCCCTGGCATACAATCATTCTGAGTACTTCTCAGCTTTCCACTGTCCTCCCTAACAAAGCTCAGGATACTTTACTGGGAGAAATATCAGGCCCCCAGTGGGAAAGTTGGGGCAAAGGTAAGGTTACCAGACAACTCAGATTGAACCTGCCTCCATGTGTAAAATCCTGCCCAAGACAGGACTGCCTAAAAACAAAGAGGCTTATACTACTGAAAAGAGCAGACTTGAAAGTGTTTTTCTCCTTACAGATGGCACCAAGATAGCAGCACAGAAGGTGAAAACTGGCGAATGGCATTTAGAGACAGGATCTTCAAGGCCTGTGCCTGATGAAGCTTTTCTCATGAAATTCAAGTGCTCGGCAAAGAAAATAAACATTTTCATTTGAAACAGCAGGCCTGGTGTTGGTCTGTTCTGGGCAGCCTTGAAGGAGTAAGTGATTCTTCCCAATTCCCAACAGAATGCCATACCTGGAAGGCAGGCCCTTTACTGAAGGTATTCAGACTGCTGGGGCAAGGTTTGATACTAATCCTTCTTCTGGCCCCTGCGGATATACTGTGCCCTTCAAAGGGGCAAAGAAAGTCACACATCTGCCAGCAAAGCCTCTTTGAGGAAAAAACTCACAGACGGGCATGCTGTGGTTTGGATACGGAATGTCTCCCCAAAGCTCCATGTGCACAGAGACAGGGCTCCAGGAAGGTGACTGGATTATAGAACCACCACAGCTAAATTGCTAGCAGGATGTGGGGCCTGGTTAGAGGGGGTCCCAAGGGTTGTGACATGGAAGGAGTACTCTTCCTCCTGGGCTCCTCCCTTTTCTGTTTCCTGGCTACCATGTCATAAGCAGCTTGACTGAAACCTTGAGCCAAAATAATCTCTCCTACATTGAGTTGGGTATTATGTCCCAGTGACAAGAATGTGAGTAAGGTAGGGCAGAGCCACAGACTTGGTTTGGGTGATGGTATGGACAAGAGAGAGGGAAGGTGGTGGTAGGTTTCCAGACCTACTCTGTCTCTTTATTATACTCATGAGCTTCAGAGGTTTTTTTTCCCAAAATCATCTGGTATCCACCTTATTCTCTCCATTCTCTTTTCCCTCTTCTCTCTTATCTGTCTCTATCCTCCACCTTTGTAATGGTTTGGTCTCTACTTCTGACATTCAGCCTGTGTCAATTACATTTATTTGAGCCATCTTTCTGTACCTAGAGGAACAAGCAACAACAGCAAAAAAAAAAAAAACCCTATTATGTTTTGTCACCCCCACACACACACCCAAATTACCATAAATTCTTTGACAAAGACTTGTTCCTATAGAAGATATACATTCACCCTTTAGCAACTGCATCAAGGATGGGCCAGGGGCCACCCTGAATTAAAAGCTTCCAGAGGGACTTTTGACTATTAACCTAATTAGCCAAACTGGATTTCTAGTGTATAGATAAAATTAATTTATTGTACCAACGTGGTGTGGGGCATAGTCAGTATGAGAAGGAGGAAATACAAAATTGGGGTGAATCCAGAGAGAAAGAACTCTTATTTCATCCCAGCAGCCCTTATCTGGATTTGGGGAAATTGAGGTTGGGAAGATTTTTTGCTAAATAAAAATAATTAGGTAAGAATAAACCCCTCTTTCCCTTAGGACTGAGATCTGGTGTTTGAAAATTCTGTCTCACTCCAGACCCTGAAATTTCCACTCCTGGTGTCTCCTGAGGACAAAGGTACTACACAATACAAGGCAACTGCCCCTCCCTCCCACACCTTCAGCCTCACCTCTCTAAACAGTGCACAGTGTAGGGATATCATGCCACACAAGTTTCACAATGACAAAAGCTGCAAAGTGGCTGCCAAAGCTCTAGCCCTATTCACCAAACAGTCACTGGAGACCAAGGGCTAAGAGAGGTTCTCAGTTTGGGGCATTCAAGAGCTAAAATCTTAGCTGCAAAAGATAGGAGGGGCTGAAAGAAGAATGTGAACTGGGACACACACTTTTTTTTCTACTTCCTTAGCCCAGGGCTGTCACCTGTTACACAGCTGTGATGCTAAGCTCTTCCTGCCCACCCTCCCATGCCAGAGAAAAAGAGCAGATGTTGAATCTGAGCTGCAAAAAAGGACCAAAGCAAAAAGGGAGAAGGGGGAAAGTTCTGAAAAAGTTACTAGGAGAACTCCGAGTATGAAGGAAACTCTTATCCTTTCCCAGAACCAAGCAAGGCAAGCTCAAACTACAGCTGATGAGATTTTGCTAGAATTATGAACTATGGTTTTATATTTTAGTTTTACATTCATATTGAGGAAAATATAATCAAGACAAAAATCCATCAAATGCTTGCAAGCTTTTTACTGACACAGAATTCTTAACCTTATGAAGAGGTATCCCTGCTCCTTTTAGAATTCTATAACAATCAATTTGCTTTCTTAAGAACTATGTTATATAGAAAACTAATAATTTCT
The DNA here is from genome assembly GCF_034190915.1 of Cavia porcellus. Lineage (NCBI taxonomy): Eukaryota > Metazoa > Chordata > Mammalia > Rodentia > Caviidae > Cavia > Cavia porcellus. Next base: position 73,038,853 of record NW_026947486.1, read on the forward strand.
TTTCTTTTAGTGTAAATGTAAAATTACTACTTCTCCGGGAGAGACAAGTTGAAGACTTTTTTCAAGGTTTTAATCATATTCAGCCTTTAAACAGAAAAACCCTGAACACCTGCCTGTATGTAATACAACCACCCACAACTGGAAAGCTTTATGTGGATATTAATCCACTATAAGATTTTAAGGAGGCCCCAAAGTCCTCCAAGATGCTCACCTTCTGCAGTCTTGCCACTTTCTCATAGCATCCTTCCAACTCCTGACGCAAATTTCGGTTCTCATCTGAGAGGATCTCAACCATCTGCTGGGCTCTGGAGACAATGGCAAAAGGGTCAGCTGCCATCGGTTGGTAAGAAGCAGACTGCTGGGTCCGAGGCATAGCTGAATAGACTTCTCCTGGCTGTTGTTGCTGCTGCTGCTGTTGGTGGTGGTGATGCTGCTGTTGCTGTTGCTGCTGCTGCTGCTGCTGCTGCTGACTCAGGCCTGGTTGGGAGAGACGGTAATGATCCCCCTGGTGAGCCTGATTAGGAAGGAAATGCTGCTGGGGCCTAGGCAGGTGAGCTGAGTGGTCCCCTTGGTTTGGAACCAAGGGATGCTGGGCAGGAGACAATCTAGTAGATGGTGGAGACTGCAGCAAGGGCAAGGAACTCCCAGATGTCAGGGAAGAAGTTGGGCTGTGAGGTTGAGAGCTCCTGGCTGACAATGGCAATGAGATGTCCTGTGCTGGCCTGGAAAACATGAAGGGTAAGCTCCGGTTAGGGTCTCTCCTGATGTACTGTGGAACAAGAAACTGACACATGGAAGCTTCTGGTGACCCCAGGACACCTGTCAAATGAGCAGGCAAAGATTGACTATGAGATCCCTACAAACATTTCCACAGTTCTTTCTGGCTTCCATGACTGCCTGACAGTAAGAGGTGTGATTCCACAGGAGTTTGAAAAAATGACCTCCAAACTAAAGTAAAATCCAAAGGATGTATGAATGTACATTCATTGCTCATATCTAGGTATTTTAAGGAATTTTTCTATCAGGTAATTTGCATGTCATTATTTTAAACCGAATCTAATATTAGAAAGAACATTATACATGTGGCTATCAAATATAAGGAGTTCAAATTTAGAATATATGCTTCTCTTATCCAAAGGCAAAAAACAAACAGCTATCAAAACTGCCTTTATCTTCTCAACTGCAACTACCTTTGAGAATTCATATATTCCTATTCATATATTCCTTTGAGAATTCATATATTCCTGTAACCTTTTTCATATATTCCTTTTTGGTATATTTACATTAAATATACCAAATATATTCAGAAGGCTGAAACAGGAGCAATGGAAATTCAAGGTCGGCCTGGCAGCTTTTTAAGACTCACCAAATGAAAATAAATAAATAAATAAATAGGCCACAGATATAGTATTGCCCAGTACTATCAGAAGAAACCCCACAAAATAATTATTATTCATTGTAGTCACTGATGACTTAATGGTGCCCATTAGTAGTAACAATACTAAAACTTGGAGGAGGTAATGGGCAACAATATAATCTATTTCAGAGGTACTACATTATTAATGTAAATACTAGAAAGGCCTTAAAGAAATTATGTCATTTAACACCATCATTGCATAAGAAGAAATTAAGGCCCAGAGAAGGAAAATGATTTGCTGAGTATTAGAGTTAATGCGTTGGTTTCTGTGCATTGATATATAGAACCCTAGCTTACTGCTTATAGAAAGTTCCAGAAGGAGAACTATGATACTTTGTTTAATATGGCACTTTCTTTTTTTTTTTTTTTATCTAGTTTCTGGGTACAAAATAGTAGTATCTGGATATATATAACTTGTATATAATGTCTATTAGCCATTAAGGGAAACAGAATATGTGGAAGGATCACTTTCCACTATCACCACCCTATCACTATCACCACAACACACTATCACCACAAATCAGGAAAAATATCAGTTGGTGCACATTGAAGACAAAAAGCTTGTTCACCCTCCCTTCAGCCCATGCCCAACTAACCTATTATGCTCCCAAATCCTGTGGCTTCTTGCCCTACACTTGATATTTCTCAATGCAGGGAGGGCAGATGGCTAAGAGTATGGGATTTAGATCCTAACAGGGTGAGTTTGGACACCATTTGCACTACTTACTATCTGTGTAACCTTTCAAATTACTCAACCTGCAAGAACCTGTTTCTTTCTTGAGGTTGCAAGTGAATTGCAAAATACTGGGGTCTTCCCATTATTTAGCTCAATAATAATTACAGTCTCTTATCTATCTCCCAGTGCGACAGGCTGACCTTGTTATCATGTTACTTATGGGATACCCTTTGTGCTACTTTGCATAAGTTTCATGGCGGAACTGGGACAAATCACCAGACGCAATTAACTTTTAACTGGCATTCTAGATGCTAAAGCACATGTCTCTCCCCACATTCCAGTTACCATTATTGTCCCTACAAAAGCTCCTCACTATACTGGCTTTTTACAGCTACAAAATTATTTCAAACACTTGCTAATACAGATGTTCCTTCTTTAACTAGGTTGTTAAATGAATTGGTCGCTAAATGAAGAATTGTATATAATATAAACATTATAATACTTAGAACAAAAAATGACCAAAGGAAAGTCCAACTTGATGACTTTGCTTTTATTTTCATAACTCTTACAAATAGTATTGTAATGTGTAACAGCTTAAAGCCACATTATTGTACTACATAGTACAATAAGCAAAAATTAACAGTACTCTATAAATAAGGCATACTGTCCAAAAAAGACACTGGGGCTCTATAAGCAAGGTGCACAGAGCTGTACAAAAAAACAAAGATGGATTATACGTCTGTGCGGTAGGTTGTAAGTCTGAACTACATACCTCAGTCTTAAGTCTGAACAGTTGTTAAACAGGTAGGTTGCTAAGTGAGGAAAAAACACTACATTAAATTTCAGGATACTCAATAACCTAGATAACCACAAAAGCTCTCAAACATGTTCAAACCCTGGACCTATCCGTCATCCCTATGTACACTTCTGGTGTATGCACATTCTTCTAATTTTATATAACATATACATACACACACACACACACACACATATATATATATATATATATATATATATATATACATATATAAAATTACTGAATATCGAAGTGGGCATGCAAACTACTTGGGAACATAAGAATTGACATGGTACATGTTATACACAATCTTTCTTTCCAAGAGCTCAAAATACTGCATAAAAACTTATTTGCGGGGCCAAGGATTTAGCTCAATGGCATAAGTGCCTGTGTGGCCAACAGGAGGTCATGAGTTCAATCCTTGGTACCAAAAAACAAAAAATTGTAACAATAAACTTATTTGGTATAGAATTCCCATTTCCAGTCTATGGGCCTTTGGTTTCCTAGTAGGTAAAATAGAACATGTGCTTTCTTTCCTCTTCGAGTAAGAGCTATTATAATTCCTGTGCATCCCTAGAGTTAAAATATGATGTCCTAGGATTTTCTGGGGGTTTTGTATTTCTTTGGCAGAAAAGAGGGGCTTCAATTTCATGTTTTCTAATCTAGCTTTCAAAATTTAAAGCAAAATATCTCCACATTAAATTGCATTCTCATTCCCAGGATTTGGAAGCCGAATGCCTAGAAGGTGTTTTTTTTTTTTTTTTTTTTTTAAGACTGAACACTCAGTTCCAAACTGGGCTTCCTCCTCACACCTCCCCTGGGCCCCATCAACCAAGGCTCTCTCTAAAACAGATTAGGCCACTGGCCTCTCTCCTGGCCTAGAGGCTCAAAGGCCTTTCCAGGCCCTGGATAGTACACAGCCTCCCAGGGGACCCAGGAAGAAAGAGACTATAAGGCTCCCGGAAAGCAGTCTCTATGGTCAGATAAAGGCAAGATGAAGATAAGCAGAAAAGAGGCAGCTGCCCCTCACTTCTCCAGACTGGCAAATAAAACATCTCAGTGCATCATGTTAGAAAACCAAGGCAGTCAGTCACTGGCAGGTTTCCACAAAAGCAAAGGCCTGGACAGTTACAAAAGGGGAGAAAGCCCTCTAGCAAGGGAATTCCATCTGGACTCCAACATCCACCCACCACCAAAAAGTAGGGCAGTATTAACACTGAGATGAAGCTTTCCCTGACAAAATAAAGATGAGCAGGGGAGAACTATGGGCAATGACAGAGGAAGGGAAACACACTCAAAATTAAATAATAGCAACAACAGTGATGATAATAATAATAATAAAAGCAGCAGCCATGTGTGCAGCACACTGTCCAAGTCCCTGCATCCCACAGGAGCTGCAATCATTCCCCACTGACACATTAACCAGGAATAAAAAGCCACGCACAGACAAAAGAATCACATGATCCCATGGAAGACCTGGCCTGCTTTCCTACCACTTTTCTCCCTTCATATCGTTCCTTCTGAAGAAGACCTGGGCCACTGGTGCTCTGCAGAAAAGGGGACAGCATAGCCATTCATACGGGGCAGAGGTTACTCACTTACATCTGGTCGTTGCCAAAGCTGACAGGGTGGAGGAGTACCAGGGAGGCTCCCAAAGACAGCTTGTAAGTACATTAAGAGAAAGCCACTCTACCCAGCTGACATAGCACCTTTTTATCCTGCTGTCTCCATGACCGGAAGTCCTCCTTCTCCCCAGTCCCCCACATGTATACCCACATGCACACACACATAAGCATACATGCAATACACCTGTTGACACATATGCAAACTTGCTCATGCACACTCCCATCAGAGGAGGTACCAACAACAGCCTGGAGCCCAAGTTATCCTCACCATCAGAACGGTGCCTCTCCCAGGGTCTGGAATGGTGAATCTGTGAATCTTGGAGCTGGCTATAAATTTCTGATAGTTCTGATAGTTCCTCTTTCACAAACAGCTCTGCTCTGAAGCACAGAGTCGATCACCCTGAGATTCCACTCAACAAGGATTTCAAGAAATTTCAGATCTGGGCAAGATTTCAACAACTGAAAAGAGCTTGCTGCTTTATAAACAGAAATGATTTAATTTTTAAAAGCAGCTGATAAATGTATGAACTCCAGATGAGAAAGGTTCAGTATTTAGAAAGACAAAAAGACTTCGAAATTTTAAAATTTTTCAGATGGCTTGGCCTTGTTTCCCATCTGGAGTTCTGGGCATTTGAGATATTTATTTTTTAAGTGGGGAGGAGAACATAGGGAAGATGAAGTAATCAAATAATTGTTTATAACATTTTGTTCATTTTAACAGCACATCTCTACCATCTCACTGCACCTCTATGGGCAAATAAAGGTTGTTACTGTTGTTTTAAGCTGCAGTATGTTCAAAAAGCTTGCTTTGTACCTTTATCTGTAATTTGCAGATTAAGAACTAAGAAATTAGTCTTCCAACTGGTGTTAGCAGTTACTTGAAAGGGTACTCACTAACTGCAGCTAGTTGCTTAAAGGAAACAAAAAGAAAAAAAATGTGTCACAACCTAAGAGCAGTACACTTTGGCAAAGCTGTTCAACTACCTTCTCTTGCCAAGAAAGTGTCAATAGGTGCCACTCCCTCACAGTGGGGACTACAAAAGCTTATGGTTAGAATTTGCTTAATGCAGACCCAAACTTCTTCCTCGATTTAGGACACATCAATCAAGCATATCAGTCACTGTATTCCTGTCCCGCAGAAAAATAATTGTTTGAGAAAATTCATGTTAAAACGCTACTGCTCAAGAGGGGCTGAAGACTGGGGACATGGCCAGTAATACATATTGATTGGCATGCTCAGGGGCCTGGGTTCCATACTCAGCACCAGAGAGACAGGGAAACAAAAAGAGACAGACATACAGACAGAGAAAAGAAAGAAAAAGGAAAAAAATGGAAAGGAGGGCAGGAGGGCAAGACAGTATGGACTCTGCTGCAGAAAAAGTTTGAGATCCAGGAATAATTTAGGAGGGAGGTGAAAATATACATATCTTCTGTAAAATATATGCAACTGAATTTCTCTGGTGGTTTAATCAGTAAGGGAAGGGAAAAAAACCTCTTTGTCTCTTTATTATTTATTTAGGCAGATCAAAGGGCTTTTCCATCCAGCTTCAAACACTGTGGGAGTCATTTCAGATCACAAACAATACTGGTGAATGAGTTCTGAAAATAGCTTTCCTGGGAAGGCAGGCCATGTGCTGAGCGGGGCTTTGGCTTCAGCTCCACACCCCAGCCTTCCCTCCCGCAAGGCAGAAGTTCGCAGCCCTTCTATATAAGTGAGGGTATCCCATAGACTCTTCCATACTGATAGGAAAAGCAAAACAACTCTCCCCCAGGTTTCATTGACATTTTGCTGGCTTAAATGGGTTTCCACTAAGCTGTGCTGTCCAACAGAGTGGACTTTCTTTGAGTCTTCATTGGCACATGGGAACCTGGTTGTTACTTTGATTTAAAGGTGAATGGCCCTGTCCTTACCCTCATTTCCTGTTATAAGATACATATCATAACTTAAGCTCTGGACCTTTAAAAGCTACAAAGGAGACTGAAGAGTTAGGAAATCAATGAAGGGTAAGGGGGAAATATCCTAAAGCCTCAAAAGTTAGGGATGAAGCCCAAGTGAATGACTGGTTAAAAAAAAAAAAAACAGGACCTATAAGGTAGAAAATTAAATATCAGAAAATGGCAGATTCCTTGTTTTTGATCCACCCCTTGAATGCCTTCTTTCCTAAGCCACAAGATCACCAGATCAACTGGAAGTGGTTCCTTTCCAAATGAGTGAGCAGAGGACAGGAAGCAAAGAGGTAAACTTCAATAAGATCACAGACATAGTCTGTAGGCTGCCTGCGGAAGAAGGCTAGCCTAGGGGTAAGGACTTCAAGTCTTGTGGTTACCCATTATTACCCATAGGCACAAAACAGGAGAGGCACTCATAATTGCCATCACTGCTGCTTATGGTTTCAAACTTTCCTTGCTCGACATGCTGAAATACTACTGGTCAGCCACCCAGCCCAAAGACTAGTAATTCAGATACTGAACAGAATCACAGACTCATAAGGTATGATAAATAGAGCAACAGAGCAAGAGGATTTGGAATATTTGAGATATTAGAAGAACTGACTATATGAAACACAAGTCATGAGAATATTTTTTTTTTATATTTTGTTGTCTAGACAAAACTTCTACACGACATGCTTAGCTGTTTAGAAATGCAACAGACAACTGTTGAAAACTCTCTGAAGAAGAAAGACAAAGCAGTCCACACTTCATGAACTGCAAGGAAGTACAAGGCAAGTACAGCATTGTGAATGTGCGTATGTATGTAGTTCCCCACACCATAGTATCTGGCTGTTTGTTTAATGTCTAAGAGAATCACAATAATTCGACTGAAAGTACAACTAACAAGAAACAGATTTATTGGTGAGTATAAATGATGAGAGTTTTATGGAGGAAAATGCATGGAAGTGATAGGATGTTGCACATTAATTAAAGTCCAAGATAATTTGTTTTTGTTTCTCAAGGAAGGGCTTAACAATTCACAAGAAGAGAGAAATAGACCCTTCTTTCAATACCTGAGGAGACACAACAACAAATAGCTACTAAAATACAGACTTTTGTTTCTCTCCATACCGTTGGCAGTCAAGGCCAGGCCCATCCTATAAAGTCAAGGGACCATCAACACAATGCTAAATTATGGATGAAGAAGCTGGAAATTCAGGTTGACAGGCAATTTACTAATCCAGGAGGGAATACACATTGCAGAATTTTTTAAACTAAATACATGCCCATTCCTTTCCTTAAGATTCTCAACATGTAGCAGAAGAGTCTATTTAAGGATGAGGTCAGGAAATGACAGAAAGGGAACACTCTTACCTGGCTGATCCATACTCAGGGGGATGCTGATACCTCATCAGTTGCCCCTCTGTTCTCCCTGGCTGGTTCAGGCGATGCTCACTATAGAAGTGCCCTGGCTCTTGGGCCTTGCATACTACAGATTGGGGTGGCATGCCCTTGAAAGGATATTCTGGTGGGGGGCCTCGGTGTTCCATGCCCTTCAGGCTATGCTGGTTGGAAGCTGGCCCTTGGGCCTTGTAGAATTCACTGGAACTTGTGGGATTCTTGTAGAGGTCATTGGGTTGTGGTGGGGAGAGGGGAGCACTGGTAACAGGTGGATGGGCCTTAACTCCACTGGTGGCTAATGACATTTGCATCAATCGTTCACTCAAGGAGCGGACATGCCCTTGTTTAAGGTCTCTGAGTCCTTCATCCTGGTGTATCTTCCCAGGATTGAGTCTCTGAACTGATGGACGCCCCTCTGTCCTCATCTTCTGGTTGGTGACGCCAGTGACATAGAATGCAGCTCCAACACTGGCATGCTGTTGGCCCCGAAAATATTGGGACTGGACTTTGGCTTCTTCATAGGTCGGAAGTTCTTCATTATTCTGCACTCGGGGGGACAGCTGCTTCTCCATGATGATGTTTTCTGATTGGATTTCCTGGCCCTGGGGTTCCTGGCGAGCAGCATGTGCTACCAGCTGTTGGTGGTGATCTTGGGGACTCAACACATCATTCTGAGGGCCTGGGTTTCCACTGCCAGTGGGGAAAGGAGGGCCATTCCCTGTGGCTTGCTGGTGGATGGCAAGCAGGTTGCGATTCTCACTAGGATTGCCATAGCGAAGCTGCTCTTGTAGCAGACGCTGCAATACTGTGGTCCCTCCACTTGGCTGTTCTTCAGAATTTCTCATCTCTATCGCTGGTGGTGCCTTGTGAAGAGAGAGAGAAATTGGGCACTTGGGCTGCCCTTGACCTGGGAAGGGGAAACAGGAAGCTTAACACCCAGTTGATGGATAAATCAGTCCTCTAAAAGGGGAAGAAAATGGATATTTGGGGCAAGGATTCCATTGCAGTAACAAAGTAGAGAACTGAATCTAGAAATAACAAATCAATTGTTGGGATTCCTGGATTTAGTACCAATATGATGAGGAATGTGGATGCATAAGAGCTCTATTTCCTCTTCCACTTTTAGCATGAGTTATATATTCAATCTTGACTTAATTCCTAAGAGGAATGGGGAAATCTACGGCAGTTAAGTAGAGTGATCAGAGTAGGCAATTTTCCAAGTTCCTTACTCCCGTGGTTCATCTCTCTGTACCGTGTGTAAATAAAAAATCCAAATCTTATAGCTATGGAGGTTGGGGCAGGTCAATGGGGAGTGTTACCCCAGAGACAGGAATTGTAAAGCAATTCAGTGTGTGATGCGAGCTATAAAGTGCTAAAGAAGCACTCAAATAAATAAAAGGTGAAGAGAGCTTAGCCAGAGAGAAATGATCTTTAAATTGATGCAAATCTTTTTCTTGGGTCTCATACAACTCTGAGACATATCTTTTCTTTAAAAAAAATCCTTTTTGGCATTGTGCATTTGGATGCTGTGTGGCTTAATCAGAGAATGCCTTGGGATAAGTGATACTGACAAAGTTTCAATTTCAGCCATCCAGGGGCAATCACTGAGATTTGTTATTTTTGTTGTTGTTGGGTTAAAAGGAGCTTAAAAGGGAAGTGCCTCTTCAATTGAAGTGAAACTCTTACAACATTTGCAAATATTTCTGGAAATCTTTCTAGAAAGGTTATGATAGTATATTCCCAACTATCACCACCAATTCCTTTAAAGGTATATTATGAGCTGAGTAAAACAGGTAACATAACACAACTTAAGATTCAAATTCTAATATAATACTGGTTTACAGGATCACCTAAACAAACAATTCCTCCTTTCTTGATTTCTAGTTTCTCATCTAAAAAAAATGAGTGGTGGGTGACACACATCCATTCCCTCTTATTAGGAGACTCAAAAATACACTGGAGAGACTCTTTCATGTTAAAGTATTCCAATTAAACACTAATGTGAAATACTGAAGCTTTTGCTCTAAAGAGCTGATGTTACTGGTGAGAATGGACATAATGTTACACAAAAAGTCACAATAAATTTCAACCTAAGCAGCCTTAGGTTTACTGAATGAAAATTCTGGATTTCTAGCTCCCAGGTCATTACTTCTGTATTAAGCAACCTCTAATCTTTCTGGAAACAAGAAACCCCTCCTTTAGTAGTACAGCGAATGACAGAAAGTAGGTGCAACAGATGTAGATGGTCATTTTTCTCTTTTCCCATTTCTTGATGATCATAACTACCTAGTTTCCAATTCTGTTCAGCAGTTTGACCCCACAGCTAACCCTCCAAAAAAGTTTTTTTAAATTCCATTCATCATACTCTTTAGGGAAGTACATGCCAACCACCAAAATGCTGAGCTACTTTCCCTTCAGCCTCCTTGATCAGCCTCCCAGTGACCCTTTGAATTTCTTCATTTGAATTGTCAAAGTAGAATTTTTCTGTCAGGCTCACAGTCATAACATACAAGTTGTTTGGTGCATGAAACTGGCAACAAGACTATCAAAGTAGTTTTCTTCTCGCAAAGGAGAAGAGAGAGAGAGAGAGAGAGAGAGAGAGAGAGAGAGAGAGAGAGGAAGAAGAAGAAGAGAAGAGAAGAGAAGAGAAGAGAAGAGAAGAGAAGAGAAGAGAAGAGAAGAGAGGAGAGGAGAGGAGAAGAGAGGAGAGGAGAGAAGAGAAGAGAAGAAAAAAGGAAAGGAAAGGAAAGGAAAGGAAAGGAAAGGAAAGGAAAGGAAAGGAAAGGAAAGGAAAGGAAAGGAAAGGAAAGGAAAGGAAACAGGAATATTCGTAGCTCAAGCAAAATCATTTCCAACCCTCTTCTACAAGGCAAGAAAATGCAGATACTGAGTTTCTCCAGGCCCAGGAAAGTGTGCCACCCCCTCCCATGCCACACACACCCCACCCAACACACACACACATAGGCACGCAAGTGTGCGTGTGTACACACACATACACACATACACACCAATAGTCCATACCTATTTCTGCTTTCTTTTAGGCTTAAAGCCTTGATCAGGATAGGGAATTCTTGCTTATGAGCAGCTCCAGATACCGCAGTGGCAGATTCCCACTCCCCTAACACTCAGGTTCAGGGTAAGCGCCGCCAAGAGTCCAACCACTGGTCACTCTGAAATGTTCAGGAGGGGGAGGGAGGGAGAAATAAAAACGTTGTTTCTATATTGCCACCAACAGCCAGCAGTTAAATGAACCATTCCTTCCAAGGGAATGATTTGTCCTCTCAAGCTGCCTGGCTTTTAAATGAGTGGCAGAATCCATCTCCACTACAACAGACTAGAAGCCTTACTATCTATCAGCTATGTTCAGGAGGTCATGCCAGTCTCCAGGTGGTGGAAATGATCACGTCTGACACTGGAAAGAATTGCTCTAAGCTCACAGCCCTTGAAAAGCACCCTAGTTGGAATACTGGGTAATGACAACAGCCATAACTGCTGTTGTGTTAGGGTACAACCTTTACATTGTCATCAGTACCAGGGCAGGCTCATAAGGCTAACTGCCCTGCCAGAACTTCCAGCAAGGAAGTCAGTCACCACAAGGTACATTGTGAGTCAAGTTCCTGATTTGACTGCCTTGGCCTCAGATGAACAGAGTAAAACATAACTTCTTTTCAGCCAAATCACTTAGTATATTTTACATATTAACTATCCTAGACATTTGCCAGCCTCATGCTAGGCACAGTGAGTAATACAAAGACACACAAAATGTAGCTCCTTCCTTCATGGAGCTTACAGTCTGATTACCTACTTGATGACCATCTCATTCATTCTTGCTGACATAGGAAAGCTGACCAACTTTTTCAACCCAAAACTGTAACACTGTTCCAAAAACAAGATGCTTCTACTTGCTTTCTCAGCACTTACCCTGTCTCTGAATTTCAGCAAAAAAATCTACTAGACTCACACAAACTAGATGAGCAGCAAATGACCCATAAATATGTATTCAAGATGGTCCTTATTTATTAATTCTGCTTTAATTTTGAAAAGCCCTCCAGATCCAATCAAATGGTAATAAAACATGGCAGATTGTATAGGTGAGATATACATGAACCTCATTTCTGATGTAGCCATTATTACTCATCTCACTTAAAGGAAAAACTTTAAACGGAACCAGAATCTCCATCTGAGGAGCAAATATCTCTGTATTTTGGAGACATGCCCAAAATGTTCACAATTAAAACAAAAATCACAAAACCACACGGTGATAAATTTAACATGATTTCCTTACAATGTTGCCAAAATAAAGTGAGCAGACATAAAATAAACAAACATGGAAATTTGTCTTTCCATCTTGTTTTGACCCAATGCAAAACTAGGATCAAAGGCAAAATCATTTTCAGTCTGCTAAGTAATTATTTTAGGGTGTCTACCCCTAAATTTCAAAGCAGTGGAACAACTTTTAATTGGAATCGAAGCAGAATTGTTAATAGAGCTATGGTAAATAACCTCCGTGTTTCTATTGTCTGATTCTGAACAAAATATTTGTCTTTTTATTCAGCTGTAACACCAGAAAACAGTGCAAATCTTTCAAACTTGAGCCCTTAGAAAGAACCCATCATACAATTCTTCCTGAGAACTGCTTATATTCTTCCTTATGCCAATTGTAACTTTCTTAAGACAACCAACTCCTCATTGAGAAATGTTTTATTGTCGAAAATTGTACTCTCTTCCTTTAATTTTGACCTCTCTCCTTCATATCTTTTTCAAAAACTAAATCAGACATGAACCAGACATGAATTGAACTCCCACCCCCACTCCAGGCATTTTTTGGTTTCTGTTTAAGAGGAAAAGAAATCAGCACAAGACAGAAACACTGCAGAGTATTCTCCTTACTGTTTTATTTTTCTTAAAGAACTTATGTGGCTGTATGTTACAAGTCACCTAAAAACAAAAACACAACACCATCTACTGATTAGAGAAAGGAAAGGAAGAGTCTTGTCTCAGGCACAGGAACCAAAATGATACGAATGTTGCAATTTGTAATCCACCCACGGCTTTAATCATGGCACTACCAGAGGTCTAAGATCTCCCTCAATTACTCACCTTATTTCTCCTGGAAACACATGTTATCCCTCAGCTTATCTGATAGAAGAAAAAAGTATAGCTGTACTTCTGTCTTTAAAATTGCAATATGAATCTATATTCAGCTCTTCTGTAACAACAGGGCAGTAAAGCCAAACTAAATTCTCATCTACTTGCCAGTCATTGGCCTCTGCTAATATACCTGGGAGGCTGAGCCAAAAACACATTAATGCGAGACAAGATGTTTTCCAAGCCAAGTTCCCCCCAAAAATCAACATTACAAGGTACCCAGGACAAAGCAAATTTCTAAAGTTCAATAAATTTTGCAATATTCCTTTAAGATCCCCTTTCTATTCTTTCTATTCTTCCATCACCTTTCATTCTTTCACTACCCCTTATGCCACCAACCAGAATGACTAATTTAAGCCTAGAAAAACTGTTTCTACATTAAAGCTTGGTCAATTTGTTTCAAACAATTTTACTGCCAGCTAAATGGAAAGGAGCCAGTTCAAATTTCCCTTGTAACTGTGTCCATGTATTTATGAACATAAACATGCACACATACACATATATGCACACATGTGCATGGACACACATCAGGACATGCACACACACATACCCTCTCACAGAAAGTGAGAAACCCCTGTGAACTTTCATTCTCTTTTAGACTGCAGACCCGAGGATCCTAGAAAACACTTTTCCCAACAGTTTTTTAACCCAGGATACAAATTCATTTCCTTAGGGAAGTAAACAATAGTCTTTTTGTAGGTTATCCCTACATATTTGATGGGTACCGGATAGGCAGTATAAATGTCATGGTTAATAGGCTTAGAGCCATACTGCTCAAGTACAAATCTTGTTCTGAGGCTCACTGACTTCTGAAATGTCTCTTGGCCTCCTCAGTCTTGATTTTATTAATTGCAGAATAGCTACAATGGTACTCACACCTCATAGGGTGGTTAAGAAGATTAAGGCAGGCAATCCATGTAAAGTGCTAAGCACAGAGCTGGGCACACAGTAAATGCTCAAAAAAGTTAGCAACAGTTGTAACTAAAATGTCTAAGTAACTTTTCTTGAGAAGGCTATTGCAATCATATGAAGTAAATTTGTTTTTTACAAAGCTTTATTTACAACTCAGTCTTTCTTTTGTGTAAGTTCTTAGATCATCAAAGGCCTGAACTGGAAAGAGCCCTGGAAGATGACTACTTCATCTACTTCTTTCTTTCTATAAGATGATGATGCTAACGCTTTAAAGGATTTAGAACAAGCGTCAAAATATGGGTTTTATAACTTCTAGAAGAAGAAAATTTCCTTTATAGTATATTATCTAGCATCACTAACATGTACATAGAAGATGCCTAATAAATATTGTTATTGTTTATGTTTACATGGCCCCCCAAACCTCATGCAGTCATGGAGGTGGCTGAATCTAGTGTTTGTGATTGGTTTGTTTTCTAGCACTGGGATCAGCAGATTGAGTGCTACACCTGCCCAGGGGTGAGTAGTTGGCATACAACATAAAGGGAGGGAAGGAGCATAGTTTTCCATTTTTGCCCTTTTTCTCTTGTTGCTTCTGGTATCTGTCACAACTACCATGTTGCCCTCAGCCATGCCACGTTTCCCTGGATCCAACTAAGTGTGGACTGAAACCTCCAAAAACTGTAATCTAAATAAATCTTTCCTTCCCTCACTTTGAGCATCAAGTATTTTGTCTCAACAAAGAGAGAAAAGTAACCAAAACAGAATTTGGTATCAGGAATGGGGGTCATTGCTATGACAGTACCTGACTATATAGCTCAAGAGTCTTTGGGAATGGCTTGTGGGAAGAATTTGGAAGGGTTTGGAGATGTTGCCCGAAGGAGCAGAGATAGAATGTCTTGTATTGTTCTGTATGGGAGATTTTCTTTGGAGCTTAGAAGACCAGAAAATTGCTAAAGACGAGGTTCAAGTCATTTCTGCTGGGAAGGACTGCACTGGTTGTTGGACTCCAATTGATGTACATTATGGCTTGGCAGAAAGTTTATCTGAATTTTGCTTGTGTCCAGAGACTTTGCCTGAGACTAAGATTAAGGGCAATGGACTGATTAATCTGGCAGAAGAATTTCATTGCAACTGAATGTTGAGGCATTGGCATGGCTATTGTTGGGGACTTTTAGCCAGATTTATGCTGCAAATCAAGAGCAAAGAGAATGATTTAAAACACTGTTAGTTTGGTCAGAAATCTGTGAAATGTAACAATAAAGCTGAGACCTTCATTGCTGAGAAGGAAAAGAGAAATAAAGAAGGTGGCCTGAGATATCACAGAAAGCAGTGGGTCCCCATGCTATGCAACTCCAAACTGCAAAAATGAAAGACTTTGCTTAGAGGAGAAAACAGCAGATTGCCATGTTCCAGAATGGTGGTGGAGGCCACAGGAGGTTCCAAAATGATGGTGGCCACCCCAGGTTCCAGAATGTCAGCAACAAAGAGAATTTGGTCCTCACAATCAGATTCAGAGTACTCAGTAATCCAAGCCCACAACCCCTACAGCCAAGAGAGAGCAAAGCCTGGTTACTGCTCCAGCTGGCAGCAGACCTTGTCAGCATCCACATGGCACTAGTTTTAGGCACATGGAGAATGTATGAGTTCTGAGGTTAAAGAGGCTTCCACGCAGATTTCATAGGGCCTCCTCTGAGATGGCAGTGTGTGAAGCTATGACCGTGAAGCCAAAGGTGTAATGATGAATCTTGAATTTTGGAAAAGCCAGGAATGTGGATCATCTGAGGAATGCTGCAAGGATTGAGCAGAACAGTCCTAAGAGAGAAGCCATGTGATCTGCAGCCACCAGAAGTGCCACGGGGGTGGAGTCACTCAAGCCTTTTGAAGCTCACAACCAAATTGCTTCAAATGCTGAACATGGAACTCCAGGACTTAATGTTTGCCCTGTTGGATTTTGGACTTCCTTTGGTCCCATTCCTTTGTATTCCCATTTGTACCCTTTGGAATAGTAACATTTATCTTCTTCCACTGAATGTTGGAAATGTTTAACTCTGTTTTCCTTTGTACAGCTAACAGTTTGCCTTAGATCTTGGAGGAGACTTGGAACTTGGACTTTTCAGCAATGCTGAAACTGTTAGGACATTGGAAAGTCTTGGAGATGGACTAAATGTCTTTTGTATAAAGGATGTGCATGAGTCTTTGAGGGGCCAGGGGTGGAAAGTTATTGTTTATGTCTTGGTGTTCCTCCAAGCCTCAAGCGATTGCATGGACTCAGCTGCATGGAAGCAGCTGAATCCAGTGTTTGTGATTGGTTCATTGTCTTGTACTAGGATGGGTGATGTGAGTACTGCACCTGCCCAAGGGCAGATAGCTGGCATACAATATAAGGGAAGGAAGGAGGTGTACTTTTCCCTTTTTTTCCTCTTCTGCTCTTGTTGCTTCTGGCGCCTGCCACAGCCACCGTGTTGTCCCTCAGCCATGCCACCCTGCTTTGGAAATAGCTGGATATGGACTGAAACCTCCATAAAACTCTAAGCTAAATAAACATTCCTTCCCTCATATTGGGTGTCAAGTACTTTGTCTCAGCAGTGAGATAAAAGTAACCAAGACAAATATATATTAAACTGAATTAATCGTGGTTTTAAGAGATTATAAACTGGCTTAATGCTCCCACCAATTTCCCAGTTCTGATAGAAGTAAAATGCTAATGGTAGGAGGAAGAATTTAAACAGGTAAAAAGGAAACATTTACCTGTCAGTATGACAGGAAACCTTTGCAAAATCTCTTCTCTTAGGCCAAAATGTACAGAAAGATATAAAAGCCACACAAATTCTCACCAGGACTCTATTCTAGGTCTCACAAATCCATGAAAGCAGCTTGGCATTTGCTTTCTAGGCCTCACAAATCCATGATACCAACTTGGTATTTGCTCTTACTTAACCTTGTTGTAGTTTAAGAAAAAGACTTAAAGGAAAGAGTTGGCTCCAACTCTTTGTTCCTATCTCTACATTTGTAGAATGGGCTGGAAAATTAGGAAACACAGCAACTCCTTCCCATTTTCAAATCTTACTGAGGGTCAGTGTAAGAGATATGTTTCTGCAATGATAACTCAAAGGCTTGGTTGCTTTTAGTCCTAATTTTACATAGCTGTGCTCCTACACGAATAACTTGAGAATATTAATACACTACAAAGATGATTGACCCTAAAGTGGACGCAAGCAGTGAAATATTGAATAAGACAGGGAAAACTGTTTGCCAGTCCTTCCAATCCCTGACACACAATCCATTCCAGAGGACTACACCACACTATAATATCCTGTTACTTATTGTGTCAGTAAATGTATAAGGAATCTACAAAGTCTGATTGACCATAAGATGTGATACATTTAAGAATATACTTGAGAATCATTTAAGAATAAGGACAGGAGCACAGACCTATAATCTCAGCACTCAGAAGGCTGAGATAGGAAGCCTGCAAGTCTCATGCTACCCCGGAATATATAGCAAAATCCTGTCTCACTATGCCTGGAAACTTCTTGCTTTACCACATTTTCCTTGATACCAACGTACAACACTGATTTTTATTCTTTATATTTTATTTTATAAGTAACATAAGCATAGAATGCAAGTACTTATAAAAAAGAAAATAAATATTTACAATCACAATGCCTCAATTCAAACATTGTTAACAACATGGAACATTCCCTTCAATTTCTCTTATGTGTTTTTACAAAGCAATGAAAAAATATACATATAATTTTGGCTTCTGCATTTATTTCACTTTATCATAAGTACTTTCTCTACATTGTGGCACTGAATCCATAACAAACACTACAATAATGGCTGTGTAATAGTCCATAAAATGAATGCATCAAGATTCTCTCACCCAGTCTCCAATTATTAAGACATTGAAATGGTTTCCAATCATGTGCTAGTCTAAATAATGTTACAAAAACCACATTGTGATTTAGCCTTTTTCAGTATTTTGGACTGTTTCCTAATGATGAAATCCCAGAAGGGAAATTAATGGGTCAAGGAGTATGACTGTTTTTAGACAACTCACTAGAAAAATAAAACTAACAAAATGCCAAACCTCCATGAAAACTCTCCCTCACTTAATGAAAAGCTCTCTTGCTTCCATTTCTCCACCAGAGCTGAGTTAGGCTCCAGAGAGAGAGAGGCCAAGTGAAGCAGTGTAGTATCCTAGTAGCTTGCGAAATGGCAGAATGGAATGCAGGCTCCCCTGTGAATCCAGCTTGCATGCACTTGCCCCAAATTGCCACTTGGCCAAGAAGCTAATTAGTAAAAGCATCAGGTGGGTGAAAGCAGGTTCACAGTCTGTAATGGCTTATATCATCTTTCATTTTTTCCCTAAGACAAATCTGACAGTCAGCTTGAAGATATTCAGGTCTAGTGATCCAGCCTGCTATACTCAGAATTTAGCATGTTTTCAGATCTTACTCTTCAACATATCCTACAAGGTATTTTGCTATGTAGACCTAAAGATACATGATCAATGAGCTTGTGTGCTATGTGTGTACCTTTATTCACAGCCTCAGTTAAGGTGACACTTTTAAGGTCAATCCTTTTTGATATTATATGACTAAGTGGCACTTGTCTTAAATGGTCAATGTGTGACAGATGTATTTGCAGAATCAACCATAAAAGTCATCCAGTCTTGGAGAAGGTGAGGCAGCAAACCAGAAGTGCCCTGGCTTAGTGAAAACAACCATGAAGGGAACTTGTTTCCTTTGCTTCTTTGCCAGAACTCTCAGAGAAGGAAAGTTCTGCTTTTTACTACTCAATCCACCTTCCCCCAACTATACTCAATATAGAAAATGAATTATCTCTTTTTCTGGGCTCTGTTTTTCTTCTCTCCACTATTACAGTAATCACAGCATATTTTCCACAGGTGACTTAGTGAGCACTTACTATGCAAAGACACGAGGTGGAAAAAAAAGACACAGGAAAAAAAAACAAGAAGAGATTCCAGTCCTCTAGGAGCTCCTAGGCAAGCAGAGGAGGCACAGTGCAATGAAGAAACAGAGCTCTGAGCTCATAGCTCTGGTAATGCAGAGGACTCTGCATTCCCCAAAAAAGTTTTCTGGGGGGAAAATTAATCTTTGAGCTTAATAGAAAACATGGAATTTGGTGACCAACTTGATGTCAAAGACAGGTTGAGATATGTTTTTGGGAGTCAGTATATCGGTGACAGCTAAGGTCCTAAGAGGAAGCTGGACTTTCCAGAGTAGAATGAGAATAGAATCAGGGGTAAAACTAAGAATGAATTTCTGCAAAAATGATCATTCAAGGATCAGGCACTTTCCAAATGTGCTGGTGAGAGAAATTCCGTTATTTAACCTATAGCTTTTCTCTCCATACACCTTCAATATAGGCCCTGGACTAATGCATTGCTTCAGAGACAGACGGCCCCAGCTGCAATGCAAAGAGAAAAAAAATTAATTCTCACCAGTTATGCTTCAAAGTGCTCAGGTAGAAACTTCAGTAGTGGGTTGAGCCAAAAGTGGAAGTGGAAATCACAACTGTGAGGTTGTACAGGCCATGGGCTGCCTGTGTGATCTTGCATTATATCTGTCCCAATATCTAAAACATTAACTGATACATAATAATTGCATATTATATTGAGTCAATAACATTCCCAAAGACTTTGCTAAAGGTAGTATCAAAAGAAAAGAAATGAAACACATGGAATAACAATATTACCTTTAGTTTCTCAGCCTTCCTTCTAAGGAGCCAAAAGCCCCTTCCCTCCTGCTCTTCTCAGCAGCTCTGTGCAGACATAAAGGCATATGTGATTAATTCCATTTAAGAACTGGAGAAGCTAAAGTCTGGAACAGATAGCTAACAATAACTAATTTCACTAGAGGTTCACTGCTGTTCATTGGTAGGGCCAGTATGAGAAACTAGGTCGTATTGCCCCTCTGGTTTTTAAGAGGCCAGTTCATGAGAGAAATTCATTACAAAAGCAACCTCCCTCTGCATTCCTACAGGATCTTGAACAAGTGAGTGTGCTGTACCTAGGAAAAAAAGTAAGACATTTCCCAAAACAACTTTGGGGGTGGCTTAATGTAATTCCAAGGGGTACTCTGTTAACATAATTGGATACTTCTTGTTTTCCTATAACCCTTTCTTAGGAAGCCTCATCTACCTTTAACCCCAATTTTGTGTCTGACTGGGGCTCAGATGCTGACTGCAGGTGTGGCATTCAGCAGGTGCATGGACAGGAGCCAACATTTCATATCTTCATGCCAAAGGGCTTGAGTCACCCTCTCAAGGCACAGGAAGCTCCTCCTCCTGCTGCTGCTGATTTTGGAGCACCTGCAGCCTGGCTTGACTGAGTTGCAATTGCAAAACTGAATGGAGATCCTGCCTTCCCAAGAAGAACTATGGTGAGATCAGTGAAGCCACAAATCATATCACCAGCTAATTTTCCCACTTGCAGAAACTAGTGTAAGCACATACCATAAGAACGGCATATGTATAGACCATATGTATACAATGACCATCCTGTACAAATTATGGAACAAAAGACCACTAGCAGACCCTGAAACCTCAGGAGCTAATACTCATCTCCCTAAAAATGGTGAGTAGTTGGCAGAATCTGCTAGGAATCCTGTGATCTTTTTCCACTGTGGTCCCTCTTCTTCACACTCCTAAGGGAGTAGTACATCAGCTCATCACAAAAAGCACAAGGTCATAAAATTCATCACATTCCCCTAACCAACACTAACTGGCAGACTGTGGAGCACAGAATGCTCCAGTGGGTAGAGAGGGTCATTAGTATGATCTTAGCTTCAAAAAACGTTTGCTTTAAAAAACCAATCTACCTTCTCCAGACTCACTTTCTCCCACGACCCCTCACACACACATAGCAAAGAGACAGTAATTGTAGAAGGAAAGAAAAATCAAATATTATCTTAAAATGGTTTATTACGATTAGTGCTATTTCTTCAATTCTCACAGGAAACAAAAATTTAATATACTTTGGTTTACAGCACATTGTCCATAAAGTAAAACTGGCTACGAAACTAATATGTGACCATTGTATAGAAGTGGAGTAAAGAAAAAATTATGAACTAAAAAATTAAGTGAATTAAAGAAGAAATTAGATTCCTTCAAAACATGCAATCTAAACAATTTTCCCCATCTGTGATTTTTATCTTAGTTTGCCATCACATGGGAAAATATCACTAATTCAGTGTAAATCTATGCCCCTTGAAAATAATCAAAATGAATAAAGGATTCACTAATTAGGTTCCTAATGGGGAAGGATTTAATTGAACTATTCTATACCAACCTGCATCAAAGTTTCCAGGGCAACTTCATAAAAGGATGTCAAACCTGGCCCATATTCTTATCCCTTTAAAAATAATTCTCAATACACAGAAACACAGAAAGCTGATTTCTCTTCAATACTGTTAACACTCAGGCCACTACATTTTCTGATGTCAGCAATCCCCTTCCCACAAATATTCCAAGTATGCACCACCACCATTCTCCTTTCAATTATGTGGTTTCTGTGCTCCTTTACTGATTGAGTCCAGGCCTCTTGGATAATGAAAAGCATGTGCAGGAAAAATATGCTCTTAAAAACATATACATCAGTTTCATCTGCATTATAAAGGGGGAGAGTAGATCATTTGTCCTTATCAAAAGATCAAAATGTAATTGTTATGAGATATCATAAACAGAAAAAAGGCATCAATGCCTTATGGAGGGGGCAGTTATTGTGATCTGAAGCAACACCAGTAAATAAGGAAGCCCCCCCCCCAGAAAATTCACCCCTTTCTAGTTTGGAAACATTTATATTTAATGTTATCTTAATGTTGCCTTGGAGGGTATTTAAGCTCTGACATACACATGGAAATAAGCCATGAATTGCACAGCAAGCATAAATAGTTCATCATTAATAAAAACCAGCTGTGAAAAAACACTACAATGGCTGTGTTTCAGTTACTGGCTATCATCAGTATTTGTCACAGGCAAATATTAATCAAAACTTTCTCCATTAAAACATACACAGAAATTCATTTTACTTTTTAAAACTTTTGAGAAGCTTTGAAGATCTCATTGGCCACTGACTCACTATAGTGCATTCCAGCTAATGTCTCTTTTTGAAGCTATTTTTTCATCACCCTGGCTGTCATGAGAGTCTTCATATTCGTACCTCAAGTTACCACAGAATATGAAAATGTTTAGTTGAGCTGAGAGTCAATAATACAAACCTGGGGTCAATCTTAATTATAATCAGTGAGGCAATTGAGAACCAAAGGGCACTCAATGTTACAAGAGAGCAAAGCTCATTAAAAGTGAACACCTGCTCGGGACCCTGTAATAAGCCTGCTCTGCCATCATACAAACACCTTTCATCCAATGACCTCAAAGCATGTGCCCAATATGAAGCATGCCTAAACACCTCTGTGAAGTATTAATATCCTTGCTTCCCAGAAGGGTAACTGGAGCTTAGAGCAGTTAATTCATGTACACTTGATCACATGGCAAGTCAGAAAGGGACTAGGCAAAGAAATCCCGATCCTGGCTTCAAGTCACATAGGCTAATGCCATTTCAAGAAGCTGAGGCAAAAGTGAAAGTGACTTCACAAATACCTAGGCAAGCCTACTGAATTTTGAAGAGTATATTTTTCAAGAATTATCTGAGGATATATCAATGAATAGATCTATTTGTATTTTTCCATAGACACTTATTACCAAAAAAATATTCCTGTACTTCACCTGGCACTTCATAAATAGCAAGGATCATATCTCAGCCAGTCTGGACTGCAAAGTGAGTTCGAGGCTAGCTTGAACTACACAGTAAGACCCTGTCTCCAAAAAATAAGTAAATAAACAAACAAACAAATAAATAAATAATAAAACATATCTTCCTTTTCTAATCTGCATAGAAAAATTATTTAATTTATGATGAGCCACTGGTTACCAAGAATGAATTCATCACAAATTAGAGTTCACATGTATGCTATTCCTTGTTCTTAAAAGAAAATTAAAAGTCATGGAACTAAACTTTCACTATACTGTGAAGACCTTAAAAGATCGCATTAAGTGGGGACATGATACTGTACCTACATGTCTTTTATTTGTCTGCATCTCTTAGTTTCCTTACTACTTTTCAGTCTTATTCAAATACGTTAGTTTTTATAGTGCATGTTAGTAATACAGATCACTGAAGTTTGTTTTCAGGAACCAACCCTTCTGTACAACGTATTTTTTACCCCCCTCTCCCTTTCCACCTGGTACTCTTCCAATAACTTAACCATAATATGTTCAAAGCTATAAAACAAGCATATCTGTGCTTTCCCACTTCTTTCTCTTTTTCTGAATTTTTCACACTCTACCTAAACTTGTGCTCTCTTGATGGTATATCACAAGACAGTAATTTAAGAATCACTGTCAGTGAGTTAGCCAAAGTAAACAGTAGGCTCCTAGTTTGTTTTTGTTTTGTTTTGTTTTGTTGTTTAAAATGAAAGAGAGAGTGTGAAAGGAGGTCAAAAGAATAGAATTAGCATCCTTGTTAAGTATATAAACAACCCCATCACAGAAAGTGTCTAGGGATTACTTACTCAATCTGTTAGTCTACTGGCATTGTAGAAACAAATGGGATTCTTCATGCATATTTGCTCAGGTTCTGATTCTACTTCTCCCCTCAGGTTTATAAAATTATGTCTTAGGTGAGCTCTTATTTAAAAACAATATCCTATATGCCCATGGTGTTAGCTATATAAAATGTATGAATACAGTAACAAAGCTTTAAAGAGAACTGAGAAAAATGAAAGTAGATGATCAGCTAGGATGACGGAATTCTTCATAAAGTTTTGGGCAGGGTCTTAGGTTTTAATTTCATGTTGTTAAAATATAAAACACGATGTATTTATACTGATATATCCTTACAAGCTTTTTTTAACTGGATGACTAAGTGTATTTCTAACAACCAATGCACATCATTCTAATAGCAATCATTAACATTCACACCAGATATTGAAGCCTTGAGCGAGAACTATAAGCCTTTAAGAACTGGTTCTAAAAATCATTCTGTTGGACCTCTACAGTTCACAGTGGGGAAAATTTGCCAAGGGTAGTAAACCAAGTTAGAGTTAGGTCTTGAGCCTAGGTCCTTCTTACCAGTAGGCTCACTACAAAAGTTTACCATAGAGTCTCAGATTTAAATGGCATCTGTTGCCATTATTTACTAGAAACAATTTTCTCAGTCATTGGGTTAGTCAAATACAATAACTAGAAATAAAATCTTTTACTTAAATGAGGTGCATAGTTCCATCATTAGACTTATTTAAAACCCAAGCAGTCTGATCTAATCCAGAAATTAATGCTAACTCCTTTCTACAGGCACTTATAGGCAAGGGCTACTTTGGTTAGTATTATTACAAGCTAGAATAATTAAGACAATTAACTCCACCTCACAACAAAAAGACTTCAAAAACAAAATAATAACCTCTTTCAATTCAAGCAGTAATCATTACAACAAATCTAATGTATTCCTTTATGCAATAACTATGTTTCTGTTGAGGCCTAGTTATTTCAATATATCACATCATAGTTTAAAGGCAATAACTAGGAAAGCTATTTCTTTCAAAGAAACCTGTGATAGATTCTTTTATAAAGCAAATCACCTCTTATTTTCCTCCTTTTGCTCTCTTTTATTTTGGTTCAGTTTGTGTGTGTGTGTGTGTGTGTGTGTGTGTGTGTGTGTGTGTATGTAAGGGGCAACTTTCCTCCTTTCTCTGGGCTAGAAAGGGTCAGAAGCCCACCATAGAGAATGATGCAGTATGAACAGCCTGTTTAGTGCCCCCTTAGTCCTTGGAACCAAATTCTAACCTTTGACTTGGGGGTGGGACACTAGATTTTGGACCAAAGTCCACAAAAGGCAGCAAGAAATAAAAAGTAAGTAAGACTAAAGACAACACATCGTAGTAACACACCAACAAAAATTCCTGGGGACAGGAAATCAATGGATCACAATTCTAAACAAATTGGTTTAGTCCCCAGCTAATTAACTTGTTAAGCAGATCTCTAAACTCACTGAATCCATGGGAGAAAGAGGTGATGTAATAGGAGATTTGGAAACATTTACCCATTTATCATCCTAAAAGGCTCAGCCGCGACCACACACACCTCTCCACCCCTTTCAGTAGGTTTTAGCTGAGCTTAATGGGCGCAAAGGACAATTTCTACCAGACAGCCCCTAAGAATAGACTGTTCTCATGCATTCCAAATGTTCAGTCTCCATGGAGGAGGCTACCTGGTCACAAGCATTTCCCAAGAGGGTATATATCCTCTACTCCTCTTCCTTGGTAACACCCCCACACACACCATGTTGCCCCAAACAAAACAAAACAAAACAACTTCTAACCACCCTGAGAACTTGAGGGACTTTTCTGGAGTAAGGGAAAAGAAAAGTTAAGAGGAGGGCAGAAGAGTGTGAGAAACTCCTCTTATCTCCAAATGGGAAAAAAGGCCTTAAAAAGCTGGATCAAAGGAAGAAAGGGGGATGGGGGTGAAGGGCTGCTAAATTACAAAGACACCCTTTTAAAGAAGGAACAGGCCCTGGGAGAGGGCTCTTAGGAGAGGCCCAGAAGCAGATGTACCTACTTAGGATTCTGGCACTCAATGGGACCTCAAAGTCAGAGTATCCATCCCTCTGCCTTCCCATTAGATGATATTTTACGCATTCTGGAAAGGGTCAGCGTCGTTCTTTATAGGACTTCAGAAAAGCAACTCCACAAAATGTCTTACTTATGCATTAGTCTAATAAATGCAACTTCATAAACTAGAAATGAGATTTTAACTTTCAAATTCCAAGCAATACTGAAAATGAATTTTTAAAATCCCCTTTCTAAAATGTTTAAGTAGATAAGCAGATCCACAAAGGTCACATACGAGTTACATACAAATGTGGTCACAGGTTTACTTCACATCTAGATTATGAAGTCAGAAAAATGTACTTTTAATTTTAAAGATCCGTAAGCTTTTCCAAAGAAAGAGGAAACTTAAAATGAAGTATGATGTAACGCCAGAAAGTGTCTGTAAATGATACCGGATAAACTCATACAGAACTGCTGGAACCTGAGTTACCATCCGTAAATAGATGCAACAACTCTGCAACCAC
The DNA here is from genome assembly GCF_034190915.1 of Cavia porcellus. Classification (NCBI taxonomy): domain Eukaryota; kingdom Metazoa; phylum Chordata; class Mammalia; order Rodentia; family Caviidae; genus Cavia; species Cavia porcellus. The sequence continues at coordinate 73,064,917 of NW_026947486.1, forward strand.
CTGGCTATTAAAATGTCCCAAGCCAGTTATAAAATGTAGTTTGGTCAAGCCAGCTTTTCCCTCCCAACTGATCTGAAACACGATAGCTTTTAAAATTTTCGCCATGTAAAGTTCCTTGTCTACCTTCCTGCTTACCTTTACTCCATTAAAATCAGCCAAAGAAATTATTTTAAACAAGTAAATAATTTGCTCCCAAATAAGCAACGAGTTGGGATATCAGTACCAGGTCTTTGAACGCTACCATTCTTATAATTTTGGTGCACTTGTCCAACTGAAGATAGGTGGGAGATGGGTGAAAATTTACCCCAGGTCCAAAATAGCATTTCAAACTATTCTTAGCTACTGAGGGTACTGAAAGCTCTGAGAGGGCTTCACAAAAGCTGGCCTCAGAAAGAACTTTAATAAAGCCTAGCTCAAGGAGACTTAAATACCCTTAGCCCCCTTCATCAGTGAAGATTATGGTGACTAATTATCTTCCTCACTGAATGGGAGAAGGTTATATTCTTAAGTTTTAAAATGCCTAATATCTACTCTTCATGGCCAGGAGAGAGAACTAAACTAAACATCTCAAGTTGTTCAAAAATTCTTCCCACGATATATACTGTAAATTGAAAATAGTCTTTTTCTCAAACTTTCCCTTTCCTCTCTCATTAATCTATATTCAACTCTCCTTTCACAAATTATTAGTATAATTATTAGTAACAGTTTACCAGGAATTGCTCACAGTCTATAAAGACTGTCATTTTCCCTCCCATATTTCCTTCTCTTCCGTTTTAGATACCCGTAAGATCCATCTTACTGTAGAAGCAGCAATGGCCTTCGACCCTCTAACCACTTGCCTGGTCCACCAAATTTCTTGTGCCTTGAATCTTATAAAGCAACTGTGAGGACTCCCCTCCTTACTAATACCACCACCACACAAGCAAAGAGTAAGTAGTGTTGTAGATTACTCCCAGATTTTAAAATTTGAAGAATTCATACGTGGCCCCCAGGTCAGGGAGGGGGATCCTCCTAAGCACTTAGGAGAAAGCAATCCAGTTATCTAAGATAAGCAGGAGCTTTAGTGGTTGGCTAAAGGTAAAACTCAGCTTGCCTCAGGTCTTTAGCTCCTCACATGTTTAATTACCTAGACCTAGAGACCTACAAGGACCCCAGGAGTCAAGGAAGGTAAAAGTACCATCAAGTAGCGCTACCCTCTAGCATCTCCTCATTAATGTAGGACGAGAGGGGTACACACTCTTTAACTAATTTAACTGGCTGCACATTCCAGAAAACTCATGACCAGCTGCAGAAAGTAGAACACACGGTCATCTCCACACGCACACCTAGACCGACTCACGCCGCGTGTACTACTAAGTTCATGCCACCACAGATTCCTGCCCAGGTTCCCCACGAAAAGTAACCACGCGTCTCCTACCCCTGAAGGCAACGAAGACAAGGTGACGACTCTGCTTGCTCAAGTGGCTTTGGTCCTGGGCCAGCGGCCAGGGATGGGCAGGGAAAGCCCCAATTCCTGGCTGCTCCCCTCCTCGCTGCTCCGTCCGGAATTTCCTTGGTGGCAGTGGACAGACAGGATACCGGGCCAGAGGGTGGAGCAGTGGACAGTGGGAAGAGAGACAGACTAGAGGTGGTGGTAGTGCGGGGGAGGCTGGGAGAACTAAGGGAAGAGAAGGCGAAAGGAAAGGGAACGGAGACGGAGGAGCAATTCAGGGGTCTACCGGTTTAGGCAGCCTGAAAGCTCCTCCAGAAGGAAGGGGCGTGACTGCGTTGAAGGCAGCGCTGGGGCTAAGGATGGGAAGTAGAGGAGGGGGAGGAATGGGTGGCTTTTCTTCGGGCTAAGAGCGGCTAGGACCGCCCAAGAGTTGGGCGGGGGAGGGGGTGGACACTGAAAGAGGCGGGGCAGAGGGCGGGGAAAGAAGGGCAGAAGCCAGCCCGAACTCTGGGTGGGGGTGGGGAGCAGGCGCCCATGAGTGGCGGGGCCTGGGGACAGGGAAGTTTCAAACAATTGAAAGGCAGGGTCCCTGAGCTCAGCAAAAGTGCGGGACCCTCACTATTCTCCCACTAGCTAAGTAAGACTTGGATAGGGTAGTCCGGCGCGTCTAACCAAGGACTGCCCAGGAGGAAGGAAACTGTCTTGCAAAGACTACAATAATAACCTATGGCAACAGCTCAGCAGCGCCGCGTGGGAGAGCCATTGCAGCTCCCCGCCCCGCAGCGGGAGGAAGAAAAACAAATAATAGAAATGCTGAAAAGCAGCTTCTACCAAGGTCTAGTTAAAATAATTCAGGAAGAAGCAGCGCTCCTTCGTTTTCCTTCCTCTCCCGCTTCCTATTACCAGCAGGCCCCCACCCAGGTCACAGCACTTGGGAGACACCCTCCGTTTTTCCTTCCCTCCCTCGGACCTCCCCCTTCTTCCCTTTTCTCCCTCGCCTGCCCCACGCCGACGCTAGAGGCCTGGGAAGACGAAGGAGGGGTTTTAAAGAGGCCCCGCCTCTTGGACAGACTGGAGCACAGGCCTAGGAGGAGCGAACTTTGAAGGGTGACTCCCACCCGCCCACCATTCTTTTGTAGCTACTGGTTGGCCAATCCCAGCCTGAGGTTCGCTTACGATTGGCCTCCTGAACCGCCATTCCGATCCTTTCGTCCCACCCGCTCTCAAAATTAATAAAGCTAAACAAGAGTCTATTGTCTACCTCTGTTCTCCCCCCAGCTACTGCTGGGAATAGAAAGATGAGACGCTTCATTTCTCGGTCTACTTGAAGAGTGCGAGTGTGTCTACTGACTCGGTACACCTTTATGTTTATTGCAGTGTCTGGCTCTCTAAGAATAGGTAAATCAGAAGGAAAGAAAAGAAAAAATGATATTGGTTAAGAACCCACAGGATTAAATACAACAGCATCCTGGAACACAGAAAATCTACCATTTTACATTTGGGGAAAATAACAGCACAAAGAAACTGTATGGGTATAGCAAAATAACATGGGATTTGGAACCAGAGAGAATTCATTGTGGGCTCTGGCACTTATTAGCTAGTTGTGTGACTTTTAAGTGGCTCTACTTCTGAGCCTTAATTTTTTTTATCTGTAAATAAATGCTATAAGACACGCCCTATTAAGTTAATAACTCCTGTTTGAAAATAAAATGAAATGTAAGTGAGATTATAAACCACAAAGCACTCCACACATGTATGTGTTTCTGCTTGTGTATGGCACATGGACAGTCTCACATGTATTTGAGAATCAAACCGCCTGCTCATCTGTTTTAAGCATTTACATCCAAGGTTGTGTAGCTTTTGTGGCTTTATTTTTAAAAGTTAACTGTTTTCTTACAATTTTGGGAATGGATGTGCAGTTGGCTCCCTGTAGTTAGAATAATAAATTACCTCTTTTCTAACCAGGGTGGGTGAAATTTCTTTTTTAAACAGTTCTGCAGTTGTGCCTAAATCTATTACGGTTCTGGTACTCAAAGAGGAAATCATGCTGTGTATCTCTGATTTGAACTTGAGTAAACAAATATGAAGAAAACTTACCATGGAAACCACCATTCTCCATAGATCTGTATTTCCTAGAAAAAGTCTCAAGTAGGAAGCAAGCCTAAATGTAAAGGCCTTGACAACACAACGTTATTATAATAAACTCATGTCAGGGAAAGGCTGACATCCAATTCAAACCTGTCTATTGGCCTCTTCTGAGAGGCCAGCGATCAAGGCATGCAAAAGGAAGTGTGCTCAAAGGAAACACAATTTCATGGTGAGCAAGATCTCAGAATAACCCTCTGGATACAGAAAGAGCAGTGGGCAGATGACATGCAGTAGAATGTGCTCTGCCAGGAACTGCTGATTCAGAAGCAAGAACATCAACAAAATGAATTATCAGTATAATTTCTTTTATGTGTGATGTAAGGTAAAATGAGTGGTTTTTTCATGAGGATGGTGAGTTTTTGACTATTTGAGACATGGAGATACCTGGTTTGTAAGAAGAAATTATTCCAGTCTTGAGGAGGTGAGGACTGGAGAGTTAGACAGAGTGGCCCTAGAGATCTACAACTGCTTTATGATGTTGACAAGATACATGCTAAACTTGAAAATGCTATTAAAATGGGAAAAGAAAAATATGCACATGGCAAAATTAAAGTTAAACAGTGAAAGGGTACAGTGTCAAGTTCCTCTCCACCACATTGCTTTTCTTTCTATTCCTTACAAGTAGGCTCAACATTCACAGTAGACCTTGCATCTCCTTACTCATTAATGTGTCTTAAATATCCTTCTTTCAGGGTAACTATATGATAGCTCAGTATCTCATTGCAGAAGAAGTGCAAAAATTAGTTTACTTATTCACTTATTAAGGAATTTAGGCCTTTCTCTATCTTGTACCTCTGCAGAAGATACTAGAAAATAAAATCTTATCAGTAAAGATCTGGTGCCTTTATAATACGTCTACCCCCACCTTGAAATTGCCCTCTCAAACACTTTTACAACTTGTCTTCCCACAGCTATTGAAAGCCCCTAAAATGTAGCTCTTTCAATATGTCTTCTCAAACATCGTCTTGGGCGTGACTATTTTTCAAATTTGAATTATGATTGAGTAGACTTAATAGAGCTTTAAACTTAAGGGTTAATGAGCCCATGGGTAAATCACTTCTTATTCTGTGATAAACAAGTTTCTTAGTACCTCTGCTTTTCCAAGGTCTTCCAAACTTCTTAAGTGTTCGTTTCTTTTGCCATGCAAGAGTTCTTCTGTGTTTTTATCCTGAAAAATCTTTCAGTTTGTTTAAACTGAGTTTGAATTAAAGCTGTGCATTGACTACTTCACTTAAAAGGGAGGGGGAAAGGGAGGCTAACATCAACAAACATCTATTGAACTGCTATTATAGGCAGGACTGAAAAAACAAAGAAGTATGAGATTTGGCACTTACCTTCCAAGACATATACTTAAGAATTCAACTAACAAGCATATGCTAAGTGCTAAATGAATGGCATTGACAGTAAAAGCTGTGGAAGTTAAGAGAAAAGAGTGAAAACTAGTTCTAGAAAGTGTATTTATACAGTAAACTATGCCACACACATTTATCTAATCACCATAGCATCTCCATGTCTTCATATCCTGACTATAAATTATGGAAAGCCCTCTGGGGAGAATAACAGGAGAATTAACCACTAGCTGTAAAACACCTGTATGGACACTGGGCCACCTAAGTACTGCATATTTAAAAACTTCAGATACCAATATGGTAAAAAGAGGATAATTTTAAGCTCAGAACTCAATAATCTCCACCCCAAACTGTGCTGCTTGGTCATTTTTTTTTCATAAAATAAAGCCCCTCCTTTAAGATGCAATAAAAATCAGTATCTCTGCCCCAAAAGATAAAGTCTATGAAAAAAATAGTCTGGACACAGTGTCAATTGCCTGCAATCAGAGATACTCAGAAGGTTGAGACAGGAGGATCACAAGTTTGAGACAAGCCTAGGGAAGTTAGGAAGACCCTGTCACAAAATAAAAAATAAATGTAAACAATTGAGAATGTGTAGTTCAGCACTCCCTGGATTCAATCCCTTGTACTGGTGTATGTGTGTGTGTGTGTGTGTGTGTGTGTGTGTGTGTGTGTGTGTGTTTGTAGGGCTATTTTGAAAACATGTAAAATGAAGTAAACCAGAAGCAAAAAGACAAATGTGCGTTTCCACTTATATGAAAGACCTAAAATAGGCAAATTCAGAGACAGAAAGGAGGGTAGTAGCGATCAGAGGCTGAGAGGGGAGGAATGAGAAGATAGTGTTTAATAGGAACAGTTTCTGTTTGGGATGATGAAGAAGTTTAAAAATAGTAGTGATGATCTTTAAACTCAATACCAGTGATAGGAGCTGCCAAGAAATAGAAAACAGGACCCAAGACCCCACCACAAAGCAAGGCAGTCCCTGCTAGTCACAATTTATGATTTTTCAATAGAATCCAGAAGTCAAATGCATTTAATGTAAAATCTCCCAATTTTTCATTTCAGCAACTATCACTTTAGTAATAGTCTGCCCTTTGTGTCCAAAATGTTTGCCCAACGTACAGAAGAAGTAGCAAAGAGGATGTGGTTTCTGTCTATCCTCGAGTTTCTGGCTAGATTTTTCATGTAGGAAAGACCATAAAACCATAACGCTTTGCACTGAATGACATTCTTCCCATCCACCAAGTCAACTGGGAGTGTGAAATGAGATATCTTCTTCTAATTACCTGGTGAATAACTAAATGCATTTAGGAACAAAAGCAGAGGCAATACATGCTGGGGAAAATTAATCCTAAGAATTTGTCTTTCTGTATAACCTCCCCAGCTAAAAATGCCCTGCAGATATATCAAACAGTGAAAAACCACCTTCACCAGGACATTTCCTAAAGTCAGGCTCTTATTTATTCCTAAAGACACTAGCCCTGCACATGCAAAAACCAGCTGACCAGAAAAGAACAGCTTTATCTGAATAGGAAAGGAACAAAGGAACTCATAGGTAACACAAGCACCCAGTTAAATGCTCTTCCTTTAGATCTCCTTTCTCCCCCTCCCACTTTTTCCAAGCACATATAGCTCCCCCTGTGCCCCACGTGCGCGTGTGTACACACACACACACACACACACACACACACACACACACACACACGTACGCATGCACGCACGCAGGCACACATAGCCCAAACACAGGAAGTTTGAAGCCTGATCCATGTGTGGAAAACAGCAACGTGGGAATTCAGGAAACAGCACCACAACTGCTCCAAGGCCAAGACCTACTCCAGCTTTTGAGAACCAAGTTGCTAGTGGGTTGCTTGTGGTCCCCAGCCTTTTGGAATTAAATCTGCTGTAGGAAAATAAAGCTGCCTGCAAGTCTATTCCTAAAATACCTCCTAGGGTCCTGTTTGAGTAATGTGGCTTTGCCTCTTTATGATTTATGCAGGGCTTCACTTTAGCTTAACTAAATAGCATATCTCCTCAGCAGCTTGAGTTTCTGGAAAAGCCCAAACTGTTCATACCTTTTAGTAAGATTTGTTTGCTAAATCCTAGGTTAGTGGGACTAAGAGGGAGGTAAGAAGGCTGAGGGACACATATCAAAGTTTGTACTCTGAAAGGCTGAGAGGGAGCATATACTTTAATCAATGACAAAGAACAAATTTCTGAAAACAAGTCAGAGGGAAATCAAATTTCTGAGCCATTAAGCACATTAAATGTATAGAGTTAGCAGGATTTAAAGGAAGTTCATGATCTGACATTACCCTTTGCAAATAAACTTGTGATTGATTCGGTGCTCTCTTTGTTTCTGTAGTTGCTGCAGTGTCTGAGAGTTGTTATCCCAGTTGGAGGAGAAGGCTGTGACTAGAGTAGAGATTTATCTTCCCTGGCTTACTGCCCCACTTTAGGAACTGTAGGGAGAAGGCAGGTCAATGCCATTCTGGTGTGATTTAAGGCAAGCCCACATTGCAGGCCCCAATCAGCCATCTTTTAGGGTCTGCCACTGTCCTGTGAAATTTACACAGGAAAGACCCTTGTTAAAGTGCAAATACCTAATCTGGGAAAGGTTAGATAGTAAACCATTGGGGTGTAGATTTTCAGAGTCACTCAAGCCTGTATTCCACTCAAAGATCCATGATTTACCAAAGAAATCAATTACTTAACCAGTCTGGACAGCAGTTCCCTTATCTGGAAAATGGAAGGAATTTCTGCACCATCAGGGCTTTCTATAAAGATAAAGTGGAATAACATAGTTAGAGGTCCTATCATAATGTCTGGCATATTAAAGGACTATTTCTTTGTGCCACTTCATTTAATCATCTTAAAGCATTTCAGAAGTTAGGATGATGGGTTTGCTTAGTGGCTTATAGGGATTAAGATCTTCTAGCTGCTGGGCCTTATCACCAGGACCCACAGTCACTTTTCTTTTCTGACCCTGATCAGCAGGGTGGTGTGGTGCTAAGCCTACATAGAATCCAAAGGATCTAGTTCCCTAGTGTGGTTCTGTTGCTCTGTATATGTGGCTTCAGTCAAGTTTTGAGTCTCAGTGTCCTCATTTGTGATACAAAGATAATACCATCAATTTCCAAGGGGGCTGGTAAAGAAAAATGATAGCTATATGCAAAAGTAGCTGGTCCTATTATTTGTAATGTTGTATACAACAGGATGGCTAAAGTTTACCTTTTCTAATACACAGTTTCTGATCTAAAGTAGTGAATAGTTTTGGTATAAGCATTGAAAAATTCTTTTTCCCCTCTAGTTTTGAGGATTGAACCCAGGGCTTTTGCACTGAGTTACAGCTCTAGATCTTTTCTTGTATTTTTATTTTTCATTTTTTTTTTATTTAAGAGGAAAAAGAGAAAAACACAAAACAAAACAAAGCAGTGTAAGGTTACACATAATACATAACTACAAAAAAAAAACATAACAGTAAGAAATCACCTGTTAATAGATTACATAATATCATCTTGGAAATAGTTGCTCAAATCACAGTAGGCCAGGCCTTGTTAAATGTGGTAGCTTAACAAATAGTCCACTTGTAACAGCAGGCTGAACTGAATCAGTGGAGTGCTGGGTGTGGAGAGCCCACCTGAGGATCATTGCTAACAGCACAAAAAGAGAACTGAAGAGGAAGATGATATGCTATTGATTTTTCTGGAGAAGATTGCTATTCTGGTTTTCCTAATAGGAACTCAGCTATTCTCATTATCAGAGGAGCTCATGACCTGCTGTCACTGAGGATAGCTATTGTGCTCTTTGAGGGAGCTTGCCTCCTTGAGTGTCACTTCCTGGCTCCAGTGCGGTCCCTCAGCGTGCTGGCACAGATCATTCATCCCTGTGGCACAAATTTTCTCACATCCACCACTGATCTTTGGACCTTCCCAGTGTAGATTCTTGACACAGATTTGCATGAGACATGTCTTGGAATCTAGTCCTCCAGCTGGACTCATGCAGGATATTGCCATTGGCTCTAGGGCTTCAGCTGGACTCATGCCATGGTATCCAGGCCCTCAGCTGGATTCTTTGGGCCTCTAGTGTGTGTACATATCTCCTCCACCCTTTTGCATTTGACTCTTTGGGTGAATAATGTAAAATAATCCTATAAATTATGTGTCCTCTATTAAATCTTTTACATTGTAAACGCTGACTACAACACTAAGTCACTAAGTTGTCTAAACTAGGCTCAAACTTGTGATCCTTTTGTCCCAGCCTTCTAGATTTCTGGAGCTGCAAGTTTTCAAGTGTTGATAATTCATAAGAAAATGTCAACTATGCATTCCTAGCTTCCAGATTTTGTCTAAGGAGTTTGGAATGGTGCTCAGACAGCTATAGAGCTCTCAGTTACAAGTGTAGAACTTCTTCTAAAGATTCTCCATGTTTGGGCAAGATGTGAGTGAAAAGATGGACTCCTAGGAGGTGATACAAGAGATCATGGGACAAAGAAAATTTGTGCTGTGAGTTGAGACTGGGACACACAAAGCTCTGACTTTTTGTACCTTAGAGCCGTATCCAGAGTATTATTAGTATAGGAAGAAACTTGATATTTATCCTTACATCTTTGTGGATCCTTTAAAGGATGCTTATGGACTGGCCTAACGTAGTGATTTTTTTTGAGTTATTCCTACACTACTAGAAAAGCATTGAGTTAGATAATCACTAAGGTTCTATGTAAGTGTTGACCAAAGATAGTTGTCAGAACACTGACCAATTTTCTGAATGCTGGTGTGGGAAGCAAATCAGAAGTGTCATTCATTTTTTCCTTCTTTGATTTTGGTGTATAATGGGAAGTTCTGAGGTATAGTTAGAAAATCTTAGTGCAAACTGTTTAAGCAGAAGGTAGAAAGTTTATCTGGTACAGAACAAATGAGAAAGATAGTATAGGCATATGTGCTAGGGAGTAGGCTAGAGTGTGACTGGCTGCTTAATGCCTTTGATGGCAAGAAGGTTCCAGAAGGCATCTGGATGGCATTGCTTAGTGGATGGCATTGCTTAGTGGATGGCATCACTTGCAGTACCTCCAGCAGAACTACAAACCAGGAATAGATTTTCAAAGAGGCAGTCTGGAGTAATGAAAGAAAAAGAAAAGATTTTGAACCAGATAAAACTGAATTAAGATCCCCACATTTCACTGGTTGTGTGGCCTTGGAAAATCACTTCACCTCTCAAATTTCAATTTGCCAACCTATTGGTTGAACAAATGTGTACTCTTTAAACATTGTTTAAATGAATGTACTTGGGATGTGTTGGTAAACACAATAGGCAACATCTCTGCATTTATAAAATTTGTACTTTGGTAGGTATTTATTTAAGGATTTGTGAGGATTCTTGATGTGTCCCTTACAGTCCTATAATGTCCTATTAATAGCTCAATAAATGGCAACTATTACTTATAGTAACTGTAGTAGTAGTAATTTTACTAGAACAATGATCACTTTGTTAAAATGAGGTTAAGCCAGGTAATTTCAATACATGGCTAAAACAAATACTTGAGATTTTCACAATATAAGCAATAGCAAGTTGGTTATACAACTTTTTTCCATCCAGAGTGCTAATATTTGTTTTTTGTACTATATTTTCTTCAGTAGCAGTTAATTCTGTGGTAAATTTTAGCTCAAGGTGGCCCTGAGAAATTAGTTTGATCTCTAGTTGAATAAACTTTCTTTGTTATCTCCAAGGAGATCAAAGAGCCTGGATGTGAGGCCAGGATACATTGCTGGATGCCTGTAGTCTGAGGCTGAGGCAGGAAGATCAGGAGTTTGAGGCCAGTCTAAGCAACTTAGTGAGACAAAAAAAAAAATCAAGAATATAGAATCGTGACATTTTCCTACAACCATTTTTGTCATGTTTTTACTTAAGTGATATTAACTAAACAAATATTTAATACAAGCTCCATGTCCCTTTACTCTAGTTCTAGAGTCCCTGTTCCAGAAGCACAGTGTGTCAGAAGGGGAGGAAAAGGCTTTGTAGGTTTGTGGTTTTGTTTTGTTTTTGCAGTACTGGGGATCTGAGGATTGAACCTAGAGCATCTGCACTGAGCTATATCCCCATTTTTTTATTTGGAGAAAACATACCACAATTTTTCTGCTTCAGCCTCCCGGCATGCTGCGACTATAGGTATGTACTATTGGGCCAGCTCTAGTTTGGTTTTCATAAAATGCAATTTCTATCTTATTCCACAACAACAGAATCATGGCTTCAGTTTCCCGTGTTATGTGGTAAATTTCACCAAGTGTCATGTTTCATGTACTATCACATTTCAAGCATTTCAATTAAGGCTCCCTGCTTCCCACAGGGGTGAGGCAGGTTTTAGGTCAGAGTGTTCAGAGACACGTGCTATTCTGTGGGTATTCACTAGCGTTCACCCTTTCCTTGGATTTCAGTTCTTTTTCTAGTTCCTATCTTTAACCAATTACTTACACCATTATTTTGTAGCAATTTATTCTTTGCATTGCCAGCTAAACTAATAGCTTCTCCCAAAGTCATGGAGAGTGATTTATTGCTGTAATCTTACATATAGTAAGTTTCTTTTAGAGGTTTGTTGATGAAAGGAACATATCTATGTCATGACAACACAAGTTTTTGTGAGCCATTTGTGAGTCTTTTGGATGCCCCATTCCTCTTTGCATTGAAATCCAAAATCAAAACTTTTTTCTAGGTCTAAATTAGTGGGGAAGTTATTGATCTGGAATATTCCTCTGCCTTGGATGCAAACCCTTCAAGCATGCACAGTTCCATCTTAGTGTCTTTTCCAGGTTAGTTTATATAAGTTTATATGAGTTTATAAACTCAGGTCTCTCCTTCCTTTGAAACTATAAAGATTTTGAATTCAGTACTGTTTCAAATTAAAAGTCTTTTTGACTCACAATTTTCTAAAAGTCTTAAATTTTTCCTGATTCTAACATCTTGATCATTCCATTTGCATCCTCACCCCTACCCCAGCTCCCTACTGGGTTATCTATCTTAGGAATGCTCTTCTTTGCCAGCCACTTCTCACCTTGGTATAAACTTGGTATTGAATTTGTAGTCTAGGGAGAGGTTGTTTAATGCTACAAAGTTATAGTTGAATAGAAGTTCTCTTATATAGCATGGTAATGACATTGAGTACTGTGTTAGGTATTTCAAAATAGAAAATTTCGAGTGTTCTTACCAAAAGGAAAGGGGAAATGAATGTGGTAGTAATTATACCAAATACTCTGACTTAATTATTACACAATAAATACATGTGTGGAAACAGTTCATTGTATTCCATAAATATGTACAGTTATTACATGTCAGTTAAAAACAAAACTTAAAAAAAGAGAAATTTAACCTTGGTGATGCTACTTATATGCTCTGCAAACATGGGCAAAGAGCTTAATCCATCTGAACTTTAATTTTATTATCTGTGACAACTGAGAAAATAATCACTGCCATGTCTTTGTACAACAATGATTGTTGTGAGTTTCACATCAAACAGTTATGAAAACAACTAGTCAAGTGAAATACACAGCTATTTTCAGGACTGCTGTAGTTAGTGTCTAACCTTTCTTTCTCTCCCAATTAGGCACCAAGCATTATAAAGTTTTAAACCCTCTTGCCCTGGGTCATTTCTGGGTGGGGTTAGCATTGTTCTTCCTATCTTGACAAGTTGATGTTAGTTTAAGACTTGTTGCCCTCAGGTCTTTTCAAGCAGCATCTGGTAGTGATGGGAAAGGGAGGTGACCACTCCCCTAGCTTTTTAAAAGCTGATTATCAGGAGGTATTTAGATACTATGCAACTTCTGTTTACAAACTTGCTTGGTATTCCCTAGAGAAAAGTAGATTTTGTGAAGGAAAGGAAAAGAAAGCATTTTCAAACTCTTCCTCCTTGGCATCAGACCTGTCAGGGTTCCAGACTTCAATTTTCCAGGCATAATTTCTTTACATCCATGAGAGTTTATCCTATGAGGTATTTTAAGATGGATGCCAGGCAGGTAAGTTACATTTTGCAGAGATTTCACTTATTCCCAAAGTGAAGTATCAGCTGGTTGGTAATTACAAAGCCCAGGACTTCCCAGCCTTTGTGGTATTAGGAAAAAAAGAACACCACTATTAGTGTTTGCCTTCCCTTGACCTCAGCTTCCAGCCTGAGTTTGAATCTGGTCTTTAAACTCCTAAGGGAGTTCTCCAGCTTTAACTTGGCCAGATGCTCAGTGTTCTGTGCAATCATTTTTCTCCTCCACTTTGAATAGTTTTTACATAAACTCTTAGAGTCGCTGAAATCTACTTCTTATCTAGCCAGTTCTTCCTGCTGTGGAAGTTGCCTTTTTGCAGTCCAGAAATCCTGATTAGTTAGTACAAGGTTTAGTCTTTTCCTCATTCTGAATCTTTTTTTAATTAAAATTTTATCTTAGACATCCACTGCTAATTTTGTAGCACCTCTAACCAGAATAAGTGCTAAATAAGTATTCTTTAAATTGAAATTGAATTCAAATTTATACAATCACTACCTCCTTGAGCAAGGATGAACAAACCATGGTCAATGGAGTTTTGTGCAACTCCAGTCTAGATTTATTTATTTTATATTGTAATGGATCATTGGAAACAAGAAATGTGTGACAGATACTATAGAACTGTAGCTAATGAAGCTTAAAATATTTACTATCTGGCCCCTTACAGAGAAAGTTTGGTAACTCCTGTGGTTTTTCTTGGTATCCAAAAATAGTTCAAAGCACTTTTGACCCTATGATCTTCTCTTTCAAAGTTATAGGAAATTGCTGATTATTTATTCCCTATTTTACTATCTCATCTACCCATGCCACTCAATTTCTACTCTAGACATGAAGAGTTCTTTTACCTCCTGAACTCACATTTTATTTCTTTCCCAGGGAATAAACTAACTTCCTTCCCTAAAACCAGTCTCCTACTCCCTCCCCTCCAGTTCTAATTAATATCCCTCAGGCATTGGTTGACACATTGGTTGACACTTCAGAAAGTGAGAGCTTCTTGCTTATTATAACAGAATATCAGAAACATGCTCAGGGTAATTTGAAGACAGAACAGATGTTAAATTTGGGGAGATTATTGTGGACAGCTAAACCACAGAGACACTTAAATTCCCCCTGCAAATGGAGACTAACTCTGTTTCATCCACAAGGTGATTTATTTCCATAGCTCTTTGGAAGAAAGCAGTATCATTTTACTAGGGCTCAGCTTACTCAGCAGAAGGGCTAATCTCTGTTAAAATGTATTTTCTGCCAAATTTAATTTTACTGTCATTGGTTTTCCTTGTGCACTAACTTCGTATATCCTGAGGGTGAGCCACACCTAAAGAATGTTGCTGAACTGAAAACCTTATTATCCTTTATTCCAAACATGAATGCTTAGTGAAGGACTATTAGATACCTAGCATGGAACTGGTGCCATGAAATTTAAACTCAGACCCAGGATCTATTATAGCTGAAAAGACAAAATGCTTGGAAAATTATACAAAGTGTTCTGTGATATATTCATGTGAGTAAATAGCATCAATTCAATATAGTCTCTCCTAAATCTCTCATAGCACAAATACATTTTTAAAATTGTCATTTTATTCTAAATATTTTGTTGCTGCAATCATACAGAAGGAAGCTGTGTGTACCAACTTTGATTAGCAAAGAAGGTACATAGGATGTGTTCAGTGATGATTCCTTAAATGATTGTAGAAAGAGTGGCTAAAGAAAGACATTCCAAGCTCATGAAATATGTTGAGATTCAGAAAATGCACCCTCAAATTATGGCACTTTGACACAGTAAGTACTTTAAACTGAAAGAGTCTGGAAAGCCTCAGAAGCAGCCTCAGAAGCCACTCTTTCTAATTTTCTGTTGCATTGATTTTTCCCCACTTCTTTCTCTCCCAGAAGTGAGATACAGAAACCAGAATTCCTCTCCCCCAAGGTGGGTCATAGAAACTCCTCTCCCCAAAGCCAAATATAACACCTAGAATGGTTGCTATCTTTTTTCTCTCTTCTTCCTTGAAGACTCTTATTGCAAAGAGGTCCTGCTCCATCTTAGGAGAAAGGGATATTACACAGAAGAGACCAAGAAGAATCTGAATGCACAGGCCTTGCTGAAATTTTCCCTCAGTCTATTACTATTTGATCATTCTGTTTTGAACTTTATGTTAATATTACCTATTTGATTATTACGTGTGTACACAATTATTCATACTTCCTGAAAACTAGGCATAAACAAAGTTTTACATAGGGTTGGGGATATTCATTTCTGAAGTCTCCAATGTTATAGAAAATTTCTATTCATTATATTTGTTATGCCTGTCATTAATCTGTCTTGGTATAGTAGTGTTATGTTTTTGTGTTTGGATGGCCCCCCAAACCTAATGCAGTCATGGAGGTAACTGAGTCTCTAGCATTTGTGATTGAATCATTGTCTAGCACTGTGATTGGCAGTGTGAGTGCTGCGCCCGCTCAGGGGCAGGTAGCTGGCATACAGTATAAGGGAGGGAAGGAGACATGTTTTTCCCATTTCGCCCTTTTTGCTCTTGTCATTTGCAGCCACCATGAATGGTTGTTCCTCAGCCACACCACCCTCCCTTGGAACCAACTGAGTATGGACTGAAACTTCCAAAATTTGTAAGCTAAGTAAACCTTTCCTTCCTTCATTTTGGGTGCCAAGTATTTTGTCTCAGCAATGAGAGAAAATTAACCAAGACAAGTAGTGTCTACAGTGATGCTTATAAATGAATAAAAGTCGCATATCTTTGTGCTATAATGAATAATAACATTAGCAAAGGTTTATAATATTAAAAAGCATCATTTGTTTGTAATACAAGTGACTAAACTGACCTGATTACAGCATATAGTTTGTAAAAATGCTGAAAATTCTAGTACAGCTATGGAAGTTAGAACTAAATTTTGTACTTTTGGAGATTTCAGAGACTGTCCGGGTCTTCTTGATGCACACATGCTATTTAGATTGGGAACAAGACTGACAAATACTAAATTTGAACTTTTGAGTCTTTTATCACCCATCTTAAGAATACCTTCATTGGTGCATATATTACAACTTGCAACTGAATCTGTACACCTATGTTGAGTCAAGAATATCTACACTGAGTTTAAATATATGTTGATCTAGTGGCCAAGACTATGAGAGTTCCACAGATAACTGAAAGTTAATTTCCTAAAAACTTCTCTTCCAGCTGTTTTTGAGAATTCAGAAGCCAAAGACTTCTTTTGTGTGTTTGAAAGAATGACAATGTAACACAGTGACTGATGATTCCAAAATCAATACCATCTGCCAAAACTCTTCTAAAATCCATGTATCAAACTGTCTGCTGGATCCCATTACTGGAACTTTAGAATGAATAAAACCCAACCTTATCAGATGCTTTCATGTATATTCCTCATTCTCATCTACCTCTGCCTCTATTTTCCATCTCTATGAATGACACCACCATCTGTCTATTTACCCACCTCAGAATCATGGGAGATGTACAAAAGTCTTCCCTCTCCCTCACCATCTACCAGTCAATCATTGAAGTATCTCAAATCAGTCTTCTATTCCCATGGTCACTGTCTTCCATCTCTTCTGGTTTTCCTGGCTCTCTCTTTTTTTTCCATTACGCTAAAGCACTGAAAGAAACATCACGTTAAAACAAAAACCTGATCTTGCTGCTGTCGGGGTGGGGAGATATGCTGCCCGTTCTTCACTTAGAATAAGCATCACAGCTGACAGTCCTGAAACAAGAGAGGTTAATGAGAGAAAGGCATAACAAATGTACTATATTGGGAGCTTTAAGAAATGAAGACACTATGGTAACTACTATTAAGTCGGGTTATTTGGTGGTGAAACACTAGATTGCTGAAACAGTCATGCTTTGACCTGTATTGTTATGTTGTTATGTCCTCTTTTATCTCAATCTCTCCCTTATTCACTAAAAAAATTATTTGGTTATTTTTATGTTTTTTAATTAAGGGGAAAAATTTTAAAAAATTAGCAGGATATATTATAGTAACTTTTTTTGATTTCCTATTAACTTGTTTTGAAGTCCTGTAATACTCCCACTATCTTGTTTTGACTGAGTAGACTCTGTTCCATTCTGTATGATAGTATCAAGTTTGGGGGTATAGGCAACTACTTTGAAGGCAATAAGATTCACTAAGATGCCCATTCTGGTTTGACTATTATCTCCTTTGGAAATCCTGTAATGTTTACAATGTTTAAGTTTTATTGGTCTTGTTCTCTACTGTTTTGTTCAACTTTATAATACCTAATGAGATAGACAATTCTTTTTAAGGAAACAAGAGACATTATGGTAACCATTGTTGATAACTTTGTACTCTGTTCTTACATCATGTACTATTTCTATCCTTGGTTTTGACTGACAGCTTTGTTTTGCCATATTTGACTTTATTCTCTTCCAAAAAAAGTAATAAGAACTAAGGAGTAATAAAACCCAAAATGTGTAAATTTTGTTGTAAAAAAGAGAGGGAAAAAAAGTGATCTAAAGGATACAACTGCAAGTGTGTTTAGGGGTGTTAAATAGCTGACCGTATTAATGTTTTTGGTTGGATCATTGAACACAACTGTTTGCAGTCTCTCTGTTTGAAAGTTCACTTTGTATGCTTTGATACTGTGACTTGAGCAACTATCTCTAAGACGATAATATGTAATCTATTAACTGGTGATTTCTTACTGTTTTTTTTTTTTGTAGTTCTGTATTACTTGTACCCTTACACTGCTTTGTTTTGTTTTGTTTTTTCTCTTTTTCCTTTTAAATAAAATTTAAAAAAAGAAATGAAGACCCAAAACAGTAAAACTGTTTATGCCAAATTTTCATGAATAACAGACAAACATGTACACATGTAATTAGACAGAAGGAAATGATCCAATAGTAATAGATGCAGGGGGATACTCCACAAAGCTTGTGTGTTTAGATTCTTCTTTCCCTCTCTGTATAAGACTCCTTCCTCCTGGCATAGGGCAGGACATCTTTGGAATAAGAATTTTGGAATAAGGAAGAAGAGATAGCAGAGATAGTGACCATTCTAGGTGTTATATCTGGCTAGCAGGGGAGGATTTCTAGTTTCTATAACCCATCTTAAGGAAGGAAAATTCTGGTTTCCATGATTCACTTTCAGGGAAAGGGGAGGGAGTGAGACAGAAAAGCAGGACAGGGTCAGAGGAAAACTTGGCCTCTGAGGCACCACCAGTCTCCTTTATTTGCTGTATCAAAGTGCTGTACTTTAGGTGCCTTTATTCTAAGCTCTAATATCATCACTTTATTTACAAATCTTCAATAGTGCTCCATATATCTTTCAAGCTGAATTACAGAATCAGTTTGGCTCATAAGCCTTCTGGCATATTTCACTCTTCTCAGCTCATGTCTTGTGTGATATTCCAGCTCATCCTTAGTGTTTTGCATCTCTCTCCCTCCCTCCCTCCCACCCTCCCTTCCTCCCTCTGTTTTTCTGTCTCCTTAGCTTTTCTTGTTATTTTTCATTTGAGACAGTTTAAGCATTCTCCTCTTTGAAAAACCTTTCTTCAACTCTCCTAGTGTGAATTAGAGGTTCCTCATGACCACAAAGCACTCTCTCTGGTCATACTTTGAATATAAAGATAATCAAATTCTACTATGTAACAATGGGCTGTCTGTATCTTTCACTAGACAGTGAGTTCCATGAGAGGAAAGACATGTCTTTTTTTTTTATCAACAATATCCACCTATTGTGGTTTGAGTCTAGATGTCCCTACAAAGCCTCATATAGACTTATATGAGGCTTTTTCAGAGGAAGCTGGGTCTACAGTGTGAGATGGTAGGATTCAGAGTGTGTGATTATTAAATTGCACCACTGATAAGTTTGACATTTTCCTAATCCCAGTAGCCTAGACAGAATATAAAAGGTGCAGAAAAGTGCTGTTAAAGTCCTAGTTTTTGCTCTCTTCTGTCTGCCATGACTTGCTTGCACCTATGAAGCCACCTTCCCTTGGAGCCAGACAATTATAGACTGAAACCTCTACAAACTGTAAGCTAAATAAACCATTCTTGTTTTAACTTTGGTTGTCAAGTATTTTGGCTTAACAACGAGAAAAGTAACTAAGACACCACATCGAGTATATGCTTTAAAATGTGAAAATAGAAAGTTTGGATTAACTATTAGAATATATTCAAAGTGACAAGTGAAAGGATTATATTTTCTGATCAATGCTTTCTGGAAATTTGGTTTGATAGGTACAGAGCAAAGAAAGCATGAAAGTGTCAAAGGATCTAAAATATGGGAAGTATATTTTTATGTGAAACATCAGAGAATGTCACGAGCAGAGTAAAAGCCAAAATGAACATCTCATGGAACCTGCCTGTCATTGGAAAGAATATATTCTGACAATGCAGGATTTTCTGTTTCAATAGAGAAATAATCCAGTGTAGCATAGCAAAACAGCTGATTTCCTGGGAAACTGAAAGTTAACAGGATGCCAGAGATTATGGAAGGCTACTGCTTACCAATGGGAAAAAGGATATTATTTATAGCAGAAAAAATATTTTCTTTTTTTTTAGATAGTAACTTTTTATTTTAAAAACAGAAAGGGTAAAATCTATGCAGCATTTCAAAACAATAGGAAATTAATACTAGTTGATATATTACATATAGTTATCTTCAAAATAGTTGTTCAGATTACAAGATTTAGGTATGAGAAAATGATCAAAAAATGAAACATTGAAAACACAAACTTCATTTTGATGAAGTAACAGAGATTAGTAGTACAGTTATCTATCATATATATATATATATACATATGTATATATATACGTATGTATATATGTATATATAAATATATAATCATTTCCCCTTCTTTATTTTCTCCTTTCCTCTATCACAGTTGTTCAGGAAAAAAGTTTTCAAACTTTTACTCTGACATTATCAACCACTTCCCCAACTCTGAATGACTCTCTTTATCAGAGCTTCTTAGGTTTGGGTGAAACAATTTATGATATAGTCTTATAGTGTAAGTTTGCCTTGAGGAACTGACTACGTAATATAATTTTAGGAGAATACATTTTAAATTCTTAGAGAGCTTGGACATGCCATACAGTTGTCATATAGTAGTTACTGCAATTTGCTTTTTCTGCTTTCATTTACCCATGGTTAACTTAGGTCTACAAATATTAATTGAACTTTCTACAAATAAAGAATTCACAAGTTTTATATTTTGCAGTTTGAAAAGTGTATAAAATCTTCCACTGTTCTGCTTGAGATACTAATCATCCCTTTGGCCAATGTATACAGGCTCTGTACACTACCTACTTGTTAGTAACTTACTAGTTATCTTGGTGATCAGATCACAGAGACTATGTTCAAGTAATCCTTATTTTGCCTAATAAAGGTCTCAAAGTGCATAAACGGTGATGTTGGCAATTTTATTACAGTATATTATTATAATTGCTTTATTTTATTAATAATTATTGTCATTCTCTTACTTTGCATTATTTATAAGTTAAACTTTATTATAGGCCTGTATGTATAGAATGCATAGGGTTTAGAACTACCTGTGGTTTCAGGCAACCATTAGAGTTCTTGGGATATATTCTTGGAGGTAAAGGAGGGCTACTGCACCAACTTCTGCATCATATCCTAAAACTAGAGGCATAACCTTGCAAGTAGGATACATTCTTTGGCCAGGCATGGAAATACATATCTATTATCTCAGTACTCTGGGTATTGAAGGCAAGAAGATCATAAGTTAAAGCCAGGTTAAGGAAACCTAGTGACTCAGCAAGATGCTGTGTAAAACTAAAAATAAAAAAGAACCTGGGATATAGCCGAAGGAGAGGGCAATGGATTCAATCTTTACTTCCTCAGAAAAAAAGTAGGCATTTCTTCCACCTATAACATAGCTAAAGGGTCAATGCATTATAGAGGAAGAGTACTGAACTGGAAATCAGAAAAACATGGAGAATTAGTTCTAACTTTGACACATTCCTGATGTCTGCCCATGGATAATTCATTTCAGTCCTTTGGCCCCTTTCTTTTCCTCAAATTCGAATGTCAATATCTACTTCATGAGGTTATTTTTTAGAATACAATATACAGTGTGAAGTAAAATGTGTGACATGAGGAGACAGAGTATATGCTCAACACATGTCTATAGGAAATGAATGAATGAACATGAGAAGTTTCAGTATCCCTGCCTTAAAGGATTCACCCACTCCATGTCAGTCCATTATCCAAGCTAGGTTTCTTTTGATTTTTATCTTTAAGAGAGTCTTCTTTAAAAATAAACTGCTACTCTGAGAGACTTACCTCAAGCTGACACTATATTATACAGTATTCTTATTGGGTAGCTTGCTTCTAAACAGTGGCTCACCAACTAAATGTTACTGGATTTGAGATTGATTGCTCGCCTCTCCTTCTTGAGTTGGACTTTAGGTTTGTCTCATCTTGAACAAAAAATTGAACAAAACGAGTAAAAAAGCAGTGGTAAAGTTTATTTGAGAAAGTAAAAATGAAGAGTGAGAGAGAGACCGGCACTGTATAGGGAGCTTGGGCCCAGTATGGGCTACTATCAAAATTACCATAGAAACTGGTCTTCCTGGTTGCCTTTCCTTCATTTTTTTCTTTGCAGCCTATATTGGACTTTATTCCTAATGGAAACTCACACAACTTCTACCTCTGGGTCCTAAGAGGTGGTGCTGAGATTCCACGGCTCAGGTTGGTGTCAGATCTAGGTCAACCTACTGAATACCTGATCAAATTTTTGCAAGAAGTCTATGTGCAGGTCTTTGGAAACTGTTCTGCACATATGACCCAGCTCTTGTCATTCACAGGTCACAGCTTTTTCCAAACCAGTTTTTGCCACACCCTTATCTCCTGTGTCAGTATTTACTATATAGTTTAGTTACCAAAACTAGCCAAAGGAAGAATGTCATGAGGACCTGTATCTGTCAGTGCTTACTAGAGAAAACATTTAATAATGGCATACAGATATATAAGAATTTACAAGATTGGCTTATGATGGCTGCCCACAGATTTGGGCACGGAGCAGTACAAATGGTGTCTGAGTGCTGGGAATCGGAAGGATCCAGTGGAAGGCCTGGAACTCAGCATAGCATCCCATGCAATTCCATATCAGTAGGCTAAAGAGTCTTCACTGGAAGCCAAGAGAAAATGTCCAAGGCGAAATCAAATACTGGAGTTCCTCAGAAGACAGAAACAATCCTCCTTCTTTCCCTTTTATATCATTCTGTTAATAAGCTTGCCTAGGGTGGATCTTCCACACCCAGAACTATGGTGAGTTAATTTAATTGGGCATTATTTACTCAAACTGACATAACCAATCTGGCATCATGGTAGGAAGAATCTTACTGGAAGTGGGAAGAACATGACAAAAAATGGACGATCAGGCTGGGGTTGTATTTATAGATACAGAATTTGCCTAGCATGTGCAAGGTCAGTCTTTAGCATCACAAAATTTAAGGAATAAAGAAAAAAAAAGGAATGAGGTCTGTAATCATGAATGTAGGGGTGGGAAAATTTAGCCTACTTCATCAATTTGTCAAGGGCTTACCATGGCAGTGGCAGCAAAAGTCAACACACATAAGGAATGAACTTTGGTACCGAGGTTGACTTTTTGGAGAGTTTTGTGCTTGGTGGGCAAATGCTTTTGCACTAAACTGCATCTTCAACCCTGAGTTCGATAATCAGTCTTAAACATACATTTCCCTATGATAGACCATGTTGTGAAAATCTCATATTGTGACATAAAATGAACCGTGCATTTTATTACATTCTGAGAATGAAACAGTGCCACAGTGTGGTCTCTGAATAGAGTTTCATAAAGTGTTTTAGAAGATCCTCATTTTAAAGCAGAGGAGATATCACTAGGAATATGAACTAATTCACCAGGAAAAATAAAGGCAGGAAACAAAATGGAAGCTCTCCTGAAATCTTTCCCTCTCATCTCTTCATTCCCCTTCTGTGGAGCACACAGAAGGAGAGGGAACTGTATGAATGACTTTTCCTGGATAAATGGAATATTCAGAAATATCAGAAGAAAGCTGAAGTTTAAAGCATCTATATATGAGCTGGTAAGACAAAAAGTAGAGAGTTTGCTACATCACAGTGCAAGCAAAGAATCTGTGAGTCCCTAGAAATGGCCTAATCTATTGTAGAAAATTGAAGTCAGCTGTGAAGTAAGACAAGGACCTCTCTTATATTGGTATTTTCCCAAGACCTAAAATAGTGCTTGGAACATGATAGTTCTTTAGTACATGTGACCTGGGTAGCTAAAGGAAAGCCCATATTTCTTTCCTACAGCTGCCATAACAAAGTGACATAAACTAGGAGGCATGAAACAATAGAAATCTTTTCTCTCACAATGCTGGAGGCCCGAAGTTCAAAATCAAGGTGCTGGCATGGCCAGATCACTATAAATCTCCTCCCAGAAGAATAATCCTTGCCTTTTCTAGATTCTGGTAATTTCAGGTGTTTTCTTTTCTTTTTTTTTTTCATTTTTTTTTGTGGGGGGGGTACCGGGGATTAAACTCAGGACCTTGTGCTTTCCAAGCAGGTACTTACACCGCTGGGCTAAATCCCTGGCCCACCCCAGGTGTTTTCTTACTTGTGGCACTATAAACTTTGTTTTTAATCTCTGCCTGTATCTCCACATGCCTATCTCCCTTCTGTGCATCTTTGTCTCTACATGGCACAGTTCTTTTCTCTCAGTCTCTTCTAAGAAGAAGTCATAGATTAGGGGTAGCCTCAGTTCATCATTTTAATTTAATTACATCAAAGACTATTTCTAAATAAGATCATATCACAGATATTATGGATGAAGACTTCAACATGTTTTAGGGGCATAACCACCCCCAACATGACCCCAAAGAGAGCCTTAATTTGTAGCATTTTTCGGTTTTTAAGCAGGGAGAACACAAACTTTGCCTCAGGTTTGATCTATGCCATGGTCATACTCTCACTTACTTCTTCCTCACTTTATTTTCCAGGAAGAAATTTTTTTGCACATTTTTTTTGAGTAGTCTTATTTTTAGTCTCTCAATTTACTTGGACAAATGGCATACCCACCCTCACTTTATAAGATTTGCTTACTTTCCATTCTAAAGTGCTCTTTGTTCAAATTCTTTCAGTGTGACTATGTTTATTTTCTCTAGTTTGCAAATATTAAGGGTGGGGGAAAGGAGGCCTCTCAAGGAAGTGGGAAACACCAACAAGCTGATGGGGTACAGGGAAAAACTTCCAGCCATATTCCTTGATTTGCTAGGCCTGTTTGTTACAGCTGTGCTCTTTGACAGTCAGCAATATTTCATCCCACAGCAGGCCTTTGGGATGTTAGCATCAGCCTCCCCTCCTCTTACTTCAATACCTACTTGTAGGTCTTCCTGAGTATCTGTTTCCTGATTGGTGAATGATAGAGCAAAATTCCCAACCTAGGATATACAAACTAACTGAAATTTATAATGCTATGTGTAAATATGTGCATATTAATTTACTGTTGCACACCATAACAATTTACCACAAGGTAGGCAACTTCAAACAACAGAACTTTGTTCTGTCACAGATCTAGACATGCCAGAAATGCTTTTTTTTGGGTACCAGAAATCCATCTCACAACCTTGGGCTTGCCGGGCAGTTGCTGTACTGTTGAGCTATATCCCTATCCCCAGAAATCTAAATTAAGGTGCCAGCAGGGTCAAGCTTCCTCCAGAGGCTCTAAGGCAAAACCTGTTCCTTGTTTCTTTTATCTTCTAGTGGTTGCCAGCATTTCTTCACTTGTGATCTTACCATTTCTACCTTTTCTTACATCTTCATTGTTTTCTCCACTTCTGATTCTTCTTCATTTTCTTTTTGCTTTTCTTCTTTTTGCTTATGTTTGTTGAGAAGTCTCACTATGCACGTTAGGCTAGCCAGGAACTCACTGTATAACCCAGGCTGTCCTCGAACTGATGGCAGTCCTGTCTCAGTCTTTCAAGGGCTGGGATTACAGGTATAAGCCATCATGTCCAGCATCCTCTTTGTTTGTTAAATAAGGACACATGTGTTTTGATTTATCATCCTCTTTCCTGAATAATTCAAGATGATCTTACCTTAAAATCTTTAATTTAATCACACCTACAAAGACTTTTTCAAATCAAGGTTAAGGTCACAGTTCCAGAGGCTTAGGACATGAACATTTCTTTTGGGAGCCACCATTGAACACATTATCATGTCATTTAGGGGGGCACTTTATTCATTTTTATGAGATTCTGAGAGTCCTATGATACAAAGGAATGCTAAGAACCCATGTTCTTTAATTCATTCATTCATTCATTCATTCATTCATTCATTCATTCATTTTCTCTGTGCTGAAGATTGAACCCAGGGATTTCATACTAAAGTATATTACCATCCCTTTTTATTTATTTATTTATTGAGACAGGTCTTACTAAGTCACTAAGTTGCCCAGGCTTGGCTTGAACTTGAAATCTTCTGTCTCGGCCTCCCATAGTCTGGGGATTACAAGTATCCACCATCGTGCCCAGGTTTAAACTCATTTTAAGTCAAAAATTCTATGACTCTGTAATTGGTAATGTAAACTTGACTTGATCAACCCTATTTTTCTTGGGAAAGTTAAGACAATAAAGACATTAAATAAATTGCCTAATATTAATCTATGGCAGAACTAAGATTCTAATTCAGCCTTAGAATATAGGTATCACAGCCTACTGACTTTTAAAATTTAACATTCATTATCACAAAAGATGAAAAATTGCTGTAAAAATGTTCCAGATTAAGTAAAGCTAAAAAGACATGAAAATTCAATGAATCACTTAAGCCTTGATAGGGTCTTATATGTGAGGAAGACAACACACTGCTGAGGCAATTTTTGGGCCAACTGACCAAACTAGAAAACAGGTGATAGTTTAGGTAAAATATTGCTTGAATATTAATATTATTGAAGTTGGTAACTATACTGTGGTATGTTATGGAATATCTTCATGGCTAAGAAAGCAAAGCATTTAGGAGCAATGACCCATGACGCATACTGCTTACTCTCAAATGGTCCAGGAATTTAGATAAAAATTACAAAGCAAATTGATTACAATGCTAATAGTAGAATCTGGTTAAACACTGTTTGAGTATGTGTGCTATTCTGTTCTTGAAAATTTTCTAAGTTTGAAAATAACATGATTTAGCATTCTTCCACTTTGCTAACATTTATTAAGTGAATACTGTGTGCTGGAGACAGTCATATTATTTATTATTTCTGGTAAAAAAATGACGTTCAGAGAGGCTCAGAGAGGCTCAGTGATTCGTTTAGTATCAAAGGACCAGGAAATGACAGAACTCTCTAATTCTGGCTGTGTTGCATTTTACGTAATACCACAGATGCTTCTAGTTATAAGGGGCCTATTTTCACATTTCTGAATATGGAAATCTTTATTGTCATATTGACTTCTGATCCATTGTGAGGAAGGCCAGTGGGAGGGATTTCTCCCTTCCCTGGTTCTACTAGCATTTATAGTCTTGGGTCCAGAGAAGCCCAAAAAGAAGGTTCAGGACAAAATAACAATGTTTCTATCTTGTTCACAAAAAAGAGGACAAGGTCTTTTTCTTCAGGTAGATTGTAATACAGTTTTAAAGACAAGCTGTGGATTTAGCTGTAATAGTCAATCGCACTGTCTATGCTAATTGTGAGAATAAGTGCTATAAATGTTCATAAAAAGGGTCAAAAGGGTTGAGATTGGACAGTGCATCATTGTACATTTTGCTTTGAGTTTGGGAAGGATGAAAGAATGAATTCAGAAATTGAAGCAGGTATTCAAGACAAGTTTCACACATTTGAAAAGCAAGATCCAACCTGGCACTACAGCAAACACCTATAAGTATAGCACTCTGAGAGGCTGAGGCAGGAGGATCACAAATTTCAACCACCCTGGGTAAAACAAGGCATTGGCTCAAAATGAAAATTTATCTGGGGATTTGGCTCAGTGTAAAAGCCTTAGGTTCAATCCTCAGTACTGGGGCTAGGAAGAGGGTGGATTAAGCAAGGCTCAAGCCTCAAATCATCTGTCTTATCTTCTCTGAACACTTCAGGCCTTTACTCCTACTCACCACCAGCCCCTTAATACATTGTTTTCTTTGGATGTAGCTGTGCCCTGAGTCACCAAGTAGAGTAACCCTTTTAATTTGCCATATACTAAGATACTCATGAGCAAAAATTTAAGAAAATATTGATGATGTATAGGCAGCTTCAATGGATGTGAGTCAGATAATTATATTAGGAAAAATGGTAAATTTAGTCTTTCACAGAAGCACCTGAGAGTCTTTCTTATAGGTTCATTCTCGTAAATATTTAGCAAGTGACTGTTCAATATGTTCAGTGCTGTGTACCAAAACAAGACATGGGAGAATGACTCAGCTATCCCCTCACAGTCACAATGTTACCATGGGGCAGGCCTCACCGCACCACTCACAGACATTTCAAGTTGCCAGCCTATGGTATAGGTACAATCTGAGACACTCTACAGATTAGTGAATCGGCTCATTTGTTTAGTGTTCTACCATTTGTTTGACATTAAGGCTCTATTGAATGAAGAAACTGAGTTAACTGGTAAATCTTAACTGGGACCTTGGAATTACAGTCCAAACAACCCGTCCCACATTTTAGTCACACATAACACAAATACAATTCTGTTACTTTGGAAACGGATAAAAGCTAATTTTACAATAAGAATACCAGTTCTTGAAAACAGGGAGGGGTGTGGTTGGGGTGTGATTGACAGACTGCCATTAATCCTTGACAGGTATTTGTGATTGATTTTTTTAAACAGGAAAATGGGCGATTCTTAACAGAAGTTTTAGATTCATCATCGTTCCTCCCTCTCACTGTCTCTCTGTCTGTCTCCCTTTCTCTGAAAACTTTTCTTCTATTTTTCCATGGAGTGTCAGTAAATGAACTTTTTCCTTATAAATCATGCATATTTTCTTGCAGCCTTCAACTGCCTAGCAATATATCACAAACATTTGGATGTGGGAAGGGGAATGGACAGAAATAACCAGTTCAGTCAAAAGAGTTTTCAGATGCATCTGTTTACACAGAGAAGGTCTTAATGAAGACTGCTTTATTTCAGGGAATATTTTACCCTGCGACAAACTGTAAGACAATGAGTCATATTCATGGCTTGGGGTTTTGGTTTAAAATTACTGGAGAGAGTTTGCATCACTTTCATAGGATGCTTATGTCCTGAAACAAGTTGCAGGCATCTTGTGTGTCACAACATAGATTATATTGGCAGATGCACCTTTACAAGACTGGGCTAAAATGGAAACTTGCAGTTCTCAACTTGATTAAAATTGCCTTGAAATCAAATTTAAAACTAGTTGCAATAATGGGTAATTTGAACATTGCAGAACTGGATTGATGTAATATAGTCATAAAGCCTGCAATGTTACAGCTAAATATTGTCACAGTCGCTTTTTCCTAATCAAAACCCTTCATTTTCATGTATCTCTAGATTCCTATTGATACACTTGATGTACTTCCAAAAAAATTCAGGAAGTCCTTAAGTTCCAAAGGTTTGTTTTTTTGAATTCAGAAACAATTTTTCCATATAAACAATGTTATAAATTATGGGAATATTCTCAAACCAGTCCAGTCCAAGTGTACTTAACCCATAACATGCTTAAACTAAAGTATTAAGCATCCTGGACTGGGCTTTAGCTCCATGGTCGAGCACTTGTACAGCATAGAGGAAGCTCTGGGTTCCCAGCACCACCACAACAAAAATTATTGAATGGTAGATGTAATAACATCTCCATGAAAAACAAAGTTCAGTTTTAGCTTAAGAAGTTTGTGATAAATTCCTCTTTCCTGGATGACTCCCCTTCAGTGCTTCCCTTTGCCCCAACACTCAATCCTTTCTCAGTCAGGCGGTGTGATAGAGAGCAATGTGTGCTCCATGACAGAACTTGGCTCTTTAGGGGCAGGAAAGAGGAACGAAGGCAGAGACCCTTAAACATTTGGGTACACCCACTCCTTTTCCTTTCCATCAAAAGGCATTGGTCTTCCTGCTGCACTGATACACAGAGCTTGTTTAAAGAACATATTTTTAAATTTTAGATTTTTTATTGCCATAGTGGAATTGGAAATAGAAATTCTCAGTTCTGTGTTTGTACTTCCATTCATTGATTTACTCACTCGACTACCATTCACTAACCAATTGCTGGGATGCAGATACTGCATTCTAAACTCTGGGGATACAAAGGTGAATGAATCCTGAGCTCCTCCTAGTCCACTGAAGGACACAGATATTTAAAAAAATCTTTGCAGCACAGCATGCTCCCTGTAGTAATAGTGTGTTCTATCAGGCGGAATAGTGGGACAGAAGAGGCATTGTTCTGCCTGGTCAGTAAAAGCTCCAGAAAGCAGATTCTAAGCCTAGTCATTAAGGATGAGGTCTTGAGGAGGCAGATGAAGTACTCTAGGAAAGCATTTTAAGCAAAGACAAGAATCATGAAAGCACCATATGCTACAAAATAAAAGCAATTTGGTATGGCTGGATCTGAAAGACAAAATGAGTCAGTGTTAGGAGGTGGTGTTAGGTAGGGGTTAAAATGAGACTCTTGCAAGTCATGTCAAAGTTTCTTTGCTTTTCTCTTTCTTTCTTTCTTTCTTTCTTTCTTTCTTTCTTTCTTTCTTTCTTTCTTTCTTTCTTTCTTTCTTCTTTCTTTTATACCTGGGATCAAAATCAGGACCTGGTGCTTGCCAGGCAGGCACTTATGCCACTGAACTAAACCCCTGGCAGACCGCATTCTTTTAAAGAATGGGTTTTGCTGTGTAGTAGAGGCTGTCTTTGAATTCACTATGTAACTCAGGCTGGCCTCAAAACTCAGGGCAATCTTCATGCTGCAGAGTGCTGAGATTAAAGGTGTGCACCACCATCACCAGTTTGGAAGAGTGCATTTTGTCTTCTAGTAATAATCAGGAAATCCTGTGGTCAGATTCAGCATTCCAGTTGCAGTATGTGAAAAACATTGAATGGGAGTTAAAAAGAGACTCAGAGAATTTTAAGAATGAAACAAGGAAGATAATTTTTTCACTTATTCTAATTTTTTAAAAATTGAATTACTGGGCTGGGGTTATAGCTCAGTGGTATAGTACCTGCCTGGAAAACACAAGCTCCTGAGTTTGATTCTCAATACTGGAAAAAAAAGAAAAAGAAAAGAAATATTTGTGGTAAATACACATATAATCATTTAAACAATTTTAATTGCTTAGTTCAGTAATATTAAGTACATTAACATTTTTGTGTGACCAATCTCCAGTATTTTTTTTTACCTTGCAAAGCTAAGATGCTGTATCCCATTACCTGGGCATAGTGGCACACACCTGTATACTCTGGAGGCTGAGGCATGAAGATTGCTGTGAGTTAGAGGCCACCCGGAACTACAAATTGAAACCCTGTCCCAAAAAAACAAATAAACAAACAAACAACCCACAAAAATAAAATATATAACCCTAAAAAATAAAATAAAATAAAATGCGGTACTAATTAAACACTAATTTCCTACTTTCTCCTCTCTGCATCTGCTGGGAGCTATCACCTCATCTCTGTGAATACTTTAGGTACATCATACAAATGGGATCATATGGTACTGGTTTCTTTGTATTTGGCTTATTTAGTTATTGTAAATTTTTTGTTGTTTGTTTTTTTGAGACAGGGTCTGCTATGTAGTGTACTCTGTCCTGGAATTCACTATATTATCCAGGTTTGATTTAAATTTGTGGCAGTCCTTTTACCTCAGCCTCTTGAGTTCTGCAATTACAGGTGTATGCCACCACACTCAGATCTAGTTAAATTTTTAAAATAAAGGAAATATTTGTGGTTTAAAAAACTCAAAGTGCTACCAAAGTAAGGAGCAAAAATACAGAATAGATGGCAGATTTTGTTAGAGATTCTTTGCATCAATTATTGAAGAATTAACATTACCAAATACAAGTCATGTAACATTGCATGCTTTACATATATAATTAAATTAACCTTCTAAAACTTGTGATTTCATTACATTGCTATAATTTATTATTTAATCACTGACAGTCCCTTGGGAGAAGAGTCTGACAAGAATTAAGCAAGAGGTCAGGGTTAATGAGTGAAGACTAGATTTTAGAAAAGAGCTTGTGATTCTAAGAGAACAAAAGTGGATTCCAGAGACCAAGACAATCCAGCATCAGAAAGGAACAGAGCGAGGCAAGGGCAAAACAGGTAGTCCATGTAGTTCCAGAGTCCATGGGAATCTATTTAGAAACCCTTGTTCCTGAGCCTGAAAGAATCTTGTTAGATATACTTTCTAGTAAGTAAAGCATTTATATTAAGCTTTCCTTGGGTTGATTTAGAAATTTGTGAGTTGGCTTCCAGAAGTTCACTTTGGATGTTTCCTATAAGATTTATAAGACCTATCAGTTTATTACCACCTCTGAGAACTACTGTAATATATTTAAAGAACATTTAAATGACTATTTTCCAGATATTTCGATGCCATATATATAGTAACATCTGTATATGTGATGGAACCCTAGTATTTCATGGAGCACAGAAACATTGTGGTTAAGCATGTTGACTAGGCTATATTAACCATCTGAGAGTCTACAAAGGCTTCCCTAAAGCAGCATCCCAGTTATGCAAGATTCAGAATTGGGTTCACTACCCATGGAGTCAAGAAGACTTCCTCATCTTCAGGTATGATTAGACTATTTCCAATATGTCTCAAATGTTGATTTCTGCCAAAAAAGGTTAACTAAATTTCAAATCTATAAATTCAAGTCCTCTAAGAATACCTTAGAGAACCAGCCTACAAATTTCTACTATTCATGCCAGTTCCATAACTGTTAATGGGGCTTCAATGCCATTATAGTCCAGGATTGACGTCTGATATCTCTTATCTATCACTTTCTACACTTTATTTTCTTTTACTCAGGCTTCAGGGAGATATGAAAATTGATATAAATTTGGAAGAAAGAGAGGAGAAAACTCTTCCTGACTTATTAAGTGCAATGTGAATTCCAGGTCAGAAATTTTACTCTTTCTAACAGCCCCGAAGTCTCTCACAGATTCATGAAACTTGTATTTCATTAAGGAATAGAACAGCATGTATTGTCAGTTAATTGTAGTAATAATATGACATCTTGCAATATTTTTGCTTGAGTGAATAGAACATTGTATTCTGTAGCGATCAAAGGGCAACATCAATTCAGTGAAAAACTTCGGAAATGTCATTTCAACCTTCGGAAATTCAGGTTTCTCATCTTGTAAGGAATCTTTAATATTAACCAAAAAGGGCCACATAATTATCATAAAGATATACTAAATATTGCCTATTCTTTCTAAGTTTCACGGAATATAACCAAAATTCAATATGTGGCCTGGCACATAAAAGTAAGAACATAAATCTTGGATTCAGATAAACCTATGCTTAAATTCCATCCCCATGAGTGGTCATTTCTGTTATGGAAGCAAATTTACTTAAAATAGAATGTCATTTTTTATCAGAATAAGGTTATTGTTACATCATATATGTAGAGCACCTGTAGCTATACCATCTGCACTACACTGAGAATGACAAAACTGTTTAATACATACTCATTGTGTTAAGCCCTTGATACACATTACATAGTTGAATGTATCTAACACCACTTTGTGCATAGACCTTCACAATTACAGATTCGATTATGAATATGTCAAGGACATGGGGCTATGACGTCTTCAAACTGCATCCCCTTAAAAATAATTTGTGCAATTAGGCGTCCTTATATAAATGTCTTGCTCCATCGTTTTTTCATAGCCATTAAATCTCCAATTATGACCCAAATTCCTCTCTTGGATCTAAAAGATCTATTTTTGGTATTTTACTCATATTAATTCTCTTTACATTGTCTCCAAATTGTTGAGCAATGACTCCATTTTTATACTTGGTATAGCAAAATATGCAAGTAGCCTTAGCACCTTCACTGCAGTAGCCATAACTCCCTTCACTTATGCCTACATATGTTACACCTTTTTCAAGCATATTTCATTCTACATCAACTGTGTTTTTCACTTTTCTGTCTTCTAATATCAAACATGTCTATGGCTGTCTTCATTACAAATGATTATGTGGCAAAGATTTTAATGGCACATATATCCTTTGATAAGCAATAGCTTAGAATAAGCTTATTGCTTATTCTCCCTTCTCTTCCCTTCCCTTCCCTTCCCTTCCCTTCCCTTCCCTTCCCTTCCCTTTCCTTTCCCTTCCCTTCCCTTCCCTTCCTTTCCCTTCCCTTCCCTTCCCTTCCCTTCCCTCCCTCCCCTCTCCTAGCCTCCCCTCCTTGCCCTTTCCCTTCCCCTCCCTTCCCTTCCCTTTCCTTCCTTCCTTCCTTCCTTCCTTTCTTTCTTTTTCTTTCTTTCTTTCTTTCTTTCTTTCTTTCTTTCTTTCTTTCTTTCTTTTTCTTTGTTTCTTTGTTTCTTTCTTTCTTTCTTTCTTTCTTTCTTTGTTTTTTTCTTTCTTTCTTTCTTTCTTTCTTTCTTTCTTTCTTTCTTTCTTTTTTGAGACAGGGTTTTGCTATGCAGTTCAAATTGGCTTTGAACTCATTTTTTAGCCCAGGCTGGTCTCAAACTCCCAGGAATCCTCCTTCTTCAGCCTCTTCAGCTTGGATTACAAGTGTGTGCCAACGTGCCTAACCACAAGGATAGGTTCTTGACACAAGACATGCCAAACTTGGAGTTTAGTTTCTCTATGCTGATTATTAATTCTTGGTTTAATGTGTGTCCAAACTTAACCTATCAGAGACCATCCTTGAAAATTTCTATGTTGAGCTAGAGAAAGATGGCCTTGCTTGTTAGGTCATTAATCTAGAATAAAAAAAGAAACCACAATCATTCCTTCTTGTTGTATGCGAAAAAAATCTATCTTAGTTGAAGAGAATGAGGCCAACCAATAAAAGAAAGCAAGGCCAATATGGATAGAATTTTTTAATGTTATAATTTAAATGTCTGGTTTAGATACTTCAGATCTACCTTGGACTTCCTAGTTATATATAAACTAATTGCTTCATTTTTTCTTCAAGTGATTTTGTTTTTGGTTTGTGTGGTATTGGGAATTGAACACCCACAACCTTTTAAAAAATTATTATTTCTTACTTTGAGACAGGGTCTTACTAGTTTGCTGAGGTGCACAGGCTGGGCTTGAATTTGGAATCCTTCCACTTCATGCTCCCAGAATATTGGTGTTGCAGACGTGTGTCACCATGACCAGCTTCTTCAACTGATTTTGCTTTGGGTTTCTGTCATTTGTTGATGTGCTTTCTAGAACTGTATTGTTTAGAATAATTACCTTTAACTTGGTTATCTGGCTGCCTTTATACTTCAGATATGTTCTGTGTTCCGTCGACTTTTTCTTCCTTTTCTGTTAATAAGACTGTATTCTGTACATCGTTCTTTGTGGCTCACCACCACTGAGCACTAATCTAATAATATTACACTCCAAGTGACAGTGAAGCAGAAACTTTGGAACTAGCTATTTTGTGAAGAAGTGGGTCTTCTGAATCAGGGTAGGGTAAAGAGGAAGCATACAGGATTTACAACAAAACATTAGGGTATCCTCATAGGAGACATGTTATGGTAATATGGAAATCCAAACATGGGTAACATTCATAAAAGAAAATTAAGAAATTAAAATTAAAAGGAAGTGCTTTTCAGATTTTGGAGCTTCCTATAATTCTAGTTATCTGTCATTAACTACTCACTTATTTACCACTAGTTATATCTAGTTACCCATAGTTATTAAAAATGAAAATAGGACTAGAATGTGTGATCCTGATCTGGACATACTTCTATTATTTTGTTTGTTTTGTCTGTCTCTAGTTTTCAGTAATTCTCGTTTGCTATTTTTAATAAGACATGGGAAGTTGGATTTGAAAACAGTGAGTTTTCTATGTTTCATTTTCTCTAAGCATTGTAGTTATTTATAATTAGCTAGCTATGTAGTCAACACTAGTTACACTTAGTTATCAATAATCAAGCGAGAAACAAAAATTTAAAGTTGAGATAAAATGTTAAATTAACTAAATCAGTTACACAAGGTTAACTATTGCTCTCTCTCTCTCTTTCTCTCTCTCTTGCTTTGAAACAGAAGTCTTACTATGTAGTTAAGGCTGGCCTTGAACTCACCAAGTGCTGGGATTACAGGCATGTGCCACCATGCCCTGCTGCATGATTCCTCTTACACTACAAATAAAAATAAATTAATCAGGGAGGTAAGGAGGTAGCTCTTTTGCAACAGAGCGAAATGGAAGCAAGAGGAAAGGGGACCAAGAGATGGAGGGAGAGGCAAGAAGAGAAGACGAAAATGAAAAACACAGTGTACCAACACCCCATCATGAATGTGTTCATTATGTGTGCAAACATGTACTAATACAAATAAAAAATTTAAAAATTACCTCAAGCTTATGATTTACTGTAGTTATTTTAATGATCTAGTTAGATCTAGTTACTAGTTAACTTGATTCTTCATCTTTTTCTACTTTTCTACAGTTGTCACTCATGATTCTAAACAGAAAATAAGTTAGACTCGAGGATCTTTGGAAAAAGTCTGGGCTTTCTATAGTTATCTCTCGTTAGCTCTAGTGTTCACTGCACACTAAGTACGACAGATAGCTTTAAATAAATGCTGTAAATGAATGTGTATGCACTGACAGAATCTTCCTTATTGTCTCATCAATAGTGAGCACTCTACATTAAAAAAAAAAACCTATTTTTTTTAACTAAAAGAATCTTATTCACTGTCTCTTAAGTTTTGATTGTAAGCAGGGAGAAGAGCATTATAATGATTTTTACCTAAGTGATAAGGTTTAATGATCAAAGAGTGACTCACACAGTGAATCAGAGTTCTCTTAGTCTACATAGTTGAGTTACATTTTAAATTTCTTATAACTAGCCAACACAATTTTAAAAAAACTGAATTTCTGTTATGGAGTCCATAGATGTCAGTATAACATAGAACAAATACATTTAGAACTAACTGCATGAGATACAAAGTGCATATAACAAGAAAATTTTAAAATTTTTATATGCAGGATCTATGAAATGGCAGTTTGATTAGTCATTTTACATACATTTTAACCAAACAAATGCAATCAGCCAAGCTAGTGTTTGGCAATAGGCAATACAAAAGAAATCAAGATATTCAGATGATTTTTTCTTCATTTTAACAGGTTGAGCAATCATATACAAATAAGCACAGTGTTTTAAAATGAGTGTTTATAATCACAGAGCAAAGGTATTGAAATCTTTCTCAGTCTCTAGCACATGCTTTAAAATGTGACAGGCATTTTCTAAACTGGTAGGAAGAAGCTTGCAATGTTAGGTAGAAACATTTTTCATTGAGTCTTAGAAAAGGTCACCCAAGAGATTTTTGAAAAACTTTTAGAGTATTCAGGCTACACCACTTCCTGAAAGGCTTTGTCCAATTTAAAAGGAAACCGAATCCAACAACAAAGATAAGCCCTGGGTGTTATCACAGGGCCCACTTGGTGAGAAATAACTAACTTACTTTTGTTTTTGTTTTTGAGCCATCCTTTTGGCTTTGTTTGATGCAACCTAAGTATATGCAGTATTACAGCACGCTAGGGAACACTGATCCACTCAGCTATAATTCAGTATCCCTACAACAGATTTTCCAAGGAAAGTACAGACAGCTATTGTGCTACTAAAAGACAATGAGCTAGGGCTGCAATTTTCAAAATGAGTTTTAGTTATAATTGCACATGTAGCACATTCCTTAGCCCACTTCCATTGGAGACATTCCCAATTACCTCTTAAAGTCAAAAAAGGACAATTACGTACATATTCATATGCTAATATGCACTGCATTATTTAAACCTGTTTTTCTTTTTAAACTGTGAAAATGAGAATTGAGCAGTGGCAATGGAAACATATTAAAGTAGTAATTACCTTCTTAACAGTGCAGCTTTTCACATAAACACATTTCAGCTACAAGTTTAGTAGCTATTTTTCAGAAATAAAATTTGATGAATAAATCTTTTTTCCCCACAGAAATGGCACTTAAAGTGCAGAATATTGTTACCTTAAAAATATTTCTAAGGAATGCAAAGTTTTACTGAAAGTGCTGCAGCTTTCACAATTCTTGATTTAGAAAAACTGCTTTCATGTAATATGCTATGCATTCTACTTTATTATGTTTTCTTTTAAAACAATTCAGCAGGAAGAGGATCAGAAGTATCCTTGTATTCTCATTAATCGATATTTGTTGTTAGTTTCCAGAGAGGTTGACTATTCTAAACAGATATTAGAAATTAATTCTAGTAGATACTGCAGAATAGCTCAGCTTTGAGAGGTATCTTTCACAGAGAATACTCAATAACAGGCTATTTTCCAACTTCTGTTAGGATCTAGCTGATGTTCAATAAAATGCCATAAATATGTCTCTCTGACTTGCTTCAGTGGCACCTGTTATTCTATTTATTGTTGAGAGACAAGGGCTTGCTGTGTTTTCCAGGTTGGTCTCAAATTTCTGGGTTTAATTGAACCTTTTCCTCATTCTCCTCACTACCTAGGACTATGGGTACATTAACTTGAGGAGCAAATTTTATTTTACTTGTTTATTTATTTATTTTTTGTACTGGAATTTGAACTGATGATCTTGTGCTCACCTGGCAGTTACATACGCTGCTGGGCTAAATTCCCAACCCCTATGATTTTTTTTTGTCTTGCCACCCAGTCCAGCTGTCCTCAAACTCACTATGTAACCTAGGCTGGCCTTGAACTCCCAAAGATCCTCCTGCCTCAGCTTCCCGAGTGCCTGTGCCATCATGCCTAGATGAGGGGCATATTATAATTTACCAAATATCAGAAAAAAATCATAAAAATCGAAATAAATTTATACCTTAATCTATGTGTTTTGAGGTGCCACATTGATTAGGTGGCAGAAAACCTTGAATTCATTATTGAATGTTACCTATCAAATTTATATCATGCCAATTTCACTGAGTAACCTTTATAACTGCTGCTTCCACACATTTAACATACAAAAAACACAAGTCTAAATACAAATGAGAATCCTCCACACTACTGTGAGAATTTCCTGACCATCAGTACTCACAGAGGACAGAATAGTTGAGCTCTTTAGATAGTTCCATTCCTCATTTATATAGCGCAAAATGTATCTGATTCTTATGCATATCAACTCACAATGCAACTTTGGATTAGTTGCTTAACATTTATGTGACTATATTAATGAGTATCTGTCCCACAGGGTTAAAGTGAATGCAAAATGAGATAGTAAGTAAAAATTTTGTAAACTATTAAAGTACTATACAAGCATAATGTGTTAATAATACTAATGATCTGTTAAAACATGAATGCAGCTTTGTTTCTGCTGGTTCCTTGTTGCATTAGAAGCTAGACAACTGCCTTTAAAATTTTTGAAATTCATAATCAGTATATCTTCTGGTTCTGTGTTTATGAGATAGTTTCAAGTCAAATTGCTCTTTAGTAAACTGCATAAGCTGCAACCTCCGGTTCAAATCAGAGAAAAGCAGGACACTATAACCTGTTTTGTGGCATTTGAAGCCTGTTAAAAGTTGTTTCTCTATCTAAGACAGAATAACATGGTAGGAGAAGGGCACATGAGGGTTCTGCCTAACAGTGCCACAGAAGAGTAAAACCAAAGAATCACATTTAAACCTAGTAAGCCATGCAAGTAAATGGAAAAGGACTGCTTTTCATCTCTGCTGTTCTTTACAACATAATCCTAGATATTTATGAATTCCACAATGAAATCCAGACATAGTATATAAATACTTTTAGGTCAAGATAAAGTGGTGCATACCTGTAGTCCTAGCTGCTTGGGAGGCTGAGGTGGTAGGATCACTGGAGCCCAGGAGGTTGAGTTCCAAGCAGGAACTGCTTTGGAAACCTGATTTTATTGCTCATCTACAAGCTATGATTTCACAGGTGTCAGCTGAACTTCCTGCCTGTGGCCCTGGGCCTCTCTATGGCTTGGAAATGTTCACTTTTAGTTGAAATTTCATTCCAGAAGTTTAATAGTTTTGTTTTGCTTCTATTTGTTTTTTTTTTTATTTAAAGAGAAAAAAAGAAAGGACATGAAAAAACAAAGCAATAAAAAGGTACAAGTAGTAAAGAATTTCAAGGAAAAAAATATACAGTAAGAAATACCCAGTTAATAGGTTACATATTACCTTCTCAGAAACAGTTGTCCAAATTACAAAATTAAAGCATATAAAATGGACATTCATACAGGGACATTGTAGACAGTTCCGTTCAATGATCCAACAAAAGCTCAGTAATATGGTTTTCCATCCCACACACTCGAACATACCTGCGGTTATATCCCTTAGTGCACCTTCCTTTCCTCTCTTTTTTACAATAACAATTAGATTTTTTGGGTTTTATTACTCCCACAGTTCTTATTACTTTTTTTGAAGAGAATAAAACCAAACGTGACTAAGCAAAACAAAGTCAGAGGCAGAAGGGTGGGCATAGTACATGATGCAAAAACAGAATACCAGGTGATCAAAAGTGGTTACCATTGTGCCTCTTGCTGTTTTTAAATTGAGTTACCTATATCATCAGGTATAAAGGAATTGATCAAAACAGTACAGAACAAGACCAATATAACCTACACTGGAGACGTTACAGGACTTCAAAAAAAGGATAATAGTTAAACCCTAATGGGCATCATAGTATATCTTATTGCCTTCAAAGTGATTGCCTATACCCTCATACTTGATACTATCAAACAAAATAGAATATAGAATAATCAGACGGAACAAGATGGGGAGAGCAATACTGGAGTTCAAATCAGGTTAAGAGGAAAACCAATAAAGTTACTATAATATGTCCTGCTATTTTTAAATTTAGCTTTCCCTTAATTAAAAAAAAGAGAGAAAATAGATTAATTTAAAAAAAGGGGGAGATTGAGATAAGAGAGGACATTGTAACAGAACAACGCAGAGAAGAACAGAACAATTCAAGGGTTATTGTGTTTCACCACCAGATAATCCAACATAACAGTAGTCACCATCTCACTATTTGTTTTATTAACATATTCCAAATATTTTTGTGTCATTTAAAACTGTAACAAAACAGACTTCTTGTTATTGACAACTGAAAGTAAAAACCAAATAGGCAAGATTTCTTTACAGCCTAAGAGAAATTAATTATTTAGACTGTTAAAATTTCAAATCTTTTGTGAGAGCAAGCTTGGGAAACGAAAAAGCTTATGGGCAATAGAAGCTTGAGGTCAGTAAGTGACTTATGAAAGGGATAAGAGTTGAAGACCTTTTGCAGAGACCTCACTTGCTTCAGTATGTTTTCCTTATAAACACATTCAAAGAAGGCATTTTATGACTGCAGTGACCTTGGGAAGATAGGATTGCCCTAGAGACACACACCTGGTACAGTGGCAGCCTTTAGAAGGCTGTGTCTATTAGGTATTTGGCCAGCTTGAAAGAATTTTAATCAGAAAATGTTTATAAGGTAACATCGCTTGGACTCTGTCCTCACTGAAGCCCTTTTCAAGGGAGCACAGGGTTATTTAGTTGGTTGCTTATCAGGCCTATCTTAATTAGACCTGGGAAATCAGTATGCAAGGTAAATTGTTGCTAAGTGGTTACTATACCACCTCAGGAAGTGTGCACTCTGTCTGTTCATTTCTGAACGGAGTTTTTTTTTTTTCATTCTGAGAGTCACACCTGGAGTAGAACTAAAACCTAACACCAGGCAGGAGTCTCCTGCTGGGCACAGTTTCTTAGCTTTCAGCATAATTATGCAAATCCATCTTTGACATTAGAGAAAGGCCAATGACAATGTCAAGCAAATGTTATCCAATTTTCAGTTAGTCTCATTTTAGGTATTCACAGAGCTAATGTTCAAGCACTGAAATATGTGAGTCATTTAAATGCCTAAGGAAATTGCAGTTTGGTTCTTGCTACTGGAGTGGTTTAATTAAAAGAAAAATAATTGTCGACATGGAGGCCTCTCCACTTCTGTGTTCTCAACAGCAATGATTCTTTCAGTTTACCTGCAATGCTTACAATATTCATGGCTGGTTTCCATAGCACTGACTACTGTGGCCTCTGTTTTTCTTGAAATGTATGAATGTAAAACAGAAGTCTCTGCAGCTAGCTTTTTATTTTATTTATTTTAGCTTTTTATTTTAGTTGCTTCATTTATTTGTTTTTATATTAGTCTACCTAGTGCAGTCACAATGATCTAGAAATTGGAACCAATAAGTGGGTTTTCAAGTAGATTAGAATCTGACTGGCTATAGAGACCACAGAACTGAACCTGTAGAGAAATGAGCTGAAATAACCACAGCATGATCTAAAATGACTTGTACATTATGCATGTGAGTTGCGTGAAGCCTGCTGCAAATGACTTGTCCAAAGTGTGCAAGTAAATCAATGGCATAGCAAGGAGAAGCACCTGGTGTTTGTTTAACTGTGTTATATTGTTTCCAGAAGATGTTTGAGAATCAAGAGGCAGTCTTTTATGGAGGCAATCAATATTTTCTTACATCATGAAATTTGAGAGGTTTTTAAAACCTCTTGGTGAAGAACAGGAAACTAAAGCTTTATCCCTCCAAAAGGGGGAAGTTTCTATATTTGTCCAAAAACAGTGACTGTGAAGAACAGATGAGTCAGAAACTATTGTATTTTAGAAGGCTGACTATTGAAAAAGATTGCTACATCCTTTGTAGCACACAG
Organism: Cavia porcellus; assembly: GCF_034190915.1. Taxonomy (NCBI): domain Eukaryota; kingdom Metazoa; phylum Chordata; class Mammalia; order Rodentia; family Caviidae; genus Cavia; species Cavia porcellus. Next base: position 73,106,626 of record NW_026947486.1, read on the forward strand.
ATGAGTGGGCTTCAAGAGACTCTTTGATATCAGTAATGTAAGTTTCACTGATTGGGCAAGATGGACCTTATCATAGCTATGGCAGCCTTGGAATTCAGGAAATCTGGATAATAAGCAGTGTCCATTAGGGAATGAATTACAGGGCCCGAGGATATAGCTCAACAGTAGAGCACTTGCTTAGTATGTGAGATACCACAGATTTCACCCCCAACACTTTGAGAAGGGAGGAAAACAAGAAGAAAGAAGAAAAAAGGAAAAAGAGAAATGCATCATGTATTTTCAGGTCTTACCAGAGTCACTTCGGAGATTACTAGGGTTTTAAAAGACACAGACTGAAGGCCAGGGATTTAGCTCAGTGCAGTAAAGCACTTGTCTGGTAAGTGTGAAATCATGAGTTTGATCCCTGGTACCAAAATAAATAAATATATAGATAAATAAATGATACAAACTGAAAATGGGACAACTATGGGAAAGAAGATAATAGGAAAAAAGAGAGAAAATGTAAAAGCAGGAATTCAAAGAAGAAAGCAAAGATCCCATCTTAGTTTCCACAGTGGAGCTTCAGACCAGTTGAGCTTTTATTGAATAGAAATATTAAAGCCAGATAGGCAGATACTATGAATATTATAGAAAGGGTCCAGGGTATCAAAGATTAGATATAGTGCCAAACTTAAATTATTGATGGATGAAGCACCAATCACCAAACAATTCAAGAAACTGAGCAACAACAAACGAAAACGTGGAGTTGAAAGGACATAACTGATTTAAGAATCAATGAAGTGGTGTTAGGACACTTACCTCCTTACCAGTTTGTAGGGTTCTGTACTTGTAGTTGCTATAGACTGAATATGTCTTCTTCATATACATACACTGAAATTCTAACTCCCAGGTGTTAAGAGATGGAGTCTCTGGAAGTAATTGTGTTATGAAGTTGGTGCCCTCATAATGGGATCTTTGCCATTATAAAAGTGATGCAGAACTTGCTTGCTTTCTCTTTTTCTCTCTTCACCTTGTGCTAATACAAATTAAAAATGGCTGCTTATAAACCAGCCCATTGTCAGCGCTTTCACCAGAACCTGACCTTGCCACACCCTTTCCTTCGTTGTCCTGGGGATGGAATCCAGGTGCTTGCACATATTAGTCAAGTGTTCTACTATGGAATTACACTTCTAGCCCCATTGTGTGTATTTCTGACCTTATTCTTCCAAGGAAAATGAGAAACATATTTTAGTTTTTCTTTTTGTAATGCTGGTGATGACAACTAAGGCCTCACAGATGCTAAGCAAGTGGTCTGCCAATGAGCAACACATTCATTCCCATGCTGTCACTTTGACCTTGGATTTCCAGTTTCCAAAACTGTAAGAAATAAATGTTTCTTGTTAAAAATCATCTAGAGTATGGAATATTGTTATAGAACCCAAATTGAAATAGTAGTGGAGAAAGCCCCAATTAAAGAAGCTATGTGTTTTTAAAATTAATTGTATTTACAGCACCAACAGTGCTGGGATAGTGTAAGTTTAATCAATGTTTTTAAAGATTGAAATATCTTCTTTTTTAAAGATTAATCTTCTGAATTATGCGACTGATGATAAGGGACATAAAAATAAAATTCAATAGGTTTCTAGCATGAGAATAAAATGGAAGCAAGATATAGAGGAGTAGCACCCAAAGGTATATATAACTTGGGAGTGGTGCTGCGCAGACGCCAAAAGGATAGATTCAGGTTTTTTTCTGGTACTGGAAATTGATCTCCCAACCCTGTGCTTGCCAGGCAGATGCTTACGCCACTGAGTTAAATTCCCAGCTGTCAAAGTGGTAGATTTAAGATAGTTTACATAGCACTAATGGCAAGCTTTGTGGTTTATCTTGTATAAAATAAGATGATACCTCTTCATCAGCATACTGTATAGTTTGGTGTGTCAATGTAAACACAAATTGTCATCATTGTACATGTTAGTTGAATCAAGGTATGTTTATTCTCCCTGATTTGTTCCCTTGGGGCTATTGTAGATAAATTTCAATATATTACTTTTCTTGCTCTTATGAAAACAACTGATATCTTTAGTTTCTTGTGAGGAGGCTCTATGTCATTATTTGTGTGGACACAAAAAGGGAAACTTATTGCCCATTTAATCAAAGGGCTCAAGCAAAGTCAGTGAATTACCATGCCAAGATACTTATTGGCCATAAAAATTCAAAATCACCCATGGAGTAATCAAAAAGGACCCTTCCACCCACTCAATTTTTGGTTTCTCTGTGTTTTTATGGCGAGTGGCAGATTAATCTAAAATTTAAGCTCATAGGAACTAAAACAAATATGTAGTAACCAAATAAATTGAACTCAGAGAATTGTCTTGTACAGTAAAGGAGATGTTTAAGTGTGTCACTGATACCTATTAAAGAAAGAAAATAAGTATCATAACTTTCTAATTAACATAATCCTAACTGCTTGGTCATGATGTCTTTGGTATTTACCAGAGTGAACTGTTGGATAATAAATTATGGCATAGCATTAATTTCTACTTTTTGGACTATTGGCCCTTAACAGTTTAGCATAGTGAGCTCAAGCTTGAAACTTGCCTCCTTCATTTATTTGCTATTAACTTTGTGCAACTTAATTGATTCTTAGTGTCTTAGCTTCCTATTTTGTCAAATTTTGATAATACTGATGTCTACTCTGTAGGGTTATGATGTATGTGTGATATTAATGTAAATTGTTTTATAATAGTGCTTGGCACAAAAAATAGTCAAGGCATAATTTTGTTACTATTATTTAAATATGGCAGATAAAAGATAATAGCAGCTAGAAGTCCAGAAAAAGAGCCTTTGCTTTCTTAGGAAAGATGGTGTGCCTGTGTTTTGACAGATTGTTTAATGTGTAGGTAACATTCTATGAAGATATTCAACAGTTTATTTTTGTTTAATTTTTTATTTAGACACAATATTTGTAAGTCTTTATGGAATACATTGTAGTAATTTGACATATGTATACGATGTTATAGTAAGCGTTTCCACCTTTTCAAACATTAATCATTTTTATGTGTTGGAAATTTCCTAGTCTTCTAGTCATTTTGAAATATATCATCAATTGATTTAACCAACAGTTATTCTACCGTGCTATGCAAAAGCCAGAACCAGTTCTTCACCTCTAACTGTATTTTTGTGCCTCTTACCAGTAATTTGTTTTAAATGTACAGTAATCTCGTAGGATAGTAATTGAATTGTAGAGAAAGAGACTGAGGAGAAAGCTGAAAACAGCAAAGAGACCACCTTGGAGAATAGTATAGAAAGAGAAAAGGACCACAAACCTGAATCTTCTATAATTAATGAAATCAGAGGAGAAGGCAGCAGTGCCAAAGAGGAAATTTCAGAGAAGGAGAACCAGAATACTTCAAAAAAAAAAAAAAAAAAAACCAAAAAGTAAAGGAAGAACGTATGTTTTAGAAAGGGTAACAAGTCAATTATTTCAAATACTTCCTCAGGCAAAGATGATTAGGTTAAGAATTTTACTTATTTTTGTCATATTGTTTTTTATGGCAAAGATTTAATTTTATTAATACTTATGCTTTTCTTTTCTTTTTATTAGTATATAGTCACAACAAATAATAAATACATTCATTGTGGGGTATTGGTAAATATAAAAATCACCTTTTGATCCTCTTTACTTCCCCCTCACCCTATTTTCTATCTTCTCATTCCAGATTCTTTTCCCATGTACACAAAGTCTATCTCCCCATTATCTATAAACTTTTATTTTGTTCATAAGTAATTTGTACTTTCAGTTTCTCCATAAGAGAAACCAAGTGTTATTTAAACTTCTATGTCTGATTCATTGGACTTAGCATATTTTCCTTTCATAGTAACTAACTCATGGAAAGTGCTCAATGTATATTTGGGAAATGAATTTATAAAACAGATACCAGAAGGAAGAATTTCTATGTACTTTTGGTAACAAAAATAAAACTGTAAAATATAACAGATAAACGATGTGAAAATGTGAAATACAAGTTGAAAAAATATTGATAACAAAGGTTGATAACAAAGGTTGCAGAATTAAGATGGTAGATGAAGTACACAAGTACAATAATAGGTGTTTTGAAAATATGGTAGTCAGGAGGAACTGGGCATGTCTTTATATAACAGAAGAGAGATGGAAGATATCCTAAGAGAAGCTGTGATTGATAGAACAAAGAGGGATAGGAAAATAGGATGCGAAGAAGGCACGAGTGGAATAACTCATCTTGAGAGAGAAAAGAGGATAGATGGTCTTGTACTGGAATCACTTGGCCTGAACTAGCTATTGTACTTTAAAAATGGGTTTGTGTCTATGTACTAAAATCATGTACTAATAAAATTTTGGAAAAAAAAAGAAAAATAGATTCGGATCAAAGAAGATCTCAGTATGTAGTAAGGTACAAGCTAGATTGATATGCAAAGAGGTTGCATAACCTAAGTATATGCCCTCATAACTAAGCAACTCAACTTTAGCCAATTCAGTGACCAAATACTGAACCAATCTCAAGGTAATGCCTCCCAAATTATGCCTGAATAAGGAAAAAACTAAGTTGCACCTATCAGCTTGTTTCTGTATGACACTTCCTTTTTCTGGATGACATTCCTTTTTATTATGTGTACATGTGGTACAATGGAACATTCAGAAACATCTTTTGTCTGGAATGTTATATGGTTCTAGAAGTTTTTTTCTTATTCAAAATGCTACTGCAGAGAGAGAAACATGAGAAATTACCAGTGGAGGCAGAGAGCTGATATGAGCAAGCTTTATTAACCAGACGGGTCAAGCTAACTGCTGGGATGTTGAACCTGAGGGGCAGCTGAGTCAAGTTTATATACTGTTTTAGTTACAGGCAGAAACAGGCAAAGATGTTGTATTCAGGAGTTGCAAGGAGAACAATTACATACAGAATTACAATAATATCTAATGATGGTCACCCAGAGATAAATACAAGGAAGTGGAGGAAATATGTCCACAACACTAAGGACCTAGAAAATCCAGCCGAGGGCCTGCATCTCACAGCAATGTACTGCACGTGTCCAGTCCATGAGTTACAGCCCTTGATAATGCCTCCTGTGAGTCCAACAGGAGGCCTAGAGCCGACAACAATAATTCTGTTTTACAGATCTACAAATCTGTTTTACAGATCTATTTTGAGAAGGCCAAAGATCAGCTGTGGAAACCAGAAAGTCTATGACAGTAGGGTGAAGGACCTGTACTAGTAGTTTGACGGTTCTACACTGGAGTCAAGACATGATGCTCAAATCAAGGACCAGGGCTTCCCTGGAGAGCGCCACAGCCGTCCTCAGCGACAATAAAGCCTCAGACACCTCCGACAATGAGAACAGTCAAGTATGTGTCAGGAAGCCAGTGTGATGACTTCTCTGGGAAACTAAATAGCACACATCTCCCACTTTGGAGCTAGGAAGGAATGCTCAGTGTAAGGAGCAGAGCTCCCCCAAAGTAAACCACAACTGTGCTCAGTGAAAAGCTCTTGAGCTCTTCCAAAGATAATGGTCAAATTCACGTTGGGGAAGCTAACCATGACAAGCTTCTCAGCAGTAACCAATGACTCCAAAAAATAACACTTAGGAGAACCCACAGTGCCTCACTCTTCCTTCCCATGTATTCTTTCATGTTGGCAACTTTTTTTACGTGGGCCATCTACACTCAGCACTATGCTAATTTTATTCAGCTGGTATTAAGTTGACTACCAGTTTTTAATCCAGATATATTGTCTCATTTGGCTTGCAAGCTAGCTGATACAGAGGATACTTTTCATCAGGGATGGGGATGTAACCAATCATCTTACAACAGCTCAGGGTAAAGCAAAGGTGATGTTTCATTGTTTGGCCTGTGAGGCTGTTTTTTGTAGGGGACATTTGTGAGAACAGGATTTACACCCTTTTTATAGCTAAGATGTTGGCTGAGACCTAAAATGGCATTAGTCTGGTTCATTCTCATATCAAAGTAAGCTTTGTTAAATTGAATTGGTCTCACTTTTTCTTTTAACAATGGCAATATAAAAATACTGTCATTTAGGAAAGGAAAGTATAACAAAGGTAAGATTTGAAGACAGGATGAAAAAAGAATATGAGAGAGATATTAAGTGTCCTGAGAGGATAAGAGAATTGGTGTGGTAGGGGCTGGGAATTTGTACAGGAAAGATTGGAAATGATTCTACAGAGTGATCTCTGTTGACCTCTGGGATGAAGGGATGGCCCAACTGAGTTTTCCTTTGTTTTGAAATACTTTCCCCACAGTATTTTATATACTTGTTCGTTTGTTTTTGGAGACAAGGACTTGCTATGTAGTACAGGCTGGTCTTGAACTCACTATGTATACCAGGTTGGCCTCAAGCTCTTGGCAGTCCTCTTGCCTCAGCCTTTCAAATGCATGTGCCACCATACCCAGCTCATATAGCTTTTATATTCACTTAAATCATCTGCAAGAAACATAGATATGTCTTCTAGGATCCAAATAGTACTTTTAAAAAAGGTGTAATGTTGATTTCTAAGAATGTCTGTTTAACTGTCACTTTGGCAAAACTTAATTAATTTTGTTATGCTTGCTTAACTCTAAGGATATAAAATTTTGAATCTAGGAGATGGATTAGTGCTTTCATGATAATAATTTAAATATATAAATTACTGTTTTATACACACATACCTTGAAAATTTCAGTATCACATTTGTGAGCCTCGGAGTCCAAGTTTAGATTTTCATCAGTATTTGTTAAACACTTTACACTTGTAAAGATGTTCTTTGGATGGGGAGAGGATGGTTTTGTGTTTCAATGTATTGTCTTTTCTGTTTTTAAAGGAGGATTTGTTATGTACATTCATGGTAGCTCTGAACTGAATTTGAGCCAAAAGTTTCAACTATATTTGATTAATTTTCCTTAAGAGTTTTGGGATTTTTTTAAAATAGGAAGATATTGAGCTGAATTCAGCAGAAGTATACTTTATGGCTAAGAACTATACATCCACGCAATCTCACTTCCTCTAGCATGCAAATCAATTATGTTGGGCTTCTAAAATATCATCCTACTCTGACTAATGCAATCTTGTGATGAGCTACTTGGCGGGGTACTCTAGTATAAAGATGTTAGAAGAAATTGCATATAATTTCCAGGTTCTTCTATTTCAGCCGCTACAGATGCACATAAGAAATATTCTTCTTTTCTTTGGTAACACTGAAGGTGTCTCAAGAAGTATAATAAAAAGTTAAATGACTTTAAAATCTAGATTTCATCCTCAAGACTTCTCTTTTAGCTTTAGTGGAGAAATTATTATGATTCTGGCTATTTTAGGTCTGGATCAAAATTAAAACTTTATGCTTCTTTCAATTCTGGGGTGGCCAGTAGCTTTTGTCTTGTCCAATTTTACATATACTGATATTTCCTCATGTAGTCCCCCTTGATTTTTTTTCATGTGTTATGCTCTTAGGCAATAACATAACTTGTTCAGAATTTCAATGGATGATTCAAACTTTGAATTTCAATTGCTCGGTGTATTATAGTTATTTGCTTTTGCTTTTTGGTTGAAAAGATATTTTGATTTTTAAGAATTTATTCATGAACTGATCAAGCTTAATTTCATGAATTTAAAATTACTTTTTAATATCTTCGTGTTTAAAACTTTTAGGATGCAAATTATTTTTATAACCCTTTGTATACGAATACCTAAGGCTCAGAGAGTATTACATTTTATGAATTATTGTAAACATCCAATTTTAACTTTCAAACATGTGGATGTAACCATTGTATTCCAATAATTCTTCCCTGCCCTCAGTGAATTTTACAACTGATCAAATTTCTTTCTTCATTTTGGCCAGCAAATTACTTCAAATCAAATCTATGGCATAATTTCAGTAGCTCCGGATTGTATTTTTCCTGTTTCTTTAAACCACTTTCTTACTGTGTTTATAACTTCAACTTCCTTGATTAAGGAGGTTAGTGATAAACATTGCATATACTGTGAGCTTCCTATCATCTCCCAGTTTTCTGGAGGACACTTGGAGAAATTTCTTTCTTTTATGATCAGCACATCAAGTAATATGAACGATTTGCTAGTCATTTACCAACAGGTTTCTGCACCAAACATTTCTGTAGCATTGCCACACATACTGTATATAACTAGCAAAGCTTTCCAGCTACATGAACTTTGTTATTAATATTCTCAAATATAATTTTATCAGTGTTTATTAATTCTATAAAACTTTGGGTTTCATTATGGCATTTTCATACATCTATACATTTTGATCATATAAATCACTGTTACACATCTTTACATGCTCCTCCTTCCTTCTCTTTATTCTGTTCCTCTTGTCTAATAATAGTATCCTTTTTACTTTGATGTCATCTACTATAGATTCCACATATTAGGAAAAATATATGGTACTTGTGTTTGTGAGGCTGGCTTATTTCTCTTAACATGTTGTTCTCCAGTTTGTTCTATTATTCTGAAACTGACATATTTTTGTTTTTCTCTATCAGTGAGTAACATTCCATATCACATATTTTCTATCCATTCATTCACTGGTGGGTAAATAATCTGATTTCATATCTTGGCCATTGTGTTGCAATAAACATGGATATGCAGACTTCCGGGAAAACATGGCAGACAAATAACAGCAGCCACGGAGGCTCTCTGAGATTACCAGTATAGAATCCAGGAGCAGTGCCATGTGAGGAGTCCTACGTGAGGGGAGATGTACCCTGCCAACCCAGGAACGAACCAAGCTGAGAGAAACCAACTGGAAATGCAATCCTGATGCTATAATAGGAACAGATAAAATCTCATTGCAGAAGCTGGATCCCGTGCCATTGGAAGCCGCGATTTGAATTTTCTGCTGCTGATACTGTATCCCAATCTGCATGGCAGGGAGAGAGATGTGCAAAAACTCTGAGAGCTGGAATCGGTGAACCAAACGGCATTGAGTGTGGGACTGGCAGGGAGCCCTGCATTGACCAGCAGTGAGTGAGAGAAATGGGGACCCTTTCATAGACTAGGAGGCTCCAACAGAGGACATTCTGGGAACAGCAGAGTAGCCGGAACAGGGCCCTGTAGTGGCTTTAGTTGCATATTCCCCTCTCAAGCGGGATTGGTAGGGAGCGCTTGGCCTGGTGACACCGTGGACTAAGATCCAGTGTAGGCTAGCCCAAATCAAGTCCCTGCGCCTGGCGGTGCACCCTAGCAGTGAAGCATTCAGTAGGTTGACCTGGAGGGGTGGGCTCAGCAGAGGCTGTCCAGGTCTGTGTCACCCTAGCACACTGCAGTGGGCGGGAACGCCTAGCCCACAGATTCACACAAACTATAACAGACAAAGAGAAAAAAAAAAAAAAACTGGGCCTCCTACATACGTTTGTATAGAAGGAACAAAAAGTATGGGAAAAGGGAGCAACAAGAAAGTGTCCTCAGTCCCCAATCCTGAGAACACTGATCCAGGAAAGGTAAATGCAAAAGAGAATGAAGACAGAAAACATGCAATATCAAACAGGGCACCTATAGACATAAAGTGGTATCTCCGGAGCCTCATAGACGACTTCAAAAATGAAGTATATAATGAAATAAAGCAAGAAATAAGTAGAATAGTTAGAGAAATGCTAAGCACCACCCAAGAAAAAACAGATGGTGGAATGCAAGAACAGAAAAAAAAGGGGAGAATTGTTTGATGGAGAAAATAGAGAAAACATAGAATATGTGAAGCAGATTCAAAGAGATTACCAGGAAACTAAAAACTCTATTGAAAGCTGGCATAACAGCTTGAAAGAAACTAAGGATAGATTACTGGAACTGGAGGACAGATTTGTAAGGTGGGAGCATGAAATGAAAAACTTCTTAAAAATAACAAGAAAACAAACAGCAACAATACAAAGACTAGAAGATGATAAAAGGACCTATAACTTAAGAATTAAGAACATAAAAGAAGAAGTAGGGACTCAAACAAATGAAGTACAAAAGCTATTCACAGAAATAATCCAGGAGAATTTCCCTAATTTAGCAAAAGGTAAAGATACTCAGATGTATGAGGCATACAGGACCCCAGACACCTACAACCCAAACAGAGCTACACCCAGGCATATAATAATCAAAATTACAGAAATCCAATATAAGAACAGAATATTAAAAGCTGTCAAAGACAAGAAACAGATCACTTATAAGGGAACACCCATCAGAATTACTGCAGACTTCATGGCACAAACCATCAAATCACGAACAGCGTGGGGGGAAATAATTCAAACTTTGAAAGATAATAATCTCCAGCCAAGATTGATATATCCTGCACAACTGTCCCTAGAAATTGATGGAAAAACAAGGTGCTTCCAGGATAAAGAGGAACTAGGGGGATTTGCAACCACCAATTCAACTCTACAGAGAATACTGCAGGACATTCTTAAAAAAGAAAAATATCAAGATCCCAGAAACAGTGGCAGAGAGGCCACAATTAATGGAGCAGAAAGCGAAATGAAGAAGAAAAACTGACAACTAATGACAGAAAAAGAGCTCAACAGAAATGAGGCAGAGAAGGTTGGATGGTAGGAACAGCCATTTTGGAGAAAACAAGACATCATAATAGGTAGTGCTGATTTAATATCCTCTTGTTTTGAAGTCCCATCAAGCTTTTGTTCTGTCTCCATCGGTTTTAATGTGTTGTATCTTATTGGATTTTATTGTATGTGATAATATAAACAAAAACTTTTATAGACAAGGAGATTATACAGAAACCATTATTCATTTTCTGTTAGTTGATTCTTTTTTTTTTTTCTTGTCTTTTTCGTTTTTCTCAGTTCCAGGGATCGAACTCACGACTGCCTGCTTGCAAGGCAAGCGCTTATGCTGTAGAGCTAAATCCCCAGCCCCTGTTAGTTGATTCTAAATACCCTGTAATACTGTCATTCTCTTGAATGGCTTTACATTGTCTTGATAAGTTTGATACTACAGTATACTAAGTTATACCCAAAGATTTTAAGGGAAGAGACACTATGGTAACTACAATTATGTCGGGATTATCTTGTGGTGAAACACTATTTTGCTTAAATGGCTATGTTTTGACCTGCACTGTTTTGTTGTTATGCCCTCTTTTTTTTTTATCTCAATCTCCTTTTTATTATCTACTTTTTCATTTTTATCCTTTTAATTAAGGGAAAAATAAAAAATAGCAGGATATATTATAGTAACTCACTTTGATTTCCTATTAACTTGATTTGAAACTCTATATTGCTCTCACCATCTTGTTTTGACTGATTTTCCTCTATTCTGTTATGCTTGATAGTACCAAGTTTGAAAGTATAGGCAACAACTAAGAAGACAATAAGATTCATTGGGATGCCCATCCTAGTTGACTATTATCTTCTTTTGAAGTCCTCTAATGTCTCCAATGTTTTGGTTTTATTGGTCTTATTCTTTACTGTTTTGTTCAATTTTATTAGAACTGATGATATAAGCAATTGTTTTTAAGATAACAAGAGGCATTGTGGTAACCATTGTTGATCACCTTGTATTTTGTTTTTACATTATGTATTGTGTCCATCCTTTTGATTTGACTGACTCTGTCCTGGTATGTCACATTTGGTTTTACTTTCTTAAAAAAAAAAGTAATAAGAACTGTGGGAGTAATAAAATCCAAAAATGTGTGATTGTCATTGTACAAAAGAAAGGAAAAGAAAGTTCTCTAAAAGATATAACTGCATATATATTTAAAGTGTATAAGATAGATAACCATATTACTGAAGTTTTGTTGGATCATTGAATAAAACTGTTTGCAGTCTCACTGTTTGAAAGTCCGCTCTGTATGCTTTAATTTTGTAACTTCAACAACTATTTCTAAGATGACAGTATGTAATTAACTAGTGATTTCCTACTGTTTATTTTTTCTGAAATTCTGTATAACTTGTATGCTTTTTCTGTTTTTTTCCTTTTTGTCCTTAAATAAAATAAAAAAAAACAACAAAAAAACATGGATATGCAGATATTCCTATAGCGTGATGACTTTACATGGTTTGAATGTATACCACGGAATGATATAGCTGGGTCATATGTTAGTTTTGTTTGTATTTTTTTGAGGCACTTCTGTATTAATTTTCATAGTGGATGTACTAATTTTCATTTCTTCTAGCAGTATAAAAGGATCCTCCTTCCTCATCAGCATTTACTGACATTTAAAAAAGTTCTTGATGATAGTCATTACAGTTGGGGAAAACTGGAATCTCAGTTTAACTTAGATTTGTATTTGTTATTGGGGAATCCTGCAATGAGTCCTCAGTTTCCTGCAAGATATTATTGCTCATAGCAAACAGAAAGAGCAAGAGACAAATAGCAATGCAGCAGCAATCTGGGATGGACAGTTTTTCACGGGAAATGTAAGGCCATGAGGCAGCTGAAACCTTGGTATTTATTGATCATATTTACATTGAGGAAAATAGTGATGAAATTATGAATGGATGTACTGGATAAGTGGCTAAGCAGGAAAGGCTTGTAAAAGAGGGAACAAAGCATTTTTGTAAAAGGAAGAAAACAGCCAGATTTGGGTTGTGTTTAACAAATAATCTGTTTTGTGCTGAATTTTTTTCAACTCCATTTTATTTTAAAGAGAAAAAATATCAAAAAATAAAATAAAATTTCAAAAAAAGTCTATCATGGGCTAATGATGGTACATACATTATGCATTGTCACCCCAAAATCATTCACCCAGAGCACAAGACATCTGCACTCAATTGTCCAAAAAAATATCAGCACAAATCTTTCTCTTCAATGGACTCAGGTAAATCAGTAATATAATGATCTTAACTATTTTTTACTCATATATATATATATATATGATATATATATATATATATATATATATATAGTTTCAGCTTCTCATACTAATAAGACAATACAATGTTTATACATGTGTCTTATTTAATTCACTTAAAAGTATTGTCTCCAGTTGTGTGTATTTACCTATAAATGTTTCCAATTTATCTTTCTTTATGGCTGAGTAGTACTCCTTCATATAAAAAGACTGCATCTTTTTATCCACTCCTCAGTAGATGGATATTTAGTTTTTTCCCAAGATATAGCTATTAGAAATTGTGCTGTTATAAATATTAGTGCATGTATATTGTTACAGTATGTTATTAATTTTTTTTGGAAGATACCAAGAAGGAGAATAATAGGGTCAAATGGGACCTCTAATCCAAGATTATTGAGTAATCTCTACATTCATTTCCACAATGGTTGCACCGGTCTGTACTCCAACGAAGAGTGGACACAGGTTCCTTTTTTTGATCATAAAATCTGAAATTTATTAGAATTTTGTTTATGCTGTGCATTACATTTTGAGTACATAATTTCACAATCCATAAATTCCTGGAGGAGTACTATCATGCAATTACATAACTATGCAAAGCCAGTTCATTAAAATTGCTAACTAACCTTAAGTTTCTTTTGACTTTATTTAAAGAAAGACTAAACAAAACAGAAAATTGGTAGAAATAATACACACGTTCAGAGAAAAAAATAAACAGTAAGAAGTCACTAGTTGATGTTTACATATTGTCATTTTACAAATAATTGTTCAAGATACACAAATGGAACATGTAATGTGGGAATTCCAACAGTGAGACTGCAAACAGTTCTGTTCAACTGTCCAACAAAAACTTAGTAACATGGTTGTCATTCCTACACACTTAAACACACGTGCAGTTATCCATATCTTCAATTATGTTTAGATTAAACAAACTAAAGCAGGTTAAAATCATTCTGAACAAAGAATAATAGTATTGCTGGATTTCACATCATGATACTCCATGATCAGCATTGGGTACTGTAGTGTCTTTTTAAAAAAATTAATTTAAAGAAAGACTAAACAAAACAGAAAGTGGGTAGAAATAATACATAATTTCAAAGAAAAAATAAACTGTAAGAAATCATTAGTTGATGATTACAGATTGTCTTCTTACAAATAGTTACTCCAGACACTAAAGCTGAGCATATAAAGTGGGGATTCAAACAGTGAGATTGCAACCAGTTCTGTTCAACTATCCAACAAAAACTTAGAAATATGGTTATCAATTCTATACACTTAAACATACATGCAGTTATCCATATCTTCAATTATGTTTAAATTGAACAAACCCAAGCAGGCTAATATCACTCTGAACAAAGAATAATACTACTGCTGCATTTCACATTATGACACTCCAGGATCAGCACTGGGTACTGTAGTGTCTCTTTTTCTTCAAAGTGTTTGTTCATTTCATCATGTGTCATAAGATCAGTTCTCATAAACTGTTTATAGATTCTACACATGCATGAGTCTTAACATGTATTTCTATCCTTTCTATATTAGAGGGACAACTAAAACAAAGCAAGGCAAAACAAAACATATTCCTATAAACACAAGAAATTAAATAAATATATAAGACCATTGCACAAAGAGTTCTACCATAGTTTCTTTGTTGTCTCTTGCTATCTCCAATACAATTGGTTATATCATCAGACATAGTATAATTGAATAGTAACAGTATCAATAAAAACACAGCTTTGTATCTAGTATAGAACTTCAAAAACTGGCGGTTATCAAAACAGAATGTATATCATAGAGTTTTGACATCTTCATGGTAGTTGCCTATTCTCTCAGACTTCATACTATCAATCATATCAGTTTTTAATAAAATCTTCTCTGCCTTATTTCTGTTATGCTTTTTTTTGGCCATGAGTTGTCTGTTTATCTTCTTCATTCTGTTTTCTGCTCCATTCATTGAGGCCTCTCTGCCACTGTTCCTGGAATCCTAGTACTTTTCTCTCTCTCTAGAATGCCCTGCAGTATTCTCTGTAGAGTTGGATAGGTGCTTGTGAATTTCCCAAGTTCCTCTTTGTCTTGGAAGCATCTTTTTTCTCCATTAATTTCTAGAGACAGTGTAGCAGGGTATATGAATCTGAGATGGAAGATATTTTCTTTCAGGGACTGGAATATTTCACTCCAGGCTCTTCTTTATTTATTTAAAGAAAACAAAACAAAATAAAACAAAAGGGTACAAGTAATACAGAATTTTTAAAAAACCTATTAAGAAATCCCTAGTTAATAGATTACATATTATCATCTTTGAAATAGTTGATCAAGTTACAAAATTAAGCATATGAAGTGGACATTCAAACAGTGAGATTGCAAATAGTTGTGTTCAATGATCCAACAAAAACTTAGTAATATTATCATCTATCTTACACACCTAAACACACTTGCAGTTGTGTGCTTTATAGCACTTTCTTTTCTTCTCTTTTTTACAATAACATTTACACATTTTGGGTTTTATTACTCCCACATTTCTTATTACTTCTTTTGGAACAGAATAAAACCAAATGTGACAAAACAAAGCAGTCAGTCAAAACAAAGGATGGACCTAGTACATGATGTAAAAACAGAATACAAGGTAATCAACAATGGCTACCATAATGCCTCTTGCTACCTTAAAAAGAATTGCCTATATCATCAGGTAATAAAATTGAACAAAACAGTACAGAACAAAACGAATAAAACCTAAACACTGGAGACATTACTGAACCTCAAAAGAAGATAATAGTCAAACCAGAATGGGCATCATAGTGAATCTTATTGCCTTCAAAGTAGTTGCCTATATCCTCAAAATTGATAGTATCAAACAGAACAGAATAGAGTAAAATCAGTCAAAACAAGATGGTGAGAGCAATACAGGGCTTAAATCGAGTTAATAGGAAATCAAGAAAGTTACTATTATATATCCTGCTAATTTTTAAAAATTTTCCCTTAATTAAAAAAATAATAAAAAATAAATAAAATTTAAAAAGGGGGAGATTGAGAAAGAAGGAGACATAACAACATAACAACACAGGTCAGAACAGAACAATTTAAGCAACATAGTGTTTCACCGCAAGATAACCTGACTTAATAGTAGCTACCATAGTGTCTCTCTCCTTGAAATATTTGAGTATAACTTCATATACTATAGCATCAAACATATCAAGATTGTGTGAAACCATTCAAGAGAATGAAAGTATTACACACGAGCTAAGGGAAAACGAACAATGATTTCCATATAATCTCTTTGCATATAAAATTTTTTGTTTATACTACCACATATAACAAAATCCAATAAGATATAACACGATAAAAGCAATGGATACAGAATAACAACAGTTTGATAGGACTTCAAAAAAAAGATGATATTATTAAATAAGCACTAGCTACTATGATGTCTTGTTTTCTTCAAAATAGCTGTTCATATCATCACAGATGAAAATATCAAATATCCAAGAATAAAACCATTCCAATTAATGAGTGAAAAGTTTATAAAGCTTCAAAGCCATATAACAGGGAATCATGATTACCACATACTTTTATGTATTTTTATCATTTCTTACTCTAGGAAAATTATTCAGTATTCATATATGTGAGTTTGATTTATTTCATTTATGAGAATAGTCTCAAGCTGTGCCCATTTATTTATAAATATCTCAATGTGATCCTTCTATATAGCTGAGTAGTACTCCATTGTATAAAAAATATGAAAACTTCTTTATCCATTCCTCAGTTGATGGACACTTAGGTTGTTTCCAAGATCTGGCTATTACCAATTTTGCTTTTATAAACATCGGTGTGCATATATCACTGTGGTATGATGTTTTCAGTTCTTCTGAGAATATGTCTAGAAGTGGAATAGCTGGAACAAATGGGACTTCCAATCTCAGCTTTTTGAGAAATTTCCAGACTGACCTCCACACTGGTTGCACCAGTCTACACTCCCACCAACAGTGCAGGAAAGTTCCTTTTTTCCCCACAGCCTCTCCAGCATTTGTTGTTGATGGTTTTCTTGCTCTTAGCCATTATTTCAGGAGTGAGATGGAATCTCAGTGTGGTTTTAATTTGCATTTCTCTACTAAGTAATGATGGTGAACATTTTTTCATGTATTTATTTACCATTTGTGTTTCTTCATCTGAGAAGTGTGTATTCATCTCAGATGCCCATTTTTGGATTGGATCTTTGAATTTTGGGGGTCTGATTTTTTAATTCTTTATATGTTTTAGAATGAAGTCCTTTGTCTAAGGGACAGTTCAGTAAGATTTTTTTCCCAGTTTGTGGGTTTTCTTTTCGCTATGGTGGAGATTTCTTTTGACATGCAAAAACAGTTTAATAAGAGGTGATCCCAGTTATTGATTCTGGGAAGTATTTCCCATGCGGTTTGAGTCCTGTTCATGAATGCTTTACCTACCCCTATGTCTTCAAGTTTTTCATCCAATTTGTCTTCCAATAGATTTAGTGTTTCTGTTTTAATATTCAAATCTTTCATTCATTTAGATTTTAATTTAATATATGGTGATAGGCATGGGTCTAGTTTTAGTTTGTGGCATATAGAGAGCCAGTTATTAGAACACATTTATTAAAGAGACTGTCCTTTCAGGGAACATGTTTTGCACCTTTATCCATGATAAGGTGGTTGAGTGTGTTTGTATTTGTGGTTGTATCTTCTAATCTATTCCATTGATCTTCGGCTGTGTTTTGATGTCCAGTACCATGTTGATTTTACTATAGTTGCTTTGTAGTATAACTTCAAGTCAGAGATTGTGATGCCTTGTGCCTTGCCTTTGCTGCTTAGAACTTTCTTTGCTATTCTAGGTCTCTTCTCGCTCCACATGAATTTTAGGAGTGATTTCTCTAGATCTGTGAGGTATGTGGATGGCATTTTTTTGGGATTGCATTGAATCTGTATAACAGTTTTGGGAGAATGGCCATTTTCTCAATATTTATTTTTCTTATCTATGAGCAAAAGGTATGTCTTTCCATTGTGTGAGATTGTCTTCAATTTCTTTTTTTAGTATAATATAATTTTCCCTGTATAGGTCTTTCACTACTTTCGTGAGAGTAATTCTTAAATATTTCATTTTTTTAAATTGCTAGTGTGAAGGCTGTGGCTTCTCTTATTTCTCTCTCTGTGATCTTAGTGCGTAGGAATGCTATTGATTTTTGAGTACTGATTTTGTATTCTGCTACATTACTGAATTCAGTTATTGTATCTAAGTTTCTTTCAATGGAGTTTTGTGGGTCTTCTATGTAGATATAATGTCATCTGCAAACAATGATAATTTAACTTCTTCTTTTCCTATCTTTACTCCTTTTATTTGTCTCTCTTGCCTAATTGCTCTGGCTAGTACTTCCAGTACTATATTAAGTAGGAGCTGGGATAAGGGACATCCTTGCCTTATGCCTGATTTTAAAGTAAAGGCCTTCAATTTTTGGCCATGTAGTATGACACTGGCTTTTGGTTTGTCATAAATGCCCTTTATTATACTGAGGTAAAGACCATCTATTCCAATTTTCTGTAAAGTTATTATCATAAATGAATGTTGGACCTTATCAAAGGCTTTTTCTGCATCTTATAGAAATGATCATGTGATTCTTACCTTTGACTTTATTGATACGGTGAATTATATTGATTGATTTATGTATATTGAACCAATCCTGCATGACTGGGATGAATCCCACTTAGTCATGGTGTACAATTTTCTTGATAATTTGCTGCATCCTATTTGCCAGTCTTTTATTGAGGAATTTTGCATCTCTGTTCATTAGGGAGATTGATCTGTAGTTCTCTTTTTCACTTGGGTCTTTCTCCAGAATGGTACTAGAGTAGTATTTGCTTCCAGGAATGACTTAGGAAGGATCACTTCCCTTTCAATTTCATTGAAGAATTTGAGGAGTGTTTGCATTAAGTATTCTTTGTATTTCTTGTAGAACTCTGCAGTGAATCCGTCTAGGTCTGGGCTCTTCTTTGCAGGTAAGGACTTAATTACATTTTCAATTTCATTAATAGAAATTGGGTTATTCAGCAGTTTTACATCTTCTTGACCCAGGTTTGATACTTCATCTGTTTCTAGGAATCTGTCTATTTCTTCTGTGTTATCAAACCTTTGAGAGTAGAGGTTTTCAAATGGAGGTTTTCTGTATTTCTATAGAGTCTGCAGTGATTTCACCTTTTTCATTTCTTACTGCATGAATTTGAATTTTTTCTTCCCTTTTTAAAAATAAGATTGGCTAGGGGCTTATCAATTTTTTTTTTATTCTTTCAAAGAATCAACTCTGTGATTCATTGATTCTTTGAATTATTTTCTTAGTCTCTATTGCATTGATTTGTGCTCTGATTTTTATAATTTCCTCATTTCTTTTGGTTTTTTCGCTTGACTTGTTCTTTTTCTAGATGTTTGAGGTGTAACATCAGGTTGTTTATTCGTATTCATTCGGTTTTTCTGATGTGGGAACTCAGTGCAATAAATTTTCCTCTGAGGACGGCTGTCATTGCATCCCACAGATTCCAGTAAGTTGTATATGTATTTTTGTTTTCTTATAGGTATTGTTTAATTTCTTCTATAATTTCCTCTGTGACCCATTGATTACTCAAGAGTACGTGATTCACTTTCCATGTGTTTGTGGGATATTTGCAGTATCTCTTATCATTAATTTCTAATTTCATAGCGCTTGATCTGATAACATGCAAGGAATAATTTCAACTCTTTTGCATTTATTTGAATATGTTCTTTGAGGTAATATATAGTCTATTTTAGAGAATGAAAAATATACTGCTGAGAAGAATGTGTATTCTGACATTGTTGGATGGAACACTGTATCAAGTCCATTTGTTCACAGGTGTGATTCAGTTCTGTTATTTCTTTGCTGATTTTCTGTCTGGTTGATTTGTCCCTTGGTGTCAATGGTGTGTTAAGGTCTCCTGTTATACTTGTGTTACTGATAATTTGATTTTTCATTTGTGTTAATACTTGTTTTATAAAACTGCGTGCTCTGGAATTCAGTGCATATACATTTAAGATTGTTATCTCTTTCTCTTGAAGCTTTCCCCTATCCAGTATGTGATGACCTTTTTATCCCTTATGATCATTAATTTTTTGAAGTTCACATTGTCTTCAAACAGAAGCTACTCCCTTTTGGGGGGAGCTGCTCCTGTTGCATGAAATATTGTTTTCCATCCTTTGACTTTCTGTCTGTTAATATCCTTTTGGGTTAGATGGGTTTCTGGTAGGCAGCATATGGTTTGATTTTGTTTATTGATCCATTCTGCCAGTCTGTTTCTTTTAATTAGTGCGTTGAGCCCATTTACATTAATGTTTATAACTGTTATATCTTGGTTTATTGCTGACATGTTATCTTTCTGCTGTTGCATCTTTATCTTTCTGTTTTGTTTAATTGTCTGCTTTGCTTAGTGGTTTTTTCCTAAGTGTATCTAAACTGTCTTTCAATATTCTTTGCGGAGTTGGCTTGGTGATCATGATGTTCTTCAGCGTTCTTTGTCATGGAAGTATCTTATTTCTCCATCAGTTTTGAAGGACAGTTTTTCAGGGTACCTCAATCAAGGTTGGAAATCATTTTCCTTTAGGATCTAGAATACTTCACTCCATGCTCTTCTTGACTTTATTATTTGTGCTGAGAAGTCTGATAGGTTTTCTGATAGGTTTTCTTTTTAAGTCATCTGTCTATTCTCTCTGACAGCTTTTAATATTCTATTCTTGTGTTGGATTTCTGGGATGGTGATTCTTATATGTCTGGGTGAGGTTTATTTTGGTTATGACTATTTTGAGTTCTATTTGCTTCACTGATCCTGATGTCAGTTTGCAATCTCATGTTTTGGAATTTTTCAGCTATTACTTCTCTAAATATCTTCTTGACATCCTTCATGCTGTCCTCTTCTTTTTCATTAATTCCTATCAATTTTATTTGGTTTTATTTGTATCATCTTGCAGTTGTTGTATTGTTATTTCCTGATTTCTTGTTATTTTTAAAAGATCTTTCTTTTCCTGTTCACTAGATGCAATCTTGCCTTCAAGGTCTGAAATTCTATCTTCACTTTCATTGAGGTGGTTTTTACAGCTTTCAATGGAATTTTTGATTTCCTGTATATCTCTTTGCATCTTGTTTATGTATTCTGTTTGTTTCTTATATTACTCCGGATTCTATCTTTTTGTTTAGTTCCTCCAATTTTTTAACTGTGTCTTCTTTCGATACATTCAGTATCTCCTTCATTTCTTTTATCATTTCTTGTTTTACTTGGGATATCACTTCTAGTTTGAATTCCTTTAAACCTTCTCAGAATTGCTTCTTTATTTCAGTTGCTATTATGTCTGATATTTCAGGTGTATGGCATACATTTTCTTCTATGTAGATAGCTCCTAACGTTTCTTGGGATAGACTGGAGGTTTGAGGTTGTAATTTGCTCTTTTGTTTTGTCATTTTTCCTATATTTATGTGTTTCAAGTGTTATTTCAAGGCTTCCCCAGAGTGTGTTGGCTATCCTCTTCTATGCTCCCAGCTCCTGGGACTCTGGCCACATAGCTCCCCAGAATGAGAGGGGGTCCCTGGGGGTAGCCCAAGCCCAGCCTCTGTAATTGATAGCACCTTCTCAACCAGAACTCCAGAGTCCTCCAAGCACAGCTGGGAGCAGGGAGGCTGCCGCAGGCCTGCCCAGGACCCGCTTTGCTGGTCCAGTGGACAGGGAATCCACAAAGTTCTCTCTCTGGGCTAAGTGAGAGTCTCAGACTAGTTGGACTCAGGGGAAAGGGCGTGGGGCACTTACACCAGGCTGCCCAGCCTCTGGAACCGATGGCATCTGCTTCCCTCTCAGAACTCCAGAGTCTGCCAAGCACTGCCGGGAGCAGGGAAGCTGCTGCAGGCCCGCTCAGGACCCACTATGTTAGTCCAGCATACCAGGAAGCCACAAAGTTCCCTCTCTGGAGCTGAGCAAGGGTGCCAGACTAGTTAGACTCAGGAGCATGTGCAGGAGGCACTTACACCAGGCTGCCCAGCCTCTGGAACCGATGGTGACCACTTTTCTGCTCAGAACTCCAGAGTCCGCCAAGCAAGGCTGGGAGCAGGAAGGCTGCTGCAACCCTGCTCAGGACTCCTCCGGGCTCTTCTTGACTTGCTGGTTTGTGTGGAGAAGTCTGTCGTTATGCTAATGGGCCTTCCTCTATAGGTGATCTGTTTCTTGTCTCTAACAGCTTTTAATATTCTGTTCTTATATTGAATTTCTGGGATCTTGATGCCTGGGTGTAGCTCTGTTTTGGTTGTAAGTGGCTGGAGTTCTGTATGCCTCATATATCAGAATATCATTTCTTTTTCCTATGTTTGGGAAGTTTTCCTTAATTATTTTTGTGTATAACATTTGTAGTCCCTTTGTTTGTACCCCTGCTTCTTCATTCACATTCTTTATTCCCAAGTTATAGATCCTTTTGTCATCATCCCACTGCTTTTTTTCTTGGTATTTTAAAAAGTTTTCCCTTTCATACTCCTACATTGCAAAATTGTCCTCAAGTTTGGATAATCTGTCCTTAGTTTCTTTCAAGCTGATTTGCCATCTTTCCATAGAGTTTTTAATTTCCTTGTGATCTCTTTGAACCTGCTTCATGTATTCTATATTTTTTATATTCTTCATCAAATGGTTCTCTCTTTTGTTTGTGTTCCTCCCTTTTTCTGTCTGTGTCTGCTTGATAGGTTGTTAGTATCTCTTTTATTAATCTTCTTATATCTTGCTTTATTTGGGTAAATATTTCACTTTTGAGCTCGTCTATGACGTCCTGAATGTATCTCTTTATGTCCACTGGTGCTGTGTCTGATATTGCATGTTAGCTCTTGTCAATCTCCTTTGTATTTACCTGTTCTGGGTCAATGTTCCCAGGGTTGGAATCTGGGCACTTTTTGTTGTTGCTTCCTCTTCCCATCTTTTTTGCTTTTTCCAGGAGGCCTCAGTTTCTTTGTTGGTTACAATTCTTCTGAAGCGCGCTGGTTAGATGACCCTTCCCACTGCCATGTGCTAGTGAGTTGCAGACATCCACAGCGTATGCTGGCCCCTCCCCTCCAGATCAGTCAAGCTGGTGTGGCCTGCACTGTATTACTGTGCAACACCTCCCCTCCAGATCAGTCCAACTTCTGAGGCTTCACTGGGATAGTGTGGTTAGCGTGCACCCCACTCTAAGGACTTGATTTCGGATAACCTATTGGGTGTCAGCCAGGTGACATGACTCAGACCTAGCTCACTCCACCAATCCCTTTCCAGAAGGGAACAACTGACTGAAGTCACTGTTGCCCCTTGTACTTGCCAGTCCTGCTCAGTCCCAGAATGTCATCCGCCGGAGCCCCCCTATTTATGGAATGGCTCCACTCATGTCACTCACCACAGGTCAATGTAGGCACCCTGCCATATCAGCTTTCTATTCAGCTCACCGACTAAAGACCAAATTACAGTCTCAAACCTCCATATCATCCAAAGAAACCTTAGGAGTGATGTACATAGAAGAAAATATATACCATACACCTGAAATATTGGACATAATAGCAACTGAAATAAAGAAACAACTCCAGGAAGCTTTAAAGGAATTCAAACTAGAAATAATCTCCCAGGTAAAGGAAGAAATGATAAAAAATGAAGAGATGCTAAACATATCTAAAGAAGACATAGTTAAAAAATTGGAGTGACATTTGTATGTTGCTTATTAGGACTCTTACACGATGACTATTTCTCTGGGGTATCTTCCAGATGTAGTTGTTTTTGGGTTTTGAGTCTGTTGGAAGATCTTACCTCTTCAGTTTGTTGGAGAGAAGTTGTTGCTTGTTTGGCCTAGTCCCTGGTTCTCTGGCACTGTGCCACAGTATTTTCTGTGATTCTTAATCAATCTCAATCATGGAATACCTGGACCAACAGTATCAGCCAGTTCATTCCTTCACATTCCCTGCTTCTCACCACTGCTGCATATCTCTGCAGAGGCCTCTGGGGTTGCCAGCCATCACCATCACCACAACTGTGCATCTGCAGATTCAAACTGCTCCTCTCATGCAGTGAGCCCTGACTCAAGGAGAAGGTCCTGCTAGCAATTGCCTTCTGTTTCATTGAAGTTTTTTTTTTCACTCTCTCTTTTAGCTTCAATTTCCACTGCAGATTCTTCCTTGTCTTCTTCATGATGCTATATTCTAGGATCTGGATGGTGACTTTCAGAGAGGCTGTTTTCTCTACTGCTTACTGCTTTGCTATCTTGGTTTCACTCACAAGGTTTGTATAGGTTTCAGTCCATAATCAATTGTTTCCAAGGCAAGGTGACATGGCAGGATGACACGGTGATGCTAAGGAGAAACTATCAATGTCAGATCAGGCAGAATGTGGCCACAGCAACAGCAGCAGCAGCCTGTAGTCAATTTTGCGAAGCAATTTTTTTTTCTCGAGCCATATAGACCTCATTGGAGACATTATCTCATATCTTAACCTCACAGTCTCATGGTCCAATTCTCTAGGCTCCACTGCGATAGCAAATTTTCCCAGCACTATTTGTTAAAGAGGTTCTTTTCTCCAACATGTATTTTAGTTGCTTTTTCCAAAGTCAGATGGCTATAGTTGCACAGGTTTGGTTTTATGTCCTCTATTCTATTCCATTGGCCTGTTGGCGAGGAGCAATGCTGGCCCTATATGCCAACCACTTGCTTTCATGATGACTTGTACACAACATTGACTAGACTCACTATTCAAACTGAAAGCCAATTTAGGGAAATTGATTCACAATAGCCAACACTTCTTGCAAGTGTGCACAGTCACACTTTGAGTTTAGGGGAGGGTGATGTGGTTGCCCTCCACAGTGTTGAATATTTTTTATGTAGTTACTGGCCATTTGTACTTTTTATACTGAAAATTATCTACTCAATTAATTTATTGATTGTATTATTTGAAATTTTTTGTGTTAAGTTTTTTGAGTCCTTTGTATATTCTAGATCTTAATCACCTGTTGGAAGAGTAGCTGGTAATTTTTTTCTCCCATTCCGTAGGCTGTCTCTTTATGTGTTTGCCTTGCTGTGCAGAAATTTTTAAATTTAACGTACTCCAATTATTTGATTCCTGTGCTATTGGAATCCTGTTTAAGAAGTTTTTATGCCTACGATTTCAAGTGTTTTCCCAGTGTTTTCTTTTAGAAGTTTCAAACTTTCAGATCTTATTCCCAGGTCTTTGATCCATTTTAATTGATTTTTGCAAAGGGTATAATATAGGGTTGTAGTTTCAATCTTCTACAATGGATAGCAAATTTTCCCAGAACCATTTGTTAAAGAGGTCCTCTTCTCCAAAATATATTTTGGTTGCTTTTTCCAGAGTCAGATGGCTACAGTTGCATAGGTTTGTTTTTACGTCCCCTGTTCTGTTCTATTGGCCTATATGTCTAATTTTGTGCCAATACCACACTGTTTTAGTTTCTATGGTCTTGTAGTATGATGTGAAGTAGGGTATCATAATGTCTTCAGTCTTCTTTTATGGTCAGAATTGCTTCGACTTTTTAAAAATTTATTTTTAATTTTTATTTTAAAAAGCAAAAAAAAGGATAAAAATAATACAGAATTTTAAATTTTAGAGTTTCTTTTTCTAGTTCTGTTATGAATACCATAGGAATTTTGATGAGAATTCCACTGAATTTGTAGATCACTTTTGTTGTTATGAACATTTTATCAAAATTAATTCTGCCAGTCTATGAACACAGGAGGTCTTTTTAACTTCTGGTAGCTTTTTCACTTTTCTTCTTTAGTATGTTGCAATTTTCATTATAGAAGTCTTTCACCTCGGTTAGATTGACCCCTAGATATTTTATTTTTGAACCTACTTTTTATCATTTTTATTACTACATGTTTGAAGTACATAATGATTACGTTCCTTGTGGAGAGTTGGTGCATGTACACAGTACATCTTAATTCTTCTCATCCCTTTCCCCTCCCACTGTGAATGGATTCCTTTCTCAGCTGCCTTATTATTGATGTATATAAAAGTTAGTAACTTTTAAATACTGACTTTGTATTCTATACTATTTTACTCCTGAAGTGTCGATAGCCTTAGAGAGTGATTCTTTTAAACAAAGTGGTGGAAAGTGTCTTAACAAGTTAAGGCCATGGTGTTTTATACTTGTGACCACTGCATCACACAGTTGCAAGTGTAATGGTATTTACAGGCATTTTATTGTAAGCCCACTGAATATGCTACAACCTCTGCCTATTGCCTTGTAACATAAACTCATATTAAAGGAAAGTAATGTACCAAATATGTGGACTTTGGTACATAAAAATGGACTTTGAGGCCATTGTAACCTTCCACCATAACCAGACCTTTCCTAGATGCAGGGTATACTTCTATTTTGTGTTCATTCTCTTTCTCTCTTTACTTGGTCCAAGCTGTTTCTGCAAAGCGAGGTTCTCTCTTTCCACTTTCACTTTCTTGAGTAAAGTTTGCAACTGCTTTTGTTTGTTTCACTTAATTCTTTGTTTGAGGTGAGAAAAAACTGGAATCAACTCCAGAAGGAGAGGTGAGCAAGTCAGAACCCATTAACATTTAGTTGACAGAAACAAGCTACCAGATAACAAAAGGACTGTGGCAGGATAAACCAAATTAAGATTCACAGGGTGATAGAAACTCAACACAGATCATCTAACACTGTCAGGATAAGATGATAATTTTAGGATGAGGGAAAAGAGAAAAGAAATTAGGGAAACAATTTTACATCTATATGTATATGTAGGGAAATGATTTTACATTTATATATGTGTACACAAGATAATAGACATATATATAGATATATAGAGAGATAAAATATATACACACACAAGATAAATAACTATACTTTTAATCTCTGTTGGCTCATCAAAAATGATTTGTGCTTCCATTGTTTGATCATTTTTTCATGCTTATGTTTTATAATCTGAGCAATTCTTTTAAAGACAATGATATGCAATATATTAACCATTGTCAATCTCCTATATTGTAGATTTGAAATTGTGTCTCATCATTTTTGCTCTTTTTTTTCATTTAAAAAGAGATTTTATTGCACTCAAGGGGCTGAGGCAGGAGAATTGCTGCAAGTCTGAGGCCAGGCTGAGCTACATAGTGATTTTGAGCACCTCCTGAACTATGTAACAAGACCCTGTCTCAAAAAAACCCAAAAAAATTATCATGTATTTTATCACAATAAAAGTTCTAAAGGAAAGAAAATAGAGTTTAGTGGTAAACTCTCTAAAAATAGCTCATCTTGGACTCCCTGACCTTGAGTCAGCAATATGTTACTACAATTCCCCAGAGTCAGATCAAGGACTGGCCTATCTATACTTTTGGGGGGAAATAGCCCACCATTTATGTTCTGTTGACTCAATTTTTCAGAAAGTTCTTTGCACATATTTTGAGAAGGATTAATATTGACTTCTGCGCTTTTGATTTAGTAAACATTTAACCAACTTGTTTCATTGATTAAAATCCTTTTATGGATCATTAAAAATATTAGAATCCAGTTTGGAGTTTCTTTATGTCCTTCCCATACATATCATCTGAGAAATCATTAAGAAATACTGAGTCAAATTGTACCTCTAAGGTTATAAGCACAGAGAGATGTGAATTAGGATTTTGATACTCACACATCTGAACTAAGAATAGAAATGTTTTTATTTGGAAGTTCAACAATTTTATACAGTTTATTCATCTCAGGAGAAGTTATAAGGCAACAGAGATTAAAATCCCTAAATTTAGGGGCATCTGTGTGATCAGAAACTGTGCATGAATTTCTCGGACATTTCAAGATCAAATAGAGTACCCTGGCTCATTCTGACTTCATCATGCAAAGAAAAAGCACTAACATAGTAATAGAGTGCCATTCCTATACCACTGTCACTATGTTATATGAAACTGCATTGTAAATGGGAAGAGAAAAAACTGCAGCTCCTGAAGTTGGAAGTTTTTTTTTTTTTAAATTTAGCCAAGATTCTATATTTTTTCTTACATAGACCTAGGCAGGAGAGTAGGCCCATGGTTAAATAAGTGTTAATCTAGTCTAAGCTAATAAAGAGTAGGTGCTAGGTATTATCAAAGTCTGAACTTTGTGCTGGGAACAGGATGGGCCTTTTGTACTCCATCCTGTTTTTGGATCTGTTTCTGACCTATTTTGTTCTGGACCTTAAAATAAAATCTTACTCTGATTTCCTCTGTCTCTGATACTTTTACCTTTGGAAAACTAAAACTTTGCATCCAAAACTCTATTTATTGTCATATTTTTTGAAACAGGGTCTCACCGCATAGTCTAGGCTGGCATTGAACTTACTTTGTAGCCCAGACTCACCTTGAACTCATGGCAATCATCCCAAGTGCTGGGAATATAGGCATGCACCACCACATCCAAGTCCTAAACTGCATTTTTAAAGCTCAAGCACCATGCATTAGTCACACACACACACACACACACACACACACACACACACAGGCACTTGTCCTTTTTTCACTGAAATTTTCACTTCTCTATTTGATTTGTGACTACTTTCAAATTTAGGTAAACTCAATCATTGTTACTCAGTAGGTAGGATCTGTAGCCTAAACGCAATGAAAATATTTTAATATATATCTTGTGCACTGGCATTCTATCATTCTATTCACAATATTTAAAATATTTGACAACCAGAACACAATGAATTTCAACCAGAACACAATGACTTTGCAAACTCTAAAAGGTTGGAAAAGCTGTAACTGTGCATATCAGATTAAAATCAGTCCTGGCTGTCACATCCCTGTCAGATGAGTCCTAAAACATTTTACAAATCAAAAGTAATTCATTCATTTTCTCATTAATAAATGTGCACTGCAAACCTATTATATGCCACATACGGTGCGAAATAGTGGTTGTATAAAGACCTATGATACTAGTAGTATTTAAAATGCACTTCTAGAATTAAATGAAACTGGTAAAGTACTTCAATCACTTCTTCAATCTGTAAAGATAAAAGTTTTATGCTGATAAGACTCTCTGGACCTAATAACTTTGGTAACAACAACAACAACAACAACAACAACAACAACAACAGCAACAAAAGATAAGCACTACACGTGTACAAGGTCAGTAGGAAAAAAATTGAGAGTTTTTTTCCCCTTTTTTCTGGAACTTTAAAAAGATAGAGAGGAAGAATTGAATGAAGGAAGAAGAGAGAATGCCATTTACATTACAATTAAAAAGAAACACTCACATTCCCTCTACATTTATATATTTTTCTTAAAGAGCATTTATTTTAAAAGGCATTATGTTTAGATTTTCAAATATTTTGATAGTTGGTGAGCAGCTAAAACTATAGACACAAGAGAAGACATTCAAGGTGATCACAGAGGAGATTTTGCATACTATTAATAAAAAATTGTCCAGGAATCCTGTTTGTGTGCATGTATGTGCATACATGTGTGTGCATTATATGAAGGTAAATCCAGGATTCCTGGATAATTTTCAACATGTAGCACACTGAAAACACATTCCTTTTTGGATTTTAGCTTTTTAACAGCTAAAAAGAGGTATGAGTCTAATGTGTATCTTCTTTCAAATTGCCATTTACTTTGGATGACTTTTGAATAAGTGAAACATGTACTAAAATACCAGACACTAAGAAACTGCTATGAAAAAATACTTCTGCAAACTTTCCAGCTATAAATTCTTGAAACTGATTTATCTATAAACCTTGTCAAAATGTGAGTATTATAGTTTGTGTCTAGATGTTCCCCCAACGCCTCATGCGGTCGTAGGTTGGGCTTTTCAAATGTGGCTGGATCGAGACTGTGTGCTGCTGTGATAGAGGGTTTGTGATGACTAAATTAGTTCCTGATTGATTTAGCAGAGTTCGCGGTAGGATTCAAGGTGTCCCACCCTGGCACTCATCCTGGCATGTGAGTGCTACCAGCCCCAAGGGTGGATAGACTGGATAAAATATAAGAGACAGAAAGAGGGCTAAAAGGAAAGAAAAGAAAGTAATCTAGTGTTTTCACTTGTTGCTTATTACAGCTGCTACTGCTTGCTTTCTGCTGCATCCTGCATGCTCTGTGATGCTCCCCTGTCATGTGCCACCCTGCCTGGGAGCCAACGATTATGGATTGAAATGTCTGCAAACTGTGAGCTAAATAAGCTTTTCCTCCTTTAACTTTGTGCACTGTATATTTTGTCTCAGCTACTAGAAAAGTAAACAAGACACCAATTTAAAATGGAAGGTAAAGAGTAAGTTGCTGAAAGGACATGAAGATGAGTTGAGGGAATGCAAAAGTACATGGAAGTGGGTAGGGATGGTGGAACTTTTTTTCCTTGAAGAGCAAGAGGATTTGAGAACCACTGTAGTTTTTCTTTGTTTGAGTTGAGGTCTTACTGCGTAGTCAAGGCTGAGTGTCAACCCATGATCCTCCTGCATGCTAGGATTACAGGCATGCACTACTCTGCAACAGAAAACAACTACTTTCAATAGTATTTTCTCTATAGATTTTAACATGTGAGAAGGTTCCATACATTTAGTGAAAAATTGTCAGTTGTTTATTGAAAGTAGAAGCAATTTTGATCCTTATTTTCTTTTTTCATAAATTTATCATAGTTATCTTTTTTCATAACATTATCTTCCCCTTTAATTTATTTTCCTTATTGATGGAGAAAATATTTATGAATTATTTTGTTTGCTTTCTTAGGCACCATATTTACGAATGGTAATTCCATTGAAATCGTGATCAGGCTGTGTGGAGAAGGTATAAAGAACTGCAGAATGTAAAAGAAGATAACTTAATAATTGTGGAGACCTGTTTAGTTTCCTTGAACATACTTGTAAAAACTTATCCATGGAGGATATACTTCTATATGAAGATGTGGTACAAAAATTCAACTACTGAAATATTTTGCCAGCATAGCCTCTTCTATGATGAATAAAATGCTTCCTCAAGGGAGGGAAATTTAGAGCAAATATGATAAACATGAATCTCTTCTTACTTTGTTGACAGGAAATTCTTTCTATGTATTTCATCAAGAACTATAATAAAATAAGTCCGAGCTAGGAAGATCCCAAGTCCAAAGGTAGCTTGAGTTACATTGGGAGTTGCAGGACATTCTGTAACACATAGTGAGATTCTGTTTTAAAGAATAGTAACATAAATTCAAATACATTTAATTATTATAAATCACATTAGTAATTTTGCTATACTTTATGAATGATAATTACTTACTGTGATAGTGGTACATATAAATACAATATGTTTGTAAGATCATAATTATTCTGAAGTAGACTGGTAGTGATAACTGTTAGGCCTTTTCCAACTCAAATCATGTTTATACAATGTTAATCTTAATTAACAAATTATGTGTTTTAGTCTCAGATCAATATATTTGAGCAAACTAGAAGACAGCCATCCATATACTCAAATTGTTATTTTTTGCAAGGAGCACGGATTCCATTCTTTCAAGTTGTGGGATCAAAGTCCTCACAATAACTTCCTATCATCTCAGCCTAATTAGCAAGTTCTCCCTTCTGTGGTGAACAAATATCCAGTGATAACTGCTTTGGAACTTATTTTTCATGCTCAGGAAATCAAAGTGGCTAAAGTTTCTTGATTATGAAACTTCAGGGAATGGATTCAAATTAATTTAATCACTTTTTAAGCACTAACTAAATGCTCAGTGCTGTGATATGTACTGCATCTGGAAGGGGAAGATAAGTGAAATAGAATGTGACCCTGTTTGTTTCGTATATGCAGATGTCTAGAATATTAGAAGATTGAATAAACAAAGAAGCTTCCAAGTGAAAACATTCTTCCTTAAATAACTGATAAAATGCAATGTGTGTAGCTGATTTCCCAAGCAGAATAAAGAAGTGTTCTGTATGAGTGGTAATGATATACACAAGTCAACACCTAATAATATAGTGCATTCCAATTTTCAGAAAATGGAAAATAAAAAAATATGGAAATAAAGTTTAAAACTTAGGCAAAATAGAAAAATCAAGGACTTTGTTTCCTGAAGATATTTTTTTATCCTTTGAGATTGAAATACTTTTTTGATTTTACTATTTCAGTATAATTCTTGTTAACTTATTTTCTTCATTTATTGATGGGTTTCTTTCAGCAGATCTTCAGCTGTCGATTGTGATGCAGGTGATCAGAGTAGTTCTTCAGTAGTGCGTTTATCCACCTCATCCTATCTTGTATATTTTGCAAGTTTTGCAATTTTACTTTGAAACTGACTTGCATTGTCCTGTCTGAAACTGTGAAAATATCAGCCAGAAACTGATATTTTCTGATCAACATAGATTCATAATATGCAATAAAAGAAGCTGCAGCAAAGATTAACTTTAAAGCCATCATTTTATTAATGAATAATTTGTGTTTTGATGACTTTTGTTTCCCTTTATATTATCGTAGTTTCTGGAACTTGAAAAATGCATATTTGGGTAATAAAAACCACATGTCTTTATGCTTTCTATAAGCCCAAACTTGTAAATGAGATCATATTACTAATATCTCTCTTTAAATGAGGCCAAAGTAACTAAAACACTATTTTGTGATTAAAAGAATGTACTGATCTTTTAAATTTAAAGAGTAAATATTTTTATTATACAAACTGTTAAATGTAAATAACTTATCTCTTATGAATGAATGTGAGCTTTTTGAGGGTATTATTTAGAAATCCATGGACAATATCCAGCATGATAGAAGTTTTGAGATAGAATTCAGCCTAGAAGTTGTTTGTTCCTTGTCAAAATCCAAGAGCCTTTTATAACAGTGTCTGCCAAGCTATCTCTTTTGCACTCATATTTTCACTGAGACATTGATAACTGTTTCAAGTGAAGAAGCTCCATGTTCAAAATTAATTTGGGAAAGGATTCTACAATGGTGAAGTTGTTATGGAAAGGAATATGGAGGTTTCCACCAAAAACTAAAAATAGAATCAACAATCCCACATTTGGGTATGTATCCAAAAGAATTGAAATCATAATCTCAAAGAGATATCAGATATCAGATATTAGAGATTATCAAACTCATATTCACTGAAGCGTCATTCACACCATCCAAGAGTTGGAAGCAGTGTAAATGTACATCTACCTGTGAATGGATAAAGAAATTGTGATATATACTTTTTTCATTCAATAGAATGTTACTGAATCCTTAAAAAGAAAATTCCTGCCACATGTTACACAAGAAAGAACTTTGAGGACATTATGAAAATGAAAAAGGGAGTCACAAAAGATAAATATTACATGATTTCATTTATATGGCATATCTAAAATAATCAAACTAGATAGTAGAATGATGTTCATCAGGGGCATACAGAGAGACTGAGGATTGTTTGAAATTTATGCGCTAACCCTAATGTACAAAATGAGAGAACTGATCTTGGATGAAAATAGAATAACAAAAGATGAAGACAATTTGGGAATGGGTGCTGTAGTGCATGCCCATAATATTAGTACTCTAGAAGACTGAAGCACCAGGATTAGAAATTTGAGAAATTTGAGTCCAGCAATTTAGAGACGTAACAATATCTTATCTCAAAATAAAAACTAAAACAGGACTGAAGAGGTAGCTCATTTTGACGGCCCTTTGTTCAATCTCCAGGACTGGCTTCCTCCAAATAAATACCACTGGGACCAGAATCATGATATAGTCTTTCGGTTAAGTATTTAACAAAAGCAGTGGAAATAAGATAAAACTTAACTTCTTGTTCTGAATGCTTCAAATCAATTGCATATTACTGTATATATATTCATGTTAATTTAATTATTTAATGAACTACCCACATAAGATGGATTTTATTAGTCTCATGTCTTAGATCTGGATTTGAAAATCATTTTCCATTGAGGTTATTTGAGCAGGCTGTTCTCTTTTGAATTGTGTAATCGTGATCCTTTCCACAGAGTAGGAGACAAGCTAAAATATTCCTTATACAGTGACACTGTAGTGAGAGCTATTTGTGTGTTTGTACTGCATTATGGCCTGAGTCTGGGTGTTCTCCACGAAGCCTTATTCAGTTATGGAAGCATGCTTCTACAGTTTTTGAATAACTCCTGATTCAATGCTGGGATCATGGTTGTGAATGCTGCACCTTCAGTGGATGTGGCCTACATAAAATATAATGGAAGAAAGAGTCTTTTGTCTATGCTCCTACCCCTTTGCCTTTTTGGTGTTGTCACTTCTGGTGTCTACCACAGCTTCTATGCCAAGTCATGCCACCATGACTTGGAGCCAGCTGATTATGTACTGAGACCTCCATGAACTGAGCAATAATTAAAACTTTCCTTCATTCATTTTAGCATCAAGTAATTTGTCTCAGCAATGAGAGAAAAGTAACTGAAACATGCTGTCTATATGTGAGACAAATACTAGAAAAGAGAGTAGAAAATCAATTTAGCAAAAAACTGAAGAAGAAATGCAAATAAACATGGACGTATGAAAATGCAGCACAAAAATGAACTGAAGCTCTTACGTCAGCGTGAATTCACAACCAATCAACACATCAATTTAATAGGTTGCACAAAAAGATGGATCACAAATTACCAATAAAATTAATGTGGTTGACTGAAAGGCTAAATGATTTTGGGGGGGGGAAGTTCAATAAAAAAAAAAAAACTAAAGAAACTCAATGAAAAATGGTCCCATGAAGATTTTGAGTTAAATGTGTAGCCAACATGGATGGAAATGTGTTAGAATATTAACACAATTGTACCCCTCAGCTGATACTTGAAATTCAACCTAAATAATTTTCCTTAAGGTTTTTAACCAACATTAAAAGAAAGCAATATGAATGTACAAGGGAGTAGCATAAATTAAGTTAATAAGATGGAATGCCTCGTTTCAAGTGTAAACCCTGTTGTCCACTGAGTGATATTGGATAAGTCACTTTGCTTTCATAATATTTTATTTCCTCAACTGTAGAGTGTATAATGATCATCACATTTATCTTTCTCAGAGGGTTGTATTAACTAAGATAGTATTTGTAAAGTGCTTATAACAGCACTTCATATGTGAAAAGTAGTAAGTTAATGTTAGCTATTGTTAATATCAAATGTTGCTATTTTGCTGTGGGTGAGTTGATCCTTTAGGATCTGGTATTGCTAAGGAGAAGGCTGGACAGTGTGGAGTAGGCAATGCAGTTTGGGCTTAAAGAATGTTGTGGATCAAAATTCACTTGTGGAAGATTAGACTTATTTCATGGAATTTCAATTAAATTTTACCATTTCTTTTTCATGCTTTGGATTAGTCTCATTACAAGGATTATTTTATTAAATCTGTTATATTACATTTTAAAAGATTAGCTCTCTTTACTATATCAGATTAAGAAATTACTTTGATTTCCTAATTCTAATTTTATTCTCATATGATTCCTTATAAATTTTATCTCTTAGATAAGAACATTTAAATGGCAACTGCAAAAGAATATTATTAAGGATGGCAGAGCCTATTTTCAAAGACATTGTTATCAAAATAGAAACAATCCCTTAACACACAGAAAGCCATTCTCAAGGCAGACTGTTTCTTGTTCAGAGGAAGTCATTGAGTTGGGAGTTTGGGACTCAATAGCTAGATTAAAAGACTTCTTTCTTTCTTTCTTTGTTTCTATTTATTTAAAAGTAGGAAAATGCATTGGAAAAAAGAATGAAGAATAAGAATTTGAGAATGAGAAACAGGAATATCTTCTGAGAGACAGGAGGCGTCCTGAATGTGTTGCCAGTGAGCCCACCTCTCAAAGCAAGTTTTATAGAGCAAAATCCGGAGGCAGATATGATGTGGGACAAAATTATGATCAACCGATAAGAGTACAAGTATTGTCGCTTAGGTAATAGAGATCTAATGATAGCAAGGTAAATGAGTGACATTATTAACCTTGCTTGATAATCTGTAGTCTTAGTCTTGGCTTTAATCTTGGTAGACTAAAGATTGATTTAATCATTATGTAGATGATGAATAATGTTTTCTGTGATATTTGGGTTTGCAAGGCCGCCCAGCAAGCCTTTTAACTCATTTGTTTGTTTTGTCACTCAGTGCATACCTGATACTCTGTTGGTTAACATATCAAATTCATTGCTTGATTTCATTATGTTCATGAGGAAGAAAGGAAATGTTAAAGATAAATCTCTCAAGGGACAGCTGCAACTTGCCATCTTCTGCCTATGATTTACATAATCTGCCTCCAGTCTCAATCTCATATATTCTTTTATCTGTCCCTTATCTGCCTAAAATGCTCTGTGCTTTTTTGCTTCTGTGTCTTTGCTCATTTAGTAAGTCATTTTAGAAACATACATGCAGCATCTGTTAAACTGCGTCTGAACTGGAGTTAAGTAGCAAGTAAGACAAATGTGTCTCTGCGTTGAAATTCTCTTCTTCATTTCATTCTTTTTGGTTTTTAAAACATGAGCTCCACCTCATCTTTGACAAAGGAGCCAAACATGTACTCTGGAAGAAAGACAGCCTGTTTAATAAGTGATGCTGAAAAAACTGGCTCTCCATAAGCCAAAAAGTTAAAACTAGATCTATGTCTATCACCATGCACTAAACTAAACTCAAAATGGATGCAAGGTCTAAGTATCGAAACATAAACATTAATTCTACTGGAAGACAATATAGGTAGAAATCTTGATGACATAGGAGTAGGCAGACAATTCATGAACAAAAGTCAAACTACAGGGGAAATACTTCCCATAATCAAAAACTGGGATCTCATTTTCTCAAAAAATTTTTGCACGTCAAAGGAAATCTCCAACAGAGTGAAAAGAAAACCCACGAATTGGAAAAATATCTTAGCCAATTGTTCCTTAGGCAAAGGACTTCTATCTAGAACTTAAACAGAATTTTTAAAATCAGGCCCACAAAATTCAAGGACCCAATCCAAAAATGGGCATCTGAGGAGAATGCACACTTCTCAGATGAAGAAATACAAATGGTAAATAAATATATGAAAAAATGTTCAACATCAGTGATCATTTGGGAAATGCAAAGTAAAACAACACTGAGATTTCATCTCACTCAAGAAAGAATGGCCAAGATCAAGAAATCAACCAATGACAAATTTTGGAGGGGACTGTAGGGTAAAAGGAACTCTTCACTGTTGGTGGGAGTGTAGACTGGTGGGATCACTTTGGAAATCAGTGTGGTGGTTCCTCAAAAAGCTAGGATTAGAGATTCGGTTTGACCCCACTATCCTGCTTATGAACATTTTCTCAGAAGAATTAAAAGCATCATATCACAGTGATATATATGCACCCATGTTTACAGCAGCATAATTTGTATTAGACAAATCTTGGAAACAGTCAAAGTGCCCATCAGTCAAGGAATGGATAAAAAATACTAGTATTTTTACACAACAGAGTACTACACAGCTATAAAGAAAGATTGCATTGATACTTTGATAAGTACATGGATGCAACCTGAGACCATACTCATAAGTGAAATAAATCAAACTCACATGTGTAAGTACCACATTGTCTCCTTAGTGTAAGAAACTGAAAAATGATATATGTTCCAAAATCTACAAAGAATACTGTGTCAGGGTAACAAACTGTTCAAAGAGGAAAAGTAATTGGAATAAGGTAAAGGAGGAAAGTAGAAAAACATATATATATATATGATAGCTAAACTGACTATACTATTAATTGTATTAGTTATTGGAAAATAACAGTTAATACTCATGTTTAGGGCCATTTTATATGTATATTTTTGTTCATCTAAGGGGTCTTCTTGAATGTAACAATACGCAATATTGCAACCATTATCAAATTTTGTTTTGTAAACCTATACAGTTTTTGTATTTGGTTTTTTTTTTTTTTTTTTTTGTCTGTATTGCGTTTTGTCTTTTCTGTGTCTTTTTATTCTTAAATGAGAAAAATAAATAAAACATGGTCTCTCCAAGTAGTTCAGGTTGGTCTTGAACTCACTATATAGCACACACTGTCCTCAAACTCATGGTGACCCTCCTTGCTCAGCTTCCTGAGAGCTGATATTACAGGCATTCACCAACATATTTGGCTTTCCATTGCATTTTTATAAATGCCGACCATTCTTCAAGACCCAACTCTAAGTCACTGTTCTTTATATTTTTCTCCCTGACAACCTGTAGGATCACTTCTTGCTCTCAACTAGCACTTATTTTGTACACCATTTATTTGATTCTTGTTATAATTTTATTATGTAATAGTTGTCAAAAATACTTCTGGCTGTGGCTAATAGAATACTTAACTGAATAGCAGTTGAACCATAGGACAGACAAGAAGTAAAACCTTCCCTTATACCTTGAAAATGGCTTTGCTAACTCCACATACCACCGTGTGACACTAGTGTATCTCAAGCAAGATACAAAAGGGCAATATTGGTATCAAAAGAGCCTTCTCCTATGGCTTTTTAAAAATCTTCAGTTGAATTTTGGTCCCTGGTACAGTGGTATAGGGTTTTCACTGTAAGCATAAATAATACACAAATTATCTTTTAGGTGTGGACATATTTCTTCCAAAACAATATTGAGATCTGTTAGGAGAGAAAGATTAAGAAATGACTATGGATTGGGTTACCAATTACATATGCCAGAATATTTATGATTTTGATGTGTAAATTTATTAGCTATGCTATCTTGTACCAGTTATGTAATGTTTCTGATTTTCACTTAATATGTCTACAAAACTGGCCATAATAATAATTGTCTCACAGAATGATTATGAACCTTAAGTAATGTGCTGCTTATGAAAATGCCTGGCACACAGTAGATGCTCAGTGTTTCCTACGTAAACAGAATAGACATGAATCTAGAATAACAGACTTCTAAACATGATCCCAGATTTTCATTTATAGTATTTGTCTCAGTTTATACAGATAATTTTTAGTGATGATGTATAATGTTGCTTCTTTGCATGCACAAAGTAAGTGATTGCCTATTAATGTGATACAGGAGTATTTTAGACTTCTAAAAATGCTGTCTTCATAGTTCCTGCGGCTCTTATATCATAATATAATTTGATGAACAACCAGGCATGGTGGTGTATGCCTGTAATCCTAGCACCCGAGAGGCTGCAGCAGAGGGTTGCCATGGATTTGGGTTTGCCAGGATAGTTTGGGTTTTATAGTGATTTTAAGGCCAACTTAAACTACATAGCAGGACTATGTCTCAGAAAACAACAGCAGTAACAACATTAACAACAGCAACAACAACAATAACAAAAAGGAAAACACTAACAACTAATAATAGTTCAATGACTCTGAGAAAAATAATATAGTAAATCTTTTATCAGGCAATACTTTTTAGTGTGAATTTTGTGATCAGATCTTTCCAATAGTATTTAGTTTATAGTAACTTGAAGGATGCAGGATAGATCTAGAACTCTAAACAAAGAAGGATGAACTTATTTTTTTCTTTCAATTCCCAGAGCTTAGGATATAATTAATTCATTTATAATAAGGTGCTAATATGTAACTTCTATATAACCTGCTAAATAACCTAGTTATATTTGTACTTCTGTATCTAAGTCAGGAATTGGAATTGAATAGATTTGAATTTCAATCATGTTTGATCTTGAACAAGGTACCCAAATTCTCTGAGCTGGGTTGTCTATGAATAAACTGAAAATAGTGGTATGAATTTAATAGAGTTGAAAGCATTAAAAATGTTAAATAAAGGGCTGAGTATACATATAATACATGCAAAGTGTGCCCAATGTTCATTGTTATTATTATGCTTTATAAATTTTAGCATGGAAACCATCTTATGGCATGAAAAGTAAAGAAGATGATTCTTACTGTGCCTTTGAAGAAACAGATACTAGAATTTAATTGATTTGACTTAATGTTCCTATGGGACATTAAGAGCTAGGACTACAATCTAGGCTTCCAGTACAGAGCTAAAGTTCTTCTGCCTTTAGGTCTCTCAAAGATTTCTATGGTCCATCCGACCAAGGCTTATACCTACTAACATAATCAATTTGTGGCAGCTATTTTGATAAGATAACTGGATTAAAACACTTCTTGTTATTATCAAGTGATGTGTATCACAGATATTCCAGGCATTTGCTCCATCCACCACTTCATCATTGGGACCCAGGATGAGCAAGGCACAAGATCCAATATGGATTAGAAGCCATAAATAGGCAAGATGGTTTGGGGCAGGATGCGGCCTTTTAATATTCTTCACTATTAAGTACCCAGCATGCACTGCAAAGCTGATCATGTGGCAGATGCTCACTAAATACCTGCAAAATGAATGAAGTATTTGGTAATTTTTAAAAACTGAAAATTTAATGACTTGTTTAGTTTGTGTAATGAGTGTACTGGATTATTGCAATTAAATAATTTGTTCAAGCTGTATATTATTCTAAAGCTAGAACACAAGAATGAACCAGATTGCCTGGGGTTTTTAGTTTCCCCAGTACAGGCCTGGACTTTGGACAAACTTTCATTTCATACAAGGTTGGATTTTAATGTTAGTCTATAGAAATCATTTCCTACAGTGAGAGGTAATTTTATAAATGAGTAGTAAAGCCCAATCCTTGGGGGCAAACTCAGGTAAGCCTTTCTGGCTTCTTTAGAAATAAAACA
Source organism: Cavia porcellus (assembly GCF_034190915.1). Taxonomy (NCBI): domain Eukaryota; kingdom Metazoa; phylum Chordata; class Mammalia; order Rodentia; family Caviidae; genus Cavia; species Cavia porcellus. The sequence continues at coordinate 73,147,014 of NW_026947486.1, forward strand.
TTTAGGCAATGGCTTTGCCTTTATTCTTAGAAAATACAAATGCACTGCCTTACAAAGGAGATACTTTTCAGTAACCCTGGGCCAGGAAAACATGTGTTTCATTAGCAGTGGGCATTCTATAGTCATGACTATTATATTCTTTCCCTAAACCTCTTTGGTGCCCTAATAGAATTTTCTCCCTACTTCCCTAAACCTAAGGCAGGGTTTCTTCTTGGCATTTAGGTCTTATGATGAACATGAATTTGCTCATTTGCTTATTTATTCCTTTGTGGTTTTGTTTAGTGCTTATTTTCTGCCAGGCACTGGTAAGAGTTCTGAGGAGTGAGAGATGAGAGGGTTGTAGCCACTGCCCTCAGGGAATTTACAGCCTTGTGTGGGTAGACAGACAAGCAAACAGATAATTTATAAAGCAACATAGTTGAGTGCTATTACCAAGATAGGAGCCAAATGTTGTAAGAGTCCACATTTCTCTCTCAATAGTATCTGATTTATCATCTTTATCTGTAACTCCGAAAGGGAATGCAAAGTCCTCATTAAATGATTCCAAGCCTCAGAGAACAGACTGCAGAGATATTTTTGGCAAAGGGCTCTTTCCCATTTCCACTAAAATAACACTTAAAAGCTGCTTACCCCATCTTTGTGTAAGTCCAGTCTTGTTAATAATAGGATGTATTCCAACAAATTAAGAACACAGGCTCTGGCTCGAAAAGAAATGTTCACATCAGTTAACTAGGAGAAACATATTTATATGAGCAGTGAGTCTTCTGAAGCAGTATTAGGGAAGGAGGTAGCATGACATGGAGAGTTCCCTATTTCAGGGATCATTTTGAAAACAATAATCTCACCAGGAATAGCAAGTTTAGTGGAAATTAAGCAGCGAAAATAAAGTAACACAGTTTCTATAAAAGGACTCAGACCCAAGAAGTTCAATTGGTTTATTCAGAGTGGTATGTATTTTTCGTTTTGTGAAGAAGAGATAGAATTGAAGAACAAAATCTGACTGAAGTCCTGCTTTTCCCTCATTAACAGAAGAAAAAGGTTTTGAAATTAGGCCCTTTGCCTCTGGGCCTTGGAAATTTCACACATGTCCTGTCTAGCACTCAAAAACACTTCAGCAATGTTGTGTATTAACAAAATGACAAAAAAGCACAAAACATCTCCACTTCAGGAAAAGTATGTTAGGGAATCTATAAAAGGAAATTCAGGACCTTAAGCCCCCAATCATGTTTTTACCAGCCCCTAATTCCTGCCTCAGGGTGCAAAGCCCCACACCCCTCTCAGCAGGTAATGTTCTGTGCTTGTCTTGTAACCACAATATGTTGCAATTAACTTCTGTCTGGTACACTTCTAACCTCATGATATAACACTTGCAGACTTCAGCTTCTGTAAAATTCTGCTTTGCTCAACCCTGACCCAGCCCAACTCAATTTAATCTATACTGTAAAACTTTTTCCTATCCCACTATTTGTTGCCCAGATTTAAAAGTACACAACTTCTCTGGGTCACAGATGGCTAATAAAGTTTGCTTCTCTCTGATTTCCTGAGTGCCGTTTGCATTACTGCCATCACAGGTAAGGCTACCATAACACCTACACTCGGTGAATATAGAGTTTGTTATGGAATTACCGAAGTTTCTACATTCATGAGCTGTTTCAGTTTGTGCTTCGTGAATCTTGAAATTAGTGATGACATTGTTTCCTCGTGTATGCTGATATCATGTGTGGAGAAATCCTTTGCAAAACTGTTGATCTCTCGGAAATAGTGTTATAAAAATTCAGGACTTTTGGGTACCAGTTCAACAGGCAGTGAGTTGACATATCTCCACTCTATCTGAACAAATAGTAAAAAGCTGAATAAACTGAAAAATCAACAACTTTTCTTTAGCTGCATCAGAAACATGAGGTTGTAGGAAACTGGAACAGAAGAGTGGATACAAAGAATCGTGATTTACCAAAGCAGAAAACCACTGTTTTAAATCTGGGAGGTAAAAACTCCAGAGCTATCAGTCATAGCAAGTGTGTGCTTAAACTTTTGTGAATTTTGCTTGCAAGAGCAGTCAGGTTCTTACAATGAAGGACAAATTTAAAAAAAATCACTTCATGTTTTTATTATGATGAGCATGCAATCACTTTGAAATATGCCAGAACATTTTGCTCTCAAGATCTACCTTCAAAAGAAATTATTTTTCACCAGAATGTAAACTGGTGTAGTTTTTAAAGCCTAAATGTCTTGGGAGAAGAGAAATACCCATTTCTAACCACTCTTAACCTTACATGAAGAGGAAGGGAAATCTATGTAGCCCAGGCTGGCCTCAAATTTGTGGCATTCCGCCTTAGCCTCCCAAGTGCTGGAATTATAAAAGTGTGCCACACACCAGCTAAACATCTTCTTACTGAAGATCATTTTAACCAGTGCATAGTATTAGCCTTTCAATAAAAATTACACGATGAAATAAAGAGGTGAAAAACATACTTGAACAGACGGAGCAAGCATCAAACCACATTATACGCAATATGGGTTACTGAATAATGAGGTCATGAATTTAACACACTTATGATTAATATTCTAATAATTAATAGAGAAAGCAAACAATATGCAGAAAGAAACGCAAGCAGGGCTAGAGATTGTAAGAAAGAATCAAAGATAAACACTAGAAATCAAAAATACTGTATTAAGAAATAGATGTTTTTGATGAATTCATTAAATAGACTAAACACAACTTAGGAAAGAATTGTTCAGTTTGAGGATACCAAAATACAAACTTCTCAAACTGAAAAGCAAAATGCAGTTGCTGAAAAAAAAAAACCCAAAATTGAAAAACTATGGGACAACTATAAAAAGTATAACACACACGTAATGGGAATACCAGAAGAACAATTAAGAAACAACAGAAACTTCAGAAGTAACAATGACAGAGAATTTCTCCAAATTAACATCAATTACCAAGCCACAGACCAAGAAAGCTCTGAGAAAATAAAGCCGCATAAATGTAAAAATAAAAATACCCCCCCCCCAAATCTATCATCAACTCTACTTGGGCATACTATACTTAAAAATAAATTGCGGAAAATTGTAGGTAAAGCAAAATCTTGCAAGAATCTGGGAGAAAACATCTTAGGCATGAGGAAAAAGATAAGAATTGCATTTGACCTCTCAGGAACCATGCATATAAGCAAGAAGAAAGTGAAATGAAATAGTTAAAGCACTGAGCGACAAAAGTCAACAACTCAGAAATCTGCACCTTGCAGGTGCAGGAGTTGTGCAAACAGAAATTGAGAGTTCAGTGCCAGTAAACTTGTCTTGCAAGAAATTTTAAAAGACATTCTTTACTGAGAATGAAAATAAATTAGAAAGGAACTTGGTTGCAAAATTAAAAATGAAGAATTTTGTAAAATGAATAAATGAGGACAAAATAGAGTGTTTTTCTTCTTCTTAATTGATCTAACATAACAAGTTTATTCAACATAACAAAAATATTCAAATATATGTCTTTTTGAGACAGAATTTCACTATGTAGTTCAGGATGACCTTGAACTCATTTTATTGCCCAGGCTGGCTCAAACTCATAGCAATTTATATATATATATATATATATATATATATATATATATATACATACATATATATAGCCAAATATATGTTACGTGTTTATGTGTTATTTGTTATATGTTATATGTTTATGTGATATGAATGACAGCAATGATGAAAGTAATGAGAGAAAGGAGTTATGATTATTTTATTAAAATAAAGTATTCATTATGTGCATGAAGCAGTATAGTGTTATTTGAAACTGGACTTGGATTAATTGTGAATTTATATTGCCAGCTCCAAGGCAGCCATTAAAAATTGGCAGAATTGGGAAGAAAAATGGAAAGGACAGAAAATGAAATATTAGAATGCTCAATTACAACCATAAAAGGCAGAAAAAAGGTAGAATATAAAGACTGGAACAAAGAATAAAACAAACAGAAAACAGTAAAAATCTGATATTTATTAATCTAACTATATTAATAATCACAAGACAATCCACAGACCGGGAAAAGTATTTTCCAAAGATATTTCAGATAAAAGAGTATTGTTCAAAATACACAAAGCCTTAAAACTCAACAACAAGGAAACAACCTAATTTAAAAGCAGACCATGGACAGAAGGTATGGCTCAGTGGTAGAGTGTATGCTTAGCACTGACTAGGCCTGAGCTTGTTTCCCAGCATAACTATTCAAATTTAAAATAAATAACACTGACAAAACCAAATACTGGTGAAAATTTGAAGTAACAGTAACTCTTCTTTATTGTGAGTGAGAATGCAAAATGATAGAGTCACTTTGGAACACAGCTTGGTGCATACATATAAATCAAAAAGTTTTGGACCCTATAGCTCACCAATAATACTTCTTGATATTTATCTAAAAAACTGAAAATTTATGTTCACAATAAACCTGTACATGGCTGTTTATAGAGTCTTAATTTATAATTGTTAAAACTTGGAAGCGGCCAAGACATCTTTTAGTAGGTGAGTAAGTAAACTATAGTATATTCAGAAAATGGACTGCTTTGTCATGTGTAGATTGGAGCTCTAGGTTTGGGGAGATGAAACAAGTTAAATTGTGATTCCCATTGTATCTTAACAGGGATGCTTAGCATCGACATGATATATCACAGTTGGTAGTGACCTCGATTGCTTGATTGAAACACTGTTTTGTATCTCCTACTACACTGTTTTTTTTTAGGAAGGATGTCACTCCATGTAGACCAAATTATCTGTAAGTAATGAGTATGATATTCCACATCTTTTGGGTGGAATATTTTATAAAGTATTTGAATTTCTTTGACACTACAGATTTGGCTCTTCTTATTTATTCAATTGTTCATTTATCACTATGGATTCATAGATATTTATTTTCTCTTGAGTTATGCTATTATTTGAGTTTGTCACCTAGATGTTCATGTGTTGGAAGTTCAGTAATGTTAAAAAGGGTTATGGAACCTTAAAGAGATAGAACCTATTAGGAAGTCAATGACCTGTTAGGTCATTGAGGGTGGTATCTTCAGAAAGGACTATGTTAATTCTCATTGGACCTATTGATATTTTTAAAAGAGAATTGTTTTTAAAAGTCTGAGTCTGGCCCCACCCAACCTTTCTCTTGGCTTCCTGTTTTGAGATAGGATTATTTCTTACAGATATGCTCACAACATTGTCATCGATCCTGAGGTGGAACAGTCAAGCAAGGCCCTTGCCAGAGCCTGCACAATGCTATTTGGACTTTCGATTTCAATACCATGAAATAAATAAACATATTTTCTTGATGAAGTTAGCCTGCTTCAAGTTTTTCATTGTGATGATGAAAAATAGACTGACACATGTTATAATCCATACAACAACATTTGTGTTGTTAGTCAAATTATTCTAGCATTCATCTTTGGAAGGTCTATCAGTTAACTTCTGTATCCCTTTGGCATATCTTGTGAGTGTTTGTGTGTGTGTGTGTGTGTGTGTGTGTGTGTGTGTGTGTGTGTATGGTGTGTGTTAATATTTCTTTACTTTTTAGCACAAGATGCCTCACACTCACTTATACATTTTCTACCCCAGTGATAGAGTAAGTTTTCCAATGGATACTACTTCTTATTTTTAGAAATGATATTGGATCTCAAGTTACAGGCAGTGGGTATGGTTTATGGGTCTCATTTTTTTTCTTCTCATTAAATCAGTTTCTTACCCTTTGCATTATTGGCATTTTGAACTGGAATTTGACAGCTGTTAAAAGGAGCTGTTCTGTAAAGGAAACTGTTCTGTGCATTCTATGTTGCTTAGCAGCAGCATCAGCCTCTACTCACAGGTTCCAGTAGCAACTACTGCTGATTGTGACAAGCAAAAATGTCCTTAGACATTTTCAAAAGGCCTCTGAAAGGCAAAGTCACTTCTGTTTCAGAACTACTACAATGAATATACTTGCTTCCCAGGATTTTACATTACATCACTGTCTTTTTTTCTTATTATTTATAATCCTTGAGAAAACTTAATTATTCTTTTTGTTTTAATTATCACCCGAGGATCAATGTCTTTTCAAATATATATCTTTACCTCTGACATTTTTTTTCCTGGAGTGAGATATGTATATCCCATTTGAATGTCTTATAGTCACATGACTACTGAAATTAAATATATTTAAAGTATATCCTTCCATTGGGAAAGAATTGAACTCTCATAAAAAATATTAAGAGCTAACAGAATTCCAAAAGAGTTGATTAATTTAAAAAGCAACTTGTTTTGCCACAGAGTCAGAAGTGAGGAGGCAAAAGTAGACAATTTGAGACAGTTTTGCAGAGACAGTATTGGTAAACTATACCTTCCAGCAAACTACAACCCAGCTGTATATGTTAAAAAGTTTATTTTACATTTTATTGATCAAAGCAGCCAAAAAGAAGGATAATAGTTCATGATACATGAAAGTTACATTATGGGCAACTTTTTGTGGTCGAAATAAAGTTTTAATGTAACACACCCACGCTCATTTATCTATATACTATTAGTAGCTACTTTCATGTACAAGAATAGAATTGATTGTTTCATATGACTTTTAAAGGCTCAAATATTTACTATTTTTTCTTTTATAGGAGTTTTCTAATCTCTGGATCATAGCTAGATAATTACTTACAGCAAAGTAATCAGAAGCATTCATATGTTGTTCCACTGCTCCAAGCCCCATGTGATACCACAGAGGACTCTTTTGATAGTTACACAAGCCATGAGATGCATTGCAACCTGAGGAACCCAGGCCTAAGGATCCATTATCTGTTGTAGCAAGTAGCAATCAACCCAAAGCATGACTCTAAAGACGAATTGTATGACATTTATATGGCAGTCACACCTTGACCTAGGGCATTATTTATATGACTATATACAGAAAAGCCTTGAGGTCAGAGGATGATTAGGTCTTTGGCAAACTGGTCAGTGCCTTCAGAGGTACATGGGCCCATGCCAGGCAAACTTTCTTCAGTTCCTATCATTTTTCTTCAATTCCTGTTCTCTGTAGACTTTGTTTCTTTTTCATGTCAATTAATGATATCATCATCCACTTAGTTATCCAAGGAAGAAACTAGCAGTTATTTCTGATTCTTAGGCTTTCTCTCTTATCATCGAATCCATCTCCAAGTCTGTTTTTTTTTTCCTTTCAAATCTCTCATGTTGTTTTGGTTTTGATCTTGATGGCCCTCTAAAGGCCTGTGTGTTCAAGGTTTGATCTCCAGAGTGATGCAATTTAGGAATGGTAGGACTTTGAGCAGCAAGGCCTACTGGAGGACTTTCAGTCATCGAAGGGACATCTTCAAATGGAGCAGTAGGACCAATTCCTCTCTCTGCCCCTATTTTTACATGATGGCCATGAGGTGAGGAGTTTTCCTCCATTCTATCCCTACACCATGATGTAATAAGTAGTTGTTAAACATTTATTATGTGCCAGGAACTATGCTAAGTGATTACTTACATTGACCTATTGAATCATCATAGCCTTTCAAGTGGATTTTAATGTACCATACACATAAAAACTGAAGGTAGAGCTTTATATAGGAAATGGGAAGATTAGTGTGGAGCACAGTACTCTTTAGCACTTCATTATGAATTTTCCGATGAATGTGGGACAATAGCGATGACTTCAGTAAAGCAAGAACATGAGTAGATGTTGGGAAATAAGAAAGACTTCCTTTGAAAGAAGATTTATTTTCTTTCAGGAACTTCTCATTAGCAGATATGCCAATGAACCTTAGTTATGTTCTAATGTTTTACTTTAGTACTATGTGAGTTTCAAAATAGTGATGACTCTCAGATACTATCTGACCCACCATTAATGGGGACAAATCTAATGCTATGGTTTGTGTCTAGATAGTCTCCAAAAGCCTCATGCAATCAAAGGTGGGGCTTTTTCAGAGATAGTTAAAGAATCTAGAATGTATGACTCTGGAATTAATTCCTGATGCAATGCTAGGATAAAGGGCACTAGGATTAAGAGTGAGTGCTGCCCATCCTAGGAAGCCTGGATAAGATATAAGGGACAGAAAAACCTGTGGTCACTCCTCTTGCTTCCTTTGCCACCTTTTTCCCACAATGAACTGTTTCTTCCGTACAGTGACCCTCTGCCATGCTACCCTGCCTTGGAGTCAGTTGATTATGAACTGAAACCACTGTGAGATAAATATACTTTTCTTGCTTTAACTTTGGGTTTTGGTTATTTTGTCTCAGCAGTGAGAGAAAAGTAATTAAGATTAAATTTGCTACCAGAGAAGTGGGGTCATTACACTGACTATATCTGATCATGTGGTTCAAGAACCTTTGGGACTGGCTTTAAGAAAGAGTTTGGAAAGGTTCTGAGATGCAAGCTGAAAAAGAAAAGCTGGAATGCCTTAGGCTGTACTTGGTGGGAGATTCTGGTAAGATCTTAGAAGACCAGAATGCTGATTGAAATTCTAGTAGTAAAGCTCAGGTTTCTACTGGAAAGATTAATTTCACTGGTTGTTGTGTTCTGGATAATGTGGGTTATATCTTGCCAGAAAGTTTGACTATATAGAGACTTTGCCTGAGACTAAGATTAAAGACAGTGGAATAATAAATATTGCAGAAGAAATTTCAAGGCAGTCTAATGTAGAGGTAATGATGGCATGGCTACGGCTGGAAACTTTTAGCCAAATTTATGTTGAGAATCAAGAGCAAAGAGCCTAACAGAATGATTCAAAATGTTGAGTTTTGCCAGAAAGAAGCCCCAGTAAAGTTGTGTCCAGCAAAAATGCAGCAGAGGAGAGACTGGTCACTGAAAACACTAGCAAGAAAAAGACAAGTATTTTAGAAGACAACAGAAAAATGACCTGAAGACATCACAAGAACCAAAAGGACTCCAGCCTTTGCAGCCTTAAAATCACAATGGTGAAAGACTTTGCTTTGAGAAAAGTCTCAGATTGTCGTGTTCTAGAGTGTTGGTGATGTAGAAAGTTTTTCCTCATGATTTGGTTCATAGGGATTCACCCTCTATAGCTAAGAGAGAAGAAGTCTCATTACTGCTCCAGCTGATGGTAGGCCTTGTCATCACCCATATGTTGTTGGTCTTTGGTGTATGCAGAATGTTAGAGTTATGGGGCCAGGGAGTTTTCCACCCAGATCTCAGAGGAAAGCCAGGTAGTGTGTCCCTGAGAGGGCAGTGTGTGAAGTTGTGAGTGTGAAGCCAAAGGTTCAGTAGAGACCCTATGCATTTTAAGAAGGGAAGAATGTGGATCATTTGAGCAAACTTCAAGAAAATAGCAGAGCTGGACCCAAGACAAGCCATTAGAGCTACAACCACTAGCATTGCTCTTGAGAGTTCATGTCTTGCCACAAATTACCTCAGATGTGAACATGAAACTTCAGGATTTAATGTTTTCACTACTGGATTTTGGACTTGCTTTGCTCCCATTCATTTTTTATCTCCTTATTTATACCTTTTGGCAATGTTTATTTTGTGTCATTGTATATTAGAAATGAAACATATAGATATAGAATGAAATGGCAATGTTTATTTTGTGTCATTGTATATCAGAAATATTTAACCTTTTTTATTTTTATAGGGGCTCACAGCTAAGAGTTTGCCTTAAGTTTCAGAGGAGACTTGGAACTTGAATTTTTCAACAATGCTGACACTGCTAATACTCAGTAACTTTAGAGATGGACTAGATGCCTTTTGAATAAAAGAATGTACATGAGTCTTTTCTCAGGAGAAAATGTTATGGTTTATGTCTAAATGTCCTCCCAAAGCTGCTGTGGTCATAGGTGGTACATTTTTAGAGGTGGATGGATCTAGAGTATGTGGTACTGGTATTAATTCATGCTTCAATGATAGGATCAAGGACACTAGAATTACTAGTGTGAGTACTACTCATCCTAAATAGCCTAGATAAGACATAAAGGGTGGAAAGAGCTATTATCCCCTTGTTGCTTGCTTTGATACCTTATACCCACCATGAACTGTTTCTCCTCTGCAATGCCTGTCTGCCAGGCCACCCACCATCTAAAAATTGTGAGCTACATAAACTTTTACCCTTTTATCTTTGGGTGTTGGGTATTTTGTCTCAGCAATGAGAAAAAGTAACTAACATACTGAAGTTGAAGTTAAGAAGATCTATATTTTAAATCTGCTTGTACTGCCACAACAAAGTACCAAAGTATGAGTAACGTTTGAAAACTATAAATTTACTTATCTCAAATATGGCAAGTGGAAAGTACAAGTTCAAGGTAATGGCATCTGGTGAGGGCTGCTCTATTCTTTCAAGATGGAATCTTGAGCACTACAAGCTCTGGAAAGGAAGAACATTGTGAGCTCATGTAGTGAAAGGCAGAAAGGCCAAAAAGGTACTGATTTTCTCCATCAAGCCCATTGTAAAGGTACCTAATTCCATCCATGAGGGAGGAGACTTCATAACTTATCACTTTTTAAAAATTCTATTGGAGACAGTGCCTTGCCATGTAGTTCAAACAAGCCTCAAACTTGCTGTGTAATCCAGGCTGGCCTCAAACTCATGGAAACCCTCCTGCCTCAGCCTCCCAAGTGTTGGGGTTACAGAGGTTAGTCATTTCTTAATGACTTTTAGCTTTTAGTGCTATCATGTGTCATACATGAATTTCTGATAGGGCTCAAATCATAACATTTCACCCTTAACTACTCTAAATTTATATTCATGCCCTTCCTTAAAAAAACACATTCAATACATTCCACTGAAATAGTTTCAAATCTTTATTTGCATGTTTGTTTGTTTGTTTTTTGGTACAGAAATTCACTACATATTCCAGGGTGTCCTTCAACTCACTATATCGCCTAGGCTGGACTCCGTGATCTCTACCACCTCTTAAGTGCTGGGATTACAGGTGGACATCACTACTTCCAGTCCCCAAGTTTTAAATCATTACCGAACCGAATTTATAATCTAATTCCATAGATTTATTTCAATAAGATATGAGTAAAACTCAAGGAGTGACTCAGCCCATGGCTAATATCTCACCAGCCATAAGTATGTGATATCAGCTGGTGTGCTTCCAGTATACAATGGTGGGACAATCACAAGATAGACATTTCTATTCCAAAAGGGAGAAATAAAAGGAATAAGAGGCCCCAAGTAAGTCTAAAGTGGAAAAGAGAAACTAGCATTAAATCTTATAGCTTGGGAATAAAATTTTTGACTTATGTCCTGCCTTCCAGACATACTTTGGTCATTGTTATCAAGGACCTGGCCAATATCCTTAACTGCCTTGCATGAGGAGTACAGTGAAATGATGAAATAAGAGACAGGGACAAATTTAGTAATTCATGACAGGAAGGCTGAGAGGTCAATGCCTCAGGACAGACAAAGACAAAAGACATTTCAAGCTAACCAGTATTTACTGAGTTAACACAATAATTGGAGGGACTATTGAATGACTCAGAGGGCAGCAATGATCTTATGCTGATGTGATTGAAGATTATTTCAGTGAGGATGGTGGGATATACAAAGCATTCTTACAGTAGCAGGTGGGAAGAGATGGCAGGTTAATAAGGAGTTTGTTCTTTTCCCTAAGATAAAAACCTTTTTTATTACTACTTATTTCACAAGGAACCAGGATGTTTTCAGCTGATGTAATCTTGCCCTGTGGTGTCACAGTATCACGGGACCACTGAGGCTTCAACTGTGACTGGAGGCACATGGAATTATGTTTCTGCATACTATAGCTGGCTTAAGTGTCAATGGTACTAGGCCTTAGATGAGCTCTAAACATGTGATTATGAAAGATTTTTCCCAAAAATTATACAGACTGGTTCTCCACAGATTCTTCTTTCTTTTTATTTGCTTGTAGAAGTTGAATAATCATGACTTGTTGCTGCAGCATCTTTAGACATCATTTTGTTTGAGCTACTCAGTGGCAGACTAAGAAGAGAGCAAGAAGACTTAATCCAATTACTACTAACACAGCAATAGAAAACCATAAATGAGGCTTGGTATAAGTAAAGGGATTATGTTGATCAAGTACATAAGAAAAGTTATCCCATTTTGAATCTGGTCTTTAAAATTAGCAGTCTGTTGGGACATAGATGAAACTTCCTTTGGGAGGGCATCAAGATACATAGTTATTTTTCATGTATTGCTCCTTGTATATGCTTTTTAACATATTCTTATGCATGGCTAGATCAATTATAAAACAGAGTAATACAATATCGAGTAACATTATAATGACATTTGAGGCCGTGTAGCTAGCTGTAAGCTTTCAATCTGATCTCCCATCCAGAGAACACTAGTCTGAAGGGCACTTATTTGGGATTGCACCTCATCATGGTGCAATGTTGTGTTTTCCAAGCTTCATCAGGAGACTTGATCTAATTATCTATGAAATGAGTTGTTTGAACAGAGTGGGCCAAGGCAAAAGTTACGCTGAAAATCAGTAATATCAATGAAATCCTGCCAACAGTGATCAGTTCAAGCATTCTCTTTGCTCTTCATATATGAGATGATCAAGCAGGACTTGGAAAAAATGAACAGTAGGTATATATGACCATGATTCAGTTAAATTAACAGGAACCCATACTCCTAACATAATGTCCTAGGATCATCAGAGTCTTATTTTGTAAAGATTCAAAGAGAATACAATGACTCAAAGTGTATTTTTGATAGGTAAAAGTATTAGTATTCCATTGTATAGTCCCATACACAAAGCATATGGGTTATAGATAAATATAGAAGCTCAAAGAGCCCAATAATATGATGTTAATAATATAGTATTTCCAAAGTCTTATTTTGAATCATTACCAGTCCATAAGTTTCCTTCAATATAGGTAAGAGCCAATTTGCATAATAATTTTTGGCCAGACCCAAGTTTTCTATAATATAAAAAACAGAGGAGAAGGGCTATTAAAATCTTCTTCCATCCAGCTTGTCTTTTTTAATAGGGACAGATTTTTAAAGTCACATTATCAAGGTAGGCCAGTTTAATTTATACCAGTCTGTACTATTGGCCTTTTTTCTTATAAAATTTTCCTATGGTCCACAGCCAATAAATTGATATGATTCCAGGTTTTCATATCTTCCTGACCGGACCCATATACATTCCAAGGCAGAGGGGCATCTTTATGAAATCCATTCCATATAATATGAGTCTGAAAGATAGAATATTTGGATAGGAAGGAATCTATTTGTTCTCCATGTGAATGGATTCCAGATTTAACATAATAAAGTTTTCAGGGGTATGAGCCAACTAGATCTGAGATAAGGCAGCATGACCATAATTAGATTGTATGGAAACATCTTCCACATACAGAGGAAAATAAGTAAAATTAGATGTACAATTAACAATTGCTTTATTGTTCATGTTTTTAGGGATGACTGGGCCTGATATCAAATCCATATCAAATGGGATGTCAGCTTCATGATAAATTTCAGGTGTGAGATCCATCCAAGTAACTGATTTAAGCAAAGAAGGATTGGGTATGTAAACCCAACTTTCTATCCATGACACTTGGAGTATACATACTGTGCATGTTATGATAGCTATGACAGTAATACACATAGTGTCAGGAGTCTGTGCCAGACCCTAATGGTCTACCAGTGTCTTGGTCTCATGGTTTGTTCTCTTCAGGCTCTTGTTCTTAGTTCGTTTGGCCTCCATCATTGGCGGGGTTGGAGTTGTTGCTGGCTAATAGCTGAGATTCATCTGTGCAAAGGTCAGTGTTGGTGGTCTGGTTGGCAGGGCATTTGACCGATGCCATTATGGAGATTTCTAACTTCCATGGTTGCACGTTCCTAAAAGGTAGTCACACCAGCAATCCATCTTCTAGTAAAATATAAGCAGATCTTCATCTCTAGATTATTAATTGTGAGGAGTCTTCCCATTTACCTGTCTGTGTATCTTTCCACAAGATCTGAGCATGTGACAGTTTTAAGCCAGGCCGAGAATGCTAGTGCAATTCAACTGCAGAGCAGTTGTTTACTGTCTTTGGTTTTAAAAAATTTAAAGTGAAGATAGCAAGGTCTAGTTGAGCCTGTGGAGGAAGATATAGTCTTCCATTTAGTTTATTTAATTGATTTTTGAACGCCAAGTGTACCCTTTGTACCATAGCTTGGTCTTGTGGATTATGCAGAATGCCTGTAAGATGCTTAATATGTCAGAGCTGAAAAAAAGAAGATAATGTTTTGCTAGTATAAGAAGGGACTTTACCTATTTTCATAGTTTTTGGCACTTGCATAGCAGGAAAAGCAGACAAACAATGATGTTGGACATGTCCTATTTTTTTCCCTTCAGAATGAAGAGAAACATGCATTCAATGTGGGTGGCATCAATAGAAATGTCAACACATTTCAAGAACCAAAATTAAGGGACATGAGTAACATTAATTTCCTTAATTTTATTTTGCGTGAGCCCCATGGGATTGCTACCTTTGGTGGGTACAGAGTGAGATATTTTTAGGGCAAGATATAATAATATTTCTACCCTATAATTGTTGCAATTCAAAACCTGTTGTTAAAGCTCTGCTCTTTTGGTGGTGATACTCATGTGAATGTCTAGCCAGATTAAAACAGGAAGCACAAGCAATTAACAAATCCACCTGTTGATTACCATAAGCTAAAGGTCCAGGTAAAAATGAATGAGACCTGACATGTCTGACGAATAAGGAGGCAGTACAGAATGATACACTGTAATTTTAAAAATAGGCTAAGTAAAATTTGGTCTAAAGTGGCTTGTAAGGTGGCACTCTCAAGCATTTGGATGAAAAATACCGCATCGCTGGAATCACTCGCAGCAGTTTGTGGTACCATCTCTTAAACAACAAACTAGCAGTTATTTATGACTGCTGCCCTGAAAGTTTAGGGGTTAAAATGAAATGCTGAAAACCTGGGCTCCATAGGGATGCTTTTTCTTTAGAGGTGTCATCTGTGAAAAAAAGTAGGTATGTTAGAAATGGAATCTAACTGAGTTATTCTAGATAAATTACAAGGACATTTAAGAAAGAATAGAAGAAGAGGGTCATTAGGAAAGTGATTGTCACCCTGTCCAATGGAGTCTGCAAAAGCCACTTGCCCATATATACCCTGTTGTAACAATATACAATTCTGAGTCCTGCTTTCCTTTGTAAAGATAATGAAGTTTGAGGAAGGTGGAGAGGCATCAATCGCCCCCCTGCCACTAAAAAGCAGTTGGATACTTCATGGTCTAACTTAATTTTAACACCTAAGGGCTAGAGACTTCCTTGAGCATTTTTTCCCTGTCTTATACTTTGTATATATACCATTTTATTCATAACTTTTTGAGCAACTGAGGGGCATTCAGTAGTTAATTTCATTTTCCATTCTTTTAATAATTCACTTCCTCCCAAGTTTACTGGAATAGAGGCTATATAGGAAAGAAATAAACAGTTTGACCCTTAGGCCCACAATGTACTAAGGGAGATTCACTTTGTAAGAACTTTTGGGAGTGATCTGAGTCCCACCAATGATGCAGAAGCTGATTTAGTAGTCCAGCAGATGGGCCACTCATGAAACAAGATTATAGTAACATAGGCTCTTTGTATCTCATAGGCCTTGAGAGGTTTTTCCATTGATTTTAAATGGACCACATGAGTTTCTCCCTGCCAGTTCTGTAAAATGAATTTGTCTTTTTGAAATATCTCCTTTTTTTTCCTAATTGAGGGCCCTATCTAAAATTGGTGTCACTTAATAGGAGTATTGGTAATAATGCTAATCAAGCAATATGTTCTCCAAGCTCAATCATTCAAATATCAATTGTCTGTACAAAGAATTGAGTCTCATTTGCATAATCATTATCAATAATACTGAATATAGCAATAAGACCTTTAAAGTTTAAAGAGATGTTTCCCATTATTAGTCTAATCGTATTTTTAGGTGGAGGTCCACAAATCCCAGTGGGAATGGCAACTGGCTTGTTACCTACAATGAGATTTACTTTTTGAGTGGCTGGTAGATGTCAACCCATGCTACTTGAAGTTGTTTGAGTGAGGGAGGAAATGTTACTTCAGCAATCCAAGATTGTTAGTGGGTATAGACTGAATAAGTCTGACTGAGGTTTTGATTGGAAGTCTGATTGAAAGCCTGATTCACCATTGCAATCACCCCTAGTATTTAAGTTAGCCTGGGATTGAGCTCCCTTTTTGTTTCCTATGAGAGGAATTGCATCTCTGTGATGCTTAGACCAACAACATCTAGTGCAATGACTCCCCTTTTCACATTATGGGAAAGGACCTGATGCAGCCTCATTATTTCCCAGATTAGAATTAGTAGAAGTTCCAGAGATGTTAGAGTTATTATTTTGGCTCGTGGATGTACATTGTGAACAAAGATGTCCCATTGTACAATTACTATTTAAAAATTTGCAATTATAACATTTAACATTTTTAGCATTATTTTTTACCTTGTTCTGTAAGATCCAGAATAGCTTGAGGTAACACTGACCCTCTATGAGTTTCTAAACTAATAGCCTGACAATTCCTAATGTAACTGTTTACATCTTTAGAGACTCACATGGTGCTCAGAGCCTGTTTTCAGTCTTGGTTAGCATTTTCATAAGTGAGTTGATTGTACGTTCTTTTTTACAGTTGAGCCACAATCTGTGGGTAAGTTTCACTTTGCCCTTGTTAAGATTATAAGAAAGGACTGAAGCAGTAAGCCAAGCATTTTTCATTATATGTCCTATTTGTTCAAATGTCTTATTAGTAGACCACAATTGTTGAGCTACATTTGCAAACTGTCGCATTCCCCATAACATTTCCTCATGTTAGCTGATATGCTAGGCCTATCACCCTGTTTCTGTTACCCTGATCCATAGCTTGCTCTTGTAACTGAATATTAAAATGTAAGTATTGACTAGGAAAAAGACAGGAGTGGGGAAAATATTAGATATCTCATGGAATCATATTCAGGACTCTCAAAATGGACTTTAGGAGTCCCAGTGTAAAGAATCCCTGCATTTAAGTGATCCTTCCACCTCAGGCTCCCAAGCACTGGGACTACAGGTCAGACACCACACCAGACCACCAGGAAAGGGAAGCCACTTCCCTATACATGACTCTACCACTCATCCACTGTGGCAGTGTCATTCCTCCTACTACACGCCTCTCGTTGCTGCCATCACCTCCAACAGGACCACCCCCAAAGATGACTGGGCCACCATCCTAGATACATGACATTATTCTCTAAAATTTCTAGAAGTGCAGGGGCTGAGGATTTAGCTCAGCGGCATAAGCACCTGCCTTGCAAGCAGGCGGTTGTGAGTTTGATCCCCGGACCGATAAAAAAAAAACAAAACAAACAACAACAACAACAAAAAAAAAAAACGAAAGAAAGAATAAATTCTAGAAGTGCAGGCCAATGAAATTTTCTAAAAGCCTCATTTGACTCTAGGTCTCTCCCAGGAGATGGCGGTGCAGTGGATGGCTTTTGGGATCACCTCTAGTATTTGGGTTGGCTTGGGGTTGAGATCCCTTAATGTTTCCCATCAGAGTAGTTGTGTCTCTGTGATATTTGCATTTTTACATTTTCTTTTCATCTTTCTCCCTTGTTTTGCTCTGAAACAGGAATTTCTGGGGTAGTACTTAACAAATCAAAAACAGATTTTATCAGGCTCCAAGCTGAAAAGGTATCAGAGGAAATAGTTTCTCCAGTGCTGTGAGCTCTCTTTAATTTTTTTTTTCCACCTTATCCCAATTTTCAATATCCAAGATTCCCACCAGCAGAAACCATGGAATACATTTACCAATTTCCTGTAACATTTTTGTCAGTTTACAGGTGATGATTAGAGCTCCAGCTTGCTTTAGCAATGTGTGTGATAACTACACATATATTTGTTCTTTCGCAGATAAATTTTACCCCATTATCCCAGCTAACTGAAAACTTACTATGGTGCCAAGTACCTCTTTATTTTCATTCGGGTCTCTTTGAATTTATACTGTGGAGTCCTGTTGCCTTCTTGCATCTTCTTCTTTCCTCTTATGTGGATCTTGCCTCCCAGGCCTAATTAGGAGGTCCCTGTTTGGTCACCAAATATCAGGGACTTGGCGAAGATCACTAACCACCTGTGTAAGGGATACAGCGAAAGGATGAAATAAGAGACAGAGACAAATTTAGTAATTCATGACAGGGAGGCTGAGAGGTCAATGCTTCACGATGAATAAAGACAAAGACATTCCAAGCTGTACACCATTTATTAGGTTAACACAGCATTTGAAAGGACTATTGAATGACTCAGATGGCAGCACTGAATTTATGATGATGAGGATCTTATGTGAATCAGGATTATTTCAGATGAGGATGGTGGGAAGTAAAAAGCATTCTTATAGTAGCGGTGGGAAGAGACAGCAAGTTAAAAAGATAGTCCTTTTCCCTTAGGCAAAACTCATTTTTCATTGCTACTTGTTTCACAAGGAACCAGGATGTTTTCAGCTGATGTAATCTTGCCCTGCGGTTGCACAGTATCACGGGACCACTGAGGCCTCAACTGTGACTGGAGGCACATGGAATTATGTTTCCGCATACCATAGCTAGTTTGTAAGGCAAGTTACTAGGACTCAGACAAGCTGTAAACACAATTTAATTATGAAATGATTTTCCTTCAAAATTATATAGAATGGCTCTCCACAGCGACTAGGGTCTTCAGGATCTGAGGAAACCATGTCTGCATGGCTTTGGAGGCACAGACTATCCTGTAGCCCTATGTACTGCAGTCACATACCCGCAGGTCCCTCCATCTGTATAGCACACCTTGCCCCCAGCTATTTTGCATGCTGGCAGATTTACAATTCTGGAATCTTGGGGGAAATCCTATTTCTACAGTTCCCCTACACAATGCCCCAGTAAGGATTCTCCTTAGTGGTCCCGTCCATACAGTTCTGCTTGGTATTGTTCTAGTGAAGGATTTCTGACAGTACCAACTCTGTTACAGACCTCTACCTGAGGCTTGAAGTTCTCTGAAGCATATTTTAAAAATCTAGGTGGATGCAGCCATGCTTTCACAGCTCTTGCATTCTGCGTGTCTGTAGACTTAGCACTACAAGAATACCACCAAAGTTTATCATGTGCTTACCAGAACAGTAAAAAAAGATGCATCTGAGCTCATCTAATGAGGTGGTAACAGACAACTGGGGTGGCTGAAGAGCACTGTGCTGGAATTCAGGGAGCAGAGACCTGAGGAAGCCATGCAGAGTGAATTCTTAGGTCCCATGTGTTCTCTGGACCTCTCCCCTCAAACTATTCTCCCTCAAGGACCTAGCACCCTTGGCAACCATCAAAGATCT
The DNA here is from genome assembly GCF_034190915.1 of Cavia porcellus. Lineage (NCBI taxonomy): Eukaryota > Metazoa > Chordata > Mammalia > Rodentia > Caviidae > Cavia > Cavia porcellus. The sequence goes on from NW_026947486.1 coordinate 73,166,297, forward strand.
ACAGAAGGCTTTAAGAGTGACTCCATTATTGTCTTAATGACTAGTACTTGGTTTCCTTCTACCTATTGTAACTCCCAAATCATGGTGTTAATCCTAATCAAAGTGATTCGTCACGCACTTCATTTTTCTCTCCTAAACATGCTTATTTTCACATGGCCAGATTGAGAGTTTGCCAAATCTTTACATTCTGATTCTCTTTTAATTGTAACTTCCACTTTAAATCATTTCTCCTTTCTTACATGTCACTATAAGCAGTTAAGGAAAACCATAAAACAACTTAGATATTTTGCTGTTTAAGGATTTCTTTTGCCAATATTCTAGTTTACTCATAATTCTTAGTTATGTCTTTCACAATGTCCAAAGACATGGATACAATTGAGCCAAATTCTTTTCCACTTTATAACAAAAATGGCCATTCCTCCAGTATCAAATAAGGTCTCCCAATTTTTGCTTGAGGCCTCATCAGAATATTCTTTACTATTGTGATTTATCTCTTCTTCTGAGTTCTCACCACAGTCATTACTATCTCACACTTATAACTCTATATCTCCCAAAGGCCACACATACAGACAGTGCTGTATGGGGCATGCATTTCCAGCATGAATTTTGAAGAGGCAAAAACCATTCAAACCACAGCTACCTGTAAAAAGAAAATTTGTTTTCAATATAGTAGATGTTGATGAGGCTTCAGCATTTCTTATATTTTTAAATTTTATTTAAAGAAAAAACAAAACAGTAAAAGAATACAAGTAATACAGAATTTCAAAAAAATAAGCAATAAAAAATCACTAGTTTATAGATTACATATTGTCATCTTAGAAATAGTGGTTCAAGTTACAAAATTAAAGCATACAAAGTAGACATTCAAACAATGAGATTGCAAACAGTTGTGTTCAACGATCCAACAATAACTTAGTAATATAAACATCCATCTTATACACCTAAACACACTTGCAGTTGTGTCCTTTAGAGCACTTTCTTTTCCTCTCTTTTTTACAATAACATTTATACATTTTGGGTTTTATTACTCCCACAGTTCTTATTACATTTTTTTTGGAAGAGAATATAACCAAATGTGACAAAACAAAGCAGTCAGTCATAACAAAGGATGGACAAAGTGCATGATGTAAAAACAGAATACAAGGTAATCAACAATGGTTACCATAATGCCTCTTGCTACATTAAAAAGAATTGCCTATATCATCAGGTGTAATAAAATTGAACAAAACAGTTCAGAACAAAGCCAATAAAACCTAAACATTGGAGATATTACTGAACTTCAAAAGAAGATAACAGTCAAACCAGAATGGGCATTGTAATTAATCTTATTGTCCTCAAAGTAGTTGCCTATACCCTCAAAGTTGATACTATCAAACAGAACAGAGTAGAGCAAAATCAGTCAAAACAAGATGGTGAGTGCAATATAAGGCTTCAAATTGAGTTAATAGGAAATCAAAAAAGTACTACAATATATCCTGCTAATTTAAAAAATTTTCCCTTAATTAAAAAAATAATAGTAAAAAAATAAATTTTTAAAGAAGGAGAAGATTGAGAAAAAAGAGGACATAACAACATAACAATACAAGTCAGAACAGAACAATTTAAGCAACATAGTGTTTCACCACAAGATAACCTAACTTAACAGTAGTTACCATACTCCCTCTTTCCTTAAAATATTTGAGTATAACTTTGTATACAATAACATCAAACATATACACACAGTGTGAAATCATTCAAGAGGATGAAAGTATTACATGGTATTTAGAACCAGCTAACAGAAAATCAACAATGGTTTCTATATTATCTCCTTGCCTATAAAAACTTTGTTAAGCTATTACATATAATAAAATCCAATAAGATACAACACGATAAAACCAATGGAGACACAAGAACAACAGTTTGATGGGACTTCAAAACAAGGTGATATTAAATCAGCACTAGCTATTATGATGTCTTGTTTTCTTCAAAATAGCTATTCATATCATCACAGACAATAATATCAAACAGCCTAGAATAAAACCATTCCAATTAATGAGTGAAAACTTTATAAGTCTTCAAAGTCATATAATGGAGAATCATGATTACCACATACTTTTATGTATTGGTATCATTTCTTACACTAGGGAAATGATTCGGTATTTATACATGTAGAGTTTGATTTATTTCACTTATGAGTATGGTCTCGTTGTGTTCACTGATTTATAAATGTCTTAATGTGATCCTTATTTATAGCTTAGTAGTACTCCATTGTATAAAAATACCACAACTTTTTGTATCCATTCCTTAGTCGATGGACACTTGGTGATCAGATCTGGTGATTACAGATTGTGCTGCTATAAACATGGGTGCACATATATCACTGTGGTATGATGCTTTAAGTTCTTCTGGGAATATGCCTAGAAGTAGAATAGCTAGAACAAATGGGACTTCCAATCCCAGATGTTTGAGATTCTCCAGACTGACCTCCACACTGGTTGCACCAGTCTACACTCTCACCAACAGTGCAGGAGAGTTCCTTTTCCCCACAGCCTATCCAGCATTTGCTGTTGATGGTTTTCTTAATACTGTTCGTTCTTTCAGGAGTGAAATGGAATCTCAGTGTGGTTTTAATTTGCATTTCTCTAATGAGTAGTGATGATGAACATTTTTTCATGTATTTATTTGCTATCTGTATTTCTTCATCTGAGAAGTGTGTATTCATCTCAGATGCCCATTTTTGGACTGGATCTTGGAATTTTGGGGGTCTGATTTTTAAAAATTCTTTGTGGGCAGAAGTCCTTTGTCTGAGGAAGAGTTCACTAAGATTTTCTCCCATTTTTGTAGGTTTTCTTCTCACTGTGCTGGAGATTTTTTTCAACATGCAGAAACGTTTTAATAAGAGGTGGTCCCAGCTACTGATTGTGGGAAGTATTTCCTATGTGGTTTGAGTCCTGTTCATGAATTCTCTACCCACCCCTATATCTTCAAGATTTCCCCCTAGTTTGTTTTCCAATAGATTTAGTGTTTCTCTTTTAATATTGAGATCTTTGATCCATTTAGATTTTAATTTAGTACATGGTCATAGGCATGGGTCTAATTTTAGTTTTTGGCATATAGAGAGCCAGGTTTTCCTGCAACATTTATTAAAGAGACTGTCATTCTTCCCGTTAACATGTTTGGCCCCTTTGTGAAAGATAAGGTGGTCCAGTGTGTTTGTAGTTGTGGTTGTATCTTCTAATCTATTCCACTGATCTTCGCTCTGTTTTTATTCCAGTATCATGTTGATTTTACTACGGTTGCTTTATAGTATAATTTCAAGTCAGGGATTGTGATGCCTCCTGCCTTTCCTTTGCTGCTTAGAACTGCCTTTGCTATTCTAGGTCTGTTCTCACTCTAGATGAATTTTAGGAGTGATTTATCTAGATCTATGAGATATGTTGATGGTATTTTTATTTGGATTGCATTGAATTTGTATAAGAGTTTTCGGAGAATGTTCATTTTCTCAATATTTATTATTCCTATCCATGAGCAAGGGATGCCTTTCCATTGTCAGAGATTGTCTTCAACTTCTTTTTTCAGTGCATTAAAATTTTCCCTGAATGGGTCTTTCATTTCTTTTGTGAGAGTAATTCCTAAATATTTCAGTTTTTTGGTTGCTAGTGTGAAGAGTGTGGCTGTCTTATTTCTCTCTCTTTGATCTTGTGGTTAGTGTATAGGAATGCTATTGATTTGTGAGTATTGATTTTGCATCCAGCCACATTACTGTATTTATTTATTATATCTAAGTGTCTTTCAATGAAGTTTTGGGGGTCTTCTATGTAGAGTATCACGTCATCTGCAAACAATGATAATTTAACTTCTTCTTTTCCTATCTTTACCCCTTTTATTTCTCTCTCTTGTCTAATTTCTCTGGCTAATATTTCCAGTACTACATTAAATAGGAGTGCTGATAAGGGACATCCTTGTCTTATGCCTGATTTTAAAGTAAAGGCCTTCAGTTTTTGGCCATGTAGTATATGACACTGGCTTTTGGTTTGTCATATAAGGCCTTTATTATACTGAGATAAAGACCATCTATTCCAATTTTCTGTAAAGTTCTTATCATAAATGAATGTTGGACCTTATCAAAGGCTTTTTCTACATCTTATAGCAATGATCATGTGATTCTCACTTTTTGCTTTATTGATACGGTGAATTATATTGATTGATGTATGTATATTGAACCAATCCTGCATGCCTGGGATAATTTCAACTCTTTTGCATTTATTTAAATATGTTCTGTGATTTAATATATGGTCTATTTTAGAGAATGACACATGTACTGCTGAGAAGAATGTGTGTTCTGATGTTGTTGAATGGAACACTCTGTATATGTCTATCAAGTCTATTTGTTCACAGATGTGATTCAGTTCTGTTCTTTCTTTGCTCATTTTATGTCTGGTTGATTTGTCCCTTGGTTTCAATGGCATGTTAAGGTCTCTTGTTAAAATTGTGTTATTGATAATTTGAGTTTTCATTTCTGTTAATAGTTGTTTTATATAACTGGGTGCTCTGGAATTTGGTGCATATATATTTAAGATAGTTATCACTTCCTCTTGTGATTTTTTCCCCTAACCAGTGTGTAGGGACCTTTTTTATCTCTTCTGATCATTATTGGTTTAAAGTTCACATTATCTGCAAATAGAATGCAATTCCCGCTTTTTTGGGGGTTCCTGTTGTGTGAAGTATTATTTTCTACCCTTTGACTTTCAGTCTGTGAGTATCCTTTTGTGTTAGATGGGTATATTGTAGACAGCATATGGTTGGATTTTGTTTCTTGATTCATTCTGCCAGTCTGTTTCTTTTAATTGGTGCATTGAGACCATTTACATTAATAGTTATAACTGTTATATGTTGGTTTATTGTTGACATGTTATGTTTCTGCTGTTGCATCTTTATCTTTCTGTTCTGTTTAATTGTCTGCTTTGTTTAGTGCTTTTTTCCTAGATGCATCTAGGCTGTCTTTCAGTATTCTTTGCAGGGTTGGCTTGGTGATCCTGTAGTTTTTCAGCTGTTCTTTGTCATGGAAGTATCTTACTTCTCCATCCATTTTGAAGGACAGTTTTGCAGGATACATCAGCCTAGGTTGGAAATCATTTTCCTTGAGAATCTGAAATATTTTGCTCCATGCTCTTCTTGACTTTATTGTTTGTGCTGAGAAGTCTGCTGTGATTCTGATAGGTTTTCCTTTATAAGTGATCTGTCTTTTCTCTCTGACAGCTTTTAATAATCTATTCTTGTGTTGGATTTCTGGGATGGTGATTATTATACGTCTGGCTGTAGTTTTATTTTGGTTATGACTATTTGGAGTTCTATATGCTTCACTGAACCTGATGTGCATTTCTGATCTCATGTTCAGGAAATTTTCAGCTATTACTTGTCTAAATATCCTCTTGACGTCCTTTATGTTGTCCCCTCCTTTTTCATTAATCCCTATCTGTCTTATGTTGTTTTTCTGTGCATCATCTTGCAGTTGCTGAATTGTTATTTCCTGATTTCTTGTTATTTTTAAAAGATCTTCCTGTTCACTAGCTGCAATCCTGTCTTCAAGGTCTGAAATTCTGTCTTCACTTTCATTGAGACGCTTTTTACAGTCGAGTATTTGATTTCCTGTATATCTCTGTGCATCTGCTTTATGTATTCCGTTTGTTTCTTATATTGCTCATCCAGGGATTCTATCTTTTTTGTTTACTTCCTCCAATTTTTTAACTGTGTCTTCTTTCGATACGTTCAGCATCTCCTTCATGTCTTTTATCATTTCTTCTTTTACCTGGGATATTATTTCTAGTTTGAATTCCTTTAAAGCTTCCTGGAGCTGCTTGTTTATTTCAGTTGCTATTATATTTGATATTTCAGGTGTATGGCATATATTTTATTGTATGTACATCACTCTTAAGGTTTCGTTGGATTGACTCGAGGTTTGAGATTGTAATTTGGTCTTTCGTTCTGTCATTTTCCTATATTTCTGTGTTTCAAGCTTTAAGTGTTATTCCAAGGCTTCCAGGGTCTGTTGAAATTCCTCTTTTATGTCCTCAGCTCCTAGGACTCTGGCCACCCAGCTTCCCAGATTGAGAGAGTGTCACTGGGGTTGGGGTAGGCCGGCCCATGCCCATCCCCCAGAACCAATGATGCCCACTCACCTACTTGTCCAGAACTCTAGATTCCTCCAAGCACAGCTGGAAGCTGGGAGGCCCATGCTGCCAGCCCAAGACAGGCTGCACTGCTCCAGAGCACCTGGAACCGCAAAGTTCCCCATCCGGGGCTGAGCTAGGTCCCCAAACTAGCTGGACTCAGGAGAAAGTGCAAGGGGCACTTACACCAGGCCATCCAGTCTCTGAAACCCAGCATTTCTTATTGAAAACACACATGTGGCTGTTTTAGTTTGGGTGTATTTTCTTGTTTTTTGCTGAATTCTGTTATGTGATGCTTGTCTTCAGTCAAATCATTTGCAAAATGATTGCAACTTTATGTTCTTGGAACTTATAAGTCTCAAAGTGTGATCCCAAGATCAAGAGGAACTACATTACCCGGGATTTTTTTTCTTTTTTCATAGTTTTTAAATAAAAAAATACATGTTTCCTGTATTTAGTGATTACATTCATTATAAGGAATAGGTGCATCCCAATTGTTTTCCCCATTCCCTTTCAGCCCTTTTTTTGAAAATTTTTCTTTCCTTTTTTTGCCTGCATACTCATTTTTTAAAATAAATATTTATCAGGTTAATTATCATAAACACAGACCAACAGTCAGACAAACAGGCCAAAACCATAACACATATAAGACAATAATACTAAATCAAGGTGCACTTTTAGATACATTGTCCAGGTACCTGGGAATTCTTGGAAATGAAAATTCTCAGGCCCCAGCCTCAAAACTGTAAACTCTGGTCTGTGGAGCCCAGAAGCCTGTGTTTTACCAAGCTCTACATGTGGTTTTTTGAGTGCACTGCAATTTCAAAACCACTGGTCTAAATTATCAGAGGACCTGCACGTTCTCTTCCTGGTCTGCTTATGAGAACAACTGCATTGTGTTAGTGAATTATTAATGGACAGTTTGTTGTGGATAATGGAGAGAAATAACAGTGATCATAAGAAAGTACAGTCTCTGTTTCAAATTATGCTTTTAAGAAATTTATAAATCAACACCCCCAGGACTGCATAGAAGAAAAAGTTTGGTACAACTCTAAAATATGCTGAAATTTGAGGATCATTATTTTAAGATATTAACAACAATTACAATAGCTGTCATGAGGTGGGTGGTATTAAACTAGACTTATAGACTTGTTATAATTATTAAGCTTTTGCAGACAGTGTCAAATTAAAGCTGAAAGTAGTAAGAATTAATATTTCTCTGCATTTTTGTTTACTAAAATATGACCATTACTAAAATTGTTGTTTAGTTTAGAAAGACACAATTCATGTTGGTGGAAAAATGCAAATTGCACAAAATTTGTATGGTAGAATTGCATTAGAAAACAAAACAGAAAATGTCTATGTATTTCCATATTTGCATATGCATGAAAGTAATTTACTCTTAAACTTTATCTGCAAAAGTTAAAAATCCTAAACTTCATGGTAGCAAAGTAGGTTCCAAAGGTGTGGGTCCTTCCTTGTTAATAGATATTCTTTATGTGGTTTCAGTTATTATTGGTCAATGTGATTCAGAAATATTAAACAGAAAATCGCAAACATAAGCAATTAATCCAGTGTTTTAAATTATGTTCTGTTTTGAGCAGAACATATAAACTCTTGCACCATATTATTTCTTTCAGTCTAGAGTGTGAATCATTTATTGTCTATACACTGTATACCACAACCATTAGTCATTTGGTAGCTGTCTTAGTAACTATCAGATACAATGTCAAGGTATTGCAATACTTATGTTTAAGTAAATTTTATTTCATATAATAGTAGTCCTAAATTGCAGAAGTATTGATGCTATTAATTTGAATATGCCAAAGATAAGTCATGACATGCTTTCTTTAACTGACAAAGTAACATTTCTCAATGTGAGGGAAAAAATACATGCTAAGCTCTACAGTAACAGGAAAAATTCCTTAGTACACGGAGGCTTCCATACTGCCTGTGATTTTAGGAATTCATAGGGGATCTAGAAAGGTATCCCTTGCAGATAAGGAAAGGTAAATGTATTTTCAAATTTCTTTTCACAAACCTTTCCATTATTTAATTTGTCACAAAAAATAAGCAAAATAATTTCTAATAGACCAGATGCTTTTCTTTATGGTACTGGAAATTGTACCCTGGGGCTTAACACTGAACTTTGTCCCAGAACTTCTTTTTATTTTTCATTTCTAAGTTGTATTTCTAAGTAATATTTCTAGATTGTCCAGGCTGGGCTTGAGTCTTTGACTGCATGGCCTCAAACTCCCAGAGTGCTAGGATTACAGGCTTACACCACATGTCAGGACAGATTTTTTAATTGAAAAGCTAATACTCACATAAATATTGAAAATGTATATGCAATTTTAATAAAAGACAGGAAACTTTTAGATTTAAATATTAAAATATTTATTTATGTTGTTAGTAATAATTCAAAGAGGTACAGTGAGAAAGAATGTTACTAAGTAACAAAATGTGTTATGAAAATATGACATGTCCAGTTAGAATGAATAAACACCTTGTATACAAGTAGGGAGAAAAGGCATGGTACATATTTAATATTAATTACATCAAGTATTTACTTAGACATATCATATGCATAAAATGATAATTTACCCTCTACTTAGTCTGACCATTTTTTAGCCTCTACTATTAGTAGTCACCTTAAATAACGTTTGTATTTCTTTTCTGTGCTCAACAGAAATGTGTACCTTTCTCAGTTGCCATGGTTACAAGCACTAAAAATGTCTGGTTTTCTGTATTTTTCCAGAATCCTGAGAAGGGCTGGCAGTTTTCTACAGTTTCTATCTTACCCAGTCATTAATAGCTCTCTAAGATTTTCTTTTTTCTTCTACAGGTGTCAAGGGCTGTTAAAATATTCTTTGCACTCTTTATTGGAAGAAAGTCTTTTTCTTAATTGTGCTAATTAGATTTGTAGGACAATGCCAGTTCATCGCCCAATTTTCTTTAATGTTAGAGGAGAAAACAATTTTTTTTCATCTTTCATTGTTTGTGTTTATTTTTCTACTAAATTCCTGGTATCTAATCAGGGAGACATTCCCTATAGCAACCAAGTTAACAATTTTTCACTGTTTTTAGATGCAGGACTCAGATCCATAGGAAAAGTGTTCATTATTAGAGTATTGCAGGTCAATTACTGTATAATTTGAATTTTTTATAGTTTATTTATTTTTGTCTTTTTGAGATAGTTTCACTATGCCATTTAGACTGGCTTTGAACTCAGTTTGTAGCCCAGGCTGGCCTTGAACTTGCAGCAGTCCTTCTGTCTCAGCCTCTCAGGTGCTGGGGCTACAGGTGTGTGCCACCATGCCCGGCTAGCTCTGCTTTTAAAACATGCTTTGACCTTTCGCACCAGCATGTCTTAAAAGACATTTACATGACAATCAGTTTAGTTTAAACCATAATGTGTGTTCTTGTGTAGCACATGTGGTAAATTTGGAACAGTCTGAAGATTAGAGGAACAAGGACAGCATGTCAATTTTCAAAGATGATCATATGTATTTTCTTTCTTTTCTGGAATAAAAATGTCCCAAATCAATTTGCTAATATTATATGCAATGATAAAATACTAAACTGTATTCTTATTAAAATCAAGAACACATAGAAAGACCTACTATTACCAACACAACATAATTTTTAATTCTCTAGGTAGTAAAATAAAGCATGAAATGGAAATCCTAGAATTATGGCATGATTATTATCTACAAATGAGATAATTTCTTATCCTAGGAGGATCCAAGTGAAGTACAATGAAAGTAAGATTTTAAAAATTTACCAACTTTCCTAAACATTTCAGTAACTGGTTAGAGAACATAATAGAAAGCCTATTTACGATAATACCAGAAAATGGATGACAAGACAAACATTTTCATAATGTTGATTTCTCTGAAATGGTTTTGAGATTTACAGTAAAAAATACCAGACATAGAAGCTGGGAGTGTAACTCAGTGATACAATACAAGCTTAGCATTTGCAAAGTCCAGAGTTAAATTCCCAGCATGTGAATAAAGGAAGAGAGGAAGAAGAAACAGGAGGAAGAGGAAGGAGGGAGAAGGAGGAAAAGCAAAAAGAATAAGAAGAGGAAGAATAAAAAGAGGAGCAGGTAGTGCTAGGGATATAACTCAGAAGCACAAGCACCTTCCTGGCAAGGCTGAAGGCATCAGTTTGATCCCTGGTATGAAAAAACAAAAAACACAACGAACAAATAAAAAAGAAGAGGAATAGATGGAGGAAGAAGAAAACAACTTCTGAGATTATTTTTGTACTTTGATGAAGTAAATTTAAACTACACCCTAAAAGATGTACAGCTAAAAGAAGCAAATATTTTCTGAAAAATAAGGCTAATGAGGTGGATTTGCTTTGATAAAAAATAATTCTTGGATGAAAACTACTACAGCCAAAACAGCATAGTTCTGGCACAAAAACTACAAAAGTAGATAAATGAAATAATCTCTGGAGCCTACATATGATGAAACAGAGCTTAATGTGCTTCCCAACAAGTGAGAGCACAGGCCATTTTGGACCTGTGTTAGTGCAGTGATAAAAGGATTTGTGTTGTGGAAGGGGTTACTTTCCTGCTGTGTTTCTTGATTATTTTGAATGAAACCTTGCCAGACAGAAGCTACTAGGGAAAGTCATTAGGCACATTTTTCATGGACCAAGGATTTCTTCTAATGTTTACTTGCCCTTTTTTAGTGAATGTATGTGTACTGTGAGTTAAATTGCTTATTTTGGCAGGTGGCCTTAAATATTTACAAAGTTAGCATTACTCTGTGGATTTTCTACTTGTGAATTAGCAGGATGAAATAAAGATATTTCATAATTCTTACTATGTGACCTATACAGCTTTTAAAATATAATTTTAAGATTCTGTTTCTTTGGAGTAGTTGATTCAGCATACCTAATAATGTAGCATTATAGTCCTCTTTTTTATAGGCTTTTTAAAAGGCAAGGAGAGTAATATCCCAATTGTAGAGTAATGCAGAACCTTTGAATTATTCTACATTTGTGGGAGACAATATATAATTTTTTTTCTTTTTTTCCCCACTGTTGGAGGTCAAACCCAAGGCTATGATTGTGTATGGTAGCAAATGATTTACCACTAAGCTACTCTCTCAGATTGCTATTTTCATTTTTTAAAAAAATTATTTTATCTTTGTCTGAGTATCTGTGCAGGAAAAGAAAATTATTCACAAGCAATAAGAGCTAAATTGAAGAGAATATATTTTTAAAAGTTTTAGCAGTTTCCAACATGACTAGTTACAGGAGGTGTACTGGAGAACCTTGGAGGATAGACATCAGATAAAGCAGTTTTTCTCATTCATTCTCTTTGTCTATCTGTCTGTCGTTCTCTGTTTCTTCTCTTTACTCTTTTAAAGTTTCTTTCCTTTCTATTCTTTTTTTTATTTCTTTCTTATTTTTTCTATCCTCTTATATTTCCTTTTTTACCTCTACCTTTCACGCATCAAATACTCAGAGGGTGCCTATATATCTACCAGAGAGAATAAGAATTGACCATTACTTTAACTTGAATGATAATGTGCATGCCCATGTTGGATAATCCTTAATAAAATTCTTAATGATCCAAACAAAACTAACTATATTTACAGATTCTCACAACCTAACAAGTTCCACCAATTTCTGATTGCATTTTCTTCTCTCTGCATTCCTCCTCCTGTCCCCACAAATACTATTTCAAACGTCTCAACACCAGGACTTTACTTCAACTTTAAAAATTCTATTAACAGTGTCTGGATTCTTATTTGTTTTTGACTTACTGAAATTTATATTATCTTTTTCTTACTGATTTAGCCCCATCAATTTTCCTTCCTCTTTCCTTCCACATTTTCTGCATATTCTATTAACAGTAGCATAACTGTTAACAATAGCATAATATAATCATAAAACAATAATAAATGGATAGAATTTTTAAATCACCTTTCCATTTTCATGATTGTTGTATGGTTGGAATTGTGGATGTTGTCATTACCAGCAGAGATTCTTTCTTGTAACCTAAAGACTGGGTCTAATCCAACCAAACTAAATAGTTTGAAGTGGTGAACAATTCCTTTTGACAAATAAAGCCAAGATTACATACTAGCAAAGAGAACTTAACTAAAGAGATCTTCGTAACAGCCACAATGTACTTTTACTGTATTTGACTCATACCTGAGCAGTAGAAAAAAAATGTAGAAACATGAGAACACAAAAGAATCAAATGCCTCTAAATGCTCCCAACTCTGCCAAAGCAGATCTAAGGGGCACTGATGGAGATGAAACCACACACCAAATAGGTGAACTGTAGAAAGTGAATCAAAGAGAAATTAAACAAACTGGGAAAGCTCAAAAATGCTATAACCAAACATATAATGGTATTAACAAACAAATTAACCAATATAGTTAAAGAAGATTCAACTAAAATATCAGAAGAGATAACCACAATTCTTTAAAATATGAATCATAAATTTAACAAAGAAATAATGTTCAAGAAAAGAAACCAAAGAAAAATACAATCCATAAAGAATTCTATTGCATATATAACCAGGAGAATTTACCACTGTGAGGAGACAATGTCAGACCTCAAGGAAAGATCAGAATCAGAAGAAAATATGCAGAGACACCTTAAGAACAATAAGAGAGCAAGAACAATTGACTTAATAGCTACTAAATGATGGTAAATCAGACCACTCAAAGTTTAATTAGAGAAAAATTAGAGGGCAGCTCATATGGAATAAAAACTTTTCCTTACAAAAATCATAGCAGGAAAATTTCCCAGTATGGGCAAAGAACACAACATACAGGTAAGCAAGGCTCCAAATAATTATGATGAGAAAAGAAACTCCACGTATCATAGCAAAAATTTCAGAAGTTCAACAAAGGATAGAGTCTTAAAATTGTCAGAGAAAAAAACTCCACTGATAATGATAAACCCACATGGATTATATGCAACACAAACAGTAAAGACATCCCAACACAAGCTTTAAAGGCCAGGAGAGTTTGGAGTGAAATGTTTCAATTCCTAAAATAAAGAATTCTCAGTACAGATTAATATATCCTGTAAAATTATCTTTCAAATTGGATAGAGAAATAAGGACACCACATAAAAAACACTAAACAGCATTAATAGAATTTTATTACCATTAAAGCAACACTCAAAACATTGCACAAAGATTTTCTAGACAGAGACAATGATGAAAGTAAAGACATTGTTATGGTTGATACATTGTGTCAACTTGAGAAGTTTAGAAGTTTAACTGAGAGACTGAGAAAGGAGCCAGGAGCCCTACTTTGTCAATATCCTCGTCCTGTGCAAGAGTAGGCATGGAAGTAGTGTGAGTGCTTTACTTGCCCTGTGTGTGTGTGTGTGGGGGGTGGCCTGTGTACAATATAAGGGAGAAGTGGTTTGTTCACCCCTTTTTGCTCTGGCTGCTGCCTTGAAGTGGTACTGCAGTGCCATGCCACCGTTCCTTGTAGCCAGATGATTTTGGACTGAAAACTCCAAAAATGGCAAGCTAAATAAGCCTTTCCTTCCTTCATTTTTGTTGTTAGTTGTTTTTAACTCCTCAGCAATGAGAAAAAAGTAACCAAGACAGACACAAAGACTAATACATCAAACAGGATTAGCAGGTAAACAAAAAGGATAAAAATCCCCAAGGAATCAACAAGAGAAAAATAAATCAATAACAGTAATAAGTCAATACCTTTCAGTAATAACTTTCAATATAAATGGTCTTACCTCCCCAAAATAAGATTTACCACCTGATCAAAAAATCAAAAGTCAATAGTTTGCTGCATATAATAATCCAAAAATAAATTCATAAACTAAATATCAAAGGAATGAAATATTATACCATGCATGAGGACTCTGAAAGCAATCAGGGATGCCAATCCTATTCTTAGACAAAGTGGATTTGAAGATAAAACTTATCAGAAGACGCAAAGAAGGTCACTCTGTATCATTAAAAGAACAATTCCAGAGGAAGAGATAACTACTGTCAACATATGTACTCCAAATTCTGGGGCACCCAACTTTGTACAATAAATATTATTAGAGGTAAAAATTATAATAAAATCAACACAACCTAGAGAGTGACATCAATACCTCACTTTAACAAAAACACAAATCAACTAGACAAAACACTCAATAAAGAAACAAAGCTGAACCACATCTTCAAAAAAAGGACCAAAGAGAGATCTGTAGTGTTCTAACTTACCAGACCAGAATACAAATTCTATTCAGTAGCACAAGAAACTTTCTTCAAATTAGATCATATAATAGCCAATAATTCTTGATTAAAATATGAAATAATTGGAATTATCACTGGTGTATTACCAGATCACCCTGCAAAGAAACTAGAAGACAGTGGTAAAAGAAACCATAGAAAGCTGGGCATGAGGGCACAGGCCTGCAATCCCAGTACTCAGGAGGCTGAGATAGGAGAATTCTATGATTTTGAGTCCAGTCTGGCTACATAGTGATTTCATAGTGAATTACAGAGCACGACTCCATTTTAAAAGAAAAGAAAAGAAAAGAAACAAATGACTAATTTTACAAACACCTGAACATTAATAATACACTTGTGCATAATCATTGGTCACAGAAGAAATCAAGGAGGAAATTAGAAAATTCTTAGAATCAAATGGTAATGCCAGTATAACACACAACATACCAGAACCTTTGGGACACAATGAAAGCAATTCTAAAAGAGAAGTGATTTTTCAGTGAAAGGCCATATCAGAATAACAAAACAAACCTAAATATTTAGCTTAAGACTGTAACTCAAGTCCCAAGAAAAAGAAGACCAGCCAATGTCCCAAATAATACATGAAAGGAAATCATAGAGTGGAAAATAATGACATCAAGACTAAAATTATAAATTAATAAATAGAAGAGCTTATTCTTCAAAAGAATAAACAAAATAGGCAAACCAAACTCACTAAAAGAAGGAAAAAAGACCCATATTAATACTCTTAGAAATGAAGTAGGCAAGATCACAATGGATACCACTAAAATTTAGAAGATTGCTAGTAATTAGTATGAAAACTTGTATTCCAACATATTGGAATCTAGAAGTAATGGACAGAATGATAGATGTATATGAATTACGAAAACTGAGCCATGAAGATGGAAAAATCCTAAACAATTCAATAAGAGCCAATGAAATTAAGACAGTTATAAAAAGTCTTACCAGCTAAGAAAAACTCAAGACTTGATGAATGTGTTGCTGAATTCTACAAGAAATTTAGAGATGCTGGGAATTTGGAAACTCTTTAATGAAACTGATAGAGAGACAATGCTCCCAAATTAATTCTGGAGGCAGAATTATACCAAAACCATACCAAAACCTGTATCAAAACCATAGAATATCCAACTAAAAAAGACATCAACAGAACAGTCTGCCAAATGAACATAGAAGGAAAAATCCTTAACAAAATACTGTCAAATAGAAGGTAGCAAATCATCAAGAAGATTGTATACCATGACCATATAGAATTCATCCCAGGGATGCAGGGATGGTTCAACAAATTCAAATCAATAAATACAATGTAACATATTAACAGAATCAAGAACAAAACTATACTAATCATGTCAATAGAAGTAGAAAAACATTGGACAAAGTCTAGCACTCATCCATAATAAAAACCCTACAGAAAATAGTAATAGGTGGTCTTTAGACAATAGAAAGAAATAAAAAAGATGAGGATAAGAAAAGAAGAAATTAAATTTTCATTATTTGTAAATGACATGATGCTCTACATAGAAGATCTCAAAAATATCACTAAAAGACTTTTAGATTTAATAACCAAATTTGGTAGCATAGCTGGATTCAAAGTCAGCACTAAAATATCAATAGCATTTCTATACACAAATAATGAACTCACTGAGAGAGAAATTAGGGAAACACATTTTATAGTACCATCCAAAAAAGAAAAAAAAAGGAAAGAAAGAAAGAAAAGAAATATCTAGGGATCAATATAACAAAGAATGTAAAAGACGTCTACATTGAAAACTACAGTACTCTACACAGAACATCAAATAAGATATTATCAAATGGTCACATATCCCTTGCTATTTGTGTAGGAAGAACCAATATAGTGAAAATGGCCATATTTCCAAAACTGTTATACAGACTGAATACACTTCCAATTAAAATTCAAATAGAATATCTCACAGAATCAGGGAAAACATTCCTAAAATTCAATTGAAACCAGAAGAGACCTAGAATAGCAAAAGCAATTCTAGCCAACAAAGGCAAGGCAGGAGGCATCAAAATCCCTGACTTGAAATTATGCAACTAAGTAACTATGATAAAAATAACATGACACTGAAAACAAACAAACAAAAAACACCAACCCCCCAAAAAAATCCACAAAAATGAAAAATAAATAAACAAACAACAACAACAAAACAGACCTGGCGATCAGTGAAACAGATTAGGAGATGAAGAAACAAGTTCAGACATACTCAGTCACATTATCTTTCAAAAAGGAGGCAAACATTTTCTTAGAAAGCAGGCTAGCCTCTTTAATAAATGGTGTTGAAAAATTGGCTTTTCACATGACAAAGATTAAAACTAGACTCATATGTTTCACCATGCACTAAACTAAAATTGAAATGGATCAAAGATTTAAATATTAAAACAGAAACAATAAATCTACTGGAAGAGAGAATAGGTAGAACTCCTGAAGACACTGGTGTATGCGAAGGTTTCTTAAACAAAACCACAGTTGCACAGGAAATACTACAAAAAATCAACAACTCAGATCTCATCTTATTAAAAAAAAAAGCTCTTTGTGTAGGAAGAAAAACCACCATCAGGGTGAAAAGACAACTCACAGTGTGGAAAAAACTTTTAGCTATCTTTTCCTCAGACAAAGGACTACTAGCCAGAATATATGTAGAATTTTTAAAAATCAAATTTCCCTAATTTAAAGATCCAATCCAATAATGGGCAATTGAAATGAATAGAAGCTTCTCAGATGAAGATATATAAATGGCAAATAAATGTATGAAAAAATTGTCAACATCACTTGTCATTTAAGAGTTGCAAATTAAAACAACAATGTGTTTCCATCCTACTCCAGAAAGAATGGTTACTATTAAGAAATCAACCAACAAAAATGTTGGAGTGGAGATGAGGAAGCACGAACCTTTTCCACTATTGGTGGGAGTGCAGATTCCTGCAACCACTTTGGAAATTAATGTGCAGATTCCTCAAAGAAACACTATGAATATAAATCCTCTTTGACCCAGTTATTTCTTTTCTTGGAGTCTTCCCAAAAGAATTATAAGCATCGTACCACAGTGACATCTGTACACCTATGTTTAAAGTGGCGCAGTTTGTAATATCTAACTCTTGGAAGCAGCCTGAGTGCCCATCAATGGATGAATGAACAAAGAAATTATGTTTTTGTATATAAAAAAATAATACTCAGCTGTAAATAATAGCAAACTTGAGAGAAATTTCTAAGTAAATGGATGTACCTTGAGAACATAATCTTAAGTGAAATAAAGTTGACACACTGTGTAAATACTTTGTGGTTTCTCTTGTGTGAAAAACTGAAAGTTTCAAGTAGGACCAGAATGTATACTAGATATTATGAAATAGGAAGAAAATGTTCAAATGGAAAGGGGAACTGCGAAGGTGGAGGGAGAAAGGAAGGAAAGGGAAAAATGTGAGAAAAGAAGATAAAGATGGAAACAAAGCTTTTGGGAAGGAATTTCTGTAATAATTATACTAACTCTGGGTGGTCTTTCTAAATCAGCATTTCTGTAATACTACTATTTATGGGTTAACAACATAATTAGAAAAGGCAATGCTTAGTATATTGGTCAGCTTTCCCATTGCTGGGACACAATACCTGGTACTCATAATTTAAAAGACGAGAGGTTCAAATGAGCCCATAGTTTCAAGGAATACAGTCCATGGTCAGCAGACATGCACATCTTTAATTCCTTCATTACCATGCAGTGAGTGACTTAACACCTACCATCTTCTTACTACAATCATCTTTCCCTGTGTCCTTTGCTATCACTCTGAGTAACAGAGCAACTGACTGCATTATGAGCAGAAATGTTTAGGTAGAGGGCTTGTCAGAAATATTATTACTGTGTGAAATGACATTTGTGGAATGTTATGGGATCATTGCCTCTTGCCCCTCAGAGAATGTGGCCTTGGGTATTGGTCTTTGGCACTGCATCCAGCATAACAAAATGAGTTTCTGGCCTCATTTTTAGATTACAAATTCTTAAATAATGTTTTCACTTTATGTATTATAATACACTTATTTTTATATTTTTCCTTATGCTTCAATTTAGCTTCACATTTCGATTCAGATATGATTTAGCTAACGTCCTCAGAATCCTTTGGCGAATTCTGTTATCAAACTTAGAACATTCTCTCTGAGTTGCAGTGAGATTTTTGTTGAAGTTCACAATGTGAATTTGATAGCTCTAGACATGAACTATATTTTTGCACTGTTTACTGAAATCCCTCTGTCCCTTATCACTTCCTTTAAATTTTAAAGTTTTGCAATTGTCTACTACATTTACTCAGAATTACTTGATATGACTTATGTTATTCTGGGAACAATTCTGTTGCAGGTTACATTGGCCACATGTTTTAATGTGATTTGAATAACAAAATGACTTGATTTTATATCATTCTTTGCATGTTATTGCAGTCACATTATATTTCTCTTCAGACATTTCATTAAGTTCAATTACAATGTATCTTGATGTAATACAGTTTTAAAAGTGGAATTGATCCTATTTCAGTACTCTAAGCATACCATATTTTAAAGGCAATATTTTTAACCTCTAACATGTCTTCAGTCATGTTTAAAATTATTTTAGATTCCCAAACTCCAAGCCACAAAAACCATGCATAATCTGAAGATTAATTGATTAATTAATTCCTTCATTCACTAATTTGTGGGGAAGCAATTTATTGCTCTCCCTGACTATGAATAACAAGTTCCAGAAAAGACATTTGTAAGGTTCCAGTCACAAGTTTTCAACTTGTTTTACTCAGAGGTGATTTTATATGTTAAATGGTTTGATGATTCCTACCGTTAAAAGGATTACCCTGTTTAGCCCATCTAAAATTTGAAAGTTGCTAACCATAGTCTTTGGTCTTTAGGAGACATCTACTCAAATACAAATTCGTCTGGATTTGCAAGTATACCAATTGTTATATGTCATTAATATAGTACTAAAGATTAATTTAGCTGATGTCTTTTCTGTTTTTTAAATTAGATTTTATTGGTACATTTTAGATATATGTAATTATCATATTCATTATGGAGAATTTGTACCTGTACATGACATAACTTTTTTTTTTGTCTTTTTCGTTTTTATTGGTACCAGGGATCGAACTCACGACTGCCTGCTTACAAGGCAGGCGCTTATGCCGCTGAGCTAAATCCCCAGCCCCATGACATAACTTTTTATTTCTTTGTGATTTGCCTATCTCCGTTCAACCTATCTGGTGTCTAATAATTATCTGAAAAGGACTGGCAAGAGCAAGATTCGGTATCAGTTAAGATAGAGGCCAAGTCTGTTTAAAGTTATGGTAAGTTTTGGCTAGGTGAAAGGAAACCTGCTGATCTAGGATATACCTGAATGTAAGAAGAAAAAGAGAAGTAGCAGAATGGTTTCCTCAGGTGTAGTCAATCTTTGCCTATAACTTGTACTTAAAGTCAGGTTGCCTGGTTCCCACTCTGTCATCCATCCTTTAAATTAGTTCACCATCATAGAGATGGAAGCACTCTCTATATATCTTGATTACTTTTACTTTTCTCTATGAGGGACATTGCTGGGACAAAACAGTGGAGAAAATGAAGAAAGGAGAAGTTTATTTTCTCACTCTTTGTGAAGGTTTCAATCTGTAATCAGCTGGCTCCAAGGCAGGCTGGCGTGGAACTGGTGTAACACTTCAAGGCAGCAGTCAGAGCAAAAAAAGGGGGAAAACAAGCCTCTCATCCTCCCTTATAGTGTATTCAGAACACCCCTTTTCAAGGAACATGTAGTGTTCACAATGTCTCCTTGCCCTCCTTTACACCAGATGAGGATATTTACAAAGTGGGAACCCTAGCTCCCTGCTGAGTCTCTCAGTTAAACTTCTAACCTTGTCAAATTGACACAATGTATCAACCATAGCATTATATGAGTAACTAAGATATTTCTCTAATATCTTTCTCCTTTCATAACTTCTTTAGGTATTCTGTTGGCGTTTTTGGAAACTCCTTGACAAGCTTCTTGTTCCTCAATATTTATGGCTCAGTATTCATGGATTTTACCCTTAAGTCAAGACAATCTAATTCAAACCTTTCCACTAAGTGTTCTCTTTAAAATAGATTATACATTTGACCCTCTGGTGATAAGAAGCCTAGTACATGTTGCATAGCTCTTTGAGGAGAGCCCTGAAAATCCTTAAGAACACTATTTTCCACCTCTTCCTTTTTTGGTTTACACATCTATCTTCTTAAAAAATGGTACTCAGTATTGAACCAAAGGTCACCATGGTGGCCCTTTTTAAATTTTTTTTTTTTATTTTGAGACACACTCTATCTTACTAAGTCATGAATTTTCTAGACCTGGACAGAACTTTGGATCCTCCTGCCTCAGCCTCCTACAACACTGGGAATACAGGAATCTGACACCACCCCTGGCTATTCTTTATCTTGATTGATCACAGACACTAAGATTTTTTGTGGTGCAAGGCTAGTTGAGAGAGAAAAATGTTAATTAAAACCACTGATGTCTGAAATTACCCTTGTTCTACCATTAGATTTGGGTAGGGATAAACTTCTAAGTTAGAAACAAAATGTCCTGATAGTTTTGAAAAAATTATTTCATTGCTTTCTAGCTTCCAAGTGCTATTTTGAGTCAGTATTTCCATTTGCCATTTTGATTCTATATTTCAACACTTTTATTTTTATGCTGTTTTTAATTTGTAAAAATATTTATTGATTTCTGAATGTTCTTTTTTATGGCCAATTGTAGTAGTACTAGACATTCTTGTATCTCTGAAAAGGAAGTCTTTTATCATTTTCATCTGTTTTACAGCATTGTTTTATTGTTTTTGACAAGTTCATTTTTTCCAATTCGATCCTTTTTATTCCTCTTTTCTCAAAGCCTTTTCATTCTTAATGATCCATCTATATATAATGATAAGATACTGAAAAGTTTTTAGAAAGTCTGAGTCTGTGAATAAGCAATGCTATGGGTTATATTTTACTTTAAGCTGAAAACATTTTTCCACTGGTGTTCACTATGATGTTATTATATTTAGCTTTTCCATTGGGTGATTTAGTTTCCACAGACATAGGTAATCCACCTTTCTCTAAATTGTTAGCATTCTAGTTAGTGCCAGTATTCTAGTATAGATGAGAAAAACAAGATGCAGATTGAACCATTTTGGATGCGGAATTTATACTTAGTTTAAATTTTATTCACAGCTTTTATAACCTCATTTTAAGGATGAAAACTTCTCTTATTTCTTACTCATACACACTTTTCAAGCAAAAAAAATTTCCAGTTTTTTATATCCACTGGAAAGAGAAATACTCATGAGTGTGTGAATGAATTTAGGAGGAGGAGAGCTATATACTCTTTATGTCAACTGTCAATCTATCTGTTTTTACTCCTGCCAACATCTGTGCCTCTACAGATTCTTAATGCCTCCAAATTTTTAGACTTTGTGAGGTTCCACAGAATGAATTGGCTTGCTTTTGTTGGCTTCTCCCCAATTTGAGGCTTAGGTTTCAATATTATCTAATCTGCGAAGTCAGTTACTACCTATCTACTTTTCAACTTATAAAACTTGTGTTATGATTTCTACTGTCGTTTCTTTTTATGGTCCTTTTGTCCTTTTGAGTTTTATGACTAGTTTCTTCTTATTCTTTGACATCATTTTAGTGAGCTTTTAGATGTGAGTTTTCAGAAGTCAATGGTGATACATTTCTTTGGTCAATCTGTTGTCATTATTGGGAGTTCTTATTTGTTTTAATAGCTCCATGGTATTCCAGAGCATGTATGGACTATGCTGTGACATGTAAAAATCTTACTGTCTTTTAGAAATGAGTATAAACCCCATTTTACATAAATGTTAAGTCTTTAGGAGCTAGATATGTGGAGATTCAAGATATCCTAGAGAAAAGATGGCAAGCGTGCTGAATGAATGTGAGGAATTAAGGTAAAACAATCTATGCACTTACTCAAAAATAGGTGTAAATCTAACAAAACATGCATAGTAGTATGCTGAAAACCACAAAACATAAAGACTTAAAAAACATTTAAATGAATAGAGACAGATAAGTTTTTCATGGACTGGTAAATTCTACAAAAGTATAAATTTTCTCTAAGTTAATAGGCAAGTTTAATGCAATATCTATTGATATTCCAGAAATTTACTTTCTCTGGATATAGACAAGATTATTTTAAAATTTACATCAAGATAAAAAACCCAGAATATCTCAAACATTTTGGCAAAAAAGGAAAATGAAGTAGGTATCAGTTTATTGAATTTTGAGACTTATTTTACAGCTATCATAATTAAAGTGGTGTAATATTGGTGAAGGGATATATAAATAAATCAGCAAACCAGAATTGAGAACCAAGAAACATACTCACACAAATATGCTTAGTTGATTTTTAACAAAGATGTAAATCTACTAAATACATTAAATAGAGGAAAGACAGTTTGTTCAACAAATGGTGATGAAGGAATTGGATATCCATAGGCAATAAAAAAATAAGTTGAACAAATGCTAATACTCTTATAAAAATTAGATCAAATCTAATAGTGGTGGTGAATGCCTGCAAATTCTAGCTCTCTGGGAGGCAAGAGGATTTCAAATGTTATGGTTTATGTTTATATGCCCCCCCAAACCTTCATGCAGTCATAGGGATTTTCTCAGAAGTGGTGTGATTGTTTTGAGGTGGAATACTGGAATTAAGTGTGAGTGATTGCTAGATCTGTCGATTCACTGGATTGACATTGCCCTAATCCCAGTAAACCGAATACAATATAAGAGTCAGAAAGAGGCTTTTCTTGCTTTCTTTCTCATTTTACTTTTGCTGTCTTCTGCTGCCATGAACACTTGACTCTTCCATCAGCCATGCTGCCTTGTGGCCAGGCAGTTATGGATTGAATCCTCTATAAGCTATGAGCTAAATAATAAGCCTTTGCTCCTTTAACTTTGGTTGTCAGGTATTTTCTCTCAACAATGAAAGAAAAGTAACTAAAACAGAACTTTATACCAGGAGTGGGGTTATTGTGGTAACTATGCCTGACCATGTGATTCAGAAGGATTTTTGAATAACTTATAGGAGAATTTGGAATGATAAGGATATGCCAGCTGAAAAAATAGAGCTGAAACACTTTAGGTTTTATTTGAAAGATTCTGGTCATAACTGAGAAGATCAGAAGGCTGATAGAAATTCTGGCAGTAAAGAATAGGCTTTGGGGGTTTCTGTTGGGAAGACGATATGGACTCTAGGTGATATTTGTTATGTCTTGGCAGAAAGGTTTTCATCATTTTGCTCATGATCAGAGACTTTGCCTGAGACTAAGATTAAAGATGGAAAACTCATTAATCTGGCAGAACAAATTCCAAGGCAGCATAAGGTTTAGGCTATGGCATGGCTACAATTGGGGGTTTCTAGCAAGATTTTTGTTAAGAAACAAGTGCAAAGGGAAAAGAAGAATGATTTAAAACATTGTAAATTTGGCCATAAAGAAGGTCCAGTAAAGTTGTGGACTGTAAAGATAGAATGGGAGAGATTTTGATTTTTGAGAAAAAACAAAATAATAGAAAAGATGGCCTGAGCACATGATGAAAAGAAGATGGACTCCAAGCTTTGCAAGTTCAAAATTGCAAAAGTGAAATTTTTGCCTTCAGAAGAGAGCCCCAGAGCACCGTATTTTAGAATGGCAACAACCTTGATGAATTTGTTCCTTAGAATTGGATTTAGAGTGCTCAGAAGTCCAGGTACTCAACTCCTACAGTCAAGAAAGAAGGAATCCTAGCTACTACTCCTGCTGGCAGCAGATCTTGGCATCTTCTACATATTTCTGGATTTAGGTTCATGCAGAATGTAGGAGTTGTGGGCTCAAGAACACTTCCACCCAGATTTCAGAAGGCCTGGGAGGTCAGGAAGCATGCCTCTTAGAAGACAACGTGTGAAGCTGTGATTGTGAAGTCAAAGGTGCACTGGATACCCCAGAATGTTTTTATTTAAAGCAAGACAAAACAAAAAAGAAAATGGGCAGTAATAGCACATACTTTCAAAGAAAAGAAATAAACAGTAATAAATCACTAGCTGATGTATACATATTGTCCTCCTATAAATAGTTGTTCAAGGTAAACAAGTGGAACATATAAATGGGAATTCAACCAGGGATACTTCAAACAGTTCTGTTCAACTATTCTCAAAAACTAAGTATTACGGCTATCAATCCTATACACTTAGACATGTACACATTTATACATATCTGCATTTATGTTGAGACCTAACACAACTTATTAGATTAAAATCCTTCTGAACAAAGATTAATAATATTGTTGCATTTCACATCATAACACTCTGGAATCAGAATAGGGTACAGCAGTGCCACTTTCTTTCCTTCAAAGTTTTTGTTCATTTCATCATGTGTCATCAGATCAGTTCTCATAAACTGTTTATAGGTTTTCCATAAGCACGAGTCTTAACATGTATTTCTATCCTTTCTATTAGAGGGAGAAACAGAACAAAGCAGGACAGAACTAAACTTTTTTTCCTGTAGACATATAAAACAAAAAAGGCATATAAATCTGCTATATAAGGAGTTCTACCATGGTTACTGTGCTGTTTCTTGTTATCATCAACAGAATTGACTATATCATCAGATAAGTTAAATTGAACATATCAGTATATAATAGGATTAACAGAAATACAACTTTGTAAATAGTGTAGAGCTACAAAAACAGGTAGTAATCAAATCAGAATGGATATTGTAGTGAATCATTGTCATTTTCAGTATAGTTGTCTATACTCCTCAACTTGATACCATCAACCTTACAGTTTTGAATAAAATGTGTCAATAATAAGCAACAATCAAACAAGTCAGATTTAACTAAGACAAGTCATGATACAGCAGTATAAGTCATACATGGATCCTGATTGAGTTAATAGGAAATTAAAGATGTCCACTCTACTATGGACAGCTGTCTGTGCCCCTCAGATCCAGTGATTATGTATACAAACTAGGAAGGAACAAGTTCCAACCAAACAGAGTGGTGTGAGTAATAGGGGTTTTAATTCCTGATACACTATAAGCTATATTTTCTGCTCTTTTTTGAAGACTATTCTTCCCCTTTACTCCCCCAGAATGAACTGTGTATCCTTGGGTCTCCCCAACACTCATGGTTTTGTATTGTGGTGGGCAACCTGCTATTTACCTAAGTGTTTCCAAACTTCTCACTCCGGGGCTAGATTTCTAGTTATATTTCTTCATTTACTAAAGCCCGTCTGTTCAACCTATCCATAAATGCTGTTCTAGTTACCCCTATTACTCTCTGGTTCCCTATCACATCAAGTTCCGTTTTCTCATGTTTGATTTTGGTCCATATAACCTTCTTCAGGCTAATTATATTTCCTATAAAAAGCCTCTGAATGGACCCTATCTCTTGATCAACTCTGCCTGCAATTCTTTTTTCCCTTAAGTTAGTGTATCAAGGCCATCTATATTAGAAATTATATCCAACCTTCCCTGCCTCATTTCTGTTGAGCTCTTTTTCTGTCATTAGTTGTCAGTTTGTCTTCTTCATTTCACTTTCTGCTCCATTCATTGTGGCCTCTTTGCCACTCTTTCTGGAATCCTGGTACTTTTCTCTTTTAGAATGTCTTGCATTATTCTCTGTAGAGTTGAATTGGTAGTTGCAAATTCCCCCAGTTCCTCTTTATAATCGAAGCACCTTGTTTCTTCATTAATTTCTAGGCACAGTTCTGCAGGATATATCAATCTTGGCTGGAGGTTATTGTTTTTCAAAGCTTGGGTTATTTCACCCCATGCTCTTTGTGATTTGACGGTTAGTGCCAAGAAGTCTGTTGTAATTCTGATGGGTGTTCCCCTGTAAGTGATCTGTTTCTTGTCTCTGACAGCTTTTAATACTGTGTTCTTATATTGGATTTCTGGAATTTTGATTATTATATGCCTGGGTGTAGTTCTGTTTGGATTGTAGGTGGCTGGAGTTCTGTATGCTTCATACATGTGAGCATCTTTACCTTTTCCTATATTTGGAAAGTTCTCCTTGATTATTTCTGTGAATAGCCTTTGCAGTTCATTTGTTTGTATCCCTGCTTCTGCCTTTACATTCTTAATTCTTAAGTTATAGATCCTCTTATCATCTTCTAGCCTTTGTGTTGTTACTGCTTGTTTCCTGGTTATTTTTAAGAAGTTTTTCCTTTCATGATCCCACATTAAAAATCTGTCCTCCAATTCAGATTATCTATCCATAGTTTCTTTCAAGCTGTTATGCCAGCTTTCAATAGAATTTATAGTTTCCTGGTAATCTCTTTGAACCTGCTTCATGTATTCTACATTTTCTCTATTTTCTCCATCAAACAATTCTCCCCCCTCCACTTTTTTTTTTGCTCTTCCACTCTACCATCTGTTTTTTTTCTTGGGAGTTGCTTAGCATTTCTTTAACTATTCTACTTATATTTGCATTACTTGGTTAAATACTTCACTTTTGAACTCATCTACGAAGTCCCTAAGATATCGCTTTATGTCTATTGGTGCCATGCCTGATATTGCATGTTTTCTGCCCTCATTATCCTTTGCATTTACCTTAACTGGATCAGTGTTCTCAAGATTGGGGACTTAGGACCCTTTCTTGTTGCCTCCTCTTCGCATATTTTTGTTCCTTCCATACACGCATATATACGAAGCTCGGTTAATTTCTTTGTCGGTTTCAGTTTATCTGAAGTGTGCTGACTAGGTGGTCCTGCCCACTGCAGTGTAGTAGGAAGTACAGACCCCGCAGCCTATGCTGGGTCTGCCCCTCCAGCTCAACCTACTGAAGGCTTTGCTGCATTAGGTTGCATTGCCAGGTGCCGGACCTTGGTTTTGTCTAGCCTATTGGACCTCAGTCCATGGCATCACCAAGATCAAGCACTCCCCACCAATCCCACTTGAGAGAGGAATATGTGACTGAAGTCACTGCAGTGCCCTGTTCAGGCCAGTCTGCTTGGTCTCAGAATGTCCTCTGTTGGAGCCTCTTTGATTATGGGAGGTCCCCATCCCTGTCACCCACCACAGGTCAATACAGGTTCCTCTCACCCACTGTAGGTTGATGTAGGGCTCCCCACCAGTTCCACTCCCAATTCAGTTCACTGATTCCCACTCTCAGAGCATTTGCGTCTCCAGAGAGTTGCAAGTAGCAGGCTATTCCTGCTGTGCCAATTAAGGCACAGCAGCCACAGGGTATTCAAGCTGTGAGTTTTTTAAGTGTTCCAATTATAGCACCAGGATTGAATTTCCAATTGGTTTCTTCTCAGGTTAGTTTGTTCCTGGGTCAGCAGGGTATATCTCTGTTGTAGTCAGGGGTTGTACACAGAGAACATTTAGGATCGAGATGTGGAGTTTATAATATTATTTTTATAATGGTCACTGGGAGTTAACACAGGAAAATGCAGAAAATCTATCCACAACATCAAAGACATAGATTATTTAGTCAAGAGCCTAAACCCCATGGCAATGTCCCACATGTGTCCGTATAAAAACCCAGAGCTCAGGTCAATGCCTCCAGAGTCCAACTGGAAGTCCAAGGCCCACAAGAAGGACTCACACCAGTCTCTTTTATGGATCCATACTGGGAAGACCCAAAGGTCAGTGGTGGAAACCAGAAAGTCTGTGCCAGCAGGAAGAAGAAGCTGTGCTAGTGGGATGAATTATTGAGGATGAATCAAGATATAAAAGTTTTAAGTAATCCAATATCAGTCAATGAAATTAAAAAATATAATTAAAAGTTTTCAACAAAGAAAATTTCAGGTCCTGATGAGTTCACTGCTGAATTCTAGAAGAAATTTAGAGAAGATATAATGCCATTATTTTTCAAAATTTTAGTGAAATTAAAAAGGAAGCACTATTTCCAAAGTAATTCCTAGATATATTACTCTGATACAAGAACCATAGAAAAATCGAACCAAAAAATTCAGCTAAATGTCAGTCACTCTAATGAGCATAGATTCAAAAAAATCCTCAACAAGATACTGTAAAGCAGAATGCAGTAAATCATCAAGAAGATTATACAACATATCCACATAGAATTCATTCCAGAGATCCAGGGATGGTTCAATATATGCAAATCAATAAATGTAACACACCATATCAATACAACCAAAAACAAAACTTACACGATTATCTCAATTGACAGAGCAAAAACATTTGATAAAATCCAACATCCATTCATGATTAAAAACCCTTCAGAAAATTGAAATAGATGGTCTTTATATCAATTTAATAAAGACTTCTATGACAAACCAACAGCCAACATCATACTAAACAGACAAATACTGAAAGCTTTCATACTAAAATCATGAACAAGACAAGGATATTCACTATCATCACTACTATTCAATATGGTTCTAGAAACATTAGCCAGAACAATTATACTAAAGAAATAAAGAAAAGAAATAAAGACAGGAAAGGAAGAAATTAAATTATCATTATTTGCATATGGCATGATACTCCGTACAGAAAGTCCTCCCAAATCCACCAAAAGTCTTCTAGATTTAATAAGCAAATTCAGCAGCTTAGCAGGTTACAAAGTCAACACTCAAAAACCAGTAACATTCTTGTACATAATTAACAAACCCCCTGATAGAGAAATTAGTAAACAACAGCTTTACAATAGCATAAAAAGTGAAATACTTAGAATCAATATAACAAAAGAAGCAAAACATCTCTACATTGAAAACCACAATATTCTGGAAAAGGAGATCAAAGAGGATCAGAGAATGGTAAGATATCCCTTGCTCAATGCTAGGAATCAACATAGTGAAAATGTATATATTTTCCAAATTTTATACACATTTAATGAAGTCCAAATCAAAATACCACTAGCATGTCTCACACAACTAGAAAAACTTTGCTAAAATTAATTTGGAACCAGAAAAAATATAAATAGCAAAAACAATTCTGGGTAACAAATCTAGTCAGGTGACATCACAATCCTTTACTTGAAATTATATCACAGAACTATTGTGATAAAAACAGCATGGTGTGGAAACAAAATAAAAAACAAAAATAAAATAAAACTGAAACCAAACAACCACAAAAGCAGTACTGAGGTTCAATGGAATGGATTATATCTGTATTTTTTTTTTTGTACCAGGGATTGAGCTCAGGACCTTATGCTTGCCAGGCAAGCACTTGTGCTGCTAGGCTAATCCCCCATGCCCACTGGAACAGATTAGAAGACGCAGAAGAAAATTCAAACACAAGCACCTAATCTTTAGTCTCTTTAAAAATGGTGCTAGAAAAACTGGCTTTTTATGCGAAAGATTACAAGTAGAACCATGTCTCTCACCATTTATCAAGCCAAAACCAAAATAGATCAAATGTATAAATATTAAAATAGGAATGTTAAATCTGTTGCAAGAGAGAATAGGTAGAACTCTTGAAAACATTGGTGTAAGCAAAGACTTTATGAATAAAAACCTTATGTCCATGAACAATTAACAACTGGGATCTCCTCTTACTAAAAAAAAATGGCACAAGAGAAAAAATTACAAACTGTGAAAAGACAACATACACGGGTTGAAAAAATTTCAGCCAGTTATTTCTAAGTCATAGGACTACTGTCTCAAACATACAAAGAATTGAAAAAAGTCAGACTCCTCCAAATTTAAACACCCAATCTAAAAATAGGCATCTGATATAAACACACACTTCTCAGATGAAGTAGAAATAGCAAGTAAATATGTGAAAAAGTGCTCAGCACCACTAGACATTCAAGAGATGCAAATTAAAACAATACCGAGATTCCATCTTACTCCAGAAAGAATGGCTATTATCAAGAAACCAAACAATAACCATTGCTGGAGGGGCTTTGAGGATAAAGGAACACTTCTCCACTGTTGGTGGGAGTGTAGACTGGTGTAGCAACTATGGGAATCAGTGTGGAAATTCATGAAAAAAACTACAACTAGAGATTCTGTTGACCTAGCTAATCAGTTTCTTTGTTCCCTAAGGAATTGAAAGTATGCCTCAGTGATATATGAATATCTATGTGTGTAGAAGCACAGTTTGTAATAGCTAAATCTTGGAAGCCACCTGAATGCCCATCAACTGATGAATGGCTAAAAAACATGGATTTTATTTTTATAAAATATAGTGCTACTCAGTCATGATGGATAAAATAGAGATATTTCTAGGCAAATGGATGCACCTGGAGAGTATATTCTTTAAGTGAAATAAGTCGAACACATATAAATATTGCATTGTCTCCCTAGTGTGAGGACAGAAAGAGTAAATAAGAAGCAAAATGTATAACAGAAATTGTGAAATAGCAGGAAATAAAAAGGAAAGAGGAATGAGGGAGGGGGAGGAAGAAAAGAAGGAAAGAAAAAGAAAAAAAATGAGGAAACAAATGAAATGGTAATAAAATTTTGTAAATAACATGTGGAAGAGGGGTGGAGAGGAGAAGGGAATGGAAAAAGGAGGAATCAAGACATATTATGTACAGTTACAATTTTTGTATGATGAATGTGATCATTATGTATATCTAAATTGTACCAATAAACTTGGTTGAAATTAATTAAAATAATTTTAAAAGGGCTGGAGATGTAGCTTGAAAATGCAGAGCTCTGAAATTCAAAAGTAAAATAAATTAACTAGAAACTGAACAAAAGACATGGAAAATATTTTACTGAGGAGAACATAGAGATTGTGAATAAATAAATGAGAAAATGTTCCACATCATTAGTCATGAAAGAAGTACAAGTAAAACCATGAGATATCCCTACACATCTAGCAAATGGCTAAAAGGAGGGAGGGGATTGATTGAGAGTACATTCAGTGGAAGAAGACTTGTCTATGATGTATGAGGCCCTGGGTTCCATTCTAGGTACTAAATAAAGAAATAAATAGATGGATAGAATAGGCAAATAAACAACAGTGCTTTGGAAGATGTGGAGAAATTATATCATTTTTATATTGTTGATAGTAATATAAAATGTTATAGGTAGTCTGGAATGAAGTTTTTCAATTTGTTTAAAAATAAATGTGTGACTACAGTATGATGTAGGGCTTGTACTCCCAGGCCTTTATCTCATTTATTTCAGAGCAATAAAAATGTATGTTGACAAAAGACATACATACGAATACTGCTGCAGCTTTATTTGTGTTGTCACAAAACTGACAACAAAAACATTTCAAGAGGTGAATGGTTAAACACATGTGATATCTCTAAACCATAAAATAGTACTCAGCAATAAAAAAGAATGAACTAGTAATATGTACAACAGACTGGATGAATCTCCAAATGATGCGAATGAATGAAAAAAGCCTATCTCAAAAGGTTGTATGATGCATAACTCCATTTATATAACATTTATAAATTCAAAACTATATATAAGGAACAGAGTAGTCTCTACCAGCTATTTAAGGAGGTGGAGTGAGTGAGAGGAAAATGGATCTGACTATACAAATCAATCAGAAGTTCCTTGCAGTGATGAAACTGTTTTGTACCTTGACTGTCTCAGTGCCAGTATCTTGATTCTAATATCACACTATACTTACATAAAATGCCACTGTTGGGGGCTTAAAGGATACATGGTATGTCTCTTGCAACTGTATGTGAATCTATAACTATCTGAAAAGAAATATTTGGGATTTGGGGTGTAGCTCAGTTGTGAAGTGTTTGCTTAACATGCAGAAGGCCCTTGGATACTATCCACAGAATCATAAAAGCAAAAAAAAATTCAATGTAGATTTAAAATGGCAAAGTCATCTGTGTTATTATATTTTCCAATAAATAAAGTAGCCAGAAAATTATGCTTTCTTGTGGATGGAAAATAAACACAATTTCTTGAATTTGTTGTCAAAGTAAAAATACAGTCAGTCCTCTATATCAATGGGTTCTGTATATATGGACTAATTCAACAACTGATAGAAAATCTTAGGAAAAAATCGAGTCTATCCTGAATATGTCCAGCCATTTTTATAATTAAACCAATTAATATTAGGAATAATCTACATAGCATTTGCATTACTTTAAGTACTAAAATCTAAAGAAGATTTAAAATATATAGGAGGGTATGCATAGTTTATGTGCAAACATTATACCATTTTATACAAGGGAGTTGACCATCAATCAGATTTTGGTATGGGGGAGGGATCTCAGAACTAATCCCCCTCAGACACTAAGGAAAAGTTGCTGTATAGAATCAAAGTACAGTCACAGTCTACTCTGTCTTATAATGAACATTAAGTCTAGTAGTTGTATATTTTCAACACCTCTATGTAAATTTCTGTGAAATACAAACAAATTGAGCTGAGATATCTTTTTTCAATGGCATGGCAATATATGTATTCTATTGAAGCAGAAAAGAGCAAAAAGCATGCACTTTGAGAGCAAGCAGCCTGAATTCTACTTCCTGGGTCGCCACTGATTAGCAGTGTGACTCAGATCAATAATTTTCTCTGCCTTCTTGTATGCTTTTCTTAAAAAATGGTGAAATCACTCTTTTATACCTTAAGGATTATCATACAGATCAAATTAAGTAATATACACAATTCAGTTGACAAATTGCTAATTGCTATATTCACTGGTCTTTAATATTTTATTCCAGATGATACAAACTGTACACTTTACTTAGTGAAACCTTAGATACACATTATTGACTAGAGTTTTACAATTAGAAAATACTCATGTTGGAATTACTCTGTAAAATGTTATTTATGGTGCAGTTATATACACAGTATATATGGCTGCTCTTTTCTTCCCATCAAAATGTTTTTCTGAAATATTTCATCAGAAAGCTACTGTGTGATAGCATTGTTTTATTTAGATACCATCACTTTCCCTCTATTTTATTAAGATTACTTACAGGTACGCAAACAGAATTGGATTTTTTAGTTTCCTCATTTTTGTCTTTCATGACGTTTTATTTTATCTTAAAGAGAACAAAAGAAAAAGGAATGAAACAAAGCAAATCAGAACAGGAAAGTACAAGCAACACAGCACTTCATAACAAAACAACTGGACATCAAAAGTAGCTAACATAATGTCTCTTTTCTTTGAAATAGTTGAGCATACCTTCACACACAATAATATCAAACAACAACATAGTAAAAAAACATTCAAAACAATGAAAGCATTACAAGACTTCAAAACCAAATAATGGGAAATGAACAATTGCTACTATAATACTTCATTTTCCTAAAAAAATTTGTCTATAAC
Organism: Cavia porcellus; assembly: GCF_034190915.1. Classification (NCBI taxonomy): domain Eukaryota; kingdom Metazoa; phylum Chordata; class Mammalia; order Rodentia; family Caviidae; genus Cavia; species Cavia porcellus. The sequence goes on from NW_026947486.1 coordinate 73,199,911, forward strand.
ATCACACATAATAAAATCAAATAAAACACAATAGGATAGAACCAATCAAAACAGAAAAACAAAAGCATGGTAGGACTTCAAAACAATATGATAATAAATCAGCAATAGCTACCATAGTATCTTGTTTTCTTCAAAATAGTGTTCATACCATCTCACATAATAAAATCAAACAAAACAAAATAAAATCAGACCAATGAATGAAAGCATTATAGGACTTCAAAACAAAAAAGAGAAAACCATGATTATCATAATATTTCCCATTATATTCAAAAGCCTGCCCTATTATCTGAAAGCATAAAATCTAACAAAAGACAGAACAAAGCCAAACCTAATAAAACTGTGTAAACAATGCAAGAGTTCAAGATAAGACAATAAGAAATTGACAGTAGTTTCCACCTTTCCCTCCCTTTGCTCTTTTTTTCAAAAATTTTATTTAAAGGAAGACTAAAAAAAACAGAAAATGGGTAGAAATAATGCATACTTTCAAAGAAAGAATGAACAGTAAGAAATCACTGGTTGATATTTACGTATTGTCTTCTTACAAATAGTTACTCAAGATACAAAAGTGGACCATATAAAGTAGTGTTTCAAACAGCAAGACTGCAACCAATTTTGTTCAACATAACCTCTGTAAAATGTTTATCAATCCTATACACTTATACATGCAGTTATTCATATCTTCATTTATGTTGAGATTGAGCAAACCCAAGCAGGTTAAATCATTCTGAGCAAAGAATAATAGTATTGCTGGGTTTCACATTATGACACTCCTAGATCACCACTGGGTACTGTAGTGTCTCTTTTTCTTCAAAGTATTTGTTCATTTCATCATGTGTCATAAGTTCTGATAAACTGTTTATTAGTTCTACATATACATGAGTCTTAACATGTGTTTCTATCTTTTCTATATTAGAGGGAGGAAAAAACAAAGCAAGACAAAATAAAATATATTCCTATAAACACATGAAATGAAAAAGACATATAAGACCACTGTACAAGGGGTTCTACCATAGTTGTTGTGTTGTCTCTTGTTATCTTAAATAGAATTGCCTATATCATCAGACATAGTATAATTGAATCTATCAGTACATAAAAGTATTAATAAAAACAAAATTTTGTATGTAGTATAAAACTTAAAAAACAGGTAGTAATCAAACTAGAATTGGTATCGTAGTGACTCTTGTCATCTTCAGTGTAATTGCCTAAACATTCAGACTTGATACTATCAATCATGCAAGTTTTGAATAAAATCTGTCAATACCAAACAGCAATCAAACAAACCAGATTTAACTAAGATCAGTCATGACAAACCAGTATAACTCATACAGGGCTCCAAATTAAGTTAATAGGAAATTAAAAATGATTACTGTGCTATATCCTGGTGTTTTTGGGATAGCTGTCTGTGTCCTAAAATCTAATGCAAGTAGACAAACTGGGACATTAATAAAATCTATCTAAGCAGAATGGTGCAAGTAATATGGGTTTTAATTCTTGATACACTATTAACAATATCTTCTGTCATCTTTTTAAAGACTATTTCTCCCCTTTCACTTCCCCAGGGTGACTGTGTATTTTGGGGTCTCACATAGACCCTCAGTTTTAAATTGGTGGTGGTGGGGGGCAACCTGCTATTTACCTAAGTGGTTCCAAACCTTCTCCCTCCCGGACTTGATCTCTAATTACATTTCTTTACCTATTAAAGTCTGTTTTTCCAATCTATCCACAAATACTGGTCTAATTGCCCCTATTACTCTCTGGCTCCCTATCACATAGAGTATTGTTTTCCCATATTTGATTTTCAGTCCCTTTTTATACCCTTTTCCAGGTTAATTATATTTCCTATATAGAGCATCTCAGTGGACTCTACCTCCTTATGTACTATACCTATGACCTGTGATTCTCTCTTTTTTTAAATTTAGTATATCAAGACCATCTATATTAGAGTTTATAAGCAACCTTCTCTGCCTCATTTCTGTTACGCTCTTTGTTTTCCATTAGTTGACTGCTTGCATTCTTCATTCTGTTTTCTGCTCCATTCATTGAGGCCTCTCTGCCACTGTTCCTAGAATCCTGGTACTTTTCTCTCTCTCTTTAGAATTTCCTGCAGTATTCTCTGAAAAGTTGGATTGGTGGTCAAGAATTTCCCCAGTTCCTCTTTGTCTTGGATGGATCTTGTTTCTCCATTAATTTGTAGAGACAGTTTAGCAGGGTATATCAATCTGGGCTGGAGATTATTTTCTTTCAGGGCTTGGGATATTTTGCTCCAGGCTCTTCTTGATGGTTTGTGTTGAGAAGTCTGCCATTTTTCTAATGGACCTTCTTTCTTTCTTATATTGAATTTCTGGGATCTTGATTATTATATGCCTGGGTGTAGCTTTGTTATAGTTGTAGGTGGCTGAAGTTCTATATGCCTCACACGTCTGAATATCATTTCCTTTTGCTATGTTTGGGAAATTTTCTTTAATTAATACTGTGAATAGCCTTTGTAGTTCCTTTGTTTGTACTCCTGCTTCTTCATTCACATTCTTTATTCTCAAGTTATAGATCCTTTTGTCATCTTCTAGCCTTTGTATTGTTACTGCTTGTTTCCTTGTTATTTTTAAAAAGTTTTTCCTTTCATAATCCCACATTGCAAACCTTTCTTTTAGTTTGGATTATCTATCTTTAGTTTCTTTCAAGCAGTTTTGCCAGCTTTCAATGGAGTTTTTAATCTCCTGATAATCTGCTTCATGTATCCTATATTTTCTTTGAATATGTCCAGACATTTTTTATAAGTCTGAGTCACTGTTGCTCATTGCTGTCTTCCTTTTCTTTTTTGTTTCAGTTTGGCTTTTTTCCATCTCCTCTCTTCTTCAGATTCTTTCTTTTTGTTAAATTATTCTTATATATTTCTAAATATGCAGAGGCAAGAAGTTGGTTATGAAGGTCTGAAAAGTCTTCCCATCTTCCTCCAGAAGACAGACATAATAGAAAATATAGAATAATTTGGGTTTTTAGAACTTTTGAAAATTTTATCTCCATAGCTTGAAGTTATAGTGGATAAAGGGAAGAAATATAATTAGATATCAAAGTAAAATTGCTATGTTTAAATTCAAAGTTTATTATAGGATGCTGAGCCAGAAGTAAATCTGTGAAATAGTTTTGCAGGATATTAAAAACTGAATGAATCTCTGTTTTTTAAAAATCTGTAAAATGGAGGTTGTAATACTGATCCATAATTAATTCTAGTTAAGGCGGAAATGCCAGACTGTAAGAAGACCTTAATCAGTTTAAATTATAAGGCAATAAATGAAGACTTGGCTGTTGTACAATAAGGTATCATCATGCTATCCAGCACTGGGTATTCAACATAGGGCCTTTGCACTAAGCTACATCACCAATTCTTTTTTGAATTTTTTGCTTTGAGATAGGGTCTGTCTGAGTCACTAAGTTACTCAGACTGAGCTCAAACTCTCAACCATCCTGCCTCAACCACCCAGAATTGTGGGAATACAAACACAAGCTACCATGTCAGCTTTGCAATGTAATTTTTAAAATCAGGTTAGTTTTAAGAAAATTGGTGTCCAGACACAGTATGGCAGGAATTAGAATGAGAATTAAACACTGGCCAATTATTTGACATGTCCAAACAATGTGTAATGCTAATATTGCTCCCATTCATAGAGCATTTGATATATCCTGAAGACTGTCTTATCTTATTTAATTCTGTGAGTTACTCTATGAACTAGGAAATCTTTGTTAACTACATTTTGCAGAAGAAGAACCTGAGATATAGAACAATTAAGAAATTTTTTAAGCTGTTACTTATTATGAGGTCACTGAAGACATCAGTAAGTTGGTGGCATCAGGATTTGATCCTAGACTGGCTTGGAAACATTCATGCTTAATGGCTGTGGTGTGCTGTCTCTGATGTGTCAGTGAAGAATCTCCCAAAGCACCAGTCACATCTGTCCATTAGCATTACTTCAAAAACTACTTGACAATTTGGGTATTTTCTTTTTTTTTGTTGTTTTTTTTTTTTTTTTGTCTTTTTCATTTTTATCGGTACCAGGGATCGAACTCACGACTGCCTGCTTACAAAGCAGGCGCTCATGCCGCTGAGCTAAATCTCCAGCCCCAAATTTGGGTATTTTCAATGCAGAATAGTCATTCAGATTTCTTATGTGATGTGGTATTAAGCATCTTGAACTTGCAAATTTTTAAAGAACTAAAGTTTTGCCTTTCAAGCATTAGAGAATAAAAAGATTATATATGATGGAAATTGCGCTAAATATACTGTAAGCTTCATTGCCTTTGTAAATAGTTTTTTTTTTTTTTTAATTGGTACCAGGGATCGAACTCACAACCACGCGCTTGCAAGGCAGGCACTTATGCCTAAATATTTTTCTGATTTGTTCAATATTTATATGAATGTCATTTATTTTACTATAGTATAGGAAGGCTTTGGAAACTACCAAGGTTTGGAATACTGTAGGAATCTAATGACTACCTTCAGAATAATTTACCCCACTCCATTCCCATGATTTTCCAATTTAGTGATTGTCTGATTGTGAACAAGGACTTAGCTTTCTCTTTGCTATAAACCCTCAGCTCAGTAACTGGTAGGTGCCTGTTGTCTCCTTCCTTGAGCTTCATGCTTCTAATCATTGACATTAGTGTATGTGGCTGGCATTGATCTTTTTTCTCTTTACTTGCTCTGTTTTCATTATTTTTCTCTGACTTCTTTCCTTTCTTGCTACTATTCTTCTACTATTTTCAGTTTGTTGCTAATGGCCAGGCTTTTGCTATTTAGGCTAAACCATCAGCTATTCCTTCTTCCTAGAAGAGGGACCAGTTGGTTTACGTGAAATTTGACTTTTCTCTGGTCAGTGGCATAACCATAAACATAATGTCCATAGAGTCTGTATCTCTAGCTAGCAATTATTTTATTGATTGTTCTTAGTTTTTGCCTTCTTGGTTGTTTTGAATTGTTCAGAGGAGACACATAAATCTAGAAAATTATGGTTTTATTTTTACAATAGAAAGTTTGATTCAAGTATTTAATTTTTAGCACTTAATTGAATTATTGTGAAATTTAATTATTTCAATATTAAAGAAAAAGCAATGTAGCAGATTCATTAAAAAGTTTTTATGTTAAACATTCTAGTTTTGCAACTATTTTTCATTTTAAAAACATGCAAGTTTTCAATTGTGAAATTGTTATTCTAAAATTATTATTAATGTCACTAAAAATTGAAAGTTTTCACATAATAAAATTGGTGTTAGTTAATTTTCAGTAAAATTATTTTAAAAATATTTGGATCATACTCAAGATAATACTGCATTTAATTTGTAAGGACCATTAACTTTTCAATAGAAATATGTAGCACTCAGAAGTAAAGTGGTAGTTTGTGGTTAAAACAACAATGTAACTCCAATTTTCGGAAACAACAAAAAAAAATTCCTCCCCAAAGTAAATCAAACTGCATATACCTGCATATTCAAACATTTGTTAATAAAAACATTCCCTTAAAAATGAGCTTTCAGATACCAACGTTCACAATGTTTATTTTCTTAGATTTAAAAAATACATTTTTCTTCTGAGGACTTGTCTACTTTGGTTAGTTTTAAACTGATAAATATTATCAAAGTCCATCTAAATTAAATGTAAAACATAAGCTTTCCATTTATTACTAGAAAATATATAGCTATTTTATCACTAATGAATTTTCTTTAACACAACCAGGCAAAATGGTACTATCACTTCTTCTACAAGCTATTTTCAATTGTAAGAGAATGCTCAAATGAGAAAGGGGGTATATTCTGTTCTGTTTACATTGCTTGTAAATCAAATTAGAAATCTAGCAGCAAATCTTCTCCATAGCAATTTTTATCTAGTAGAGGAAATCTTTTAAAGGAGCATGAACCTTCTGATTTATACATTCAATTGGAAAGGTGCCATTATAACCAGCCTCTGGAACTATTTTACCTGATGAATTACCAAGACAGTAATAATTTTTTCAGAATGATTTTTCCCAGGAAATTGGATCACTTTAGAAAAATGAAAAAATATTATGAATGGCATGTGAAATAGTATATCTGCTGTGACTGGGTCAGCAGGGCAAGGTGCTGACTGAGTGTTACATTACTTTGAGGTCATCGTTATGGGTCATGTGGGGCTAATCACAAAATGCAAGGCAGACACATGGTTTTGTAGGCTTTGCCATTCGCTGTAAATTTAGCAGACTTACATGAATAAGATGATTTTTCTCTTTAGTCCCAGAGTGCCAAGTATTGTCTATCCACTATGAAAAGGCATTGAGAATTCATGGCTATGAAATCAACACAGATAAAGTTCTCTGAGGCTTCAATAAGTCTGGAACCGTAGTTACTCTTACAACTAAGTACAATAAAGATAGAAAATATAATTGACATTTATGAGCCAGCATCACTATCAATTTATATTGATTATCCAAAATTTTGTGTTGGGTAGTGTTTCCAGGTTCTTTGGCAGCAATGGGTGCCATTAATCTAGCATAGAAAATAGGTGGAGATTAGCCATTCCTGAACTGTGATTTGCTTTTTTCTAGATTTAGGCCTATCAGCCTCGTTCTGTCTTGCCTGGCCAGTTCTTTATTGATGTTTAACTGGATTTGTTCATCTTTGGTGATCTGTGAAATTTTCTATGAAAAATGAGGAGGCTCTGGAGAGACTGATCATCATAGAACTTTTTAAAAACCACTGTACCTATTTTTCTGTTTGTTGAGAACATCAACCCTTGAAAGTTGGACAGAAATAATGCTCATGTATCCTTTTTTTTAATATGTGGGGCTCTTTGTGTTGTGAATGCCTTCTGGCACCAAAGTGTCATACCCTTCCAGGAACCAGTTAGTCTCTGTCTTTAACTGTCAGTAACGTTTAACTTTCCCAACTAGGCAGAGGGCCTCATTCATCTACTTGCCTGCACATGGTTTGAGGTGATTTTCTTTTCTAGCACCAAGTCATTCCATGGATCAGAATCAACTTCTCTTTGATGATCAGAAAACTGACATCAATTTTTCTGTAATTATGAACCCAGACCCTTGCCAAATGTCTTAGTTTTGGAAACTGACACTATAATGTATTTTTTGGTTCTCTTAGACTTTCACTACCAATTTTCTTTCCCTGAACATTGGTGCACATACCTCCCATTTTTTAATATTGGAGTCCTTCTAGATTATTCTTTATGGCATTTCTCATAACTGGTATCATTCACCTTAGACACATTTCTTCTCAAACTTCTACCTCATCAATTATTTCTTCTTGTGAATTTCACACTTTACATAGATCTTTAACTCCAGTTTACCATCCCCTTCCCATAATACCTAATTTCTGAAGGTTGTCCACAGAAAATCAGTTAGGTGAGTTAGGAGGAGGCTATATGGTCAGATCAATGCTGGATGTAAATGGTCTCGAAGAACATGCAATGACATCCTAGGAGGAAATCAGGATCTTCAGATGCCATTCTGTGGGCACTTGGACCAGAGTAGCAAGGTACCAACCTCTAGCAGTGCTTTCTCGACAGGTGGAAAACAACATATTTGAATCATGTATTTTATGCATCTAATCAACTAGAAAAGCAAGAATGGAGGAGCTTATAATTCTGGAGCTCGTATGAGTCAATAGTTCTTTAGAATTAGGGTTCTAAACTATGATGGAACCATTTTATATCCATTCATATATATATAAAACATAATGTAAGAGAAAATGAACTTCAGAGATCATATATTAAATATCCTAATTTAATGAATGAAGAACCCAAAGCCTGGAGAGGTTAAGTGGTTTGCACAAGGTCACATATTTGGCTGGTAGTACAAGTAGGACTAGAAAAAATTCAATTCATTTTACATGCATTCTTTTCTAGATAATTCTCTTTGTCTCTACAGTTGTATTGTTTTCAGATTATGAGTGATTCAGCTCACTTCAAAAGCAAAGGTCTAATTTTTCAATGCAATGAAACAATCATGTGGTTTCACAGAAGAAAATTTTATGAATTGATATATGTAGCTTCTTTATTCCTTTTCATTTAGTCTTTAGATCAAGAGGCAAAGGAAGATATGAGAATAGTTGGAAACAAGACAATGCAATCCAGTGGTTCCCATGGATTGGGGGGAATGTTCATCAGGGAAAGCCAATAAGCATCTGCTCATTGTTGGAATGTAAATAGGAAGTTGCATCTGTCTCTCAGTACAGAGATCAACCTGTTAGTATCTCTTCTCAGAGTGTAGAAGATGCAAATGCTTAAATTTAAGGAACCAAACCACTTATTAAGTGTACCAACATTGATAGTGAGGTACAAAGATAACTTGGAAGAGACTCAAGTCTAGTTGGAGGATGAAGGTCTTTTTTATCAAATGAAAAATGAAGAGTTGGTTAAATGGAGCTTGCCACAGTTTATTGTGAAATTGTTCATTTCTGATCCTTTACTTAAGATCACATGAAATTTGTCAATCTGTTATTAAATTAGAAGTCCCTGCTTCATTTGTTCATTTTGTGGTCATTTTTGTTGTTTATTCATTCTGTCATTAATTCTAAGTGCTTATTAAGGATTAATCTAGATTTTGGAGATACATTGTGAAAACGACACCTAGTTCCTGCTTCAGAGAGATTGTATTATAGTGGGGAGAGACATAATCAGATAACATAGTTTGATACAGGATGCCGTAACTGCTTTTCAGATCCCAGCTATTGAGGAACAGCAGAGGAAAATAGTTACTTATCTCGGGGAAACAAGAAAGACTTTCTGGGGAAGTTAGATTCAAGTCAATCTTAAAGGAAAAGTAGGAGCTGAGGATTAGAAGGGAAAAAATCAGAGAATGGAACACAAAAAGACAAGGAAGCTAAGACAGCTCAATGCACTTTGGGGACATACAAGGTATGCAATATTCAATCTGGTTGGGCAGTAGAATTGCAAGAGTAGAATAATGAAAGGAGAATCAAAACTAAGCAGGGGACAAAGGCTTCATATGTTGAAGATGAGTGAAATTCAGAAAAGGCTACTAAATACCAGATGTTTCCAAATATTCCTAAATTCTACTTTCCTGGTAGGGGCAGTGTGCTGGAGTGGGAAGATCACGGTCTTTGGAGTCAGATAATTTCACATTCAATAATTTTAGCTGGGAGCTTTGTCTCATGTAATTCTGCTACTTTATCGTTTGAAATGAGAATGATTACTTTTGCTTCCGGTTTGTTGGGCAAAGATAACATTATATGTAAAATCATTGAACATAGAACTAATAATCAATATATATCTACTTGTAATCTCTGTCCTCTGTTCCTCTCTTCCATTTGCATTCTGACTAATCTTTCCTTTTATCCTATTTAAGATTCACTATGTTTACAGAACTTGAAAGAAATATTTTACGTGACTACCTACCCTTGTTTATTAAACAAATGTCATTTAATTCTGTCCTCATAGTAGTAAATGTACCAAATCACTGTAATGTTCACAATTGAGTGGATAAATTACTAGTGCTGCGTGATACAATGCAATGATCGTGTCATAGACACGAAGCATTTTTTTAATTGCCAATGAGAACTTTATCTGCTAAAAACTGGTGCTATTTTAGAACTGAAATCATCCGTGCACTCATGTTTTCTACTAGCTTACCAGGCCATCAACAAATTGCCTGTTACCAAATTGCCTGCTTTGATTTGTTTCCAACATTGCCGTATGCGATTCTTTTGAGTGTGCTGTGAAAAATCTGAACATTTTTTGGTTTTAAATGAAAAAGTAATTTCTAATATATTGTGTTTGAGTAAAAAAAAAAGTCTCATCAAACTAGGGGAAATTAAAGGAAATGAAAACAATTCATTTCTTTAACATAATAGAGTGACTGTCAAATTCTTAGGGGAACTTGGATAGGTTGAGTACTACGTGCACATAGATGACTTAAGCTCTTTTCTTAGTGTCACCTAATTTGTTTAAGGACATTCCTATATTAAGGAATTAATGTAGATTGAGAGACTGTAATGAATTAAAAGACTGTCATTTTAGGAAGGAATTATAACAATTACCTAGTTTCTAGTCTTTTGTCTTATACATTGTGGCCAATTGACTGTGATTTCCAGCTTTGCCAGCTTAAAGCAGCACATTCTATTTTTGTACTCCTTTTAGAAGGTGCTTCCTGATATTAAACTAAAATGTCTTTATAAGCCATAGTGCTATATTTATGACTTCAGACCATGAAGAATAAATTTTCTTTTCACCTTAAGGCTTCTCAAATGTTTGCAACTAACTTTTAAACAATAACCTTCCTTCATAAGAACTTCCTTTACTTTTGGCTTAAATTCTTTCTCTCTCTCTCTCTCTCTCTCTTTCTTTCTTTCTTTCTTTCTTTCTTTCTTTCTTTCTTTCTTTCTTTCTTGTTTTCTGCTTTTGTTCAATACAAGAGATCAATCCAAGTACCATCCCACTGAGCTACATCTGAATTTCTTTTTAGTTTTTAATTTTGAAACAAAGTCTTGTTATATCATTGAGTTTCCCAGGTAAGGCTCCAACTTCAAACTTTCTGGCTCAGTCTCCAAGAAGTGTGGGTCTCTATTCTTGGATTTAGCTCAACATTTTGTTTTCAGTCAATGGTTGTTGTAAGGCTTGATTTCATATTTCTCTTCCATGCCTGTCAAGTTCCTTTGAATATTCCAGTCCACATACTTCTTAAAAATCAGCATTTGGAATGCTGTATCTACTCACTCTATGGGGCAAAGGGTACAGTCTCTTTACAAAGGGTATAGAAAGGGTATACTGTCTCTTTATTCTGTTAATGTATACTAAAATGAAATTAGCTGTCTTTAGTATGTTATCTCATATCAGACTTACTATTGACTAAAACTTTAAGTCTCATATTAGTATACTATCCATTACAACCAAACATTTCATGTTATTTATGTATTGAACCAAGGTCTCTTTTTTATTTTAAAGAAGATAAAACCAAGGAAAATAAAACTGAATAAAACCAATCAAAACAAACCCATGTAAGTGACACAAGACTTAAAACAATACCAAATCAACAATAGTTACCATAATGGCTCTTGTTGCCTTCAAAAACAGTTGCAGATGCCTTCAGACATAGTAAAAGTCAAACAGAAGAGAATAGAATCAATAAAAAATGAAAACTAAATGGAATAATGGACTTCAAAACAAGACAATAGTAAATCCAAAATGGTTGCCATAATATTTCTTGCCATCTTTGAAATAGGTGCTCATGCTGTCAAATATAACAAAATAAAACAGAACAAAACCCAACCCAAGAAAATAATGAAAATGATACAGGACTTCAAAAGAAAATAATAGGGGATTAACAATGACTACCACCTTCAGAAGTAGATCCTCCTTGGATACCATACTCTGTACTGCTGTCCTCTAAACAGATGATCAGACCACTGGCCCTAGACCTGCAAGGTCAGTGAAACACCAAAACACCACAAGCATCAAATTGCATTTCACTTCAATAGCCATCATTGCAGCCCATGTTTCTGTGGAACAGCCAGTCACTTATGGGGGACAGGGAGGATTGGCTCTTCTTGTTTGCCACTCGTATGCCAGAAGGAGATGGGATCTGGCTGTCTGTTGCTGGCAGTGGCCCATGCATGGCACAGACTTGCAGAAAAGGCTTGCTTCTTGATGACTGCCTCCTCTCTTCCCCCACAGTCCACAAAGGGTATTGACTAATGGGGAAAGGCTTGGGTAAAGCTATCTCCCAGGAACCAAGGTTTCTTTAGGTAAGTTAGGTAGGACAGGTTTGTTTTGAACTCTCTATCTAACCCATGCTGGCCTCAAACTAACAGTGATCCTCCTTCTCAGTGCTGGGATTATAGGCACACACCACACCTGGATTTTAAAAATTTTACTTATGATTTCTGAAATACTTACATCCTTTGTCTCTATGGAAATATCACAGTGAAATCCACTAATGTATACAAGTAATATGTGTTAATAATTTTAATAAAATGTGCAAGAAAGAAATATCTCTCTCTCTCAACTTTTATCATCTTCAAACATGACAATCAGCTTTTTTCTTTATATACATAACTAATAAAATTCTTGAATCTGAAAATGATGGAAATTTTTATTAGAGATAGTCTCATGCAGTGACTTTTGACTCATGACCTTTGAACCATCAGGAACTCAAAGAATTTTCTGCAAAATGTGTTCAAATTTGTATTTTTCCTGAGGAAAAATACTTCATATCTTTCATCATATTCTTGAATGTGTGTGTGTGATGCAAAGAATTTAGGGATTCTTGCTCTATAAAGTCATCTATATATGGGCTATGATTAATTAGTCACTTAAAAAACCTATTCAAATTGTTTCTGCCTAATGGCTCTCCATATTCAATGAGTGGAAATAAATTCTCAAATAACTATATGTTTATGTATTGTGTTTACTGCATATCATTGATTTTTAAGATTTTTGGCTATAACCGAAAGTGAAATAGTTATTTTCATTACACTTTAAAATACTCATGAGTTATTTTAATAATCCATTTGAAAGTATTTCTCATGATTAAAATACTTCAACATTCATTCAGCTAGTATTTATTTAGTTGTCAGGAAGTATTCTAATGACTAAGGTTAAAACAGCAAATAAGGTAGTCAAATTCTTTGCTCATAGGGAGTTTATACACTAATGAGGGAGTCAGATGATCAATTAATGCACAAGTATAATAATTTCAAAACTGGTGAATGCTTTAGAGAAAATAAAACAAGGACATAGGATAGAAAGTCAGACACAGAAACACCAAACTGTAACCTTAGCACTCTGGGAGGCTGAGACAAGAGAGTCTTCAATTCCAGACCAGGCTGGGAAATTTCATGATATACTGAGACCTAATAATTAAACATAGGCAGAAGAAAAATCAAAAGATAAAAGGAGACTAAAAAGTAAAAGGGACATAAGTTAGTGTGAAAGTCCTTAGTTCAGTCCTCAGTAACACACACACACACACACACACACACACACACACACGCATGTACACACACACACACACACACAAAGTGACTGGATTTGGGGAAGAAACACAGTAATAGATATGTCAGGGCCAAGGGTTTAGCTCAGTGGCACAACTGCCTGCCTGGCAAGTACAAGGTCATGAGTTTGAGCCCCAGTACCAAAAAAAGAAAAAAAAATAGGTATGTCAGAAAAAGCTTCTATTAACTAATGACATTTTGGCCCAGATCTGGTTGACTTTAATTGAACCAACAACAATGTTAGCAGTTATCCAAGGAAATAAAACAGCAATGCAAAGGCCTTAGGAGTATCCGAGGAACGGAGGATCAATGTGACTGGAGCATAGTGAACAATGGGAACAATAAAAAGTAAGAGGCAGATATGGGCACAGCAGCAATGAGAAGGAGGGTAGACTTTATTTTGGTATAATCATCATTGTAAAGTGCAGCATAGTTTCACGATTTGATTTATATTATTTGGAGTCTATTTGCTATGTAGGAACAATGACTTGTAAAAGATTAAAAGTAGACTGCAAGCTTTTTGCATATATTTAACTATTGAATCTACCTTCTTTCTCTTCTTATAAAATTGAAAAACTAGGAGCATATCTCTAGCAATGTTCCATGAATTCATCCATTGTCTATTTTCATCAAGGATTATTAATATAGATTTGATTGCATACATTTCTGAGCTTAAATGCTACATATCAGGGGGCAAAAGCCAATTAGATACTAGAATAATAGGATTATGAAAACAGTCTCTAAAAACATTTTAGGCTTCACTTTGTTCTTAGCAATGTTCATTTTTTAAAAATTATTTTTGGCCTGAAAATAATTCTCTTGGACAGTGGAGACAGAAAGAAAACAGCATGTAAAAGAGTCTACTTTTCTCCTGCCACCCATCACCCCGAACACCTACTTGGGTTTATTTACTTCTACTATTATCATACTTCAGATCCTATACCCCTTTATACAACTCCATATGCTACCCTTTCAATGTTTATTCTTTGACTGTAAAGTTGTATCATTTTTTTTCAGTTTTTATTAGTATACGTTTGCATATAATAGTGCATAGCTATCGCTTGTGGGGAATTGGTACTCGCACATGATATGTTTTTCATAACACATTTTAATTATGTTTTCATCCCTTTTACCTGTTCTCCTTCTCCTTGTCTCCTCCACCCATCTCTTGGTTACCATTCCATTTGAGCAAAATATCCCTCCCTACTTTCTGTTTTACATCCTTTATCTTATCTTTGTTTATATTTTGAATTCTTCATATAAGAGAAAGTTAATTGTGCTTCAATTTGTGTGCCTCATTTACTTCACTTAGTATTTTGTTCTCAAGATGCATCCATTTTCCTGCAAAAGATTCAAGTTATCCTTTATGGTAGACTAGTCTCCACCATGTAAATATATCACATATTCTTTATCCTTTCATCTGTTGATGGACATAGAAGGCACATTGAAGACTTATCTATTATTAATTGTGCTGATATTAACATGTGTATGCATACATCATTGTAATATGTCTTTAATTCTTTGAGCAGCACAACTAGAAGGAGAAGAGTATAATCAAATGGAATTTCTAGTTTATTTTGAGACATTTACATACTTATTTCCACAGTAGAAATCAGGTTACATTCCCATCAATAACATAGAAGGGTTTCTTTATCCCTAATAGCTTCCTGGTGTCTGCTAATTGCCTTTTTCCCATTCATTTTTTGACATCAATTTTTGTGGCCACATTTGGAGGCAAATCATGCAGATGGGTGTTTGTGTCCTCATTTTGATTTATATTTAAGCTATGCAACATTGCAATAGAAATCATTCACCAATCATTAGCTTCTTACTTAGTAAATAGAAGTAGCAATAATTTTCAGTGTTGAAAACTGGTTGGGATAATATATGTAAATCTAGTAAAGAGCCTGGCATGTAGTACTGGGTCCATAAATTTAAAAATGTTTTAACATTGCTCAAACTTGATGTGTTACTTGTAGGAAAAAGAAGACTCTTCCTCGAACCAAATGCCAACACAGGATTTCTCTCTTCGTGTGACTTTCTAGCTACCTGGGCTGTTTCTGTCAAGTCAGCAAGTAGATGTTCAATCTTTGACACTTTGCTATGTTTGGATGGTCACTAGTTACACTATAGTTTGTGACCTGTGGCATTTTCCTATTGGAATGCACACGTAAGCTAGATTCAATTCATAACTTGTCATAGTTAATTTTGTGAACATGTTGGCATGTAATACAAAATTTAAACTGATGCCATACAATTTTTTTTTGTCTTTTTCCTTTTTATCGGTACCGGGGATCGAACTCACGACTGTCTGCTTTCAAGGCAGGCGCTTATGCCGCTGAGCTAAATCCCCAGCCCCTTGATGCCATACAATTTTAAATAATCTAATTATTTTAGCTTAGTTTGTTTTCTTTCCATACTCTAGTTTGTTCTCTACTAGACTTGGTTTTTTCATTGGTGATTGACGAGATGAAAAGAGCTAGTTTATCCACAGTGTTTAGCACCAAGCCGAACACATAATTAGTGATCAAAATATGGTACATTCATAGATATACAGAATCCACCAAAAATTATATACACACTTCAGGAAAAGAAAAACCTTTGTAAATATTCTAATACTAAATTTATCAAGACACTGTGAAATTAATACAAGTTACCTTTGACCTATACAATTACAAGGGTTTCTCAAAATATTGGTCACTATATTTCAGCCATTTATTAGCACAAATTCTGTCTGTGTAAACTTGGTCATGGAGATTGCTGCATGTGCATTTTCAATTTTTTCTCTAAAGGCTGGCTCTGTGGTGGGTTTTCTGTGATATGTAGCACCCTCTAAGGTCCCCCATATGATGGTAACACCAGCTGTTGAAAGAACATCATACTAGTTTTCTTTTCCTGAAGTATGTATGTGTTTCTTGGCAGACTTGGTAGTTATTCATAAATATATGATTATGAAATTTTCTGAATAATTCAGATATCAAATTGCAAGCTGCTACTTATTGTTTTTAAAAATGTTCCTTTTCTCTTCTGATTGTCATTGAAAATGTTCTGGTCTTACAGGCCCTGCCCTAAACTCCATGCTTCCTTGTTATATGACTCTTCATAACTGCACATACTCAAATAGAGAGCTAGATATTTTCCTGTCCTTTGATGGTCAGTGTCTTTTCAACAAACTCTTATTAAACGGCAATATTTTTGGCCCCTTTCATACATGAGGAAAACTAAAGCTCCAAATCACATTAAATATCATCTAGTATATCATGTGAATTACAGCCTCCCCTGATCATCAGAATTAACTCTCTATACCAAGGCAGCCTAACTCTGCTGGTCCTATGATTATGCTCCACAACCAAACTGTATAATGCTGAGGTTCTGATGCTTTGCCAACCTATAGCTACTCTCTTCTCATGATGTATTATGTCCTCTCCCTTGGACCCACTATTTGCTGGCTCATGAGACATTCTACATGAATCATGCACTCTAGGCTATGATATTATCTCCTTTTTGGATTCAAGTTATTGCCTGCTTGGAACTTTCTGCTCTTCTACCTCACAGGAAACCAGCTCTTGGGTCAGTTTTAGAGCCAAGTTTGAGGTACCCACATTCTGCCCTAGTGTTTATTCTCCACTATTCCTTTGGGTTTATGCTGCCATGATCCTATGATATGTTATGCAATGATCCTATCTGACCTTGTGCCTACTCCAGAGAGAATGAAAAACAGATAATTTCATTTAGTTTGGATGAAACTTCTGTTTATTTATCTTTTCTTAAGTCTTTTAAATATTCTGTGTTTTCTATTTGTTAAATCTACCTACTACACTATTTAGAAAAACATAATATACAACTTTTAATTACATACCAATGTGAAAAAAATACTTTTTCTAAATCAACTTCAGGTTTGCAGTGTATTCTTTCCTTCAAAATTCTTCAGTAAATAAGTTGAGGTTATTTACAGAGTCACACATCTGTAATACCAATAGTTGGGAGGTTGAGGTAAGAAGGTTGCAATTTCAAGGCAATATAACAAATTTTAGGCCAGTCTGGATTACACACAAAGTCACTGTGACAAAGTAAAAGCATACATATACATACATACATACATACATACATACATACATACATACACACACACGCACACACACACACACACACACACACAAATAATCACCAAAAAATCCAAAACAAAGTGAACAAAAACAGAAAAGTTGAAATGCTAAATCTAGAGCTACCTTCTTTTTAGAGTTTTAAATTTCTGGAGTGAGGCTTGAAAATAAGCAGAAACCTAGCATGTCTCAGGCTATAGATGCAATTCCCACTGTGTAAGTACATACACAGACACAGATACACATAAGTTCACAAAGTTTATGGCAGTAGTGAGGGATAATTGTATCTTATTATTCTTTTAAATATCTCCATATAAGAATAGATTTTTCTGTTCTCTCCTGAAGTTACAATTTTTGTGGTGAAAATAATATTACTCAATGCAAAAAAATAGTGTCAGGTATTGACATTCCAGGAAAATCTCACTTTAAGTTTGGGAATTGCAAAATGGAAGAGGAAGTCAGTTTTCAAAAGAATAAAGAAAAGTAAAAATCAGTACTGAGAAGCAGAAGGCACCTTTCAGTCTTTGATATAGTACAACTAAAGTAACATTCAACTTTATGGGTTTCTGAGATGATTTTTGCTGTGGCAACTAACACTATAGAACTTATACAGTCAATAAACAAAGAAATACACTTTAATGTCTAATCTATTAAATTGATCTAGATTTTGTAGAGATAGGTTCAAAGGATTGGAATAGTAAAGTTCCATCTTTTTTGGTAAGGTTCATTTATGAGTTGAAGATTATATTGCCATTGAAAAGAGCTCCTATTCAAAGTGTGTTAGTTTTTTAAACTCCAAAATCTTAAGGAAGATACATTAACCAGTTTTTCACAACTTTTCCGATGTGGGAATTGACAATTTATTGAAAATTGTTGGAACAAAGATAAATAAGTCATAAAGGTCGGTTACCAATTATCTTACAAGTGATTAAGTATCTTTTAAGTGCCCAGAACTGTGTTTTCAGTCATGCTAAAAACAACTTGTAATTTTTAGGGGGAGACAAGATTGGAGGGAGATAGAATTTTATATTTATTATCATATATGCATACATATGATCTGTCAGTTTAGAGTAGAGGAAACAGAACAAGTCTTAGAGCAAGCTAGAATTTGTTCACATGAAATAACATAACGTTTAATTTCATGATTTTGAAACCAGTTATGGGGAAAATCATTTTTTATAAGCCCCTGTACATGATAGGCGCTCAAATTTTTTTGATACATAGATGTTCAGTTTTATAGTTGTAGCAGAGAAAGAATCAAAGGCTGAAGGAAAACTTTCCCTGGTGACTCCACTCACAGTACACCTGCCATAAGGAATTTTTTGATTGTGTACAGCTAGTCAGGTGTGGTGGTGCTCACTTGTAATCTTAGGTACTCAGAAGGCTAAGATAGGATGATCAGTTCAAATCCAGCCTGGGCAACTTAATGAGACCCTATCTTAAAGTAAAATCAAAAAAATACAAAAAAAAAAAAGAAGCCTGGAGTGTAGCTCAGACATATAGTCCTTGCCTAGCATGCACAAGGCCTTCTCTTTTCCAGTAAAACATATGAACACAAACATACACACACACACAAGAAAAAAATGAAGAAAGTTCTAAATAGCTCATTGTAATCAATCCAAACATTACTAAAATACAAGAAAAAAGTATAAGTGACTTAAATGCAGATATTTATGAGTATCACCATCTCTGCATTTATAAATCAGGGATAATAATGGGAATTACAGCATATGGTTATAGTAGCAATAAAATTCATACAATACTGGATGTGGAGCAATGCTAAACATTATAATCCTCTACATTTTCATCATTATCAATAATTAATAGAAAATCTAAAGAATTTTAATTTAGAATAATAGATATTTTTAGCAGTAGAAAAAACGAAGTGGTACATATTTCTTTGATTTGTAGTACAGGAGAAAGAATAAATGTGAAAATAAAAATGATATGTTAAAGACAGATCAGGGAGAATATTTTCGGGGCATTGCACTTTAAGAAAGTCAGTCATTTATGGAGAGTAAGGATGTAGGGCGAGTAGGGGGAACTGGGACTTAGATGAAAGTAGAAGATATAACCACCAAGGTGCCCTTTAGGAATAAATTCTATTAATCTGTGTTTTGTTATAGTGGAAAGTGAAACAGAAAAGTATATTTTTTCTTTTCCCAGCTTTTTCAACTATCTAGAGCACTGAAGATAAATTAAGAGTCTTGAGTGAATATTTAAACTTCTGAAAAACAAAAAGAATGGAGTGTGGGGCCATCAGTGCAGATAAACAAGTGGATGCCTGAGCGATGATTTCTACCATAATGGCTTTTTGCTGAAGCGATTAGTGAAACTCAAAACAGGTTGTTTCAGATAATCAGAAGCTGACTGATGATGGGGTTCCCAAAGAAACAGAAACCACTGATAAAAGCTGAAATTCCTCAAGCTATTCAAAGATAAGGAGTTGCCGGTGCAGCCAGACTGGTAGGTTTTTACTGGGCCTCGGGGAACATACTATTGGGCAAAAGAACTGCAATACTGTTTCCAGTGGTTACTTAATGAGAAAAAAACTACACTACTTTTAATGTTTCTACTTGCTGTGCTGAAGAGAAACAGACAAACAAAACAAATCAGTGGTTGGCAAAAACAAATTTCCAGAAGTGAATAAATAGATCATTGATTCTTATGTTGAAGATTTATCTAAATAAACAAGGATCAGTGAAAGAAATTTTATTAATTCTGGCTTTATGATAAAAAACACAATATGTTGTGTCAAGGTACTTTTCAGATACCTTGAGCTGATACCTCAATCCGTTGGTGTTTTAAATTTCTAACACTATAACAAATACTTGAAATAATCAATTTATAGGAAAAAAAAGGTTTATTTTGTTTCATAGGTGGAGAATCCAGTGTACAATTGTTCTGCCCTGTTGCTTTTGGTGTTGTGGCACAGCATTATATCATGGTGGGGCATATAACAGAACAGAACTGCTCACTTTATTGCCGAGGAATTAAAAATTAAAAGGCTGTGGTCCCACAACCCCCTTCAGTGGCACACCTGTAATGATTTAAAGATCTACTAAACTCTACCTTTTAAGTATTCCACTAACTTCCAGTGACATCACATAGGGGTCTCTGGGGGGACATTTAAGATCCAACTATAGCAACTGGGTAGGCTAGAGAGAAAAAGATCCTGGCTAGGTGCATTTTCTGTTTTGGGTGTTACTAACTCTTTTGTGCAGCAAAACCTGCTGCCACGTGGGCAATCAATTGACCAGTATAAACTTCTTCAATTTCATTCATGTTTATGAAATCATATTAGTGCAACTCAAGATCATGCTAAGTAACAGTAACAATAAAGTATTATTTTTGTAGTGATTCCCTGGACTCTCTTAGACTCATTCATTGCCTTTCAGTTCTTAGATGGCATTATGCTTGCCTGTGTCTCACTGTTTCCACAGACTCTGGCTCTTTTGCTTAGTTTTGTCTGTCCCCACCTCCAACCTTCTGTTTGCTTGGGTATGTAAACTATTATTAACTTTTAGGTACTAATTTTAATGTCATTGCCTTAGGACATATTCCCACATTTTTTTCACTGCATTCTGAATTTTTGTTCTGTTGTGTTTAGTATAATCAGCCTTCCACAGCTGTGAGTTTGTATTCACACACTGAGCCAAACATAGATGGAAAATGTAAGTTAAGCTATTGTGGTTGCATTTATACTGAATGTGGTCAGTATTTTTTGCACTGAGATACATTCCCATCCTATTTTCTTTTCTTTTTATTTTACCTTATTTTATTTTATTTTAGTTTGAGATTAGCTCTCCCTAAGAGAGCTAAATTGCCCAGGCTAGGTTTCAATCTGAGACCCTCCTATCCCTGCCTCCCAGAGTGCTGGAATTATAGGTACGTGGGGCAGTAAATCTCTTTCTTATTCTGTTTGTTCAAATTGATATCTGAATTTAAGATGCTTAGCATCTCAGTGCCTCATGTTTCTCAAATGAAATAGAAGGTAGTTAAATGAACTTGATTATAACTGATCCTATATTACTTTAGAATCTGATTTTAAAATGTAAGTCTCAAATTCTCTTTGGCTTTAAGTAAACAAAAACACAAAAAATTAAATCAAATCCATCTTATGAATTATATAAGCAACAAATTTATGGAGTCCATTAAAAGAAACAGTTTTAGAAAAGGAAAGTCTATGTAGCTAAATGTGATCATGAACACCTATAATCCCAACACTCAGGAGTCTGAGGCAGGAGGATTGCCACATCTTTGAGGCCAAACTGGGGCCACATAGTGAGTCCAAGGCCAGCTTGAACTATATTCCAAGACCCTGTCTCAAAAAAAGAAAAACAAGCAAAAGAAAAGTCTGTATAGAAACTTAAGCAGCTAGAGGTGATTCTAAGAAGAACCCCAAACAAATGATAAAACAATTTCTTTTTTTTTTTTTTTTTTGTCTTGTTGATTTTTATCGGGACCAGGGATCGAACTCATGACTACCTGCTTTCAAGGCAGGCGCTTATGCCGCTGAGCTAAATCCCCAGCCCACGATAAAACAATTTCTTTAAAAAGCACAATAAAATTAGTTTTAAAAATAATTAGCAGAACAATTTAAATCTCAGCGTTTTAATGTTTGGATAATTTAGTAATGAGGGGTAAATATCTGTCAACTATTTTTTCCTTCAGTCTAAACTACAAAAGTTAAAAGTAATAAATTTTAGAAGTTATTAGAGGACTATAGCTGAAGTTATAGGTTGTTAAGACCGTTTTTGTTTTATCTGAAATCTGACTTTATTTTTTTTATTCTTATATTTATTTCATTTTGAAAGTAGTAATAATGTAACAGCATAAGACAGAACAAAGCCAATTGAGACAATGCAGTGAAATTGATACAGGATTTCACAGTAGGATACTGGGATAGTAGCAATATGTACTATGGTATATCTCTTTAACTTCACAATAGTTGTCCAGTCAATTAGGTATAGCAAAATCAAACCAAAAATAAAACATTATAAAACCAATTGAGAATACTGAATAGAGCAAAACAAACATAACCAAACAGTGAAAACAACTTTTGCCTTCAAACAGAAGTTAGAAGGAAATCCCCATATTTTCTATACTGCATATGGTCATCCTCCCAAGAGATGCTGAGACATCTATCCCCAGTAGCTATGGGGGGAGGGGGTTGGCAGAGGAAGGGAGGTTGATTTTCAGCCCACCTGGCAGTAGGTTCACAGGTAATGGTTCTCCTCCAGGCCCATGCTGTAGGTGCTTACCAAGAAGGGTGAGTGAATAAGCTGCCTGAGTCCTACCATGGCCGGATCTCGGGAGTTCTGGGTCTCCTCCAGACCCGTTCTACAGACGTTTACCAAGAGGACTGGTGAATAAGCTGCCTGAGTCCCACCGTGGCCGGATCTCAGGAGTGCTGATTCTTCTTCTGGCTCTCGCTGTGGTGCTTACAAGAGGGTGGGTGAATAAGCTGCCTGAGTCCCAGCATGGCAGGATCTCGGGAAATCTGGGTCTCCTCCTGGCCCTCGCTGCAGGAGCTTACCAAGAGGGGTGAATGAATAAGCTGCTTGAGTCTCACCATAGCCGGATCTCAGGAATTCTGGGTCTCCTCCTGGCTCATGCTGCATTTGCTTACCAAGAGGGCTGACAAATAAGCTGCCTGAGTTCCACCAGGGCCGGATCTCGGGAGCACTGGTTCTTCTCCCGGCCCTTGCTGCAGTGCTTACCAAGAGGGCCTGAAATCTGACTTTATAGTTAATGTACATATTTGGCTATTTTTTGAATTATGGTATTTAACCAATTTTGGTATTTTATCTTATATGGTATATAAGATACTCTACTTATTTATAAATACTTCACACAAAAATATATACTCATATCTTTCCTTGAATTCTCTCTTGTTGCCAACTCTTACTTCTTGTTTATAATTATCAAGGCTTCTGTAAACTGAACAGAATAGAACAGGTTCCAAATCCATAGTTGGTAAGCCACGGAAAACTTTCTAAAGAAATAATTTACAAATTTTAAAGTGAAAATAATTAGTAGATAATAGCCAGACACGTATAGAAGGGGGCCAGAGGATGAAAGGTAGGTAAGTAGTAGGCTACTCTTTGAGAACAACATAAATGATGCCCTAGGGCATAGTGGTAAGATGGCATATTTGGGAAAAATTAAGTCATTTCAGGCCAATATTCTGGGACACGCTGTAATCTAATCACTTTAGGAACCTGAAGCTAGAGGATCACAAGTTAAAACTCAGCCTGGACAATGTAACAACATATCCAGAACCAGAATAAAAAATAAAAAATATGAAAGGGTTAGAGATTCAGTTTAAAATGCAAAGGTCTACGTTTAATCCCCAGGACCAAATGAAACAAAACAAACAAACAAAAAAATTCAGTATAACAAATTACAGGTTGTAAGGAGAGAAGTTAGGTCATGTAAAAATGTTTTTTTTTGAGACAATATGTCTCTATGCATTTGAGTCTGGCCTTAAACAATGTAATCTAGTTTGGCTTCAGACTCTCAGCAATCTTGCTTCAACTTCCCAAATGCTGGAATTTAAAGGTAGGTGACACCACACTAGGCAAACCATGTAGCTATTTTTCCCAATTTTTTATTGGTACCTATTTGCCATAAATAATGATCCCATTCATCACAGGGAATTTGTACATGTATGTAAAATATCTTGATTCTTCTTTTATCTTATCCCATTCTCTCAATACTCTTTCCCTTCCCCATTGACAAAAACTTTGTTACCATTTTTCTCTCCCATTCTGTTTTTTAAATCCTCTTTTCCTTCCATTTCCCATTCCTTCTTCTTGTTCCCTTTCCCATTTGAACATGTTCTTCCTATGTTCCAATATCTATCCTCCATTTTGTTGCTTATTTACCCTTTGTATTTCTCATATAAGAGAGAAAAATGCAAATTTAAAATTGTGTGCCTGATTTACTTCCCTCAGTATTATGATCTCAAAGTGCATCAGTTTACCTAAAAATAACTCAGATTTATCCTTCTTTATGGTATAGTACTATCCCATTATATATAGATACAACATTTTCTTTTGTATTCATCAGTTGATAGGTACACAAGCTGTTTCCAAGATAGAATTAGCTACTATAAATAGGGTTACTATAAATAGGCATACGTACGTCATTTTGTTTTTTTTGTTTTTTTTTTTTTTTTTGCTTTTTTTTTTAAATTTTATTTAAGGAGAAAAGAAAAAAAAGCAGAGAAAGGGTACAAGTTATACAGATTTGCAGAAAAAAAATGAACAGTAGGAAATCACTAGTTAATGGATTACATATTGTCATCTTAGAAATAATTGTTCAAGTCACAAAATTAAAGCTTGTAAAGTGGACATTCCATCAATGATACTACAAACAGTTCTGTTCAATGATCCAATAAAACTCTGTGATATCATTTTCTATCTTATACACTTAAATATACATGCAGTTATATAGTATAGAGCACTTTCTTTTCCTCTCTTTTGTACAATGACTATTACACATTTTGGGTTTCATTGCTCCCATGGTTCTTATTACTTTTTTGGAAGAGAGTAAAACCAAATGAGACATAACAGAACAGAATCGGTCAAGTCAAAAGGGTGGACATAATAGATAATGTAAAAACATAATACAAGGTGATCAACAATGGTTACCATAATGCCTCCTGCTATCTCTAATAGAATTGCCTATATCATTAGTTATAATACAATTGAACAAAACAGTAAAGAACAAAACCAACAAAACCAAAACATTGGAGACATTGTAGGTCTTCAAAAATAGATAAAAGTCAACGAGAATGGCCGTTATAATGAATCTCATTATCTTCACAGCTGATGCCTAAATTTTTGAACCTGATACTATCCAGCAAAACAGAATAGGGGAACATCAGTTAAAAACCAGATGGTGAGAGTAATACAGGGCTTTAAATCGAGGTAATGGAAAGTCAAAGTGGGTTACTATAATATATCCTGCTATTTTTTTTCCTTTAATTAAAAAGATAAAAATAAAAAAGTAAATAATGGAGTGGAGATTGAGATAAAAGAGGGCATAACAACGAAACAGCACAGATCAAAACATAACCATTTAAGCAGAATAGTGTTTCACCACCAGATAATCCTGACCTAAAAGTAGTTACCATATTATCTCTTTCCTTGAAATCCTTGAGTACAACTTCGTATACTGCAGCATTAAGTATATCAAAACAATGTAAAACCATTTAAGAGAATAACAGCATTACAGAGTATTTAGAATCGACTAACAGAAAATGAACAATGGTTTCTGTATAATCTCCTTGTCTTTAAAAGGTTTTTGCTTATACTATCGTACATAATAAAATCCAGTAAGATACAACCTATTTGGACCATTGGAGACAGAAGGACAAAAGCTAGATGAGACTTCAAAACAAGATGATACTAAATCAGTATTACCTATTAAGATGTCATTTTCTCCAAAATAGCTGTTCCTATCATCCAATCTTCTCTGCCTCATTTCTGTTGAGCTTTTATTCTGTCAGTAGCTGTCAGTTTGTCTTCTTCACTTTGTTCTCTGCTCCATTCGTTGTGGCCTCCATTATTTCTGGACTCTTTGTATTTTTCTTTTTTTAGAATATCCTGCAATACTCTCTGTAGAGTTGAATTGGTGGTTGCAAATTCCCCCAGTTCCTCTTTATCCTGGAAGCACCTTGTTTTTCCATCAATTTCCAGGGACAGTTGTGCAGGATATCTCAATCTTGGCTGGAGATTATTATCTTTCAATGCTTGAATTATTTCCCCCCACGCTCTTCGTGATTTGATGGTTTGTGCAGAGAAATCTACTGTAATTCTGATGGGTGCTCCCTTGTAAGTGGTCTGTTTCTTGTCTCTGACAGCTTTTAATATTCTGTTCTTGTATTGAATTTCTGGAATTTTTATTATTATATGCCTGGGTGTTGCTCTGTTTGGGTTGTAGGTAGCTGGGGTCCTGTATGCCTCATACATCTGAGTATCTTTACCTTTTGCTAAATTAGGAAAATTCTCCTGGATTATTTCTGTGAGTAGCTTTTGTAGTTCATTTGTTTGTGTCCCTACTTCTTCTTTTATGTTCTTAATCCTTAAGTTATGGATCCTCTTATCATCTTCTTGTCTTTGTATTATTGCTGTTTGTTTCTTTGTTATTTTTAAGAAGTTTTTCATTTCATTCTCCCATATTATGAGTCTGCCCTCCAGTTCAGATAGTCTGTCCTTAGTTTCTTTCAAGCTGTTATGCCAGGCTTCGATAGACTTCTTAGTTTCTTGGTAGTCCCTTTGAACCTGCTTCACGTTTTCTATGCTTTCCCTGTTTTCTCCATCAAACAATTCTCCCCTCTTTTTCTGTTCTTCCATTCCACCATCTGTTTTTTCTTGGGTGGTGCTTAGCATTTCTCTAACTATTTTGCATACTTCTAGCTTCAGGTCGTTGATAACTTCATTCCTGAATTGGTCTATGAGGCTCTCTATATGGAGCCTTATGAGTAATGGTGCGGTGTCTGCTATTGCCTGTTTCTCAGAATTGGGGGCCGAGGAGCCTTTCTTGTTGCTGCCTCTTCCCATATTCTCTGTTCCTTATATATGCAAGCTTATATGAGAGGCCCAGCTTCTCTCCCTCTCAGCCACAGCCTGATCGAATTGCGCCGGTTAGGTGTTCCCACTCACCGCTGCACACCAGGGAGTTACAGACCAGGCAGCCTACGCGGGGCCCGTCCCTCCCGGCCTACATCGGGCTCTGGGATCTGGGTTGGGCCAGCCTACGGGGTCCGCCGGCAGCGTCACGCAGGCCAGGCACTTTTCACCAATCCCGCCCGAGAGGGGAATGTGTGGCTGGAGTCGCCACCGCGCCCTGCTCCCGCAGGACTGCCGGGGCCCAGAAAGTCTGCTGGAGTCAAACTGTGGTGGAGTGTCAGTTTCTCTCACTCACCTTGCCACAAGTCAGAACATGCCTCCCTGCCCGTCCTGTTTTCGACTCCGTTCGCAGACTCCCGTTCTCAGAGTTTCCGTGCGTCTCTCTCCTTGCCGAGCCGATGTAGAGGCAGCCAGCCACCGCGCGGCGGGAAACCCAAATGGCGTGGGGTCCAGCCTCAGCAGCGAGGCTTTTCTGTTCCTGTTTTAGTACCAGGACTGCATTCCAAGTTGGTTTCTCTCAGCCGAGTTCGTTCCTGAGTCAGCAGAGCATAACTCCACCTGCTTATGTCTCTTTAGTCCGCACCATACCTGGCTTCTGAGCCTAGTTTTCAGAGAGCCTCCAGTAGTTGCTGTTATCTGTCCGCCATGTTCTCCCGGAAGTCTCACGTACGTCATTTTGGTATGACGCTTGTAATCCTTTATCAGTGTAACAACAATGGAGACAGCTGGGTCAAATGGAACCTTAAGTTTTAGTTTTATGAGGAATCTCATACTCATTTTCATAGTGGTTGTACCAATTTGAGCTTCCACCAATGGTTCCTTTTCTTCCATAGCCCTACCAGTTTTTGTTGGTGGTTGATTTTTTGATAATAGTCATTCTTCCTGGAATGAAAAGGAATCTCAGTGTTGTTTTAATTTGCATCTTTCAAGTGGCTAGTTATGTTGAGTATGTTTTCAAATATTTGTCTGCTCTTTATATTTCACCTGAGAGGTGTCTTTTCATTTCAAATGCACATTTTTTGATCAGATCTTTAATTTTGGAGTATGACTTTTTGATTTTTTTATATATTCTGATCTTTGTGCTGTGTTCTCTTCAGAAATACATATTCTAATATTAAATATTATTGCTCTGTGTGAGGAGTAGTTGGTAAAATTTTTTCAATTCTGTGAGTTTTCTCTTTACTCTGAAATTTCTTTTGCTGTACAAAAGCTTTTTAATTTTTTGTGATATTAGTTGATGATTCTTCATGATATTCTTGTGTAATCAAAGATTTGTTTATAAAGTCTTTATTTATAACCATGTCTTTTAAGAGTTTTACCTGTTCTATATTCTAGAAGATTGTTTCTTTAAATTTTTATATTTGGATCTTTGATCCAATTTGATTTAAGTTTAGTGCATGATGAGAGATATGGGTCTAGAATCAGTCTTTGCCATGTAGAAGGCCAATTTTTACAGAATTTTATATTAAAAAGGCTATCTGTCTTCAAAGGAAGGTGTTTGGCCATTTTGTCAAAGATATGATAGCTAAGTGTGCTTAGAGTTGCTTCTACATCTTCCATTCTGTTCTATTAATCCTCAGGTCTGTTTTTACGCCACAGAATTGCTGTTTTTATCATGGGAGTTTTGTGGTACATTTGAAGTTGTGAGTTTTGATACCCTGTCTTGGTTACTTTTCTCTCATTGTTGAGACAAGGTACCTTATGCCCAAAGTGAAGCAAGGAAAGGTCTATTTAGCTAATAGCTTTTGGAGGTTACAGTCCATACCAGGCTGGCTCCAAGGCAGCTGTTCATGGTAGTTTCAAGTGAGAAGAGTGAAAGGTGCAAAAGAAAAGGAAAATATGCATCATTCCCTCACTTATATCATATGATGGATACTTACACATGGGCAGATCCAACACTCACACCACCAATTACAGCACTAGACAATGAGCCAATAACAAATGCTAGACTCAGTCACCTCCACACCTGCATGAGACTTTGGTGGAACATTCAAACAAAGCACAATACACCACTTGATTTGCCCTTGTTGCCCAGAATTGCTCTTGTAATTCAAAGTCTCATGTGACTCCATATGAATCTTATGACTGTAACCTTTATTTCTGTGAGAATATTGGTAGTTTGATTGTGATATGTTAAATCTGTATGCATGTTTTCAAAGCATGGTGATTTTCACTGTATTCATTCTATCTGTCCAAGAACAGAGGATATTTTTCTGTTTTCTAATATACTCTTTATTCTCCTTTTTCTGAGTACTGTAGTTTTCAAGAAAAGGTCTTTCACTTTCTTTTTTATTTAAAGAAAGAAAGAAAGAAAAGAAAAAAAATAGAAAAAAGAGAATACTACAAAATTATAAAAAATAACATCATAATATGGCTAATTGATATATTACATATTGTCATCTTAAAAATAGTTGTTAGAGTTACAAAATCAAAGCATAAAAAGTGGCTAGACACTCAAACACTGACAGTGAAAACCCTTCTGTTCAATGATATAACAGAAATTTTGTAATATGGTCACCTATCTTACACAAAATACACGCCTTATATACTTTAGGGCACTTTCCTTCCTTTTCACTTTTACAATATCTGTTATAATTTTTGGATCTTATTACTCTGTCAGTTTTTATTACATTTTTGCACTAGAGATACAATGTGATATTTACTAATGTGAGTCTTGTTTATTTCACTAATGAAGATATTTGCAATTTGGCTTCATTTTCCTATAAAGGCCTCAAGATCATCCTTTTTTATAGCTAAGTAATATTCCAGCACATAAAAATACCACATTTTTTTAATTCACTCTGTAGTTGATGGTCATTTTGGTTGTTTACAAGATGTAGCTATCATAAATTGTGCTGCTATGAATATGGGTGCACATATATCACTGCCACATAACCTTTTCATTTTTTCTGGGAAAATATCCTGGAGATGAATAGCTCAATTGAATGGAAATTCAAATCCTAGTTTGTTTTAGGAATCTCCATACTAATTTCCATACTGGTTACACCAGTATGCACTCCCACCAACAGTGGAGAAGTGTTTCTTTTTCCTGCATCCTCGCCAACATTTGTTATCATTTGATTTCTTGATGATGGCCATTCTTTTTGGGGTTAGATGAAATCTCAATGCTGTTTAAATTTGCATTTCTCCAATTATTAGTGATGGTGAACATTTCTTCATATATTTATTTTCCATTTGTATATCTTCATCTGAGAACTCTATGTTCATCTCCTAAGCTCATTTTTGGAGAGGGTCTTTGAATTTGGGGTTTTGATGATTTTTAGATCTTTATGTGTTCTAGATACAA
Source organism: Cavia porcellus (assembly GCF_034190915.1). Lineage (NCBI taxonomy): Eukaryota > Metazoa > Chordata > Mammalia > Rodentia > Caviidae > Cavia > Cavia porcellus. The sequence continues at coordinate 73,229,949 of NW_026947486.1, forward strand.
GTTCTTTGTCTGAAGGATTGTTGGTTAAAATTCTTTCCCATTCTGTGGGTTTTCTTTTCACTTTTTTCTTTTGAAGGGCAAAAACTTTCTAGTAATAGGAGATTCCAGTTGTTGATTCTTTGAAGTATTTTCCATGCAGTTTGCATTTTAGTCATGAATTCTCTGCCTACCCCTAAGTCTCCAAGATTTTTACCTACCTTGTTCTCCAGTAGATTTAGTGTTTCTGTTTTAGTATTTAGATCCTTGATCTATTTTGACTTTAGTTTAGTGTATGATGATAGCCATGGGTCCAGTTTCAGTCTTTGGAATGTGGAAAGCCAATTTTTTCCAACACCATTTATTAGAGAGACTATCTTTTTTCCAGTGAACATGTTTAGCCCCTTTGTCAATATAAGGTGGCTGAGTGTCTTTGTATTAGTATTTGCATCTTCTAATCTGTTAGATTAATTCTTGACTATATCATTTCTCAATGCTACTGTATTTGGTGTTGTTTCTCTAATTTCTCTTTCAGTGAGATTTTTATCTACATACAGGAGTGTTGTTGATATTTGAGTGTTGAATATTTATGCCACAATGCTTCTAAACTTGGTTATCAATTCTAGGAGAAATTTGGTGGAGTTTTGGGTGACCATGTAATTCTTGAAATTCATGTCAAGAAGTTCAGGTTTTCTTAAGGTAGTCGATAAAATTATATAGGGAAGCAACACTACAATGAGATTTGAATTTTAGTCATTATGACTGATATGTGGAGAATAGATTGACATGAACAAAATGAAGAACAGAAGAAAATTCTAGGATCATTTTTCTTGATTTAAAAAACTGATGCTGCAAGTAGGAAATATTAGTGGGGATGGAGAACAGTGAACAAATTTGACATTTACTTTATTTATAGAGACTGAATCTCACTATGTAATGCAGGTTATCCTTCGATTCATTATGTAGCCCAGGCTGTCCTCTCAGGCTCATGACAATCTTTTTACCTCACCCTCCAGAGGACTGAGATTACAGACCCTAACTGCCACACCTAGTGACATTTAATTTTAGAAGGTAGAATTGATGGAATTTGGTGATTGACAGGGTATACTGGGGTAGTAGTGAAGAGACAGAAAAAGTTTTGGAAGGTAAAATAATGAGGACTTCTGGAAAGATGGTGTTGTGTAAAATAGATAGATCGCCTTCTCCAAGATTTCAAATTTACACTGGGAAAAAACAACTTGGGGAAGAAGATGGAAAGTGGATCACTGACACTGAGGAAGGATCTGATGAGAAAATTATACCCTACAGAGAATTTCAAGAGACAGGCCACAATACAGAAAATGGATAGAACAATATGCACTTTTTTCCTGACTCTTGGCTCATGAGAAGGGAAGATTGAATCCACAGAGAAACAGTGAAAGCATGAGGTTTCAGAGGGCTTCACGGAGAAATTCACCTGTAGAATGGAGCCGTGGATGCTGTGTGCCACAGCAGCTAGTGAGTGACTCCAATCCAAGTGCCTGCCATATTCCTTGGAGAAAGTATCTTGTCAGTTGCCTTTGTAGATAGGGCCTGACTCAACCTAGGACTCAGAGCAGCTGTGAGTTGGCTTCATCTCAAGGTTCACAGTGTTGAACTTGTACAGTGATTGGGTGCGGGACAGCCATGGAAGATGTCTATGATTAGAGAGACAAAGTCAGATTGTGAATAGATATACATAGTGTCATAAACTAACTAACTCAGGCCCTAACACCATGATCAGAGGCTAGATTCAACCTGAATGTCCTTGGATTTGAAAGCCTCAGAACTAGTACCCCATTCTAATCCTCCTGTCAGATTTTTGATTACCCAACATTGATATGTGCTCTTATTGGCTTCTTTGTCTACCAGCAAGAGCAGTCATGTCTTGAAATGGACACTGCCAACTCTAGAACCAAGAAGATGATACAGGCTTGTAATCACAGAGAAATTTCTCCCTTTCTCCTTTGCTTTTGATTTTCCTTTTTTAAATTTATATTCTGTGACTGAATTTTGGCGGGGGGAGGGGTTTGGTTTAATTTTTTTAATTTAAAAGGAAAAAAAGAAAAAAAAAGAACAACAACAAAAAAAACAGTGTAAGGGTGCAAGTAATACAGAACTACAAAAAGAAAAAAAAAAAAAACCCAGTAAGATATCACTAAGATCTATGGGAGCAATAAAACCCAAAATGTATAAATTTTATTGTAACAAAGAGAGGGAAAAAGAAGTGCCCAAAAGGATACAACAGCAAGTGTGTTTAGGTGTGTTAAATAGATGACCATATTAATATTTTTGATTGGATCATTGAACACAACTATTTGCAGTCTTACTATTTGAAGGTTCACTTTGTATGCTTTGATCCTGTGACCTGAATCACCGTTTCAAAGATGATAGTGTGTAATCTGTCTTCATTAGTTTTCTGATGCCTCGGTAATCTTGCTTCATTCTTAAGCATTGCTTCTACTCTTTTTCTTTTATTTCACTACTGTATTTTCCTTTTGTCCCTTTAAAATTTTTCCCCTTAATTATTTCTCTTTTTTAAATCTCAGTATAATTTTTTCTATATTCTTCTCCTTTTTCATTTATCTTCTAATTCTTGACAATTCCCGTCCTACCTTTACCAAATTCTATAGACATTCTTCTACTTTCCAATAGGATATTTTGTACTATTTCACTTTCTTCTTCTCATATTATAGAGTTTATGGCTTTAAAGTTTTCCATTGGCATCCTCACATTCTTCAACCTTAAATGTTTAATATTATATAATGTAAAGCTTTGTTAATCTTAAAAGATTAACAAAGTTAACTTGGTAAAATTACTGTTGAATTATTTTCCTAACATTAGCAAAGATATAGCTGTTACATTTAGTACATATTAGCTGTAAGTAAACCCTTGTGCTATCAGAATTTGATGGTTTCTTCTCTAGGAATAATGCTTGTACATAACTTGTATTTATGATATATTCATATTTGATTTGTCTACTGTTTCACCTAATATTAACAGAGTCACATAATTGTAGCTGTTTCTCTATAAGCCAACACCAAGATTGCTGTTCTGATATTAACAGTTATAGAGAACACTTCCAGACTTTCTAGACTGACTATATTGCATTCTTCTTTACAAAAATGACTTAGATGATTGATTCTTGGTACTTGTAGTAATGAATTACAATCATCCACACCAAAAGTACCATACTAAAAAGCAACTAAAGAGAATTCTATAATAGTAACAAAGTATTTAGATTATAAGCATCTACAAACCTCAGCACAAAAACAAACAAAAATTTAAAAACCAGAAACATGTTCTCCCCAAAGCCAATTTGGGGTATACTGAGAGGCTGAATAGTATAAACCACTTAGGTGAATTACTTGAAAGCATAGCAGTGGAAGTTACAGAACATGTCAAAGAGATATTCAGCAGGATTCAAGAAGGTATAATTAAACATATAATGAAAGTACTAAACAAAAAGTTGAAATTGCTCTCAGCAGGTAATAATAGAAGAGTAGATGAGCTAAACAGCATGATGTAAAACATGAATGATCAGGCCACTAAAGTATTAAAGTTCATGAAATGATTTTGAGCAGAAATTCAGGAAATTAAAAATCATATGGACAATATGGCCAACAGGATGGGCCATAGTGAATATAGAATTTCAAAACTTGAGTATTATGATGTATTCAAAATTGAACTATGAAAAGACACATTAAATAAGAGGAAAAGAAAAATGAATTCATTATTTTCTAGATGATTCAAAGAAAACTAATTTAAGGAAAATTGGATTAAAGAAAAAATCAGAAGAAAACAGAAATGGTATAAACAAAACCCATTCACAGAATTAATGCCAGAAAACTTTCCAAGAATATAGATGCATACAAGAAACATATCTAATTTTTAAAAATACAGGTTAATAGTCAAAGAATAGAAAACATCTCAATGATAATCCAGAAAAAAAAGCAGTAGTTGCTACCCTAATTTCAGGCAAAGTGAATTTCCAGGGAAAATTGATCAGAAGAAAGAAAGAAGGTCACTAATATATGTTACATGAACAACTCAATAGAAAGCATGAATAACCATAAACATATATGCACCAAATGCTGGTGCACACAATTTCATATAATAAATACTAATAAATATCGAAGATCAGATCAATACAGTAATAATGAAGGATTTAATGCCTCACTATCACAAGTGAATTGATCAGTTAGAAAAAATAATCAATGAAGGTATATCAAAATTGAACCAAATATTTGGGCAATTGGAATTAATACATATCTATAGAGTATTGACTCCAACAAAAAATATACATTTTTTAGAGCACATGGGACTTTCCTCAAAACAGACCACATACTAGCCAATAAAATATGCATAGATAAATTCAAATGAATTGAAATTATTTTACATATGTTATCAAATCATAGTGCAATGAACCCAGAAATCGATGGCAAAAGAAATCACACAAACTTTTAAATTACATGGAAATTAAACAATACTCTCTTGAATAACCAATGGGTCACACATAAAATTAAGAAAGAAATTTGATATTTCATATAATCAAATGATTATACCAGCATGACATATAGGTGCCTAAAGAATGCTATAAAATCGGTCCTAAGATGTAAGTACATAGCAGTGAATTCCCACATCAAAAAAGTGAATGATCTCAAATAAATAACCTAAGTATACACCTCTAGGTCCTAGAATAGCAAGAACAATAAAAACTCAAGGATATTATGAGGAAGGAAATGATAAAGGTTAAGGAAAAAATGAATGAAATTGAGACAAAAATACAATGAATAAATGAATCAAAATTTTGTTTTTTTGGAAGATTAATCAAGTAGACAGAGCTTTAGCTAATCTTACCAACATGAGGAAGGAAAGTAATCAAATTCATGAAATGAGAAATGAAAGAGACAGAAATCACAATGTCGTCTGCTGATATTCAGAAGATTGTCAATCATTACTTCAAGAACCTGTGTTCTAATAAATAGAAAATTTAAAAGAAATGGCTAAATTTGTAGGTATATATGAACTAACAAAGCTGGATCAAGAAGATATAAAAATCCTGAAAAAGTCAATATAAATCAATGAAATTGAGAAATAAAAAGCCTACTAACTAAAAAAACCTCAGGTCTAAATGGATTCAATGCCAAATTCTACAAGAACTTAAAAAAGGCCTAATGTCAGAATTCCTTAATATGTTTTATAAAATTGAAAAAGAGACAATATTCCCAATGTATTTTCTGGAAGCAAACATTACCCCAATTCCAAAACAAAAGAATCTAACCAAAACAATAACTATAGGCCAATTTCTTTACTGAAAACAGATGCAAAAATCTTCAATAAAATACAGACAACCAGAATGCAGCAAATCATCAAAAAGATCATATACCTTACCCAAGTATGATCCACTTCAAGTAAGCATGGATGACTCATCCTATGCACATCAATAAATGCAATGTACCACATAAATAGATACAAGGACAGATATTATATACTCTAAATAGGTTAAGAAGCATTTGACAAAATCCAACATACATTTATTATAAAAGTAATAAAGAAAATAGGAATGTAAAGTCTTTATCATGACCTAATAAAAGGCATCTGTGACAAACCAACTGCCAACATCATACTAAATGCAAAGGAGCTGAAAGCTTTCCATCTAAAATCAGGAATATGACAAGGATGTCAGCTATCACCCATTCTGTTTAATATAGTTCTAGAAACATTAACTCATGCAATAAAACAAGAAAACAATAAAAGAGATATAAATAGATAAGGAAGAAGTTAAATTATTGTTATTCCCTAAAGAAATGACCCTGTAAAAGGAGGATCTCAAAATCCAAACAAAACACTCCTAAAAATAACATGCATATTTTGAACTATAGCAGGATACAAAGTCAGTACTCAAAAATAAACAACATTGAGTCCGGAAGAACATGGCAAATAGATAGGAGCAGCCTCGAAGGCTTTCTGAGAAACCGCACTTGAAATCTAGGAATGGTGCTGGGCAGGAAGTCCCAGGCAAGGGGAGATATTCTTTGCTGACCCAGGAATGAACTAAATTAAGAGAAACCATCTGGAAATGCAATTATGGTGATACAGCAGGCACAGATAAGGTCTCAGCATGGAAGCCAGACCCGCACCACTGGAAACTATGATTTGAATTACCTGCAGCTGCTGTTGCGTCCCAATTGGCACAGCAGGGAGAGAGGCATGAAAGTTCGGAGAGTGGGAAGCATTGAAAAGAGTTGGGAGCAGGACTGGCCAGGTGTCCTGCATCAACCCACAGTGAGTGAGTGAATCATGACCCTTCCATAGAGAAGGAGGCTTCAGCAGAGGACATACTCGGACCAGGCAGACTTCTCAGAAGGAGAAGCTGCAGTGACTTCAGTCACATATCCCCCTCTCAGGTGGGATTGGTGGGGAGTGCCTGGCCTGTGAGACACCGCTGGCTGAGACCCAGTAGGCTAGCCCAACTAAGGTCCCAGTGCCTGGAGGTGCACCCTAGCAGTAAAGCCTTCAGTAGGTTGATCTGGAGGGGCAGGCCCAGCATAGACTGCACAGGTCTGTGTCTCCCTCGTGCTGCTGAGGTGGGTGGGAACACCTAGCCGGCACAATTCAAACACTGTGGCTGACAGGGAAAGAAGCCGGGCCTCCTATACACACTAAGATATAAGGAACAAAGAATATGGGAAGAGGGAGCAACAAGAAAGAGTCCTCGGCCCCAATCCCGAGAAACATGCAATATAAGACATGGCACCAATAGACATAAAGTGCTATCTCCAGAGCCTCATAGACAAGTTCAGGAATGAAGTTATTAATGACCTGAAGCAAGACATAAGCAGAATAGTTAGAGAAATGCTAAGCACCACCCAAGAAAAAAACAGATGGTAGAATGGAAGAACAGAATAAAAGGGCAGAATTGTTTGATGGAGAAGATAGAGAAAACATAGAATACATAAAGCAGGTTCAAAGAGATTACCAGGAAACTAAAAACTCTATTGAAAACTAGCATAACAGCTTGGAAGAAACTAAAGACAGATTATCTGAACTGGAGGGCAGATTTGTAATATGGGAGCATGAAATGAAAAACTTCTTAAATATAACAAAGAACAAACGGCAACAATATAAAAACTAGAAGATGATAAGAGGATCTATAACTTAAGAATTAAGAACATAAGAGAAGAAGTGGGTACACAAACAAATGGACTACAAAAGCTATTCACAGAAATAATCCAAGAGAATTTCCCTAATTTGACAAATGGTAAAGATACTCAGATATATGAGGCATATAGGACTCCAGCCACCTACAACACATACAGGTATACCAGGCATATAATAATCAAAATTCCAGAAATACAATATAAGAACAGAATATTAAAAGCCGTCAGGGACAAGAAACAGATCACTTACAAGGGAATACCCATCAGAATTACAGCAGACTTCTTGGCAAAAACCATCAAATCACGAAGAGCATGGGGGGAAATAATTCAAGCTTTGAAAGATAATAACCTCCAGCTAAGATTGATAATTCCTGCACAACTTTCCCTAGAAATTGATGGAAAAACACGGTGCTTCCAGGATAAAGAGGAACTTGGGGAATTTGCAACCACTAATTCAACTCTACAGAGAATACTGCAGGATAGTCTTAAAAAAGGGAAATACCAAGATTCCAGAAATAGTGGCAGAGAGGCCACAATGAATGGAGCAGAAAACAAAATGAAGAAGACATACTGACAACAAATGACAGAAAAAGAGCTCAACAGAAATGAGGCAGAGAAGATCAGAAGGTAGGAACAGCAATTTTGTAGAAAACAAGACATCATAATAGCTAGTGTTGATTTAGTATCATCTTGTTTTGAAGTCCCATCAAACGTGTATTCTTCTGTCTCCATTGGTCTTAAAAGGTTGTATCTTATTGGATTTTATTATATATGATAATATAAGCAAAAACTTTCATAGACAAGGAGTTTGTATAGAAATCATTGTTCATTTTCTGTCAATTGGTTCTAAACACCCTGTAATAATGTCATTCTCTTGAATGATTTTATAGTGTCTTGATATATTTGGTGCTACAGTGTAAGAAGTTATACTCAAAGTTTCAAGGAAATAGACACTATGGTAACTATTTTTATGTCAGGATATCTTGTGGTGAAAAATTATTTTGCTTAAATGGTTATGATTTGACCTGTGCTGTTCTGTTGTTATGTCCTCTTTTATCTCAATCCCCCTTTTAAAAAATTATTTACTTTTTTCTTTTTATATTTTTAATTAAGGGAAAAATAAATAAAAAATAACAGGATACATTATAGTAACCTACTTTGATTTCCTATTAACTCGATTTGAAATCCTATATTGCCCTCAGCATCTTGTTTTGACTGATTTTCCTCTATTCTGCTATGCTTGATAATATCAAGTTCGAAAGTATAGGCATAACTGTGAAGACAATAAGAATCATTATGACACCCATTCCGGTTGACTATTATTTTCTTTTAAAATCCTGTAATGTCTCCAATGCTTCAGTTTTATTCTTTATTGTTTTGTTCAATTTTATTATAACTGCCAATTCTTCTTAAAATAGCAAGAGACAGTATGGTAACCATTGTTGATCACCTTATATTTTGTTTTTTCATTATCTATTATGTCCATCTTTTTGATTTGACTGACTCTGTTCAGATATGTCACATTTGGTTTTACTCCCTTCAAAAAAAGTAATAGGAACTGTGGAAGTAATAAAACCCAAAATGTGTAATTGTCATTGTACAAAAGAAAAGAAAGTTCTCTAAAGGATATAAATGCATATATTTTTAAGTGTATAAGATAGATAACCATATTACTGAGTGTTTTTTGGATCATTGAACAAAACTGTTTGCACTCTCACTGTTTGAAAGTCCACTTTATATGCTTCAGTTTTGTAACTTGAACAACTATTTCTAAGATGAGAATATGTAATCTATTAATTAGTGATTTCTTACTGTTTATTTTTTAAATTTTGTGTTACTTGTACCCTTTTTCTATTTTTTTCCTTTCTCTCCTTAAATAAAAAAATCAACAACATTGCTGTACACAAATAGGAAACTCACCAAGACAAAAATAGGGAAAAATAGCCTTCACAATAGCATCAAGAAAAATGAAATATATAAGAATTTTTAAAAAACTAAGGAAGTTAAAGATTTTACATTAAGAACTATGATACTCTGAAAAAAGAGACTGAAATAGATATCAGAAAATGGAAAGATATCCTCTTTTCCTGGAAAAGGAAAAACAACATTGACAAAATAGCTATAATTCCAAAACTATTACACAGATTCACTACAATTCCAAGTGAAATACCAATAACATTCTTCACAGAACTGGAGAAAATAATCTTAAAATTCATATGGAAGCAGAAAGTACCTAGAATGGAAAAAACAATTTTGAGCAACAATAGTAAGCAGTGTGCATCACAATCTGGGCCTCAATTTACTGTATACTACAAAACTTCAATGATAAAAACAGTATGACATTGACAAGCAAGCACACAAAAAATCAGACTCATAAATCAATGCAACAGAATATAAGATACAGAAACATCTCCAGACACACTTCATGTTATTTTTGACAAAAGGGTCAACTACTTTCTCTGGAGCAAAGACAGTTTGTTGAAAAAGTAATACTGAGAAAACTGCCTATCCACAAGCTGAAAGTTGAACCTATAACCATGGTCTTATCACACACTCAACTAAAATCAGAATGAATAAAAAATCTAAACATTAGAATAGAAAAATGGAATCTATTGAAATAAAGGATAGGTAAAACTCTTGAAGACATAGATTTAGGCTTGGACTTTCTGAAAGAAACCCTGTTGCACAAAAAGTGCAACAATCAACAAATATTCTCATATCAAATTAAAAAGCTTGTTCAGAGCAAATGAAACCACTAGTAAAGTGAAGAGACAGCATACAGAAAGGAAATATGTTTGACAGATACTTCGTAGACAAAGAAATAATATCTACAATATATAAAGAACTGAAAAATATTAGACTCTAAAATTTAAAGTTTCAGTTAAAAATGTGCATCTGAAAGCAATAGATGCTTCTTAGGTGAGTACATACAAATGGCTACTGCTCTAGTCAGTGGCAGATCTTGGCATCACTGATGTGGTGCTGGTTTTAGCTGCATGCAGAATGCAAGAGTTGTGGGGATAGGAAGGCTGTCTTTTAAAAGAAATTTTAAATTTATTTTTTTCATTTAAAGAGAAAAAAGAAAGGAAATAAAAACAAAGCAGTAAAAGGGTACAAGTAATACAGAATTTCAAGAAAAAAATATACAGTGAGAAATCACTAGTTAATAGGTCACATATTTTCATCTTAGAAACTGTTGTCCAAATTATAAAATTAAAGCATATAAAGTGGACATTCATACAGTGAGATTGCAGACAGTTCTATTCAATGATCCACCAAAAGCTCAGTAATATGGTTTTCTGTCCTACACACTTAAATATACATGCAGTTATATCCTTTAGACCACTTTCTTTACCTCTCTTTTTTACAATAACAATTACACTTTTGGGGTTTTATTACTCCCACAGTTCTTAATACTTTTTTTCTGAAAAGAATAAAACTAAACGTGACTAAACAAAACAGAGTCAGTTTCAACAGAAGGATGGGTATAGCACATGATGCAAAAATAGAATACCAGGTGATCAAAAATGGTTACCAGTGTGCCTCTTGCTATTTTAAAAAGAGTTGCCTGTATCATCAGGTATAATAGAATTGAACAAAACAGTACAGAACAAGATCAATAAAACCTACACTGGAGACCTTACAGGACTTCAAAAGAAGATAATAGTCAAACCATAATGGGCATCATAGTATGTCTTATTGCCTTCAAAGTGGTTGCCTATACCCTCAAACTTGATAGTATCAAACAAAATAGAATATAGTAAAATCAGACAGAACAAGATGGGTAGAGCAATACTGGGGTTCAAATCAGGTTAATAGGAAAACAAAAAAGTTACTATAATATATCCCACTATTTTTTAATTTAGTTTTCCCTTAATTAAAAAAATAAGAATATATAGATTAATTTAAAAAAAAGGGGGAGACTGAGATAAAAGAGGACATTGTAACAGAACAACACAGGTCAGAACTGAACAATTTAAGCATCATTGTGTTTCACCACCAGAGAACCAAATCTAATAGTAGTCACCATAGTGCCTCTTTCCTGGAATTATTTGAGTATAACTTCATATGCTATAGCATCAAGCATATCAAGACAGTGTGAAGTCATTCAAGAGAATGAAAGAATTACAGGGTATTTAGAACCAGCTAACAGAAAATGAACAATGTTTTCTATATTATCTCTTTGCCTATAAAAATTTGCTTATACTATCGCATATAGTAAAATATAGTAAGGTATAACATGTTAAAACCAATGAAACAGATGTACAACTGTTTGATTGGACTTCAAAACAAGATGATATTAAAGCAGCATTAGCTTTTATGATGTCTTGTTTGCTTCAAAATAGCTATTCGTACTATCACAGATATTAAAATTGAACAACCCAGGTTAAAACCATTCCAATTGATGAGTGAAAACATTTATGGCTTCAAACCAATATGATTGGGATTCATGATTACCACATACTTTTATGTATCCTTATCATTTCTTACACTAGGGAAGCCTCAGTATTTATACATGTGAGTTTGATTTATTTCACTTATGACTATGGTCTCAAGCTGTGTCCATTTATTTATAAATATCTCAATGTGATCATTCTTTATAGCTGAGTAGTACTCCATTGTATAAAAATATCACAGCTTTTTAATCCATTCCTCAGTTGATGGACACTGAGGTTGTTTCCAAGATCTGGCTATAAATTTTCCTCTGAGGATGACTTTCATTGCATCCCACAGATTCCAGTAAGTTGTATTTGTGTTTTCATTTGTTTGTAGGTATTGTTTAATTTCTTCTTTAATTTCCTCTGTGGCCCACAGACTACTCAAGAGTGTGTTATTCAGTTTCCATGTGTTTGTGGGATTTTTGCAGTATCTTTTATCATTAATTTCTAATTTCATAGTGCTATCATCTGATAGCATGCAAGGGATAATTTCAACCCTTTTGCATTTATTTAAATATGTTCTGTGAGTTAATATATGGTTTATTTTAGAAAATGACCCATGTACTGCTGAAAAGAATGTGTATTCTGTTGTTTTTGGGTGGAATGTTCTATATATGTCTATCAAGTCCATTTGTTCACAGGTGTGATTCAGTTCTGTTATTTCTTTGTTGATTTTCTGTCTGGTTGATCTGTCCATTGGTGTCGATAGTGTGTTAAGATCTCCTGTTAGAATTGTGTTACTGCTAATTTGGTTTTAATTTATGTTAATACTTGTTTTATATAACTGGGTGCTCTGGAATTTGGTGCATATATATTTAAGATAGTTATCTCTTCCTCTTGGAGTTTTCCCCTAACCAGTATGTAGTGACCTTCTTTATCCCTTCTGATCATTACTGGCTTGAAATTCACATTGTCTGCAACCAGAATAGCTACCCCTGCTTTTTTTGTGTTCCTGTTGCATGAAGTATTGTTTTCCATCCTTTGACTTTCAGTCTGTGAGTATGCTTTTGGGTTATGAGGATTTCTTGTAGACAGCATATGGTTGGATTTTGATTTTTGATCCATTCTGCGAGTCTGTTTCTTTATTTGGTGCATTGAGACCATATACATTAATGGTTATAACTGTTACATATTGATTTATTGTTGACATGTTATCTTTCTGGTGTTGCATGTTTATCTTTCTGTTTTGTTTAGTTGTCTGCTTCATTTAGTGTTTTTTTTTCCTAAATGTATCTAGGCTGTCTTTCATATTCTTTGCAGGGTTGGCTTAGTGATCATGAAGTTTTTCAGCTGTTCTTCATCATGGATGTGTCTTATTTCTCCATTGATTTTGAAGGACAATTTTTCAGGGTACATCAGTCTAGGTTGGAAATCATTTTCCTTTAGGATCTAAAATACTTCACTCCATGCTCTTCTTGACTTTATTGTTTGTGCTGAGAAGTCTGCTGTGATTCTGATAGGTTTTCCTTTATAGGTAATCTGTCTTTTCTCTCTGACAGCTTTTAATATTCTATTCTTTTGTTTGATTTCTGGGATGGCGATTATTATATGTCTGGGTGTATTTTTATTTTGATTATGGTTATTTGGAGTTCTACATGCTTCATTGATCTTGATATCAGTTTCCAATCTCGTGTTTGGGAAATTTTCAGCTATTACTTCTCTAAATATCCTCTTGACATCCTTTATGTTATCCCCTTCTTTTCCATTTATCCCTATCAGCCTTATGTTGCTCCTCTTTGTGTCATCTTGCAGGTGTTCAATTGTTATTTCCTGATTTCTTGTTATTTTTAAAAGATCTTTCATTTCCTGTTCACTGGCTGCAATCTTGTCTTCGAGGTCTGAAATTCTGTCTTCACATTCATTGAAGCAGTTTATACAACTTTCAATTGAGTTTTTGATTTCCTGTATATCTCTTTGTATCTGCTTTATATATTTTGTTTGTTTCTTATATTGTTCATCCAGCGATTCTATCTTTTGTTTAGTTCCTCCAATTTTTTAACTGTTTCTTCTTTAGATATGTTCAGCATGTCCTTCATTTCTTTTATCATTTCTTCTTCTACTGGAGAGATTATTTCTAGAGATACCAGAGAGATTATTTTCCTTTAAGGCTTCCCAGAGTTGCTTCTTTATTTTAGGTATGTGGCATGTATTTTCTTCTATGTACATGGCTCCTAGGCTTTCTTGGGATGGGCTGGATGCTTGAGATTGCATTTTGGTCTTTCATTTTGTCATTTTCCTATATTTTTGAGCTTCAAGTGTTGTTCCAAGTGAGGGAGAGATGTCCGCCAGGCTGGGACAGGGTGCAGCAGCTCAGCCTGACTCACTGTTCCTGGCAGGAAGCTGTGGCCTGGCCCCCAGGTGAGGGAGAGAGGTCCACCAGGGTGGGACGGGGTTCCACCTGACTCCTATAATAAGGCTTTCACTCAGATCTCTGAAGGCCTGGGAGGCCAGGCAGCATGTCCCTCACAAGGCAGTATGTGAAGTTGTGAGTGTGAAATCAAAGGTGCAGTTTAGACCCCAGAAGTTTTGAAAAGCCAAGAATGTGAATTGTCTGATGAAAACTTTAAGGGGTAAGCACAGCCAGTCCAAGATGGGAAGCTGTGGAAGCTACAACCGCCAGCAGTTCCATGGGAGCAAACTCAGTCAAGCACTTTGGAGCCACAACATACCTGGATTGGGAACTATTTGTGACATGGAACTACTGAATACATTTTGCCCTGCTGGATTTTGGTCTTGCTTTGGTCTCATTCCTTTCTATCTACCTCTCTGTACCTTTTTGAATGGAAATGTCTATATTGTGCTCTGAAAGATGTACTGAACAGCTCTCCTTGAATGCAAAACTGTTTCTTTAAGCATTAGTTAACCAAGCCCTATTTCTATGCCCTGATAATATATACAGAACTGCGTGTGCTATTGAACTGTTCCTTTACTTGGTTCTAAGCAATCTAAATAAGGCTAGCTGAAGTACTGATGTGTAATCCTTGAAGTCAGTCAGTGGTTTCCTGTTTTCTCACATTTTGTTCCTTACAAATGGTTGAGCACAGCAAGATGGCAGAAATACATAGCTCCAAAAATATCAACTGAGCTTGAGGTTCAAGATGAGAGGCTATGATTTCCCAGGACATAAACATTTACATATCAAAAACTGAAGAAATAGCCTCCTAAATAATTCAAATGCTGCATATTGTAGAGGTGCTTTGTCTCCACTGGCCTAGTTCAGCTCACATCACTCATGTAATTCCTGCCATACTCAGTGTCACTCATTGTTGAGCTACTCTCTTCATGAGTTAATACATGCTGGATGATGCCTTGAATCAAGGCCTTTGTCTCATGAATCCTCATGTGGAATGAACTCAAGACCCGTTGGCTGTCCATAACAGTGAATATGTCTTTGTGTCATTATTCACACCATCAGGCACACAGAAGTTGGTAGATTGGAATTAACTCCGTGGGATTTCAATAATGTTTCAATGGGATTCAATTATAAGCTTCCTAGACCACAAGGAGGATGGAAAAAGGGGTTAAAATATTTGGATAACAATATTATAAAGGATTACAGTATGTGACATTATAAAGGATTACAGTATATGACATTGTATGTTGGAAGTGGTTAACTTTATTTGCATTTGTACAAAGGCTCACACATAAGAGCCTTAAATCTCAGAGGAGACTTTGAGCTTTAACTTTTTGACAGTGCTGTAACTTAGGACTCTGGCAACTTAATTTTCTTTTTTTTTTTCATAAAGTGATGTGCATGAGTCTCTGGGGGTGGCACAGGTAGAATACTATGGTTTGTATCTATATATTCTCCCTGCAAGCCTCATGAGGTCATAGGTAGGGTTTATCAAAAGTGGTTGGATCTATGTTGTGTGCTGCTGAGATCAAAGATATTGTGCTGTGATTAATTTGCATTGCAATGCTAGGACTAAGCATGTCAGGACTATCCCCCTAAGGGTAGGTATCCTGTATAAAATATGAGAAGCAGAAAGAGGGCTTCAATTGTCACTGCTCATTGCTTGTTGCTTGATACATGCTTCTTTTGCTCCGTCTTCTTGAAATGATGCCGCTCTGCCTTTTATGATGCCACTCTGACACACCACCTTTGGTGTGGAACAAGTGAATTAGGAAATAAAACCTCTAAAAACTGGAGTCAAAATACACATTTCCTCCTTTAACTTTGTGGGTCAGGCACTTTGTCTCAGCAACAGCAAAGTCACTAAGAAATCCTCTCTCGAGTAAGAGGTGGAAATTATTTTCTCATTCTTTACGCTGTCTCTTCATTCTCCTAAGTGATTTATTTGCCATTCAGAAGCTTTCTAATTTGATGTAATTCTGTGTGATAATTCTTGCAATTATTTCTTTTTCAATTGAGGTTCTGCTTTTTAAAAAAAAAACCTTTCCTACATTTATGATTTCAAGTGTTTTATGTATTTTTGTCTTCCAATAGGTTTAGTGTCTCTGTTTTAATATTTAGATCATTGATTCATTTTGAGTTTAGTTTAGTACATTGGATAGATATGGGTCTTGTTTTAATGTTATGGAAATAGACATCCAGTTTTCTAGCACCATTTATTGAACAGGCTATCTTTCTTCCAATGTATGTTTTTAGCCCCTTTGTGAAAGATGAAATGACTGAATGTATCTGACATTGTTTCTGCATCTATTTTGTTTCATTCATAAACGTCAGTTTTTTCTAGTACCATGTCATTTTTATCATTGTTGCTTTGTATTATACTATAAAGCCTGATATTTTGATGTCTCCTGCTCTGATGTTTTCCAAGATTGCTTTTGCTATCCTTGATCTCATTTGGTTTCATATGTATTTTAAGATTTTTTTCCAAATATGTGAAGTATGCTGCTGGTATTTTGATTGGGACTGCATTGAATCTGAAAAATAAATTTGGGATAATTACCATTTTGCCTTGTTGATTGTATTTACCTTCACACAGGAAACATCTTTCCATTTTCTGATATCCTATTTAATCTCTTTTTCTCAGAGTTCTGCATTTTTCTGTACAGATTAACTTCCTTGATTAACTTAATTCTTAGGTATTTAATTTTTCTTGATGCCACCACAAATGATACTATATTCATAAGTTATTTCTTCTTGAATTAATTATTGATGTTTTTCTATACATAACAAATGTGATATCTTCTTGGCAAAGAGGAAAACAGGTTCTTTCCTAGGCTTTTTTATTTTTGTATTAGAAGATAAGTGTACCATAAAGAGTTTCAGAGGGGGAATGTTTTGTTATGCATTGCTATCCTGTTTTTCTCTTTTAACAGTGGGACCAAGGATTCATTTTGGAGTACTCAAATATCAATTCATACTATCAGAACTCCTATCTATGAGAGAATATACTACCATAGATTAAAAAAAAAACTCTCAAAAGTGTTTGGAAACGACAATTTTATGGATCTTCAAATAAAGGAGAGATGAATCTTCAACTTGTTTTCTCACAGAAAACAAAATATAATAAAGAGTAAAAGTAACTTTGCAAAGTAGAGAGTTCTTTCAGTCATGGTGGTAGGGAATTACAAGATCAATATATATATATATATATATATATATATATGAATATGCTAAAACAGAGAATAGAGGAAGAATTATAGAGATGTAAAAAGCCATGCCACAAAAATATTTCTTTGGATATATTTTCTAGCAGTAAGATCAGTAAGGTAAAAGGGGAGGAGATATTCTTAAAGATTTATTTTCTTTCCAACTATCCAATTCTCATATAATGAAAGTCATTTGATAGCAATTGATTCTTTGTTTCTTTTTATTCTTTAGGGATGCATTGACTCACCAATGTACAAGTCATACTGACACTGCAAATAGACTGTAAAGTGACTTATTTTAAGCGCATACCACTCTTCTATGCTGTATGCAGAGAACAGGAATGACAGCATTATCCAGTCACAGAAATTATATTAGAATTAACTGGCAATTATTGTAATGTGCACAGCAGCTTTCACTTATTCTAACATGGAACCATTTGACTAGTTGGCTTCACTTTAAGAAGCAATCACAATTATAGAAATAGAAGTGAAAATTCCCCCAACAAACTGCATTAAGCACAAAGCTTCTCAAGTGCTCCCTGCCCACAGCAAATGTAGGTAAACAAACTCATTCTAAACCAGACATGGTTGCTCATGGATTAATTTTAGCATTATGAGAGGTTGAGGTAGCAGAATCACAAGTTTGAGACCATCCTGGGCAACACAGATCCTGTTCCCAAAATTAAAAAGGACCAGGGATCTGGGAATGTGACTCAGTGCTGCCTGTGTTCAATCTTCAGGGCCAAAGGTGTAAAGGGAACATGTTTAAGTGCACATAGAGAAACTTGTAGTACTTTCTGCTTATCTCTTGGTCTTAAACATCTTTTCTGTGCCTCAGAATTTTGTTTTGAAGAAGAATAAGAAATTTCCTTACTAAAACATCCACTGTTATGAAATAAAAAAAGGTGCAAGAAAGGAATTTGCTTTATCATTTAAAAAGTAGCCTATAAGACTAACAGTTCAAAGAAAAGCTGTTCTGGCTTATTGAGCCCTGATTGTCAACATTTTATGCTGTAGACCACTAACTTCTTGAAATGATCTCGTCTTAACTTTTCTACTGTAAAATGATTTCCCACCTACATCTCTGACTTCTTTTCTCCTTCTTTTTTATTTACAGTTTTATTTTATACTTAGCTAGTTTTTAAGGCCTTTTCTCAAACCGTAATCTTGCTTTTTCAATTTCTTTACATAAGAAATCTCGTGGATTACTCAAAATAGTTTCTCTACCATAATTTGTTTCACTGGTTTCAGGCTCTTAGAGTTAATTGCCTGTTGATATATCTTCTTATACCAAAGGCACGTTGAACTCTCCATGTTCAAATTTAAAATCATATTTTACCTCTGCATGGTGATGATCATATCATGATCTCTAATGATTGTGCCAACTTCCTTTCTGGTCGGAAAGTCTAAATTGTCGTTCATATTTTATTATTTCTTTCCTTTTCTTTTTCTTTCTATATACAATCCACCATTAGCTCTCAATTTCTGTTTCAAGGTATCTCTCAGTGCTATTTCTTCTTGGCTATGTTGCCATTAGACTTTTGTAGCCTACTATCTCTCACTTAGAATACTTTTTAAAAAAAATTTATTTAAAAGGAAAAAGAGAAAAAACAAAACAAAACAAAACAAAGCAGTGTAAGGGTACAAGTAATACAGAACTACAAAAAAAAAACAGTAAGAAACCACCAGTTAATGGATTACATATTATCATCTTAGAGATAGTTGTTCAAATCACAGTATCAATGCATACAAAGTGGACATTCAAACAGTGAGACTGCAAACAGTTGTGTTCAGTGATCCAACCAAAAACATTAATATGGTCAGGTATTTAGCACCCCTAAACACTCTTGCTGTTGTATCTTTTAGGGCATTTTTTCCTTCTCTTTTTTACAACAAAATTTACACATTTTGGGTTTTAATACTCCTTAGTTCTTATTACTTTTTTGGGGGGAGAATAAAGTCAAATATGGCAAAACAAAGCTGTCAGTCAAAACCAAGGATAGACATAGCACATGATGTAAAAACAGAGTACAAAGTTCCATCTCACTCCTGAAAGAATGGCCAGGATCAAGAAAACCAACAACTGGTGGAGTGGAAAATGGCGGCTTGCTAGGGGATTGGGTGGAGAGTCTCTCCGGAGAAATCATATTAGAAGCTAGAATATGACATCATGGAGAGGGCCAGACAAATGGATAACGATTCTTATTAACCAAGACAGCACAGCTGGAGGATTTAAAGTTGTGCTGAGACTGTGAAAGCTGATAATGGGAGGCTGCAAATCCCGCACCTTTAAATCAACAAACTGACCTGTGGACCCAACAGGAAAAGCTGTGTTGACTATTGGTGACTGCTGGAAACTGAGACCTGGGACCCTGAGAAGCAGCCAGGACTGCCCTGCTGCACCAGAGGAGATTGTGAAAGGCTCTGGAGCTCCGAAGCCAAACGCTGTGCAGTTTTCTGACCATTCCGCACTGTGCCGGGAGCGCGGGGAGGGCGGGTGGCGTGGTGTGCAGTGGACCCAGGAGGAGGACCTGCGCCGAACTCTGGTGAGAACTGGGGACCCCGCAGCTGCTGGGGTTGGCCAGAGAACATCTTGGAACTGGGCAGTGCCCGCCACCACGGGGACATCAATAACACAGAGAGTCTGGCGGCAGACATCTTAGAGCTGGGCAGAGCCTACAGCTCGGTGACATCACCGAGTCCCCCTGTGGGGAGGTCTGGTGGAAGACATCTTGAAATTGGGCAAAGCCTGATGCCGAGCTGGCTTCAGCATCATACTGAGAACTAGTGGAAGACATCTTGGATTTGGGCAGATCTGCTGTTCTGGTGCTCCTGTCAGAGAGAGGTCTACAAGAGAACATCTGGGATTTAGGCAGAACCATGTGCCATAGTGACATTAGTCAGCTGATTCTGGTACAGAGAGAACTGGCAGGAGCTACTGGGGCTAAACCAAGCCTCTGCTTGGGGCCCAATAAGCAGACACAAAACAGTCACAACTCAGTGATATCCAGAAAGTACAGCCTAATTTACGGATTGACTGGCACAGAGGCTGGAGGATAGCCTGTACCGCCCCTGCATCCCAGCCTACCCCAGATCACAGCAAATTGGGGAGGACAGCAAAAACTCAAGTCAGCATGCTTCTGAAAGGCCCTAAGCAATTCAGAGAGGGCCAGAGACCCCCAGGACACTCCAGTCTGAAAGAAACCAGAAACATGACAAGAGATAAAAATTTAAAAAAATCTCCAGCTGCCCAACATGAGAAAATAAGCCCAGGAAAAGTAAACACTGAAGAGAACAAGCACAGTAACCATCCATTACTCAGCACAGCATCAGCTGAAATTAAAAAATACCTTCATGATCTCATACATGAATTTAAAGCTGTACTCCTGATCCAAGTGAGGCAAGATATAAAGAGATTAATTAAATGACAAGCCCCGCCCAAGAGAACACAGATGGAAGAACTGAGGAAATCAGAAAAGAAAGAGAAACTTCTGAAGAAGAATTTAAACATAATTTAGAATACATGAAACGATCCAAAGAGATTACCAGGAAACTAAAAACTCCATTGAACACTGGCAAAATGCCTTGACAGAAACTAAAGACAGCCTTCTGAAACTTGAGGAGAGATTTATGGCATATGATTGTGAAAGAAAAAGCCACTTAAAAATAACAAGGAACCAGAAAGAAACAATTCAAAAACTAGAAGATGACAAAAAGATACATAAGTTAAGAATAATGAATGTGAGTGAGGAAGCAGGAGCAACCAAAAATGAAATACAAAGAATATTTACAGATATATTAAAGCAAAATTTCCCATGTATAGCAAAAAGAAATGATATCCAGATAAAAGAGGCATACAGAACACCAGCTACCTACAACCAAAACAGACCTACGCCTAGACATATAATAATCAAGATTCCAGAAATCCACCAAAAGAACAGAATATTAAAAGCAGCCAGAGAAAAGATGCAGATTACCTACAATGGGAAAATTATCAAAATAACAACAGACTTATCAACACAAACTCTTAAGTCAAGAAGGGAGTGGGGAGAAATATTCCAAGTCCTGAAAGAAAATAATATGCAACCAAAGCTCATATACCCATCAGAACTCTCTCTCAAAATTAATGGAGAAATAAGATGCATCCAGGACGAGAAGGAACTGTGGGAGTTCGTGGCCACCAATCCAACCCTACTGCTGAAGGACAGTACAGAGAAAGAGAGGAAGGGATACCAGGATTCCAGCAACAGTGGCAGAGAGGCCTCAATGAACGGGGCAGACAGTGGAATGAGGGAATAAGGTGGACAAATTATAACAGAAAAGTGGAGTAGCAGACATGACGCAGAGACGGTAAGCTATAGTCTTTAGTATAGACAGCTCTGAAACACTATTAAAAAAGGCAGAGGTCATTGTTAATGGTGTATAAGGATTTAAAAGACACAGTAGTCTTATCGCCATATTTAGTTTGAATTTAATTTGTTCTGGTCTGTCCACTCATGTCAGATTTGAGGGCACAGACATCTTGACCCAAAAATAGCAGGTTATACCATGGTAACTATCCTTACTTTCCTATTAACTTAAACTGAAATCCTGTATTACTTACATTGTCTTACTATGACTGATCTTAATTGAATCTGAATCATAAGACTATGGGTTGGCCTTGGCTGATTTTATTTGAATATGGTATGCTTGTTAGTATCAACCCTAAAAGTAGAGGCAACTACTCTGAAGATGACAAGATGTAAAGGATATCCATACTGGTATTAACTGGTGACGGCTCTCAAATCCCACAATGCTGTCAAAGTTAAGTTTTTATGAAAATAGATGATATTATGTTTAACTGTGATAAGATGGTGTTGTGGACAGGTCTGTTGAGGATGACAGGAGAGAACATGGTGGCTGTGGAGGATCATCTATATTGTGGTCTTATATGTCTTATCTATTGCATGTTTTTCTAGGAAATTGTTTTGCTGTCTTGCTACGACTTGGTTTTCCCTATAATACAGAGAGGATAGATATATATGTAGAAATTCACACATGGGTTTTTAAAAAGTTATTTACGTGAACAGATTATATAATGCAAGATGTAATGAACAGATACTCTGAGGAAGAGACACTAAGATACCCGAGGCTAATTTTGTAGCTTTATGATATAAATTCTAGCAACACTATTGTTCTCTGATTAGCATGACATTGGACTGGTTTCTTGAGTTCAATTTCAGCATATGTAGAGATGGGGACAGCTATCACAAAGAGAATGAGTGATGCGATGGTGGTTATTGTTGTCTTCCCTAATTTGGAACTTGAGGACCTAAAAAGCCTTCATCATCCTGTAATGATTTGATTAGTTCTATAATATGCAATAAGTATATAAAGTGGGTGAAGATGGGGACAACTATTTGTAAGAAACTAGGAACAGTTAGATAGACAGTGAAGATCTCCAGTCGACTTGCTTGAAAATCTGTATTTCTTTAAATTGTTTTTTTAACTGTTTTGTTCTGTTTTGATATGTTTAATCTTACCCTCTTTGAGATGTAAAACAAATGTGTAGGACTGATAACCATATTACTGAGCTTTTGTTTGATCATAGAGCAGAACGGTTTGCAGTGTCACTTTTTGAATGTCATTCTAAATACTTTAATTCTATAACCTGAACAGCTATTTCTAAGATGACAATGTAATTTTGTATTATTTCTACCCTTTTTTTATCTCCATGTATTTTTTTTTTGTTTCCTTTTCTTTAAATAAAAAAAAATAGAAAACCAACAACAACAAGTGCTGGAGAGGCTGTGGGGAAAAAGGAACTCTCCTACACTGTTGGTGGGAGTGTAGTATGGTACAACCTTTGTGGAGGTCAGTCTGGAGATTTCTCAAAAAGCTGGGATTGGAAGTCCCATTTATTCCAGCTATTCCACTTCTAGGCATATTCCCAGAAGAACTGAAAGCACCATACCACAATGATATATGTGCACCTATGTTTATAGCAGCACAATTTGTAATCACCAGATCTTAGAAACAACCCAAGTGTCCATCAACTGAGGAGTGGATAAAAAAGTTGTGGTATTTCTATACAATGGAGTATTACTCAGCTATAAAGAAGGATCACATTGAGATATTTATCAATAAATGGGTGCAGCTTGAGACCATACTCATAAGTGAAATAAATCAATGTCCATGTGTGAATACCGAATAGTTTCCCTAGTGTAAATAATGATTCAAATATATAAAAATATGTGGTAATCATAATTCCCCATTATGTGGCCTTGAAGCCTTATAAACTTTTCACTTATTAATTGGAAAGGCTTTATTCTGGGCTTCTTGATATGGAAATATTTGAAGCTATAGTATATGAAGTTTTATTCAAATATTTCAAGGAAAAAGACAGACACTATGGTAACTACTATTAAGTCAGGTTATTTGGTGGTGAAACACTAGGTTGCTGAAACAGTCATGCTTTGACCTGTATTGTTATATTGTTATGTCCTCTTTTATCTCAATCTCTCCCTTATTCATTAAAAAATTATTTAGTTATTTTTTATGTTTTTTTTAATTAAGGGGAAAAATTAAAAACATTAGCAGGATATATAATAGTAACTTTTTAAATTTCCTATTAACTTGTTTTGAAGTGCTGTAATCACTTAGAATACTTAAAAACCCTTTAAATCATCTGTCTGCATCTATCTTTGCATCACTTAACTTTTTGCCATTGTCAGCCTTATTTATTTATTTATTTATCTTTTTGAAACAGAGTCATACTATGGAGTTCAGGCTGGCCTTGGGCTCACTTTGTAGCCCAGGCTTTTCTCAAACTTGCAAATGACTCTCCTGCCTGTCTCCCAAATTCTGGGATTGCAGGAGTGCACCACCATGCCAGGCTATGTCAGCCATTTAAAAATGAAGTTATCAACACATGATTCTCTTTTCTGCTCATATTAAAGGATTTCAAGTCTTAAGGTGACTCACAAAGTTTTGACTGATTTGTCTCACAAATCCCTCCAGTTGTATCTCATTCTACTTTCCTTGTTTGAATTCCATCTGCACTAGCCTTCTTTTAATCACTGTTCTCTTAAACAAATTTCTGCAATATGGAAATTGTGCACACTCTTTTCTTGGAACAAAATGCACTTTGTTACCCCCATTTCCTGTGTAAACTTGCACTTATCATTCAGATCATAACATATTTTGCTTTAAAAATGCACTTATGACTCTTAAGCTTGACCATTTCTGTATATTTTATATTCCAATATTCCAGTGTGCCTTTCTTTATTATGGTTGTCACAATTATTAATACTACACTTTTTTTTTTGTCTTTTTCGTTTTTATCGGTACCAGGGATCGAACTCACGACTGCCTGCTTGCAAGGCAGGTGCTTATGCCGCTGAGCTAAATCCCCAGCCCCTAATACTACACTTTTAATGTGAGTTACGATCAATACAGACTGAATGCTTAAATTTCATTTGATTTTATTATAAAGAGAAAAACAATAAAAACAATGACACAATATTTCAAGACAAGATAAAGATGTAAGAATGATTAATAGAATGTGTATTGTTCTCTTCAAAATAGTTGCTTATATTATAAGATACAGACATGAAAAACTCTAAACAATATGAGTATAAAAATTTCTTTTCATTGAACAATTAAAATTAGTAATATAACTGTTTTATCATATATACATATATGTGGTATACATAAAAAAATATGCACTTTTTTTTGCTCATGAGAATTACTATTAGAGGTTCCATTCAACCCAAGATATTCCTCTACAGGTAACTTTCCAGAAGAATTAAAAACATCATAACACAGCAATGCAAGCGAAATCTTGGAAACACCTAAATTAAAAACAAATTTGTTATACTAAAAGGTATATTGGTGGTGTGAGCAGAAGGCGTGCACAGTGAACTGCACCTAGTTATTGACTTTGAACTCCAGCTTGGCACTTTGTTTGGAACCTAGTAGGGCCCCTCCCTGCATCCTCAAACTGCTGAGATCCTTTTGTAGGTCACTCAGGTCCTTGTCGGGCCCTCCCAGCAAGCCAAAGTGGCAGGAGAAACTCCTGAACTGAATGGTGTGAATGGAAAGCCTGAACAACAAACTCCACCTAGACATGCAATATTGGAACCTTTCTTATCACCTGGTAGGTGCCTACCCAGCATTCCCAAACATCCAGGGAGCACTGATAGGTTTCTCAGGTCCCGGTAGGAACTTCAATTGGCAGGGAAACCTCCACTGAGTGGTGTGAGCTGAAGACCTGCACAGCAAACCACACCTAGCTGGGCAACCTAGGTGTCTCACTTAAAACCTGCTAAGGCCCAATCCAGAGGCCCCAATCACCTCGGAAGCTTTGATATGCCATGTGCCATGAGCTGAAGCCTTGAAGGCATATTCATCTAGCTGTTCAACATTGGTACACCACTCAGAACCTGGTAGAGTCCTGTTCAGCAAACTCTAGCAACAAGGAAACTTTGGAGTGACATGCAGGGTGTGCTAAGAGCCCACCCAGCATATTCTTCCCATTTGAGGAGTTTTCAAGTGTCACTAGGGTCCTGATAAAGCCTGGCTAATGACCCCCACTCAACTTGGGAAACTACCTGTAATATGGACAGACATCTTCAACACAGGAAGCATCTGAGACATTGCATTCAGCTTCCCTAGGGGAATACAGGAAAATGACAAAACAAAGGAGCAAAATGCAATCTCAAACCTCCAGCCCATCCAAATAAGGCTAAGAAAAATGGATGTAGAAAAATGTGTCAACCATAACCTGAAACTCTTGAAATGATAGAAATGGAAATAAAGAACTACATGAAGCTGTAAAGTAACCCAGATCGGAAATAATCTCCCAGGTAAAAGAAGAAATAATAAATGCTAACCATTAATGTAAATGGCAATAATTTACTATTTAAAAGAAACAGACTCACAGAATGAATCAAAAGACATCATTAAACCATGTGCTATGTACAAGAAGCCCTTCTAACCAAAAAGAAATTCAAAGACTGAATGTCAAAGGACGGAAAATAATACTTCATGCAATAGAAACCCCCCAAAAGCAGGGTTAGCTGTTCTATTTGCAGACAATGTGAACTTCAAAACAATAATGTTCAAAAGAGACAAGTTCAGTACACCTTAGTTAAGGGAAAACTTCAAGAGGAAGCGATAACAATCCTAAATATATATACCCCAAGTATGGGAGCACCCAGCTTTATGAAACAAATCATAATAGAAAGGAAAAACCAAATAAGTAATAACACAATTATAACAAGAGACCTTAACACTCCCTTGACACAGACAGATCAACTAGAGAGAAAATTAACAAAGAAATAGCAGAACTGAATCACACTGGTGAAAAAAATAGACGTATTACATGTGTACAGAATGATCCATCCAACAATACCAGAATATACATTCTTCTTACCTGCACAAGGGACAGTATCTAAAATAGATCATATAGTACCCAACAGAACATGCTTAAATAAATGTGAAAGAACTGGAATTATCTCATGCTTAATATTTGATTATAGTGACTTGACACTAGAAATTAATGGCAAAAGAAACTGCAAAACCTCCATAAACACAGGGAGGTTAAATAGTCACTCCTTAACAATCAGTGGGCCACAGAGGATATTAAAGATGATAATAAACAATTTCAACAAATGAAAATTCCGATGCAACTTAGCAGAATCTGGAGGATGCAATGAAAGCAACCCTCAGAGGAAAATTTATTGTGGTGAATTCCCAAATCAGAAGAGCAGAATGTACACAAAAAAACAGCCTGATGCTACACTTCATACATGTAGAAAAAAAGAGTAATTCTAGCCAAAAGCCAAAAGAAGAGAGGAAATTATAAATATCAGAGCATAAATCAATCAGTAGAGACTAAGAAAACAGTTCAAAGATTTAATGTATCAAAGAGTTGTTCTTAGAAAAAACAAATAGAATTTATAAGCCACAAACCAACCTTATTTTTTTTGTCTTTTTCATTTTTATCGGTACCAGGGATTGAGGGCAGGTGCTTATGCCACTGAGCTAAACCCCCAGCCCCAACCTTATTTTTTAAAAAAGAAAGAGAAAACTCAAATTCATGCAATACAGAATGAAAAGAGTGAGATCACTACAGATCTTGTGGAAATACAGATCATTAATATTTACTTCAAAAACCTTTACTCCAATAGGTTTAATAATACAGAAGAAACACACAGATTACTAAACACATGTGAATTATCAGAGGTGGATCAAGAAGATGTAAAACTGCTGAACAACCCAATTTCAATTAATGAAATTGAAAAGGTAATTAGAATCTTACCAACAAAGAAAAGCCCAGCTCCTGATGGAATCAGTGCAGAATTCTAGAAGAATTTTAAGATTTAATTCCAAAACTCTTCATTGAAATTTAAAGAGAAACAATTGTTCCTAACTCATTCCTGCAAGCAAGCATCACCTTAATACCAAAATCAGAGAAAAACCCAACCAAAAAAGAGAATTACAGGCCAATCTCTCTAATGAACATTGATGCAAAAATAATCAATAAAATACTGGAAAAGGGAATGAAACAAGTTATCAGAAAGATTATACACCAAGATCAAAAGGGAGTCATCCCAGGAATGCAGTGATGGTTCAACATATGCAAACCAATAAATATAATACATAAAGTCAATACAGCCAAAGATAAGTATCAAATGAACATTTCAATAGATGCAGAAAAAATCTTTTGATAAAGTCCAACACTCATTCATGATAAGATTCTTACGGAAATCAGAATAGATGGTCTTTATCTCAATCTGGTAGAAGCCATCAATGAAAGACCCACATCCAGCATCATATTAAATGTCAAAACTGAAAACTTGCATTCTAAAATCAGGAACAAGACAAGGGTGTCCATTATCACCATTCCTATTCAATACAGTGCTGGAAATATTAGCCAAAGAAATTCAACAAGGGAGAGAAATAAAAGGAATAAGTTTAAGAAAGAAAGAATCTAAATTATCACTATTTGCAAATGACATGATACTCTACATAGAATACTCCCAAAAACTCCATTGAAAGACTTCTAGATTTAATAATCAAATACAGTAATATAGGTGGATACAAAGTCAATACTCAAAAATCAATAGCATTACTGTACACAAATAACAAAATTCACTAAGAGACACATAAGAAAAATCACCCTTCACAGTAGTATCAAAAAAACAAAATACTTAAGAATCAATCTAACAAAAGAAGTAAAAGATCTATTCAGTGAAAATTACAGCACTCTGGAAAAAACAATCAGAGGATCTCAGAAATTGGAAAGACAATCCTAGTTCTTGGATGGGAAGAACAAATGTGAAAGTAGCCATTCTCCCAAAATTGTTATACATATTAATGCAAATTCAAGCAAAAATTTCATTAACATATCTCACAGATCTAGTGAAATCATTTGTAAAATTCATTTGGAACCAGAAGAGACCTAGAATAGGAAAGGCAATTCTGGGCAACAAAAACAAGGCAGAAGGCATCACAATCACAGTACTATAAAAGTACTGTGATAAAAGCCACATAATACTGCTAAAAAAAAAAAAACAGATCTAAAGAACAATGGATTGTATTCGAAGAAACAGCCGCAACTACAAATATACTTGGCCACCTTATCATTGAAAAAGGGACCAAATATGTTTACTGGCAGAAAGATAGCCTCTTTAATAAATGAAGCGGGAACACTGGATTTCCATGTGCCAAAAATTGAAACCAGACACATGCGCTAATCAAAAATAAAAATTGATCAAGATCTAAACTTTAAATGAGAAACAGTAAATCTGCTGGAAGACAAAGTAGGTAGAAACCATGAAGACATAGGGGTAGGCACAGAATTCATGAATAAAAACAAACTGCATAGGAAATACTTCCCAGAATCAACAACTGGTATCACATTTTATGTTATTTTATTTTAAAAAGATTAATATTTAAGAGGACATAACAAAACAGATCAGAACAGAACAATTTAAGCAACATACTGTTTCACCTCAAGACAATACAACATAACAGTAGCTACCATAATGACCATAATTTCTCTTTCCTTGAAATATTTGAGTATACCTTCATACACTACAGTATCAAACATAACAAAATAGTATAAAACCATTCAAGAGAATGAAAGTATTACAGAGCATTCAGAACCAAATAAAAGAAAATGACCAATGGCTACTATATTATCTCAAAAGATTTTGTTTATACTATCACATAATAAAATCCAATAAGGTACAACACGATAGATCTGATGGAGATACAAGCAAACAAGCATGGTAGGACTTCAAAACAAGATGACATTCAATCAGCAATGGCTATTAGAATGTCTTGTTTGCTTCAAAATAGCTGTTAAAACCATCACAGACAATATAATCAAACAACCCAGGATAAAATCATTCCAACTAATGAATAAAAACATTAAAAAGCATCAAAGCAATGTAATGGGAAATCATGATTACCATATACTTTTATGCATTCTTACCATTTCCTACACTAGAGAGACTATACGGTATTTATGCATGTGAGTTTGATTTATTTTGCTTATAAATGTGGTCCCAAGTGGCATCCATTTATTTATAAATATCTCAATGTGATCATTCTTTATAGCTGAGTAGTGCTCCATTGCATAAAAATACCACAACTTTTTTTATCCATTCCTCAGTTGATGGACACTTAGGTTGTTTCCAAGATCTGGCTATTACAAATTGTGCTGCTAAAAACATGGGTTCTCAAATATCACTGTGGTATGATGTTTTCAGTTCTTCTGGGCATATGCCTAGAAGTAGAATAGCTGGAACAAATGGGACTTCCAATCCCAGCTTGTTGAGAAATCTCCAGACTGACCACAATGGTTGCACCAGTCTACACTCCCACCAACAGTGCAGCAGAGTTCCTTTTTCCCCACAGCCTTGCCAGCATTTGTTGTTGGTAGTTTTCTTGATCCTGGTCATTCTTTCTGGAGTGAGATGGAATCTCAGTGTGGTTTTAATTTGCATTTCTCTAATGAGTAATGATGATGAACATTTTTTTCATGTATTTATTTGCCATTTGTATTTCTTCATCAGAGAAGTGTGTATTCATCTCAAATGCTTATTTTTGGATTGGATCTTGGAATATTGGGGATTTGATTTTTTAAAATTCTTTATATGTTTTAGACAGAAGTCCTTTGTCTGCAGGACAGTTCACTAAGATTGTTTCCCAGTTCATAGTTTTTCTTTTCACTATTCTAGAGATTTCTTTTGATGTGCAGAAACTTTTTAATAAGACATAATCCCAGTTGTTGATTCTGGAAAGTATTTCCCATGTGGTTTGAGTCCTGTTCATAAATTCTATACGTAACCCTATGTCTTCAAGTTTTTTACCCAATTTGTCTTCCAATAGATTTAGCGTTTCTGTTTTAAAATTCAGGGCTTTGATCCATTTAGATTTTGATTTAGTACATGGTGATAGGCATGGGTCTAGCTTTAGTTTTTGGCATATGGAAAGCCAGTTTTTACACCATTTATTAAAGAGACAGTTGCTCCTCCAGTGAACATGTTTGGTCCCTTTATCAAAGATAAGGTGGTTGAGTGTGTTGATAGTTGTAGTTGAATCTTGTAATCTATTCCATTGATCCTCAGATCTGTTTTTATTCCAGTACCATGTTGATTTTACTACAGTTGCTTTGTAGTACAACTTCAAGTCAGGGATTGTGATACCTCCTACCCTGCCTTTGCTGTTTAGAATTGTCTTTACTATTCTAGGTCTCTTCTGGTTCCAGATGAATTTTAGGAGTGGTTTCTCTAAATCTATGAGATATGTTGATGGTATTTTCATTGAGATTGCATTGAAACTTTGTGCAGTGAATCTTTGTAACAATTTTGGGAGAATGGCCATTTTCACAATATTTATTCTTCCTATTCAAGAGGAAGAGATGTCTTTCTATTTTCTGAAATTCTCTATGATTTCTTTTTCAGCTTATTATAATTTTCCCTGTACAGATATTATACTTCTGTGAGATTAATTCCTAAGTATTTCATTTTTTTGAATAATATTGTGAAGTGTGTGGCTTCTCTTATTTTTGTCTCTGTGATTTTGTTACTAGTGTATAGAAATGATAATGATTTTTGAGTATTGATTTTGTATCCAGCTACATTTCTGAATTGATTTATTATATCTAAGAGTCTTTCAATGGAGTTTTTTGGGTCTTCAATGTAAAGTATCATGTCATCTAAAAGTAATGATAATTTAACTCTCTTTTTCTATCTTTATCCCTTTTATTTCACTCTCTTGTCTAATTTCTCTGGCTAGTATTTCCAGTCCCATGTTGAATAGGGGAAGTGATAGGGACATCCTTGTATTATGTCTGATTTTAAGGTAAAGACCTTCAGTTTTTGGCCATTTAATATGATGCTGGCTGTTGGTTTGTCATAGATGTCCTTTATCATATTGAGGAAAAGACCATCTATTCCAGTTATCATGAATGAATGTTGGACCTTATCAAAAACTTTTTCTGCATCTATAGAAATGATCAGGTGATTCTTACTTTTGGCTTTATTGATATGGTGGATTACATTTATTGATTTACATATGTTCAACCATTCCTAAATTCCTGGGATGAATCCTACTTAGTCATGGTGTACCATCTTCTTGATTATTTGCTGCATTCTGTTTGCCAATATTTTATTGAGGATTTTTGCATCTGTGTTCGTTAGGGAGATTGGCCTGTAGTTCTCTTTTTTAGGTGTGGCTTTCTCAGGTTTTTGTACTAGAGTAGTATTTGCTTTGAGGAATGACTTATGAAGGATTGCTTCCCTTTCAATTTCATTGAAGAGTTTGAGGAGTGTTGGCAGTAAGTCTTCCTTGTATTACTTGTAGAATTTCACAGTGAATTCTTCTGGGCCTGGGCTCTCCTTTGTAGGTAAGGATTTAATTGCATTTTCAATCTCATTAATAGAAATTGGGTTATTCAGCAGTTTTACATCTTCCTGACCTAGCTTTGGTAGTTTGTATATTTCTAGGAATCTGTCCATTTCTTCTGTGTTATTGAGCCTATGAGAGTAGAGATTTTCAAAATAGGTGTTGATGATTTCTGTATTTCTACAGAGTGTGTAGTGATTTTCCCTTTTTTCATTCCTTATTGCATGAATATGACCTTTTTCTTACATTTTTAAAACAAGGTTGGCTAAGCATTTATCAATTTTATTTATTGTTTCAAAGAACCAACTGTTTGATTCATTGATTCTTTTCTTATTCTCTATTGCATTAATTTCTGCTTTGAGTTTTATGATTTCCTCCCTTCTTTTGGCTTTGGGCTTGACTTACTCTTCTTTTTCTAGATTTTTGAGATGTAGCATCAGGTTATATATTTGTATTGATTCTGTTTTCCTGATGTGGGAATTCGGTTGTAATAAATTTTCCTCTCAGGTTGGGCTTTCGCTGCATCCCACAGATTCTGGTATGTTGTATTTGTATTTTTGTTTGCTTGTAAGTATTGGTTATATTGGTTATTTTTTTCTTTAATTTCCCCTGTGATGCATTGATTGTGCTAGAGTGTATTGTTCAATTTCCATGTGGTTGTGGAATTTGTGAAGTTTCTTTTATCATTAATTTCTAATTTCATGGTGCTATGATCTGATAACATGCTTGAGATATTTTCATCTCTTTTGTATTTATTTAAATATGTTCTGTAGGCTAATATATGGTATACTTTAGAGAACGTCCTATGTACTGCCCAGAAGAATGTATATTCTGATGCTATTGGATGGAACACTCTCTATATGTCTATCAAGTCCATTTGCTCATAGTTGTGATTATTCTGTTATTTATTTGCTGATTTTCTATCTGGTTGATCTGTCCCTTGGTGTCAATGGTGTGTTAAGATCTCCTGCTATAATTGTGTTATTGTTAATTTGATTTTTCACTTCTATTGATACTTTCCTTTGATAAATGAGTGCCCTGGAATTTGGTGTATATATATTTAAGATTGTTATCTCTTCCTCTTGAAGTTTTCTCCTAACCTGTATGTAGTGATCTTCTTTATCTCATCTGATCATTCTTGGTTTGAAGTTCACATTGTCTGCAAATGGAAGAGTTATCCCTGTTTTTTGGGGGGAGGGGTTCCTGTTGCATGAAGTATTGTTTTCCATCCATTAACTTTCAGTCTGTGAGTATCCTTTTGGGTTATATGGATTTCTTGTAGACAGCATGTGGTTGGATGTTGTTTCTTGATTCATTATGCCAGTCGGTTTCTTTTAATTGTTGAATTGACACCATTTACATTAATGGTTATAAGTGTTATATATTGGTTTATTGCTGACATGTTATCTTTCTGCTGTTGCATCTCTATCTTTCCGTTCTGTTTGTCTGCTTTGCTTAGTGGTCTTTCCTAAGTATCTAAACTCTCTTTCAGTATTTTCAGGGTTGGCTTGGTGATTAAGAAGTTCTTCAGGTGTTCTTTGTCATAGAAGTATCTTATTTCTCCATCCATTTTGAAGGACAGTTTTTCAGGGTACATTAGTCTAGGTTGAAAATTACTTTCCTTTAGGATCTAAAATACTTTAATCCATGCTCTTCTTGACTTCATTGTTTGTGCTGAGAAGTCTGCTGTAATTCTGATAGGCCTTCCTTCATAGATAATCTGCCTTTTCTCTCTAACAGTGTTTAATATTCTATTCTTATGTTGGATTTCTGGGATTGTGATTATTATATGTCTTGGTATAGTTTTATGTTGGTTAGGGCTATTTGGAATTCTGTATGCTTCACTAATCCTAATGTCAGTTTCCATTCTCATGTTTGGAAATTTTTCATCTATTGCTTCTGTAAATAGCCTCTTTATATCATTTGTGTTGTCCCCTTCTTTTTCATTTATCCCTGTCAATATTATGTTGTTTTTCTTTGCTTCATCTTGCAGCTGTTGAATTGTTTTTTCTTGATTCCTTGTTATTTTTATAAGATCTTTCTTTCCTGTTCACTAGCTCCATCTTGTCTTCAAGGTCTGAGATTCTATCTTCACTATCCTTGACATGGTTTTGACAACTTTCAATAGAATTTCTGCTTTTCTGTATATCTCTTTGAATCTGCTTCATGAATTCTGTTTGTTTTTTATATTTTTCATCCAGGGATTCTATCCTTTTGTTTTGTTCCTCTATTTTTTTAAACTGTGTCTTCTTTAGATGTGTTCAGCGTCACTTTCATTACTTTTATCAATTCTTCTTTTACCTGTGAGATGATTTCTAGTTTGAATTCCTTTAACACTTCCTGGAGTTATTCTTTATTTGTTTTGCTATTATTTCAGGTGTATGACCTATATTTTCTTCTATGTACATAGCTCCTAAGCTTTCTTGGGATGGGATGGAGGCTTGAGACTTAATTTTGATTCGTCATTTTCTTGTACTTTGGTGTTTTAAGTGTTGTTCCAAGCTTTCCCCGGGTGTGTTGGAAGTTGTCTTCTATGCCTTTGGCTCCTGGGACTGAATTGAGGTTACTGAGTGTGGTCCAATCAAGCCCACAGGACCTCTCGTGCCACCTCCAATTTTCCAGGAAGGTGGGCAGGCACCTAGTCACTGCAGATGATGGTTCAAAGCCCTCCCTGGGCAAGGATGGATGCTCGGGAACTCACTTCATGTGCCCTCAACTCCCCTGGTTGAACAAGGTCACTGGGTATAATATAATCAGGCCACAAAACATCTCACAAAACCTAGTCTAGTCTAGGTGGCTGGAAACTGGGCAGGTCCTTGACCACTGGGGGTAAAGATCTTAAACTCTTCCAAGGCTCATGATGGTGTGCAGACACTCACTTCTGGCTGCCCAGTTCCCCAGATTGAGAGAACATCACTGGGGGTGACCCAGGCAGGTCCAAAACCTGTGGATCTGGGTTGAGAGTGGCTGGAAGATGGGCAGTTCCCTGACCACTGTGAGTGATGATCTTAAACTCTCCCAGGGCTCAGGAAGGTACATGGACACTCACTTCCACTGCCCAGTTCCCCAGGTTGAGCGAGGGGCACTGGGGGTGGCCCAGGCAGGCCTGAAACATGTGGAACCTGGTTGAGTGTGGCTGGAAGCTGGGCAGTTCCTTGACCACTGGGAATGATGATCTTAAACTCTCCCAGGGCTCAGGAAGGTGCACCGACACCTCCAGCTGCCCAGTTCCCAGGACTTGGTATCATATTTTATTAAAATGTTTTTGCATGTCAGAAGACATCTCCAACAAAGTGAAAAGAAAATCCATGAATTGGGAAAAATCTTAGTCAAATGTCCCCCAGAGAAAAGATTTTAATCTAGAACATGGGAAGAATTAAAAGAAAATCAAACTCCTGAAATTCAAAGACCCAATCAAAAAATGGGCATCTGAGATGAATAGACACTTTTCAGCTGAAGAAATACAAGTGGCAAATAAATACATGAAAATGTGTTTGGCATCATTGCTCATTATTAAAACGCAAATTAAGACAACCCTGGTATTCCTTCTCACTCTAGAATGACCATGATC
The DNA here is from genome assembly GCF_034190915.1 of Cavia porcellus. Lineage (NCBI taxonomy): Eukaryota > Metazoa > Chordata > Mammalia > Rodentia > Caviidae > Cavia > Cavia porcellus. Next base: position 73,265,576 of record NW_026947486.1, read on the forward strand.
AGGAAACCCATCAATGACAAATGCTGGAGTGCCTGTGGACAAAACGGAACTCTTCCCAGATTTGGTGGGACTGTACCCACTGCTGAAATCATTGTGAATGTTCCTTAAAAAGCTAGGATTGGAGGTCAAATTTGACCCAGCTAGTTCACTTCTGGACATATTCCCAGAAAAACTGAAAACATCATACCACAGTGATATATGTGCACTCATGTTTATAGCAGTGCAATTTGTATTAGCTAAAACTTGGAAACTACTGAAATGCCCATTAACTGAGAATTGGATAAAAGACTTCTCAGCTATAAAGAATGATCACAGTGGGGTTTTATAGGTAAATGGATGCCACTTGAGACCATACACGTAAGTGAACTATATCCAGTTCACATTTGTCTCCCTAGTGTAAAAATTTGTCTCCCTAGGGTAAGAAACTGAAAGAGTAAATAAAATACAAAATATTCATTAAATATTGTGAAAGGGTAGTAGCTGCTAAAAGGGGAAAAATATCTCAGATAGAGAAAGAGAGAAAAGAAGGAAGGGAAAAGGAAAAAAATAGGACTTCCTGGAGAACATGGAAGACAAATAACAGCAGCCATGGAGGCTATCTGAGATTACCAGCTTAAAATCCAGGAGTGGTGCTGTGTGAGGAGTCCTAAGTGAGGGGAGATGTACCCTGCTGACCCAGGAACAAACTAAGCTGAGAGAAACCAACTGGAAATGCAATCCTGATGCTATAACAGAAACAGATAAAATCTCAGTGCAAAAGCTGGATCCTGCACCATTGGAAGCTGTGATTTGAAATTCCTGCTGCTGCTACTGCATCCCAATCTGCACGGCAGGGAGAGAGACTCGTGAAAGCTCTGAGAGCAGGAATCAGTGAAGCAAACGGCATTGAGAGAGGGACTGGTAGGGAGCTCTGCATCGACCTGCAGTGAGTGAGAGAAATCGTGACCCTTTCATAGACTAGGAGGCTCCAACAGAGGACATTCTGGGAATGGGCAGACTAGTTGGAACAGGGCCCTGCAGTGACTTTAGTCACATATTCCTCTCTCAAGCAGGATTGGTGGGGAGTGCTTGGCCTGGTGATGCCCTGGACTAACATCCAGTAGGCTAGCCCAAATCAGGCCCTGTGCCTGGTGGTGCACCCTAGCAGTGAAGCTTTCACTAGGTTGATCTGGAGGGACTGGCCCAGCAGAGGCTGCCCAGGTCTGTGTCTCCCTAGTACACTGCAGTTCGTGGAACACCTAGCTGGCAGATTCAAGCAAACTGTAACAGACAAAGAGAGAAAAGAAAAACTGGGCCTCCTACATATGCTAGTATGGAAGGAACAAAAAATATGGGAAGAGGAAGCAACAAGAAAGGGTCGTCAGTCCCCAGTCCTGAGAACACTGATCCAGGAAAGGTAAATGCAAAAGAGAATGAAGACAGAAAACATGCAGTATTAGATAGGGCACCAATAGACATAAAGTGGTATCTCCAGAGCCTCATAGATGAGTTCAAAAATGAAGTATTTAATGAAATAAAGCAAGAAATAAGTAGAATAGTTAGAGAAACACTAAGAACCACCCAAGAAAAAACAGATGGTGGAATGGAAGAACAGAAAAAAAAGGAGAGAATTGTTTGATGGAGAAAATGGAGAAAACATAGAATATGAGAAGCAGGTTCAAAGAGATTACTAGGAAACTAAAAACTCTATTGGAAGCTGGCATAACAACTTGAAAGAAACTAAGGATAGATTATCTGAACTGGAGGACAGATTTGTAAGGTGGGAGCATGAAATGAAAAACTTCTTAAAAATAACAAGAAAACAAAGAGCAATAATACAAAGGCTAGAAGATGATAAGAGGATCTATAACTTAAGAATTAAGAACATAAAAGAAGAAATAGGGACACCAACAAATGAACTACAAAAGCTATTTACAGAAATAATCCAGGAGATTTTCCCTAATTTAGCAAAAGGTAAAGATATTCAGATGTATGAGGCATATAGGACCCCAGCCACCTACAACCCAAACAGAGCTACACCCAGGCATATAATTATCAAAATTCCAGAAATACAATATAAGAACAAAATATTAAAAGCCATCAGAGACAAGAAACAGATCACTTACAAGGGAACACCCATCAGAATTACAGCAGACTTCTCAGCAAAAACCATCAAATCACAAAGAACGTGGGGGGAAATAATTCAAGCTTTGAAAGATAATAACCTCCAGCCAAGATTGATATATCCTGCACAACTGTCCCTAGAAATTGATGGAAAAACAAGGTGCTTCCAGGATAAAGAGGAACTAGGGGAATTTGCAACCACCAATTCAACTCTACAGAGATTACTGCAGGATATTCTAAAAAAGAAAAATATCAAGATTCCAAAAACAGTGGCAGAGAGGCCACAATGAATGGAGAAGAAAGTGAAATGAAGAGACAAACTGACAACTAATGACAGAAAAAGAGCTTAACAGAAATGAGGCAGAGAAGGCTGGATGGTAGGAACAGCCATTTTGGAGAAAACAAGACATCATAATAGGTAGTGTTGATTTAATATCCTCTTGTTTTGAAGTCCCATCAAGCTTTTGTTCTGTCTCCATCAGTTTTAATGTGTTGTATCTTATTGGATTTTATTATATGTGATAATATAAATAAAAACTTTTATAGACGAGGAGATTAAACAGAAACCATTGTTCATTTTCTGTTAGTTGATTCTAAATACCCTGTAATACTGTCATTCTCTTGAATGGTTTTACATTGTCTTGATATGTTTGATGCTACAGTATACGAAGTTATACCCAAAGATTTTAAAGAAAGAGACACTATGTTAGCTGGTTTTATGTAGAAATTATCTTGTGGTGAAACACTATTTTGCTTAGGCTATGTCTTTACCTGCACTGTTTTGTTGTTATGCCCTCTTTTTTTTATCTCAATCTCCTTTTTATTATCTACTTTTTCATTTTTATCCTTTTAATTAAGGGAAAAATAAAAAATAGCAGGATATATTATAGTAACCCACATAGATTTCCTATTAACTTGATTTGAAACCCTGTATTGCTCTCACCATCTTGTTTTGACTGGTTTTCCTCTATTCTGTTATGTCTCATATAACCAAGTTCGAAAGTATAGGCAACAACTATGAAGACTATAAGATTCATTATGACGCCCATTCTGGTTGACTGTTATCTTCTTTTGAAGTCCTCTAATGTCTCCAATGTTTTGGTTTTATTGGTCTTGTTCTTTACTGTTTTGTTCAATTTTGTTATTACTGATGATATAGGCAATTCTTTTTAAGATAGCAAGAGGCATTATGGTAACCATCGTTGATCACCTTGTATTTTGTTTTTACATTATGTATTATGTCCATCCTTTTGATTTGACTGACTCTGTCCTGTTATGTCACATTTGGTTTTACTTTCTTTAAGAAAAAAAGTAATAAGAACTGTGGGAGTAATAAAACCCAAAATGTGCAATTGTCATTGTACAAAAGAAAGGAAAAGAAAGTGCTCTAAAGGATATAACTGCATGTATATTTAAGTGTATAAGATAGATAACCATATTACTGACTTTTGTTGGATCATTGAACAAAACTGTTTGCAGTCTCACTGTTTGAAAGTCCCCTCTGTATGCTTTAATTTTGTAACTTGAGCAACTATTTCTAAGATGACAATAAGTAATTAACTAGTGATTTCCTGTTTATTTTTTCTGAAATTCTGTATAACTTGTACCCTTTTACTGTTTCTTTTTCTTTTTCTCCTTAAATAAAATTTTAAAAAATACCAAAACAAACAAATAAACAAACAAGCAAACAAATATATATATATATATATATATATATATGTATATGTATATATATGTGTGTGTGTGTGTGTGTGTGTGTGTGTGTGTGTGTGTATACACTTAAAGGTAGCTAGGATGATTGTAATGATAAATATCTTAGTTTTTGGAACAAAACAGTTCGCATTCATAGGACTATATCAATTTTACTTGTTTACACTGGTAATTTGTGTAACTTTTTGGAAGACAACTATGCAAAATAGCAACCTTAGTTATGTTCCCAGTACCATGTTTTGAAAACCTACAATATTATCTTGGGGTCTTTCTTATTGTCATTTACTTGTCTCTTTTGTTTTTCTTGTATTTTTGTTTTGTTTTGTTTTTCCCTTTAATATAGAAAGGATAGATGTATGTGTATAGGCTTATACATGCCTAGAACTTCTCCTAAACAATTTATAAGAATTGATTTTATTACATGTTATGGTATGATCAGCTACTTTTAAGAAGATGAAGCATGGTAGCCATTGATGATTTTCTTTCATCTTATTTTGAAGTCCAATAATGCCTTTCTTCTTTGTTTTGATTGGTTTTAGTCTGTTTTCTATTATCTGATTTCAATGTATGTGAAGCTACAGATAGCTATTTTGAAGAGAAAAAGAGACATTATGGTCACCATTGATGATTTTCTTTCACCTTGTTTTGAAGTCCAGTAATGCTTCTCTTTTTCGTTTTCATTGCTTTTAGTCTGTTTTCTATTATTTGACTTCAATACATGTGAAGTTATGGACATCTAATTTGAAGAGAACAATAGACATTATGGTAGCCATTGCTAATTTTCCTATTGTCTGGTTTCAAAGGCCAGTAATGCTTTCATTCTTTTGTTTAGATCAGTTTTATACTGCTTTGGTTTGTTTGAATTCATTATGTGGGAAAATATGGACAACTATTTTGTGGAGAACAGCAGACACTGTGGTAGCCACTGCTGATTTCCTGTTGTCTTGTTTTGAAATTCTGTGTTGCTTGCATTGTCTTGTTCTGTTATTTGTTTTGTTTTATTCTCTTTAAAATAAAAAAGTAAAAGACACATTGCAATTAATCTCTATTAAAAACACTCAACTCTCTGAATACACTTACTGCATTGTTCTTGCCACTTTCTGAAGCAGTTCTAGTAGCCCTTTTCCATGAGTGTGTTAGAAAGTGTGATAAAAATTCAGTGAATGTTGTTCTCAAGTTCCATCAAATGGAAATTTGGGTTCATAAAAACACTAGGGTGTGTTCTTATCTATTGGATGTGACACCGTGCAACATCTGGTTCTTCTCCGACATGAAAATTACTATGAAATGTTAACATTTTTAATTGACTGAGGATTTCCAATCAGACATGCCAGTGCAATTTAATATACTCATGAAAAAACTTCCAGAAATGATTCAGAAAGTGACAAGAACAATGGGATAACTATGTTTGAACCTGGGGGAAGTATCTTGAGACAGATTAATGGCAATATGTCTTTAACTGCAATACATTGTTACATTTTAAAAATTATCATATTTTTTGGAGAACCATATATGCACTATTCAAAAACTTGTGTATTTTCTGTTTTATTCAGTATTCTAAACTACACAAATAAACAAATTGTGGCACTGGAAAACCAGCAACGCACTCCCCACAGTTGATGAATTAAAGTTCTAAGGCCATTGAAGTTTAATTTTAAAGAAAAGTAACTTTATTAGACCACTGCATCACAAGGGCAACCATGTGATTGAGTGTTAGATGGTTGAAAAAGTGCCACGTGTGTATCTACATTCCAAACTCAGCTATGCTTTCTTTCCCTCCATATCTTCTCTTCATGCAAGTGACCTACCTCATTTCTTCTTTACGATAGCTGGAATGTAGATTATCCTGAGAGTGTTTTGCAAAATATATGGTGAAACAGATGCTAGGGCATCTGTTAGCTTATGACTCTGACTACATGGAGGAGCGCTGCCATGCCAACCTGTTGGTCTACTGGTTCTGTTACATAAGAAAGGCATACAACACTTCACATTCACTTTCTATAGCACTTTTCCTACTCCACCTATTTCATGGACAATGTCTGCCTTGTTCATTATTATATCTCTAGTGTTACAACAGTGCCTTACGCATGGTCATGTCAAAGGATAAAATTGCAATTTAAACAGCTTAAATGGTTTATTTTCAATTCAATTACTGAGTAATACATTATTACATAAAACTAAATAAGTGTTCAATGTATGGGTCAGGAGAGTTTGATTTTTTTTATAGAAAAGACTTTAAGAAGTAGAAAGAAAGAACAAAACATAGAACCATCACTTTATAGTTATTTTCCTTGTAAAGTGGAGATGGAGGGTATACAGGAAAAATGGCAGATGTATTAAAAACAGATGGCTTTAGATTACTATTTGTAAGAATAAAGGATTAAAATACAGAGAGATTAAATTAGGGAAGTCTTTGTTATGATGTCAGTGAGTGTGTTAGGGAAATTTAGATATCTCATTTTTGCAGATCATAAAACAACTTCATTTCAATTTGGTGATGTGAAACATTAACACAGGTGATACATTTTTAATTTTAGGTTGGTTTATTTGGATATAGTGAAAACATTAGTTTTAAATAATAGCTTCTTATAATTTTTGTTTAGTAGTGAATATTTGTGAATTATTTGATTAGCAAATAGATAATAGAACAGGTAATCAATAATATTTGTTGAATAAGTGTTACTATTTTTGACTCTGAAAATTGAAAATATTACATAATTACTTTATGAAAATAGCATTGACATAGAAATACTAAAGATGTGCCTAAAATGAGCAAGCAATTTGAGTATTTTAACATATTATCTGCTCAATAACAGCAGTCAAACAAAATTGGTAGTACAGCACATATGTAAAAATGTGAATTGGCAAAAGTCAAAGAGTGTATGATTACAGCCAACAAATACTCTAAGACCTTAATGTATTACCTAAGATGTATATTATCCAAAATAAAACTTGTTTTGCAAGATATAGAGTGATAACATAGACTTTTATGAGATCCATTGTTTAAAAAACATGAGCAAAACCAGCACTTACTGTGCTGAGATTAGTTTCAGTTCCCAATTAATTGGGTTTGTCTGTGTCAGGTGAAGTGTCACGCGTTTTACCCCATTTGTGAATTTTAAATCTAATTGTATGTTTGTGAGGAGTGGATGTAGGTGTATCTGTATTTGTGTACAGTTTTAAAATCCTCACTGAGTGGAATTTTAGGGTGACCTGACTCTGTAATTTAAAACAGAGCTCTTTGTGCAAGATGTACCATATGAAATTTGTGGGCTACTCTGGGACTCACAGATTCACCATGGTAAAATCTGAGAAATTCACTATTTTGGTAATATAAATAGGTTGGGCTCCAGGGCACCTACTATTATGCAAGCACACACATGTGGGTTTGCTCATTCATGGACAGGTGTGTAGATGTGTACTTGTATGTGACTGGTAAGAGTGGAGAGTCTCAATCATAGAGGAGGCAGGGTGGACTGTGCTGTGTCACCTGGGTGGAGTGGCTTTTCCCTTTGTGCCCTTGCTAAGCAAACAGAAACACTGAAATGGTACCCAGAATTTGGAAGTAGGTTGATTTTACTTTGATGGGCCTGATTGGGATCATTCCCAAAATATCAGACTCTGATCTCTGGCGGTCCAGGGCTTATATGTGATAAGTAAGAAGGAAGTTCAGAGGCAGAAAGGCTTGACAATCGGGGATTGATTTATATATTGTGCATCATAGTGGCCAGCTATGCAGCACAGTGACCAGCCATTTCTAAGACACAGAAGCAACTGGAAATGGAGCAGGAATTATTAACTGAACAACTAAGAAACTGAAGTTTACTGGCTGTTACATCCTCATAACTGTCTCTGGGAGGCAGCTCTGACATCCTTCCCCTGCTCCCACCTTGGGAGAGGAATGGATTTTTTCAGTGGCCTCTGTCTTGCAGGGATAGCTACCCTGATTACCATTTATCATGTTTTTTCCAAACAAGGTCTCACTACACAGTTCCAGCTGGCCTTGAACTCACTATGTAGCCCAGGTTGATCTAAACTCACAGCAGTCCTCCTGTTCAGCCTCCTGAGTGCTGGGACTACAGGGATGTACCAATGTAATAGGCCAGATGTCTCCTTTTCTGCAGATCATCTGTGATTCAGACAGTCTTCGAAAGAGCAGGATGAACGGAGGAAAGCAGCAGGAAAGTAGGACAGGTCTATCATGTGATTGTATTGTCTGTGCTTGACTTGTTGTTCTTCATTATTATGTCAGTGGGGAATGATTCTAGCACCTATAGGGTGGAAGAACCTAAATATTGTGAAACTCATGTGGCTACCACTTTGGTATATAATTCCACATCATTTTTCTTTTCTATGACCACACTCTATGATTTCCAACCTGAAGCTCATTCTGCAGAGTAGCAAAACATCTTTTTTGAAATCTGTAAATACTAATAATTTCCATAAAACACATCTTGATAGTTGCTCAACTATGTGCAAGATATAGTTTCTGTTTTCCCATTTAATTCTATGGTTGGTTCCAGTTTACAAATCACATTTGGTTTTACTCTCTTCAAAAAAAGTAATAAGAACTGTGGGAGTAATAAAACCCAAAATGTGTCATTGTCATTGTACAAAAGAAAAGAAAAGAAAGGCTCTAAAGGTTATAACTGCATATATGTTTAAGTGTATAAGATAGATAACCATATTACTGAGTTTTTTTGGATCATTGAACAAAACTGTTTGCACTCTCACTGTTTGAAAGTCCACTTTATATGCTTCAATTTTGTAACATGAACAACTATTTCTAAGATGAGAATATGTAATCTAAAAAAAAAGATAAAACTGAATTTCTAAGAGGTTAAGCCACTTAGTATCACCCACAAAGCTGTAGCACATGCTGAGAAACCTGGCAAACAACTAGTTTCTTGTGATATGTTCTACTTTGTGAAATAATACTTTCTTCTTAAAGCCTTTATTTTGATTCCCAGCAAGATGTGATCTCTTATAACTTCCAATATGGCTCAGACAGCCATATTTCTATATTTTATTACTTTGTTAGGAATATATGCATTTCCCTGAAGAAGAGTATAAATTCATATAGGTTAAGGACTAGAGTTATTCATATTGCCTCTCTTCTTTTCCTATCCATTCACACTCCCCTCTCCTCCTTATGTCTTCCTACTGGAAACTGAATATAGGGACTTCATACCGAACTTTATCCTCAAGCATTTAATTTGGACAGAGAATCTCACAAAGTTGCTATGTTTCTCAGGCGAGGTTTGAAATTTGAATCTTCTGCTTCAGTTTCCCAAGGTTTTGGGACTGGCTTTTTTTTTTCTTCAGTGCTGTGAATCAAATCTAGGACCTTAGTATTCTAGGCAAGGACTCTAACACTTAGCCACATCAAAATCATCCTCTTTTTCTCTAGAAAGACTTCAGGAAATTTGCTTAATTTCTAGTTAATCCATGTTTATGATGTTCTTGATCAGTGCTTGAAAATTTGAAATGAGTATAGGGATCAACTATGCAACAAATAAAATTGTGATGGCCCATGTGGCTGTATTGTAGTGAAAAGCACAAAATGTTTTTCCTTTTTTTCTTTTTTTTTTAAGTGATAGGAATGGAAACCAAGTCCTTGTCCATGCTAGACTCTTTCAATGATCCATACTCAGTGTAGAAACTTGGGAGTTTTAGAAAGCATATCTCTTGCTTTTAAAACATCAAATCAATGAAAAACAGACTTGACTATTGTGGATTTAATCTAGACCTATGACCTTTTCTGTATTTTGAGTTCTTATTGTGTAGAATAATGATTACATATAAATAGATGATTTTATATCTATCAACTTGATTCTAGAAAACAGTGCTCATACAAGTACTGTCTCCTATGACGTCTAAGGGTGAAAAGAGTGAGGGAAGAGACAGGCATGGTGGAACATCCTGTAGTTATAGCACCTGGGAGGCTCAAGCATGTGGATTGCAGTGAATCTGATGACAGTCTGGGACAACAGAGTGAGTTGAAGTTCACCTGAAATACATAACAAAACACTGTTTTAACATTACTCTCAAAAAAGTATGGGGGGAGAAATAACAAATCATATTCATATTTTGGGTGAAAAATATGTATCTATGTTTGAGGCTGTTCTATAATTGTCTGTGTGTATATTTAGAAACAGTAATATATACACTTTGCTTGCATTATATCAATGAATCTGTATTTATTTTATGTACAGAATTTATAAATTCACATTAGATTTTAAATTTATGTAAATTTACTTTAAATTTATTCAATATGGGATGAAGGTTTAGCTCAGTGGCACAAACACCTGCCTGGCAAGCTTGAAATCCTGAATTCAATACCTGGTATGAAAAAAAAATCAATATGTAAATTCATGTAAAAGATGTTTGAAAAATTTTATAAAACTCTGATTCAATTTTAGCTGAAAAGGGGGACCTGGACAGTGATCTCATTGCTTTAATAATCTACTTCTCTAAACAAGCTATTGTGGGAAAATATACTGCTTAAGCTTTTTTTTCTATCCATACTAAAATTTGAAGTGACAGTTTAATCTGTTTTAGTCATGTCCTATATGCTAGAAACACTTATGAGAAGCTATATATTGACAAGAATGAAAATGAACTAAATCATTTCATTCTGGTACATCTAAGCAGTATAAAACTGTTTTCAAGATCCATTGCAAGAGCTCTGAGTTTCTCAGGTCACCAGATCCTTACTTTGAATAAAAGCCTTTTTTATTTTTGTTTTGAGACAGGATCTCACTTTGTAGTTCAGCTTGCCTTGAATTTTTGAAGATCCTCGGTCTTAGTTTCCTAAGTGCTGGGATTACAGGCAGCCACTGGAACACTCAGTTTGAATAAGTCTTGATTAAAATCTAAAAGTAGGTTTCAGGAGGTCTTTATGGACTTGGCACAGTAAGAAGTACCACAAGGACAATAAAAACAGGCTACATTTTCAAGAAGCCATAGTTCATTCAATCTTGAGTAACAATGGAAATATTTGTCACTGATTCATCAACTTATCAGGATTACCCAGGAGAGTGTAGGAATTTCCTTCCTGGATTGGCTTGAGCAGTAACCTAGACATTAATCTAAGACAAACTCATTTTTCTGCTCACTTTGTTGGTGCTCTGTGTTACAATTTCTTTTAGAGTAACAGGACTGTCTTAAAAGACAATAGTTTCAAACTTCTTTGGAAATTTTTTCTAAGTTGCATTTTTAGAAAAAAAACATACAGAAGTGGTTATATATTAGCCAGAACAATGACTATAGCCAGAGAAGGCAATACAACCTCATTGACATTACATACATTAGAAAATGTTGTCATTGGAAGGGACTTTAGCAATTTTTTAGCAATTGTCCTAAACTTTTAGGGAGTTACACTAGTTAATCTGCAAGAGCCTTCATAGCTCATTTGACAAATGGGGCAGCTGAGGCCCAGGGTCAAAGTTTATGTTTACTGTGAATTAATCTTTTAAGAGAAAGGGAGTTGACTATTAAAATACCAAAAGCAATTTGATAACAAAAAATTGGTGAGAATTTTCATGGATTTTAAAATAAATGATTAGAATGGTCCAGGACTTGAGAGTATATAGACAACATTTTTTAAGCACTTTTTCTTTCTTTTAACACAAATTCTAACATAGAATAAACAAGCCAGTTAAAACTGACTCTCTCTGACTCCTGCCAGGTAATGAACATATATGTCTTTGGTGGCTCCAGCTAGTGATGGTCACTGTGTTTTCTTCATGCTTCTAGTTTAAATATTTTCATTACTAGTAGTGAAAGTAACTATGTGATATTGAGTATCAACGATCTTTGATTTAAGCCTGTACGTGTTTTTTAGACAGAACCTAACCAAATACCTGAATTTGTAGTTATTTTATCATGGAACTGTTGCAAAAGTGTTGTATGACTTTGACATAATTGTCCCTAGATGTATAAAAATAGAAGTTTATTGTGTGTATGGGATTTGATGTTTTTACAAAATTAAATACATAAAACAAATGGATACATAAAACCTCGAACTCTAGACTGTCTTCATTAAAGGACAATAATGACTGTCAGAGAAGACCATAAAAGTATGTGTACTGTTATAATTGTTCAGCAGAGCTGGGATAAGAAACAATTGGTATTAGGATTTAATCTGTGTCTTTTCACAGTAGAATATTTGTACACATGATACAAAAAACCACAACAGTAGAAAGAGTATTCACTTTAATATTGTTTTTAAATTTTAGTAGTTATTTCTTGAAAATCATTAAAAATTATGAACTTTGCTTTTCTGTTTTTCCTTCACATACTTGAGGGTTTAATCTCTTACCAATAATATTTTCATGATATTTCTCTCTTGCTCCATAACTTACAGAGTGTCTATGACTTAATGGTTATAAATGGAGGTTCTATAAATTGAAAGTCTATGTGTTATTCTTTACGTGTTTTGAAAGTTGTGATAACTGTGTGTGTGCTTAAGTGTGTGAGATAGATAACTGTTACTTATTCTCTGTTAGTTCATCAAAAATAGTTTGTGCTGTTATTTTTTGATTGTTCATGTATGCTTTGATTTTGTAACTTGAGCAACTACTTCTATGATAATGTATTAACATAGAGATTTCTTACTGTTTTTTGAAATTCTATATTATTTCTAACCTTTTATGTGTTTTGTTTTTTAAAAATTAAAAAAAAAGTTGTGAGACTTTGAGAATGTTGTTTATTTCCTGAGATTCAGTTTCCTAATAAACCAAGGGAGTAATATATTAAACTTCACTGACTGTGTTTTTAAGTGAGAGACAATGTTCAAATCTCTTAGCTTACTGTCTTTCATGAGGCAATCACTGGTATATAATAGATATTCATAAATGTAGATTTTATGTATGTCTAGATATCTAATCCCAGGAAGGTAAGATATAAAATTTGTTGCTTACCATTCAATAACTCATAGCAACTGTCATCCATTTGTATCTTAAGCATTAATATTCCTTAATTTGTTATGGCCTGGTTAAGGTGGGCCCTTTGCTACAGGTAAATTAAATTCCTTTGTGTTCCTGTGCACTGCTCAGCTGCTTCTTTACTACCTCACAGATACTCCCCATTAGTTTTCAGTACCTCAACCTTTCAATTACTTTCATAATATTGCTCAAATTTCAACTGTTCAAAGAAATTCCTTAATTAATCCCATGTGATTTGGCTCCTTCCATCATTATAATGTAACAACTCAGTACACACAAATCAGTTTCTGTAATTCTCTAAACCTGCAAATACACAGTTATATACTGTCCTTAAGTCATTTACTGTTAATTTTACCCCCTTCTCCAACTAGTTTCCAAAGTTCTTCAGTGGCAGTAAGATATGCACATCCTACTTTCTTTGGAACAAACTTCCCATAACATCGTTGGGCACTAGGCACAAGAACAGTTTCAAATGTTTGTTGAAAACCTGAGTCAATGATATTTTATGAAATTCCCTTTGTAGCTATAAAGAAACAAAACATCAAATAGATGCAACATGAATAGTCTAAAGCAGCACACTGCCTGCTTTCCCTATGAGTAGATCGCTGTGATTATTTTTATATTTTTAACAGTGTGACAATTAAAGAGGAAACTGCATCATTTTTGAACTGCAATGACATGGTTATCATAACATATATCATGCAACAAAATGTTGCAATGCCATTGAATGAGTGTTCAATTTAAAACAATGATGTAGCTGTGTGACCTTGTGCATGTCAATTAATCTTCCAAGTGTTCATTTTCTCAATCTGTAATATAAATGAAGGGTTGAATTATATCTCTCTGCCTCATCTCAGTTCCTTCTTTTTATGGTTTTTAGGTCACATACTTTGAAATTGGCAGTGTGTGTGTGTGTGTGTGTGTGTGTGCACCTGTGTGATGAGAATTCTGAGGATGTATTCACAAGCTAGTGCCTTTTGGGAGTATCTAAGTATGTATGAAATATACGTAGCTTATGCCTTTTGTGAATGATGCTTGTGTGATGTATTTACAGAAAAAATCAAATGATTCTAAGGCTAGGATCAACATGGCTTATCATTAACTAGGACATTAAGGATGATAAGAGAAAGAGAAACTAGATTTTTAATTTCAGAAATATAATGAAGATTAGATAAAATAACACCATCATTTATTTTACAAAGAGTCACAAGAAACATTTTTAACTTTCTCTCTTCCCTTAACCTACCTTTTCACTCCTCATAGACTCCTCTGTTCCTGAAAGGAATGTATCACTAATTGCAACTCATGATTCTAAATCATAAAAAGATACTATTAAGCAGAGAAATGTGGCATGTAAAAATTTACTAACACAAAAATAGAAGGATATGTAGAATTATACTATTAAATACAAATCACTCTCAAAATGATAAAACTCAGTGTCCTAGGTTAATGAACTGAAGAACCATAAAGTTCTTTGATGAAGAATGATTTCTCCCAAAACATCACATCAGAATGAAAAAAACTGATTGTATTGTTTCATTTACTTTCATATAAACATTTGACCCTAATAAATAAATGGAAATATCTTATTCAACAATATTTTCATACTATATATCTTTTTAGAGAAAAATCTATATTATTACTCAGACTTTTTTTGAAAGTAGAAATCATTAAATGCATAACTGAAGAATATATATGGAATTAACGAAGACCTTCCATAATAAACATCAGTTTTAATAAAACCATAGCTTGGACAGGTAAAATTGACCTGTAGAATTTTTATTGTCTTTTTGATATAGGGTCTCACTTGATAGTACAGGATGGCCTTGAGCTCACTTTGTAGCCGAGGTTGGTCTTGAACTTGTAATTATCCTCCTGCATCAGCATCCTGAGTGCTGGGACCTATAGAATTGTAAATTCATAAGTGAGAGTTGTTTTAGATGTTAGAAAATTAGTGAAAGTGGTAGAATAAAGATATTAGGGTTAAGGGCTAGTTCTAGGATACAATGATTCTTAGAGATAGCAAATTAGAGGGTTATCAATGGCAGAACAATGGTAGGATTAGGGTAGATGTGAATGTCATAGGAGATAAAGGCTTAAAATCTATAAATGTAGGCTTGTGAATATGCTTATCATTCATGGGAATCTTGTTGACCAAAAGAGTCATGAGAGTCTTTAATGGAAGTTCTATGGGGATAATAGTCATCAATGAGGAAAATAGAGTTTCTGACAAGATAAAATCTTCAGTCTAGGGACAAGGCACATTATGAAGGAAAATCAAAGTTGGTGAAATAACTTCCAAGGTGGTATTGCTTTATGCCAATAATGGTACATAGTGTTGTGATGGTTTTAGAGATTAAAACTGTACCAGAAATCTTATCAAATTTCATCCAGAAGAATAAGACAAAAAGCTCCACATGTCTAGAGTGTGAGGGAGGAATTACAGAGGAGAGTGAAGCTAAAGGACTCTTCTAATTCTACAGAAATAATAGCTGAACCCTGAACCTTTACAAGCATAGCACAAACACTTACAAGAAGAACACAGTCTGAGAACTGAAGTGAGATCAGAATCAGCCACATAAAAGTCTAATTAACCATAAATAATGCCAGTGTGGGACAGTTCCATGTGAGTAGAGAAAATTCTTAGAGGAGTAAAATAACATTGGATGTTTTAGCAAGTTTATTAAGTATAATTTATATTCAACTAATTTCCTTCTGTTAAATTTGTACTGTTAGGAAGTTTACTGAATTGTGTAATTATCACTACAAGTTAGTTTTAAACATTCTCATCAGACTGTAAGATCCAATTTCTTATTTATAGTTGATCTTTGTCTCATCCTTGTCACCAAAATTGACTCATCTACCTAATGTTTCTATAGATTTACCAATATTTCATATGAATGGAATCATACAACGTGTGATCTTTTGCATCTGACTTCTTTCATTTACCATAATTGTTTTTAAGTCCATGGATATTATAGCACACATAGGTGGATTTTTAAAATATTCTTTTTGCTACAAATGAATTTCATTGTAAGGTTGTTTCATCTATGGAAAATTTGAGCTTCTAATCATAAAATATAAGATAGAATTTATAATCTGAACCTGAAATCATGATTAGCTGATATGACAAAAACATCATTGGTCTCTAAAGGAACAAAGCAGAATGTAGAATCTAAGCAAAATTGTAGAAAAATATCTGAGAGGTTATCTGTGCTGCGCATACTAAACTTTAAGAAAGTGTGACTAATCTTCAAGGTAAGAAACAATCAGCATATGTAAGCTTTGAGAAAACCCAGATGTTGGAATTATCAGAAAAGGAAAATGAAAAATATACTTGGAGTGATTGTATAAGATGTTCTCAGGCGAGAAAACATATTTTTAAATCTACATGGAAAATTATGAACTAAGCATAGCATTTGAAATTAAAATTTTACCAAGTTGGCTGAATAGTATACTGAAGATGATGGAGGAGAGAGCCAGCTGACTAAAAATTTGATCAGAAATTATCCAGTTTGAGGAACATTACAACAAGGAAGTTACATTATTGAAATATATTAATAAAAGTTCAGGAGCCTGTGGAACAATATTGAATTGTTTTTTCTTCAAAATGAAGGAAGAAAAAATAATTAAGAAAAATATTTTGAGGAAATTGTAGCTAAAATATTCCATATTTGGTAAAACATAATTTATCAGATTTAAGAATCTCAATGAATGTAAAACAAAATAATTCAAAAAACATGCCCAGATACATCATAATCAAACTACTGAAAACAAGTCAAATTTAAAACTTTGAAAGCAGGCAAGGAAGAAATATATATTATACATGGAAGAATAATTTGAGCATTGTGGATTTCTCATGAGCAACAGTAATAATGTGGAACTGGAAACTAAAGTTCATAGACACTAGCATTTTCAGTAACGTACTTCTAACACATAATGGCCAGATAAACAGACATAGGATAACATTACAGATAAACAAACATTATATAAAAGGAGACAGTCATTACAAAAAGCAGAAACCATCCAGAGGAAAAGGGTAACAGGTCTTAATTACATTAAGAGGCCAACAGGCAAATAACATTAAATTTTGAGGCTTGATGATAATGTTAATTGATTCATGTTTTGCTTTCAGAATATACAATGGCAGGAGTTGGGAACCTGAGGCTCTGGGATCTTCACCCTCACAGATTTACTGGATGCAGCATGACAGTAGCTCTCACGTGTGGAAGTCCCGTGCCTGTGGCTTTTTCATGCTGGAACTTCACACAGTTGGCTCTACGATTTGGGTGTATCAAACACGATCCTTTTCCCTGAAGGGTACACTAGAAGCAAGTAACAACGACCTCAACAGAAAGAAAACATCAGAAAGAAGCAGCAGGCAGGACAGGCAACTAAACAGAAAAAAAACATAGGGACAAACAACAGAAAAATAAAATGAAAAACATGAGCCAATAGATATCAGTTACAAGCAAAATATAGTCTCAAATCACCAATCAAAGAAAATAACTGATAAAATGGATCAAGAAATAATGTACAGCAATATTTTGCATTCGAAAACCACAACCCAAAAACAAATTCTTAGCCTAAAATCAAAGGATGGAAAGCAATACTCCATGCCAGAGGAATCCAGAAAAAAGCAAGGAAAGTTATTCTATTTGAAAACATCATAAATTTTAAGTGAAAACTGATCAAAAGAGAGAAAGAATGTCACTACACGCTTGCTAAAGAAAAACTTGAAGAGGTAACAATCATAAATATCTATACACTAAACATCAGTGCACCCAACAACATAAAACAAATATTAAGAGACATGAAAAAGAAGTAAGCAATAAATTATTGTAATAGGAGACCTCAATACCCCACACTCAAGAAAAGACGGATCAACTAGACAAAAAAGTCAACAAAAAATATTGGAATTAAATCTAACATTTTAACAAATGAACTTGGTAGATGTCTACTGAGTGTTTCACCCCAAAACATCAGAATACAAATTCTTTTCAGCTGCACATGGGACATTCTCCTAAACTGACCACATATTGACCCAGAAAACATACTTTAGTAAATGTTAAGAAACGGAATTTATTCCACACAGATTATCTAAACATAGCTCTATAAAATTGAAAATCAACTAAAGAAAACATAAAAACTATATAAAAACATGTAAAATAAACAACTCCCTTCTGAACAATTCATAAGTTACAGAGGAAATTAAAGACAAAATTAAACATAATGTACATATTGTAAAAGCTAAATCAAAAAGATATAAAAATTTTAAATAACCTATATCAGCCAATGAAATTGAAAAAGTGATTAACATTTTAACAACAAAGAAAAGCCCAGGTCCTGATGGACTCACTGTTTAACTTTATAAGAAATGTAGAGAACTAATGCCACTAATGCTGAAACTCTTTTAGAAAGTTGAAAGAGAAGAAATACTTCAAAAACATTGACAGGGATGGATAGGAAATAAAGAACTTAATTTATATTATTTGCAGAAAACATGGTGCTCTACACAGAAGAACCAACAAACTCCACCAAAGAACTTTCAGACTTAGTAAAAACTTCAGTAGTGTAGCTGGAAAATTGACATTCAAAAACAATAGCATTCCTGTATAAAAGCATCAAACTCACAGAAAGAGAAACTAGCGAAACTACAACTTTAAAATGGCATCAAAAAATGAATATCTAGGAATTCATCTAACAAAGGAAGCAAAAGATCTATACACTGGAAATTAGAATTCTCTAAAAAAGGAGATGGAAGTCGATATCGGAAAATTGAAAGATATCCTTTGTTCTGGATAGGAAGAACCAACACAGTAAAAATGGCCCTACTCCCAGAATTGTTATATGGATTTAATACAATCTCTATCAAAATATCTTTAGCATATCTCACAGAATATGCTAGATAAAACATTGGTAAAATTCATTTGGAACCAGAAATGGCCTAGAATAACAAAAGCAATTCTGGGAAACAAAGGCAAGGCTGAAAGCATCATAATACCTGACCTGAAATTGTATTACAAAGCTACTGTGATAAAATCATTATGGTTTTGGCAAAGAAAGAAAGAGACAAAAACCACCAGACCGTAAGCTCAGTGGAACAGAATAGAAGATGAAGAAGCAACTCCAAGCATATTCAGCCATGTTGTCTTTATCAAAAGATCAAACATGTTCCCCGGATGGAAAGACAGTCTTTTTAATATATGGTGTTGAAACCCTGAATTTCCACATGTCAAAGACTAATACTAGATCCATGTCTGTCAGCATGCAATGAACTGAATTACAAAATTGATCAAAGATCTAAATATTCAAAGAGAAACAATCTACTCCAGGGAAAATAGGTACAATTTTGAAGACACAGGTGTAGCCAAAGACTTTACAAACAAAATCCAAGTTCCATTTGAATTATTACAAAGTCTTAACAACTGGGATCATATCTTATGAAAAAGCTTTTTGTACAGCAAAAGAAATCATTCAAAAAGTAAAAAGACTGTCCACAGAGTGGAAAAAATATTTGTCATTTGTTCCTTAGGCAATGAACTAACATGTTGAATACACAAAAAATTAAAAAAATCAGATCCCCTAAATTTAAAGACTCAATCCAAAAATGAGTATCTAAATTGTACACAAAGTTCTCAGATGATGTACAAAGAGTAAATAAATATATGAGAGATGCTCAACATCACAGGCCATTTGAAAAACTGAAATTAAAACAATACTAGGATTCAACCTCACTTCAGAAAGAATGACTATTATCAACAAATCAATCAATAAAAATACTGGTATGAGGGTGGGAGGAAAGAAAACATTTTTCTCTTTTGGCGAGAGTGTAGACTGTTGCAACCACTGGTGAAATCAGTATGGGAATTCCTAAAAAATTAAAAGTAGAGGTTACATTTGATCTAAATATTCCCCTTCTTGGTATTTTTCCAAAAGACTTAAAAACATCATGCCATGGTGATACATGCACGCCCATATTTATAGCAGCCCGATTTATTATAGTTAAACCTTGGAAACAGCCCAAATGCCCATCAAGTGATGAACAGATAAAGAAGATGTGGATTTTTTATACAATAATGTAATGCTTAGCCATAAATAATGATATACTTGAGACATCTCTAGGTAAATGGAGGTGACTTGAGACCATACTCTTAAGTTAGTAACTTGGACACACATGTATAAATATTACATTGTTTCTCTGGAATGAGAAACCTAAAAGATAAATAATGACCAGAATATATAATTGATATTATGAGATAGGGAAAATACATATTTTAAAAAAATCAGCTTTTAGGGTGGCAGGGGCCTGATTCAGTCCCAGACCGTGAGTGTGTGTGAGTTGAAACCCAGCACACAGGGAGGTCCTGGAATTATGCTCCAGGCACTAAGATCATGTGGCATGTCTGAAATCAGCAGAGGACACACGGGAGGTCCAAGCAGGCCTAACTGGGCCACACGCAGTGAGCTCTAAGCAGCTGCCAGGGGTCTGAATTCAGTCCAGTTACCTGAGTGTCCATGGGTTGAAACCTAGCACACAGGAAAGACTTGGAGCATTGCTCCCAGATGTTAAGACCATGCCCCACATCTCAAATTACAGGAGTACACACAGCAGTCCTCTTGGGCCTAATTGGTATATGTCCAGCAAACTCCAAATGACTAACAGTTGTCTACTGTCTGCCCCAGGAGACAAAATTGAACCAGGTGATTCCCAGCATGTGGATGAAGCTTTGAAACATTGCTCAAAACCCAGAAACAGGAAAATGATGAAACAAAAGAGCAAATGACAATCTCAAACTTCCAGCCCAACCCAAGAGGCTAGGAGACATGGACACAGAAGAAAGTATAAGCCATACACCTAAAATTTCTGAAATAATAACTGAAGTAAATAAACAACTCTGGGAAGTTATAAAAGAACTCAAATCAGAAATAGTCTCCCAGAAAAAGAAGAAATGATGAATGTAATGAAAGAAATGCTGAACACATCTGAGGAAAACATAGTTAAAAATCAGAGGAAAAATGAAAAAAGATGCAAACTCTGAATGAACAATATAAGAAACAAACAGAAAGCATGAAGCAGATTCAAAGAGATATACAGGTAATCAAAAATTCCATTGAATGATGGCAAAATTGTGTTGACGAAAGTGAAGAGAGAATTTCAGACCTTGAAGACAAGACAGAAGCTAGTGAAGAGGAAAGGAAAAAATAACAAGGAACCAGGAAATAACAATTCAACAACTGCAAGAGGATGCAAAGAAAAACAACATAATATTGATAGGTATAAACAAAAAGGAAGGTGATGACACAAATGATATCAAGAGGCTATTTACAGAAGTAATATTTGAAAAATTTCCAAAAATGAGAACAGAAATTGACACATAGAGATCAGTGAAACATATAGAACTCCAAATAACCATAACCAAAAGAAAACTACACTCAGACCTATAATTATCAGCATCCCAGAAATACAACATGAGAACAGACTATTAAAAGTGCTAGAGAGAAGAGACAGATCATGTATAAAGGGAAGCCTATCAGAATCACAGCAGACTTCTTAACACAAACAGTGAAGTCAAGAAGAATATGTAGTGAAGTATTTCAGATCCTAAAGGAAAACAATTTCCAACCCAGACTGATGTACCCTGAAAAACTGTCCTTCAAAATGTATGGAGAAATAAGATACATCCATGACAAATAACAACTGAAAAATGTCATGACCACCAAATCAACCCTGCAAAGAATACTGAAAGACATTCTAGACAGAAATAGGAAAAAAAAAAACACTAAGCAAAGCAGACAGTTAGACAGAATGGAAAGGTAAAGTATCAGCAGCAGAGAGATAACATGTCAAAAGTAAAGCAATTTATATCAGTTATAACCATAAATATAAATGGCCTCAACTCACCAATTAAAAGAAACAGACTGGCAGAATGGATCAATAAACAACATCCAACCATATGTTATATAAAGGAAACCTATCTAACCCAAAAGGAAGCTCACAGACTGAACATCAAAGGATGGAAAACAGTATTACATGCGACAGAATCCCCCCCCCCAAAAGTGGGGGTAGTTATACTGTTTTCAGACAATGTGAACTTCAAACCAAGAATTATCCAAAGAGATAAAGAAGGCCACCACATACTAGATTGGGGAAAACTTTAAGAAGAAGAGATAACAATATTAAACATCTATGAACCAAATTTGGGAGCACTTAACTATACAAAGCAAATATTAAGAGAAATGAAAAATCAAATAAACAATAACACAATTATAACAAGAGAACTTAACATGCCATTGACACAAAGGGACAGATCAACTAGACAGAAAACAATAAAGAAATAACAGAACTGAATCACCCCTGTGAACAAATGCACTTAGTGGATGCATACAGAGTGTTCCACTAAGCAACATTGGAATATACATTCTTCTCAGCAAAACATGAAACATTCTCTAAAACAGACCATATATGCAAAAAAATTGAAAGTATCCCATGTGTGTTATCTGAACCTCTGGGATGCAATGAAAGCATTCCTAAGAGGAAAATATATTGCAATTAACTCCAACATCAGGAAAACAGAATGAACACAAACAAACAAATGGATGCTACAATGTCAAACATCTAGAACAAGAAGAGCAAGTTGAGCCCAGAGCCAAAATAAGGGAGGAAATTGTAAAAATCAAAATAGAAATTAATGCAATAGAAACTAAGAAAACAATCCAAAGAATCAATGAATCAAAGAGTTGATTCTTTGAAAGAATAAATAAAATTGAGAGGCCTCTAGCCAATGTTATTTAAAAAAAAAAGGAAAGAAAAAGTCCAAATTCATGCCATAAGGAATGAAAAAGGTGAACCCACTACAGACCTTGTGGAAATACAGAAGTTCCTCAATATCTATTTTGAAAACCTCTACTCTTATAGGCTTGACAACACAGTAGAAACGGACAGATTCCTAGAAACATGTGAATTACCAAAGCTAGGTCAATAAGATGTAAAACTGCTGAATAAACCAATTTCAATTAACAAAATTGAAAATGTAATTAAATCTCTATCAACAAAGTAAAGCGCAGGTCCAGATGGATTCACTACAGAATTCTACAAGAAATTCAAAGAAGATTTAATGGCAACATTCCTCAAACTCTTCAATGAAATTGAAAGGGAAACAATTCTCCCTAACTCATTCCTGGAAGCAAACATTACTCTAAAACCAAAACCTGAGAATGACCCAACTAAAAGAGAGAATTATAGGCCATTCTCCCTAATGAACATAAATGCAAAAATTCTGAATAAAATTTTGTCAAACAAAATGGAGCAAATCATCAAGAAGATTATACACAATGAACAAGTGAGAATTCATCCTAGGAATGAAGACATGGTTCAACATACACAAATCAATAAATGTAATTCACCATATCAGTAGAGCCAAAATAAGAATCACATGATATTTGTATAGATGCAGAAAAAGCTTTTGATAAGGTCCAACACTTATTCATGATAAAAACCTTACAGAAAATTGGAATAGATGGTTTTTACATCAATATGATAAAAATCATCTATGACAAACCAACAGCCAGCATCATATTAAATGGCCCAAAACTGAAAGCCTTTACACTAAAATTAGGAAAAGACAATATGTCCTTTACCACCAATGCTATTGAAGATAGTGTTGGAAATACTAGCCAGCGAAATTAGAAAATAGAGAGAAATCAAAGGAGTATGGATAGGAAAAGAAGGAGTTAAATTATCACTATATGCAGATGACATCATACTCTACACAGAAAACCATTAAAACTCTATTGAAGGAATCCTAGTTATAATAAATAAATTCAGTAATGTAGCTGGGTACAAAGTCAACAATCAAAAATCAATAGCATTCCTATACACTAATAAAAAACCGCTGAGAGAGAAATAAGAGAAACCACACCCTTTACAATAACATCCAAGAAAATAAATTACTTAGGAATCAATCTAACCAAAGAAGCAAAAGAGGTATTCAGTCAAAATTATAATACTTTGAAAAAAGAAATTGAAGAGAACCTCAGAAAATGGAATGGCATCTCTTATTGATAGATAGGAAGAAAAAGCATTGTGAAAATGGCCATTCTTCCAAAATTGTTATACAGATTTAATGTAATCACAATCAAAATGCCACTAGCATAACTCACAGATCTAGAGAAATAACTCCTAAAATTCATCTGGAATGAAATGTGGCAATTCTGAGCAACAAAGGCAAGGTAGGAGGCATCACAATCTCTGCCTTGAAGTTATAATACAAAGATACTGCAATAAAATCATCATAGTATGGGAATAAATGAAGACCTGAAGATCAATGGAATAGATTAGAAGATACAACTATAACTACAAACACACACAGCTACCTTATCTTTGATAAAGGAGCCAAACACATCCATTGGAAGAAAAATAGTCTCTTTAATAAATGGTGCTGGAAAAATTGGTTCTCCATATGCCAAAAATTAAAACTAGACCCATGCCTATCACCATATAGTAAACTAAAGTCAAAATGCATCAAAGATCCAGATATTGAAACAGAAACAATAAATCTGTTGGAAGATAAAGTAGGTAGAAATCTTGAAGTCATAGGGATAGGTAGAGAATTCATGAACAAGAATCAAACTGCATGTGAAACAATTTGCAGAATCAATAATTGGGGTCACATCCTATTGATGAGTTTTTTATGTAGAAAAACGTCTCCAGAGTAGTGAAAAGAAAACCAACAAATTGGAAAAAATCTTAGTGAATGGTCCCTCAGCCAAAGGATATCTGTCTAGATCATATAAAGAATTTAAAAATATCAGATCCCTACAATTCAAAGAGAATGACCCATTCCAAAAATGGGCATCTGAGATGAATACACACTTCTCAGATGAAGAAATACAAATGACAAATAAATACATGAATAATTGTTCAACATCATTGGTCATTAGAGAAACGCAAATTAAAACAACACTGAGGTTCCATCTCACACCAGAAAGAATGGCCATGACAAAAATTACCAACAACAAATCCTGGAGAGGCTGTGGGGAAAAAGGAACTCTTCTGCACTGTTGGTGGGAGTATAGACTAGTGCAACCACTGTGAAGGTCAGTCTGAAGATTCCTCAAAACACTGGGGTTGGAGGTCACAAATGACTCAGCTATTCCACTTCTGGGCATATTTCCAGAAGAACTGAAAACATCATATCAGAGTACTATATGTGCACCCATGTTTATAGCAGCACAATTTGTAATAGCCTGATCTTGGAAACAACCTATGTATCCCTCAACTGAGGAATGGGAAAAAATGATGTGGTATCTTTATACAATGGAGTATTACTCTGCTAGAAAGAATGATCACATTGTGATATATATATAAGTAAATGGACGCAACTCAAGATCATACTCATAAGTGAAATAAATCAAACTCACATGTGTGAATGCCATATAGTCTCCCTAATGTAGGAAATCATAAGACCACATAAGACACAAAAAATCAATAATGACAGTGAAAGGTTA
The DNA here is from genome assembly GCF_034190915.1 of Cavia porcellus. Taxonomy (NCBI): domain Eukaryota; kingdom Metazoa; phylum Chordata; class Mammalia; order Rodentia; family Caviidae; genus Cavia; species Cavia porcellus. The sequence goes on from NW_026947486.1 coordinate 73,290,847, forward strand.
AGAATCTGATGAAACGTGGAAGTAACATCTCAGGGAAAATGAGGAAAAAGAAAAAGGAAGGGATAACAAAAAATGTCTAAAGTTGTGTAAACACACTTAGGATAGCTAAAATGATTGTGCTACAAACTGTGTACATTCTTGGAACAAAATAGTCAACATTCATAGGATTGGACCAATTGTGCATATTATTGTATAGTGATCTGAGTAACTCTTGAAGATCATTATGTTATATAACAAGCCTAGATATACTCATACCACCTTGTTTTGATGGCCTATATTGTCAGTGTTCTGGGCTCTTTGGTATTATTTTTATATGTCTTTTCACTTTCTTGTTTTTCTAGGCATTTGTTTCATTTTGTCTTGTTTTTTTTCACTGTAATACAGAAAAAATATGTATATATGGAGAGACTCTTGAATGTGTAGAACTTCTAAAAAGTTTATGAGAACTAATTATATAATATATGATGAAATGAACAGCTACTTTGAAGAAAAAGAGATACTAAGGTACCCAGTGCCAATTTGGTAGCATCATGATGTGAAATGCAGCAATAGTATTATGCTTTGTTCAGAGTGATTTTAGTCTGTCTTATATTGTTTAATTTCAACATATGTGAAGGTATGGATAGCTATTTTGAAGAGAATAAGGGACATTATGACAGTCATTGTTTACTTCCTTATCATCTTGTCTTGAAGACCTAAAATGCCTTCATTATCCTATTCTGATCAGTTGTATCCTATTTTCATTTGTATGAATTCATTGTATGTGAAGGACAACTATTTGGAAGAAAACAAGAGACAATATGATAGTGAAGATCTCTCATTGTCTTGCTTTGAAATCTGTGTCTCTTAAATTGTTATCTTATGATCTGATTTGTTCTTTTTTATTACATTTAATTTTAGCCTCTATCTTAGTTATTTTTTACTCGTCATTGAGACAAAATACCTGATAACCAAAATTGAGAAAGAAAGGTTTATTTCTTATAGTTTTTGGAGGTTTCAGTACATACGCAGTTGGCTCTAAGGCAGAGTGGCATGGTGGGGCTGCAATTCATGGCGGCTGCAAACAGCAAGGCAGAAACCAGCAAAAGAGTAAGACACACCTTCTTCCTGCCACTACATTGTATTCTGGCTCCACCCCTACGTGGGTATAGCACTGACACATCAATCCAAGCTGTAGACAATGGACCAATCATAAGTGCATAATGCAAAAGCATGAGGTCTGGGGCCCACCAACATAATCCATGACACCATCTTTGAAAATGAAATTTTAAAAAATTATCTGTTATACTGTAAACACAGACACAGTTTATTTTAATCCAAGTAGATCTTATTAAAGTTTTATAAAAACATCTACTTGTTTAGAATTCTTTTCATTACATTATCTTTGTATTGCTGAACAAAAATGGAACTTTTAAGCATGACAATCAGGGAGAAGGGAGTAGTATTTATGAGGTGCCTTAACAGGGTTAGAGTCCTTCACATATTTATAACATAGTATTAGGTCAGACTTCAATTTATTTTATGGAAAAAAGCAAAACAAATTTCACAACAAAATAATAAGAGAAAAACAGTAATTGATATATTGCATATTTTTTATCCTTAAAGTAGAAGCCAAGAGAAACTTGGCTTCTTGGAAGCCAAGACATGGAAGATGGCAAATCAATAAGCAGCAAAGTAAAGAGTTTCTGAGAGAAACAGCTCAGATGCTGGAATAAAACATCCTAGAGAAGACCAAATGGAAGGAGATGGATCCTCTCGACCCAGGGAGAAACTAAAGGGGAAAAAAAAAGAAAGAAAAGAAAAGAAAAGAAAATGTGGATGGAAGGCTGTAGCCTGATGCATTCTCACCATAGCTGGTCCAATTGTGTACAAAATGCTGCTGGAAACTAAAGAGGTGGGGTTGCCGGGATGTTGGGGGTTGGTGAACCTGAGGGCCTCTGTTGGAGGACAATGTCATGGAGGGGAGCAGTGGAGTGGAGAACAGCACTGGCTTGGAGATCTGCACTGGCTCACTGTGAGTTTAGAGAACTCAGTCTTCCTGTGGGAGTGGGCAATTGGCTGGCTGACATTTTCAAGTTAGGCAGGATGAGCCCAGAACCAGCACTGCAGCAGCTTCAGTCAACCACTCCCAGAGCAGAGCAGATTGGTGAGAATTGCTTGGACTGAGTCCCACCACTATGCATGATCCAATAGCCAAGGACAAGGTCTCTCTGAAGCTATCCCTAATCTGTCCCACACGTGTGGCACATACTAATGTGGTGAAGACTTCAATGGTTGACCAGCTCAGAAAGGAGGGGCCAGCCTGTCCCGCCCCTTCTTGTACTTCAGTGGTCATCAGCAGACTGGTGAGAGCAGCAATCCCTAGCTAGCATGCTTCAGAGTAATTGTAGCCAATACAGGAAGTGTGAGGGACCTCCCATTATCCACTTGTCTGGAAGAAACCAGAAACACGACAAGAGGAAGAAGCAAAAGGAAGTTTCCAGCTTCCAACCCAAATAGTACTGGCCCAGGAGAGGTAAACACAGAATAAATTGGTGGCTGCACACGTGTGTGCGGTGTCTGAAAAAGTAACATCTGACATAAAGAATTATCCTCATGACATTATAAAAGAACACAAAACAGAAATAATAATACAAGTTAAGGAATATATAAGAAAAATCATAAATGCTAAGTACCTCTCAAGAAGACACAGAAATAAGAATGGAGGAGCATAGAAAACGGAGAGGAACCTTTGGTGAAGAATACAAAAAATCTAGAATCCGTGAAACAGATTCAAAGAGATTACCAGGAAATTAAAAACTCCATGGAAAGCTTGCATAACTGCTTGCAAGAAACTAAAGACAGACTCTATATAAGAAATATATTTAACCTGAAATAGGGTTTATGGATTGAAAGTCAAAAATGAGAAAATAATGCTTTATGTGACAGGGAACCAGAAAAAATTTGGGACAACTCGTCCTTCAGCTGTAGATTTGGTAGAAAGACATAACACTTTTATATAATGGAGAACTACTCAACTATAAAGAAGAAAAATCTTGAGGCTCTGAGACAAAGATCAGGGTTAAAAAGGTTTAGAACCACTTAGGTAAATAGTGAGTTGCCCCTCTAATCTAAAAACTAAAGGAGTTAGTGGGCTACAAAATGTACAAATGTGCCTTAGGAATCTGAAAGGGGAGAAACTGTCTAAATAGGGAAGGCAGAGGGCATTGTTAATCTTGTATCATGATTTGAAACCCATATTACTTTCATTTCTCTGTTTAGTTTGGTTATATTCTGTTCCAGTTTGTCTACTTGTACTAGATAGATTTGAGGGCATAGACAGCTATTCCTAAGATAGCAGGATATACTATGGGTAATCATTTTCAATTTCCTATTAAATTAATCTGAACCCCTGTACTGCTTTCACTGCCTTGTTTTGACTGATTTTATTTGACTCTGTTTTGCTCTACTGCTGTCTTGTCTTGACTGAATTTACTCGAATCTGTTATGTTTGATAGTATCAATTCTGAGAATATAGGCAACTCAACTGAAGACAATAAGATTCACTATGATACCAATTCTGGTTTGACAACTACCCTATTTTGAAATCCTATAATTTCTCTGATGTTTGGTTTTATTGATTTTGTTCCATACTGCTATGCTCAAGTGTATTGTACCTGATGATATGGGCAATTCTATTGAAGATAACAAGAGATATTATGGTTACCATTGTAGATCACCTTGTATTGTCATTTTAAGTCATGTACTATGTTCATCCTTTTGTTTTGAATGACCCCATTTTTTTCTCATTTGATTTTATTCTTTTCAAAATAAAAAATGTAGTTACCAATAGCACAAGATATGGGCATTAAAATATCCTCCAATGAATATTAGCACAGATCTTCCTTTTCAATGAACTAAGATACCAGTAACTTGTCTTTTATAAGTCCTGCCTGATGGAACATTGGAATTTCATATAATTTAGTACCTATTTTGAGATTTTTAACTGGAGAGATGGCAAGGGAAAGAGTACTTAATATATGCATTATATCTAGACTTAGACGCAGTGAAAAGTCACTCCTGTGAGCTGATGAAGCAAAGGATCTTGACCATCTCTTGTTCAGATCTATTCATAAACTTTCAAGAGAACATATGAAATTTTTCTTAAAATATAAATAGCTTCACCCAATGTATGAATTTAAAGAATAAAAAGCACCCTTAAAATCGCTATTAACTTGGTGGAATTTTTAAAGGCTTTTTTCTTCATAAGTGTAAATTCACTTAGATTACAACTTTTTCCTAAAACATAGTTCAATCACACTATATGTTCTGAATCAAACTGCACACAACACAATAATTTTTATTTCCTTTCATTTTCTCATTGAGCATCCTTTCAAGGTAATGTATAGATCATTCTTTATAATTTTAGTTTTCATATTTCTTTTTCGTAGATAACATGGAGGAATCCTAAATTTTGTTATTACTTTTATTGTGGTAAGGATGTTTAAAAAGTGTTATATTATTTCAACAGATTTTGAAATGTATGCATAGTATGTTATTGTTATCTATAGGCACAAAGTTGAATGGCAGATCTCTAGAACATACTTAACTTGAAATTTATTATTCATTAATTTAAAATTTTCTGTTTTCTCTCCCTCAAAGCCCCTGACAACCGTCATTGCATTCTCTCCTTCCATGAGTTTGAGTCATATATTTGTTGTGTTATGTATGTATGAATGAATGCATATACTGGAAATTAAATCCAAGTACTTCACACAGAGCTACACCTCTAGCTTTTTAAAAATATTTAATGACAAGAAGAGTTATCATTAAGTTGCTAAGTTGTGGATACTAACCTCAAATATTCACTCCTCTTGCTTCAGCAACTCAGAGTGGAGTGTCTATTTTAGATGCCTCATATAAGAGGAATTATGTGATACTTGTCCTTCCATAACTGGTTGATTTCATTTAGCATAATACAGTAAAGGTTCATCCATATTATTGCATATTAAAAGAATATCTTTTGAAAGGATGAAAAAATACTCCATATTTTATCTAATGATCTGTTGATGAACATTTAGGGTGTTTCTGCATCTTAACAACTGTGAATAATGAAGCAATTAATATGTGATTACTGATATTAATCATATGCTGGGTCATATGGTAGTTCTATTTTTAATCAGTTTTTCAGTCTCGCAGTACTATATCATTTTCCATTCCCACAAATACAAAAATTACAACTTCTACTTATTCTAGAAAACATTTTTTTTGTTTTATTTGTTGTTTTGGTTTAATAGTTGTCACTGTAATAGGTGTGAGTTGAATCTAATTGTGGGATTAGTTAGAATTCCTCTATGGTTTATGATATTGAACATCTTTTCATAAAAACTGTTGGCCAGTTATGTATCTTCTGTGCAAAACTGGCTACCAAAACCTTATCCAACTATTAATGAGATATTTTGTCACTGGATTTTTAAGTTCAATCAATTGATTTATTTTTTTTGATACTGTGGAATGAACCCAGAGTCCCATGCATACTAGGCCAAGTACCTTACCACTGAGTTACACACTTAGCCTATTTAATTTATCTTAATTTAGTAGTTTAGAGACAGTGTCTCCTAGGGTACCTTCAAACCTGTGATCCTTCAGCTTCAGATATCTGAGTAGCTGAAATTATGAATATGTTTCACTGTACCTGGCTTCCTAATCATTTTTAAAACTTTATTTTGCCAGCATTTTGATATTTTATAAATGTACTCCTACAAAAACATTCATGTAGCTACATATTTGTACACATATGTAAATATTTCTGCAAGAAAAGTTGTTAGAGCATATTAATGGGTAAAATCATTGTGAAGGTTTTGGACATGTAATTGGCAAAATGGTAAGTTCCTTAGGCAAATTTTGTTTCTTATGCTTTTGCATACTATCTTTTTTGTTTTCCATTTGCCACAATGATTATGCTCCTCTCCTTTGCTGAATCTTCTATTCCTCAATATTGAAATGTTAGAGAAATTTCCAAAGTTAAGTTCTCTGAACTCTCTTTATCTATAATGGCTTTCTGTATAATCTCAGCTTTTCCAATGACTTTCAGACTTACATCTTTAACTCAGATCTTTGCTGAATTCTGGTTTTTTAAAAGTTAACTTTTTCCTGAATTTATCCAGGTGCAGATTGAATAGACATTCAAACTTACAATGGTTTACTTGTACTCCACTCCTCAGTTTGTTTTCTTTTATTAATTCCCACTGAGTATGTAAAGCCAAATCATTAATATCCTTGATTCTTTTATTTTTGCCACAGTGACATCAAATTCTTCAATAAATTTATTTGGATTTTCCTTATTTCTCTTATTACTGAAACAAAATAACTGATGCCCAAAATTTAGAAAGAAAAGGTTTATTTAGCTCATATGTGTGGAGATTTCAATCCATGACCAACTGGCTCCAAGACAGGGTGGCATGGTTAAGGGGCAACAATTTGAGATGGTGGAAAACATCAAAAGCAACAAGAACAAAAGATGAGGGTAAGAACAATCCTCTTCTTTATTTTCTATGCAGGCTACCCAACCTTGTGTGGGTGTAGGACCCAGGCTATCTTTGTATGCTCCTCTTGCACAGGTTCAGCATGCTTACAAAGTGAGAACTGTGGCCTCCTGCTGAGCAACTTAGCTAAATTTTTCCATTTAACACAATGAACAACATCCTACAGTGGTAAGGGCGCTTCTACACTCCAGAATATAGAATTGCTGAATTACTTAATGTTTTAGTTGCTTTTCTCTCACTGCTGAGACAAAACACCTGACAGTCAGAATTAGGGAAGGAAAGGTTTATTTAGCTTACAGTTTTTGGAGGTTTTGGGGCATAATCAACTGGCTCCACAGGAAGCTGGCATGGCATGGGGGTAACATTTTAAGGCAACAGCTAATAAAAGGAGCCAGAACTAAAGGAGGAGGGGAAAAACCATGTCTCCTGTCTCATATTGTGTGCATGCTATCCTCCCCTAGGGCAGGTGCAGCACTTACACCACTTCTGTGACCTCCTCCTTGCAGATGATGGGATATTTACAAAGGAAAAATCCTGGCTCCCTGCTGAGTCTCTTAGTTACATTGTTAAACCTCTCAAGTTGATACAATGTATCAACCATAAAAATCCATTTCTTGTCAAACTAGCAACCAGACAGTGTTCTTTAAACCTATTATCAGTTACAAGACACGCTTAATCTTAACATTTTAAACTTGAACATTAAAGTACAATTTTAACAATCCATAAGAATCAGCATTAAATCTATCAACATTCTATTATATTGGAAACATAATATTTTGTTCTTGCCCCCCCCAAAACTCATACACATCCCTTTATGCAAAAAGCATTTAGTCTATCTGCAAGAGTTGCCAAAGTCCTAAGAGTATCAGCATTGCTGAAATGCTCAAGTCCCAAGTCTTCTCAGAGATGTAAGGCAAATCTTAGCTGCAAGCTCCTGCACAAATGAAAATAAAGTTAAACACTTCAACATGCAGTGGCACAAAACAAACATTTCCATTCCAAAAGATACAAACAGGGAGATACAGACTATTGGGACTAAAGCAAATCCAATATTTGGATGGGCAAATGTTAAGTCCTATAGTAGCGTGCCCAAGATTTGAAGCAATCTGTTTCAAATAGTGAGCTCCAAAAGGCTTGTGTGATTCCACCCCTATGGCACACCTGGTGGTTTTAGCTCCCACAGCTTCTCTCTCAGGCTCACTTTGCTCTCTCCTTGCAGCATTCCTTAGACAATATATGTTGATGCTTTTCCAAACTTCTGGAGTCTCCACTGCATCTTTGGCTTCACACTTAGAGCTTTACATAGTGCCCTATCAGGGCACAATGGCTGGCATTGCAGGCCTTCTGAAATCAAAGTGAAAGACTTTTTAACCCCAGAGCTCTTGCATTCTGTATGCATCTGAAACCAGCACCACTTGGGTGATACAAAGGTCTGCTGCTAGTTGGAGCAGTAGCCAGATTTCCCTCTCTCTTGGCTGTAGGAATCAAGTGCCTCAATCACTGGGCATTCTGAATCTAATTCTGAGGAAAAAATTTTCTCTTTACAACCCACAGCTTACTGGAGCTTCCTTTCTGGCCAAACTCACAATGTTTTAAAACATCCTGCTGGGATCTTTGCTCTTTCATTCACAATGTAAATTTGGCTAAAAACCCCAATAGTAAGTGTGCCACCACCTCAATACTTGACTGCCTTGAAATTTCTTCTGCCAGATTAATTAGTCTGCCACTCTTTATCTTAGTCTCAGGTGGAGTCCTTGGACATGAGCAAAATGCAGACAATTTTCTGCCAAGCTATAGCAGACATATTCTCTAGTCAACGACCAACCAGTTTCTTCCCAGCCGAAGTCCCCTGAGTCTGGTCTTTATTGGTTTTCTGGTCTTCTCAGCTCTCACCAGAATCTCCCATGCCAAACAGTCTGAGCTGTTTTAGAGCTAATGTTTCAGGTAACATCTCCAAACCTTTCCACATTCGTCCCACAAACCATTCTCAAATACTCTTGAACCATGTGATCAGAAATAGTCACAGAAATGACCCCACTCCTCTAGTACCATATTTTGTCTTAGCTACTTTTCTATCATTGCTGAGACAAAATATTGACACTCAAAATTAGAAATGGAAAGGCTTTTTAGCTTATAATTTTTGAAGGTTTCAGTTCATAATCAGTAGGCTCCAAGGGAAGGTGTCATGCTACTGGGCCAACACTTCAAGAAGTAGCCAGCAAAAGAAGCCAGAACTAAAGTGGAAGATAACAAGCCTGTTCCCCACCCTTATATTGTATACAGGCCACCCTCCCCTACAGTGGGTGTAGCACTTACACCACCTCTGTAACCTCTTGCACAGGCTAAGGATATTTACAAAATAATGATCCTAACTCCTTGTTGAGTCTCTTAGTTAAACTGCTAAACTTTTCAAGTTGACACAAAGTATCAACCATAAAATTTAGTTACCGTTTATAGGCTTCCCAAATTGACACAATGTATCAAACATTTTAATCAACCTCTTGTCACCTTGGCAAACAGACATTTTTAAAACTGGTTTCCAAATACAAAAACATGCTTATTTATATCATTCCACAACTTGAACATTGTAGCACAGATTTCAGAGTCCCACTGAGTGGTGCTAAACTGGAAAGTTGCAGTGCTTTTAAAACAGAAAGCCACACAAAAATACTTATCAAGTCTATCACCATTTTATTACATTAGAACCATAACATTCTTCCCCTAGCCCCCAAAAGACTCTTGCTCATCCTTTTATGTAAAAAGAATTTAATGTATCTATAAAAGCTGTCAAATTCCTAATAGTTTCAATGTTGCTGATAATTCCAAATTTCAAATTTCCACTAAGATGGAAGGCACAAAGTTGAACACTTCCAACATTCAATGGCACAAGATAAACAGTTTCATTTCTAAAGTTACAAACAGAGGAATATAAAGAATAAGGCCCAAAGCAAGCACAAAATCTAGTGGGGCAAACGTTAAGTCCTGTATTTCCATGCGAAAAATCCTAGACAATCTGTGATAAGTGGTGAGCTCCAAATTGCTTGGGTGAGTCTGCCCTTAAAACTCTTCCAGTGTTAGTAGCTACCACGACTTCTCTCTTATTCTTGCTTTGCTTTTTTTGTGCAACTTTCCCTAGATGACCCACATTCCTGACTTTTCCACACTTCCAGGGTCTCCACGGTAGCTTCAAAATATATCCCAAATCTGGTAACCCCTCACTATCTCTGCCTTAATCACTCCAGTTGAAGACAGCATCATGTTTTTTATGTGCATTCATAAACAATATAGGAAACCAAACAGCTTAATTGATAAATTTGGAATTTTATTAGCTGAGCTCAGTATCCACTCACTTAGACCCCTGTTGCAGAGTCCCAGTGAATGGCACTAAACTGGAAAGTTGCAGAGCTTTTAAAACAGAAAACCACACAAAAAAGACATCATGTTGGAAACAATTTAGCTAGAATTACATTAATTTTAAATTGACACCTGTATCCAGCTTCTTTGTTGAGCATGTTAATTTTTCCCTTGTGGGTGCAGCTCATTTTGCTTTTCTTAAAGGATTATGCACCAAGTAATTTTTCATTCTCCTGGGTCAAATACAGGACATAAAATGGCATCAGTTATGCCAAGTTACAACAATTTTCAGTAAACTAATGCAATTGGCTTCTAAGTACTGTCATTGTTGACCCTGTAAAGTCAATTCTATATACCACAGACTGCTTTATAAAATATATGAGTACTACTATGCCAGTGCCTTATTCAGAGTCTATCCAGGTACTTATGAAACTAAGAGTTCTGTGTTCTATACACATTGGGTTCTTACTATTCTTTGAAGGCCTACAGGGATCTTTAGCTCTAGGAACTTCCTTTGTTTCTTTCATTCAACTTCATGTTTAACTTTTATCACTTAGGGAATACCTCTCTGATCCTATTATATCAGGTAATACATTTTCTTACATCTTGGCCTACAATGGATATTATGAATGTTTTTCATCTGTGCTAATGTGTGTCTGTTATCAAATGATATATTAAGGTGAAAAAGTTTCAGAGATCTATCATACAGCTTTTTTTTCTCTGAGTACATAAAACAGTAAATAAATCAGTGTATATCTTGTTATTAATGGCATCAAAGGTTTGATGAAGCATGGTACTTGAGCTCCCTGTCTTTTGCCTAGCATTGGAGATTTAGGATGATTAGAATGTCTGGTGCCTACATTTAAAAAAGACAACAAATTTAGTTTTATGGGAAAACATTTTATTAAGTCAGGGCTAATTAGACAGGACTCATGCTATATGCACTAGATTAGTGAGGATTGTTGACTACATTTCACGCACCGATTCCAATGGTTCCCAGGTGATGGATAAAGAAGGGATAAGAGGTGAGATAGGGCATAGCCAACATGTCTTTACTGCCCATACTCCAGTTTCAGTAGAATACTCTTTTTCTCTATGTTACAGCTTAGATTTGTGTGACCTCTATATGGTTTCAATTGAATAAAGAGTATTGTTGATTAAAAATTAACAAAGATGTTAAAAAACTACTGTTTTAATGTTGAATAATCATCTGTTGAAGAAGATGAAACTAAATGAAAATAAGGAAACTAGAAAATACCCCTGTGTATTTATGCAGTAATTTAGACTCTTCTAGGTGCATTCTCTCATTTAAAATTTACCACACTCCTAAAAGTTTAATAAACCAGCTACCACTCTCATTATTTCACAAGTTGAAAATGTAAATCTGTGGCTTAATCAAGTATTTTATGATTAGTTAACATACTGTATGACAGAGAAAGAATTCATGAATCAGAAATTAATGTTTATATTCTAATTCCAGTAGGTTATTATTGAAATATTGATTTTTAATAGATAATAACATCTCTAAGAATTTGAATCTCTTAAGCATTTTTATTTAATATGTCTGTAAAATATAAAATATTTTTATTTAAAATGTGTCCTATAGATCATATTTATCTACAAGTCAAATATAAACTTTGTATTGGATTGTTTCTACTCCTCAAGGTTTCTATTTCAGAATTTTGGGTCCTCCAGTGTCCCACAAAACAGAAAAACATGGTTGTATTACAATATACTACAAATTAATCTTTCCAAAATTAGTCATGAGATAGTTCTACCAGATTGCAAAAATCATATTTTAATTGTCATTTATTACATAATCACACAGTAATTGAGGAATGGGCTGAATTTAGCTAACTAAATCTAGCAGCTTAACAAGTATTCAGTGTGTCAAACACTATTATCTGTGCCAGACACATTAAACAAAGCATTTCATTTGATTTCTCACAACAACCTTCTTTCATAAGATGACTGAGAAATTATAAGTTAGATCTCCTCAGTACTGTACTCCCTCTTTTCCTCAGGGAATTCTATAGGAGATCAACCTTAAAAAAATCCTGAGTTCAACAGCATTCAATTTCTAGATGTGTTTGTATTCTTTAGTATGATACCGTAGCTTTTACAGTCACCAAATCTTTAAAATTAGACAAGTAGAGCCAAGGTCTGGAAAATCTTCATATAACAGGTAAGAAAGGAAAGTGTAAATTTAACTGTTGGGTATAGTTTTTGATGAAATAAAATAAAAATTGATCTACTCCAAAAGGTATATTCTCAAATAAAAAGAGAGTTCAGGCCTGCCGTGCATTGTTACTGATATAAGTGGATTTGAAGTAGATACAAGACTCCCGAGTCTTTCTGAGTTCTGGCATGAACCCTGTCCTCCAGGAGACAGGGTTAGACAGAATCTGTATGGCATCCTGCTTTTGCATTCACAGTCTCACTGGTGAGGCTGCTTTACTTTGTCTCGAATTGTTTTATGCAAGAAAAATACTGAGAATAAGCAATGAAAGTACTGATGTCAGTTGAACCATTTTCTGTCTTAGACACATTAGCCAAATCATTATAAAAGACTCTTCTAAGCAATATTGATTGTTGCAATGTACACAATTTAATATAACAAACTTAGTAACTGTTGATTTATAGAACAAACCCTCAGAGTGAGTCTTAATGTTCTCATTTTGTAGTTGAGGAGATAAATGTTCAGATAGTTTAAATATATTGCCCAGTGTTACACAGGTGATACATTTCTTCATTATCTTGCCTTCCTTTCCCTCCTAAGTTTTAAAAGAATTTTCTAGTTATACATAATTTCATAACAAATTTAAAAATTACCAAAATGTAAAGCATGAAAATGAAATTTTCTTCTCCTCTTTTACTGTCCAGAGATAGTAATTGTAAGTAAGTTGATGTGTTTATGTCTTCTTTATTGAATCAAACAATTATTTTCATGCTGCTGTAGTTCTTGGTTGAATCTTATATCTCTCAGATTTCTCAGATTCTTTTATTGGATTTAGTTCAATTATATTTAGTCTCAACATCTCATTCTCTAATAAAAGTTTGAAGCAGAGTACTATTTGTATTATTGTATCCTCATGCTTTTGTTTGTGTCAACATTAACGAAAATATGTTGGTATTTTTATAACAAAATATTATTCTTGATGAGTTTTACAAAATTAAATCTTTTCTACTTATGTTACAAGTGTATACCTGAGGCATATGATAAACTGTTGAAATGTACTATGCAACAATTACTTTTAACCATGGTAGCAATCTGAAGCACAAGCATGGCAGCAGTCTGCATTAAAACTGATTAAAGCAGTGTAAAATAAGTAATATACAATCAAAGAACTGGTGCCTGCTTGTTGCTGCTTTCTGATCTGATGCAGTACTGCTACTAGAAGTTCAGTTTATTGGAGGCAATCTATGTTGCATTAAAACACAAACCTATCTTAAAAGAACTTGTGGTTATCATAGCATTTCTTTTGTTGTTGTGTCTTGTAGTTGTTTATCTTTTACAAGGAAACTGTGATGATTCAACTTCCAACAAATTGTTCACGAAATTTTCTTTATTTAGACTATTTTTTATTAAGTCACTTCTAAGAGTCAGACAAGTAAAAGTACATTATGTCTTTCTTCAGCCTGCTGTATACCTTCTGATTTCTCTCCTGTTGTCACACTCACCTCAAAAAAACACTTGCCAATTTCTTTAACTCTCCTGATGATTTTTACATTTCAACCTCTTTACAGCACTTGCTTACCTATAAATCCTGGGACTCATGATAGCATCTTATTAAATCAAATATTTCCTTTATGACTTTGATCTTTTTATAAATCTGCAAGTCCATTTTCACCTGAGGAGAGAAACTTCCTTTTATTTTATTCTTCTTCTTTTACTCTTAAGCACTGAAACACAAAACAATGACCAAGTTCATCATAAATTTGGACTTTTTAAAAAAATTTGAACTTTTAATTTTCAGCTGAATTTTTCACTTTGCTTACTAGTCTTTTCATCCCTTAGAAGATGACATCTTATAAGATAATCCCATATGTTACATGCTCTAACTTTATACAGTTCTCTCAGGCCTACATATGGTTACTTGTTTGACTAAGATTGAGGTCATTGGCTATGGAATCCCTTGTCCTCTCTATTTTTCCTCTAAGTGGATTTTTATTACCAAATCCTCCATCAATATTTAATCTACTGTCCTATCGTTGTAATAGAATAGGCACTTTTCAAGGCAAATTCATCTTGTTTCCAACCTTTACACATCTTTTTGTATCTTACTGCATCAATAACCCCCTCCCTGCAGTATCCATCTCTCTTCCATTATCACAAAGACGATCAGGCCCCTGCAGCATCCTCCATACTCTTCCTTGAAATTGGCCATCTCCTAAAATTGCTGTTTCACTTCTCTCCCATATTGAGCATTGCCAGTAATTTTAAAAGTAGGCTATAGTAACTCTTTATATTCCTTACTATTTGTACTGATAAAATCTAGCTTCCAGTTTGACATTTGTATTGAAATTATCTTCTCAAAGTTTTAATTTTTTGATGACAGTTTTGTGTGACTTTTTACTTTGTGATCATTTCAACCCCTGAGTAAGACATAAAATCCTGTTGATTATTGTACTCTTTTAATATATATCTTTTCAGTTAATATAGAGAAACTTGTGCATTCTGGATCTCCTTCAATATTTAAATACTATCTAATGAATTCTGCTATATATTGTAAATTTCTCCTTGGAGACTTGAGGCTATTTATTCACAAAAGAGCTGTTTATGAGGATTTATTCACAATAGTCAAAATTTGGGATTATCACATGTATTCTTCATTCAGTGCACAGAAATAGAAATTAGAAATAGAAGATGGGAAACTACTTGGATAAAAATGAACACAATTACCCCCAATGATATCGATGATACTCAAAAGCATTATGCTTGCAGAACAAAGAGACACAGAAGAGCGTATTCTTTTTTTTTTTTTTTTTTTTTTTTTTTTTTTGTCTTTTTCCTTTTTGTCGGTACCAGGGATTGAACTCACGACTGCCTGCTTCCAAGGCAGGCACTTATATGCTGCTGAGCTAAATCTCCAGCCCCATAAGAGCGCATTCTTTAATGCTCAATTTATATGACATTTATGAAAGGCAAAAGTGCAGTAACAGAAAGTAATCATTAATTGTGAGATTGTGACAAAGTATTGACTGCCAAGAAACAAAAAAACGGTCCTCTGGAGTAGTGGAAATATTCTACATAATGACATTGGTAGTTATGGTCACAAAACTGTGTATATTCTTTAACAGTTTAGAATTTTTTGTATATAAATTACACCTCAGTAAAATTCACAAAAAGACTAAAAAGTCAAAACTAATGCAAGAATTTTTTGTTTTTATTTATTAAATTCAGTGATGGTGAATGAATTCAGAGTCACACACATTTTAGGCAAGTGGTTAACAATGAGCCATATCTGTAGCTCTTTATTAACTTTTTTCTAATGTAATGATTTTTATGTCCTCATATATTGCAAAATAAATCATTTTATGAATATTCCTTTATTTAAAATACATATTATGTTTCCAATTCAGTTTTATCTTTATCTTTGGGTCTGCCACTAAGTATTTCACAATTACTTAGTGTTTCAAAGCTACTATTCTGAAAAGAATCTGAGATTTGAGAAACGATATATTATGATAAAATATTTTAAATGTTTGTTGCTACTCTTTAGCTGTATAGTGAATTTTGGTAAATTTCTTGCCTTATACATGGCTTTCTTTTTCTGTGAAATGGAGATAGCACTGATATCTATTTTATAATTTTATTGGATGAGAAGAACATTGTAAGTAATTGAAATAGATAAATGTACAAAATATTTTGGAAGTAATAAACATGACTGTATCTTTTTGTCTTCTTCTGGATATTAAATCTAAGACCATACTCATGCTAGTCAAGCACTCATCCACTAAGTTATATATGTGGCCCTAATTTTTAAGGATAATTTATTCCATGTTGATTTTTGCTTGCACATTAAATTTATTAATCAGTATATATATGATCATTTTTTGCAATCACAATGCCACAGAGATTTGATAACATTTTCAAATTTTAAAATGAAAAAAGAATAAAAATGATGCAGAATTTCAAAACGAAATAATAGGAGATTAACAATGGGTAATATATTCTGTATCATTATCTTGAAAGTAGTTGCTCAGTTTACAAAATATACATGTGAATAAATGATCAAACAATGAAAGCACAAACCATTCTTTTTGATGAGTTAACAGATTGGTAGTACAATTATCTATCATATATATAAAATCTTTTTATTTTTCATTTATCTTTTCCCCATTCCAGTTGTTCTAGAACATATAAAGAATTGAAAAAATTCCAAACCACCAAATTCAAAGATCCAATCCAAAAATGGGCATCTGAGATGATACATATCTCAGATAAAAAATAAAAATGACAAACAAATATAATTTAACTTTCAATACTGCAAAAAACTGATAAAAATGTCAGATATTATAACCTAAGGGTGACATCTGGCTCAGAGCCTATAGTTTGTAAATAAAGTTTTATTGGAAGAGCATCATCCCCATTTGTTGATATATTATTCATGGTTGTTTCCACATTGCAATGACAGGGTTGCATGTTTGATCTAAATATCATAAAATCTATGAAGTTTAAATGCTTATCTTTTAGAGAAAATATTTATTATTCCTGTGGTCTGGATTATAATCAGTTTCTCTAAGATGTTCATAATCTTTAAGAAAGTATTATATTATTTTTATGATAAATTAGTAGGTATTTTCTTTGAATTTATAGCAGATACAAGACAAAGAGATATTATATTATGTTGCAATGATTTATTACTACATGGTCTCATTTTAATCAAAACACATTAATCTAAGTCTTAGTGTTTAATGTCCTTAATTTCTACGTTAGTGTTGATATGGTTCCTCCTGATTTATTTATTATTTACATAATCATTATTTTTAATTTGTTGCTTCTATGTTGTTGGGAAGGAGACATATGAAGTATCAGCCATGTAGGTCTCATATGAGTATACTACCTGTATTTGTCTTTTCATCAACCAAAAGTGGTTGCTTGAGAATATTGTACTGAATAATACAGAATAACCCCTAAACCCATTCCCTCCATTTATCCTGTCAAAACTAGAGACTTGAGCACAAAAAGTAACTGAAGCATGCAAAAAGTAAACAATAGTAGTTAAATTGAAGGGGAGTAAAAACTTGAAGTAACCAAGAATGTGATGGATTCACTTCTTTACTCTCTTGCTTTGTTTCATTTGGCTATGATGGAAGATTGATCAATGTCTCAGGACTATTCAGGGGCACAGGTAGGAGCAACACTTGAGTATTCATGAATGGTGGCATTCCCTGTAATCCCAGGGACTCTGAAGGCTGAGGCAGGAGAATTGAAAGTTCAAAATCAGCTAGATACTTGTTATGGCTTGTGTTTAGATATCCCCCCAAAATCTTTTGCAGTTATAGGTGGGTTTTGTTTTTAGAGCTGGCTGGATCTAGAGCGTGTGATGCTGGGATAATGATGTGTGGTTATTAAATTAGTCAGTTCACTAATTGGTTTAGCATCTGCTCAAAGCCAGGTAGCCTAGATAGAATATGAAAGTGGCACAAAAAAGTTCCTATTTTTGTTTCTGTCTGGCTTGCTTGTCTTGCTGCCTTATACTTGCTATGTCCATTCCTGTTCTGTGATGTCCATATGCCATGCTACCATGCCTTGGAGACATTCAACTATAAACTGAAATGTCTACAAACTGTGAGCTAATAAACTTCTTGTTCTTTAACTTTGTGTGTTTTGTATTTTTTCTCAGCAAAGAGAAAAGTTACTATGACGTCACCTTAGACAGGCCCTGACTCAAAATAAAAGAACCTGGGCTGGTTTAATTCAATGGTATTATTCTTGGTTAACATCACAAAACACTGAGTTCATGTCCCTGCAAAACATACACACACACACACACACACACACACACACACACACACACACACAGTAAAGAAGTAAAAAAGGAAGGTCTGTCATTTTGAGTATGAACTCATTTCAGTTGTTTGCTTACACCCAAGCTATTCAACCAGTGAACAGACAGAAATCAGCATAGAAAATAGCTTAGAAACTGAAATTTGTTAGGAACTACTGTCCAAGTTCCACATTACGCACTTGTGGGATAGCTCCAAATAGAATGGTAATCATTTTTTTATTTTAAAGGAATACTTTTAAAAAAGAATAAAAATGATACAGAATCTCAAAACAAAATGATAGGAAATTAATAATGGTTATTGTATTTCTTATTGCTGTCTTCAAAATAGTTGTTCAGATTACCAGATATAGGCATGTAAAATTGATCCAACAATATGAGCACTAACTGTTCATTTCAAAGAACTAATAGAATGAGTAGTACAATGATCTTACCTGTTATATATATATATATATATATATATATATATATATAGAGAGAGAGAGAGAGAGAGACTTTTTCCTTCCTTTTTTCTTCTTTCCCCCATACCAAATCTTTCTTTTTGACCAATTTCTTTTTCTTTCCCAATATCTTTTTTACTTTTTGGATCTTATATACTCTTTCAGTTTTTTATGCTAGGGAGATAATATGATATTTATGCATGCAAGTCTGATTTATTTCATTTATGAGTAAGGTCTCTAGTTGCATCCATTTACCAATAAAAGTAAAGAGTTTATCTTTCTTTATAACTGAGTAGTACTCCATTGCATAAAAATAACACATCTATTTAAAAAAATATTTTTATTTTAAAAAGAAAAAAGTCAGAAATGAAAAATAAAAAGCAAAAGAGATAACAACAAACACGAAACAATAACAATATAGGTTTTCAAAACAGAATGAAATAAATGTAATGATGATTGTTATAATGATATTGTTTTGTTTTTTCAAAGAAAATCTTAAAAAATTGAAAAACAGAAAAAATGGTAGAAAAATACTGAATTCAAAAAAAATAACATTCCCCATTGTCATCTTAAAAATAGTTGCCAAAGTTACAAAATCAAAGCATAAAAAGTGGCTAGACACTCAAACATTAACAGGCAAACCCTTCTGTTCAGTGATCTAACAGACATTCAGTAATATGGTCATGTAACTTACGTACTATATATTCCGTTATGTTGTTTGGAGCACTTCCTTTCCCTTTCCCTTTCATTATATCTATTACACATTTTGGATCCCATTATTCTGTCAGTTTTTATTATTTTTTATGCTAGAGAGACAATGTGATATTTACTAATGTGAGTCTTGTTTATTTCACTAATGAGGATATTCTCAAATTGCCTCCATTTACTTATAAAGGTCTCAAGAGCATCCTTTTTATAGCTGAGAAATATTCCATTGTATGGAAATACTACATTTTTTTCATCCACTCTGCAGTTGATGGCCATGTTGGTTGCTTCTGACATTTAGCTATCACAAATCGTGATGGTATGAACATGGGTGGACATATATCTCTGTGACATGACCTTTTCAATTTTCCTGGGAAAATATCCAGGAGGGGAATAGCTGGATTAAATAGAACCTCCAATCCTAATTTTTTGAGGAATATCCATACTGGTTTCCATATTAGTTGCACCAGTCTGCACTCCCACAACAGTGGAGAAGTAGAACACGTCCATTTTAAGCATTCTTGGTTTATGTGTATTTGGATTTTCCCCATGATTCACCTATTAAAAATTGTGCTGCTGTAAACATGAGTGCACATATATCACTGTGGTATGATGATTTCAGTTCTTCAAGAAAAAAACTTAAAAGTGGAAGAGCTGGATCACATTGGACATCTAATCCTCGTTTTTTGAGGAATCACCACACTGATTTCCACAATGATTGCACCAGTCTACACTCCTAGCAAGCTACTGTGATAAGATCAGCATGGTACTGGCAAAATCAACCAACCAACCAACCAAACAAACAAACCAATAAAACCAGATCTGTGCATCTATAGAAGAGAATAGAAGATGCAGACACAACCATAAACATACTCAGCCACCTTATGTTTGACAAAGGGGACAAATAAGTTCATTGAAAAAAAGTCTCTTCAATACATGATGTCAGGAAAACTGGCTTCCAAAATGCCAAAGAGTAAAACTATCACCATGCACTAAACTAAAATAAAAACTGATCAAATATCTAAATATTAAAACAGAAACACTAAGTCTAATGGAACAGAAAGTAAGCAGAAACCTAGAAGATATAGGAGTAGGCAGAGAGGTCATGAACAAAACCAAACTTCACGGGAAATATTTCAAAGAATCAACAACTGGGATCTCATCTTGTTAAAAAGTTTTTGCATGTCCAAAGAAATCTCTAACGGAGTGAAAAGAAAACCCATTAACTGGGACATAATTTTAGCCAAATTTCCCTCAGACAAGGGCCTTCTATCTAGAATACACAAACAATTAAAAAATCAGACCCCTCCTAAATTCAAGAACCCAATCCAAAAACAGGCAACTGTGTTGAACATGCACTTATCAGATGAAGAAATAAAAATGGCAAATAAATAGATGCAAAACTGTCCAACATCACTGGATAATAGAGAAATGCAAATTAAAACAATGCTGAGATTCCATCTCACATCAGAAAGAATGATTATCATCAGGACATCACCCAATAGCAAATGCTGGCAGAACCATAGATGAAAAGGTAATTATTTTGAAACTGAGTTGATATCATAACCACTTCTCACAGATGTCAAGAAAGAAACTACAATCAATCCAACTAAACTGACTGTCTACTAAAACAAGCAAGCAAAAAACAATCATTATTCACCTGTGGGGCCTAAAGGCATATAAATACAAATATAATATTAGGAATGTCAAGGATAAAATGTTGAGGCTAAAAAACAACATATGATTGCTAAATCTAAGATAGTACGTATTTTGAAATTATGAAAAACTTTCATAGTTGCTTTGTCCATATTCCACAGGGTAAAGATGAGCACTCTGCAAATGAACAGAAACACATTGAGTATTCTAGTGTACTCATTGTAATCCCAGAATTCAGAGGCTGAGGCTAGAGGATTGTCTTGAGTTTGATGTCAGCTTGGGTTTCAATATTGGATTCAAGGTCAACATGAACCACATAGCAAAATCCTTTCTTGAAAAAAACAAACAAGAAGAAATTATTGGAAACAAAATTTTTCAGTTAAGTAAAATGACTAATATAAATGAACTAAGTGAATACTTGAACAAACAAATCTAATAATTGCACTAAAAATTCTTTGAAGATTTTCTGTAGTAGAATGGATGTGACAGTGAAGAGATAAGGAGATAGAACAATAAAATTTTTCTTGTTTGCAGAGCATAGAGAGAAAGATACTGAAACAATACTCAGTAACCTCTGTGAAACAATATTGATGCTTAGATATTTGATCTGTATATGTTTTGGATCTGAAATGTCCTTTGAATTCTCTTGTGATGAAAGCTCAGATTCCAGCCTGTGTGTGGCACAATTCAGAAATGATGGAATGCTTAGGATTTAGAGTTTAGTAGGGACAGTGGATAGTTAGTCCATTGGGGCATGCCTATGAAGACAATAATGTGAACTTGGACCTTTCCTACATTTTTCTTTGTTGCCCATTTCACACAGTATCAATAAACATTCTCTACAAAGATGCAGTCTCACTCACCACCACCACCACCACCACCACCGCCAATGACAATGATGACTACAACCTAAACCAACATAAAGGTATTAGCTGGGCCTGGTGGGGCACATCTGTAACTCCTCTGACAGGCTGCTGCAAGATAATTAGAAATTCAAGTCCAATCTGAGCAATGAAGTAAGATTTTGTACACAAATTAGAAACACTCTATATCAATCAATAAATAAATAAATAAATGGCTAGGGTTAAACTCAGTAGTTAAGTGCAAAGATCATTTGTTCAATCGTTACCATCACAAAAAGCATACTAAGTTATTTAGAAATAAGTTATGACATTAATTCACAGTAACGTGAATATAGAAAATAACAATGTGCTGTACATTTCAAGAAGCTACAAGAAAAGGTTTTGAATAGTTTCACAATAAATGGTATGTATTTGAGGACATACGTAAGTTTAATCTAATTTTACATTTTACACACATATCAAAATATTATATCACATGAATATGCAAAATGTCTTATGTGTTGGTTAAAAAGCAAATTTAATTCAAATAATTTAAAATAAGATAAGAAAAATTTAGATATTTCTGAGTGTAGTGAAAGGTATAAACTTACAGGTCCAAAAGATTAGCAAACTTCAAACACAAATCATGGTCAGATACATCATAATCAAAATACCTCAAGCCAAAGAGACCAAGGTCTTGAAAAAATAAGAGAAATAATATACTATGTATGAGAGAAACAATGATTTAGATGTGAACTTTTCAACAGAAACCATGGAGGTTAGAAAACAATAAGACAATACTGATTCTCTCTCTCTCTCTCTCTCTCTCTCTCTCTCTCTCTCTCTCTCTCTCTTAATTTTTTGAGACAGAGGATTTCCATGTTGCCCAGGTGACTGAGCTCCTGGTATCACTTAATCCTCTTGTTTCAATCTCTCAAGCAGTTATGATTATAGGCACGCACCACAGTGCAGTGTCTCTGCTTGCTCACCTTCAGTAGAGAGACAGCTTACATAGACTTTGACTCAGAAGAGGTTCCTAGTCCTGTTTTAAAAAGGAAGGCTTCCCATATTTTTGTTTCTCACATTTATAAGTGTCTTTTTTGTGATAAGTTCTCAGTGACAGCAATGCTGGCCACCTTTGGAGCAGCGCTGTGGAATGTAGAGGACATTGAGAAAAGTCTCAGTTTTTGAAACTACCAACAATAAATTTCTCTAACTGCAAAGTAGTAGAAATAACATGCATTACAATGTGAAAATCCAGTGTTTGGACTTATATTTATCTGCTTCTCAATGTCACATTCTGTTACTATCCTGCAATACCTCTCATGAAGTGCTAGATGCGTGTTCCAGTGGAAGAAATGATATAAAAACTGTTTTATTTTTCTGATTACACCATGAACATAATCTCAACAATTCCATTAGATACTCTGTGAAAGAAAGTTAATGACCAAAATTCCTTAAGACTGGAGACTAAGATGATAAAAAAATACAAAAAAGACACATCGTTATAATACTACCTTAAACTAATTTTCATATTATGCTTGTTAGTACTCATGAGCCTTGATCCATGCACAAGTTGTTTTCCATTCAGTTGAAACCCATAATCAAAATATTCAAAACTAGCAAACTCCCTGAAGATCCAAACTGCAGCACTTTGTTACGTGCCTTACATAGGTACAAAGAAAAGTTTAGAACTTTTACAGTTTGATTCACCTGTTTCATTCCTGAGGACTCCCAAATTTTTGGGAGCACACATTTTGGGAAGACAACAAGGCACATACAGAATTACAATGAGCATGGTTAGCTGAAAATGGTGGTACACATCTTTAATTCATCATTCAGGAAGCAGAGAAGAATAGTGAGTTCGAGTCCAGCCTGCACTATAATGAGACACTGTCCAGAAAGAAAAACAAAAGGCATGGCTAAGTTTCTTTTTAACAATTCTTTTAGTATTCCTAGTGAAGCTTTTTCACAAGAAAATGAACTCATATTCTAAGGAATGATCTTTAAATGAATAGCAGCTTACACACACATAAAACAGATTATCTGGTAAAATAAAATTAAAAAGTATTGCATTGAGTAATGTAAACAGTTTAAAACATTACTGTAAGACATCTCTGAATGTTTTGATACATAAGTATGCATTGAAAATATCTAAGTAGGTAGTTGAGTAGGCAGGGATTACTAAACTTGATGATATGAGATATTTTTACTATACACCTACTAAGTCTCTCAGAGCTATTAATCTGTAGGACACACTAAAAAATGCTGTTTTAAACCATGTGTAGTGGAGCTAGACCCAAGCCTGTCTCTGTGAGTCAGCACCATTCACAGACTACAGAGGAAGAGAACCAGGCCTCACAAGGAGGTGAACCACACCTGTAAACCAGCACCATGCATTGTTCATTGCTGGAGTGGGGACAGCCATACCTAAGCCTCTCTCCATGAATCAGCACAATTTGCAAACTGTGGAAGGAGAGAAAAAGGCCTCACCAGGAAGCGATTCCCATCTGGAAACCATATCACTTTTATTGTTTTCTTGGGTCAGATTTCATTCCTTTTGTTTGGTTTGATTATGTTAAATCTGGTGGCCTGAGAAGCTATTTAAACAATAGCAAGACATACTTTGGTAGCCATTTTGGGTTTACTATTGGTTTGTTTTGAAGTCCTTTATTACATTCATTGTTTTGTTTTTATTGTTTCTATTCTGTTCTGTTCAATTTTTACTATGTCCAAAAGTATTTGCAGCCACTTTGAATTCAACAAAAAGACATTATGACAACTTTTGATGATTTTGAAAGGTTTTGATGTCCAGTATAACTTACACTGGCTTATTTTTATTGGTTTTATTCCATTTTATTTTCATTGGTTTTACCCCTTAAAATAAAAATAAAAATAAATGAATAAAATATAAAAAATAAACGTGTGGAGGTCTCACCTATAATCCCAGCACTCTAGTAGGCTGAAGCAAGACGTTGCCAGGGTTTGAGACATAATAAGTTCAAGGCCAATGTGAACTACAGAGAGATCCTGTAAAAAAAAAAAAACAGAAAAATAATTGGGCAGTCTGGAGATTTCTTTTAGTGCAACAACCTGGATTCAATCCCCAGTACTGAAAAAGAAAAACAAAACAACAAAGAAAGAACAAACAAACACAGGCTCTTCTAACATTTATAGACCCATGCATATAGTATATTGCCAACTTTTAGGTCTTTGGTTTTGCTCTTAAAAAAGGTACATGAGATGAGTAGGAGTAGGGATCAGTACTCAATCAGTAAATTTAATTTGCAGTGGAACAGATCATGTATGTAAAAGTAAATAATGACTTGTAAAACATGTCCTGTACCTTCTTGTCAGCAGTATACCTGTAAGGCCTGTCTTAGTATAGGTGACTAGCAAATTTTCTAACAATGAATACCCTGATCATTTACTTTTCATTATACCATAATGCCAAATCTTCCTTCATAGATCAATTGCTCTGGTTATCTGCCATCTTAACATTCCATTTTAATTTATTCAACCAGGGTTTATTGAACATCTGTGAAATGAAGTAGGTGTTAAAAAACATGCACAAAAATGTAAAATACATGTGACCCCTCTTATTGAGGAGAAAAAAGTCTCATGCATGAAATAAAACATTATTCATCTAGTCTTCTTTCTCAACACTGGACAATGTAACCAGGAATACCAGGCTCCTTCTTCTTTCACCCATTACCTAAGTTCTATGCCAATCTTGTTCTTAGCTGTTACACTTAAACTATTACTTTTCACTCAATCTCTTTCTTGGCACTGGATATTGGATATTAAACTCAGGGAGGGTTAAACTACTTTTCCAGTCATTATTTTATTTTGAGTCAGGGTTTTGCTAAGTTGCCCAGGTTCATCCTCAACTTGACATCCTCCTAACGACTGAGATTATAGGCATACACCATTTTGGTTACTATTTCTCCTGCTCTGGAAATGTCCCTTACTCTTTTCTAGGCAGAAATTCTGCCTAGAAATATCTGGCCTTCCCTACAGGCATAGCTGAATAGACTATCCTTTAAAGCCTCCTTTTATTGTCTTTGTTCCATCTTCTACTGTCCTTTGGTTCATTGTTTCTCATCCACTCACCTTTGTCTGTGGGACAAGGTCTTTTACACAGTGTAGGCTCATCTGGAACTTGCTAGGTAGCCTGAACTCAACAAGATTCACTAGAGGTAGGATTACAGGCATTCACCACCATGTTTGGCTCTGTTCTTTGTTTTGTATGAGGTTAATTAAGTGTAATTTACATTGCCTCCACAAATAAGTTTTATTTTCCTTTAAAATAAGGAATATGAGTTTTTCTTTTTTAAAAAATTTATTAATACACTATTATGACAAATAGATAATACATTCACAATGAGGAAGTAGTACACGTGTGTCTGCATCTTAATTTTTATGTACTTTTCTTCTCCTCTCCCTTTTTCTACATCTTTTCCTCCTTGTTTTTTGGTAACATGTATGATACTAGGGATTGAACCAGAACCTTCCCATGGAATTACATTCCAAGCCCTCTGATTTCTAATTTTTTACTTTCACTAGTATGTGTTTGCAGTATATGATGATTGCACTGTCAGAAATTGATAGACATACAAAACACATTTTAATTCTTTTTCCCCTTCCTTCCACCCCTTTTATTTTTTCCAACCCTTTAATTTTTGAAACATACAAGTCACTTATTTATAAGACATTATAAGGTTAATTATCATGTATACAGATTGAAAAGCAGATTAGTTGGTCAAAGAATGCATAAAAATGTAAATTAATTGTGCTATGTTAAGGTACTTTCATATACATTGTTCATATTGGATTACAACCTCTCTCTCTTTCTGTCTGTCTATCTTATCCATCTTTTATTTCCTACTTTATATTGAGATTTTCATATAAGAGAAATCATACAGTAAAGTTTTTTGTCTGAGTTACTTCATTTAATGTTATAGTCTAAAGATGCAAATTATTTTGATGGATGAATTAAATATATTCTTCTTGATGGAAAAGTAGTTTTCCACTATATATAAATAGCATTTTTCTTTATCCATTCATCTGTTGATGGGCAAATAGGCCACTTCTAAGATTTAGCTATTATGAATTGTGTTGCTGTAAATAAGGTTATGCACACATCTCTGTGGTATGGTATTTTTGACTCTTTTGGAAATATACCTAGAAGGGAGATAGCTGGGTCAAATGGAATTCCTATTTTTAGTTTTTTGAGGAATCTCCATACTGATTTCCATAGTGATTGCACCAGGTTACAGTCCCATCCACAATGGAGTACTGTTCCTTTCTCCCAGCAGCCTTGACAGTATTTGTTATGCTTTCTGAAGTGATATGGAATCTTCTCATTGTTTTAACTTACATTTCCCAAATGACCACTGATGCTGAACATTTTTAATGTGCTTATTGGCCAATTGTGCTTCTTCACCTGAGAAGTGGCCATTCATTTCACATACCTGTTTTTAAATTTGGTCTCTAAATTTGTAAGGTCTAAATTTTGAGTTCTTCATACATGTTAAATTTTAATTATTTGTCTAAGGATTGTGGCAAATTTTATTCCCGTTCTCTAGGTTGTCTCTTCATTCTATTGATGATTTTCTTTGCCATGCAGAGGCTTTTGAATTTAATGTGATCCTCTTTGTAAATTCTTACTATTGTTTCTCATACAAATAAAGTTTTGTTCAGAAAGTCTTTGCCTGCCTATGTATTCAAGACCTTTTCCAAATTTTTCTAGCAGATTTTTTTGTTCTAATGTGAAGATCTTTGTTCTATTATAATTTTAATGTAGTACATTTTGAGAGATATGGGTTTATGTTCAACCTTTGACATATAGATAGCCAGTTTTTCTGTTATCATTTGTTAAAGAACCTATTTTCTCTTTGCTAAGGGATTAGATCTTCTTGGCAAAGATAGATGAATGTGCCTGTAGTTGTTTCTGTTTCTTCTGTTCTGATCAGCAAAGGACTAAACAAAAAATAACTGTAGCCCCATCATTTTAGTGAACATAGGTGCAAAAATCTTTGATAAAATACTGAAAAACAGAATGCAAAATTCTTCAAAACGATCGTACAGTATGATGCAGTGGCATTAATCCAAGGATGTAGAAATAGTTCAGTATATGAAAATCAGTAACTCTAGTATACCATATAAACGCACACAAAATCAAAAATCATCTCAACAGATGCACAAAAAGTACTTAAAAATCCAACATTCATCAATCATAAAATTGTGAAGAAAATAAGAACAGAAGGTCTTTATCTCAACCAGATAAAATTTATCTATGACAAACTAATGGCCTATATGGTACTAAATGGAAAAAAAGATGAAAACCTTTTCCCTAACATCAAGAACAAGACAGAGATGTCTACTAACACCACTCCTGTTCAATACTGTCCTTGAAACATTAATTACAGCCATAGGATGTGAGGAAGAAATAAAAGATATTTAGATAGAGAAGCAAGAAATTAAATTATTATTTGCAGATAACATGATCCCCTACATAGGACACCTCCCAAACTTCACAAAAAGACTGCTAAAGCTAATATCCATATTTGGTAGTGTAGCATGGTTCAAATTCCACACTAAACCATCAATAGTGTTCCTTTATACTCATAAAACACTCACCAAAAATGAAATCAGTGAAATTTTACCCTTCACAATAGCATTAAGATAAATGAAATACTTAGAAATTCTGTATCATTTGTACCCTTTTTTTCTGTTTTGCTATTTTTCTCTAAAACAAAATAGAAAGAAATTAACTTAACCAAGTGTCATAAGTATATATTTCTTGTTGCTGGGACAAAATATGCAATGCCTGAAATTAAAGGGGGAAAGATTTATTTGGTTCACAGTTTGTAGAGTTTTTAGTTCATAATTGTCTGGTTCCAAGGCAGAGTGTCATGGCTGACAGGCAGACCTTATAGATAAGAAACATTTCATGGTGGGCAGAAGGTGACAAAGCAACGAGGGATGACCACAGGTCTTTCCATTCCTTATATCTTATCCAGGCTACTTAGGGAAGTCTGGATAAGATGTGAGTCATGCACAGCCCTAACCCCAGTGCCCTTAATCTTAGGATGACATCATGAATCATTTTAGTGTCACATACCCTAAGTCTAGCTACCTCTGTAAAAGCCCTATATATCACTGCATGGGTCTTTGAGGGACATATATACACAAGTTTTTACATTCTGCCCTTGCAGCTCCAAAGGATCATGTATATGCATTGTCCATCTGTGAGAGTTGCCAAAATCTTAATAGTTTTAGCATTTCTAAGAAGTCTACGTCCAAAGTCTCTTCTAAGGTTTAAGGCACTCTCTAAGCTGTAAGCTCCTGTATAATTGTAAAGAAAGTTACGTACTTTTAACTTTTCATAGCACAAGATAGGCATTTTTATTTTAAGTTATAAACAGGAGGGTAGCAAGGAATGGAACAAAGCAAGATCGAAATCTAGAAGTGCAAATGTTAAATGTCACAGTTTCACTGTTAGCATCCCTGGCAATTTTTGGCAAATTATGAACTCCAAAGTGCTTGAATGGCTTTGACCATATGCCACTCCCACTGGTTGCAGCGCTCATGGTTTCTCTCTGAGGTCAGTTCTACTCCCTCTTTATAGTTTTTTTCAGATATTTTTGGCTTTTGTAAAATTTGGTGTCTATACAGTACCTTTAGCTTTATATGGACAGCCTCATACACTGTCCTCCCATGGCACACTACTTGGCCTCCCAGGCCTTCTTGTGAATTCTGGGTACAAGCTTACATGACTATGCAACTTTTGCATTTATATGTTCTTAAATCAAGCATCATATGTATGATATCAAGTTTGGCTGCCAGTTTTATCAGTAGACTGATTTTTTCTCTCTTTGGTGCAGAGTTTGAGTGTCTATGAACTAAATTTTGAGGAACAGTATTTTTAGTCCAATGCCATTCTGGAACATGGTTCTGTGGGTCTTTTTTTTTTTTTTTTTTTTTTTTCAAAATCTTTTACCTTTGCAACTCTGAGGCTACAGACCCTGGAGTCTGTTGATTTTTGTGATGTCCTCAGACCATCTTTTTTTGTGTGTTTCTCTGATATAGATGGCTTTTTTGTTAGTCTTTTCAGTGAACAGTTCATCTTTTATATTAACTTTGCAGGTTGAAATTTTACTGGAGCTTATTTTTGATCAAACTCACAACAATTTTGTTGGGCTGTTTGCTCTTGAATTTTAGCATAAATTTGGCTAAAGGCTCCCAACATATCCATATAACTGCCTCAATTTAAGACTGCCTTGTAATATTTATTTTACAACATAATTAGTCTTTCATC
Source organism: Cavia porcellus (assembly GCF_034190915.1). Taxonomy (NCBI): domain Eukaryota; kingdom Metazoa; phylum Chordata; class Mammalia; order Rodentia; family Caviidae; genus Cavia; species Cavia porcellus. The sequence goes on from NW_026947486.1 coordinate 73,320,703, forward strand.
GTTAATCTTAGTCTTAGGCAAAGTCTGTGGAGTAAGTCAAATTTTCTGCCAAGGTATAAAACATACCATCTACAGTCCAACATCCAATAGATTACTCCTTACTATTAGAAAACTCCTCAGCCTGGTCTTTATGACCAGAATTTACATCAGCATTCTGGTCTTCTGAGGGCTGACTAGAATTTTTCATCAGTTGAAACCTCAGGCATTCCAGCCCTACTTTTTCAACCAGCACCTCCAAACTGTTCTTAATGCTTCACCTTCCCACATGTGGGAACTAAACACTTCTAAGCCGCATGGTCAGGTACAATCACAGCAACAATGCCACTTCTGATACCAAATTCTCATTTGTCCTTCTTGCTGAGACAAAGTACGTGACACTCAAAGCAAGATTTATATAGTACACATTTTGTAGAGGTTTCGTTCCATAATCAGCTGGATCCAAGGCAGAGTGGCATGGCATGGTGGACAGGCATTGCAGAGGATATATATTTCATAGTGGGAGAAGATTGAAAAGCAATAAGGGATGACCACAGTTCTTTCTATTCCTTACAGCTTATCCATACTATTTAAAACTGGTAACAGTCACATCCTTTACATTAGTGTCCCTAGTCTTAACATTAAACCATGAATCAATTTTATTGTCATATACTCTCCATCTATCCTCCTCTGAAAACAACCCACCTATGATCACATAAGACTTCAAAAAACGTATCTAAACATAAGCCATGACACCAAGGATGTTTTTGACCTATACACTGAAAATGATAGTTTGGAAGAGGAGATTAAAGAGGACTAAGAAAATGGAAAGATAACCCCCTTTCTTGGAGAGGAAAATCCTATGTAACCAAAATGTCCATGCTGCCAAAAGTATTGTGTACATTTAAAACAATTCCAGTGAAATTACCAATAGATGTCTTACTGAACTAGAGAAAGCAAACTTTAAATTCATATGGAACCGAAGACACTGAGAATAGCAAAAGTAATTCTAGCAAGAAGATCAGGGCAAATGGCATCACAATTCTTGACTTCAAGTTATACTACAAAGCTCTGATGATCAAAACAGTATGATGTTGGAAAAAATCCAAAGAAACCAAAAAAATACCAAAAGAAATAACAACAACAACAACAACAACAGCAACAAAACCCAAAGAATCCTAAAAACAGACTTATGGATCCATGTATTAGTCCCATTTGTTTTTTATTTTGAGACAAATTCTCACCAAGTTACTAAGTTACCCCAGTTAAGTTGGAACATTTCCTGATATTCCTGCTTCAGCATCACACATTGATGGAATTAGGTGTATGCTGTGCTGCTAAGTTTATATGATATTTCTTACAGATTACTCTCCTACAATGATTAATGGTGATAGGCATCCTCGAAGGTTTTTTTTTTTTTTTTTTCACTACTGGAGATTGAAACCATGGAGTGCTGAGCTACATCCTGAGATCTTTTTATTTTTAACTTTGAGTCAGGGTATTCCTAAGTGCCTAGGCTGGCCTTGAACTTACCATCCTTCCTGTACCACCCTCCACAGTAGCTGAGATCATTACAGGTTTGAGTTAATGCTCATGACTGGAAGCAAATCTGTAATTGTATTTTTTTCTCTTTGTGATATGTTCTTGTATAGGGCAATTATAAGGAGTGTTTTCTGTTGTTTCTTAAAGATTTTGTTTTGTTAAATGCAAACTCCTGAATTTCACTATAATAATTCTTGGTGATTGGCATCTTGGAAGCTTTTTTTTAGTACTAGCAACTGAACCCCTGGAATGTCCCTGTGGAGTCTATGATCTCTTGGAGATAACAAATTGCATAACCTTTGATTCTTATGGGTGCTGTAACTGTGGGCCCACCTTCATTTCCATCCTTCTTAAGTTAACTTAGAAATAATTTCCCCATAGATGGAACCAGTACATAAGTTTGCATTTTTTCAGTGTAATGACATCTACCTGAATGTGGTTTGGTAAAGTCTACAGACTTACTATAGGGTGAGATTGACACATAATTAGTCAAGTCCTCTTCTGGCTAGAAATATTAACTTGAATTTGAACACACTAATATTTTAAAATCAACCTAAATTTTTTATAAAACTTGAGGATTATTTTTCTTGTTTTAAAAAATGAGATTTGAATTCAAAATGGAAAAAATAAAAGATGTATTTAAAGAATAAACTTCACTTATAATTTAAAAGAAATCATTTGGGAGGAGGATGAATTATGTAGGACTACCTTTGAATAAACTGTGAATTAATTCATTAATTCAACAGTTGCTCTGTATCTATTATATTGCAACAACTATGCTAAATTCTTGATTTGTCCTTGAAATTTTTATTCCTGTTTGGTTGTTAAATGCACTCTGTAATAAAAAGTTTTTAGTTCTAAATTAACTTAGAACTTTTTCTGAAGGTTATGGGTTTTAAGCACAAAAACATCATGATGAGATTTATATAGTAGAAGAAATTTGCCTTATGGAGATTGAGGAATTAACTGGAAGTGACAGTAAAGAATTGTTTTAAAAAGCAGATGCACAAGTTGTCCAACAAGTACATAAAACTATGTTTAACATTGATAGAACTGTGGGGGGAGGATGACTGGTGGCACCTGAAAAGATAAGAAGTATGAAATATAAATGACCTTTATTTTGGGAATGTGGGAAGAGACACCCCCAACCCCCTGGGGCATGGCATCTCCACCCCGGGGCTGGCCATCTCTCCATGGAACACATGGGGTAAGGCACATAAGTAGCCTCGGCTTGGGGTGGAATCTAAGGGGGGCATTAGGGATGCACAGGTAGCCCATTGGTCCTAGTTTGGCTCCAGAGGTAGATTCCTAAGGGTGGGGAGATAGAAGCTCCTTGGCTTTACCGGCTACAGTATCCAGCGTGGGCCAAAACCCTTTCATAAACCATCTTATGATTATTATGAAAAGGGGCAAAGATTTTTCTCTTTGACTACTTCCTGCTGGCTAAGGGCGCTGTACTGGGGTATAGGGGAGTCAACGGGATGACGGTTGATGTCCAGGTAGAAGCTGGTGTTAGGAGTTTTAGTCAGAACAACTTTACTGGTGAATGCACATATGTTAGACTGGAAAAACAAAGAGACAAGATGTTATGAGGAGACATGGCACTGTCACATTTAAGGACCCAGGTGAGGTAGAGGGAAAGTTGCCTTTGATTTAGACGTGTCATTCTATCAGGACGACGTTGAGGTAGGATCATTTCTATGGTAAGGCAGAATTCTGAAAATTAAATGTGGGATTAGGAGGAATGAAGTTATGAAATGTGCTTACTCCCCCATCTGAAAGCATAAAAGCTAAAAGGTAGGTCAGTAAGGCTTGTCTCTGGTATGTATGATGTTGAAGTCTGTAGGCAATACTGTTAAAGAGTCCTGTTGTAAAAATGATCATTAATAGAATGTAAGAAATTAGGAACCAAAGTGGATAACAAAACATGACAACTGTGAGTCGTGGCCATGAGGCCTGGGTAAGACAGAGATGAGTACAAAAAGGATGGTCAAATCTAGGGCCTGAGTGATGTGAAACCAGAATGGCAGTCTAGCAAATTAGTCCTTGGAATGATTTATTGTAACAGAACTTTAGCAAGTATGTCAGCAGTTTCCTTGGTTGTGGGAAAGGCTTTTATGTATCCTGAAAAAGTATAAACAAAGTGAGAAGACAAAATGTATCTGTCACCCTGTAAAAGGGAATAAATGCCTTTTAAGATTTACGACTGGAACCTGCACAAAATAGGCCCTGTTTGTAAATGGCATAGGTTGACCTCCAATACCACATCATAGAGATTGAGGACTTAGGAACAACTCTGTAATGTGACTTGGATTCTGAGATGGACAGCCACAAAGGGGGCTGTGTTGGCCCTGAACACCTCAGTCTTCGGCAGCAATTTTTGTTGGTGATGAATCTGGTATTGTCCTGTGAGGGCTAGAAGTTAGGATGGCCCACCCACTCTCTGGTGGCCAGGACAGCCCAGCAGCCCTGGAGTAAGGTCTCAAAGAACGCCAGGCTGAGGCACATTTTTTGCCTGATGTCTTCTGCTGCATTTGAGCATGGTCTGTGGGGGGAGGGGGCAGGTAGCTCCACATTGAGTAGGTTTGTCTGTCTCAGAACTGCAAGCATTATAAGTGTTAAAATATGAAAAAAACATATTAAGATCTCTGTGGAGCTTGAAGGTCAAGTTTTGCCTTGTTGTTTGAGATCTGGATTACAGTAAAAGGTATCTGTAGAATTAAGTAAGTATGTAGGAGTATAATATCAGAGAGCAGGCTTTATCTGGATGGCATATTGCTTTTTTATAGGGTGCCACATGGAATTAACAAAAAGGTTTTAGTCTGCCCAAAAAGGGGTTTAGTCTGTCTTTTGTGTTTTGGAGTAAAATCTTAATGAAAACGTTTTGCAGTAAAGGTTTACCAATCTTATGAATAAATCTATTAACTTAGTATATAATCTCAAGTTACCAGCCTCTCAAGCTTTTTACAACTTACGTCTTTTTGAGCCTTACATAACTTTTTACATACCCTCAATTCTTAACCAAGATAAATATACCCTCAAGTTATTATAACTTAGTATATACTCTCAAGTTATCAGCCTCTCAAGCTTTGTACAACTTATATCTTGTTGAGCCTTACATAACTTTTTACATACCCTCAAGTCTTAACCAAGACAAATACACCCTCAAGTTATTATAACTTAGTATATACTCTCAAGTTATTATAACCTTAGTTGTTAAACAGGAGATTGGTGACAACACAGTACACTAGAGGCAATAAGTTTAACAGAGAACATTACTGGTGGTAGACAACATTAAAATTTTTAACAAAACCCTTGTCTTGGAACAGAGCTAGGGGTTTCCAGCAAAAAAGGAAATTATAACCTTAGTTGTTAAACAGGAGATTGGCAACAACACAGTACAACAGAGGCAATAAGTTTAGAACATTACTGGTGGTCCACAGCAAAAAGGAATTGATAAATATCTCTTAATTTTAGTGGTTAAAACAGGAGATTAGTGGAGGCTTTGATTGATAAACAAGGCTGGTAAAATTACCAGGTGGCCACTAACCTTGATTAAATAGTTGTTTGAGAATTGTAATAATAATAAAAAATAGTATCTCTGAGCAAAGCCAAATTGTAAAAAAAAAAAAAAAAAAAAAAAATAACCATGTGTGAGCAGAGCTGCTTTGGTGTTGTATGTGTCTGTTTTTAAAGCAGCGCTTGTGTTTGGGAGGAGCGTGCCTGGGAAACCCAGTGTCCAAGGCAGTTTGGAATTCTGAGACAGACAGAGGGCACTTGTAGAGAGAACATAGTCATGCTTGGCGCGGGGCCGAGATTATCTGGCATGTAGTGAGTAGGTGGAACATGCAGAATGGACGGGGTGAATGTTGTGACATAGCATGCAGGGCTGGGCTCAGATTGAACCCAGAAATGTGTAAGACAGCGGCACGATGGTGCCCGGAAACACGCAATGTAGTTGCAACAGCGGGGGGGGGGGGGGTGTTGGCTGCAATGGCGGGCGGGCTAATGGTGGCCACGGTGGTGGGCTCGCGGTGCAGGGGCTGACTTGTTGTTGGTGATGGAGCTGGCAGTGTGTGGCGTGAAGGGCGCCAGCGGCAGGGGGGTGGCAGTGGTGGCGGGTTTGGGAGATACCTCAACACAATGTGAAGCCACGTGCTGCTCCCGGAGATGCACGGCCAGCAGCTGGCGCACCGTCACCTGCAGGAGCTGCTCCTGGGATGCGCAGCCCAGGGTGTGGCGTTAAAAGTCGAACTCAGGGCGCAGATTAGGGTGAGGTGTTAAAGCCGAATCGTGCCTGGACCTGAATCGTGGCATGAGAGCCGAAACACTGTGCGCAAAGTTGGGAGGCACGGCATGAAAACTGAATGCGAGATATGGACCAGGGCGCAGCATTAAAGTCAAACTGTGCATCTGGACCTGGCCACGTGATAGCTGAAACACTGTGAATGGAGCTGGGGGACGCGGCGCATGAGAAGTTCCATAAAAAGTTATGTAAGGCCCAAAAGCAGCCTAAAACAGTCCTGCGCGTGTCTCTCAACACTGTCTGGGCTCACCCTCTCCCCTGGCGGGGAATGGGCCTGCGCGAATGGGCCAGCAGCGCAGGGAATGGGTTGGACGAGGAGCTGAGCTGCCACGTGGAGCTGGAACTGTTTGTGGGGTGCACGGAAACGCAGACCCTGCGTGGACCTGGAGCGCTGCATAAGAGCCGAGATGCTGCACAGAGTTGGGCCCCGGCATGAAAGCCAAAAAGCTGTTTAAAATCTAAAGCAGTTTGTTTAAAATCTAAAGCAGTTTTATGTGTATCTCTTAACATTGTTTGGTCTCATTTTTTTTTATCTCGGTGGCAGGGGATGGGTTGGCATGCAAGGGAAACAAAGGGATGCTGGCAGCATGGTGGGGGAGGGGGGAGGGGAAACCGGGAGGTAAGGAGACACGGAGAAAGCTCCAAAAGGCTGCAAGGGAAGATGCTGTTATCTCTTTAAGTGCTTGAAGGGAGAGGGATCCTGGAGGAGACAAAGGGACAGGGATGCTGGTGGGAGGGGGCACATTCCCAAAACAAAGATAGAGAGTTTTGTAAGCTTGTCAGCAGTGTGATAAGCCATAAATAGGTATGGTTTCTGGGGGAGGACAGGAAGTGGTCCCCGAGATAAAATCTAGTGTGGGGTCTACCACACACTCATCTGCCACAATCAGATGAGGCAACAGACTGTGGTCTGTCAGGATTAGAGTCGTCACTTTGTACCCCAGACCAATGGGTTGGTTATATGGTTCCAACTCTTAATAATTGGCCATCACCAATATTATGAGTGCACTTTACATGGATAAAGTAGCAACTCCTGCCATGAGAACTTAAAAAGCTCTAAACAATGTGAGGGTCTCTCAGTGTAGGCTGTCCAGAGTGGACACCAGCTTGCCCTGAAAGGCCCTGGCTTGGGCTGTCTGCCCGTGAGAACTTAAAAAGCTCTGGGAAATGTGAGTGCCTCTCAGTGTGGGCAGTCCAGAGTGGGCATAGGCTTGCCCAGAAAGGCCCTGGCTTGGGCTGTCTAAAGGATGTGAAAGCGTCACGAACCCACGCAGAGTGGGGAGAAAATCCACCTGAGCCTGGCCCAGTGGCTGTCTCCAGGGAGTTATTCACCTGTGGCAATTTGGTGGGTGTTGTTTGCAAACCAGCAGCCAAGCTTACAGCTCCTGAGTGTAGAAGTGAGGAATTAATGTAGTATGCAGTCCGGTCGGTCCTGAGCAACAGGGGACTCAATACTGGGAACCACCCCCAGTAGTCTCTCGCCTGCTATTCCCGCTCAGGGAACCATATGATAGAACTGTGGGGGGAGGACCGGCAGCGGCTGAAAAGATAAGAAGTATGAAATATAAATAACCTTTATTTTGGGAATGCGGGGAGAGACACCCTCAACCCCCTGGGGCATGGCATCTCCAACCCAGGGCCAGCGATCTTTCTGTGGAACACGTGGAGTGAGGCACATAAGTAGCCTCGGATTGGGGTGGAACCTAAGAGGGGCATTAGGGATGCACAGGTAGCCCATTGGTCTTAGTTTGGTGCCAGAGGTACATTCCTAAGGGTGGGGGAGATAGGAACTCCTTGGCTTTACAGGTTACAGTATCCAGCCTGGGCCAAAACCCATTCAAACATAATGTTTGGCTATTAGAGAAATGCAGAACAATAACACTAACAAGATTTCACCTTACTCCAGGAAGACGGCTGTCACCAAAGATTCAAAAATTGACAAATGGTGGCAGCATCTTGGGGGTAAATCAATGCTTCTGCACTATTGGTGGGAAAGCAAACAAGTGCAACTACTATAATATTATAGTATGAAAATTCCTTAGAAAACTAATAAAATAAATTCTTTTGACCGAGTTATATTTCTTCTGTGTATCTTCCTGAAAGTGTAAAAAACATCATGTTATATCAATACATGCATATCTATATTTATAGCAGCACAAGTCAAAATAGCTGAATCTTGAAAGTGGCTATATATCCATTAGCAGGTGAATGAATTAAAAATATGTTATTATACACAATAGTGTATTGCTATGCCACAAAAAGGACAAGTTTGAGTCATTTTGTAGGAAAATGAGTGAAATTTGTGACTGTGATAGTAAACAAAATAAATCAGAAACAGGTTTAACATCACACATTCTCTTATATGAGAAACCCAAAGTATAAATAATTTAAAAAGCAAAATAAAAACAAAAGGTAGATAATATGTAACAAGAAGGTAGATCTTTTGCAGATAGGAAGGAGAAATAAGGATGGAGGGACAGGGAAGGGAGAGAGAAAGAGAAGTTAAAAATTAAAATGAAAGGGCCAGGGAATTAGCTGAGAAGCATAAACGCCTGCCTGGCAAGCATGAGGTCATGAATTCAATCCCTGGTACCCCCCAAAATAAAACTTAAAATTATATATATATATATATATATATATATATATATATATATATGTATATATTCATCAGGGTAAGTGCATTTATCATGCATCACAAACACATTGGGGAGAGAGGGAGAGAGAGAGAGAGACAGACACACACACACACACACACACACAGAGAGAGAGAGAGAGAGAGAGAGAGAGAGAGAGAGAGAGAGAGAAATTTACAGAAAAAAGTATTTGTTGTAGTAATCCAAGTAAAAAATTCTTGGGAGCCTGAAAAATAGGAGTGGTAGTGAGAATGGACAAAAGTTGAAGATGGTAGAATGGATAGAGTGACAGAGACACTAATCATTGCGGTGAAGTATGTGGTTTAAAAACTGGGTTGATAGTGATGATACTGGGCCTCATGCTGCCTTTGGCAGTGTCCACTCTCGGCTAGGCATTTCACTATTCCCTCCTGTGGTGTAGAGAGAAATGTGGGCTTCAGTTGGAAAGTATTCATTATGTGCAACAGCCCTTAGGGTTATCTCATCCTGCTGGATGATGGCTATTTTGCAACTCTGTAAACTGAAGATAACTGTTATCTTCATAATGTAAAATAACCCTTGTCTTAGGCAGCTATATTTTTCTAGAGACAGAAAAATCTGATACTGCCAGGTGGAAAGACCAGTCTCTCCTCCTCATGAAAAACTCAGTTTTGCCTCCCATTTGCACATTCTTTTTAGTATTTCTCATCTGTCAATGTAACTGTTCATTAGTTTCTCCTTTTAACCAGTTGCAACACCACTGATTTTCACCATTATGAGATAAAGTGTTTTATTTGTATGAGTCATAATATTGACATTTTTTTGAAAATTATCATTTAAAAATAATAAATTATTTTAAATGTATTACCCTCATGGAATTTACATACTAATAGGGTACACAGGCACTATAACAAGTAAATAAGTACAGATGTGTAGCAAAGTTTTGTACTGACAATTTATTATGAAAGAAAATATGGCAGAAAATGGGATAGGATGTGAGGTGAATGGGATAAGGCAGGAATGCCATTAAAGATGAGGTCATGAAAAGGCTGTGATGAAAATATTTTCCTCAACTTACATGAAAACAATACCCTTTCTGAGTGCAGTGGTGCATGCCTTTATTTCCAACTACTGGAAAGGCTGATACATATGAAATACAACTTCCAGATCAGTCTGGGAAATTTAGTGAGACCCTGTCTCAGAATTTAAATATGTAAAAGGTGCTGGGTATGCCTTTAAGTAACACATTGCTTGGTTAGCATTGATGAGGTCCTGGGTTCAGTCCCAATACTAGAAAAAGTCCAAAGCTTGAAAATATTTCAAGATATAAGCTACATTTTTAATCTTGTTAGTTCTACTTGCTGCATCACATGTCTTTTCATGATACTGAGCAGGGAAAGTGAAGGCTTGTTATTCCATTTGACTTTTTGTTTTTCTCCTCTTTTTCTCTTGCAGGAAAACCTCCTCAACCAGATTCCTCCCTTCTGATCAATATCTTCATCTTTTGAGAACTGGTAGTTTGCATTAAGCAAATCTCTTGGTAAATATGTCATGTCTGCATTCGTAGATAAGATTATAAACTTTCTGAAACACAATTTAGAGTTAGAAAATTTTCATTCTATATCAGAATCTTTTAAAAAATGCTCAGATCTTTTCAGAAACAAACTAATCAATGGTAAAGTGTCAATTTTCTCTTTTTATCAAAGGCAATATAGGGCACACGAGAGTAAACCTTTAACACAGTGGACAGAAACAGAAACAGAAAATTGCAATAATTTCACTACCACTTCCTTATTTAGTGTGATTGCATGCTACTTTTTCTTTTATGCTTGCATAATTTGAAGAGATAAGCAAAACATTTTCAGATAATTCTTTTATGTATCTTTTCTCCTAACAGTCTCCAAATCCTATTGAGACTCTGTGGTTAAGTATCACTGCTTTCAGCAGTCTTTCAGAGAATCTTTTGAAAATTTCATTCCTAAACCATAAGGAGACCTTTTGTGTAATTGCTGAATTTACAATCTGAATATTCAACAAGAGTTACTTAAAAAGCCATTGATTTTTGAAAATATCACCATGTCCACTTCTAATATATTCACAGAGAAATGATAGAGGTCAGTTTTTTTTGTGTGTGTGTTTTGTGTTTGTATTTGCTTTGTGTGGCCCTGGGAATTGAACCTGGGGCCTTCACACTGATCTGTATCTCCAGCCCTTCTTTATTCTTTATTTTAAGACAAAATCTTGCTAAATTGTTCTGTTGTCTAGGCTGGGTTTGAATTTACAGTTCTCCTGCATCAATCTCCAAGAGTGCTGGGATTGCAAGTGTACAGCACCATACCCAGATGGAGTCCAGTTTTGAGAAAATATTTCCCAAAGAGTGCTTGATAGATGAATTCTCTTCAGCTTGTACCAGTATTACTGAACCATATTCTACACACTGGAATCCATATGTTACAGTTCTAGACTTGTTCTAACAGTGTATTTGTGACTATCACTGCGTCATTTACACCCCACCTCTTGGTTACTAATACCATTATCATATACCTTGGAGATACTACTTTTAGATCTCTTCCTGAGTTCTCCTTCTTCTGGTAAATAGTGTCAGATCACTGGAGTTAGCTCTGTTCCAGGTAATTAGCCCAGAAAAGCCACTGTAGTTTGTTTTTGTTTTTTGACTTCTCTTATGTTCTAATTTTATCTTCCAGCTAAATTATAAGCTGCTTATAAGCAACATTCTATTAATATTTACAAACATGTATCACATCTCTTAACGCTGGTTAGTTCTTTTTCTGGTTCAGTCAAAAGTCATTACTGTCTTCCATATCTCCTTGCCTCTATCTGAGTTGTTCTTTCCTTTTGAGCACTTTATTTCCCTTTCATTACTATAGTATCTATTGCATATTTTGGATCTTATCTTTCAGTTTTAAATTTTTATTATTTATTTTTTACACTAGGGAGACAATATTTAGAAATGTGAGTCTAATTTATTTAGTTTTGTCTCAAGTTGCCTCCATTTACCTATAAAAGCTTTTATTATCCTTTTATGTAGCTTAGTAAAAGATTATATGTGTGTAGTATATGAATATTACTGTATGTATGTATATATGTGCAAGATAGATAACTATACTACTAATTCTCTATTAGGTCATAAAAAGCAGTTTGTATGTCATTGTTTGATTGTTTTATCATTTTATATGCCTAGGTCTTATAACCTAAGGAACTATTTTTAAGATAGCGATATGCAATATGTTAACCAGTATTAATTTCTTTCTGTTCAGTTTGAAATTCTGTATTATTTCTAGCCTTTTTTCTATTTTGCCTTTTTAAAATAAAACAAACTTGTAAAAAGTCATTACTGTATTGGAGAATTTTTGAAAATATCATGATGGTTATATGGATTTACACATTTAAGAAAGTAAAGGAAGATTTCATGTCAAAAATTAAGTCTGAAGTTTTTAAAGGTCTATCAAAATGTATAATCTGAAGCTGGTTGTGGTGCGCCAAACCTGCAATTTTACCACGTGTGAGATCATCAGTTTAAGATTAGCCAGTTCAATTCTGTGAGTTCATTGCTCTCCCCGAACACAGTGAGATCCCGTCTCAAAAATAAACCAAGGAGCCAGGCATGGTGTACTCTTGTAATCCCAGCACTCAGGAGGCTGAGGCAGGAGGATCATTGAAAGTTGAATTCCAGCCTGGATTACAAAGTGAACTCAAGTCCAAACTGAACCACATAGTGAGATACCGTCTCAAAAAGGCAAAAACAAAACAAAATGAAACAGAAACAAAAATATGTTTAATCTGATAGGTATATTCATTAAATCATTACTAGCTGTTAATACTTTTCCTAGGTAAACAGACTAGGGCATTTTAATCAGAATTTCTAAATAACAATAAATTCTAAGAGGAATCTAGATTTGATCTGGCTAAGGAGGATTCTATGGAACATGAAATATGTTAAAGGAAAGTCCGAGAAGAGTAAAGTTCATAATAGGACATTTGAACATGTATTTATTTAATAAGAATTTACTAGCTCCAGGACTCAGGGTGGAGGAGTAGAATGATAGGAGCAGAGGTGAGTATAGATGCTGTGAGAGAGAACAGATGACCTCCTTCATACTTGTGTCAAATGCTAACCCTTTGGACCTCAAAAGGTGGTTTTCTTCAACATCTTATCGTTTCTTTCTTGGTTTGTTTTAGATCACAGTGGAAATTACCTTATTTCTTATCTGTTCTTAATTTATTTGCTTTTTCCTTGACAACAGAGCCTAGATCAACCAATGAGATCTCTGACTTCTTGGAAGCTTCTCATTTTTTTACACTCACAGAAGATATTTTCTCTGCCCTCTAAATTGCCTTGCTTGGGAACTGTGGGTTTACATAAAGAGATACTCAAGGCATGTAAAAGAAATGGAAGCCCATTCCAGGTTTTAGTGAGTTGATCAGGAGAGTAACATTTTTTCTACCCATATCATGAAGAAAAAGCTATTCTCTGTCCTCCACTAACATTAATTTGAGAATCAAAGATTATGGATGCAGATAGGTCTTTGACAAAACAAACCGTTCTCAGTCAATATTCACAAAATCATCAAAATAAGGAAAATAAGACCAATGAAAGGGAAAGAATCAAGCTATACATTCTCTCAGAAGAAAATGCTTTTTAAAAGTAGCACAAGCCCTCATGTAACTACCCCGATTACAATTAGACAGTAATTTTAATGTGGCACAGTATCAGAGAGGCCTTGCATGAGTTTTGTTGCTAAAAGGCATGCGTTGGAAACCAGGTACACCAGGAACAGCCATGTGCCCTTGAATAAAGATGTGCAGCTACCATTGCCTTAGTTTCCCAATCTCTAAAATACTAATGCCTATCCTTTCTGAATTGAAGCATAGTATTGTAAAACTCTAGTACAGTGCTTTCATAGGCTACATAAGCATTGAATAAGTGGTATACAACATAAACACAATACAAAAATGGGATGAAAATTGATGTTCTTTACTGTGCCTGGGAAATTGGCTATAGAAGCTGACAAAGAGGGCACCCTGGTTATTCTGTAATGGTTAATTTTCAGGGAGTATGTATTCTGTCATATCCTACAAATAATAAAATAAAAATGTTTTAGATAATTGAAAATGGTCTATTGGATTATATAATGACCAGTCCTAAGTCTTGAAATTTAGTCAAACTGTGGAACAATTATTTATAACTAACAACACAAACTTCTTTATAGACCATATATGTTCCAAATAATTTATAAATTCCTTTGTCACAAAACAAAATCAAAACAAATCTTGTTGAAAGATCTGTATTAGTTCGTTTTGTGAGTCTAGAATTGGACAATATTGTATTTCATAAAATAGAAGAATTTTTCCCATGGACTGAGCAGAAGAGGTTGATTTTATAGATAGACAAGGAAGGGCTAGGGGAAAAATCAGCAACAGAGAAAAACAACCAAAAAGAATTGCTTTGATAGATTAAGATCAGTTTACTTTTTTGTAATGACTAAAACACATAGACCTTCATTATCTTTGCTTATTGAAACTGGTCTGTTTAGAAAACTTGACAGTTGTCATTGTCTCCTGATTTAAGGAAGGTCAGAGTAACAATAGGAATTCAAGTGACTTCATTTTGAATTTTAGCTTGCTTTGTTGGGGCCAAATGCAGAAGCCCAATCCAAAACAATGGGATCCTGCATTTTTGTTGTTGTTGTTGTTGAACAGTTTATTCTGTTAAATCAATTTGAACTTTTAAAAATTTTTGCATTGTTAAGAAATGTTGTTTTTAGACATTGAACCTTAAACATTGTCTGGAATTATTATATGTTCTGAAATTACTGGTCTGTGATTAGGTAAGTAATTTTTGTTTTATATGACACATTCCTTTACAGTAAGGCAATTTCTATTTAAGTTTTCAAAAATTATTAAAAAATTCACCTTGTGGACTTTTTTAAAAATGTGATTTAAAAACACATTAGTAAATGCACATAGCAAAACTTAGTATTGTAATCCATTTTAAGTATGCAGTCTTATGGAATTATGTGTGCTTATGTTATTGTGCCATCATCACACTCTATTTCTAGTAATTATTTTAGCTTTGTAAATTGAAACTCTAAAACCACTAGTAGTAACTCCTCATTCTCCATCTTCCAAATCCTAGTAACTAGTATTCTATGAGAATTTAACTATTCAAGATGCATCATATAAATTTAATCGTACAATGTGTATTTGTCCTTCTCTTTCAGGCTTGTTTTACTTAGCATAGCATCTTCAGGATTCATTCACGTTGTCACATATACTAGAATTACATTTCTTCTCATAGCTCAGTATATTCCATTGTATTCCTGAATCAGATTTTGTTCATCTATTTACCTGTTGAAGAAAACTTGAATTGTGTCATCTTTAGGTTATTGTGAATAATGATACGAAGAACCAAAAATGATATGAAGAATCCAAGTGCCTGTTATAGTCCGTGTTTGCAAAATTTGTGGGAGAGGGATATAAACCAAGAAGTGGTATTACTGGGTCATATATTCATTTTATACATAAGTTTTTTGGGGACTTGCCAAACTCTTTCTTAGTAATTGCATATTTTACATTGTCACCAGCAATGTGTAAGGTTTCCTTTTTAAAAAATTCTCGTCAAATAACTTCATTTTCTTTTTGGCCAGCTGAATATCTTCTTTGGAAAAGTATCTATTCTTCACTTTTGAATTAAGTTGTTGTACACATTTTAAACTTACTCTTTCTGCTAAGCTTCAGTCAGCTCAGGAAAAGGAGCAATTTAAATTATACTCAAAAATAAAACTAAAACTAATTTTTAAAAGAAATAAATCTGAAAATATATGAATTATAGAAAGAAAATTATGTTTCCTAAGTGAAGAAGATAAAAGGGAGAAAAATGGAAGAACCAAAAATTTGTGGGGGAAGCTGGGTGTGGTAGCATATGCCTATAATACCAATATTTTGGGAAGCTGATGGTGGAGGATCACATTATGGATACTAAACTGTGCAATTTAGGAAATGAATGAGACCATTAATATAAAAAAAGAAAAAGGGAAGATGATATATGAAATCCCTAGGCTCAATCACCAGTACTGAAAAATAAAGAACAAAGAAAGGGACAGGAAATGAGAGAGAGAAAGGGAGAGAGAGGAAGACAGAGACAGAGACAGAGACAGAGACAGAGACAGAGACAGAGACAGAGAAACAGAGAAAACAGAGCCAGAGAGCCAGAGAGAACATGCTGTGAGGAAATAAAGTGATCCTTTAGTTTGAATAGCTAGACAGAGTGTCTATAGCATGTCAGATTAAATCAAAGACACATATGTGTGAAATCGTGTGTAGAACAAGGTGGTAATTTGAGAATATAAATTTAGAAAGTACAAATAAGTCCAAGTGATCATAGATGTGAAAATTAGCATCGAAAGGAAACACTGGTTTATGACTGAGATAGTAAAGGTTATGCAGTAACTCTTAAGAAATGAATTAAAATTTATGCTAGAGTTCAATTATTTGATATTTCTCTAAGATATTTTTATATTTTGTTACTACTTAAGTTTATACTATGTTTTTCAGATGGAAAAGATGAAAAAGCATTCCATTTCAGTCAAACAAGTCAATTTTCACCTTGTAGCTCAAACTCTGGGGGCTGCAGCATGCAACTGCCACCTGGTGACAGTGCATGGCATAGCAGAATTAGATATTTAATACAGTGCATTAAGAAAAAAACCTACTTGGGGAGCAACATTTGTGAAAGTAAAGAGTGTTTCTGGGATTTGAGTTAATAAGAAGTTTGTTAAGACTTTAAAAATCAAAGAACAATGTCTGAGAACACATGCTTATGAAATTCAAAGTGATGCAGAAATGGTTACAATTTATTATTGGCAAGATGGGACTTTTTATAGATGTAGAGAATATATGAATTGAGAATGGTTTCATTGTCTTGGTGACCTGGTTTGTACTAAAATATGGTGCAAATGTACATAGCTGAGAATGTTATTAAGTAAACAAGAAATGCCTCTGAGAGATACTTAATAAGCTCTAAATTTCTCATGTTAAATTTTCTAACACTTTAATACAATCAAGTGTACTTTTTCTATTATTGCACAGTTTGATTTTTTCTATACCATGCAAGAGTGCTTAGAGATATAGCTTAGTAGTAGCGTATGTGTTTGGCATATGGAAAGCTCTGGGTTCAATCCCCAGGTCCCCCACCACAAAGAGCAAAAGAATGCTTACCTTATAAAGTTCATTTTATTTGAAAAAATAAGTTCAATAAATCAATCTCAATGACAAATTTAGAGTTAATAGGCCTTCTTTTGAAAATAGGTATTCTGTAATTTGGGTGTATCTCAATGGTAGAATGCTTGCCTACTATGTGCAAGGCTCTTGGTACTATCCTTAGCAAGAGAGAAAAAGAGAGTGGGGATGGAAACAAAGGGAAAGGAAGGGTAGGAAAGAGAAGAGGAAGAAAAATGCAAAGCAGAGCAGAGGAGAGGAGAGGAGAAGAAAGGGAAAGGAAGGGAAGGTAGGGGAAGGGAAGGGAAGGGAAGAGAAGAGAAGAGAAGAGAAGAGAAGAGAAGAGAAGAGAAGAGAAGAGAAGAGAAGAGAAGAGAAGAGAAGAGAAGACAATAGTGTATACTGGTAGCCAATAATACAACTGTCTTCTTTTAGGAGTCTATGTTGACATTCTCTGATCTTATCTAAATTAGCTGAGCATTGGAAAATGATGAACTAGCCTGAAGGAAACTTCTAAGGTACCCAGCTGAATGTCACAAGGTTGCATCTATGATTTGATAAAAGGTAAAATATTGCTTAGATTTAAAGTAATAATTAGGACTGGAGATAATTTGAGTTAGCAAAAAAATAAGAATTTTTAAAGAATTCATTATTGCTTTGGTCTTAGGGAGTTTGCTTAAGAAATTTGAATTGTGCAAAGATTGTCACTTCCCAAAGAAAACAGATGCTCTTCAATTTACTATGGGCTATGTTCCAATAAACTCATTGTAGGTTGAATATGCACTGATTATTCCAACCCCATTGAACACTGTAGTTTAGTAATGTAGTCACTGTTAAGTAGTTGTTTTCTCTGTTTTGATAGTGTGACTGTCTGGGATCTGTGACTCACTGGAGATACATAGCATTGAAAAAGTGTATGAAGTTGTATATCCTTACACTGACAAAAAATCTGAGAAAAAAGGCTTAAATTTCAAGTCTTTTTTCTGAATGTGTAATTATTTTTAAACTATCATAAAGTTGATGTGATCATTCATCATGATTCATCAACTTGATTGAATTAACAAACATCTAATAGATTAGTAAAGCATTCTCTTGGGTGTCTTGGTGGATCATGGAAACAAACATTGTGTACAATGTATGCTACCTTGCTTGTTCCTCTCTGGCACTGTTTACCTGGTCTGTTTTCTGTCTTCCAAGAACTGAGAAGTTTTGCTCCACCATATCTTTCCCACTTGACATTCCTGCTTTGGAGACTGTCAAACATGGATTGAATTACCTGAATAAAGAGCCAAAATAAACCTTTGCTCTTTAAATTGAGAGTTCCAGGTATTGTATTCAGCAACAAGGAAGTTGACTAACAAAGAAAATTGGTACAGAAAAGTGGGGTGGTTATCATGACAGTTTAGGATCACATGGATTAGAAGTCTTTATAATTGGTTTATAGGAGTTTGGAAATATTTAGAGATGTCCTAGAATTCTGTAAACAGAGCTCAATGGAGATTCTGGCCAAAGATCAGAAGACCGACATGTTGATAAAGATGTAGACTGTAAAGGCCAGACTCAGTATATTTCAGTTGGCATGTGAATGTGAATTGTACTCTGGCAGAAACTTGTTCACATTTTGACCATATCTTGAGACTTTGCAGTAGACTAAGACTAAAAGTGGTAGAATAATTAGTCTGGCTGAGGAAATGTTAGGAGAGTCCAATGTTTAGATGGTGACATGACACTACAGATTTATAGTAAAATTGGGTGTAAAAACCGCAGAATAAAACTTTGAAAAACAAATTATGATACAGAAGAAACTATGCATAAGGTTGGGTTAAAAGAGATGTGGGAGCTAAAGAGATTAGCAGCATTAAAAAGAAACCAAGAGCTTTATAAAGGGAGAAGAAGAAAGATAGGTTGAGGACATCTCAAGAATCAGCAAGATCTCAACCATGTCAGGTTCAGGGGTGCAACCGTCAACTTTCTTTTGGATGCTATTAAGAAGGCTGTTGATTCTCTAATTTCTCTCTTAGTGAATTTGTTGTTTGTGTACAGGAATGCTATCGTTTTTTGAGTGTTGACTTTGTATCCAGCTATGGTATTGAATTTGCTTATTAGATCTAGAAGTCTTTTGGTGGAATTTTTGAAGGTCTTCTATGTAGTCTGTGATATCACTTGTGAATAACAATAGTTAACTTCTTTCTTTCCTCTTCTTATTTCTTTTATTTTTATCTCTAATCTAATTGCTATGGCTAATGTTTCCAGGACTATATTGAATAGATATGATGATTGTGAACATCCTTGTCTTGTTACTGATTTTGGAGTGAAAGCTTTCAGCTTTTATCCATTTAGTATGTCTTTGGCTCTTGGTTTGTCATAGACGAGTTTTATCAGATTGAGATAAAGATTATCTATTCTGATATTCTGTAGGGGTTTTTTGTCATGAATGAATTTTGCATTTTGTCAAAAGTTTTTTTTCTGCATCTATTGAGATGATCACGTGATTTTTGTCTTTGATTCTGTTGATATAGTGCGTTACATTTATTGATTTGTATGTGATGAGACATCCCTGCGTTTCTGGGATGAATGCCTCTTGATCGTGGTGTATAATTTTCTTGATGATTTGTTGCATTATATCTAGTATCTTATTAAGCATCTTTGCATCTATGTTCACTAGGGAGATTGGTCTGCAGTTCTCCTTTTTGTTTGAGTCTTTCTCTGGTTTTCATATCAGGCCATCCAGGAATGTGTTAGAGAGTATTGTTTCCCTTTCAATTTCATTATGGAGTTTGAAGTGGATGAGCATTAAATTACTAAATTTCTTGTAGAATTCAAAAGTGAATCCATGAGGACCTGGATTTTTCTTTGTTAGTAAAGGTTTTAATTATATTTTCAATTCACTAATTGCTATTGGGTTATTCAGAATTTTTCTTTTTGATTCAGTTTTGGTAATTCACATGTATCTAGGAATCTACATTTCTTCTATGTTTTCATCCTAGAAGAGTAAAGATTTTTGAAGAAGATATGGATGACCTTCTGAATTTCTACAGGATCCATAGTGATTTCTCTTGTTTCATTCCTCATTGCATGACTTTGAATCCTTACTTTCCTTTTCTTGTTACAGTTGGCTAAGGGTTTATCAATTTTGTTTAATCTTTCAAAGAACCAATCCTTTGATTCATTGATTTATTGTATTGATTTCTTAACTTCAAATGCATTAAATTTTGGTTCAGTTTTAAAAATTCCTCCCTTTTTGGGCTTGACTTGATCTTCTTTTTCTAGAAACTTGAAGTGCAATATTAGGTTGTTTATTTGTGGTTATTCTGTTTTTCTGATGTGAAAAATCATCTCTGTATTTTTTCTCTTAGAATTCTCTGACAGGTACTGTTAAGTTATGTTTACATTTTCATTTAATTGTAGATATTGTTATTTTCTTCTGTAATTTCAGCTGTGAAACATTGGTTGTTGAAGAGGGTATTATTTAATTTTCGTGTGTTTATTTAGATTTTGTAGTTTCTTTTGCCACTGATTTCCAATTTCAGAGACTCACATGTGTAGATATCACATTGTATCCTTGATGTGAGAAACTGAAAGAGTAAATAAGATCTAAAATACACAATAGACACTGTGAAATGAAAAAAAAATCAAAAGCAAAAATGAACTAAGATGAGGGGAAGGGAAAAGGAAGAAAGGGAAAACAAAAAATGAGAGTTATACTACTAATGTGTTCATTGAAAAGAAAGTTTTGTGCCAATATCATTAAAAGAATTTTTATTCCTGTGTCTTGTACTGTAACTACTTTATAGATAACAATATACGATGTATTAACAATTGTTATTCTCCTATTACTTTGTTATGAAATTCAGTTTTACTTTTTTCCCATAAAATAAAAGAAGCTTTAACTTTCATTTGGGAGAATTCCTGGGATGGTATCTCAAGAAAAGCCTCCTAGAAAATTTCCTTAAATACTTCACTGTGCTTATCATTCAAGCTCAAGGAGACTTTTGCAAGTATGGTTTAAGAGAGTGTGGTTACTCTTCACACTGCCTGCAGGCTCTCATGTCATCTGCATTAAAACCACTTTTCCTGGCAGACATATTGTTAGAATTGTGATCCAGGGACGTTTTCATCCAAATGTCAGCAAAAGCCCTGAGATTTCAGGCAAGAAATCCCTGACAGGGAAGTGTTGGAAACTGTGAGAATGAAGTCAAATTTGCAATAGAAAGCCAGTGAAGTCAGAATTATCAGGAATGTAGAATTCAGAATGAAAGATTCAGTGCAAGGATAGGATCATTCCAAGAGAGAGGCCATATGATAGGCTACTACCAAGGGTACAGGAGTGGGGCCAAGCGAGCACTCTGGAATTCATGTTTCACCACTCTGAGCCTTAAATGCTAGATACTGAACTACTGAATTTAACTGTTGCCCCATTGAGTTTTGGTCTTACTTCAACGTAATTGTTTTCCCATTGCCCTTTTGGAATGGAAATGCTTACCCTAGGCTATTCAACTTTGGGATTACATAATTTTTTCTGTCTTTTTGATACAGAGTCTCACTATGCAGTTCACACTGGTCTTGATCTTACTTTAAACCAGGCTGGTCTCAAACTCACAACAATCCTCCTGCCTCAGCAAACCGAGTGCTAGAATAACAGGCATGCACCACCACACCTGGAATTTGCTTTAAATCTTAAAAGAGATTTGTACTTTTCAAAAATTCTGAAACTCTTGAAACTTTGTGGCAAAGATTACTATTTTTCAGTTGATTACTGAATAGTCATATTATGTTAGGTGGAATTATGAATTTGGTATGTCTTTGCTTGGAAATTATGTGTAGGTTAAAGAGATGTGTTTTGGTGTGAAATTGAAGAGGCATGGATTGCCACTGTTAATCCTGAATAACATTTGACAGATTACTAAAGTACACTCCCAGTTTTGTCTGGATAGGTGTTATAGCTTGTATCCATATGTCATCCAAAGCCTCATGAAGTCACTTTCTGGAGGTGGAGGGATCTATGGTGTGTGCTGTTGAGATCAAGGATGTGATTCTGGGATTGATTCATAGTACAATGCTAGGATTAAGGCTGCCTCACCCTGTGTGTGAGTGCTATCTGCCCTAAGGTTGTCTAGCCTGGATAAAATATCTGGGACAGAAAAAGGGTCACTGCTTTCCTTGTTTCTTGCTGTCTTTCTGCCTTCTGTAATGATCTGCTTCTCCTCTGTGATGCCCCTCTGTTATGCTGCCCTCCCTCGGAGCCAGCCAACTATGAAGTTAAATTCCTATGAACTGTGAGCTAAATAAAACTTTCTTCCTTTTACTTTGGGTGCTGGATATTTTGTTTTAACAATGAGAAAGGTTACTAAGATAGATCACTGAGGCATGACCTTGGGTACTAGATATAGTCCTTAGATTCTTCCTCTCCTGCATCATTCCACTATTGCATTTCCTGACTGTAATGAACTGAGAAGCTTTGATTAATCATTTCCTTCTGTCATGATTTTCCTGCATTTGAGTCTGTCAAATATGGACTGAATCTCTTAAAGTGTGAGCTAAGTTAAATCTTTTTTTCTTTAAATTATGAGTGTTAGGTACTGTATCTAGCATTATGAAAGCTGATTAATAGAGTGAAAAAAACCTTATTTAAATTTATCCTAAGACAGATATAGCATTTTATTGAATAACAGTTGAAGTTGTCACTTAATTTGCTTGTACTTGCTTTTGTAGGCAATTATTTAGCCATTTCTTTAGTTCATAATCAAGGGTTACAGGCAGAGCGTAAAGCCAAAAGCATCAGACAGAAAAGTTTTTCAGGAATCAACTGGAAACTTGGTCATTTTCATCAACCTTGCTATCGTAAGCAATCAGAACTCAATGGATATACATTTATTCAGTACTGCACTAAACCCCTGATGTACTTAACTTAAAAATGAATAAATATGCAATAGTCTTAAACATCAAAAACATAAGTCTACTTTTTCCCTCTTCCTTTATTTTTGAGTGGTTGCGGTTTACTAAGGACCCTACACATGCTAGATAAGAGCTGTACCACTGAACTACACCCACGGCTAATTCATGTCATTTTATTGTATTATATTTCTTCTTGTTTGAGACAGTGATTTGCTATGTAATTTAGGATCGGCTTGAACACATTATGTAGACTTGGCTGGCTTCAAACTCTTGGTCATCTTCCTGCCTCAGCCTCCACAGTGTTGGGATTATAGGCTTGTACCACCATGCCTGGTGTCTATGTCATTTCATATATAAGCTGTTTACCTATCTTAAGTGAATGATTTCAAGATAATATTTCCTAATAAAAAGTAGCCAGGATTCAAATGAACACCTTGCTATCCACAATTTTAGTATATCTTCACAGTAATATGTGGATGTTCCCGTTCCTATTTTATAGACACTATCTTTATGTGGGCATTAGTATAAACCTGCAACACTTAAGTGGCTTCTTTCTACCCCATTTTGTCCTTCTAGCACATACTATGTGCAGAGAGGTTAAATCAATTTCTTAGCCACAATTTTCTTATACCTAAGTTATTAATATGTTTGCAGTTCATGAAATATAGCCATTCTAAATTCATTGTTCTGGCTTTCAAAGCTCTTCTTCCAATAGTACCCATTCCAAATTTCCATAGCATATTTACCCCCTTATTATTTTCCAGTGTCTATGCTACTACAGATAAGCTTAGCATAGCATTGAATTTTTAAAGATCTTATGACATATAGATACTTTTATTCTTACTCTCATTTCACAGATGAGGAAACAGGATAGTTGAGATTAAAGAATTTGTTAAGGTAATGCAATTTGTTAATGGCAAACATAGGATTAAAATCATTGAGGGAATACCTAGACGATACACTGAAATCATCTTCAGCTTGTGATTGAAGTAAGAACCTAAAAACTCTTTTTTTGTTTTTAAAATTTTTATTTAAAGAGAAAAGTAGCAAAACAGAAAAAGTGTAAGTAATACAGAATTTCAAAAACGTAAACACTGAGAAATGACTAGTTGATAGATTACATATTGTCATCTTAGAAATAGTTGTTCAAGGTACGAAATTAAAGCATACAAAGTGAACATTCAAACAGTGAGACTGCAAACAATTCTGTTCAATGATCCATCAAAAACTTAGTAATATGGTTATGCATCTTACGCACTTAAACATACACGCAGTTATAGCCTTTAGAGCACTTTATTTTCCTCACTTTTTTACAATAACAATTACACATTTTCAGTTTTATTACTCCTACAGTTATTATTACTTTTTTGAAGAGAATGTGACAAAACAAAATAGAGTCAGTCAAAACAACTGATGGACATATTACATGATGTAAAAACAAAATACAAGGCGATCAACAATGGTTACCATAATATCTCTTGCTATCTTCAAAAGAATTGCACATATCATCAGGTATAATACAATTGAAAAAGCAGTACAGAACAAAAACCAATAAAAGTGAAATGTTGGAAATATTACAAGACTTCAAAAGAAGATAATAGTCAAACCAGAATGGGTATCAGTGAATCTTATTGTCTTCAAAGTAGTTGCCTGTACCCTCAGACTTAATACTATCAAACAAAAGACAATAGAGTAAAATCAGTCAAAACAAAACAATGAAAGCAATACAGGGCTTCAAGTCAAGTTGGTAGGAAATCAAAAATGGTTACCATAATATATCCTGCTATCTTTGGAATAGCTCTCCACATCATCAAATCTAATCCTTCTTTTCCAGAAGACAAACGGGGAAAGAATATAACCAAAATAAACAGAACAATGAAAACAATATGGATTTCCAATCAGGATAAAAGGTTAATAATGGCCACTGCCTCCCCTTTTAGATAATTCTTCCCCTATCACTTTCCGGATTCATTGTACATGTTGCATACCACTAACTCTTAGTTTTTAGATTAGAGAGGCAGACCACTATTCATCTAAGTGATTCTGAATCTTTTTACCCCTGAGCATGATCTCAAGTTGTATCTATTTACCTATAAAAGCCTAAAGGTTTTCTTTCTTTATAACTGAGGAGTTTTTTCATTGTATAAAAGTGTTATGACTTTCTAGCCAATCTGTAACTGATGGGAAAACTACCCCCACTTTTATTTGGTTCCCTGTCACACAGAGCATTGTTTTCTCATCTTTGACTTTCAATCTACAAATTCTCTTTCAGGTCAGTTGTACTCAAATAGAGCATAATGATAGATATCTCTGTCATATAGATATCTCCTGAACCACTCTACCTGTGTTTCTTTTTATTGGTATGTGGAGGCCATCTATATTAATGATTATAGCCAACCTTCTCTGCCTCATCTCTGTCGTGTTATATTTCTACTGTTGGTTGTCTATTTTTCCCCTTCATTTCACTGTCTGCCCCATTCAGTGAGCCACCTGTGCCACTGTTCCTGAAATCATGGTCTTTGTTCTTTAACTGTAGAATGTCCTTCAATATATTTTGTAGGATTGGTTTGATGGTTGTGAACTCACATAATTCCTCTTTTTTGTGGAAATATCTTATTTCTCCATTAATTTTGAGAGATAGCTTTGCAGGGTACATCAATCTGGGTTGGAGGTTATTTTCTTTCAGGATTTGGAATTCTTCACTCCAAGGTCTTCTTGATTTGATGGTTTGTGTTGAGAAGTCTGCCATGATTCTGATGAGTTTTCCTTTATACGTGATCAGTTTCTTTTCTCTGACAGCTTTTAACATTCTGTAATTGTGTTGAATTTCTGGGATCTTGATTGTTATATGTCTGAGTGTAGATCTATTTTGGTTATAGCTGGCCAGAGTTCTGTATGCCTCATATATCTGAATATCATTTCCTTTCCCTATGCTTGGAAAGTTCTCTTTACTTATTTCTGTAAATAGCCTTTGTATTTCATTTATGTTTACCCTGCTTCTTCACTTACATTATTTATTCTTAAGGTACAGATTCTCTTGTCATCTTCTGGCTTTTGTGTTGTTGCTTCCTGATTCATTGTTATTTTAAGAGATCTTGCCTTTCATAATCAAAAGCTGCCAACCTGTCTTCATGGTTTGATAGTCTATCTTGAGTTTCTTTCAAGCCCTTTTGCCAGATTTCAATGGAGTTCTTAATTTCTTGGTAGTCTCTTTGAATCTTTTTTATGTGTTCTAATTTTTTTTATATTCTTCATTGAAGGTTTCCTTTCTTTTTCTTTGCTCTTCTATTCTTTCATCTGTGTCTTCTTTACATGTGCGTAACAATTCTTTTATTATGTTTCTCATATCTTCTTTTACATGTAATAGTATTTCTGTTCTAAGTTCTTTTATAGCTTCATGGAGTTGCTTCTTTATCTTATTTGCTGTTGCTTCAGAAACTGTAGGTGTGCAAGTCCCAATCTCTTCTGTGTTTACATCTCCTGGACGAGGGCTGATTGGGTTGGAGGCCAGAGACTGCCTTTGCTTCTTCCTTTTGTCATGTTCCTGGTTTCTTCTGGATGAGTGGGTAGCAGGGTCCCCTGCGCTTCCTGTATTGGTTATAATTACTCTGAAGTGTGTTGGCTAGATATTTCTGCTCTTTGCTGTTTTCCTCAGTCTGCTGGTGGTTACAGCAGTGTAAACAGGAGCAGAGCAGGCTGGCCCCTCCCTTCTAAGTTGGTTAATCACAGGGAGTCTTTACCACATTACTGTGGGTCAGGCTGGTGGGCTTGGTTAGGGATAGCTTTAGGCAAATGTCAGCAATGGATATTGGACCATGCAGAGGGGCGGGACTCAGTCCAAGCAATTTCCACCAGTAATCTCTGAGCTAGGAGTGCCTGAATGAAGCCAGCTGCAGTTCTGTCTCCAGGCTTCTCCTTCCCAACTCCAAAATGGTGCCTGGCCAATCTACTCCCGTGGGAGAATTGAGTCCTACAAAGTCACTACTAGCCAGTGCAGTTCTCTGGTCTGCTGCTCCCCTTCACCATTGTGTCTCACTGCCAAGCCCTTTGTGCTTGCTAGCCACCAGCTTTAATGTGCCCATGCATCTCTGTTTTCCAACAGCACTTCTGGCATAGTGGTTCCTGCTCTGTTGAAAGCACTGCCAACTACAACCTTTTTCTGTTTAAGTTTTTCTTTTTTTAATTCTCTCATTGGGCTTCAACTATCACTTTAGTTTCTTTCTAGGTTGAGGTGACCCACTTCTTTCCTTCTTGTCTTCTCCAGAATGTTATATTCTAATATCTGCACTGTTTCTCTCAGAGAGGCAATTTACTCAGCTGCTTACTGTTCTGCCATCTTCGCAGCTCCTAAAAACATTTTTAGACTATTTATATAATATTAAGGAAGACATTATGGGATACAACTGGAACTGTCTTATAATTTATTATATTACTTTGTATTCATTTTCTTCATCTGATCATATCAAGGTGAGTTGGTTTCAATATTGATGAGAAAAATCATATACTCATTAAATATTTTAGAATAGTATAGCAAAAGCCTATTACCCAATATCCAGACTCAGTAATAATGTTCATTGTTTATTTCAGTTGCTGTTGCTTCTGAATCATAGTTCACACTTCAATAATACTCATATCCATTAACAACTCTACCTGTAGCTATGTATCTCTGAAAGAATGGGCTTCTTTTCCAAGTCATCATAATAAAATTGATTTACCTATAACATGAATAATAATTCTCTTTATGACATAAATGTCCTGTAATTGTGCAAATCTTCAATTGTCTCATAAATGTGAAATATTTTGCCTACCATATTTGAAATAGGATCCAAATAAATTCTGCACATTGTGATTAGTTGTACTATCCTTTAATGTTTTTAATTTGTCAATTACCTCTCTAGCTCTTTGTGAATGTTCAAGCAATCCTATCATGATCATTTGTCTTGTAGTCTCTCCATAATACAGATTTTGCCAGTTGTATTTCCATAGTGAAGTTTAACAAGTTCTTTTTGTTTACTATATTTCTTATAAAATGGTAATTAGATCTAGATACTTGATTAAACCTAGAGATCTGTTAATTTTCAGGATTTGTTTATACAATATCTGATTGTTTCTGTAAATGTTTATATTAACTCATGCTATTATATACTTATCCACTGTTTGATGAATGTTTTTATTTATTGCAAAGCAGTTTTATATTTCTTGCAGAAGCATTCCTGTAATTTTGTTATCTAAGTGTTTTCAGTTTCAAGGATTTTCTTTTTTCTTACTTTTAAATTTATTTTTAAATTAAAAAATTATTTAGTTATTTTTTTGTTTTTTTAATTAAGGGGAAAAATTAGCAGGGTATATAATAGTGACTTTTTTGATTTCCTATTAACTTGTTTTGAAGTCCTGTAATACTCCCACTATCTTGTTTTGACTGATTAGACTCTGTTCCATTCTGTATGATAGTATCAAGTTTGAGGGTATAGGCAACTACTTTGAAGGCAATAAGATTCACTAAGATGCCCATTCTGGTTTGACTATTGTCTCCTTTGGAAGTCCTGCAATGTTTACAAAGCTTAAGTTTTATTGGTCTTGTTCTCTACTGTTTTGTTCAACTTTATAATATATAATGAGATAGACAATTCTTTTTAAGGAAACAAGAGACATTGTTGATAACCTTGTACTCTGTTTTACATCATGTGCTATGTCTATCCTTGGTTTGATTGACAGCTTTGTTTTGCCATATTTGACTTTATTCTCTCCCCCCCCCCAAAAAGTAATAAGAACTAAGGAGTAATAAAACCCAAAATGTGTAAATTTTGTTGTAAAAAAGAGAGGGGAAAAAAAGAGTTCTAAATGGCACAACAGCAAGTGTGTTTAGGGGTGTTAAATAGCTGACCATATTAATGTTTTTGGTTGGATCATTGAACACAACTGTTTGCAGTCTCACTGTTTGAGTGTCCACTTTGTATGCTTTGATACTGTGATTTGAGCAACTATGTCTAAGATGATAATATGTAATCTATTAACCGGTGATTTCTTTCTTTTTTTTTTTTTTTTTTTTTTTTTTTTTTGTAGTTCTGTGTTACTTGTACCCTTACAGTGTTTTGTTTTGTTTTGTTTTGTTTCTCTTTTTCCTTTTAAATAAAATTAAAAAAAATAAATTTATTTATTTATTTATTTATTTATTTATTTTGAAGTGCTGGGGATTGAACCCCAGTCTTTCATGCTAAGCTACATTGCCCAGTCCTTTCTTCAGTTTTAAATTTTAAGCCAAATTGCTATTAAGCTGCCCAAGGTGGACTTGAACTTGCCATCTTCCAACATCAGTGTTCCAGAAAGATAGGATGGCAAGTATGTACCACCATGATTGACTGCATTTGTTTGGTTACATATTTATTATTTGTTGTTGTTTTGAGACAGTCTTGAAGACACTATGTAGCCTAGACTAGCACCAAACTCTCAGTAATCCTTCTGCCTCAGTCTCCTGAGTTGTGGGATTACAAGTATGCACCACCATGGTTGGCTGAATTTATTCTTATACAACTCAACGCCTTTGTGTGTGATATTACCTGTAGCTAAACCCTGCTTTCTTCTGATCTCCCAAATGCTCTAGCTTGATGAGGTGACCAGGATTCATGATGATTTCCACCCAATCATCCCTCTGCAGTATTTACACACTTCTGTTCCTTCCATGTGGAGCCCTGTGAAACTTATAGATTGCATTGAAAGCAATGCTGCTTAACTTCTAAGGCTGTTATAAATCTTGTGGGCTCAAGTTTAGTAACACAGAGGGTTGCTTATTAAGTTCTGAGCTGCCATATAAGAACCCACGTATTATACTGAAGGTTTTGCAGCATAGTCTCTGAGCTTGCATGAGGAAGAGGAGGGATCTAGTTGATTGAAGTCCTTGTAGTCATCTTTTCCAAAGTACCAGGCACGTTATTAAAGACATATTGAACGTTTCATACAGGCCCAATTGATGAGTACCATTGACATATCTCAAGAAAAGAATAGAACAATTGCTCAACTTAGTCCTGGTTGAATATCTGACCCACAAAATTAAGCAATATGTCATTCTAAGTACAGAGAGACATTCATTGAGAGTGTTTTCATGGGATATAAATATGGCATAAACATGCTCTAAGAGAGAGACAAAGAGATATTGTTAAAGGAAAAAAATAAATTTACATAAGTAAACAAATTTACATAAATAAATTTACATAAGTATTCAAAATTCATTGGTCTTGAATCTATAGGTGGTGTCAGCTCATTGTTGGAGGTGCTATTGCTGCACTGCTGTTCTGTTGTCAAAATCTTGTCTGAATTGCTAAAGTCTTAAAGAATGGTAAAGATAAACCTTGTTACAGAAATCTGTGCACATCTCAGTTCAGCACTATATGGGATAGTTGAAGGATGGGAAGGAATTTCTTCTAGAGATTTTGAAAATCCTTTAGAAAGTAATTTTTCAGGTAAATATGCATAGATAATCCATTCTCATTATTTCTTGGCTCTAATTTTATCTGGTTCTGACAAGAGAAATTTCACCATATTGTCAGCAACAGTTACAGATAAAGTATTCCTGTCTTAATTTTTAGGAGTAGATTGTTACATTGCAGCAGCTAATGGAAAACCACTAAATTTTACTCTTCCCTCAAGAACTAGTTTTGCTAACAGGTCTAGGAAATATTTTCTGTTTTCCTTAACTGCTTCTTTACAATTTGGGTTAAGCACAGATCTCCCTTGTTTCCATGCTATAATGCATTCACTGCATTGTAGTCTACAATTCCAAGTTCATCCCACCTGTCCCACTACACTGTGGGATCCTGGAGGATGTGTTTTGTTTCCATTTGTGTGAAGAGGTTACCTTCTCACAAACATAGGCATATAGGATGGCCATTCAAAATAAAGTAACTGATGAAACCTCAGAATTGGGGGGATTTACATGTCATTTAAATCAAGACAAGTCATTCTATCAGGTATATAGAAAATCCCTCCCATGACTGGAAATCATTTTCTTTTTTAAAAAATTTTATTTAAAGGTAAAAAACCCAAAACAGTAAAAGGGTACAAGTGATATAAAATTAAAAAAAAAAAAAACAGAAAGAAATCACTAGTTAATAGATTACATATTGTCATCTTAGAAATAGTTGTTCAAGTTATGAAATTAAGCATACAAAGTGGACATTCAAACAGTGAGACTGCAAACAGTTGTGTTCCATGATCCATCAAAAACCTAGTAATATGGTCATCTATCTTACATACCTAAACACACTTGCAGTTGTATCCTTTAGAGCACTTTCTTTTCCTCTCTTTTTTACAATAACATTTACATATTTTGGGTTTTATTACTCCCATAGTTCTATTACTTTTTTTGGAAGAGAATAAAACCAAATATGACAAAACAAAGCAGTCAGTCAAAACAAAGGATGGATATAGTACATGATATAAAAACAGAATACAATGTGATCAACAATGGTTACCATAATGCCTCTTGCTACCTTAAAAAGAATTGCCTATATCATCAGGTATAATAAAATTGAACAAAATAGTACTGAACAAGACGAATAAAATGTAAACATTGGAGACATTAAAGGACTTCAAAAGAAGATAATAGTCAAACCAGAATGGGCATCATAGTGAATCTTATTGCCTTCAAAGTAGTTGCCTATACCCTCAAACTTGATACTATCAAACAAAAGAGTAAAATCAGTCAAAACAAGATGGTGAGAACAATACAGGGTTTCAAATCAAGTTAATAGGAAATCAAAAAAGTTACTATAATATATCCTGCTATTTTTTTGATTTTTCCCTTAATTAAAAATATTAATAAAAATAAATAAAAAAATTTTTAAAAAGGGGGAGATTGTGATAAAAGAAGACATAACAACATAACAATACAGGTCAGAACAGAACAATTTAAGCAACATAGTGTTTCACCACAAGATAACCCGACTTAATAGTAGTTACCATAGTGTTTCTTTCCTTGAAATATTTGAGTATAACTTTGTATACTATAGCATCAAACATATCAAGACAGTGTGAAAACATTCAAGAGGATGAACGTATTACGTTGGTATTTAGAACCAGCTAACTAAAAAAGAAAACGGTTTCTATATTATCTCTATACCTGTAAAATTCTTTTGTTTATACTCTCACATATAATAAAATCCAGTAAGATACAATATGATAAAACCAATGGAGACAGAAGAACAACAGGTTGATGGGACTTCAAAACAAGATGGTATTAAATCAGCACCAGCTATTATGATGTCTTGTTTTCTTCAAAATAGCTGATCATATCACAGACAATAATATCAAACAGCCCAAAATAAAACCATTCCAATT
This sequence comes from Cavia porcellus, assembly GCF_034190915.1. Taxonomy (NCBI): domain Eukaryota; kingdom Metazoa; phylum Chordata; class Mammalia; order Rodentia; family Caviidae; genus Cavia; species Cavia porcellus. The sequence continues at coordinate 73,352,605 of NW_026947486.1, forward strand.
AATGAGTGAAACTTTATAAGGCTTCAAAGCCATATAATAAGGAATCATGTTTACCACATACTTTTATGTATTTGAATCATTTCTTACAATAGGGAAACTATTCAGGAGTCATACACGTGAGTTTGATTTATTTCACTTATGAGTATGGTCTCAAGCTGCATCCATTTATTTATAAATATCTCAATGTGATCCTTCTTTATAGCTAAGTAGTACTCCATTGAATAAAAATACCACATCTTTATTATCCATTCCTCAGTTGATTGACACTGGGTTGTTTCCAAGATCTGGCGATTACAAATTGTACTGTTTTAAACATGCGTGTACATATATCACTGTGGTATGATGCTTTCAGTTCTTCTAGGAATATGCCTACAAATGGAATAGTGGGAACAAATAGGACTTCCAATCACAGGTTTTTGAGAAATCTCCAGACTGTCCTCCACAGTGGTTGCACCAGTCTACACTCCCACCAACGCTGCAGGAGAGTTTCTTTTTTCCCACAGCCTCTCCAGCATTTGTTGTTGATGGTTTTCTTGATCCTGGCCATTCTTTCAGGAGTGAGATGGAATCTCATTGTGGTTTAATTTCATTTTTCTAATGAGTAATGATGATGACCATTTTTTCATGTATTTATTTGACATTTTTATTTCTTCTTCTGAGAAGTGCATATTCATCTCAGATGCCCCTTTTGGGATTGGATCTTTGAATTTTGGGGGTCTGGTATTTTCAAATTCTTCATATGTTTTAGAGAGAAGTCCTTTGACTGATGGAGAGTTACTAAGATTTTTTTCCCAGTTTGTGGGTTTTCTTTTCACTATGCTGGAGATTTCTTTTTATATGCAGAAACTTTTTTAATAAGAGGTGATCCAAGTTATTGATTGTGGGAAGTGTTTCCCATCTGGCTTGAGTCCTATTTATAAATTTTCTACCTACCTCTATGTCTCCAAGGTTTTTACCCAATTGGTCTTCCAATAGATTTACTGTTTCTCTTTTGATATTCAGATCTTTGATTCATTTAGATTTTAATTTACTACATGGTGATAGGCATGGGTCTAATTTTAGTTTTCAGCATAAGGAGAGCCAGTTTTTCCAACACCATTTATTAAAGAGACTGTAATTCTTCCAGTGAGGCTGGTTTGGCTCCTTTATCAAAGATAAGGTGGTTGAGTGTGTTTGTAGTTGTGGTTGTATCTTCTAATCTATTACATTGATCATCGGCTCTGTTTTAATTCCAGTACCATGTTGATTTTACTACAGTTTGTTTGTAGTATAACTTCAAGTCAGGGATTGTGATGCCTACTGCCTTGCTTTTGTTGTTTAGAACTGCCTTTGCTATTCTAGGTCTCTTCTCACTGCAGATGAGTTTTAGGAGTGATTTGTCGAGATCTGTGAGTTATGTTGTTTGTATTTTTATTGGGATTGCATTGAATTTGTATAAGACTTTTGGAAGAACGGCCATTTTCACAATATTTATTCTTCCTGTCCGTGAGCAAGTTATGTCTTTCCATTTTCTGAGATCATCTTCAATTCCTTTTTTCAGTGTATTATAATTTTCTCTACACAGGTCTTTCACTTCTTTTCTGTGAATAATTCCTAAATATTTTATTTTTTGGTTGCTAGCGGGAAGGGTGTGGCTTCTCATAGTTCTGTCTCTGTGATTTTGTTGATAGTGTATGGAAATGCTATTGATTTTTGAGTATTGATTTTATGCTTAGCTACATTACTGAATCTATTTATTATATCTAAGAGTCTTTCAATGGAGTTTTGGGGGTCTTCTATATAGATTATCATGTCATCTGCAAACAATGACAATTTAACTTCTTCTTTTCCTATCTTTACCCCTTTTATTTCTCCCTCTTGTCTAATTGCTCTGGCTAGTATTTCCTGGACTATATTAAATAGGAGTGGTGATAAAGGACATCCTTGTCTTGTGCCTGATTTTAAAGTAAAGGCCTTCAATTTTTGGCCATTTAGTATGATACTGGCTGTTGGTTTGTTGTAGATGGCATTTATTATATTGAGGTAAAGCATATCTATTCCAATTTTCTGTAAAGTTCTTATCATGAATGAATGTTGGACCTTATTAAAAGCTTTTTCTGGATCTATTGAAATTATCATGTGATTCTTACTTTTGGCTTTATTGATGTGGTGGATTATATCTAGTGATTTACGTATGTTGAACCATCCCTGCATGCCTGGGATGAATCCCACTTGGTCATGGTGTATAATCTTTTTGATGATTTGCTGCATCCTATTTGCCAATATTTTATGGAGGATTTTTGCATCTGTGTTCATTAGTGAGACTGGCCTATAGTTCTCTTTTTAGTTGGGTCTTTCTTAGGTTTTGGTACTAGAGTAATATTTGCTTCCAGGAATGAATTGGTAAGTATTACTTCCCTTTCAATTTCATTGAAGAGTTTGAGGAGTGTCGGCATTAAGTCTTCTTTTTATTTCTTGTAGAATTCTGCAGTGAATCCATCTGGGCCTGGGCTCTTCTTTGTAGGTAAGGACTTAATTACATTTTCAATTTCATTAATATTAATTGGGTTATTCAGTAGTTTTACATCTTCTTGACCTAGCTTTGGTACTTCATATGTTTCTAGGAATTTGTCTATTTCTTTTGCGTTATCAAACAGTTGAGAATAGAGTTTTTCCAAATAGGTGTTGATGATCTTCTGCATTTCTACAGTTTGTAGTGACTTCACCTTTTTCATTTCTTATTGCATGAATTCTTTTTCTTCCCTTTTTAAAATAAGGTTGGCTAGCAGCTTATCAGCTTTATTTATTCTTTCAAAGAACCAACTCTTTGATTCATTGATTCTTTGGATTGTTTTTTTAGTCTCTATTACATTGATTACTGCTCTGATTTTTGTAATTTCCTTTCTTCTTTTGGTTTGGGCTTGACTTGCTCTTCTTTTTCTAGATGTCTGAGGTGTAACATTTATTTATTTATTTGTATTCTTTCTGTTTTCCTGATGTAGGAACTCAGTACATTAAATTTTCCTCTGAGGATGGCTTTCATTGCATCCCACAGATTCTGATAAGTTGTATTTATATTTTCATTTGCTCTAGGTATTGTTTAATTTCTTCCTTAATTTCCTCTGTGACCTGCTGGTTTCTGAACAGTGTGTTATTCAGTTTCCATGTGTTTGTGGGATTTTTGCTGTACTTTTATTATTAATTTCTTTTTTTTTTTGTCTTTTTCATTTTTATCGGTACCGGGGACCGAACTCACGACTGCCTGCTTGCAAGGCAGGTGCTTATGCCGCTGAGCTAAATCCCCAGCCCCCTTATTATTAATTTCTAATTTCAAAGCCCTATGATTCAATAACATGCAAGGGATAATTTCAACTCTTTTGCCTTTGTTTAAATATGTTATTTGAGCTAATATATGGTCTATTTTAAAGAATGACCCATGTACTGCTGAAAAGAATGTGTATTCTGATGTTGTAGAGTGGAACATTCTGTATATGTCTATCAAGTCCATTTGTTCATATGTGTGATTCTGTTCTGTTATTTCATTGCTGGTTGAACTGTCCCTTGGTGTCAATGATGTATTAAGGTCTCCTGTTATAATTGTGTTACTGATAATTTGATTTTTCATTTCTGTTAATACTTGTTTTATATAACTGGATGTTCTGAAATTTGGTGCATATAATTTTAGGATAGTTATCTCTTCCTCTTGAAGTTTTCCCCTAACCAGTATGTAGTGACATTCTTTATCTCTTCTGGTCATTATTCATTTAAAGTTCACATTGTCTGCAAACAAAATGGATACTCCTGCTTTTTTGGGGGTTTCTGTTGTGTGAAGTAGTTTTCCATCCTTTGAGTTTCAGTCTGTGAGTATCTTTTTGAGTTAGGTGGGTTTCTTTTAGAGAGCATATGATTGGATTTTGTTTTTTGATACATTCTGCCAGTCTGTTTATTTTAATTGGTGCATTGAGGCCATTTAAATTAATGGATATAACTGTTGTATGTTGGTTTATTGTTGACATGTTATCTTTCTGCTGTTGCATCTTTATCTGTCTTTTTTGTTTAATTGTCTGCTTTGCTTAGTGGTTTTTTCCTAAGGGTATCTAAACTGTCTTTCAACATTCTTTGCAGGGATGGCTTGGTGATCCTGAAGCTCTTCAGCTCTTCTTTGTCATGGAAGTATCTTATTTCTCCATTGATTTTGAAGGACAGTTTTTCAGGGTGAATCAGTCTAGGTTGGAAATCATTTTCCTTTAGGATCCGGAATTCTACACTGAATGTTCTTCTTTATTATCTGTGCTGAGAAGTCTGCTGTGATTCTATTAGGTTTTCCTTTATAAGTGATCTGTCTTTTCTCTATGACAGCTTTTAATATTGTATTCTTATGTTGGATTTCTGGGCTGGTGATTATTATATGCCTGGGTGTAGTTTTATTTTGGTTATGACTATTTGGAGTTCTATATGCTTCACTGATCCTGATGTTTCCAATCTCATGTTTTTGGAAATTTTCAGCTATTACTTCTCTAAATATCCTCTTGATGTCCTTTATGTCATCCCCATCTTTTTCATTAATCCCTATCAATCTTACGTTTTTCTTTGCGTCATCTTGCAGTTGTTGAATTGTTATTTCCTGATTCTTTGTTATTTTTAAAAGATCTTTCCTTTCCTGTTCACTAGGTGCAATTTTGTCTTGGAGGCCTGAAATTCTATCTTCACTTTCATAGAGGCAGTTTTTACAGCTTTCAGTGGAATTTTTATTTCCTGTATATCTCTGTGCATCTTGTTTATGTATTCTGTTTGTTTCTTATATTGTTAATCCAGGGATTCTATCTTTTTGATTAGTTCCCCCAATTTTTTAACTGTGTCTTCTTTAGGTATGTTCAGCATTTACATTTTTTGTCATTTTTTCTTTTACTTGGTAGATTGTTTCTAGTTTGAATTCCTTTAAAGCTGCCTGGAGTTGCTTCTTTATTTCAGTTGCTATTATGTCTGATATTTCAGGTGTATAACATATATTTTCTTCTATGTACATCACTCCTAAGGTTTACGTGGATGGGCTAGAGGTTTGAGATTGTAATTTGGTCTTTAGTTTTGTCATTTTCCTATATTTCTTTGTTTCAAGTGTTTCAAGTGTTATTCTAAGGTTTCCCCAGTGTCTGTTGGAAATCCTCTTCTATGCCCTCACCTCCTGGGACTCTGCCACCTAGTTCACTGGATTGATAGATGGTCACCAGGGGTGGAGCAGGCTGGCTCAAGCCCCAACCTCTGGAACTGTTGGCACCCACTTGCTTGCTTAGAACTCCAGAGTCTGCCAAGCACAGCCGGGAGTGGGGAGGCCAATGCAGGTGCTCAGGACCAGCCGCGCTGTCCAGTGCACCCAGAAGCTGTAAAGTTCCCTCGCCAGGGCTCAGTGAGGGTCCCAAACTAGGTGAACTCAGGGGAAAGTGTGTGGGGCACTTATACCAGGCCACCGGGCCTCTGGAACCAATGGCACCTGCCTGCTTGCTTAGAACTCCAGAGTCCACCAAACACAGCTGGTAGTGGAGAGGCCGATGCAGGTGCTCAGGACCTGCTGTGCTGCTCCAGTGCACCCGGAAGCTGTGATGCTCCCTGGAAATCATTTTCTTTAAGGGCAGTTTATCACATCTTTTGTGACAGTAAACCCGTCACAAACCATTGTTTGACTTCTTAGACTGCTTTTCAGATTAACTCTCTCTGTCTTCCCTTTTTATTTCAGGTCATCTCATGTACTTGTTGATATGTTCGTTTATGTTTTCCTAAGCACCATAAACATTCTTAAGCCTTTTTAACATTGTGCTTGAACATAATAAACCTACTTTAGATGAATTTTATATTCTTTTGTTGGAATGTGCTGCACATACAAGTAATTCAGTTTACACTCTTAGCTTATAGACCAGTAGAGTTCACTGGTAAGACTATAGTTCTGGAGTCAGATACCTTATGTTCAAAGAGCAATACTATTGCATGCTAGAGGATATATGCAAACAGGTGTAACTTGACCTAAATAATACTCATATTGACTCTCTGAAAAAATAGATGACTTTTTACACATATATTTACATAATACTTTAAATATATAGCAATATTTACATAAGCAGGCATATATATGTATATATATACTGAAATATTCAGTGGTTCAATGTGTTTATCACTCTAATCACTATTATAGAAGCAGTACTAATTGACTGAATTAAGTTTTGTTTCTCCTCTGGAGCAGTGTGTAACTGCCTAGTTTTATTTTGTCTCCCTTATCTCTTTGCCTTACCTTTTTTTCTAGTTGCTTTCCCTGTAAAATTTTACTGTGATGATGTTAGATTGTTGAAGATTATCTTTTTTTCTATTTTCTTGTTGAAAGTCTTTTATTTTTGACTTTTAAAAAGAGCAAGATTCAATTGTGCAAATAATTCCACCTATGCACAAGATGGTAGATGCTTTTATCACAGTGTTAATCACAAAACCATTTGGGATCAAATCCGATGTTTCACTTGCAAAATACTGTGACATTCTGTAAACAAATTTATCATTAAATTCATTGGTAAGAAAATTCACATTCACTGGAAGGAGGCAGAGAAAGAAGAAGGAGAGGAGAGGAAGGAGAAGTAAAAAGAATTAAGATGTCTTATATATGTATGTACCAATTCCCCACAATGAATGCTATCATTAATATATATACTGCATACATATCCTAATAAAAAATTCTACAAAGTCCAAATTCAACCCATTAACACTTGAGGTATTACTGTATAATAGCTTCAACATAGCTGTATGACAGTTTTAGATTTCAACTTCATCTAACATAATGCACATAAAAATAATAATTTTCTATTTACTCCTCAAGGTTGATGTGACTATTAATGGGATGAGGTCCTACAGCATATGTGTTTGGGTAGGAGCATTCTTCCTCTCCAGTTCTGATATTTTCTCTCAAGTAAAAGTTTGTCTATTAGTAGAACATTCCAGGTCTTGATCTATTATTTGTTCATTTTAAACCTAGGATGAAAGAAGAGAACATCACTTGATTAGAGACTTTACATAGAGAAATTAAACATGCCTCACTTATAGAGCATTTTCCTCTCCTCTGCCTACTTCAGAACAGCTGCCTGCAGGAAGAATGCATCTTACTTTGTACCCAAGAGCGGCTGGCTCTGTTTTTTCAGGTTCAATTTGTCTAAGTGGTTATAGATGTGATTCTTGAGCTCAGATTAATAAAATCATGTCTCCTTAGATACATCATCATCTTTAATATTAGTTTTTTGAGGAATAAATTTTATATTTGGATATATATCTTATTGTCTTAGTTACTCTTCACTCATTGCTGAGACAAAATACCTGATGTCCACTGTTAGGGAAGGAAAGGTTTATTTCTTACAGTTCTTGGAGTTTTCAGTCCATATTCAATTGACTCCAAGGCATGGCAGGACTGCTGTTCATTGCCACAACAAAGAGCAAGCGTGAATGGGCAAGAGAGAGAGACTCACATTCTTCCTGCCATTATACCTATACTGGCTCCACTCCTAGGTGCGTGTAGCACTCACACCACCAATCTGAGAACTAGACAGTGAACCAGTCACAAATGCTAGATTTGGTTATGTCCATAATTGCATGAGGCTTGGGGCCATTGACATAAACCATGATACTTATCATTATGCCCTACATTTTAGTTCATTCTGAACTTTTCTAGGAAAGGAATGTTTTATTTATTGGTCTGCCTAAAAGACCCACAAATCCAGGAACTATGTTTTAATCTCTTTATAGTTTGAGCATTTAGCACAGCCTTACATTGGAGGTACTAAGTAAATGTCTTCTTGCTGAAAACTTTTTGAATACTATAAAGTGATATATAATAACATGATAATATACATTATTAGAGCTGTGCTGGTAGCTTTGTATATCTTATATTTCCAGAAAATGTTATTACCATGACATAGTCAGTGACTTAGGAAATTTGTATAGTCATGTACTATGTTCAAAAAGTTTTGTTAAATGGGGTGGTGAACTGAGTCCTCTTGTATACACTACAGAGGCAACAATGCAATTTACTTAGCAACTCAGAGTAGGTCAATAATAGTCACATTTGGAGAAGAATGGCATCAGAGCTTTATTAGCTAGTGTAATTTCTTATATTGAGGTTCATTAGAACACACTCAGATTATATTTGTAAACTTCCAAATTACTAAATGTAGACAACAGACATGTTTCTATATTTAGAGGAACAGAAACAATAGGACATGTTCAGGAAAATCTGAACCACAAATGAAGACCTTGATGTAATTTGGTTGAGAAAAGTAAGACTATCACAATAAAAGATGTGTGAACTTTTTGATTATTATCAAAAGAGTAATCATCAGTAAAAGTCACCAATAGACTAACATATTTATGAAGACATCAATAGATGTGTGACAGCTGGGTTAGCTGAACATTTGGTGGGAATTTTACTATTTAAAAATAATTTCTAGTGCATGCTATGGAGAAGAAAGCAAATGTGACCAGTCGATTGTCAAATGAAGAAAATAAATATCACCCAGAGAATGTACTTATCTATCAAACTAAGTGGTTCATTTTATTAGCCAACAAGATAATCTGGCAATCAGTTTTTGATGACATGGTGAGTATATTTTATGCCTACAGAGGATGTTCTATTATAAAATCATATTACATCAGGGATATGGCTCAGTTGCACTGTACCTGCCTGTCAATTGTGAGGTCATGAGTTTGATTTCCAGTATTAAAACTAAATAAATAAATAAATAAATAATCATATTGCAATGAGTTTGTTGTTACATTTCCTATTTTTATCTTTTATGTTGAGGTTTTGGAAAATCATACGTTTCCATGAATCTCTGAAATCATATTCCTATGCCAATACAATCATACATGAATATAAATGGCACTTAAATAAATAAATTTGACACTCCTACTTACTTAAACTGCTAAAATATTTCCTAAATCTTGTAATGTGTAAAAAAGTGCACTTGACTCTCACTAAGGAGAATAAAGATCTAGTCAGTTGATGTGTCACTCCATCATTTATGGTGTGGGAATAATTACTGTTTATTTTTCTGGACCTTACTCAGTTCCATTTCTCTGAGATTAGATGGTTAAACTAGATTAATCTTGACAATCTCTAATAGATATTTAGACTAGGTGGTCTCTAATTCTAACTTAAAGTTGTGTCATACTGCAGGGGAAAATACCTACATTTTAAGAATTTTTACTTTAATTGTAAGAGATATTCAAAATAACAAAACATAAATTCAATGTCCACTGTTAACAAGTGCTTCAAAAACATTCAACAAAATAATAAAACAAAACAAAACATTCAACAAGCAACTTCTTAATGTGTTGACTGACAGTCTTATATAAATTGTCAAGGTGGAAGCTAGAAATTACCTTATTATAATCATGAATCTGCCTTTTGTCCTACCAAATATGTGTATTCTGTTCCTTGTATGCCACTGATATGTATAATTTCTATAGGAAGACATATCTGCAGGGATTTGTCTAAATATAGACAATCAGTACCTAAATATTTTAGAATGGTGCATAAGTACTTCTTAAACTATTTTCTTCATCAAAACCATCTGAATATCTTGCTATAAAGGCAAATTCTGATTAACAGAATAAGGAAAATGAGTCATCATGGCATGTGCCTGTAATTCTAGCAACTGGGAGTCTGAGGAACCAGGAGATATTGAGAAAGAAATATTTTTCCCATTTCTTTTCTCTTTCCAACCCTAGTATTACCTGATCCCCCAATCCTCTTGGCTTTAGACAATTGATCTTATAAGATTACTATTGAATGATGTGTCTCAACAGTAGGGAGATATAGCCCACATATTTAGTGCACATTAACTTTGAGTCAAAACTTGGGTCATTATAATGCTCATATTTTATCTCTGTATTTTTCTCTAGAATAAAGAGCCACAAAGAAATTATCTTATGATATGTTATTTTTCAATTAGCCCTGATAGATGCCACTGCAGTGGATTAATATATTATTGTTGTAGTTGAATTTATCCCATAGAAACAATCCTGATTTAGCAGACAATTGAGTGTCAGTGAAATTTTCTACAAACACAGCATCACACCCAGAGAGAGGGACAACCAGAGTGTTTAACCCAAGAACCTAGACTTCACCAGACTCTTCAAGAATAACTGCACCTTCATAGAAAGTGATCCCAAGTCTGAGTTAACCCCATTTTACAGCAGAAGGACTATAGTAATAACTGGAGTGTGAAGACTCAGACTCCATGGCAAAGAAGCTACTTGAGAATCACATATGCAGTGGTTCATTGGAATATCTAATCAGTGTTCTCATTGGGCATCTCACTAGTTTAATTGCTTGTACATTTCTTGAGTTATTTAGTAATATTTGGTTATGCTCTTTTATGGTTTTATGTGTGTAGAATATTGTTAATCTTGTACATCTTTGTTTTCATTGGCTCTGATTTAATAGGCAACCAGGTTATCTCCCTCTTCTAGAAAAGAGAAAAAATCATGATGGAGGCAACTGCAAAGCATATAATACAGAAATGTAGGATTTAATCTGTGGGTGGTGGTATAAATTGAAGCAATTCTGGCAGCAATGCACAGGGACAGAATGCAAATCAATTGAAGCAAAAAAGAGAAGTAGTAATTAATAGAACTGAAAACACAAAGGTGAAAATTATTCACAGGGAGGGAACATCCTATTAATAAGCTCTCTATAAACACATATTATCCTCACTTCTATAATATGCAAACTACAGTAAACATTCTCACTCCAAAAAGGGGGGGGGGAGAAAAGGAAATACCTAAAATTAAATACATGAACATATATTATGTAAGTGTATACTTTATACAGATACAAATAAAAGAATTGGGAAACAAGGAAATAGAAGATGTTCAAAATTCCCAACTTCCCCAAACAGAGCAAGGAATCACAAAGAGAGAAGAAATCAGATACCAAACAGCAGAGATCTATGGAAAGTTCTTAGAACATATGAAGAAAATAGTTGAATTTGAAGACAATATGAACCACAATTTTATAACAAAGACGATAAATATCCCCAAGGTGAATTTCAGTGAAACAGGTAAAAAACTGGATAAGAAAATTAAAAGAAATAACAATTTGAATAACAGATTCAACAAGGACATGAAATTCTAAAAAAAGATTTCAGAAATACTGAAATAAAAAGCAGTATGAACATAGTGTCTGATATTGAGGAACAACTAGTGAATTTTGATAAAAGGCTTAAAGAAGACAGTAAGAAAATAAGAGAATATGAGTCTATCTAGCAGCTACTAGATGACAACACAAAAAACCAATCTGGGACTAATCAGAGATACAGGAAAGATATAAGATTGCCCAAATGGGTTAACCAACATGCTTACAGAAATCATCAAAGAAAATTTCCAAAACATAAGAAAGATTTTAAAGTACAAGTAAATGATATTTACATAACTCCAAACAATTATGAAGAAAGAAGCTCACCAAGGCATATATTCATGAAATTCACAGATATTCAGCAAAAAAAAAAAAAAAACAAAAATTTTAAAGGCAGCTAGAGGAAAGATTAATAATATGAAGATCAACCAACTTACATTGCACCAGAAAATCAAGGACAAATGAGTTTGGAGTAAAGTATTTGAAGCCTTAAGAGCAAATAACTTCCAAACCTGATTAACTTACTCAGCAAAACTATTTCTTGAAAACAGATATAGGAACAAGGTATTTCTATCAAAAAGACCAGTTCAGAAGCTATCTGAGTCCTAACCAGCTCTACAGAAAATACACGAAAATATACTTAACAGAAATATAGGATTGGACACACATGTGAAGTTTCTGAAGTGATGGCAACTGAAGTAGAGTCAGCTGCACAAGTTCATTTCTGTTCATTATAACAGAAATACTGTCTCTGGTAAAATAAAAAGGAAAAATAATAAAAGAATTGCTAAGTATCTCTAAAGAAGACATAGATAAAAAATAGAGGGACATAGGAAAATGAGGGAAACCATGAATTCACAATATAAGAGAGATTTAGAATGCATTAAACAGATTCAAGGTGATATCCAGGAAGTTAAAAGCTCCATTGAAACCTGGCAAAATCACTTGAAAGTAACTTAAGATAGACATTAAGACCTTGAAGACAGGTGTTCACCTTGCAATCATTAAAGAAAGATCTCTATAAAATAACAGAGAGCCAGGAAATAACAATTCAATACCCACAAGATAATGCAAAGCAAAATAATTTAAGAATAATAGGTGATAGTGAAAAAGCAGGGGTCAACACAAATGACATTAACATTCTATTTACAGAAGTAATAGCAGAAAACTCAAATATGGGAAAAGGTTATGATATATAAGTAAGTGAGGCGTATAGAACTCCAGCTAGCCATAACCATAATAAATCTAAATGCAGATATATAATATCCAAGATTCCAGAAATTCAACACAAGAACAGAATATTAACAGCTGCTAGAGAAAAGAAAGAGATCACCTATAATGGAAAACCCATCAGACTAATGACAGACTTCTCAATATAATACAGCAAGTCAAGAAGAGCTTGGAGTGAAGTATTTGAAGTCTTGAAAGAAAAAAACAACTTCCAATCCAGAATGATATATCCTGCAAAACTATCTCGAAATTAATGGAGAAACAGGATACTTCCATGATATATAACAACTGAAGGAATTCATGACCATCAACCTAACCTTAAAAAGCATACTAAAGAAAATTCTAGAGAGAGATAAAAAAGACAATGGTTCCAGGAACAATGGCAGAGGGGAATCTCCAAGCTGGGCAGACAATAGAATGGAGGGGAAAAGTAGGCAGCCAATGGTAGGAAAGTAGCATGGCAGAGAGGAGGCAGTGCTTGATGGCCATAACCATTAATGTAGATGGCCTCAATTAACCAATAAAAAGAAACACAGGCAAAATAGATCAGGAGACAACATCCATCAATATGCTTTATTCAAGAAACACATTTAATTCAAAAGTAAGTGTACAGACTAAAAGTCAAAGGAGAGAAAACATTGATCTATGTGATAGGCAATCAAAAAAAAGTAGGTGTATTTTGCCTGTCAACTGTAGAATGTATAAGAAAGATATAGTGTTTCTATACAATGGAAAGGTATTGAACTATAAAGAAAGACAACCTCAAGGCATTTGTATGTAAATGGATACAACTTGAGAACATGCTCATGGATGAAATGGTTCAGAGTCACGTGGGTGAACATCGTTTTGTCTGCCTATTATAAAAATCAAAAGGAGTTTGTGGTATCCAAAATGCACAATAAATGTGACAGTGAAATAGGAGATGTCTAGAGGGAGAAGGCAATGGCCATTGTTTCTATATCCTGCTTTGAAACTCTGTATTGTTTTCATTGTGCTATGTAGCTTGGTTTTATTCTGTTTTGTTTTGTCTGATTTTCTCATATTTGATGGCATGCATAGCTATTCAAAAAATAACAAAATGTATCATAGAAGCCATTATTGACTTACTGTTATCTTGGTTTTTAATTTATTTATTTATTTGTAAAAAGGGGGTAAAATAATAAACATAATAAAACAGAACAAGTCAGATAAGAAGTAAACAATGTAATCGACACAGATTACAAAACAAGACTATAGGAGATCTACAGTGGCTACCATATTGTCTGTTTTATCCTAAATGGTTGTCTCTATCTTCAGACACAAGGAATTTGTACAAAACAAAATAGTACAAAACTGATCAGAACAGGGTGATAAAGGCATTACAGTCCTTCAAAACCAGACAATATGAAAATTAGAAATGACTGCCATAATGTCTCATGTTCTCTTCAAAATATGTGTCCATATCTTAATGTATGTTGAAATTAAACTATACAAAATGGACTAAAATCACTTTGAACAAAGAATAAGAGCATTATTGAATTTCACTGCATGATGATATAAAATTAGCAATGGATATCATAATGTCTGTTTTTCTTTAAAACTACTGTTCATGTCATCCCATATAATATAATCAATTTTCATAAACTGTTTAGGAGAAGTTCTAGGCATGTACAAGCCTCTATATGTATACCTATCCTTTCTGCATTAGAGTGAAAAACAAAGCAAAACAGATTATTGGAAAAATAAGAAACCAAAAGAAAAATAAATAACAATAGCAAAGAGCCCAAAACAATAATGATACAGGCTTTCAAAATGTGGTAGGAACAGAACCAAGGTTGATATTTTACATAGAGATATAAAAGAGTTCCTCAAGTCACCTGAGACAAAAATGCAAAGGTGTTCTAATCCTGTGAATATTAACTGCTTTGCTCTATGAATTTATGAATTCATAGCACAATAATCTTAGCTATCATAAATGTGTTTATACAAATTCAGATATTTTTTCTTTTCCCTACCTTTTTCTTTTTCCTGCTGTTTCCTGAGATATTTTTTTCTCCATTGAGAAGATTCTTACATTTTCACTGTATTATTGAAGATTTTGTATCTTAGATACTATTATGATTTCTTACACTAGGGAGACACTATGGCATTTACACATGTGAGTTTGATTGATTTCATTTATGAGTATGCTATCAAGTTGCATCCATTTATAAATACCTCAATGTGATCATTCTTTATAGCACAATAGTACTCCATTGTATAAAAGTAACACATCTGTTTTTCTATTTTGAAGAGATTAAGTCAAAACAGGACATAAAAAAGCAGATCAGAACAGTAAAATGTAAGCAACACAGAATTTCACTAGAAGACAACCCATAATTAGCAGGAACTACCACAATGCCTCTTTCTTTGAAATAGTTCAGTACAGCTTCATATACAATAGTATCAAACATACCAAAGTAGTATAAAAACATTCAAGAGAATAGGAGTATCACAGAGCATTCAGAACAAAACAACAGAAAAAACAATGGCTACTATATTACCTCATTTTCCATAGAAAATTTGTTTATACTTTCACACATAGCACAATACAATAAGGTAAAACATGATAGAGATAATGGAAACAGAAGAGCAAAAACATGGTAGGACTTCAGAGTAAGATGATATTATACCAGTACTGGCTATTTTAATGACTTTTTTCCTCAAATTGCCTATTCATACAACCACAGTTAGTAAAATCAAACAAACAAGGACAAATTCATTACAACTAACCAATGTGATCAATATAAGCTTTCAAAACAATGTAATGGGACATCATGATTACCATAAAATCTTATGTAGTCTTACTGTTTCTTACACTTGGGGGACTGTACAGTTTTTACACATGTGAGTTTGATTTATTTGGCTTATGAATATGGTCTCATGTTGCACCCATTTATTTATAAATATCTCAATGTGATCATTCTTTATAGCTGAGTAGTACTCCATTGTATAAAAATACTACAGCTTTTTTATCCATTCCTCAGTTGATGGACACTTAGGTTGTTTCCAAGATCTTGCTATTACAAATTGTGTTGCTATAAACATGGATGCACATATATCACTGTGGTATGATGCTTTCAGTTCTTCTGAGAATATGCCTAGAATTGGAATAGCTGGAACAAATGTGACTTCCAATCCCAGCCTTTTGAGAAATCTCCAGACTGACCTCCACAGTCGTTGCACCAGTCTATACTCCCACCAACAGTATAGGACAGTTCCTTTATACCCACAGGCTTTCCAGCATTCGTTGTTGGTAGTTTTCTTGATCCTGGCCATTTTTCTGGAGTGAGATGGAATCTCAGTGTGGTTTTAATTTGCATTTCTCTAAAGACAAATGATGATGAACATTGTTTCATGTATTTATTTGCCATTTGTATTTCTTCATCTGAGAACTATGTATTCATCTCAGATGCCCATTTTTGGGTTGGGTCTTTGAATTTCAGGGTTCTGATTTTTAAATATTCTTTATATGTTTTAGACAGAAGTTCTTGGTCTGAGGGACAGTTCACTAAGATTTTTTGCAGTTTATGGGTTTTCTTTTCACTCTGCTGGAGATTTCTTTTGACATGCAGAAACTTTTTAATAAAATGTGATCCAAGTTATTGATTCTGGAAGTATTTGTCTTGTAATTTGATTCCTGTTCATGAATTCCCTACTACCCATATGTCTTCTAGATGTTTACCTACTTTGTCTTCCAACTGATTTAGTGTTTCAGTTTTAATATTCAGCTCTTTGATTCATTTAGATTTTAGTTTAGTATATGGTGATAGGCATGGGTCTAGTTTTTCGGCATATTGAGGGCCAGTTTTTCCAGCACTATTTATTAAAGAGACTGTTTTTCTCCAGTGAACATGCTTGGCCCCTTTATCAAAGATAAGGTGGTTGAGTATATTAGTAGTTGTGGTTCTATCTTTTAGTCTATTCCATTGGTATTCAGATCTGTTTTTATTCCAATACGGCATTGATTTTATTACAGTAGCTTTGGAGTATAACTTCAGGGATTGTGATGCCTCCTGCCTTGATTTGCTGCTTAGAATTGCCTTTGTTATTCTAGGTCTCTTCTGGTTCCTGATGAATTTTAGGAGTGATTTCTCTAGATCTATAAGGCATGTTGATGGTATTTTATTGGGATTACATTGAATCTGTGTAACAGTTTTGGAAGAATGGTCATTTTCACAGTGTTTATTCTTTCTATCCATGAAAAAGGGATGTATTTCCATTTTCTGAGATTATCTTCAATGTCATTTTTCAGGGTACTATAGTTTTCCCTATATAGATATTTTATTTCTTTCTTGAGATTAATTCCTAAGTATTTCATGTTTTTGGATGCTAGTGTGAAGGGTGTGGTCTCTTATTTCTCTCTCCGTAATTTTGCTCTTATTGTATAAAAATGTTATTGATTTTTAAACATTGATTTTTTATCCAGCTACATTGATGAATTGATTTATTATATCTAAGAGTCTTTTAATGGAGTTTTGGGGATGTTCTATGTAGAGTATATGTCATCTAAAAGTAACGATAATTTAACTTTCTCTTTTTCTATCTTTAGCCCTTTTATTTCTCTCTTTTCTAATTGTTCTGGCTCGTATTTACAGTAGCATGTTGAACAGGATCAGTGATAAGGGACATCCTTGTCTTGTGCCTGATTTTAAGGTAAAGGCCTTCAGTTTTGGGTCATTTAATATTATGCTAGCTCTTAGTTTGTCATAGATGGCCCTTATCATATTGAGGAAATGATCATCTATTCCAACTTTCTGTAATGTTTTTATCATGAATGAGTATTGGAACTTATAAAAAGCTATTTCTGCATCTATAGAAATGATCATGTGATTCTTACTTTTGGCTTTATTGATATGATGGATTACATTTATTGATTTACATATGTTGAACCATCCTTGCAAGCCTGGGATGAATCCCAGCTGGTCGTGATGTAGAACCTTCTTGACGATTTGCTGTATCCTATTTGTCAATATTTTACTGAGGATTTTTGCATCTGTGTTCATTAGGGAGATTTTCCTGTAATTCTCTTTTTTTTAGTTGGGTCTTTCTCAGGTTTTGGACTAGAGTAATATCTGCTACCAGGAATGACTTAGGAAGAATTGCTTCTCTTTCGATTTCTTTGAAGAATTTGAGTAGTGTCAGCATTAAGTCTCTTTGAATTTCTTGTAAATTCCGCAGGGAATCTCTCTGGGCCCAGGCTCTTCTTTGTAGATAACGACTTAATTACATTTTCAATTTCATTAATAGAAATTGGGTTATTCAGCAGTTTTACATCTTCTTGACCCAGCTTTGGTATTTCATGTGTTTCTGGGAATCTGTCCATTTCTTCTGTGTCATCAAACCTGTAAGAGTAGAGGTTTTTGAGATAAGTGTTGATGATCTCCCGTATTTCCACAGAGTCTGTAGTGATTTCATCTTTTTAATTTCTTATTTCAAGAATTTGAGCTTTTTCTTCCCTTTTAAAATTAGGTTGGCTAGTGGCTTATCAATTTTATTTATTCCTTCAAAGAACCAACTCTTTGATTCATTGATTCCTTGGATTGTTTTCTTAGTCTCTATTGCATTAGTTTCTGCTCTGATTTTTATAATTTCCTCTCTTCTTTTGGCTTTGGACTTGACTTCTTTTGGCTTTGGACTTGGCTTGCTCTTCTTTTTCTTTTCTTCCATGGAATTGAAAGGGAAACAGTTCTCTCTTACTCATTCCTGATATTGCTCTAATGTCAAAACAGAGAAAGACCAAACCAAAAAGACAACTACAGGCCAATCTCCATAACTAATGTAGATGCAAAAATTCTTAATAAAATATTGACTAGCAGATTGCAGCCTATCATCATGAATATTATACAACATAAACAAGTGGGATTAATCCCAGGAATGAAGACATTGTTCAACATACACAAATCAATAAATGTAATCCACCATATCAATAGTGCCAAAAATAAGAATCACAGGATCAATTCTATAGATGCTGAAAAAGCTTTTGATAAGTTACAACACTCATCATGGTAAGAACCTTACAGAGAATTGGAATAGATTGTCTTTACCTCAATCTGATAAAAGTCATCTATGACAACCCAATGGCCAGCATCATATTAAATGGACAAAAAAGAAAGCCTTTATTCTAAAATGAGGAACAAGACAGGATGTTCATTATCACCACTCTTATTCAATATAGTGCTGGAAATACTAGCCACAGATATCATACAAGAGAGAGAAATAAAGGAGTAAGGATAGCAAAACATAAAGTTAAATTATCATTATTTTCAGGTGACATGACACTTTACTTAGAAGACACCCAAAACTTCATTAGAAAACTCCTTTTACAAATAAATATAACAAATAAATTCAGTAATATAGTTGGATACAAAGTCCACACTCAAAAATCAATAGCATTTCTATACACTAAAATCAAAATCACTGAGAGAGAAATAAGAGAAGCCATTCCCTTCAGAATAGAATCCAAAAAATGTTATGCTTATTAATGAATCTAACAAAAGAAGTAAAAGACCTATTTAGTGAAAGTGATAATACTGTGAAAAGAAATTGTAGTGGTTCTCCCAAAAAAGGAAAGACATTCCCTGTTCATGGGTAGGAAGAACAAATGTTGTGAAAATGGCCATTCTCCCAAAATTGTTATACAAATTTAATGCAGTCCTCATCAAAACACCACTAGTATACTTCAAAGACCTAGAGAAATCATTCTTGAAATTTATCCAGAACCAAAAAAGACCTAGAATAGCAAAGGCAGTTCTAAGCAACAAATGTAAAGCAGGTGGCATCACAATTCTTGTCTTGAAGTTATCTCAAAAGCTAATATAATAAAATCAGCATGGTGCTGGAATAAAAACAGACCTGATGATCACTGGAATAGATTAGAAGATACAACTACAACTATAAAAATACAATCAGCCATCATATCTTTAATGGTCCAAATATGTTCACTGGAAGAAAAATAGTCACTTTAATAAATGGTGCTGGAAAAACTGGATCTCTACATGTTGAAAACTAAAACTAGACACGTGCCTATCACTATATACTAAGCTAAAGTCAAAATAGATAAAAAATCTAAATATTAAAACAGAAACACCAAATTTGCTAGAAAATAAAGTAGGTAGAAATCTTGAAGATATAGGAGTATGTAGAGATTTCATGAACAAAAATCAAACTGCACAAGAAATACTTCCCAGAATGAATAACTGGGATCATGTCTTATTAAAATTTTTTACATGTCCAAGGAAATCTCCAACAGAGTAAAAAGGAGGCCCATGAATGTTGAAAAAATCTTAGTCAAAAGTCCCTCAGATTAAAGACTTCTGTCTATAACATATAAAGAATTAAAAATATCAGACTCCTGATATTGAAAGACCCAATCCAAAAATGCATATCTGAGATGTGTACACAGTTCCCAGATAAAGAAATACAAATGGTGAATAAGTACATGAAACAGTATTCCGCATCATTGGTCATTAAAGAAAGGTAAATTAAAACCACACGGAGATTCTATCTAACTCCAGAAAGAATAGCCAGGATAAAGAAATCTACCAAGGACAAACATTGGAGAGGTTGCGAGAAAAAACAAACTCTTATTTACTGTTGGTGAGAGTGTAGACTGGCCGATCCTCTCTGGAGGTCAGTCTGAAGGTTCTTCAAAAAGCTGGGATTGGAGGTCCCATTTGATCCAGCTGTTCCACTTCTGGGCATATTCCCATCAGAATGGAAAACATCATATCACAGCGATACATGTGCACCCATGTTTATAGCAGCACAATTTGTAACAGCCATAACTTGGAAACAACCTAAATTCCCATTCAATTAGAAATTGATACAAAAGATGTCATATTTTTATACAATGGGTACTACTGAGCTATAAGGAATGATCACATTGAGATATTTACAAGTAAATGGATGCAACTTGAGAGCATACACGTAAGTGAAATGAATCAAATTCACATATTTAAATACTGTATTGTCTGTCTAGTGTAAGAAATGGAGAGAATACATAAGATACAGAATTGTGAATAAATAAGTCTAAGAATGTGCTCAAAGGGGCAAAAATAATATCATTGGGAAAAAGAGGAAAAAGAAAAAGGACGGGAAAAGAAAAAGTATCTAAATTTATATAAACACACTTATAATAGCTAAAATGATTAAGTTCATGGAACAAAATAGTTAATATTCTTATGGAAAAATTTTGCATGTTAGTGTCTGGTGATCTGAGGAACTCTTAGATCACTATGTAAAATAACATTAGGTATATTCCTAATACCTTGCTTTGAAGGCCTATATTGTCACTGTTTTTGGCTATTTGCTATTGTGATTTGTTTATCTTTTTGGTTTCTTAGTTTTCTAGTAATCTGTTTTGCTTTGTTTTCTTTTGTTTTTCCCTCTAATACAGAAAGGATAGGCATACATAGAACTTCTCCTAAACAATTTACGAGAACTGATTACATTATGTGTGATGAAACCAACAGCTACTTTGAAGAAAAAGAGACATTATGGTATCCATTGCTGATTTTATATCATTATGCTGTTAAATCCCGTAGTACTTTTATTCTTTGTTCAGAGTGGTTTTAATCTGCTTTCGGTTGTTTAATTTCTTTTCTTTCTTTCTTTCTTTTTTTTTTTTTTTTTTTTTTTTTTTTTTGTCATTTTCCTTTTTATCGGTACCGGGGATTGAACTCACGACTGTCTGCTTTCAAGGCAGGCACTTATGCCGCTGAGCTAAACCCCCAGCTCCCCCCCCCCCCTTTTTGTCTTTTTCCTTTTTAATCGGTATCTGGCATCGAACTCAGGACTGCCTGCTTTCAAGGCTATTTAATTTCAATATACATTAAGGTATAGACAGCTATTTTGAAGAGAACAAGAGACCTTATGGCAGTCATTGTTTATTTTCCTATTGTCTGTCTTGAAGGCCTGTGATACTTTCATTCCTCTGTTCTGATCAGTTTTATACTATTTTGTTTTGAATGAGTTCATTGTGTATGGAGATATAGACAACTATTTAGAAGGAAAGGAGAGACATTTTGGTAGCCACTGTAGATGTTCTGTTGTCTTGATATGAATTGTGTCACTTACATTTTTTCTTCTGATCTGCTTTGTTCTCTTTTGTTATATTTAGTTTTACTCTCTTGAAAAAAAAACAGCAAGGCAGTAAAACAAAACAGACATGTGGATCAGTGTAACAGAATCACAACTATAGATACATCACCAGACATATTCAACTATTTGATGTTTAACATAGGAGCCAAAAGCTTATATTGGAGAAAAGCCTGTTTAGCATGTTTTTTGTGAAAAGCAAATTGTCACCAATAAGTTGGATCTTTTTCTCTGACCATATATTAAATTAAAATCTCAAAGTGTGTCAAATTTCTAAATATTTCAACAAAAAATTAAACTTTCTGTAGGATAAAATAGGTAAAACACTTGAAGACATTGGTACAGGAAGGAATATTCTAAACAATCTTAATTGCACAACAAGTAGCAGCAAAAATCAATAAATAGGATTATAGGTGAATGAAAACGTTCTTTACAGCAAAAGAATCTATCATTAGAGTGGAGTGATCCTACAGATTGTGAAAAATATTTTTCCAGTTACTCATCAGACAGAGAAATAATGTCTAGACTAAAAAAAGGACACAAAAATTTAAACCACATAAAATTAAAGATCCATGCTAGAAATGGAAAAGAGAAATAAACAGGCACTTCACAAAGGAAGAAATAAAAATGATCAGCAAGTATATGGAAAAATGTTCAACACGTTCAGCCATCAAAGAGATGCAAAATAAAATAACACAAAGCCGACATCTTGCTCTGGAAAGAATGACAATCATTCAGAAATCAAACTATAATAAATACTGGCATTTCTGTGATGAAAAAGGAACTGGTGGGAATGCAATTTGACACAGCAGTTATGGAAGTCAGTATGGAGATTTCTCAAAGTAATGAAATTGGAAATTCCTTATGCCCAGGTATTTCCCTGGTAGGCTTCTTCCTCAAAGAGCTTAAGTCATTGTACTACAGTGGTACATGCATACCAGTGTTTATACTAGTATAATTCATGATAACCAAGTCATAGAATCAGCCTTTATAGAAATTTGCAGATAATAGAATAAAAATGGTATCTGTACATAATGAAATACTGCTCAGCTATAAAGAGTGATGTATTTTAAACATTTGTAAGAGAATGGATGAACCTGGGAAATATAATGTTTAGTGTAATAAACCGGATACAAAATCTTAGATACTGTAGGTGTCTCTTACTAGAATGTGGCAAAATACTAAAAAGAAAAAAATGATGGAGTGAAAGGGACAAGAGAGTGAATCTCTCACAATAGGGAAGTGGCCCAAGGAAACAGGGATGAAAGTTGAGAAGGAGAGGTAGGAGAAATCAGATCTGCCATGTAAAAGAACCTAACAAATCCAATAATGTAAACACTATATTCTATAACATGAGTTAATACAAACAATATCAACAAACAGGAAAAAGTGGATGGGGAACTGCAAAGAGAAGGAGGAGAGGGAGGGAAAGATAACAAGTTGCAATATATACATGTAACTAATCCCCATGATTCTAACGTGCATTAAATTCAAATATTTACTAATAAAACTATACATATATGTATGTAACTTTCAAAAAACTACAACATTAAAGAAATTATTATATCCCTGCTTTGTGTCCTTCAATGCATTAGGCATGGGAGATAAGCCAGTGCTGACATACAAGATATTTAAAATTGTTACATAATGAGCATGTTAGGTTTCCATCAATGAAAGCCTATAAGATCAAGTAGATTTTAGGAGTGCTTAGAGACTGGATTTCAATCCTGGATGGTTCAGAGAACAAGACAGTTTGCGTCTTCTTGTAGCTGACTTGTAAGACAAGCATGCAATTCAAGTTAAAGAACCATGAGAGAAATATATCTTACATAGTTATGACAGAAAGATAAATTTCTGAACAGAAAATATGTAGAATTAGTTTAACCCACTGATTATTTTTAAAAATTCTATCTCATTTCTTCTTGAATTTCACACTAAACTACCATTTCTGGTACTCGTCTGTCTTGTACCTCTTGTGACCTACTATCACAGACGTTAGCCACCATCAAAAATGGTTCTCTGCATAGATCAGATCTGTTTATCTTCTGTAATTTTCCATTACAAATTTTGCATATATTAGGTTCAAATGCTTTCCAAATTTAATTTGAACTATGTGACAGATTCATCAATGTTTGGCAATATTTGAAGCCCTGTTGTAGCAACTGTTATTTCAAAGATTGGCCTTTGCTTTTAAAAAGAGTCAGGAGAGAGGGAGAGAGGGAAAGAGGGAGCAAGGTTGAGAGGGTGAGGAAGAGGGAGAGAGAGACAGACAGACAGACAGAGACAGAGATAGAGACAGAGACAGAGACAGAGACAGAGATAGAGACAGAGACAGAGGACAGACAGAGAGAGACAGACAGAGAGATACCAAGACAGAGACACAAAGAGAAAGAGGCAGAGACAGAGAGAGAGAGAAGAGTGGAAATGGTGCTAAAGTTTACTTATAACTAGAAACGACTGTGTTTTTTAAGGTCAAATTGGTTTTATCTCAAAACTCTTGGTAATTACATTTTTGCATAATCAATGAGATCACCTTTGTAGTAAATGTGTTTTGCTTATTAAAATGTCTGAAAATGCCAGACTGACCATTTTTCAGGCTGCTTTTTAATCACTTTTAATCAAGTATAATTTTTCAAATAATTTATTAGAAGTGTTAACTTTTACATAAAGAACATTTTAAATTGTAAACACTGGCAAAATAAAATGTGTTATTGAAATGTTAGAAAAGGTCAAGTTTTCAGAGTACCAAATTTAAAATTATATTGTAATCTAAGACTTCTCTTTAGAACAAAAAATCATTTTTTTCTAAAGATAATTGTATAAAGCACTTTGAAGATGTAGAAAAGTTTTAAAAAATGTTAAATAGATGCACCTACACTTTCACAACAAAGACAAACTATCAAGTGATTACTTTGTCTCAGTATTGTAGGCTGTAGATAAAATTACATTTTGTGTACAATTTTGTGTCATATTTGTAACCTAACATATATTAAACACTTTCACTTATTCCCAAATAAGTTTCTAAATTAAAATTACAGTTGGTTTACCATGTTGTGACACATGGATGAAACATGCTTTATTTTATAATCTGTGTACTATATTTTGCTGATTTCATGTATGGGTAATTTTTGTCAATACTACCAGAGATTTAACTTTGATTTCCATCATTCAGATTGCATCCCGAGCTATACTTGCAATTAATTGAGTAAATGTATAATATTTATGTTTTCACATGTTTGATTATCTATGAGGATTATATTTACATTCACTGCCACCAATACAACATATGAGAGTATCTATCTCACCGTTTCCTCTCCAGATTTGACTATTAGCATGGGGGTGAAATTGTTTTTGTATCTTGTAAACTCATAGATCAGGTTTCAGACAGACCTTTCCATTAAAATCAAAGGTAAGAGGCAAATATTAATATATGTTTTTAAATTTATCTGTAATCTGAAGAACAATTATCCAGTAGCAAAATGAAAGGAAGGGATCAAAAGAGCTATGAAGTTCTCTAAAATCAGCTTTTAATTTGGGAGGATTCATTGGACATATACAAACTTAAACTTTGCTTTTCACATTCTTATACTTCAAGAAATAGGAGATAAAGCTTACAGTTAACCTATAGTGAATAATCTAATTGAGGCACTTTCACAAAGCTTGCACTCCAAAAATGATACCATAGTTTAAAGTTTAACTAGAAATAACTGTATTGACCATCCAAGAGAAAGCAGAGAAAACTTTACTACCTCCCTTGAATGTCTCCACAAAAGTATTTAAAATCATCAGGTGCTTATTCAGTTGGGCATCAAAATCCCTTAAAGCAGAAATTTTGTTTAAAACAAATCCAGTTTGGTGATTCTTCCACACAGCTCACAAAATAAAACTAAAATTCTTTTTTAAAGACATTCACTTTATTCCCAGCCCAAGATAATTCCTATTGATGGTGAAAATTTATAAAAAATATTGAGCTCCTAACTATGAGTGAGAGCAAGTATAAATGAATCACATTAATGCTCATGTAAATGCTCATGTAAAAGATACTACAGAGATCTCTCTTTTCCTCTTTCTACTGTATGAGGTTCAAATGAGAATTCAAATCCTGGAACTCAAAGAAGGTGCCAATGCCACATTTGTTTCAGACTTTGAGCCTCCAGAGTGGTGAGAAATATCCTTCTGTGATTTATAAATCACAATTTCCCAATACTTTGCTTTAGCAACCCAAATTGACCAAGATACTGTTAAGACTCAAATTGTATTAGTGAGCTTTTTGGTCACTGGGACAAAATACTTGATACTTTCAATTTAAAGAAGTTTATTTTAGTTCAGTTTAGTTTAAGTCATTTGGCTCACAGACAGAAATGTCATGGTTGGAAACTGTGAAAGAAAGCTGCCCACATCAAAGTGCCTATGAGGCAGAGAAAGAGGAGAGCAGTTGAGGTCAAATATATACCCTTCTAGGTCATACCCCCAGTGATCCATCACTTCAAAATTATGTTAACTCTGAACACCACATCCAACTATAAACTCAACAGACTAACCGACACTGATGAGAATAGTTCTATAATTAAATCATCTTCCAAAATCCTCATTTTTTAACTTGAGACTTTTGGGATATATTTTATATTTAAAGCATAAAACCAGTGCATGAATTACAGGAATGCAGCTAACTCCAAGAAAGGTTTTAAAAAGAAATAAACTTCTCAAACATTAATTTGAAAGTGTAGAACAGAAAAATAAAATATCAGGTGAGATTAAAATAAAAAACTACAGATTTTTACTCAAGAAAATAAAGATATCTTCCAGGCAGAGTACAAGAAATCTGGTATGGAAAATTTGAAAAGCCAAATTATTGAAAAAATAATAATTATGGTGATTTGTAGAGCAAATAAAGGTAAACTTGAATACAGAGTGATCACATTAGTCAAGAGGTTTGATAGGTTCAGAATTGGCTTAAGGTGTTTTAAGGTGCGATTCAAATGGAAGGTTAAAAATACTGATAAATTTTGGAATTTAAATGGTTTGTTCCATACAAGCAATTACTTCTCATCATGATACAATTCATTTAAAAACCAAAAGGTAAGTACAAACATGCCATATCTTTCAATAATTAGCAAATAAAGTGAAAAATTAAAAATTAAAATCTTGAACTGCTTGGAAATAAAAGCCAATAATGCATAATAACAAAATTTTGATTCAATTAGAGCAGTATGTAGAGACAAATTAATATTTTTTAAATTTAAAGGAAGAAAGGCTGACAATTAGTGATGATACAAATATATATCAACAATTTAGAGAAAAAAGAGAAGGAAAGTTGATATTAAAAATAATAAAAAGCAGACTTTAGTGAAATATGAAACAAACGGGTAACACAAGCAAGAGTTTCACAGGAAGAAAGATAAAACTTACAAATCACTAGCAAAAGTAAACAAGGAATAAAATGTTAGGGTTATGGCACATGTGCACAATATTAGGGAAGAAAAAGTACATATAACAAAAATGCTATTGTTATTAAACCATTGTAGCAGGATTTTATGAATAAATTTATATCATAATATCTGTTGACATACATGACCTGGGAAGACAACTGAAAAATAAAATAAGCATCATGTTTCAACAAAGCATATAACCTAGATCATAAATGTGATGCTAATCCCAAATGTGACTAACATATTAGAAAAGGAGACACACAAGGAATCTGTCTTGGGAATACATATGGAAAAAGTTCTTGATGACATCCTGAGAAAACAGCTGTGTGCAAGCCAAGGAGAAGTGACTTGTTTGTGCCTGAATCTTGGATTCCTAGTCTTCAGAATTTTAGAACAATAAAATTCTAGAAGTTCTATTTGACCCAGTTATTCCCCTTTTGGTATTACCCTGAAAGAATTAAAAAAGTATCACACCACATCGATATGTGTACTCCCATGTGCTGGGAACCTGATTTTACCCTCCCCTTAAATTCTCTGTAAAAATCCTTTTATGCTAATGTATAAGTAAATATGCTGCAGTTGGGCAGCATTGTCTTGTAACAGGAGAGGGGCTTTATCTGACATCAACCTTCTGCTGATTGTATAAATAAATGCACTGCAGTCTTTGGGTAGTTCCTTTCTCTCATCAGGAGAGGGGTCCCCAGTTGACCTCAGCCTTCTGCATTATGTCTCTCGTCTTTATTTCTTCATCCTTCCCTGGCCTCCCTATGGAGTCTCAAGACCTGTGCCAGATGCAGCACCCATGTTCATAGCAGCACAGTTTGTAGTAACCAAGTCATGGAAACATCCCAAATACCCATCAACTGGTGAATAGTTAAAGAAGACATAGGGTTTTTTTTTATGCAATAGAGTACTGCTCTGCCCGAAATTAGACTAAGCTCAAGACATTTCTAGGTCAATGGATACACCTTGAGACTTTAATCTTAAGTAAATTGGATACACATATGTAAGTGTCACATTGTTTCTCTGGTGTGAGAAACTAAAAGAGTAAACAGACTAAAATCTAGAATAGATATTGTGAAATAGGAAGAAAATTTTCAAATGAAAGTGGAACAAGGGAGGGACTAAAGAAGTGCGAAGTGAAACAATGAGAAACAAAGCAAAAATGGAAATAAAGCTTTTGCATATAGTGAGGGCAGAGAGGTTGAAGGTGGGATAGGGGAATGAAAAATCAAAATTATATCATTTGTAGGTACAAATTATCTATGATGAATGTGATCATACATAACTAAAGTATACCAATAAAATCATTTTCATTGAAAAAATAAAATTTTGAAGCAAAATATTCCAGTTTAAACAACCCTATTTGTAGTATTTTGTGGTAACTCTAATAGATTTAAGCACCTACTTTTACTTCATGAAAAATATCTAAAATACATAAGCAAACACTGGGAATATTGAATTAAGAAGTAGACAATTCACCAATAATAGCACTATCCTACCATACGCCGTTTTTCACAAAAGATAACCCAGCTAGACAAAAGATCAAGTAGGAAATAGAACACAAGAATCCCTCATACCTAAGAAACATAGAATCAATAATGTGAAGACCAGAATACATACTTTTCTTGAATACTTATATAAGAATTACAGCACACACTACATGTCATCCTTTAAAAAAGCTATCACTATCAATACATTAAAATAATTGAAATAATGCAATATGCATTTGCAGATAACAGTGGGACAATGCTATGGATAAATAAGAAAATCACACTTCTAAATAATCAAGAGATTAAAAAATGCAAGGCTAATTAGAAAGTCCTTTGATGGAAATGAAAATAAAAACACAATATACAACATCTGGAGTGGTAGCTCAATATTATAGCATTTGACTAGCCTATACCAAGCTACCAAGCTCTGGTTAGAATTAATGTTTGTTTTATATAATTGGATGTGCTGGTAATTTGTGTGTGTCTATCTATCTATCTATCTATCTATCTATCTATCTATCTATCTATATTTGTGATTGTTACCTCTCCCTGTAGGATTATTCCCTTAACAAGAACGTAGGAACCATTTTTGTCTCTTGTGATCACTCTTAGCATGAAATCCACTTCTGCAAATATAATAGCTACATCAGATTTTTTTCTGGGCTCCCACTGCATGAAGAATCGTTTCCAATTGTTGGACTTTCAGTCTACGAATTATTTTTTATTTAAATGTGTTTTTAGAATGCAGCACATTGTTGGATCTTGTTTCTCATACCATCGTTCCATTCTGTTTCCTTTTTTGATGAACTGAGAACATTTACATTGATGGTTATAAGTAATACACATTCACATCCTTGTCATATAATTTTCTTATGGGTAGTTCCCTTTCTTTGCTCTATGTTTAACTCCGTGCATTGCCTGGTGACTAAATTCTGTTAGAATTCATGGAATTAACATCTTCAATACGTCTTTTTAAAATATCTTTCAAAAATTTTGGAATGCTGCTTGGTTTTCATGAATCTCTTCAGGTGTTCTCTTTCATTTGAGGAATTTATTTCTGCATCAATTTTGAAATATAGTTTTGTGGTGTACGTCGATCTAGATTGGAGAATGTGTCTTTTAGGGAAGAATTCCTTGACTTAAGGGTTTATGTTGTGAAGTCTGCTGTGATTCTGATAAGCTTTCCTTTATAGGTGGTATTCTTTCTCTAACAGCTTATAATATTCTATTCTTGTGCTTCTTGAGTGCTGGGCTTACTGGCATGAGCCACCACCCCAGGTTGACAAATTGAATTGTTTATGCCTCATTTATCCTTTGTCAATATGTTTTTCCATGCTTGGGAAATTTTCTGCCAATTTCTGTGGACAGGTTTTTTTTTTTTTTTTTTTTTTTTTTTTTTTTTGTTCTGTGTGATATCTCTCACTTTTCCATTTATTCCTATCAATCTTAAACCTGTCTTCTAGACCTGATATTCTATTCTATTCTCTGACTGACTCTGCTCTGCATACTTTCAATAGAATTTTTAATATTATGGGTCTCCGTTTGAATCTACCTCATTAATTCCATTTCTTTCCTATGTAGGGCATTCATGAATTCCATCACTTTATTTAGCTCCTTTTTAAAATCTATATCTACTCTGTGTTCAGTAACTATGTCCTTAATTATGATTATCATGTGTGAAATTATTTCTGGTTTATTTTTTCTAAAACCTCATTCATCTGATTTGTTACTTCCACTGATACTATTTCAGAAAGTTTAGCAGAGTGACTCTTGATTTCTTCTACCTCAATGCTCCCTGGAATTCCCTTGACAAGCTGAAGATCTGTGGTATCATCTTGCTTCTGTATTCTCTCATTTTCATTTTTTAAAAAGGTAGATGTTTTATTACTGATACTGAGAACTCCTTAGAAAATTACTTCTGTTCAAATGTGTCTTCCAGGTGTATCTGGCTTTTGAAATTGCATTTGTCACAAGATCCTAACTCTTCAATTTATTGGGGATATAAGAAGATGCTATTTGTCCTAGCCCCTTGTTCTTTTTTACTGTCCTATCATAAGGGCAGAATACTAAATGCTGTTAGAGACGAGAAACAAATCACCTATAAAGGAAAGCCCATCAGATTCAGAGAAGATTTCTCAACACAATCAATAAGATCAAGAAGAGCATGGAGTGATGTATTTCAAATCTTAAAAGAAGATGACTTCCAACTCAGATCGGTGTACTCTGCAAAACTAGCCCTCAAATTTGATGGAGAAATAAGATACTTCAATGAAAAAGAACAGCTAAAGGACTTCATGACAACCAAACAAACGCTACAAAGAATAATGGAGTATATTTTAGATACACATAAAAGTAACTAAAACTTCAAGAACACCAAGAAAATAATCCACCAAGCAGGGCAAAAACTTAAATAAAGGGGAAAGGTAAGGAACCAAGAGCAGAAAGATAACATGACAAAGATAAGCATATATATATATGGGCTCGATTCACCAATTAAAAGAAACAGACTGGCAGAATGGATCAAGAAAAATATATAACTGTATGCTATATACAAGAAACCCACTAAAACATAAAAGAAATAAATATACTGGAAGCCAAGGATGAAAAAAAAAATATTTCATGCAACAGGAACCCCCAAAAATCAAGGGTAGCTATTCTGTTTACAGACAACATGAACTTAATACTAGGGATTATCAAAAGAGATAAAAAGGGTCACTACATATTGGTTAGGTGAAAATTTTAAGAAAAAGAGAGAATAATATTAAATATATATGTATCACATATGAAAGCACCCAGCTATATAAAATAAATATTAATAGAAATGGAAAATCAAGTAAGCAACACAATTATAATAGGAGAACTTCACTTCCCTTTTACAAAAAGAGATAAATAAAATAGACAGAAAATCAGCAAAGAAACAACAAAATTGTATCAAACTTGTGAACAAGAGGACTTAGTAGACATGTACAGAGTGTTCAACAACAGAATATACATTTTTCTCAAATGCACATAGGACATACCCTAAAATACATCATTTACTTCTAGAAATCTGTTTATCCTTTTTTATAACTACATAATATTGCATTGTAGAAAACCCCACAGTTTTTTATCCATTCTTGATGATGATCATTAAGGTTGTTTGCAAGAATTTTCTATTATACATTATGCTGCTATAAATTTGGTGCACACATACCACTGTGGTTTGATATTTTTAGTTCTTCTGGCAAAATACATGGGAGAGGAATTGTAGCAGAAAATATCCTCCACCCCCAGCCAGTATGCTTTCGTTTCTCTTAATTTTCCAGGTAACAGTTCATGTTACTTCTATTTTTTACAAGTGGCTTGTCACCATGATACATAGATGGTCACTGTGATGCATATTCTAAGAAACAACTGATAGCTGTCAAGTACTCTGCTTCTACTTTCCACTTGCAAATATCATATAAATCCTAGATCAGCAGAAATTTAGGCCTGATAGTTTGAGAATCAACCTTGTAAATGGCTGTTGACCTAATTAAATCTGTCTCCAAATCTTCTGTGTTGTTTGAGTGTTAGTTTGCCATTTCAAAATATCTGCATGAAATGGAATCTCTAATCTCAATTTTTAAAGAAATTTCCATACCAATTTCCACAGTCTCTGTAACAATATGCAATTGGTTGTTGGTTGATTTTTTGATAATAGCTATTATTTCTGGGATGAGATGGAATCTTAGTGCTGTTTTGATGGCTTGTAGTACTGAACAGTTCTGCATGTATTTGTTTGCTGTTTATCTGTCTGCATCTGAGAAGTGTGTGTTCATCCCAGATTCCATTTTTTGGGTTGGATCTCTAAACTTGGCTGGTCTACCTTTTAAAAATTCTTTATACACTCTTGATAGTAACCCATTGTCTCAGTAAAACCTGGAAGATAGGTTTTATGGAGATTATAGGTTATCTCTTTGTTAATGGTCTCTCTTGCTTTGCAAAAGTATTTAATGAAATAAAATCCCAGTTGTTTATTCTTTGTGGTAATTCCTGTGTGATTAGAAATTTTTATAAAATATTTTCCTACATCAATATCTTCAAAAGTTTTACTCAATTCTATATTCCAGCAGGTTTAATGTTTCTGTTTTGATATTTAGATATTTAATCCATTCTGAATTTAGTTTAGTGCATGGCAAAACATATGGATCCAATTTTAATCCTCAGCATGTGTAGACATTTTTTTCCAACACCACATAATAAAGAGACAATCCATCTTCCAGTGAATATATCTGACACATTTTTCAAATATGAGGTGACCTGGTACATCTGCAGTTGTTTCTGCATCTTCTAATCTGTTGCATTGATCCTTTGAATTTTTGTCAGCACCGCACCATTTTTAACACAGTAGGCTTTATAATATAAGTTCTAATTTCTGAACGGAGATTATCGTGCCCTCTGCCTTGCCTATGTTACTTACAATCATGTTGGCAATTCTAGGTCTCTTCTAGTTCCAAATAATCTTAAGAATCTTTTTCTCGAATTCCGTGAGATACGCTGTTCTATTAATTCCCTTGTAAAACTTGAGTAAAACAGAGATTCCCTTGTAAAACAGAGCGATTGGCTAAATTTTTGAGAGTTCTTGTGTACTATAAGAGGCAAACTAAGAGAAGCTTTAGTTTTCTATCATCAGAAACATCACTCCCGAACAAGATAGGTGTATTCTTGAATGCTTTGAAGCTTAGCATCAACTTTTTTTCTTTACAGATACAATTTCTTTGGGCATCCTCTTCTAGTGCAGTTCTGTCTTACCAAGTTCAACCTTCATCAACAATTTCTGTTTCTAGCAATATTTGGGCAATTACAGTATCTGCACTTGTACATTCAGCATTTGCATTAAATTATGATTGTTGTTTCTATCCTTGAATATTTTAGACCATACCTGCCTGGCAGTAAACGATGAACCTCATTGACTCCATTTTTTTTCTTCAAGTGTTTGAAAAGGTAGATTTTCCATGAATGAACATTAATTTGAATGGTACTCAATGCTGAAACTGATCCTGCATCCACATACTGAGAAGATTATTTCCTGTATCACTTTACAATGCTTTTTGGAAATTATTGCTGACTTCATTGGCACAGTAAACATCACATGTTCCATAATCTTGTCCTTGTACTTTACTATTGAAACAGTGGTTGAATGATTCCTGTTATAAGAATTAGCAATGGAGAGAAAAACCATCATTTGTTGACTATCTGCCATGTAAGGTCTTGGGGGACAAACCACGAAATCAACCATCCACTTTTCCCAGTAAGCAGCAGTAACAAGCCTACTGGCACATGGGCTGAGAATCAACAACAGCCCCTCAAATCCATATATAAAAAAAGAATAGAACAAAGTATAAAAAAAGAGAATAGAACAAAGCAAATCAGAACATAACAATGCAAGCAACACAGCACTTCACAACAAGACAACGGGATATAAACAGTAGCTAACATAAAGTCTCCTTTCTTCAAAATAGTTGACATACCTTCACACACAATATCAAACATAACAAAATAGTATAGAACCCTTCCAGAGAGTATAAGCATTACAGAACTTTAAAACCAAATAACAGGAAATAAACAATGGCTAGTATAATACCTTATTTTCCTTAAAAATTTGTTTATATCATCACCCACCATAAAATCAAATCAGACACAACAAGATAGAACCAATCAAAACAGAAGAACAAAAGCATGGTAGGACTTGAAAACAAGATGATAGTAAACTAGCAATAGCTGCCACAATGTCTTGTTTTCTTCAAAATAGCTGTTCATAACATCACACATAATAAAATCAAACAAAACAATAAAACCAATCGAACCAATGAAAGAAAGCATTATAAGACTTCAAAGCAATATAATAGGACACCATGGTTACCATAAAATATTCAAAATAGCTGCTTCTACCATCTGACAGCATAAAATCTAACAAAACAGAACAGAGCAAAGGAAAACTTAACAAAATTGTGTAAACAATGCAAGAGTTCAAGATAAGACAATAAGAAATTGACAGGAGTTTACACCTTTCTCTCCCAATTGTTTCCTCCTCCTTGCTTTTACATTAACTATTTTGCTTTTGGATCCCATTAACCCCTTCTGTTTCTTATGCTAGGGTTCAATTGTATGAGTTCAAACTGTTTCAGCCATGAATATGATCTCCAGTTGTGGCCATTTACCTACAGGAACCTTGAGATTATTCTACTTTATAACTGGGTAGATTTCCACTGCATGATAAATACCATATCTTATTCACTCTGC
Source organism: Cavia porcellus (assembly GCF_034190915.1). Lineage (NCBI taxonomy): Eukaryota > Metazoa > Chordata > Mammalia > Rodentia > Caviidae > Cavia > Cavia porcellus. The sequence goes on from NW_026947486.1 coordinate 73,387,278, forward strand.
AGTTGATGGGCAAGTTATTCTTGCTCTTTTTTTTTTTTTTTTTGGTCTCCTGTCTCATAGAACAATTGTTTCCTCTCCTTTGATTTTCAGTCTATCTTGTTTCTTGATTCACCCTCCCTGTGTTTCTTTTTATTGCTGACTTGAGGCCATCTACATTAATGTTTACAACCAGCATACATTGGTTTGTCTCTGCCTTGCTTTTCTCCTGTTGTTGGCCCACCATTTTTTCCCCTTCATTCAATTGCCTGTCTTATTTGGCAATCTTCATCTGCTACTGTTCCTGGGACCAGGGCCATTTTTATCTCTCTCTAGAATATTCTTTAGCACTCTCTGTAGGGTTGGTTTGGTAGTCATGAATTCCTTCAATTGTTCTTTATCATGGAAGTATCTTATTTTTCCATCAATTTGGAAAGATAGTTTTTCTGGGTAGATCAGTCTGGGTTGGAAGTTGTTTTCTTTCAGTGTTTGAAACACTTCACTCCAAACTCTTCCTGACTTGATGGTTTGTGTTGGTAAGTCTGCTATGATTCTGTTTTTCCTTTATAGGTGATCTGTCTCTTTTCTCTAACAGCTTTTAATATCTTATTCTTGTGCTGAATTTCTGAGATCTTGATTATTATATGTCTGGGTGTGGATTTACTTTGATTATGGATAGTTGGAGTCCTATATGCGTTACTTATTTGCATGCCAGATCCATTTCCCCTATTTGGGAAGTTTTGTTTCATTACTTCTGTGAACATCCTTTTAATTTCATTTGTGTTGACCCCTGATTCTTCACCTACACTTATCACTCTTAAGTTATGCTTCATTGCATCATCTTGCAGCAGTTGAGTTGTTATTTCCTGATTCCTTGTTATTTGTAAGGGATCTTTCCCTTTCATGATAACTAGCTGCAATCTTGTCTTCAAGATTTGAAAGTCTGTCTTCAGTCTCTTTCAAGTAGTTTTGTCAGCTTTTGATTGAATTTTAATTTCCTGCATCTCCCTCTGAATCTGTTTCATGCATTATAATTCATTTTTATATTCATTCAAGGTTTCCATCATTTTCCTATGCTTCTCTTTATTGTCTCTGTCTTTTTTAGACCTGCTGAACAATTCTTTCAGTATGTTTGTGATTTCTTCTTTTAACTGAGACATCATTTCTGATTTGACTGCTTTTACAATATCATGAAGTGTTTCCTGCAGTTGCTGTCCTCTCAGAGATTTCAGTGTGTGACTTGTGTTTTCTTTCATGACTTCATCTTCCAAACTTATTCTGTATGGGCTAGAGGTCTCAGTTTACCTTTTGCTCCTTCACCTTGACATTTCTCTGGATTCCTCCAAACACCAGGGACTTCCCACTTTGGCTGCCCCTAGGCAGTGTAGGGGAGTAGGATAGGCATCTGGGTTCCTCTAATTCCAGATTTACAGGAGGGTAGCAGGGTGTGGAGTTGGCTTCTCCAGAACTATGCAGCTACACTGGGGCCTCACTGATTATCAAATGGGTACATGTAGGTTGGGCTGCTTCTCTTAGCCTGTGTTCTACAGTGGGACTCCCACAATGGTGGCAGCCACTCAGGAATGTGTTTGTATGATTCTGCTAGTGAATGGTGGCTGTCTAAAGGAACCAAGGGTATCAAATGGTGGCCTATGAATGCACAGGTCTTACTTGGATGTGTGTGCCTATTCCTGCTATCTACCTGCAGGAAGGAGACTTCAGGCAGCAGCTCCCTGAAGGTGAAGGTGGATCTACTGGTTTTCTTTGTCCATACTGGCCATCTGTATGATGTGAGCTTTTAGTGGCAGCACACCTGGTAGAGGTGGATCTGTCTGTCTCCTTCATTCCGTGCTAGGAGTGCAGAGGAAAGGACCTTCTGGTGGTGGTACCCAGCAGGCAGAGGTGGGTCCTTTTGTGGTTCTGTCTGCCCACACTAGGTGTGTAGAGGAAAGGACCTTCCAGTGGCAGCACTCAGAATCCAGGAGGAGATTGCCTAGTTCTATCTGCCTGTGCTGAGCACATGGAGGAAAGGGACTTCCAATGGCAGCACTCAGCAGGCAGAGGCAGATTACCTGGTTCTCTTTGCTTGTGCTGGGCATACAGAGGAAAGGGCCTTTCAGAGGTGGTGTCCGGCAGGCAAATGTGGGTCATCTTCTGGTTCTTTCCACTCGCTTTGGTTGCATGGAGGAAAGGGCCTTCCAGTGGTGGTGCTCATCAGGCAGGGGTGGGTCTTCTGGCTCTCTCTGCCCATGCCGGGCATGCAGAGGAAAGGGTCTTTTGGTTGTGTTGCCCAGCAGGCAGAAGCAGATAACCTGGTTGTCTCTGCGCTGTGTGTGCAGAGAAAAGGATCTTCTGGTGGCAGTGCCCTGCAGACAGAGTTGGATCTTCTTGTCAAAAATATTCTTTTTTCACAATCTTAATTAAGCTAATTCTTATGCATTTAAGGTTTTTTTTTGATTCTGCTATATTGTGAAGAATATTGCTTTCTGATTTTTTTATTGATGTGTTCAATATTTATGTACAGGAACTATTAGTTTTTGCATGCTGATTTCATTTTCTACTATGCTGTTAAATTTACTAATTCTCCAACACTTGTGGCAGAATTTTTAAACATTCTCTGTAGAAGATCATGCCTTCTGCAAGTAACAATAATGTACTACTTCTTTTGATATGCATACTCATTTTATTCCTTTTTTTCCTCTATTTTCTTGAGGTAATGCTTTGTGTACTATACTGAATAGGAGTAGTGATGGAGGACATATTTTTCTTCTTCCTGATTTTAGTGGTGAAACAAACTTTTACCCCATCTAATGTGGTACTTTCAGTATAATTTTCATAAATAGTTTTTATGAGATTGAGATAAGGTCTTTCTGTAACTATTTTCTTCTGTTTTCTATTATAAATTAATGTTGAATTTTTGAAAGGTTTTTATGCATCTTTTGCAATGATTGTACCATTTTTGCCCTTATTTTTTCTTTTTCAAAATACCTTACCTGTATATAAGGCATATAATTTTATCCTGTATATAATGATTTGAATAATTATGGGAAATTGATACATGTACATTATACAACTTTATTCTTTTTACAACCTATTTTTCTTCTCTGTTTTCCTCCTTTCTCCATATCTTGGTTCCTTGTGCATTTGCAAAATTTGTTTCTCTATATGTAGTGTACTACATTTATTGGTTTGCACATGTTGAACCATTCTAACATACTTGAGATGAAGCTTATTTGACCATGATGTGTGACTGCTTTGATGATTTGTGGCATTGTGTTCGCTAGAAAACTGTCGAAAATTTTTGTATTTATGCTTATTAAAGGGCAGCTTATAGTAATTTTTTGTTTGTTTTATTTGAGTACTTGTCTGGTTTTCAAGCTATGGGTTTAAATAACTCTAATTAATGTAGAAAGTATGGTAATGGGAAAAATAAAGAACATGGAAACATGAGAAATATAGACAGATGATAACTTTAAAAATTATATCTTGGAATAATGATATATATGTATTGTCCAAGTTATTTAGAAGGAGGAATCAAGAGGATTACTTGAACCTAGTATCTTAAGGCCTGCCTGGGCAACATATTAAAAAATCTATCTTAAAATTATAGAAAGCACACAATTTTTGTTTGGGCTGGTAATTTAACTCAGTTGTACAGTACTTGCTTGGCATGTACATAGCACTGGGTTCAACCCCCAGCACAAAAGAAACAAAAGGAAAAATAAAGAGAAAGAAAGAAATAAAGAAAGAACAGAAATCAAAAATACCATTACTGAGATAGAAAATGGTTTTAATGATGCCATAAATAACCTAAAAATGGAAAAGGGAGTAACTGATGAGTTTGAAGTAATGTTAATAGAAATTTCCAAAACTGACTTTGAAGAAGAAAAAGTATTTTAAAGACTTGTATGTAGAATGTATGAAAAACTGAAAAAAAACCAGACCTCCTAAATTCAAAGATTTCATCCAAAAAATAGGCATCTAAGATAAATATATATTTTTCAGATGAAGAATACAAATCGCATATAAATGTATGAAAAACAGTCCAACATCATTAGTAATTCAAAAGAGACAAATTAAAACAACACTGCAATTTCTTCTCACTCAATAAAGAGTGACTATCATCAAGAAATCAACCAATAACAAATGCTGGAAGAGTTGTGGGGAAAATAAACACTTCTCCACTGTTCGTAGAAGTGTAGACTCCTCTAATAGCTATGAAAATCATCATGAAAATTCCTTAAAAAGTTAGGATTGAAATTTCCATTCAACTCAACTATTCCCCTTCGGGATATCTTCCCAGAAGATTTAAATACATCATACCGCAATGATATATGTGTGCCCATGTTTATAGCTGCACAATTTGAAGTAACTAAATCTTGGAAACAACCCATAATGACCCTCAACTGTGCAATGGATAAAAGCAATTGTGTAATTTTTTACAGTGGAGTACTACTTGGGCATAAAAAGGATAAACTTGAGACTTTTATAGGTAAATGGATGCTTACTTGAGACCATACTCATGGGTTAAATAAATTAGATTTAAATGTGTAAATATCATATTGTCTCCTTGGTGTGAGAAATTGAAAGGGTTAATAGGGTTTAAAATGTACATCACTTTTGTTCAATGGGAGGAAATTAAGTAAAAGGAAAAAAGAACTAGCATGGGAGCAAAGGGAAAGAAAGGAAGGCAAAAGGGAAAACAATGTGAGTTAGTTATACATTTTTGTCTCTTAGTTCATTGAGAAGGAAGGTTTGTAATAATATTGATTGGAGAAATTTTTATTTCCATATTTTGTACTCTTTGTAACTACTTTGAAGATGACAATATGCTATCTATTAACATTTATTTTGTACTATTTTGTTATGAAATTCTGTTTTACTTTTTTCTATAAAACAAAAAGGTAGAACAGAATATCCAATCACTATGTTCCAATTGTTATGTTTGTAATATATGTGTAATTAGATATTAGAAGAGAGACAAAGGAATCAAAGAAATGGTGTAAACAATAATTTCTGAGATTTCCTAATTTAATTGTTATACCAAATTACAAATGTAGAAAATCCAGGTAATATCAATCAAGATAAATAAGAATTAAATATAAATACATTATATTGCACTAGATAAATTGAAAGAGAAAACTTTGTACAAAGCCCAAGTAAAACAAGAATCTTACATATAGAAATTATAAGAGTTACATTGAATCTTGTATTGGATGCCATGCAACCAAAAACAGAGTGAGAATTACTTAAAATGTTAAAAGAAAAAGGAAACTAAAGTCTAGAATTCTGCATTTAGAAAAACTGTCTGGAGTTTTAAGAAGAAAGAAAAATATTACCAAGTCAAAAAATATTAAGAGACCACATTTCCTATATATATATATCCTGCAAAATATGTTAAAATATTCTTCAGATAGAAGCAAAATAATATTTTACAGAAAAAGATTTAATATACAGAAGAGCACCAGAGTATAAAAAAGAATGTATTAAAACGAACACTTTTTTCTTTTTAATTCATGATTAATACCAACAACTATACTGTGTGTCATTATAATATAGTGTGTTATTACATCTTACAAATATGGGAAATGAATTACAGCGAATTTTTAAGTGATAAGAGGATCGAATTGGCAATATTTTGTTGTAAAATATTTGCATAATCTTGAAGTGGTACAAATAGAGTTATCTAAACGTAGACTTGATTTTCTTATAAATGAACATTGCAACCACAATGGTAATCATTTAAAAAGGTAATAGAAGAAAATATGTGTTAAAGTTTTCTCGAGAAACAAGAAACAATAAAAGACATATTCATTTACTATGAGGAGGTGTCTCTTCTAATTGGACCTCTGGAAAATCTGGTAGCATAATTCCAATGCATATACAAATGATTGAGAATCAGGTCAATGGATGATGTAAATTTTGGTTGAAAAGCATATCACAACAATAAATGACATATTAATTATTGCAATTCTCCTAATAACTTGTTTTGAAACTCTGTTTTACTATTATTTTTATTTTCTATTTAAAATAAAAAAGCAGATCAATTTTGAGTTCATACACCAAGTAGGATACAATAGATTTAAATTTCATTTTCCCCTGACTTGTATTTTATACAGGCCTTCCATAGATTGGATGGCTATCATCCACTAGGTAAAACAATCTCATTTTTTAAATCTATTTTATTGAATTCTAATCTCATCTGGAAACACTCTTGCAAACAAAAATAGAAATAATATTTAATCTTGTCACTGTATGGAGTAGTCATATTCACACATATATTTTAGCCTTACAAAATATAACTTATATGCTGAGTGGAGCACAGGATGCAGAAGAAGAGTATAAGACAAAGTAATAAAGAATAAGAACAAAAAATAGAAACAATAACAAATACTGGTGATTCTAATCTAATTATATGAATAATCATTTTAAAAATCAATTGTATAAATACATGATTTAAAAGACAGACAAGCTCTGACTAGCTATATCAACAAGATCCAGAAAATATTCAAATGGGAAGAAGAGCAATGAAGGTAGAAGACTGAAGGGAGGGATGGAAGAAAAACTAAACAAAAGAATAAAAAATGGAAACAAAGCATTGTAAATAAGGAGGAGAAGAAGGGTTGAGGGAAGGAGGGGACTAGAAAGAAAGAATCAAATACATTATATATAGATGCAAATTCCCAATGATTAATGTGATCAATATGCATTCAGAAATATAGCAATGCAATTAACTTAAAAAATGCAATATCTGGCTAGGCATGGTGTCACATGCTATCTGGAATCTGAGCTATGCTTGAAGCTGAGAAGGAGAATTAAAAAATCACTCACAACATAAGAAGTTGTCTTGAAAACAAAAAAATTTTGAAATGACTGGACATGTAGCTCAGTATGAAGATTCTGTGCTCAATCTCCAGTTTTACACACACACACACACACACACACACACACACACACACACACACACAGACAACATAAAATCCAAAGTGCCTTCTCTCAATATTCATGGGAGATTGGCTCAAGGGCATCACTTTATCCCCCAAATCTCCCATGGATGCCAGAATTTCTGGATACTCAAATTTTTTATAAAATGATATGTAGTTTTATCTAGCTTTATGCACATTCTCTCCTGTACTTTAAATTATATCTGAATTACTTATAGTAATGCAATATAAATGCTTTGCAAATACGTTTTATGCAGTATCATTTGGTAATAATGACAAGATTATGTCTGCACATGTTGTTACAATTTTTCTCATATATTCAATTCCTAATTAGTAGAATCTATGGCTTTAGAACTTTTAGATAGGGAGGGCTAACAATGCAGGTAGTCTATAAGAAACCCCACTTAAACATAAAGACAAAAAGTAAAAGAATGAAGAAAGATAAACAATGTGAATAAAATTAAAATGAAACTAGTTTAGCTATGTTAATCTTACATATTATATTTAAACTTCATAGAAAAGTAAAGGATAAAGAACAAAATGGGAAATCTAAGTTTCCTAAGACATATAAACCTGAAAGCGTATATAGTTAACAATAGTTTGTTGGAGGAGAGGAAAGATGGTGGCCAGATAACAACTGGCAACAGAAGCTGCCTGAGATAGTCAATTAGAATTCAACATAATACAGAGTGGGGAGCCCCAAACAGGGGGAGATGAATTCTCTCATCCCAAGAAGAAATTAAGGCAACTTGCCAAACATCTGAGGTCCCACTGGGACTGGCCGACGCTGTGACATGCTGGGGTCCCACCTTGCCTTGCCAGGGTTCCACCACAACTGGCCAGGGTCCCGTTGTGACTGGCCGGGGTCCTGCTGCAAATGACCGGGGTCCCGCCACGACTTGCCTAGCTGTCTGAGGACCCTCCATTTTGACTCACTGGAGGTGCAGTTACCAGTTACATTGAGTTTGAGGGTCAGTGAGCCAAACCGAGAGCTGAGTTGGCAGGGAGCCTACATCGACCTGTGGTGAGTGACAGGACTGAAGGCATTCCATAAGTAAGGGGGCTCCGGTGGATGACATTCTGGGACCTGGCAGGACTGGCAAGTATAAGGGGCAGCAGTGACTTCAGTCAATTGGTCTCTTCCCGAATGAGATTGGTGGAGTGAGCTAGGCTTCAGTCACGTGACCCAGCTGAGACCCAATAGATTAACTGAGGTCAAGTCCCTGAAATAGTGGTGCACACTAACCACACTGGCCCAGTGGGGCCTTGGAGGTTTGGCTGGTCTGGAGGGGAGAGGAGCAAAATAATACATAGTGTAGCAGCTTGACTGATCTGGAGGGGAGGGGCCGGCATATGCTGTCCCTGTCTGCAACTCACTAGTACACTGCAGTGTGAAGGGTCATCTAGCCAGTATGCTTCAGAAGGATTGTAACCAACAAAGAAAGAACCTGGGGCCTCCTGGAAGAAACAAAAAAGATGGGAAGAGAAAGCAACAACAAAAAGTCCCCAGGTCTCAGCCCTGAGAACATTGACCCAGGACAGGTAAATACAAAGGAGAATGAGAACAGCAAACATGCAATATCAGACACAGTGCCAGTGGACATAAAGAGATATATTTAGGACCTCATAGAGGAGTTCAAAAGTGAGATATTTGGCCAAAGAAAGCAAGATATAAGAAGATTAATAAAGGGAGATACTAAGCACCCTTCAAGCAGACACAGAACTCAAACACAGGAAAGAACCATTTGGTGAAGAATATAAACAAAATATAGAATACGTGAAGCAGATTCAAATAGATCACCAGGAAATTAAAAACTCTATGGAAAGATGGCAAATCAGCTTGAAATAAACTAAGGGTAGATTATCCAAACTGGAGGTCAATTTTGCAATATGGGAGTATGAAAGGGAAAACTTTTTAAAAATAACAAGGAAACAAGCAGTAACCATAGAAAGACTAGAAGACAACAAGAGAATCTATAAATTGAGAAAAAGAATGTGAATGAAGAAGCAGGGCTACAAACAAAGGAACTACAAAGGCTATTCACAGAAATAATTAAGGAAAAATTCCCAAACACATGAAAAGGAAATGATATTCAGAGATATGAGGCATACAGAACTCCAGCCACCTACAACCAAAACAGAGCTACACCCAGGCATATAATAATCAAGATCCCAGAAATTCAATATAAGAACTGTTAGAGACAAGAAACAACCTATAGAGGAAGGCACATCAGAATAATGGTAGACTTCTTGACACAAACCATCAAGTCAAGAAGAGCCTGGAGCCAAATATTCCAAGCCCTGAAAGAAAATAACCTCCATCCCAGACTGATATACCCTGCTAACCTGCCTCTCGAAATTAATGGAGAAACAAGATGCTTTCAAGACAAAGAGGAACTTGGGAAATTTGCAACCACCAATCCAACTCTATAGAGAATACTGCACGGTATTCTAGAGAGAGAGAAAAGTACTAGGACTCCAGGAACAGTGGCAGAGAAACCCCAATGAATGGAACAGAAAACAGAATGAAGAAGATAAGCAGACAACTCATGGCAAAAAAAGATCATAACAGAAATGAGGCAGAGAGAAGATTTTATTCAAAACTGATATGATTGATAGTATCAAGTCTGAGAGTATAGGCAACTACACTGAAGATGACAAGACTAAATGATACACATTCTGGTTTGATAACTGGCGGTTTTTGAAGTTCTATACTATATACAAAGTTGTGTTTTTATTAATACTGTTATGTATTGACATATCCAATTATACTATGTCTGATGATATAGCCATTCTATTGGAAATAACAAGAGACAACACAGGAACTATGGTAGAACGATTTGTACAATGGTCTTATATGTTTATTTCATTTCATGTGTTTATAGGAATATGTTTTGCTTTGCCTTGCTTTGTTTTGCTTCTCTTTCTAATATAGAAAGGATAGAAATACATGTTTAGTCTCATGCATGTATAGAATTTATAAACAGTTTATGAGAACTGAACATATGGCACATGATGAAATGAACAGATACTTTGCAGAAAAAGAGCCACTAAAATACCCAGTGCTGATCCTGGAGTGTCATAATGTGAAACGCAGCAATAGTATTATTCTTTGTTCAGAGTGATATTAGACTGCTTGGGTTTATTCAATCTCAACATAATTAAAGAGATGGATAATTGCATGTATATTTAAGTGTATAGGATTGATAACCATATTTCTAAGTTTTTGTCGTATAGTTGAATAGAACTAGTTGCAGTATCACTGTTTGAATCCCCATTTTATAAGTTCCACTTTAGTATATTGAATAACTCTTTGTAAGAAGACAATCTGTAATCATCAACTAGTGATTTCTTACTGTTCATTTTTTCTTTGAAATTATGTATTATTTCTACCCATTTTCTGTTTTGTTTAGTCTTTCTTTAAATTAATTTTTTTTTAAAAAGACACTACAGCACCCAGTGCTGATCACGGAGTGTCATGATGTGAATTCAGCAATACTATTATTCTTTGTTCAGAATGATTTTAACTTGCTTTAGTTTGTTTAATCTAAACATAAATGAAGCTATGGATGACTGCATGTATGTTTAAGTGTGTAGGATTGACAACCATGTTACTAAGTTTTTGTTGGACAGTTGAACAGAAGTGTTTGCAGTCTCGCTGTTTGAATTCCCACTTTACATGTTCCATTTTTGTATCTTGAACAGCGATTTGTAAAATGACAATATGTAAACATCAACTAGTGATTTCTTACTGTTTTTTTCTCTGAATGTATGTGTTATTTCTACCTATTTTCTGTTTTGTTTAGTCTTTCTTTAAATAAAATTTAAAAACAATAGTTTGTTATTGTTTGTGAAGAAAAATCCAATAACACTTCAAAGGGAAAGTAATGATTCATTATTATAGTTAAAAACTTCAATATCCCTGTATTAATAATTGACAAGTTCCATCAAGCAGAAAATTTGTTAAGAATACAGTTGAACTGACCAACAGAATCCATCAAGTGGATCTAATTGTCACGTGCAGAGTATTTTGTTTAGCAACGTCATAATGCATGCTTGTGTATGACATAAAACAGAATAAGCCATATTGTGAGACATAAAATACAATTTACCAATTTCAAAAGAATATAAATTAGGCAAAGTATGTTCTTGGGTGCCAATGGAATTAAATAAATAATAAGTAAGACAAAGACAATTGGAAAATCTCTAACTTGGAGATAAACAATATGATTCTATACAATATTGCACATGAAAGTTCCAAGTGAAATTTAAAAAACCTTTAAACATGGAGTATAACTTAGTGGTAGAGTGCTTATCTATAATTCCTGCAGTCCTGGATTTGGTCCCCAGTACCAGTAAATTAATTAACTATACATGAAAATACAATTTGTCAAACTTCTGAGATACTGTGGAAGCACTATTTAGGGAAAATCTTGTAGCATGAAATGTATATGTTAGAAAACAAGTAAGATTTAAAATCATATATCTAGGTTAAAAAATTTCTGATGTAAGCAGCAGAACATAAAACAGAATAGAAATTTCATCAAGAAGGTAGAGATAATGAAAATACTTCTTAACTAATTTCATGAGACTTGCATTACTATAATCCCAAAACTCAAAATGTTACAAGAAAAGACAATTTTATATCAATACCTTTCATGATTATTGGTGCAAAATTCCTCTAACAAAGTATTAATATATTGGATCTAATGATGTGTAAACAGAATTATACACTAAATCCAAGTGAAATTTATTTTAGGTATGCAAGAGTGGTTTAACATTTGAGAATTAATTAATGTAATCCATCACATTGACATGCTAAATACTGCTATATCACATCAATAGATGTTAAAAGAATTGACAAAATCCTCTATCCTTCATGACTAAAATTTTAAAGAATCTGAGAATAGAGAATGACTTCCTTAAACTGATGAATAACATCTACAGAAAACCTATAACATGCATCATATTTAATGACCAGATACTACATACTTTTACGCTAAGATCAGGGACTTTTCATGATTTTTATTCCACATTGTAATGGAAATTTTTGTGAATCTACTAAAACAAGAAAAGGTGCACTGATTGGGAAAGGTGTACTGAATGGATCAGATTCATGGGATGACACAATCTGTGTACAAAATCCCAGACAATCAAGAAGAAACTCTAGGAACTAATAAAGAATAGTAGCAAAATTGTAGTATATGAAGTTGGTGTTTAAGTCAGGCATTGTGGTACATGCCTATAATCCCAGCACTCAGGAGGCTGAATCAGGAGGATTGCTATGAGTTCTGGGTTAGTCTAGGCTACATAATGAGTTCAAGGCCTGCCTGTAGTAAATACAAA